>NC_090324.1:31819086-34219086 GCF_040869045.1 Eurosta solidaginis | reverse complement strand
ATTTTAACAGCTAGAAGCTTCAAATTTCACCGAATGCTTACGCATATAGCATATATTGTTGTCTGAAAAAATCATAGCGATCTGTTGTATATATAGTATATATCTCATACAACCGATTGTTCAGATAAGAAACTTTTCGCAATTTCTAGCCCATTCTAACAGCTATAAGCTTCAAATTTCACCGATTGCTTACGTATATTGTTGTGTCAAAAAATCATAGAGATCGGTGATATATATGATATATATATGATGGTATATATAGTATATATATAGTATCTATATTTTTTTTTTTGCGATTTCGACCCCATTTTAACAGTTAGAAGCTTCAAATTTCACCAAATGCTTACGTGTATAGCATATATTGATGTCTGAAAAAATCATTGAGATCGGTGGTATACATAGTATATATCTCATACAACCGATTGTTCAGATAAGAAACTTTGCGCAATTTCTGCCCCGTTTTAACAGCTAGAAGCTTCAAATTTCACCAAATGCTTACGTATATAGCATATATTGTTGTCTGAAAAAATCATAGAGATCGGTGGTATATATATTATATACTTCATATAAACTGTCATTTTTGCCCTTTTTTTACTGCTAGAAGCTTCAAAATTCATCAAATTCCATCAAATAGTTACGTTTACGTCATATATTTTTGAAATACGTGATTCGTAGTCATAGTTTTTACATGCAGACCACAAAAAACGCGAAGCTTTGCATCCTCACACAAAGTACCCACCTATTTGTATACCTTTCTTGAAAATGAAATGGTATATTAACTTCGTCACGAAACCCAAATTGTAAGTCCTTAAAGGAAAATAAATAGACCCACCATTAAGTATACCGAAACAATCAGGATGAAGAGCTGAGTTAATTTAGCCATGTCCGTCTGTCCGTCTGTCTGTTTGTATGCAAACTAGTCCCTCAATTTTTGAGATATCTTGATAAAATTTGGTGAGCGGGTGTATTTGGGTGTCCGATTAGACATTTCTCGGAACCGGCCGGATCGGACCACTATAGCATATATTCCATACAACCGATTTTTCAGAAAAAGAGGATTTTTGTCATATCTTACTCAATTTAACAGATTGAAGCTTCAAACTTCACCATATAATTTCGTATATTGCACGTATTGTTGCCTGCAAAAATTGAGGAGACCGGTCGTATATATAGTATATATTCCCCACAACCGATTGTTCAGATACGAAACTTTTCATAATAACTGCCCTATTTTAAGAGCTAGAGGCTTCAAATTTCAACGAATTCTTACGCATATAGCATATATTATTGTCTAAAAAAATCATAAAGATCGGTGGTATATATAGTATATATATGGTGGTATATATAGTGTATATATATTTTCTCAATTTTAGCCCCATTTTAACAGCTAGAAGCTTCAACTTTCACCGAATGCTTACGCATATAGCATATATTAGCTATCATCCGGTGGCAAAATCCTGAGCCAGATAAATAATTTTGCATATAAATGCAACAACAACGATTTGAGCCAGATAAATCCAGAGAGAAGTCTGGTTAAATTTGTGAGCCAGATAATTTGTTTATTACTTCTTTTTAGTTTGGCAACGCGGCCTTTAATATACCTACTTTTTCAAAAATAGATGTCGCTATTTAGCCTTTCGCCGTATGAGATAAATGAAAAACAGCGGCGACATCTGCCTATCACATTTCACGTGTGCGAAAATTTCACGACATCTGCTTCTCAAGTCTCTCAATGATCCAGAGCAGTCCCGTGAGAATTGAGCGTGAGCCGGAGCTGTAAAACTCACTGAAAGACGGCAATTGTTGTCTAAAAAAATCATAGCGATCGGTTGTATATATAGTATATATCTCATACAACCGATTGTTCAGATAAGAAACTTTTCGCAATTTCTACCCCATTCTAACAGCTATAAGCTTCAAATTTTACCGATTGCTTACGTATATTGTATATATTGTTGTGTCAAAAAATCATAGAGATCGGTGATATATATAATATATATGTAAGTCGGGTGAGGAGGCACTGTGACAGCACGCATATACCAACACATATGGCAGCGCAAATGTAAAACACTCAATGCGAATAACGAGCGCACAGCCTGAGTAAATTAGCTCGGAGAAAATCTAATAGCGAGCGGACAAGTGAGTCGTAATCAGCCGTCGACCAAAGCAGCCGTCGTTACTATAATTATTCGCTGTACCAACCTACTTTAATTGTAATCCACTTTAAACCATAACTTTAATTGTACTTATTTTTGAATACTCAACTTTGAATTGAATAATAAACGTTATTAATTGCATAACTTTACATTTGGGGGCTCAACCTGCCGAACCTTAATACAAATTGAATTAAACTTATGTAAGTTGCAGCCGAATTGAAGAACAATAGGCAAGCAGTGCAATAAAGTGAAGTTGGCAAAACAGTACTTCTACAGTTGCAGTTAAGTCGCAAAAAAAAAAAAAGGGTCGTTGATCGGTCAAAAAAAATTCCGTTCAACGCATATGACTCGTGCTAGTCGCCAAAGCACAGGCGATTCAAAAAACACCACCAAAGTCAAAAAGCAGACAAAGCAGGTAGAGGAAGTGAGACGGCGTTACAACACACGCTCAACAAAGCAGGCAACGAGGTGGAGAGAATACGCTCAGACAGCTTCCAAGAAAGTCATGGCCGAAGCAGAGCAGCAGAAAGCAGTAACAGAAGCAGCGGCAATGGCAGAACAAAACAAAACAGTGGAATGTAAGAATAATGAATTGCTACAACAGCTGGTGCAATTGCTTACATTGAAAATCCAAGCAGACGAAACAAAGCAGGCCGAAACCAAAATTACGGCAGAAAGTTTTGGCAAAATTATACCCGAATTTGATGGAGGAAATATGCCAGTGAAACACTGGTTTACTAACTTTGAATTAAACGCAGCTGCATACGGTTTGAACAATGTACAGAAGTACGTGCAAGCAAGGGCGAAAATGACGAAAACTGCGAAACTTTTTCTTGAATCGGTAGCTGTTTACGAATATGGTGCAATGCGCACAATGTTGGAAGACGAATTTGACAAGTCAAAAATGTGTAGTGCTGATATTCACGCAGAGCTACGAGAACGGAAAAAACAAAAGAATGAGAGTTTCCACGAATATGTGCTGCAGATGAAGAAATTGGCTACACGTAGTAATATAGACACGCAGTCGGTGATTCGTTATATAGTTGGTGGACTGCAATTAAAAGACGAATTTAAATACAACCTTTGGAGCTGTAAGTCATATAAGGAATTGCAAGATCAATACGAAGTTTACGAGAAAATAGTTTTGCGGGAAAAAAGCAACAAAGAGCATAAAGGGCAAGTACACGTAAACGAGAAGCGTTCGCACATTTCAAGCGAAAAGAAAACACATTGCTTTAACTGTGGCGCTACGGATCATATGCGGAAAAATTGCCAAGCAGAAACAAAGTGTTTTCGTTGCAATAAAAGTGGGCATATGTCGAGAGACTGTCCAACTGTAGCTGCTGCTGTAAACCTGGTTCATAATTCGAAACGCTGTAAAAACATAAAGATTAACAACGTCGAAGTAAGCGGGTTAGTAGACACGGGCGCAGATATAACTATTATGAAAAAAAGTACATTCGAAAAAGTTGGTGGAGGTGTGCTGCAAACATATATGCAACAGCTTCGCGGCCTCGGTACTAAATCTACAAAACCAATTGGGTGTTTCGTTGCTGAAGTAGGTGTTGACGACTTACTGACGCAGCAAAAATTCATTGTAGTATCTGACAAAGACGTTATGTATGATGCGCTACTGGGTTACGATTTTATTTCGAAGTTCAACTTGGCGGCGACGGCAGATGGATATAAGTTTTCTCCACTAAACGTGGGGGAAACTTATGAGGATCTTAATCAGATAAGTATTTATAATGTAACCGACACAAATTCTCATGTTGATGTTCCTCCGCAGTACGAAGCCGAAATTCGCTCCTTGATTGCCAACTACAAGCCAATCGATTATGTTGAGGAATGTCCAGTTGTATTGAAGATCATTCCGGATGGTAACGTTGTCCCGTTCAGGCACGCTCCAAGTCGCATACCATTCCACGAAGTTGAAGCAGTCAACAAGCAAATTGATGAGTGGCTTAGAGCTGGAATCATAAGACAGTCTACGTCCAACTTCGCCAGCCGCATGGTTATCGTGAAGAAAAAGGACGGTACGTGCCGCATTTGTGTGGATTTTCGAAAACTTAACTCGGCTGTACTAAAAGATTGTTTTCCGGTCCCTATAATTGAGGACGTACTCGAAAAGTTGCAGAAGTCGAAATTTTTTACGGTTTTGGATTTGGAAAATGGGTTTTTCCACGTCCCCATTGAAGAGAGTAGCAAAAAATACACCGCTTTCACAACAACAAGGGGGCTTTACGAATTTAATAGGGCTCCGTTTGGCTTCTGCAACTCTCCCGCCGTTTTTATACGTTTCGTTAACTACGTCTTCCAGAATCTAATAAATAATAACGTATTAGACTTATATATGGACGATATTATCATTCACGCAGAAACAGCTGATGATTGTCTTCGTAAGACAAAGCTGGTTTTTGCAACGGCAGCAGAACACGGTTTGAAAATCAAATGGCCAAAATGCCATTTTATGCAGGCATCTGTAAGTTTCCTGGGTCACTTGGTTAAAGATGGATGCGTGTGGCCAGGCAAAGAGAAAACGGATGCGGTTAATAAGTTTGAAATCCCAAAAAATGTTAAGGCCGTGCAGTCGTTTTTAGGCCTAACGGGATTTTTTCGAAAGTTCATTAAAGGATACTCACACATCGCCAGACCATTAACAAATCTACTACGTAAAGACTCTGTGTTTGCTATCGGTCCAGCTGAAGTCGAAGCTGTACAAACGCTGAAAAATTGTTTGACTAAAGAGCCAGTACTAAGGTTGTACAACAGAAATGCAAAGACTGAGGTACATACAGATGCGTCGAAGGATGGTTTCGGTGCAACACTATTGCAATGGTATAGCGGCCAGCTATACCCAGTGTACTTCTGGAGCAAAAAGTCGACGGGGGCAGAAGCGCGACAGCACAGTTATGTTTTGGAAGCGAAGGCGGTATACCTCGCTTTTAAAAAGTTTCGTCACTACCTGTTGGGTATTCATTTTAAGCTAGTGACTGATTGCGCGGCGTTCAAACAAACGTTAAGTAAAAAGGATGTACCCCGAGAAGTTGCCTCGTGGGTGGTTTATTTGCAAGACTTCGACTTTAGTGTAGAACACCGAGCAGGCGAAAGGTTAAAGCACGTTGATTGCCTCAGTCGATACCCACAGCAGGTTATGATAGTAGCGTCGGAGTTGGCGGCTCGTATTAAAAAAGCACAGCAAGAGGATACAATGACTAAAGCAATCGCAGATCTACTGGATAGCCGACCATACGGAGCTTTTAAAATAAAAGGTGGGCTGTTATATAAAAATATTGAGGGTAACGATCTTTTGGTGGTTCCAAAGCAGATGGAAAAAGAAATTATTGTCGATGCTCATAATGTTGGTCACTTTGCAGTGCAGAAAACTATGCATGCTATGCAACAAAATTATTGGATACCACACCTGGAACAAAAAGTTACGCAAGTAATCAACAATTGTGTGAAATGTATCATTTATAATAAGAAGTTGGGTAAAAAAGAGGGTTATCTGCACGTAATTGATAAAGGTGACCAACCATTGCATACGTTGCATATTGACCATCTGGGACCAATGGACGCTACCTCAAAGCAGTATAAATATATCTTAGCAATCGTCGACGCGTTTACCAAATTTGTGTGGCTGTACCCCACAAAGAGCACAGGTTGCGAAGAAGCGGTTCAGAAGCTGGAGTCATGGTCTGCGGTTTTTGGAAACCCCGCACGCATAGTTACCGATAGAGGTGCCGCGTTCACGGCACATATGTTTTCCGAGCACGTAAAGGAGAGGGGTATTGATCACATCTGGAGCACTACCGGGGTCCCACGTGGAAACGGACAGATCGAAAGAGTGAATCGAACGGTTATGTCGATTATTGCAAAGCTCTCGGCAGAAGAACCTGCAAAATGGTTCAAGTTAGTTCCAAAAGTACAGCAAGCTATTAATTCACATACTCATGCGTCTACAAAGCGGCCGCCGTTTGAACTTATGTTTGGTGACAAAATGAACCACACATGCAGTGATCAGATACAACTTTTACTCGAGCAGGAGCTATATGATGCATACGACGAAGGGCGGCACAATTTGAGGCAAGAGGCGAGGCACGAAATCGAGCACGCTCAGAATCAATACAAAAAGCAGTTTGATAGCAAACGAAAGAAGGAATACGGGTACAAGATCGGCGATTTAGTAGCAATACGACGCACGCAGTTTGTAGCCGGACGAAAGCTGGCTAGCGAATATCTCGGCCCGTACGAAATCACACAAGTTAAACGAAATGGCCGGTTCAACGTTAGAAAGGCGGCAGATGTAGAGGGGCCCTGTAATACGTCCACGAGTTGCGATAATATGAAACTTTGGAAGTATACAGTCAACAACGAAGAGCTTTTGTCATCTGAGGCAGATGACTAATCAGGGTGGCCGAATGTAAGTCGGGTGAGGAGGCACTGTGACAGCACGCATATACCAACACATATGGCAGCGCAAATGTAAAACACTCAAGGCGAATAACGAGCGCACAGCCTGAGTAAATTAGCTCGGAGAAAATCTAATAGCGAGCGGACAAGTGAGTCGTAATCAGCCGTCGACCAAAGCAGCCGTCGTTACTATAATTATTCGCTGTACCAACCTACTTTAATTGTAATCCACTTTAAACCATAACTTTAATTGTACTTATTTTTGAATACTCAACTTTGAATTGAATAATAAACGTTATTAATTGCATAACTTTACATATATATGATGGTATATATAGTATATATATATTTTTTTGCAATTTCGGCCCCATTTTAGCAGCTAGAAGCTTCAAATTTCACCACATGCTTACGTGTATAGTATATATTGATGTCTGAAAAAATCATTGAGATCGGTGGTATACATAGTATATATCCCATACAACCGATTGTTCAGATAAGAAACTTTGCGCAATTTCTGCCCCGTTTTAACAGCTAGAAGCTTCAAATTTCACCAAATGCTTACGTATATAGCATATATTGTTGTCTGAAAAAATCATAGAGATCGGTGTTATATATATTATATACTTCATATAAACTGTCATTTTTGCCCCTTTTTACGGCTAGAAGCTTCAAAATTCATCAAATTTCATCAATTAGTTATGTTTACGTCATATATTCTTGAAATAAGTGATTCGTAGTCATAGTTTTTACATGCAGACCACAAAAAACGTGAAGCTTTGCATCCTCACACAAAGTACCTACCTATTTTTATAACTTTCATGAAAATGAAATGGTATATTAATTTCGTCACGAAACCCAAAATTGTAAGTCCTTAAAGGAAAACAAATAGACCCACCATTAAGTATACAGAAATAATCAGGATGAAGAGCTGAGTTGATTTAGCCATGTCCGTCTGTCCGTCTGTCTGTTTGTATGCAAACTAGTCCCTCAATTTTTGAGATATATTGATAAAATTTGGTGAGCGGGTGTATTTAGGTGTCCGATTAGACATTTGTCGGAACCGGCCGGATCGGACCGTTATAGTATATATATCCTCCATACAACCGATTTTTCAGAAAAAGAGGATTTTTGTCATATCTTATTCAATTTAACAGATTGAAGCTTCAACCTTCACCATATAATTTCGCATATAGCATATATTGTTGCGTGAAAAATTTGATGAGATCGGTCGTATATATAGTATATATCCCCCACAAACGATTGTTCAGATAAGACACTTTTCGTAATTACTGCCCCATTTTAAGAGCTAGAGGCTTCAAATTTCAACGAATACTTTCGCATATAACATATATTGTTGTCTGAAAAAATCATAAAGATCGGTGGTATATATAGTATATATATGGTGGTATATATAGTATATATATTGTAACGAATTTACTTGCAAATCCTCTTATTTGCCCTTTTGCTAGGTTCGTATTGCTAAACTGTTGAATAAATAACTCCAATATTGAACAATGGAAAAATGGCCTTTATTATAGTACTTCACAATAACACTCAAACTGTGCAACGAATAGTTTAATAACCAAACTGATAGCTCAAATGAAACTCCACTAATCAAAATAATACTGCTATTGCTCGCTAGATATCGTCTTAAGCCGGAGTCATTGGTGCCGTATGTCGTATCGCTGTATTCGTATCCCTAACGTAATCAGCTGTTTATTGTTACGACGGTAAACCAAAACCCAATTGGTTGGCTACGATACTATTTAGAAGCATGCAACTATTTATTTATTTATTTATTTGTTTAAGTCTATGAATTTTAATCCTTACAGACTATGATACAAGGAAAATTTAAAAAATACTTATGCCTAAAAGTAATCGGTTTACTTAGAAAGCAGACTTCAAAATATTCATAAATTCAGCTCTTTGTATAGAAAAATCAAGAGCAACGGAATTACTTATTGAGTTAAGCTCCCGAATAGCACGCGTAATGGGAGCATTACCAGCGTAATTCGTTCTGAAATAATCGTAATAAAATGGAAAGGAATTTCTGAGAGATCTTTGGGGAACATTAAATCGAATCCTTTCCAGCAAATAAGGGCAATCAATGTAGCCATTAATAACATTATACATAAATGACAAGCACAGTATAGATCTACGATTTTCCAAAGACTTGAGGCTTAAAAGTAAAAGACGTGCAGAGTAGGAAGGAATCGGCTCCGAAAAGTTTAACGGGCGAAGGGCATATTTAAGAAAAATTTTTTGAATTCTCTCAATTCTACAAATGGCCGTTTGGTTGCTTGGTCTCCAAATGAAGACAGCATATTCAATGTGAGATCTAACGTATGACGTGTAGAGCAGCTTAAAGGTATAGGGTATAGGATACGGTTACGACCTTAGCGGCACCAATAATCGATTGCATTGATTCTCATAAGGTTGGTCGAATCAGCTGTTAAAAGGTTACCGATACGGTTACCGATAAAGCACCAATGTCTCCAGCTTTAGTCGTAACTGCTGATCAACTCAAATCAAACTGAATTACTTCTTTCTCGCTTGCCCCGCTTTTATAGTTTACGCTGCATACTTCTAGGCTCTTCGATTTCCAGAACTTACTAGTTGTTTCGGCTACAAAATCGCCAGCCACAACTACGTGCACAAATTATTGCCCTCTCTTGTGACCACTGAGATAAGATATATGCATGTGTTTGTGCATTGCCGCTCCGCTGCTCCTATACGTACATATGTGTAGACGCAATTATTTATTCGTTTATGTAGATACATAAAGATTGAATTATTGATGTGAATGTTTGTAGTTTACAGTCTCTCGCACGCACATAGGCATATAAGTAAATGCATCTGTGTGTGACATCTCTCTGGGCTGCCTTATATATGTGTATACTTGATTTGATTATTAACGTAAATACTGCTTGGCATGGCCTTAGCATCGCCTTAGTGATGGTAATATCCGTGACACTGCCCTCCACCTAAGTCTGATCGTCCCGATCAGACAAATCTCTCGATCTAAACGTTGCCAGCCTTTCCAAATGGACCACTTTCATTTGGTTTGTATGCGGTACACTACATCGTTGATCCGTTTTACAACTTTGTATGGGCCTTCCCAATTACACTGCAATTTCGGGGACAAACCTTTTTTACGTTGTGGGTTGTATAACAGCACCAAAACTCCTTCCTGAAAACCTTCTGAATTAATTGCTTTATCGTATCTGGCTTTCATCTTGTCACTCATAATCTTTGTTCGTTGCCTTATCAGATCATGTATTTCTCTCAGCTCTTCTTCCAAATCACTAGTGGATTTCCTGACATTTATCTCCGCATTGGCATCTATCCCAAACTTCAAATCAGCTGGCAGTCTAAGGTCATTGCCAAAAATTACTTTTGCAGGGGTTTGGCCCGTTTTCTCATGCACTGCTGATCGGTAGGCCATCAAGAATAATGGTATGCGGGTATCCCGTTCTTTATGGTACTTGTCTACTACTTTCCTTAAGTGCTCCTCCAATGTTCTATTGAATCGTTCTACCATACCATCCGATAGAGGATGCAATGCAGTTGTCCGTGTTTTTCGAATGCCCAATGACTTACACATTTCCTGGAACACAGCTGATTCGAAATTCCTGCCTTGGTCAGAATGTAACTCCATTGGTACACCATACCTTGCAACCCATTCGTTTTTAACCACTTCTGCTACTGTTTCTGCTTCTTGGTTTGGGATTGGGTATACCTCTGGCCATTTACTGAAATAATCCATAACCACCAGTACGTATTTGTTTCCGCGGTTACTAGTAGGAAATGGACCTGCGACATCCATGGCGATCCTTTCAAATGGCGCACCTGAGTTATATTGCTTCATCTGGCCATGACTTCGTGTTCTGGGCCCTTTCGCTCTGCTGCAAACCTCGCAGTTCGCAATCCACTCAGTGACCGACTGACGGCAACCAACCCAATAGAATCTCTGTTTAATCTTCTCGAGCGTCTTCGTGATTCCAAGATGACCTCCGCTTGGACCATTATGCAGCTCGCTGAGCACGTCAGGAATCCTCTTTCTGGGAACAACTATCAGTTTATTCTTGTATTTACCATCCTCACTCTCCCAAACTCGATGAAGGCAACCGGATATCAATTCTAAACTGTTCCACTGTGCCCAATATGACTTCGCAATGGGACTCTCTGCTGACATCTCTTCTCTGTTTGGTCTTTCATTTCGTTCGAGCCCTTGCATAACACGTGACAGATCTCCATCTTCTAGCTGGCACTTTTTTAGCTGTTCCTTGTCCCATTCATCTGTACATGTTATATTCATTAGCCGGACATCTATAATGTCTTCTTTAGCCTTGGCTTTTGAACAGTGCTTGCATACCAAACTACATGGTCTTCGTGACATTGCATCAGCACTTCCATGGGTACTACCTTTTCGATGCTCAATGGAAAAGTCGTAGCTTTGTAGTGGATCGATCCACCGTGCCAATTGTCCTTCCGGATTACGGAACTGCAGAAGCCATTTCAACGCTGCGTGATCTGTCCTGACACGGAATCGCTGGCCGTAGAGGTATTTGTGAAAATGTTTAATGCAGTCTACCAATGCCAACAGCTCTCTCCGCGTAACACAGTAGTTCCTCTCTGGTTTTCCAATCGAACGGCTGTAATATGCAACTACCCTCTCCTGTCCATCGACCAGTTGTGATAAAACGCCTCCTATAGCATATCCACTCGCATCTGTATCCAGAATAAATGTTGCTCCTGGAATCGGATATGCTAACATTGGGGCAGTGCACAAACGCTCCTTCAATGTTTGGAAAGCCACTTCTTGCTCCTTCTTCCATTCAAAAGCTTTGTTTTTTCTTGTAAGCTCATGGAGGCTATGGGCTACGCTGGAAAAATTTGGTACAAATCGGCGGTAATATGTGCACAGCTCAAGGAAACTTCTCAATTCATGTAGGTTCTGTGGTCTTGGCCAATCCTTTACAGCCTCTATTTTTTCTTTCGCAGTGCAGATGCCCTCTGTCCTTACCTTGTGACCCAAATAATTGACTTCCTTTTTAAACAGCGCACACTTTTTGGGACTTAACTTCAGACCAGCGCCAGCTATTCTCTGGAAAACTTCCTCCAAGTTCTTAAGATGTTCATCGAAATTCTTGCCCAATACGATGATGTCGTCCAGGTACACCAAGCATGTTTTCCAATGTAGTCCTTTCAATACCTGATCCATGAGTCTCTCGAAAGTAGCTGGTGCATTACATAGTCCAAAGGGCATTATTGTAAATTGCCAAAGACCATCTCCGACGCTGAAGGCTGTTTTCTCTTTGTCTTCCTCCTTTACCTCCACTTGCCAGTAGCCGCTTTTCAAGTCCAGTGTGGAAAACCATTTCGTACCAGGGAGCGAGTCCAGAGTGTCATCAATTCTTGGCAATGGGTAGCTATCCTTTTTCGTAACGTCATTCAACTTCCGGTAGTCCACGCAAAACCTCATTTTTCCATCCTTCTTCTTTACAAGTACTACCGGTGAGCTCCAGGGACTAGCTGATGGTTCGATGACGCCGCTGTCGCTCATTTCTTGTATAATTTGACTCACAACTTCCCGCTTCGCCAGTGGAACACTACGTGGAGCTTGACGGATCGGCCTCGCATCTCCAGTGTCAATTTGATGTTTCACAACGTTGGTGCGGCCTGGTTTAGAACCATCCTGGTCAAATATGTTCGCGTACTTTAGGAGCAGTTGTTTTGCCTTACTCTGATATGCTTCCTCTAGCCCCTGCGTCCATACCGTGATGTCATTTGAAAGATTAGTATTACTAGCTGCAACGTGTTCCTGGAGCTGTTCACAGTTAATAACTACTTCAGCCTCTTGGCATCTTCCCAAAATAGCTCCTTTAGTCAGTTTGAGTGGTGAATTGAACTCATTGAGTACTCTTACCGGAATACGTCCATCTTGTTTTGTAATAGCCAGGGTTTTTCCTACAAGTATGTTCAGTGCTGATTTGATTGCTGCTTCGACAACCCACAATTTGTTTGTCCCACAATCTCCATCAACCTTTGCCCAGATGACTGCTTCGGATTTTGGTGGTATTCGCTGACTCTCTTCCACCAGCACTCGTTTACTGCTGTAGCCTCTCTCGTAGCCGAAATTAAGTGGTACATCCATGTTCTTATATCGCATCGTCTTGCTTTGCATGTCGATCTTGATGCCCTGGTCGATTAAGAAGTCCACTCCAATTATGATTTCATCAACAATCTCTGCCACTATAAAATTGTGTACTACCGTGACGTTCCCAATTGCGACTTCACATGATACTTCTCCTAGAACCGTGCTGTCTTCTCCAGTGGCTGTACGCAATCTTGCTCCATGCAGTGGTGTTATCTTCTTGTTGATTAAATCCGCTCGAATGATGGAATGAGATGCACCCTTATCTACAGTCAGTAAACGTTCCTTTCCATCCACATGTCCTCCGACAGTAAGATTATTCGATCTTCTTCCAATCTGCGAGATAGAGATTATGGGGCATTCAATTGCGGGAGCCAGCTGTCGCCCCTTGCGGCTGACTCGATTTAGTTTAACGATTGAGTGGTCTTGGAGATTTGCTCACCACCTTCTGCTCTGCGTTTACGACCACCCACATTGTTGGAGCTATTGGGACCGCTGCTGCAATGTCGTGCAATATGGCCTGGGTTGCCGCACTTGAAACATTTAATAACTCCGGCAGTTTTCTGTTGTGATCCCTTCAGTGCTTCCAAAATTGTGTCTACCCAATCTGGTCTTTCCACTTCCACACGATGAGCTTTGTATGCTGGTTTACTCAATAGTGAGGCCGTTTCCTGGGTCAATGCATGTGATACCGTTTCAGCAAATGTCAGCTTTGGGTTTGCGTATGTAGCTCGCTTCGTTTCCACGTCCCGTATGCCATTTATGAAACTCTGGATTTTTACCCTCTCGGTGTATTCCACGGGTGCGTCCGCATTTGCGAGATGAGCTAACCTTTCAACATCCGAGGCAAACTCCTGCAAAGTCTCAGTCGCTCTTTGGTGATGGTTTTGCAACTCAATTTGGAATATTTGTTTCCTATGCTCGCTTCCATAACGTCGTTCTACAGCAGCCATCAATGTTTCATAACTGTTCCGTTCATACTCTGGAATCGTCTGTAAGATTTCCGCGGCAGGACCTTTCAGTGCCACGAACAGAGCTGCAGCTTTATCTTCAGCATTCCATTGGTTCACTGCTGCGGTCTTCTCAAACTGTAGCTTAAAGACCTGAAAAGGAACAGAACCGTCAAAGGATGGTGTCTTTACCTTTGGATTACTCGCTGAAGCAGCCGGCCGATTAAGTTGCAATTCCTGTATACGACTTCTCAACGCATCCACCTCTGCCTCGAATTTTTCTTCAAACTGCGTTATTTTCTCGTCCATACGCGCTTCGAGTTTTGATGATATACGCGCCTCTTGTTCTTTCAGTTGTGTTTCCATCTTTGATGTAATCTGTGTCGACATTTCTGAAATACGTGTCTCATGTGATTCCAGCTGGGATGCCATATATGTCTTCTGCTCTTCCAATTGTGATGTTATACGAGTTTCCTGCGATTCCAGTTGGGATATCATATACGTCTTCTGTTCTTCCATCTTCGATGTTATTCGTGTCTCTTGGGATTCCATCTGTGATGACATATACGTTTTCTGTTCTTCCAATTGTGATGTTACTTGCGACGCCATTTCTGTTACTGTCGATGTTTGAGCAGCTATTGCAGCCAATATCATGTTCAAGTCTGTACTGGTAACCGTCTGCGATGTTTCGATTTTCTCTTCAAATTTTGTTGTCTCCTCGCCATCAAGATGAAAGACATACTCTTCCACATCAATTCCTTCTGCTTCCATTGCCTCTCGTAGCCGTGCCTGAAGTTCGAGTTTAACGCCGCTTGTATTCAATCCACGGCTCTCCAACTCCTTCTTCAGTTGCGAGATCTTCAATTCACTTAACTTTGCCATGTCCAAGTTTATTCGAAGTCTTCGGAATTTATTCAACAATTCCTCTTCTGACACCAATTGTAACGAATTTACTTGCAAATCCTCTTATTTGTCCTTTTGCTAGGTTCGTATCGCTAAACTGTTGAATAAATAACTCCAATATTGAACAATGGAAAAATGGCCTTTATTATAGTACTTCACAATAACACTCAAACTGTGCAACGAATAGCTTAATAACCAAACTGATAGCTCAAATGAAACTCCACTAATCAAAATAATACTGCTATTGCTCGCTAGATATCGTCTTAGTCGTAACTGCTGATCAACTCAAATCAAACTGAATTACTTCTTACTCGCTTGCCCCGCTTTTATAGTTTACGCTGCATACTTCTAGGCTCTTCGATTTCCAGAACTTACTAGTTGTTTCGGCTACAAAATCGCCAGCCACAACTACGTGCACAAATTATTGCCCTCTCTTGTGACCACTGAGATAAGATATATGCATGTGTTTGTGCATTGCCGCTCCGCTGCTCCTATACGTACATATGTGTAGACGCAATAATTTATTCGTTTATGTAGATACATAAAGATTGAATTATTGATGTGAATGTTTGTAGTTTACAGTCTCTCGCACGCACATAGGCATATAAGTAAATGCATCTGTGTGTGACATCTCTCTGGGCTGCCTTATATATGTGTATACTTGATTTGATTATTAACGTAAATACTGCTTGGCATGGCCTTAGCATCGCCTTAGTGGTGGTAATATCCGTGACAATATGTAGTATATATATATATTTTCGCAACTTTAGCCCCATTTTAACAGCTAGAAGCTTCAAATTTCACCGAATGCTTACGTAGATAGCATATATTGTTGTCTGAAAAATTCATAGCGATCGGTTGTATATATAGTATATATCTCATACAACCGATTGTTCAGATAAGAAACTTTTCGCAATTTCTACCCCATCATAATAGCTATAAGCTTTAAATTTCACCGATTGCTTACGTATATAGTATATATTGTTGTGTCAAAAAATCATAGAGATCGGTGATATATATAATATATATATGAAGGTATATATATATATTTGTTTGCGATTTCGGCCCCATTACAGCTAGAAGCTTCAAATTTCACCAAATGCTTACGTGTATAGCATATATTGATGTCTGAAAAAATCATTGAGATCGGTGGTATACATTATATATATCTCATATCGATTGTTCAGATAAGAAACTTTGCGCAATTTCTGCCCCGTTTTAACAGCTAGAAGCTTCAAATTCCACCAAATGCTTACGTATATAGCATATATTGTTGTCTGAAAAAATCATAGAGATCGATGGTATATATATTTATATACTTTATATAAACTGTAATTTTTGCCCCTTTTTACGGCTAGAAGCTTCAAAATTCATCAAATTTCATCAATTAGTTACGTTTACGTCATATATTTTTGAAATAAGTGATTCGTAGTCATAGTTTTTACATGCAGACCACAAAAAACGTGAAGCTTTGCATCCTCACACAAAGTACCTACCTATTTTTATAACTTTCATGAAAATGAAATGGTATATTAATTTCGTCACGATACCCAAAATTGTAAGTCCTTAAAGGAAAATAAATAGACCCACCATTAAGTATACCGAAATAATCAGGATGAAGAGCTGAGTTGATTTAGCCATGTCCGTCTGTCCGTCTGTCTGTTTGTATGCAAACTAGTCCCTCAATTTTTGAGATATCTTGATAAAATTTGGTGAGCGGGTGTATTTGGGTGTCCGATTAGACATTTGTCGGAACCGGCCGGATCGGACCACTATAGCATATGTCCTCCATAAAACCGATTCACCAAATGCTTACGTATATAGCATATATTGGTTGTCTGAAAAAATCATAGAGATCGGTGGTATATATATTATATACTTCATATAAACTGTCATTTTTGCCCTTTTTTTACGGCTAGAAGCTCCAAATTCATCAAATTTCATCAAATAGTTACGTTTACGTCATATATTTTTGAAATACGTGATTCGAAGTCATAGTTTTTACATGCAGACCACAAAAAACGTGAAAATTTGCATCCTCACACAAAGTACCTACCTATTTTTATACCTTTCATGAAAATGAAATAGTATATTAATTTCGTCACGAAACCCAAAATTGTAAGTCCCTAAAGGAAAATAGATAGACCCACCATTAAGTCTACCAATAATCAGGATGAAGAGCTGAGTTGATTTAGCCATGTCCGTCTGTCCGTCTGTCTGTTTGTATGCAAACTATTCCCTCAATTTTTGAGATATCTCGATAAAATTTGGTGAGCGGGTGTATTTAGGTGTCCGATTAGACATTTGTCGGAACCGGCCGGATCGGACCACTATAGCATATGTCCTCCATACAACCGATTTTTCAGAAAAAGAGGATTTTTGTCATATCTTACTCAATTTAACAGATTGAAGCTTCAAACTTCACCATATAATTTCGTATGTTGCACATATTGTTGCCTGAAAAAATTGATGAGATCGGTCATATATAGTATATATCCCCCACAACAGATTGTTCATATAAGACACTTTTCGTAATTACTGCCCTATTTTAAGAGCTAAAGGCTTCAAATTCCAACGAATGCTTACGCATATAGCATATATTGTTGTCTGAAAAAATCATAAAGATCGGTGGTATATATAGTATATATATGGTGGTATATATAGTATATATATATAGTATATATATATCTTTTCGCAACTTTAGCCCCATTTTAACAGCTAGAAGCTTCAAATTTCACCGAATGCTTACGTAGATAGCATATATTGTTGTCTGAAAAATTCATAGCGATCGGTTGTATATATAGTATATATCTCATACAATAGATTGTTCAGATAAGAAACTTTTCGCAATTTCTACCCCATTCTAACAGCTATAAGCTTCAAACTTCACCGATTGTTTACGTATATAGTATATATTGTTGTGTCAAAAAATCATAGAGATCGGTGATATATATAATATATATATGAAGGTATATATATATATTTGTTTGCGATTTCGGCCCCAGTACAGTTAGAAGCTTCAACTTTCACCAAACGCTTACATGTATAGCATATATTGATGTCTGAAAAAATCATTGAGATCGGTGGTATACATAATATATATCTCATACCGATTGTTCAGATAAGAAACTTTGCGCAATTTCTGCCCCGTTTTAACAGCTAGAGGCTTCAAATTTCACCAAATGCTTACGTATATAGCATGTATTGTTGTCTGAAAAAATCATAGAGATCGGTGGTATATATATTATATACTTCATATAAACTGTCATTTTTGCCCCTTTTTTACGGCTAGAAGCTTCAAAATTCATCAAATTTCATCAATTAGTTACGTTTACGTCATATATTTTTGAAATACGTGATTCGTAGTCATAGTTTTTACATGCAGACCACAAAAAACGTGAAGCTTTGCATCCTCACACAAAGTACCTACCTATTTTTATAACTTTCATGAAAATGAAATGGTATATTAATTTCGTCACGAAACCCAAAATTGTAAGTACTTAAAGGAAAATATATATGGTATATATAGTATATATATATTTGTTTGCGATGTCGGCCCCATTTTAACAGCTAGAAGCTTCAAATTCCACCAAATGCTTACGTGTATAGCATATATTGATGTCTGAAAAAATCATTGAGTTCGGTGGTATACATAGTATATATCTCATACCGATTGTTCAGATAAGAAACTTTGCGCAATTTCTGCCCCGTTTTAACAGCTAGAAGCTTCAAATTTCATCAAATGCTTACGTATATAGCATATATTGTTGTCTGAAAAAATCATAGAGATCGGTGGTATATATATTATATACTTCATATAAACTCTCATTTTTGCCCCTTTTTTACGGCTAGAAGCTTCAAAATTCATCAAATTTCATCAAATAGTTACGTTTTCGTCATATATTTTGAAATACGTGATTCGTAGTCATAGTTTTTACATGCAGACCACAAAAAACGTGAAGCTTTGCATCCTCAGACAAAGTACCTACCTATTTTTATACTTTCATGAAATTCACGGCCGCCGTGGTGTGATGGTAGCGTGCTCCGCCTATCACACCGTATGCCCTGGGTTCAACTCCCGGGCAAAGCAACATCAAAATTTTAGAAATAAGATTTTTCAATTAGAAGAAAATTTTTCTAAGCGGGGTCGCCCCTCGGCAGTGTCTGGCAAGCGCTCCGATTGTATTTCTGCCATGAAAAACTCTCAGTGAAAACTCATCTGCCTTGCAGATGCCGTTCGGAGTCGGCATAAAACATGTAGGTTCCGTCCGGCCAATTTGTAGGGAAAAATCAAGAGGAGCACGACGCAAATTGGAAGAGAAGCTCGGCCTTAGATCTCTTCGGAGGTTATCGCGCCTTACATTTTATATATTAATTTCGTTACGAAACCCAAAATTGTAAGTCCTTAAAGGAAAATAGATAGACCCACCATTAAATATACCGAAATAATCAGGATGAATAGCTGAGTTGATTTAGCCATGTCCGTCTGTCCGTCTGTGTGTTTGTATGCAAACTAGTCCCTCAATTTTTGAGATATTTTGATAAAATTTGTGAGCGGGTGTATTTGGGTGTCCGATTAGACATTTGTCGGAAGCGGCCGGTCCATACAACAGATTTTCAGAAAAAGAGGATTTTTGTCATATCTTACTCAATTTAACAGATTGAAGCTTCAAACTTCATCATATAATTTCGTATATTGCACACATTGTTGCCTGAAAAAATTGATGAGATCGGTCGTATATATAGTATATATCCCCCACAACCGATTGTTCAGATAAGAAACTTTTCGTAATTACTGCCCTATTTTAAGAGCTTGAGGCTTCAATTTTCAACGAATGCTTACGCATATAGCATATATTGTTGTCTGAAAAAATCATAGCGATCGGTTGTATATATAGTATATATCTCATACAACCGATTGTTCATATAAGAAACTTTTCGCAATTTCACAATTTTTACAGCTATAAGCTTCAAATTTCACCGATTGCTTACGTATTAGTATATATTGTTGCGTCAAAAAATTATAGAGTTCGGTGATATATCTATATATATAAAAAGAAGTGTACATTTGATTGTCACTCCATAACTCGACAACGGATAGAAAGATTGCAATGAAATTTTTAGGAAAGATACAGGAAGGAGAGATGATGGTTAGTTGATTTTGAAATCCCAAATCGGTTTAGCCATTCTTGAGCTATGATTTTTTTAGAAAAAATTCAAATATGTATATAAAGAAAGTGGTGTTAGTTACACTACGCATAACTCAAGAACGGATGAACCGATTTGGCTGAAAATTGGTGGAGAGGTAGCTCAGAACCAGAGAACGGACATGGAATACTTTTTATCCCGTTCTGGCCAGGGTATTGAGATCAAAACGTGGACCTGGTAATCCTGGGATATGTTTGTAGAATATGGGTGGCAAATGGAAGCTGTTTATGAGTGCTTTGATACTGGGTATTTTTCGTACCCTGGGTGACTATGGTCTCGAGATATAGGCCCAAAACGTGGACCCGGATACACCTAGAATGTGTTTTTTACATTTATGGCTATCAAATTGAAGCTGTTGATGTGTGCTTTAGTACAGAGTAAATTTTACACCGCTGGGTGACTAGGGTCTCGAGATATAGGCCAAAACATGGACCCGGATACCCCTAGAATGTGTGTGTATTATGGATATCAAATGAAAGCTGTTGCTGAGAGCTTCAAAGTAATTTTCATTGTGATATTCGATTTAGTCGCATCAACCTTGCAAAACTGATAAATATGCATGCGAAGCCGAAATAAAGACATGAATTAATAATACCCACATACCTATTTACATACATCCTATTCGATTTGCCTGAAATTTGGTATACAAATTTGCCTATATTAGTATTTACGATGCTTTTTCGGAAGTAGACCAGAGACAGGCCTGGGACTGTGATTAGGACTAGGACTGGGACTGAGGCTCAGACTGAGACTCGTAGTGGGACTGGGACTGAGACTCGGAATGGGAATGGAACAAAATATATACCACCAAGAATGAGAAAAACTTGAGAGAAGAGAAAAGAGAGAAGGAAAAGACTGAGAAAGAGATAGAATGAAACGAAGATGGTGATAGATGACGCGAAAAATACGGAGGGAGGAGTGAATACAAAGATTAGGAAAAAGTGTATAGGGTGAGGGGAGAGTTAGACGAAAAAAGCTTATTAAAATGTATGCAGATAGACCAAAAATTTGGGCCAGAACAACGTCTGCCGGTTCTGCTAGTATAATATATATATGATGGTATATATAGTATATATGGGGTATTCCATTCCATTTCGACCAATTTTGAACCCGACCCCTTTAGAATTGGCTGAAAGTTTTTCTTCTTTTTCTAGCTTACGAAAGACGTTTTTCAGAAGTTTTTCAAATTTTTTCATCCACCTCAAAAAAAGTTATGAATTTTTAAAAAACACCGTTTTTGTTTTCAAAATGCTATAACTTTTTCAAAAATTGACCGTTTGGGATCTTTTTTTTTTTAATTTTGTTTTTAAATGTACTTTTCGGAAAAAATTCAAAAAAATTTTTTAAGTTTTTTTTTGTAATTTTTCAGTTTTTCGAGATTTTTCGAATTTCGCCCTTTTTTTTCTCATAAAAAACTTCAATCAATTCTTGCAATCATCCCCACTAATCCCGGAGTGGGCCGAGAATTTTTGTTTTTATTTAATTGAAAAAAAAACTTTAAATTTTTTTTTGTATTTTTTCCGAAAAGTACATTTAAAAACATATTTAAAAAAAAAGATCCCAAACGGTCAGTTTTTGAAAAAGTTATAGTATTTTGAAAAAACACCGTTTTCCAACTCAAAATAAGTTTTAAATATTTTGAAATAAACGGTATTTTTTTCAAAATTTCTATAAGTTTTTCAAAAATTGACCGTTTGGGATCATTTTTTTTTTAAATATGTTTTTTAAATGTAATTTTCGGAAAAAAAAACAAAAAAAATTTTAAAGCTTTTTTTTTTCAAAAATTCTCGGCCCACTCCGGATTAGTGGGGATGATTGCAGAATTGATTGAAGTTTTTTATGAGAAAAAAAAGGCCGAATTCGAAAAATCTCTAAAAACTGAAAAATTACAAAAAAAAAACTTTAAAAATTTTTTTTGAATTTTTCGAAAAGTACAAATTAAAAAAAAAAAAGTTCCCAAACGGTCAATTTTTGAAAAAGTTATAGCATTTTGAAAACACAAACGGTGTTTTTTTAAAAATTCATAACTTTTTTTGAGTTGGATGAAAAAATTTTAAAAACTTCTGAAAAACGTCTTTCGTAAGGTAGAAAAAGAAGAAAAACTGTCAGTCAATTCTAAAGGGGTCGGGTTCAAAATTGGTCGAAATGGGATGGAATACCCCATATACTATATATACTATATATACTATATATACCACCGATCTTACCGATCTTTATGATTTTCTCAGACAACAATATATGCTATATACGTAAGCAATCGTTGAAATTTGAAGCCTCTAGCTCTTAAATAGGGAAGTAATTACGAAAAGTTTCTTATCTGAACGATCTGTTTGTGGGGGATATATACTATATGTACGACCGATCTCATCAATTTTTTTCAGGCAACAATATGTGCAATGTACGAAATTATATGGTGAAGGTTGAAGCTTCAATCTGTTAAATTGAGTAAGATATGACAAAAATCCTCTTTTTCTGAAAAATCTGTTGTATGGAGGATATATGCTATAGTGTTCCGATCCTGCCGGTTCCGACAAATGTCTAATCGGACACCCAAATACACCCGTTGACCAAATTTTATCAAGATATCTCAAAAATTGAGGGACTAGTTTGCATACAAACAGCAGACGGACTGACGGACAGACGGGCATGGCTAAATCAACTCAGCTCTTCATCCTGCTTATTTCGGTATACTTAATGGTGGGTCTATCTATTTTCCTTTAAGGACTTACAATTTTGGTTTCGGCACGAATTAATATACCATTTCATTTTCATGAAAGGTATAATAAGTGCACATTTTTAGTGTTACTTTATAATTTGAGACCGGCTCCACCAAATTCAACCAAATTTAACCAAATTTTTACGGAACATTTGGGCTATCATGTAGATGGTTTCTGCCAGGGATGCACCTTAACGTTAAGCTAATCGTTTATCAAAAAATTTCCACCGTTTCCGTTGAAACACTTCGAAATATTATCGATAAAGAAATTATCAGATAATTGTATCTCGTTTTTAACCGAAACGAAAAGCTTTTCGTTAACGTTAGAAACGTTATCAAAACGTAATACTTTATGTTTGAATTGTGCTGGCAATGCCATAGTCACAAAACTCCATGTAATTTGTTTGTGTAATTCTGTGGTGGTAATGTCAAAAATACTCTGAGAAATGTTCGTGCTGTCAAAATTCATGAAAAAAGTTGCAATCAGCTTGGCTAATGCTTTCACCTTTAATGGACTCCGCCATCAATCAGCTTTGCCAGCATAGTTTGAAATTAATAATCAACATAAATGATTTGATTTCGTTTTGATTTGGCGGAACAAAATCATTTCGTTAATTTGACGTTATTAACCTTAATAAACGAAACGAAATGACTTCGTTTCATTTATTAACGTTAATTATCGTAACGAAATGATATCGGTTAGTTGGCTAAGCATGCCTGGTTCCTGTAAAGTTTGATTAAATTTGGTCATGGTTCATGAGATATATCACACCAAGCTACGGCTACGTTTCATACCAATAGATGCTACTTATTTGCATATTTGCGTTATTTCATGATGGAATAGGTGGCGCTTATTTCCCTTTTGCATTATTCAATGGAATTGACGTTTCTAGAATTATAATTTGACGTTCGGCATTCCTCAAGTGAAAACCAAACGAAAAAAGAAGTCATTTGTTTTGTTTTTTTTTTCATAAAAACTGTGAAAAAATGAACTGGATTTAAGTAAATTCGGTATAGGCTGTGCTTAAGTTTGGTGAGTAATGTCCCACTAAATTTATTAAGTGTGATTTTGTTGTGTCAAAGAAACAACATTGTAATAGAATTGCGTAGCTTTTCTTCAGAAACAACCATGAATACAGTTGAAATAATCTTTGAAGTTGCTGACCGACTGCATTCTGATGGAGATGTCAAACATTTCGCATCGGCAAATTCATTTTTGTCTGGGATTTTGGCAACAAGAATTGAAGAGTATCAAGTTCACCGCATTTTTCACGATGAAGCGCTGATGCATTATTTCGGTCAATATTTTAGATTTCTCGAAATCAAAACCCGAAATTCCGCAAATTTCAAATGGTTCTTTTCAAATGGTCGCTTCCTTACTGAAAATTTACAATATCTCTTCATTACACAACTGTCCCAATACACAACGGTTCGCCCAACGCGTTCAATCTTTTTTCACGACAAGAAATCACTTATTGGGAAAACGAATATACAGAATCGTTGGCTGTTGCCATTCAACTTGCAAATTTACGACTACCAAATCTGATAGCCATAAGATTTACATATACGACTAGCGGGACCCCCGTATGCTTCGCTACACCAATAGAAATATTGGAAAAAGAATAAAATATCATAAAATTTTTTAATATTTATTTCAATTCTTAATCCAAAACATTTGGATACTCTATATTTTTCGTTTTTCCATCTGGGATATGAATAAACAAACAATTTGGAATGCCTACTCTGGAACAGGCAACGTATAGCTGTCCGTGCGAAAAGCACGGTTCCTCCAAATTCAATCCGTATACTCGAAGAGTTTGTCCTTGCGCCTTGTTGACTGACATAGCAAATGACAGGCGCACTAGAAATTACAAACGCTTTAATTCAAATGGCATGTCTGTTGGTATCAGTGGGATTCGCGGTATAAGCACAATTTCACCTTTCGCTTTGCCGGTCAGTATTGTTGCTTCAATTAAATTCGTCATCAATTTTTTACATTCAGTCTTGTTCCATTACACAATTTTGGTGCATTTGAATTCCGTAATAAAATAACTGATGAGCCGACCTTCAAATTTAAACAATGCGGTGGCATACCAGACGGTTTCAATGAATTACATATCCAACTGTATAATTCACTGCGTCATCTTGATTCATTGCGCTATCCACTGACTTGTATGTTTTCACCACACCTGAAAATTTTTCAGAATGTGATGATTGATTTCACTGACATGTACATTTTTTGGTGCCATTATTGCGCGTTCTCTCAACCAATCGTTATTCATGTAATTTGAACAATATTTGGAAACACTCGTTCAATTAATTCTTCTTTTGATTTGATAATTGTACAAAAATTAGTTGGCAATGTAATGAAATCATTTGTTTTGTCGATTGGAATTTTGCCATTTCCGATCTCTAACAATTGCTTCGAGAACTGCTCTGCAAACTGATCATTGTGCAACTGAACACGCATGTTTATGTGTAATGTTAATTTTTTCACGTATCGCCACAAAAGGGAAGACTTCAAACATGCATTGATCTCATCTGCTGGTGTTGGTCGTGGAATAACGGGCAATGTTGGTCGAAAGTCACCTGACAATAAAAGCACCACCAAAAAGCCTTCGGTTTCCACGTAAATTTTGCATCGTTCGATTTAATGCTTCGAATGATTTTTTGTTTGCCATTGTACACTCATCCCATAGAAAGACCGCTGCTTTTTGCAAAACTTTTACCATCGCTGAATTTTTGGATTTGTTACAGGTTGGAGTTTCAACCACCTGTATATTCATTGGCAATTTTAAAGCTGAATGAGCTGTTCGTCCTCCATCCAATAAAGTTGCAGCAATTCCAGAAGAAGCGAGTGCCAAAGCAATTTTCTGCTGCGATCGAATAGTTGCTAAAATCAATGAAATCACAAATGTTTTTCCGGTGCCGCCAGTTGCAACCATAAAATATAATCCACCAGTGTTATCAGAAACAGCTTGCATGATATGGTCATATATATCCTTTTGTTGATTGTTCAATTTGGTGATGTTTGATTGAACAAATGTACGTAAATCGTCACAATGTTGTTGTTGTTGTTGTAGCAATGCTCGCCCCACCTAATAGCCGCGACCGATCACAAATTGTCATCAATATCCTCTAACGGGGGTCCAAGGAAACTTGCCGTTTCAACAGGGGTGGACCATAAGGAAAGGGGTGGTTAGAGGCGTTGGTTCCACATTACAATTAAAGAGATGGTTGGTGTCATGTGGGGACACATTGCAAGCGGGGCATACATTTTGTATGTCGGGGTTGATTCTGGATAGGTAAGAGTTTAACCTGTTACAGTATCCTGAACGAAGTTGAGCAAGAGTGACACGCGTTTCCCTGGGGAGTATGCGTTCCTCTTCCGCGAGTTCTGGATATTTTTCTTCAAGTACGGGATTCACCGGGCAATTCCCGACATAAAGGTCCGACGCCTGTCTATGGAGTTCACCAAGGACCTGCTTGTGTTTTTTCGCTTCATACGGCTGGGTTCTCAGGTGCCGTATTTCCTCAAAATGCTTACGGAGATGACTCCTTAGGCCCCTAGGCGGTGCTCGTTCGTCAATCAGATGTCTGTTGGGATGCCCAGGTTTCTGGGTATTCAACAGAAACTGTTTGGTCAGCATCTCATTTCTCTCCCTAATGGGGAGTATTCTCGCCTCATTATGCAGATGATGTTCTGGGGACATAAGAAGACAGCCCGTGGCGATTCTGAGAGCAGTATTTTGGCAGGCCTGTAGTTTCTTCCAGTGGGTAGTTTTTAGGCTTGGCGACCATATGGGTGACGCGTAGCACGTAATCGGCTGGCTAATTGCTTTGTATGTGGCCATGAGCGTTTCTTTATCTTTTCCCCAGGTACTGCCAGCAAGGGATTTGAGGATTTTATTACGGCTCTGAATTCTCGGAACAATTGCGGTTGCGTGCGCACCAGAATGTAGATCCTGATCAAACGTCACACCCAAGATTTTGGGGTGTAGGACAGTCGGTAGCGTAGTGCCATCGACGTGGATGTTCAATATGGTCGACATTTGGGGCGTCCATGTTGTAAATAAGGTCGCGGAAGATTTAGTCGGTGACAATGCCAGGTTTCGCGAGGCGAAAAAACTGGAGAGATCAGGGAGATAGCCGTTTATTTTATTGCATAGCTCATCGATCTCTGGGCCTGGGCCTGTGGCCATTATTGTGCAGTCATCGGCGTAGGAAACGATTGTGACTCCTTCCGGTGGTGAAGGTAGCTTAGATATGTAGAAATTAAACAAAAGTGGGGATAGGACACCACCCTGTGGCACCCCTTTTTAATTCTCCTTGGTTTTGATGTTTCGTTTCTGAATTGCACCGATGCCTGCCGACCACCCAGATAATTTGCGGTCCACCTTTTAAGACATGGGGGAAGGGTAGACCCTTCCAGGTCTTGCAGTAATGAGCCATGGTTGACCGTATCAAAGGCTTTTGATAGGTCTAGCGCTACGAGTACTGTTCTATGGTGGGGGTATTGATTCAAACCGCAATTTATCTGGGTGCTAATGACATTTAGCGCGGAGGTAGTGCTATAGAGTTTTCTGAAGCCATGCTGATGAGGGGCTAGCTGCAAATGTGCTTGGAAATAAGGGAGCAAAATGGCTTCAAGCGTCTTTGCTACTGGCGATAGGAGAGATATCGGACGATATGACTCACCTACGTTAGCTGGTTTCCCAGGCTTTAGTAGCGGGACCACCTTGGCCATTTTCCATTTCTCGGGTATGGCAAAGGTGGAGAGAGACAGGTTGAAGACATGCGCTAAATATTTGAAACCCTCTTTCCCTAAGTTTTTGAGCATCGGCATGGCTATGCCGTCTGGGCCCACTGCTTTGGATGGTTTAGCGCGACCAATGGCGTCCTCAACCTCTCTAGCGGTGATGGTGATTGGTGACGCGCTGAATTTGTGTTTATGTGCGTGTCTATTGGCTCTCCGTCTATCTTTGTCGACCGTAGGATGCATTATATATTGTCGGCAGAAAGCGCTCGCGCATTTTTCCGCATCCGACAGCACCTTATCGCCAAAGGCGATGGAAACTTTGTTTTTGTGCTTAGTCGGATTCGATAGGTACTTTACGGTGGACCAAAGTTTACCTACACCGGTAGAGAGGTTACAACCTCTTAGGTGCTCTTCCCATTTCGCCCGCTTGTGTTCGTCCACAAGCAATCTGATGCGTTGGTTTATATCCCTTATTTGGGGGTCGCCTGGATCAAGCTGTCTTATAAGGTCGCGTTCCCTCGCTAAGCTCGCGGCCTCCGCCGGGAAGTGGGGCCGGAGTTCGGGAATTCTCCCGGCGGGAATGAAATGTGCCGAGGCGGATTCAATGACCTTACGGAAGGCACGCTCCCCTTGGCGGGCATCAGTCGGGATAGGGAGGGTAGCAAAGCTGCTGTCTGTTGCAGATTTATATTCTTCCCACTTTCCTTTTTTGAAGTTTATGAAAGTGCGTTTTTCGGTGACGATGAATTCGGCGGTACGCTCGAACGAAATAAGTATGGGCAGGTGGTCGAATGCCAATGTTACCATCGGCTGCCAGTTGACGCAGTTTACGAGTTCTGCGCTCACGATTGAGATATCTGGCGAGCTATGACAGCTTCCTACCATACGTGTGGGGGCGTCTCCGTTTATTGTGCAGAACGTCGTTTCT
This sequence comes from Eurosta solidaginis, assembly GCF_040869045.1. Lineage (NCBI taxonomy): Eukaryota > Metazoa > Arthropoda > Insecta > Diptera > Tephritidae > Eurosta > Eurosta solidaginis. The sequence goes on along the minus strand of NC_090324.1, from coordinate 34,190,896 downwards.
TCTATTTGATCCGCCAACATCTCACCCCTACTGTCCGCCCGCAAGTTTGAATGCCATAGGTCGTGATGGGCATTGAAATCGCCTAAGATAATGCGATTGTTGCCAGTGAGTAAGGCCTCGATTTTAGGTCGGTATCCACTTGGGCAACAGGTGACAGGAGGGATGTAGATGTTGATGATTTCTAGATTTGCATCGCCTGACCGGACAGATAGGCCTTGACGTTCTAAGACATTGTCCCTGCGGTCGATGCCAGGATCAAATATATGATATTGCACAGAGTGGTGTATAATAAACGCGAGGCCGCCTCCATTTCCGCTCTCACGGTCCTTCCTGTGGACATTATACCCAGAGCAGGTCTGCAATGCAGATCTTGCTGTGAGTTTAGTCTCTTGAATCGCCGCAATGCGGATGGTGTGCCGCTTCATGAAATCGACTATCTCCGTAATCTTCCCAGTTAGTCCATTACAGTTTAACTGCAGAATTCTGAAGTGCATGAGGGGTGACGCGGCCACTCTAGGGGTAAGTGACGGGTGACTACGCCTAGGTTGTGGAAGGCCAGGACGCAATTGCTGTTGTGGCCTTGGGACTGGGCGCCCTTGGGTAAGCATTGGGGTACCCGGATGATTTGGGTTTGCGACCTGGCAACATGGCGCGATGAAACCCGTCGAGGGGTTGCCGTCGCGGAGACCAGAACATCTAGGAAAGTGGCACCACCCAAGGCAGGAGCTGCATTGAGCGGATGTCGCAAACCTATATATTCTGTGCTGGCAGACGGTGCAAACGGAGGTAGGGACTGAGAGTCTGTTTCCCTGACCTGCACGATTGCTGCCAGAAAACTGGGGGGAGAAGAAGACGGGGGCAGGGGCTGTAGCTCAGCATTGCTACCAGCTCTACTACGAAGGTAGTAGTTATGAGTGGTATCAGCTGTTTGAGTTGTTGGCGCCGTGGGAAGCGAGCAGCAGCGGGTACTTGTTGTGGCTTGCTGAGCAGCGAGGCTGCTGGAAGGTAGTGGAGGGGCGCTTAGGCGTAGACTACGGGACGCCCTTGGGCGTGATTAGCAAGGAGCCACAAAAGATTTATAAAAGTTACGTGGACGTCGGGTTTTGGGATCAAGCCCAGAACAACCTGTCCGATGCAACCATCCCTTGCACGAGACACACTGAACAGAGTATGACCGTCCTAAAAAGATTCTTTTCTGGCAAATGCAGCAAAACCATTTCTCAGGACCGGGGTCAGGAGACGGACCCGGATTGGGTTCGATACCTTCCCGGAGTAAGCAGTCCTGCTGCAAGGAGCTGCTGGGAGGATGACAATTTGTGGGAGGGACGAAACAAATTAAATGGGGTCACACTGAAATGACAGTCCTTGGTCGGGAAGAATCCCGAGTCGCTCCGGTACATAGAACCGACTGCCTTGGGAATCGTCACAATCGAATTGTTGTTCACACTGCAACTCTCGATCAAATAAATCATGCATTGGACGATTTGGTGAAATCAAAGCTAACTGTCCCAATGCTTTATTGGCAATCGCAAGACACATATCTTCAATTATTATCAAAGCTTCATTGCATATTCTCTGCAAATCAGGATCCATTGCTCTACGACGCATCTGAATTAAAATATCTTCAGTCATGTAATTTTTATATTTATTCCACAATTCAATTGGATTCGATGGCATGCATGTTGATATTATTATCGTAACTAGCATTCGTATTTGCTGTGGATGAAGTATTGCGTCCAAATGAGTGTCATCTTCTAACAAATGCAAGAGCTGATATGCTTCGCGATATGTCTGACAAAAATGACCGTGAACTGTTACTAAACCCTGAAATGATTTAGGTCCTCGAACGTTTACCAACAACATTCGCAAATAGAAACATTCAGCATTGTTGGGATGTACCGTATACATCCTATCCAAGGCATCTGTTTGGAAAATACCTGGATGTCCACCAACTGGTGTTCCTTGTTTACGCCGTTGAAATTTTTTCGATGATGCATTCCAGGTGTAATATTGCGGTATATCAACATATATCAAATTTCTGGCAAATGTGTCGATTTCACACAATTGCAAAAAAACAGTTAAAGTAGTTGCTGGTGGTAGTGAAATAAACGCGTTGACCATTCTCCAGATGAACTGCCAAATGGACAACAACAGGATGTCTTTCGTGCAAAGCAAACGAAAAGATACGCCAAACTGCTTCATTACTGCTTATGTGACGCCCCATTTGATATTGAGTGATTTCATCATTTCTATTGTCACCATCTACTCTAAAAAACAGACATATCACTTTCTTTATTCACATATTTACAAATGTATTTGATAGATTTTTCTGAGTTACAGTACTCAACATTTATGTGATACTGAAAAACTTTTGACAGTATCGGTGAACATGGCACGACCCAACGATTGTCAACTTCGATGTCTTGCTTGCGCACTGTTATTATCGCCGTTTTACCATTATTTTCAAATGATCGACGTCGATACAATGGATATCCGTCATTACCTGTTATGGTATCGGAAATTAATGCTCTCGGATACCGCTTTGAACATTTCCCATCGATCATACATGGTAAATTCATATTTATTTCACCGCATGGACCGTGAATCATGTTTTTTTTACCACTTCAAATATTTCTGGATCGATGGTTTGATCTGGTATTTCGGCTAATATGACGCTATCAACCTCGTCCGGTGTTATGTTACGTACCAGCCATATCAATATGTGTGCGTGTGGCAAACCCCTTTTTCCAATCGAGTACATCCAACATTTTACCTTTCCAAAAACGTTTAATTTCAAAATTAAATTCATCAGTGCCTTCAATTTTTGCCGGAATACACGTGCTGTAACATCGCGTTGATATGTTGGTGACTGACCGTCGAACAAATTATTTTTTATATCGTTCCACATTACACGTAAAAGTGATGAAAAGATCTGGTCGGCCGTATTTTCGAACATATGACATAGCATCTTGTGCATATTCGTGCATGTGGCGTGGACTACCAATATAATACTGTTTTCATACAGAAACTTAATGATCTCATTTCACCTGCTAATGAAATCGTAAATTTTTTGCTTTCACACAGAAGTAACTGCTCGATTAGTATGAAGGATAAGACAGACAATCATGGCGGAACGATACAAGGTGGGAGCATGGTGACATACCTACAAACAAAAAAAAATCCCTGTACTTGTAAATTCGATGGACAAATGTCAAAATCGTACTGCGCCGGCAGTTGATGTATCAAATCAAATAAAAAAGGTTATAATCAGCTGTTCGATGCGGCCACCTTGTATCGTTCCGCCATGCAGACAATGACATTTGCTTTGAAAACTAAGAAGCGGAAACGGAAGCGGAACGCTGCCAACAGAGTTGCATTGTACTTTTGACTTCATTAGGCATTCGATTAACTACTAATGAAATAATAATAGATTCGAATTTTGTAGGGAAGATTGAGCTCAATAAGCTTCTTAATGTAGAAAATTGCCTTTATTATTCAATAAGCAGTCTGTGTGAAATTAGTATAAGAAGCTGGTAATATCGTCAGATGTCCGATATCATTCACATTTGCATCATTCGCTATTGCATCTTGCAAATGTATGTACTCTTCAGATCGCAATTTGGCTTGATTGAATTGCATGAAATTGAAACGTTCAGTTTCAATTTTTGCATACGTGTCTACAATGTATTGGTGAAAAAGTTTACCACATCTCAGAATGTAATTTTGTTCTTGTGCACGAATCATCAACCGATAAGAATAATAATTCATCGCACTAACTTTCTTTTGAACATCTCGACCTGCAAAAAATATGTTCATTCGATATAAAATTTAATTTTTATTTAATATCTGATTAATATAATTAGTATATTATTTACCGGTTCTTGGATCTATCATTGGTATATTAATGTGATAACCATCATCACATTTCCAATGCAGAATTGGATGTTGTAATGCGCCGTAACTGCGATGAAGCTCCGAGACACGCTGTAATTGTTCATTTCTACGATGAACATATTGTACGCGGGATTGTCGCGGGATTGAAACTGATCGCCAACAATTACAATTGCCACTTCATCATTCGCCGGTACATTAAATCTTCTGGCATGCTCACCAAAAGGCGTTCTATACGCTATAATTATGATTTTGTTATTATCAGATGGTTTTGAACAATGTCACCAATTCATTGTTCTGTTGAAAAATCTTTGGAGATCGCAAATAATCGCTCGTTTTGTATGTGATCCAATTGTGCAACGTTCATCCAACCCACGATTTTCATCTCCGATAAAATATATTTGCAAAAAGTGATGGTTAGCGTCATGAAATGGTAACAATACACCCGCTCGATGATAAATCTGACCTTGAATCTGTAATATGTATGCATTGTAATTTGATGTTGGATCAGAATCCTTAAAAACATTGTAGAAACTGTTACTTAGATCTACAGAACAATTAGATATTCCACATGAAGTAATCACCTCAAATGTCGGCATTAAATTGTCTCTTATAATTTTTAACACACTTTTATTAGCTTGGCCTGTATTAACGGAATTTTTGAGCTTAATTTTCACCGGTTTCTAGAAGTCTGATTAATTTGAAACTTTGCACACGTATCAAGACTCGATGACAATGCATTAATGTGGTGGTGTGGTGACATAAGGTCAACGGCCATAAGGTCAATTGGCCTTATTATCACTTTGAATGGTCATAAGTTTGATTGAAACTTTGCACACGTATCAAGACTCGATGACAATGCATTAATGTGATGGTGCGGTGATATAAGGCCAACGGCCATAAGGTCAATTGGCCTTATTACCACTTTGAATGGCCATAAGTTTGATTGAAACTTTGCACACGTATTAAGGCTCGATGCCAATGTATGAGTGTGATGGTGTTGTGACATAAGGTTAACGGCCATAAGGTCAATTGGCGTTATTACCACTTTGAATGACCATAAGTTTGATTGAAAATTTGCACACGTATCAAGGCTCGATTACAATGCATTAATGTGATGGAGCGGTGACATAAGGTCAATGGCCTTAAGGTCAATTGGCCTTATTGCCACTTTGAATGGCAATAAGTTTGATTGAAACTTTGCACACGTATCAAGGCTCGATGGCAATGCATTAATGTGATGGTGTGGTGACATAAGGTCAACGGCCGTAAGGTCAATTTGCCTTATTACCACTTTGAATGGCCATAACTTTGATTGAAACTTTGCACACGAATCAAGGCTCGGTGACAATGCAATAATGTGATGGTGGGGTGACATAAGGTTAACGGACATAAGGTCAATTCAACTTAGAAATGACCATAGATTTGAAACCTTGCACAGAATGCGAAAAACGAATTACTTTATTAATGATAGAAGTGGATGCATGGCACATCTACGAAAGAGCATACTGGAGCGCTTTTTAACACGCTTTTATTAGCTTGGCCTGTATCTATCTATGTACCTATGTATGTATGTAACGGAATCTGGAGTGGAGCCGAGAGCCCCGGTAATGCAGAGCTCCGAACTCCGTTGCACCTTTTGAAACATTTTAAGATAGGTACTTTTAGCTAGTGCAGGCCACCAGCCCAAGGCATCATAAAGGAGAATCGGGCGCACAATAGCTGTGTAAATTCAGTAGGTCACCTTAGGGGAGAATCCCCAGGAGGTGCCAATTGCCCTCTTGCTGGTGAACAGCTCTGCTGCTGCCTTCTTGGATCGCTCCACTATATGGTCTCTCCATAATAGCTTCCTATCCAGAACGACTCCCAAATACTTGACTTGATCGCTATACGCTAAGAACGTACCCCAATTCTTGGCGGTGTAAGATTTGGTACTTTGTACATCCTCGTGAAGAGGACAACCTCGGTTTTAACCGGGTTGATTTCCAAACATGTGGCGGGTTGTACTCCTGGAACAGCTCCAGGATGTCAGCTGGGTCCGTTGGCGTCACTGGAACCCAGGCTCTAGCCCTTGGTCGTGAGGGGATATCACGCGCCTCCACCACATTGAGGCAAGCGCCCAGATATACCACCCCTATCAGCGTGACGGCGACCTTATAGAGGTTTACCCACCTGGCGTCGTCACAGGCAATTAGCTTGACCGTACCCTGGAACCACCCTGCATCGGTGTAAGATGGCAGTGGACCAGGGTTGTCTTTCTTAACCTTAACGGCCACCGTAGCGAGAGCGGCCTCGATCCACTTCCACTATTGTTTCGGGATCCTGACATCTTCGCTGCTCTCGGCTATAATGCCAATGCTATGCCGACCCTTGGCAATTTCGGCGAAAGACCGCGTCCAGCCTCCATGCGTCTTGGCCCTTTTCGGTGCCGTTGGGTTGGATTCATCCATGGACCGCTGGCATTTCGAGGATCACTCTCGACTAAAACTTTTAAAATTACTTGAACTAAAAAATTAAAAATAAATAATAGTTTAAAAACTAAAAAACACGCTTTTATAGCTAACCGAACTAAAAAATAGAATATAATTTTCAATTGAAAAGAGTTTACATAACAGTAGTAGAAGGTCAAACAATCGTTTATAGTTAATCACCTCAAAATAAAATTATAATAAAATTTAAGTTGTTAACAGAACAATTATTTCAGATTAAAAAGCGTGGGGTGCATTTGACTACATTTCATATCTTTCCTCTCAGATAGTTGCCAATAGAATGATTGTAACATTCAATATCAAGCACCCCACGTTTTTTTACTGTGAATTAAATTATTCTGTTAATAACTTAAATTTTATTATAATTTTATTTTGAGGTGATTAACTATAAACGATTGTTTGACCTTCTACTACTGTTATATAAACTCTTTTTAATTGAAAATTATTTTCTATTTTTTTGTTCGGTTAGCTATAAAAGCGTGTTTTTTTAGTTTTTTAAACTACTTTTTATTGTAGCACCAAAAGAAGTCATATGAAATAATGAATTGTATTCTTGTATATGATTCATATAATGCTTCGACATTGGTGATCTTCCAAAAATCAATGAGTGCAATGGATCAGGTGGGGTTTCAAATGCCGGCAATTTCACTTTGCCATTAGCACAACACATGCCAGCCGTTTCACCCAGCAACTTGGCTGCTTCACAATGTGGACATATCGTACTCATTAATCCAATATATCCATGCATACTGTAATCAATTTGTGGATCGTAATTAAAAGCAGCACGATACATATTTTCTAGAACACGACGTCGTATTTGTCTTGGTCGTTCTGGATTTCTTTGCCGCTGTGGTTCTGAAGATCTATTTGGTGCATATCGTTCACTTCGTATTTCATTTTGTTTTGACAGGTCATCAATAATTTGCGCTCTTCTTTGATATAACATTATGTTAGCAATACGCGTACGTCGACAGATATTTTGACGTCTGGACGGAGGCATTTTCTTCAAGAGAAAGAAAAAAATTCACTAAAACCCCATGTTCAATGCAAGAAATTTAATTTCGAAAAGCACATGTGCAAACAAAAAATACGCGGTCGAAATACACCCACACGTATATGTCCAAAAGGCAAAACGAAAATACAAACCGTGTAAAGAATTTGATGAAAAATACAATAAAACACGTGCCACGATTAAATACAGTTGAAATCACTAAATATATTCTGTAAAATGAAAGAAGAAAGAACATATGAAGTAATAAATTTGAAGAGAAAAACCTGATACATCATTGCCACAATTTTCTACTATGTTTTTGTGCAACGATACGGATACTTACAGAAGGAATTCCCAATGTATTATAAATATTGATATGAACTCAATTGAAAATGAAGAAATACTCAATTACGAATCGAAAACTACATAAATATTGAACACAGGGGTGGATTCTCCATAGTTCATAACAAAAAGACCTAATGTCAATATACACTGAAAGTACGATGTGACAGATATGTTTTGTTGTGGTATATCTCTTTCCATTGTATCTGAAAAATCCATATTGCCGAAATGGCAACAATGTTCATTGTTCATACTCTTGTCTAAGAAAACTTGATCAGAACAAACAACGGTTCGGCGCAACGTCTTCAATCTTCTTTCACGACGAGAAATCACTTATTGGGAAAACGAATATACAGAACCGTTGACTGTTGCCATTCAACTTGCAAATTTACGACATCCAAATCTGATAGTCATAAGATCTACATATACAATGTTTCTTCGAAATACGGATCAAGTCAACATTAGAAATATTCGCCCACCTGTTTTCGAATCAATATCGCTACAACTATTTGGTAACCTAACTCATGGCTCCTTCGAGTTCAACGAATATAGTCACCAGCGTCCCGAAAATTGTTGTTCCTACACACTTACTAACTTTTTTACTCTCATGCCTTAAAAATAAAAAAATTAAAAAAAAAAAATATAATGAAGAAATGTATTTATAATGTGTTGTACTGATTCATCTGCATCTGATCGAGTTTTCTTAGACAAGAGTATGAACAATGAACATGGCTGCCATTTTGGTAATAGGGATTTTTCAGATACAATGGAAAGAGATACACCACAATACAAAATATCTGTCACATCGTACTTTCGGTATATATTGACATTAGGTCTTTTTTTTATGAACTATGGAGAATCAACACGTGTGTTCAATATTTATGTAGTTTTCGATTCATAATTGAGTATTTCTTCATTTTCAATAGAATTCATATCAATATTTATAATACACTGGAAATTCCTTCTGTAAGTACGTCGTATTGTTGAACAAAAACATAGTAGAAAATTGTGGCAATGATGTATCATGTTTTTCTCTTCAAATTTATCTTTTCATATATTCTTTCTTCGTTCATTTTACAGAATACATTTAGTGACTTCAACTGTATCTAATCGTGCGCACGTGTTTTATTGTGTTTTTCATCAAATTTTTTGCACGGTTTGTATTTTCGTTTTGTCTTTTGGCGATATACGTGTGGTGTATTTCGACCGCGCATTTTTAGTTTCCATATGTGCTTTTCTTAAATTAAATTTCTTGCGTAGAACATGGAATTTTAGTGAATTTTTTTCCTTTCTCTTGAAGAAAATGCCTCGAGCCAGACGTCAAAATATCTGTCGACGTACGCGTAGTGCTAACAGAATGTTACATCAAAGAAGAGCGCAAAGTATTGATGACCTGTCACAACAAAATGAAATACGACGTGAACGATATGCACCAAATAGATCTGCAGAACCACAGCGGAAAAGAAATCCAGCATGACCAAGACAAATACGAAGTCGTGTTCTAGAAAATATGTATCGTGCTGCTTTCAATTACGATCCACAAATTTATTAGAATATGCATGGATATATTGGATTAATGAGTGCGATATGTCCACATTGTGAAGCAGTTCAGTTTCTGAGTGAAACGGCTGGCATGTTTTGTGCTAATGGCAAAGTAAAATAGCCGGCATTTTTAAACTCCAGCTGATCCATTGCACTCATTGATTTTTGGAGGATCACCAATGTCGAAGCATTTTATGAATCATATACAAGAATACAATTCATCATTTCAAATGACTTCTTTTGGTGCTACAAAAATTATAAAAGACAATTTTATGCCGACATTTAAGGTGATTACTTCACGCGGAATATATAATTGTTCTGTAGATCTAAGTAACAGTTTCTACAAATGTTTTTACTGATTCTGATCCAACATCAAATTACATTGCATACATATTAGAGATTCAAGGTCAGATTTATCATCGAGCGGGTGCATTGTTACCATTTCCTGACGCTAACCATCAATTTTTGCAAATACGTTTTATCGGAGATGAAAATCGTGAGTTGGATGAACGTTGCACAATTGGCTCACATACAAAACGAGCGATTATTTGCGATCTCCAAAGATTTTTTCTTCAGAACAATGAATTGGTGAAATTGTTCAAAATCGCTCTCGATCGTATGCCATCTGATAATCACAAAATCATAATCAGAGCCGATAAAACGCCTTTTGGTAAGCATGCCAGAAGATTTGATGTACCATGGATTGATGATGTGGCAATTGTAATTGTTGGCGATCAGTCTCAACAGCGCGATATTGTACTTCATAGTAGAAATGAACAATTACAGCGTGTTTCGGAGCTTCATCGCAGTTACGACGCATTACAATAACCAATTCTGCATTGGAAATGTGATGATGGTTATCACATTAATATACCAATTATGAGGTGGGTTTGGCCATAGGATGAGGTATGCTCAAGTCAATCCAGAGTCGGATGGAGGTCCCACTTCCCCCACCTAAATAAATACACAGTAAATTAGTGTTTTGATTTCGAACATACACACACACGCGGCTCTCAGGCTAAAATATCCACAACCTCGAATCCAGGAGAGAGAGACAGAGAAATGTTCACTAGGTAGTGTCCCTGACAATATAGTGCAATCCAAGGACGACGGCTCTCCACAGAGAGAGGGAGATAGAGTGCTAGCTAAGCGGTGGCTGAGATGGTGAAGACTACGGTGGCTCTAGCTCAGGGGTGCTAACGGCTGTAGTAATGACGGCGGTAGTTAGGATCACGCCCGAAGAGAGATAGTACTGAGTTGCGGTGGCTCTCACCAAATAGCTATGACGACGGAGTTTGTCCCGCCGCAGGCGTTGGGACGTGTTCCCCTCTTACCTGAGCCGTATATTCGTGCATTACCCTTCCTCTGAGTTATATGAAAGGGGGGGGGGGGGTGAGCCGCGTCTTACTCAGAGGAGATGATTACAAAATATTAGGGTTGCCCAATAGGCCGGGGGGGGGGGGGGGGGGGGGGAGTACCATCGGCAGAACCGACTTTGTAACTTTACACCCCGTCAACCCAAAGGGAGTCCCTGGAATAAGTGTTAGGGCTGCCCAATAGGCCGGGGGGGAGTACCATCGGCAGAACCGACCTTGTAACTTTACACCCCGTCAACCCAAAGGGAGTCCCTGGAATGTATTTATATTGGCTCGGGCAGTCTGCCAGTGTAGTGGGGAAATCCGCCCCGCCACTGGCGTTTGGACGGGGAAAATGTGGGTAAACCGGCAGGGCGCCCGATAAGAGGGGGGCGTACCATCGGTGGAACCGACCTTATAACGCCCCTCCCACCTCCTACCACCTTACCTACGGCGAAGTGTGCCTGGTGTATTCCGGCCAATCATTATATTCATATGTAACTATGAACACATTGAGAATTAAGCTCGCATTGTCGCGCACAGCGCGCCACGAACGAAAATTCCCAAGCATTGTGCGTTCACTATCGCTGGCTTGCCTAGTGCTTGCGCGATGGTTGTTGGGCCAGTATATACGTATTTATATGTCGGTACATACAATACTAGGGGTGGGCAGTAAATGGAAAATATAACGTTAAGGGTGGGCGCTAAATGGGAAATAGATATTGTGGCGTAGCATTTGCTATGTTACACAATGATAAATCCAAGAACCGGTAAATAATATACTGATTATATTAATCAGATATTAAATAAAAACTAAAATTTAAAATCGAATGAACATATTTTTTACAGGTCGAGATGTACAAAAAAAGTTAGTGCGATGAATTATTATTGTTATAGATTGGTGATTCGTGCACAAGAACAAAATTACATTCTGAGATGTGGTATATTTTTCACCAATACCTTGTAGACTAAAAAAAAAAAAAACATGTATGCAAAAATTGAAACTGAACGTCCAAATTCATCCGAATCAATCAAGCCAAACTGCGATCTGAAGAGTACATACATTTGCAAGGTCCAATAGCGAATTATGCAAATGTGAATGATATCGGACGTCTGACAATATTACCAGCTTCTTATATTGGTAGTCCACGCCACATGCACGAATATGCACAAGATGCTATGTCATATGTTCGAAAATACGGCCGACCAGATCTTTTTATCACTTTTACTTGTAATCCGATGTGGAACGGTATACAAAATAATTTGTTCGACGGTCAGCCACCAACAGATCGACACTATGTTACAGCACGTGTATTCCGGCAAAAATTGAAAGCACTGAAGGATTTAATTTTGAAATTAAGCGTTTTTGGAAAGGTACAATGTGTGATGTACTCGACTGAATGGCAAAAAAGAGGTTTGCCACACGTACACATATTGATATGGCTGGTACGTAAAATAACACCGGACGAGATTGATAGCGTCATATCAGCCTAAATACCAGATCAAAACATCGATCCAGAATTATTTGAAGTGGTAACAAAAAACATGATATCCATTGTATCGACGTCGATTATTTGAAAATAATGGTAAAACGGCAATAATAAGAGTGCGCAATCAAGACATCGAAGTTGACAATCGTTGGGTTGTGCCATATTCACTGATTCTGCCAAAGGTTTTTCAGGCTCACATAAATGTTGAGTACTGTAACTCAGTAAAGTCTATCAAATAAATTTGTAAATATGTGAATAAAGGAAGTGATATGGCTGTTTTTAGAGTAGATGGTGAAAATAGAAATGATGAAATCACTCAATATCAAATGGGGCGTTATATAAGCAGTAATGAAGCAGTTTAGCGTATCTTTTCGTTTCCTTTGCACGAAAGACATCCTGCTGTTGTCCATTTGGCAGTTCATCTGGAGAATGGTCAACGAGTTTATTTCGCTACTGAGAATGTACAGCAGAGAGAAGCACAACCACCAGCAACTACTTTAACTGCTTTTTCTCAATTGTGTGAAATCGACACATTTGCCAGAAATTTGATATATGTTGATATACCACAATATTATACCTGGAATGCACCATCGAAAAAATTTCAACGGCGTAAACAAGGAACACAAGTTGGTGGTCATCCAGGTGTTTTCCAAACAGATGCGTGGGACAGGATGAATACGGTACATCCCAACAATGCTGAATGTTTCTATTTGCGAATGTAGTTGGTAAACGTTCGAGGACCAAAATCATTGCAGGATTTAAGAACAGCTCACGGTCATTTTTGTCAGACGTATCGCGAGGCTTGTCAGCTCTTGCATTTGTTAGAAGATGACATTCATTTGGACGCAATACTTCATGATGCACCGATTTCATCTCATCCACAGCAAATACGAATGCTATCTTCGATTATAATATCAATATCCATGCCATCGAATCCAACTGAATTGTGGAATAAATATAAAGATTACATTACTGAAGATATTTTAGTAAAATTTTTGATTTAGGCCAAGGAAAATTATTTGTTTTGTACTTATTCAGAGCTGTATTTGCCATTGAGTTTAAACCATAAAACAAAATTTTTCTTTTCTAACTCCGACGCGTTTCGACACGATATTGCGCCCTCTTCAGGGAGTAATTATCTTTATTAAAACAATAATAATATTTAATACACTTACAATTTATCACTTACATACCTTAATATATAGTTACACAATTTTTTAACGGGTGACATTTATTTACATTTATACAAACATTTAAACACTTAACATATAAAATCAAACACCCACACTCTATCTCAGCTGTTCGCCATTTGTTTTGTATCACAGATTTGTTAGCGCAATTTATTCCATCAACATCTTCTTTGAAGTTCATTGCCTATTGTGTTTGTTGTTGGATACGAAGCCCTTCTCTTGTTAGTCTTTTCTTCGTTTTTCCTTCTATGTCTAATATCTGCGCGTTATCAAAGTCAGCTATATGATCGCTTTTTCTCAGGTGTTGAGCCAACGCAGTGGACATCTTTTTGTTTTTCGAGTCTGCTTTATGCTCGTTAATTCTAATTCCCAAAGCTCTCTGCGTTGTGCCTATGTATACTTTATTGCAATGTTCTTCGTCTTTACCATTGCAGTTAATTTGATATATTACGTCGTGTTGTTGGTCTTTCTTTATTTTGTCTTTGATTTTTGTAAATACTGTTCTGAGTGTGTGGTGTGGTCGAGAGGCAAAATTTATTTTGTTGTTGGGTATGTATGTGCTTAATATTTTGTTATCTGTTAAACCTGATAGACATGCTATGCCAGTAAATCTTTTGGGTTGTATGTTTGTTGTTGCATTATTACTGCTTCTTTAATTTCTATCAATATTTGTTGTAATCCATTTTTCTATAAGTGTGTTAGGGTATCCGATTTTATAGAATACTTCTAATTTTCATGTTGTTTTCTTGTCTGAACTACTGGTCGCTGAGTTTATAAATTTTGGCGATAAAGTTTTTGGCAGTATTTCTTTTCTGTGACCAAGGCTGATTTGAATGAAAGTTGATCATCCTGGATGATGCTACAGCTTTCCAGTACCAATTCGCTGTAATCACGCTGTTGTGCCGGTATATTTCCATATCTAGGTAGGCTAGTCTCCTGTTTTGTTCCTCTTCCATAGTCAATTTGTGTCTTGTGTGCTGAGCATTGTGACGGACTAATTCCTGCTGAGGTATGCCCAGTCCGTCCAGGGTTCCTATATTTGGTGGGGGAACCTATTCCGATGAAAATAAATAGGCAAAGGAGTTCTGAAAACGTTATAAAGTTTATTTAAAAAGGGATCGATATCCTTAAGAGCTACTCCTATTCTTTGTCCCTGTCTAAATAAGAGTAGCTGAGGTAGAACTCCTCTGCTAGCTCTCCGTCAGTTGGAGTAGAAACCTCCTACTGAATATAAAATAATTCACGAAATGAAGTAGAAACCTTCAGGTCGTGTTGGTCAGTGGTAGAAGCCCACTGACTCGTATGCCTATCTCCTAGCTTCTGATCTTACAAGTTAATTTGCCGCCCTTATATACGATTTTGTACGCCGGTGGACAGTTATTTCCTAAAAACAATTCATTGTAATAATTCCTTAGTTATAAAATTATGTAGGACTGCACGCAGGCAGTCAGTAATTTTACAATAACAATTATAAAAGCTGGAAATGCAAAAATCGAATTCTAGTTTAACGCTACTTTCGCTGTATTCTATTGGTACATACATACGCTTACATGCTAACATGCGTTTTCCCTCTTTCCATTATCATACATATGGTGGTACATCGGTATATATACATATATGCATATTTTCGATCATGTATGGCGATTCGCTATCCCGGCATTTCATATCCCAATTTTAGGGAGCCCTAATATACATAGCGAACAATGTGCCAAATCTCGTACGTACGCTTGTTGTATGCCTGCCGTGTTTTCCAGTCTTTGCTTTACCTATCGAGTTCGATCATATGTGTTTATGCGTATGTTCGCTGTCACTTGGTTTTGATGGTGCGTTGGCCTCCTTTGATGCTTTCGGCTTCTGCTTAGGGCGTGCGTTGGTGTGTCGTATGCTTGGACGTAAGTATGTAGAGAAAAGTCCCAATTAGTAGCAGCGCTTAGTTTGGCGACTTTTACTGCTGATCTTTGTTTATCCAAATTATTATGTATGTTGTATTTGTGGCTGAGTGCATTGGATGCGCAAAGGGTTGGTTGACCGGCATAATTTTATGTTTTTGTGCATTTCCATTTTCCTTCCAAATGTTTTAGTGTATGTTAGGGTGACCTATATTTGAAAGTTATGTGGGCGAAAAATGTAAATATTGTGCTTGCGTGCAAAAGTGCGCAAGTCTGGTTTATCCTTCAATTTAGTAAATAATAATTCAATATGCGACCGCATGTATTTGTTTTGACGTGTAATTCATAAAGGTATAATTCATGTAATAAAAATGTATAAATGTTAAATTCAGAGTTAAATTCAATTCTTGTATAACATGAAAATGAAAAATAGGTATATGTTGTGAGGGTACAAAACCCTCGGTTTTGGGGTCCTCACACTCCCCCCTCACCTACCGCAGCGAAGCTTACGGTCACCGTGCCGGTGCGTGTGATCCGTACTCGGAAGCAGTGCTTGCCCACACTGCGTCGGAAGGATTGTCGGGTACGTCGCCCTGGTTGGTCCAGGTGCCTTTGTATTTCCTCTACTTGTTCCTGGGGTAGTGGGTCAATGCCGGATTGGTTGTTCCAGCATGTCGGTGGGTTGGTCTGGGCTTCGTTCAGCCAGCGCCTTATCTCCTTTGCGATACTGCCTGCGTCGTCGTGGTTTTCGTCAGCCTCGCTGGCCATTATGCTCAATGCGTCGCTATCTCTGTTTTCGGGGCTGCCGTCGACCCCGCTGGCCGTACGGCTAAATCCTTTGTTATCGTCCTCGTTGTTGTCATTGGGGCTGCCGTTGACCCCGTTGGCCTTACGGCTTAACATTTTCCTGTCGTCTTGGTTCGGTGCTTCGCCTATCGCCTCCGCGATCCTCACCTTGGTCGGGGGTTCCATCCTTGTGTTGGGGTCGTATATCCGCATTCGGAGGGTGACGTGCCGCTTGTACTCGACGAACCCCCGGCCCTGTACCTCCTCATCGTTCTGGCGTATCGAGAGCTCACCCTGCTGCTTTGGTGGTGGCTCGTTGACATCTTCGTCCTCGCTCTCTGAGGAGATGGGGATTGGTGTAGGGTCCCGAACGACGGCCCAATCCTCGGGTTCGGACCTATACTCTTCGGTACTGTCGTCGTTGCTTTCCTCTTCGTACGTGGCAGCCGGTGCCGTTCGTCGCAGCCGCATCTTCAATGGGGTCCACTCGCACCCTTCACTTTGTTTTTCGGAATACTTATGTGTGTTCATTATTACTCGCTTTACGATACTTTGAGGTTTGGACTGCCGCGGCCGGGCTTATATATGTTTTCTTCTGACGCGCTAGACGGTACTTTTCCTGGCAGCGGGTATCACCCAATCCTTCTTACCAAATTAGTTATTGTAACTTTCATCAGGATGTTGCTATGTTGTTGCTCGGCGCTGCCCTTCCAGTTGGTGGTATGTAGGATGCCAGCCTGTATTTTAAATGAAAAACTGGCGGATTTTCCCTAGGGTGTTCCCACCGTATATGGTGGATTTTTTTTCTCTTCTTTTTTTTGCGTAAAAACGTGGTATGTAATAAGCCTAGTAAGGAGTGCATTTATGTGATTATGTAGTTGTGGTTAGAGCTGTCTCTGGGTGTGTGTTCATTTAGGGCTGCTATAGCAAACTGTCTTCCTAGGTGTAATCTTGCTACAGGTATCGGTCCTTTGGCGATCTGTATTTGGGTTCCTCGAGCGACCTGTACCTGATTTTCTGGAAATGTTCGTGCCTGATTCTCCGTATTGTTTCGCACTTGAGCGTCTTTATATACTATCAGTTGTTGGCTCGGACTTTGGTCCTCTTCGTGTTGTCTCTCGGTCTCTTCGCTGACTCGTGTGAGCGTACCACAGATGGCTACCTCGCTGTTCTCTCTCTGTTGTTGTACCTCGGGGATATTGTTTGTTGTTCGATTGGACGATGTTGACGGGATTTGATCTTCACTAGTGTTCTTCTTGTTACCCTGTTCATTCCTTTGCTTTATGGATTCATTATTGTGGCGTCTGTTGCGTGGTATGCTTTCAGCTCACTTAAGTGGGCTGTCCTCCTCCTTCCTCAGAAAACTTTGTCTAGCTCTACGATCAGTGGTGATACAAAGTTCGTTATCCGATGGGGTCCACTGTACCTGGGCGCTAGTTTGGCTGCAAAGTTATCCACCGCTTTTGACAGCTGATGCTCCTTTACCAGCACTAGGTCGCCTATAGCCGGTCGCCATTGCCTTCTTCTTAAATTATAATGCTTTGCTTGCTCCGCTGATGCTCGCTCTTGCTTCCGTCGTACCATCTCGAATATCTCCTTCATCTTCATTAATTTCTCGGCTGGATTAGCTACTCTCTCACCTGTACCGAATGTATGCTCGTCGTAAAGGCTATTGGGAATCCTTGGTTTTCTGCCTTGTACTACATATGCTGGAATGTACCCTGTCGATTCGCATACGCTTGTGTTTAATGCGAGTGTTATCTCTGGTATAAGCTCGTCCCATGTTCTCTGCTCTATCCCTGAAAACTGTGCTATCATCCTCTTGATGTTGCGGTTCGCTCTTTCTGTCGGATTCTCCTGCGGTGTGTATGGTGCTGTCAGCTGGTGTTTTACGCCAAGCTCCTCCAAATACTTCTTAAAACGTTTGCTCACGAACTGCGCTCCGTTGTCTGTGATTAATACCTTTGGAATGCCAAATCGTGCCAAAATTCTCTCTCTAAATCCTCGTACTACGCTTTCTGTTGTTGCCTTTCTAATTGCCATTATCTCCACCCATTTTGAAAATCTGTCAACGAAAACTAATGCCATTGTATTACCATGTTTTGAGCGTGGCATTGGACCAACAAAGTCTGCACACACTGTTGCCCACGGTTCTTCTGGTATTTTAGTTAACATCTTACCCGCGGCCTGTTGTTGACTAGGTTTGTATACCTGACATCCATGACATTGCTGTACGTACTTTCTTACGTCTCTGAACATTCCGGGCCAGTAATATCGTGTCGTCGCTCGTGCAATAGAGTTTCGAACGCCCATGTGTCCTGCGCATGGTGTGTCATGAATTTCCGCCAGCACTCTGCGTCTCTGTGGGGTCGGTACACATAGCTTCCACGGTACTGCGTCTTCACCATCAACTTGACTCTCTATTCTCCTGTAGAGCTTTCCGTCCTCGATCACATAGTCTGGGAATTTCTCCGGAGCCTTTTTTACCTCTGTAATCTTCGCTTTTAGCCACTTGCACTCGTCTTTGCCTTGCTCTACTGTCAACGTAGTTAGCTGCTCGTCCATCGGCTGTCTAGAAAGTGCATCTGCCACCACGTTTAGCTTTCCTTTCCGGTACTGTACGTCGAATGAGTATTGTTGTAGTTCTAGTGCCCATCTAGCAATCCGTCCCGTCGGACTGTCTATTGCGTTTAACCATTTTAGAGCTAGGTGGTCTGTGATTACCGTGAAAGTGTATCCCTCTAGGTAGGGTCTCATCTTCCTTATCGCCCACACTATTGCCAAACATTCTTTCTCTGTCGGGGAATAATTTGTTTCTGCCTTGTTAAGTCGGCTACTCGCATAAGCAATCACTCGTTCTTCGCTGCCTGATCCTTGGGTGAGCACTGCTCCGAGGCCAAAATCGCTTGCATCCGTCTGTAGGCAAAACTTCTTCGAAAAATCTGGGCAAGCTAGTACAGGTGCTTGGGTGAGTGCGGCTTTTAATGCTTCGAATGCCGACTGCTGCTCTTGCGACCACTTCCACTTCCTTCCTTTCTTTAGCATTGACGTCAACGGGTGTGAAACTTGTGAAAAGTCTGAGACGAATCTCCTGTACCACGATACCACTCCTAGGAATCTCCGTAGTTCGCGTAAATTGTTTGGCGGTGTCAACTCGTTGATGGCTGCTATCTTGTCCGGGTCCGTGTGAATGCCTTCCTCGCTAACGACATGACCTAGATACTTTAAACTTTTCTTAAAAAACTCACATTTTTCCGAGTTTATCTTAAGGTTTGCTCTTCGCAGCCGTTGAAATACTTCCGCCAGGTGTATTATGTGTTCTTCCAATGTTTTGCTCGTACTGATGATGTCATCTAGATATGCGAATGCGTAGGGTTCCAACTCTGGTCCTATAACGTGATCGAGTGCTCTCTGGAAAGTTGCTGGGGCTGAGTGTAGGCCGAACGGCATTACTTTCCATTGATATAGCCCACGTCCGGGTACAGTGAATGCGGTGTATTGTTTGCTGTTTTCTTCCATGGGGATTTGCCAATATCCGCTTTTTAAATCGAGGCTGCTGATAAACCGAGCACTTCTCAATCTGTCCAGGATGTGTTGGATACGGGGTAACGGGTATGCGTCTGGTACTGACCTTGCGTTTAGTTGGCGGTAATCTACGCATAATCTCCACTTACCATTTTTCTTCCTTGCCAAAACTATTGGTGCGCTGTGCGGACTTCTAGAAGGTTCGATGCAACCTTTCTCGATAAGCTCGTCGATTTCCTTATTAATAATCTCTTGCATCTTGGGATTCTTCGGGTAATACCTTTGTTTTATGGGGCGGTCGTCTCTCATCACTATCTTGTGCGTGGCCACGTTGGGTACACCTGACATCTCCTGGAACATCTATAATTCTTTGTTGAGAAATTTACTCACCGACTCGTCTGTGTTCGCAACTTTTAGGCTGTTATCTTTGTGACTACTTTCATTTCTACTTTCGACCATTGTTGTACAAGTTACCGCATCCTCCTCCTGATTGTTTGTGTTCAAGGTTAGCGTTTGTTCTCCGCATCTCATCTCCATGTTCACCTTCGCTAGGTAATCCGTTCCAAGCACCACTTCGTCGACTAGTCCTGGTAAGATTAGCATTTCATTTCGCAGCACTTGGTTACTCATTCTCACTTCTACATCTACCGCTTCTATGATCGTCTTCGTGTTGCCATCTCCCAGTATCACTCGTGTTTCTATCGCCTTGAATATACCTGTCTTCAGCCTTCTTGCCAATGTTCCACTCACAAAGCTTCGCGTCGCCCCTGTGTCGATTGCTGCTACTATCTCTTCGCCATTCACCGTAATATTCGCCAAGATCCAGCCCTTTGTATGTCTTGACGTGTTTAGTTTTCCCGAGGTTGCGTTTGGGGAGACCCCACTCCTCGGTGCCAATGAGGTCTCTGGCCGTTTCCCTGCGTTCGTCTACAACAATTTCGTGTGAGTGTGCCTACTTTTCCGCATATCCAGCAGAATTCGATGCGAGCGCTACGGCAACCGTATGCGACATGGCCGCCTCCTCCACATCGTCTGCACACCGTGCTTGTATCGATGTATCTTGGTGCCGGGTCTGATTTCTGGGATGGTTGTTTCTCTGTCTGCTGTTCCCGCTCCTCCGCCTGTATATATTGGTAACGTTCTTCTGGGCGCCTTGGTACAAATGGTATTGCCGTTGGTCGCATCGGATCTCTGTCAGGGGTAATATTTTCATAATCTTCTACCAAACTTACCAATTCTTCCAGGCTACTGATCTCGCCTCTTTTTACATACAGCTGGATTTCTCTGCGGGAGTTCCTGTATATGCGGTTTAGCTTTTTGTCTTCGGTGTAGTCGGCATGTCGCATCAGCCCTTGTAGTGCTAGCACATAATCCTTGAACTTCTCTCCTGGTCTTTGCATGCGTGCCCGTATCTCGTCGTCCAACTGTTCAAAATATCTGGAGCTGAGGAAAAATTTTAGGAAGTCTTTCTTGAATGAGTCCCACTCTTTCCAACTCCGGTTGTTATTTCGGTACCAAACCAACGCTTTGTCTTTGAGTAGCTCCGGCAATGCTCTTGGCATCGAGTTGACGTTTATTTCGTATCCTTCTGCAAGTTCTTCCACGCGTTCTATGAACCCTAGAGGATCCTTGCCCCCGTCATATTTCAAACCCCATTTTCTTACCCGGTCCATAGTGGTTGCGTGCCTGGCTGTTGCATCGTATATCGTTGTTTTGACTTTATTTCCGTATGTCGCTGTTACCTTCCTTTGAATATCCTTTATGTAAAGCCTTGTTGATTTCCTTGATCTTTCTTAAGTCTGCTTGGGTGCCATATGTGTTTTTATTTATAAGCCTGCTCGGGCGCCATATGTGACGGACTAATTCCTGCTGAGGTATGCCGAGTCCATCCAGGGTTCCTATATTTGGTGGGGGAACCTATTCCGATGAAAATAAATAGGCAAAGGAGTTCTGAAAACGTTATAAAGTTTATTTAAAAAGGGATCGATATCCTTAAGAGCTACTCCTATTCTTTGTCCCTGTCTAAATAAGAGTAGCTGAGGTAGAACTCCTCTGCTAGCTCTCCGTCAGTTGGAGTAGAAACCTCCTACTGAATATAAAATAATTCACGAAATGAAGTAGAAACCTTCAGGTCGTGTTGGTCAGTGGTAGAAGCCCACTGACTCGTATGCCTATCTCCTAGCTTCTGATCTTACAAGTTAATTTGCCGCCCTTATATACGATTTTGTACGCCGGTGGACAGTTATTTCCTAAAAACAATTCATTGTAATAATTCCTTAGTTATAAAATTATGTAGGACTGCACGCAGGCAGTCAGTAATTTTACAATAACAATTATAAAAGCTGGAAATGCAAAAATCGAATTCTAGTTTAACGCTACTTTCGCTGTATTCTATTGGTACATACATACGCTTACATGCTAACATGCGTTTTCCCTCTTTCCATTATCATACATATGGTGGTACATCGGTATATATACATATATGCATATTTTCGATCATGTATGGCGATTCGCTATCCCGGCATTTCATATCCCAATTTTAGGGAGCCCTAATATACATAGCGAACAATGTGCCAAATCTCATACGTACGCTTGTTGTATGCCTGCCGTGTTTTCCAGTCTTTGCTTTACCTATCGAGTTCGATCATATGTGTTTATGCGTATGTTCGCTGTCACTTGGTTTTGATGGTGCGTTTGCCTCGTTTGATGCTTTCGGTTCTGCTTAGGGCGTGCGTTGGTGTGTCGTATGCTTGGACGTAAGTATGTAGAGAAAAGTCCCAATTAGTAGCAGCGCTTAGTTTGGCGACTTTTACTGCTGATCTTTGTTTATCCAAATTATTATATATGTTGTATTTGTGGCTGAGTGCATTGGATGCGCAAAGGGTTGGTTGACCGGCATAATTTTATGTTTTTGTGCATTTCCATTTTCCTTCCAAATGTTTTAGTGTATGTTAGGGTGACCTATATTTGAAACTTATGTGGGCGAAAAATGTAAATATTGTGCTTGCGTGCAAAAGTGCGCAAGTCTGGTTTATCCTTCAATTTAGTAAATAATAATTCAATATGCGACCGCATGTATTTGTTTTGACGTGTAATTCATAAAGGTATAATTCATGTAATAAAAATGTATAAATGTTAAATTCAGAGTTAAATTCAATTCTTGTATAACATGAAAATGAAAAATAGGTATATGTTGTGAGGGTACAAAACCCTCGGTTTTGGGGTCCTCACAGCATTAAGTGTCTTGAGAATAACCTCTACGTCCGATTTTTTAATTATGGCAAATACGTCATCTACATATTCATTTATGTATTTTATGTGCATGTTTCTCGATTTAAGTTCTTCGGTACTTTCGTCCAGTCTAGAACGATGTCCGCTATCGTCGGGCATAGGAGATTTCCCATGGGCATTCCATATATTTGTTGGTAAGTGACTCCATCAAAAACTAGGTGATTATTATCACGCAGACAAAACTCAACAGCAGCTTGAAATTTTTTCTTTGAAATTGATGTTTGGTTTTGCAGAATTGCCCATTGTTGCATTATAGTTCGGATCGCTAGATGTATGGGTATGTTGGTAAAAAGTGATACCACATCAAAAGATACTAATATTTCATCCT
This sequence comes from Eurosta solidaginis, assembly GCF_040869045.1. Taxonomy (NCBI): domain Eukaryota; kingdom Metazoa; phylum Arthropoda; class Insecta; order Diptera; family Tephritidae; genus Eurosta; species Eurosta solidaginis. The sequence continues at coordinate 34,167,787 of NC_090324.1, read as the reverse complement.
CTTCTATTGAGATGTGCTTGAGGTTCTCCTTTAATTGTAATGAATTTTTTATGTTGTATGCTTACGAGACGATGCTTTTTAATATTTTTCCTATAAATTTTGTCCATTTGTAACACGGGACATTCAGTGATGATGTAATATATTCTAAATACAATTGAAGACAAAAGAATTTGGTTGTGCGCTTATGTTCAGCACTGACATCAGACTGTTCTTTATTACCGAATATTTTCTATTTTATAGAAAAATTACTTACAATACTATTACAATATTTACATATAATACTTACACAACTAAAAATAACTACATAATTTTTCTATATACCTAGTAAGCAGAATATTCTTATTACCCAACTATGTAATAATGTTTGGTCAGCCGCACCGACAAACCGACACTGTCGATCAGGCATGCTGATCGATACTTGAGTTAGTGAGTGTGACGCTTACGGGTTAAAAAACTGTAAACGGATACGGCTCTCCGCATGGGTTCAATATAGCTTATCTATGCCGCTATGACTATGTAGCTATGAGTTATTCGTGTGTGGTCGAAAGTGAAATTCGTTTGCTTGTGTATTACAAGCTTGACTTATTCTGGAATTTACATAAACACAAATATCTTGTATTGTGGTAGTGCCACGTCATCCACCTTTAAGAAGGGTCACATACACTTGAGAACAATTGTATGTGATCCTTAAAGTGACTTAATGACCCATTTAGAGTTTACAAAATTTAATTGCTTTAATTTTCTATTGTAATTTATTGTATTGCGGTAACTTGATATTGAGCGTGAAGAGTTTGTTTACTTATTTTTATATCCGTTTACATTTGCTCGACATATGTGATTTTTGCTGACATTTTTTTTCTTTCTATTGTTCTTTTGCTTGAACATTTTTCTTTGTATTAATTTGCTATGGTTGAGTGCTTATAATTATGAATAATGTTTTTCAACAAGTGTTATTGACATTTGTTTTTACATATCAGAATTTTAAATATATTTCGCACAGCCGGTCCTTAAGAGCGTCGACTCACTTAAAAATCGGAATGTGTTTACAAATTATTATGAAGTAACCGTAACTTCATGCCAACATGACTTTATATTTATGAATTTTTTCTTTGTTTACATTTTTATTGATGAGTAAATTGGAATGTCTATAGTGCGATTGTTTTGATTTTTTTTTTTTTCAAATCATTTGGGTTACTAGTAAATGTTCTATACTGTGCCATGTAATATGTTGTATACTGGTTTAAACCTATTCTTATGGATTATATGTGTAGGTTGAAGTAAAAATATTTCCTATTACTATTTTCTATTCTGTAGGGGGTTTTAAGTAAAAATATTTTTTTAATATTATATTCCATTCTATTTAGAATAAAAGATATTTTCCTCTTAGCATTTCCTATTTTACCTGTGGCTGAAGTAAAAATATTTTTCCTAAAATTATGACATCTCTAAAAGCGAGGTTTCCTAACTGAAGCAGGCCATACTTATATCTATATCTTTTTTTTATGATATTTCTTACTTTAATTACTTCTATTAAATAACAGCTTTTCATTGTTATTTCAATTCATTAGGGTTATATTAAACTTAGTACAAAAAAATCTGTAGCTAATTATACGGAAGTTTATAATATGAAATATGTAACTAAATTCCTATTTTCCAACAATATCTTTGATCTTATATGTCATGCCATTTCTGCGGCGGCCACCAAGACAGAATCGTCATGACTTTTATGAAGAATTATTTTTATTTTTAACCGGGATTTGTCAGATCCTCAACCTCCTGGGTTTGTGCAATTATTTTGGTCACAGAGAGCGTGGGTACCAATTATTATCATATTAAATTTGCCTATTCGATTAAATATTCCATTATTTTCCACATATTTGTCCCTCAGGACAACTGTGTTTTCCTTATAAATTTCAAGTCCTGGATTGCCGGTATTTCTTGTATGCCTGGTCGAATATTGTCCTAAGTCAATAACTTCCTCAACAATATGGTTGCTTAAAAATTTTCTACGCTACCATTTTTCTATCCTAAGATGAAAATGAGCGCGACATGTCTTATTGCTGCAAATTTATATATCGCTTCACATATATTTTTATATGTTCTCTTTGTGACTTTTCCTTCATTTTTTTTGGGCTGGTTTTAAAATTTTTGTATTTTTTTTTTCGTTAGGTTTTGCTTACTTCCAATGTCCTAGAATTTCCTATTGCTTCATGACCATGTTGTCAAGTATCATGCACTTTTTTGATTTGCTGTTCACTTTAGGCAGGGCTGCCTTTACTGTCGATTGTAACATTTTGAGACTTACGGGGTTATTCTGTGTACTTGACAAATTGTCAATAAGTTGACATGTAATCAAGATTTTTGTCAAGTTGACAAATATTTCTATTCTGTGCATAACTTGACAACTCTAAAAAGCTCTACGACCTGTGCTTTTCACCATATTGTGGTGAACTAAATAAAGTAAACAGAAATCAACTGTTTAGTGCAACAAACATGAAATGGAAAAAACGTGAGAGTTAAATATTGTTCATTATTTTTTGTAATAAATATTTTAAAATCATAGTTTTTTCAAAGAAATCAAAAGTGAAACGTGCTACGCATGAGCAATTGGAGCGATATGTCTCATTTTATGCTTCTAACCCCGAAATGGGAATAGGAAAAAATAATCCGCTGGTTTTTTGGAGGTCATTTCGGCATGGCTTTGGGGACTCCCTCGGGGTCATTTGGAGTTATTCTTGGATCATTTTGGGGACTCCCTCGGGGTCCTCTCGGGTTCATTTGGGGGTCATTCCGGGATCCATTTAAGGACTCGCTCGGGGTCATTTGGTGATATTTCCGGGACGGTTTTGGGGACTCCCTGGGGTAATTTGGGGGAAATTCCGGGATGGTTTTGGGGTCCCCATCGTGTGCTCCCGTGGTCAATTGGGGTCGTTCCGGGATCTTTTCGGGGATCCTCTCGGGGTAATTTGGGTGTCTTCCGGGATGATTTTGGGGCCTCCAACAGGTTCATTTGGGGGTCGTTCCGGGATGTTTATGGGGACTCCCTCGGGGTCTTTCCGGGGTGGTTTTGGCGACTCCCTTGGGGTCTTCCCAGGGTCAATTGGTGTCGTGCCGGGATGTTTTTGGGGACTCCCTCGGAGTCATTTGGGGGCATTTTGGGATGGTTTTGGGGACTCCCTCGGGGTCCACTCGTGGTCATTTGGGGGTCATTCCGGGATCCATTTGGGGACTCCTTCGGGGTCATTTGTGGTACATTCCGGGATGGTTTTGGGGACTCCATAGGGTCATTTAAAGGTCGTTCCGGGATATTTTTGGAGCCTTTCTGAGTGTAATTTGGGGGACATGACCCCCAAATGACCTCGAAGGAGTCCCAAAACCATTCCGGAATGATCTCGTGAGATGCCCAAAAAGGTCCCGGAACGACCCCAAAATGACGCCGGGAGGACCAGATGGAGTCCCCAAAACTATCCCGGAATGTCCCCCAAAACCCCGAGGGAGTCCCCAAAACCTTCCCGGAATGATCCCCAAATGACCCCGAGGGAGTCCCCAAAGCCATGCCTAAATGTTCCCCCAATGACCCCTAGGGAGTCCTCAAAACCGTCCCGGAATGATCCCCAAGTGACCCCGAGGGAGTCCCCAAATGGATCCCGGGATGACCCCCAAATGACACCGAGAGGACGCCGAGGGAGTCCCCAAACCGATCCAGGAACGACCCCCAAATGACCCCGAGAGCACCCGATGGAGACCCCAAAAACATCCCGGAATGTCCCCCAAATGACCCTGAGGGAGTCCCCAAAAACGTCCTGAAATTACACCCAAAAACCTCAGGAGGGTCTTCCCACAATAATAGCAAAAGTAATAAATCTTCCATTTTCTTTCGATCGCATAATAACAGAATTCTAATTTAAGTTTATCCTTATAAATTAAATTATCAAGAGCGTTTGACTTATTGACAATTTGTCAGCGAAAAGGCTTTTTATTTTTGTTGAAGCAGACTAGTTTATAAATTAATGCCTGAAAATGAAATGTAAATAAAATGAAATGTAATTAAATATTAAAGTTAAATAGAAGTAATTATGTACTTACCTAAATACTTAAAATAGAGTTACCTTATACTTACCTTATATTTATCTATTACCTACCTTATACTTACCTTATAATTAATTTACACTTGCCTTATTTTCGCTTTAATGATTTTAATAACTTACCTTAACCTTTTAGCACCACCCTAATGTAAGTAAATGCATGATTACTGTCTGTATTCGACTGTACCTATGTGCGTGTGGTGTGTGTATACCTACTAACAAGCGCGGCTTGTCCACGCTCTCTTGTACATATACACACATACGTAGGCTCATAGGTACAGGCGAAGAACTTACCGCTTATTGGAATTGGAAGTGGACAAACTGTAAGTTAGATTTAAAAAAATATTATAAAAAGAGGAAAATGAATTATTAAAGTTACAGTCAATTAGTAATCGACAACGGCGGTGTTTTTCTTGTGCGGATTTAATGCGACAGGCAATATTATAAAGTTTAATTTGTGCTCCCCCAAAAATTATATAATAATATTACTAAAAAATCTTAGTAAATTTTTCATGGCGCCCGAAGCAGGGACATAGTGCAAATTAAAAATTAAAAAATTTAAATAGACTATTAAAATTGTGACAAGAGCAAGCGAGTGCTTAATTAAAAAGCCAATAATAATTTGGTTTTGCAGGCTAATGGCCTATTATTTAAATAAAGTGCAAAAGCAAAAAAGCAAATATTGAAATAATTTATTTGAACAATTAATTGCCTATCGCGATCGCGTACGCAAAACAAAATACATACATAAATTCATAGTGCAGTGCAGTGGCTGAAAATAAACAAAAAAAGCTTAAAATTTTAAAAAGTTTAAAAGAGTTTTTTAAAACCATTAAATACTTACCTTGATAATTAAATTTAAAATATTGGTTAAAATACTACCTGTATTAAAAATATTTATATCAACCTAAATATTAAAATACAACAAAAACTTAAAACAGTGTTAAAAACTTAAAACTACATACACACAAAAAATATTCCAAAAATAATATTCAGTTTCTAAGTGTTTTAAAGTAAAGCAAATAGCCAAGAATTTACCTGTGTAACCAGCGCTTGTATACTTACAGTAGCCCGCTAAATAATAGTAGTGCCAGTGCGAAAAACCTAAAAAGATACAAAAAATTAATTTTATTAAGAGGTATTTACCCACAAGTGCGTTACTATATTTAATAAAAAGAACAAAAAGAAGTTCTATACTTACCACCAAAAAGCGCTTAGTGCAAAAAAAGAAGCTATTTGCGCAATAAACTGTGCTGCACACACACACACATGCGAAAATACTGCTGCTGATATCCAGTGCCGCCTGTACCCGATACCCCTCCTGATCAAATATTTGGCCACTTAAGGATTTCTGGACAGGAATCAAGTGCAGCTGTATACTCTGCAAAAAGGAAGTCGAAGCTGGAAACGAACCAGTCCATAAAGAACAGGTATTGAGTGCGAACAATTAAAAGCTGTTGAGGTTGTTGGTTTTGTTAAATTGCTGCAAAAATCACCCAACAAGATTTAATTTTTGGCATCTCTTGTATTCACTTTGAAATTAAATTGTTTATAAACAAATTTCGTGAAACAAGATTTCGGGATTTTTTAGTGAAAAACTACCTCATACAATTTCCGACAAGACTCCGATTACCATTCTGTCAAATATTTTTATGCTATACAGATTTAAGTGTTTGGTTAAATCGTTGACCATAATTTTGCTCACGGTGAGGCCCTTAAAAAACTTTCGACATCGCGTCTAGTTTTCCCAATTAAGGTATTATAAGCTTTTATCTCTTGATTTGCGCATTTTTTCGATAGTTCTGGTGAAGTTTCAGCGCTTTTTTTTCGTTTTCGTATTGCCGCGTTGAAAACTTCCAAACTATAAATTTGTACAAAGTTACTGTACATAGCGAATCAAGAGGAGTAAAAGTGAGAATCAGCTAGGCCAGGTGGAAGACGCTACTTCCTTAAAAAGACAAAGAACAATTTTAAAAAGAAGCATAGCTCGAATTAAAACGGGAATTCATAATCAATCACTCTCATCAGATCCGTCGGAAGTTGAGTGTCGACTCGAAATGCTGAATAGTTACAGCGAAAAGCTTCTAGCGTATCAGTCCGAAATAGAAGAGATCGATGAAGATGATGACACTCGTGACAGCCTTGAAGATTTAATTGTTGGAACCAAGGCGATGTTAAAATCGATATTGTCAGAGAGCAACAAAACAAATGCTTCTGACACCTCCTTCACAGCGCCTCACAGCTCAAGACTTCCGAAAATGTCGCTGCCCAAGTTTCGAGGACAGTATTCGGAGTTTAAAAATTTTATGAGTTTGTTTGAGAGCCTCGTTCATAATAACCCAGCGCTTTCAGACATTGAAAAAATCACACATTTAGTTTCGTGCTTGTCTAGTGAAGCGTTAGGAACGGTGAAGGCCTTCCAAATGACGGAAGAAAATTATCCGAAGGCTCTGGCAAGCCTGAAAAAGGTATATGACAATAAATGTCTTATATTTTCGAACACAGTTTCGAAACTGTTTGAGCTTCCGAAAAGCCAAAAGCCATCGTCGCTTTCGCTGCGGTCCATGATCGACACCGTATCAGCTGTCTATGACTCCATGTTGTCTTTGTGTGATGATAAAAATATTTCCAATGCGATGTTGATACATTCAGTAATGTCGAAGGTTGATCCCACGACGCGGTCTAAATGTGAGGAGCAACTTGACTACGACAAGCTTCCGCTGTGGATTGAGTTCGAAGCGGCTCTCAATAAGAGATACCAGCACCTCTCGTCTGAAGAAGCGTCGACATCGTCAAAGTCGCACGACATTCAAAGGAAAACCAACAAGGGTGCTGAAAAGCCAAAGTCATCCTTTGTGGCTGCGAAAGCTAAGCCAACTACTTGTTTCCACTGCAACTCCAAGGACCACTTCTTAACCAACTGCCCTAAATTAAAAACTCTCTCTCCTCAGCAGAGATTCGATTTCGTGAAATCGGTCCCAATTTGTATAAATAGCTTGCGGTTTCTAAATGCCAACTAGACCGGTGTCGAGTTTGTAACCGGTCACATCAGACCTTGTTACACCAATAACCGATATCGTTCGAAACAACACCACAATATTCGACCTCACAAGCTATGCACACAGTGAGCGTGCCTGATCGCGTTATGTTAGCAACAGCAGTGGTCAAGCTGAAAACTTGCTCCGGTGATTATGTGTCAGCTCGTGCGTTACTTGACGCAGGGTCACAAGTGAATTTCATGACTGAAGAGCTGGCACATTGGCTGCGAATTCGGCGAGAGAAGGCAGCATTAAATGTCAACGGGATTGGTAATACATCCAAAAAGGTTCGGCCCAAAGTTAGTGCAGTCATAATATCCCGAGTTAACAATTTCGAGTTTCTCGCAGATTTTTGGGTAATGGGAGCGATTTCGGCAAATCACCTAGATCGGGTTGTAAATTCCAGCTAATATTGAATTAGCCGATCCTGGGTTCCATAAATCCTCAAAAGTCGATCTATGAGGTGGGTTTTGTCTCAGGCTGGGGTAACGCTCAGTCAATCTAAAGTCGAGGTCCCACAAACCCCTACTGAATAAATACACAATATTTATGTGTTACGAACACACGCACACACGGCTGGCGATATTAGGCGGACAGCAGCTTTCCGTCGCAAGATGGCGAGGGGGCGGAGCAGCGGGTAACGGTCGTTGGAGTAGAGGAGGTTCGGTAGGACGGTTGAGCGGTCGGGAAACGGACGGACTCGTACGGCGGTACGGAAGCAGCGACTTAACGGCGGTAGGATGGCAAGCGGCCAACGGTCATCGTGGCAGCGGCGTGACGGATGCAGCAGCTTAAAGGCGGTAGGACGGCGAACGACCAACGGTCGTCGTAGCAGCGGTGGGACGGATGCAGCGGCTTAACGGCGGTAGGATGGCAGACGGCCAACGGTCGTCGTAGCAGCGGCGTGATGGATGCAGCGGCTGAACGGCGGTAGGATAGCAAACGGCCAACGGTCGTCGTAGCAGCAGCGTGACGGATGCAGCGGCTTAACGGCGGTAGGATGGCGAACGGCCAACGGTTAGTGGGGCAGTGGCGGCACCAGCAAGGCGGGATGGGCACGGCAGTAGTATGGCGGACGGCCGACGGTCGGCGTAGCACCGGCGGGATGGTCGGCCGGTCGGTCACCTGGGGAAGAGACTGTGAGGACTCGTTAGTGCTGGTTTCACCGCTGGACACCCCCGCCTCCCTACTTGCACACTAGTAGAAATTGCGTAAGTGGGGCGGAGTTGTACCAGCCGAGGCACCGTGGGTCGACCCGTGGGCGGGGGGAAAGTGCACCTTAACGGCACGGCGGTAGCCCCTGTGCGCATGCATCGGCTCACGGCTGAAACCAGAGCTATGGAGAGGGGTCGTGCGGTCGTCCGGGCAGCGGGTCATTCCTTACCAGACCAGGGCGACGGAGGGAAAAGTAGCCCGAAGACACCACTCTCGTCGTCCTGGTGCAGCAAGGGGTGACTCGCGCCACGGCCGCACCCTCTTCTCCCTAGCTAACTAGTGGGAGTGGTCCCACCACTCCGGACAGCCTATTAAACCAGAGCTGAGGGGGAGGGGTGCTTTGGGTCATTGACGCGGCGGGCCGCTCAAGAATCAAGGTGGGCGACGGAGGGAAAATTAGTCCGAAGACACCACTCGCGTCATCCAGCCCTGGTGGAGGGTGACCCGCGCCATGACGCGCCCCTGCCACGCAGCCCGAGCTGAGGGGGAAGGGAGTATTTGGTCATTGAGGGAGCGGGCCGCTCAAGCACCAAGGGGGGCGACGGAGAGAAAAGTAGTCCGAAGACACCACTCGCGTCGTCCAGCCCTGGTGGAGGGTGACCCGCGCCATGACAGCGCCCCTTCCACTCAGCTGGCTAGCCGAAGTGGTTATTTTGTCTTTAAAAAGACTACTCCCGCTGGCTCACCTGTGAGGACTGAATTGCAAAAATGCAAATTTGATGTTTATATGGGTGGTGCCGCAAACTGGTTGAGAAGTCAAAACATCATTATTGTGATTTTCATTGGTTTGCTATCAGTGGTTGTTGACTATGCTATAAAAGAATAAGTAAAAGAGGTTGTTGGTTATGCTATAGAAAAATAAGTACAGGGAGGTTCAAGTTTAAGTGAATAAGGATATACAGGTGGTTACGTTATTGTAACGCTACGTTATAGTCCCCTCCCACTTAGGTTGACGGAAAGCTGCGTTGGGGAAAGATGGATCTCCAGACATGGCCTGGGTCTTATGCCGGTGTGCATGTGGGCGAAGCACTCTATTAATTATTTTTTTTTTTCTCAAAAGTATACATAGTCATTCCACTTATATCTAACAGAGTTTATGTTTTTAATTCATTTGTATAACGTAAGAATAATTACATTTCATTGTTCTTCAAACTAACAGAGTATATTTCATATAATTCATTATAATACATAATATTCTTCTTCTTCGTTTCCATCTTCCTCGGGTTGTGATTTCATCATGGCTATCAGGTATTCGGTAAAATGTGGCCCGAAAAAAATAGGTCCCCTTCGCGTTTTTGTTCGGTTGGCTGGCCACTGCTACTGCTCCCTCCGTGTGCACCCGCTCTGACGTCGTTTTATTTCGCTGAAGTTTATGCCTGCCATAGATGCTTTTATACCCTCTTTTCTGACCATGTGTATTGCAAGTGCCATTTGTGGAATCTCCTAATCCCATGTGCGGTGGTCGCTCAGGAACGGTGCTAACGCTTTTCCGCCGAACTGCTTCCCATTGTCGGTGAGGAAGGTTTTCGGACAACCAAGTAAGTATACGACCTTTTCTTGTAGCGCTTTGAGCACGCTTGCCGTTTTTGCCGGGCGCGCTGGGATTAACTCCGTCCACTTGTAGAATTTGTAGATCATGGCGAGGAGGTAATTGCGTCTTTGCTTGGAACGTGTTATTGGTGGCACGAAGTCGATGGTTACTATTTCCCATGGCTGCGGCTATTGCATGGTTGCCAATAATCTTACCGGTCTCTTCTCTGTCGATTTTTATTGTGTAAAATATGTTTGGTTTTTGTGTCGGTGTGTCGGTGTTTTGTAACGGGCGGCGGGAGAGCGTATTGAATATGGCGTTCGGCGCTCTTTTCCGGTAATCTTTATTGAGGTTGTATTTTTGTATAGCCGGGTAACGGGGGTTGAAGCGTTGCTTCAGCGGTCGGTTATGCTTACGGATGGTCGAATGTTCGGCTGCGGTAATTGGGCTAACGGTTTTATTCAATCGCTTCTGGTGGTGCGCTGAAAAAGTTTCCTGCTCCGAATTTTGGCCATTTTTCGCGTGTTCCCAGCTGGTCATTGGACATAAGGTGTCTAACTCGACTGATCTTCTGGTCAAGGTGACTTCTAACGGCTGGCCATCTAGCGTGAGGGTTATTCCCCTTTCCCGTAAAAAATCCATTCCTAAGATCATCCGTTCTGCCAGGTTCGGGATGACGGACATCATTGTGTTGGTAGTTCGTCCTTGGTACGTAATCCTTGCTTTGTAGGAATTCGAACTATGGACACACGTCTGGTCTGCCAATTGGACGCTCCGCCTCTTAAGACGTGGTTTGATGTTGCTTCTATCCAGGTGATTTCGTATTGACTCATCGACGTATGAAAGGGTGGCGCCGGTGTCCACTAGCGCGCGCACGCTCATCATGGTTATCGGTATATAGAAACGGTCATCTACTTGCATTTCGGCAGCAGGATCGCAGGCTGGCGGTTCAATAGACTTCTGTGGCCGCACAAATAATGCTTGGCGGCTTCCTCTCACATAAATTGACGGCATCCTGGATGTGTTGTTGTCGGTGGATTGGTTGGTCGAAGGGCAAAGGCAGTCCCTGGAGAGGATGTTGTCTTGTGCACACCTGGAGCAGAACATTCTCCAGCGGCCCCTGCATTGGACGCGGCGGTGTCCGCGATCCTTGCAGCGCTAGCATCACTCCTTGCTATCGTACTCTTTTTGAAGATGATACAGGCTGTGGATCGCCTCTTTGTCCTCTTTCGTTTCCTCGCTTTTTAGCAGCTCATATTCTTCCGTTAGTTCCAGGAGCTCATCGATCGTCTTAAGCTCGCTGCGCTTGACGAAGAGGCGGTTTTCAACGCGCAGGCCATCGTATATTCGCTTGAGGGGATTTTCCTTGCGCATTGTCGAATGCTGGCGGATCAGCGTTTCCAATGCGAGGACGTAGTCCTTGGCTTTTTATCGGCCTTGTTGCCTGCGTTTTCGGATGGCCTCTTCTAAATGTTGAAGATGACGCTTAGGAAGAAAAAAATGTCACCTCCCTTCGAAAATCGCTCCAGTGGTTGATTTGTTGCTTACGGATGCGGTACCATTGGAGGGCTTTGCCACGCAGCAGTTCCGGCAGCGTTAGGAGTAGCCGGTCGACGGGGATGCGGTAACATTCGGCGAGCTTCTCTATTCTCTCCAGAAATTCGTGCAGCAACTCCTCTCCCGAAAAATGCAGATCCCAGTGGCGGACGGTATTCATTAGCTCACCGGTGCTCATTTCGTCGCGTTTCGGTGGTGCGCGTTCTCTCTCATGCGCATGCGAGAGGAAATTTTGTACCTGGATGGCGGTTATTGACTTGGTCGGTTGTGTTGGGGTGATGTTTAGTGTCGGTGTTGGTAGTTTAACTGGTTTCCCTTCGTCCTCTTCTACTTCCTTCTCCAACTCCTTCAGTATGTCTTCACTTGATATTCTCGTGCGTTTTGCTTGCACGTACGTGCTCAGTGCGCGGCGTAGATCGACTACGGTTTGGCCTTCCACGGGAATGCTATGCTTCTTACACTCCTCTATCAGCATCTCCCTTTTCAGTAAGTAGATCCAATTGAGTGAGTCGGTATTCAGCGTCGTAATTTCGGGGGCCGGTGTGTGTGTTGTTTCTAGCGGGGTATTCGTTGAACCGGCCCGGCAGTGTTGGTGGTGGTTGTAGTGGTTTTTCCATGGTCAGATTCGGAGGAGGGTCCCTGCTCGGGTGCCATTTATGAGGTGGGTTTTGTCTAAGGCTGGGGTAACGCTCAGTCAATCCAGAGTCGAGTAGAGGTCCCACAAACCCCTACTGAATAAATACACAATATTTATGTGTTACGAACACACGCACACACGGCTGGCGATATTAGGCGGACAGCAGCTTTCCGTCGCAAGATGGCGAGGGGCGGAGCGGCGGCTAACGGTCGTTGGAATAGAGGAGGTTCGGTAGGTCGGTTGAACGGTCGGGTAACGGACCGACTCGTACGGCGGTACGGATAGAAGCAGCGGCTTAACGGCTGTAGGATGGCAATCGGCCAACGGTCGTCGTGGCAGCGGCGTGAAGGATGCAGAAGCTTAACGGCGGTAGGACGGCGAACGACCAACGGTCTTCGTAGCAGCGGCGGGACGGATGCAGCGGCTTAACGGCGGTAGGATGGCAGACGACCAACGGTCGTCGCAGCAGCGGCGTGACGGATGCAGCGGCTGAACGGCGGTAGGATGGCAAACGGCCAACGGTCGTCGTAGCAGCGGCGTGTCGGATGCAGCGGCTTAACGGCGGTAGGATGGCGAACGGCCAATGCTTAGTGGGGCAGCGGCGGCACCAGCAAGGCGGGATGGGCACGGCAGTAGTATGTCGGACGGCCAACGGTCGGCGTAGCACCGGCGGGATGGAAGCAGCGTCGGCACCATAGGGGCGACGATGCGACGGCAGCGGCGGTGGGCTACGGAGCGCGTACCAGGGCCGGGGAGAGAGGGGAAGTAGGCTAGCGATGGTTTTTGCCTGGGCAGCGGCGGCTCGTTCCGGGCGGGGTCGGTTGACGGAATCGGCGGGATCGGATTGGTCGGCAGTCTTCGGCAGAATCGATAGTAGGCCGGTCGATCACCTGGGGAAGAGACTGTGAGGACTCGTTAGTGCTGGTTTCACCGCTGGACACTCCCTACTTGCACACTAGTAGAAAGTGCGTAAGGGGGGCGGAGTTATACCTGCCGAGGCGCCGTGGGTCGACCCGTGGGCGGAGGGGAAATGCGCCTTCACGGCACGTCGGTAGCCCCTGTGCGCACACATCGGCTCACGGCTGAAACCAGAGCTATGGAGAGGGGTCGTGCGGTCGTTCGGGCAGAGGGTCATTCCTTACCAGACCAGGGAGACGGAGGGAAAAGTAGCCCGAAGACACCACTCTTGTCGTCCTGGTGCAGCAAGGGGTGACTCGCGCCACGGCCGCACCCTCTTCTCCCTAGCTAACTAGTGGGAGTGGTCCCACCGCTCCGGCCAGCCTATTAAACCAGAGCTGAGAGGGAGGGTTGCTTTGGGTCATTGAGGCGGCGGGCCGCTCAAGCACCAAGGTGGGCGGCGGAGGTAAAAGTTGTCCGAAGACACCACTCGCGTCGTCCAGCCCTGGTGGAGGGTGACCCGCGCCATGATGCGACCCTGCCACGCAGCCCGAGCTGAGGGGGGAAGGGGGTATTTGGTCATTGAGGGAGCGGGCCGCTCAAGAACCAAGGGGGGCGACGGAGGGAAAATTAGTCCGAAGACACCACTCGCTTCGTCCAGCCCTGGTGGAGGGTGACCCGCGCCATGACAGCGCCCCTTCCACTCAGCTGGCTAGCCGAAGTGGTTATTTTTTCTTTAAAAAGACAACCACTCCCGCTGGCTTACCTGTGAGGACTGAATTGCAAAAATGCAAATTTGATGTTTATATGGGTGGTGCCGCAAACTGGTTGAGAAGTCAACACATCATTATTGTGATTTTCATTGGTTTGCTATCAGTGGTTGTTGACTATGCTATAAAAGAATAAGTAAAAGTGGTTGTTGGTTATGCTATAGAAAAATAAGTACAGGGAAGTTCGGGTTTAAGTGAATAAGGAAATACAGGGAGTTACGTTATTGTAACGCTACGTTACAGATCTCTTGTTGGGGGCCGAAACATTTTTCGATCTTTTGTCGGTTGGTCAGATTAAAACTGACCCAAGGTTTCCGGCGCTTCAAAAAACACTTTTGGGTTGGGTCATTTCAGGCAAATACGTCTCCCACCAAAGTGAACATTCCGAAGTTAGCAGTGCGTCATGCAAAGCCGAAGATGATTCCGAAGCAATTGATGAAATTGTCCAAAGATTCTGGGCAATGGAAGAAATCCCTTCGGAATCACAGGCTACAAAGTTTACCGCCGAACAAATGAAATGCGAAGACTACTTCGTTAAGACTACTGAAGTCTCACCGTCGGGACGGCTTCAAGTAAAATTGCCATTTAAAACTGACCAAAATGCGTTAGGTCAGTCATTTGAAACCGCAGCTCGGCTGTTTCAGGCGCTGGAGAGACGTACGTTGAAAGATCCAGAACTTCGTCAAATGTATCTGAACTTCATGGAAGTGTACTTAGCATTGGGCCACATGAGCCCCACTGATAACAAAATCCCGAGTGAAGCCCACTATTTTATTCCGCATCAGTGTTTTAAGACCACAAAATACTTCGACGAAACTCCGCATTGTTTTCAATGCGTCGAGTCGGACGTCAACACAAATTGCGTTGAACGACATTTTGATGGTTGGACCGACCATTCAAGAAGAACTTTTTTCGACGCTACTTCACTTTCGAACGCACAAGTATGCTATTACGGCGGACATCATTAAAATGTATCGCCAAGTTCTCGTAAATGAAAATGATAGAAATTTTCAATTAATAGTGCGGAGAAAGCATACATCCGAGCCTCTACAAATTTTTCGTTTAAACACCTTTACAGCACGGTGTTTGCAGATGCTAAGTGATATGAATGCACAAGAATATCCACTCGGTGCCAAGGTAATACGTAGCGATTTTTACGTTGATGATCTGTTAACCGGATCTGAAATTTTGAATCCCTCGACAGAATTCGCTGTGAGGTAACTGACGTCGTAAATTCGGCAGGATTCCAGTTAGCTAAGTCGTTCTCCAACCACCCAAGTTTTTTCGATAGTCAGAGTCTGGAAAAATCGTTAAGTTTCAGACACCACTAAAACGCTGGGAATTCACTGGTTGCCAAAAGACCACTTATTTCGGTTTAGATTGGATGATACATTTGATGAGTTACGAGCTACAAAACGAAATATTTTATCGGTATCTGCCCGACTCTTTGATCCTCTTGGTTTGCTGGCCCCACTAGTGACCTCAGCTAAAATCTTATTGCAAGAGCTGTGGATTAAGAAACTAAATTGGGATGAGTCGATTCCGTTGTATCTCAACAGCAGTTGGCAGAATTTAAAAGCAAATTTTTGGCAGTTGTCGTCAATCAGCATTCCTTGGTTTGTTTATACTGAGTCAAGTGCTAATTGTCAAATACATGGCTTCGCCGACGCTTCAATAAGGGCGTATGGTTGTTGTATTTACATTCGAAGCCAATTCGCTAACGACGTTAAGTGCATTCTGCTAACTGCAAAATCCAGGTTTGCTCCGCTGAATACTAAGTCTCTTCCTCGTTTAGAGCTCCTGGCAGCGCATCTTTTGGCCAAGTTATGGTCCCGCATTGCGCCAATGGTGAATCGACCTATTGACAGCATAACATTCTGGACAGACTCCGAAATAGTTTTGTATTTGTTAAAAACACATCCATCAACGTTGCGAACTTTCGTTGCAAATAGAGTGTCCGAGATTCAAGAGTTGACTCAAAGTGGCGGCATGTGCCAACTAAACAAAATCCTGCGGATCAAGTGTCTCGGGGTTGTAGCATGGATGAAATACAGAACTCGATATGGTTTTCTGGCCCACAGTTCCTCTTAGAAGACCCCGCAAGTTGGCCAACAAATGCCCATTTCGAATTAACGTCTGAAGAACAAGCACTGGAAAAGAAGAAAAATTCAAGCGCCTTAGTAGCAGTAAGTGACGACCGTAATCCACTCGTAACTGTGATTGAAAAATATTCCTCACACAAAAAATTATTTCGAGTTTTTGCCTATGTTCTGCGATGGGTCTTAAAGGTGAGAAATCGATCCACCAAGTATGATCCAACACCATCGGTAGAAGATTTGCAATTAAGCTTCTTAAAAATTGTTCAAATAGTCCAAGGTGATGAATATAGCCAAGAAATTACAAAATTGTCAAAAAACCTTCCACTACCGTCGAGCTTGCAAAAGTTGAATACATTTTTGCATGAGTATTCAGAAAATTCCTTGTCGTTGAAATTGTTACGAGTAGGCGGTCGTTTATTAAATGCGCCTATCCCGCACGTCGCCAAATTTCCTCTATTATTGAGTAAAAATTCGCAGTTCGTAAATTCGTATATACGGTTCTTACATTTGCGCAACCACCAAGCAGGTGTGAAAGCATTGGTTGCAATTTTACGTGAAAAAATTTGGTTAGTTAATGCTCGAGAAGCATGTAGTCGAACCGTGCGAAACTGCATTCATTGGTTTCATTATAAGCCAAAGTTAAAAAACCAAATTATGGGGAATTTACCAGCCGACAGGCTACGTGCCCTACTACCCTTTATGGTTTGTGGGGTCGATTTTTGCGGTCCAATTTACGTCACACAAAAGATACGGGGTCGCCCCCCGGTAAAAATGTACATTGCGGTCTTTGTCTGTTTACTTCAAAAGCTGTCCATTTAGAACTTGTATCTGATTTAAGCGCTGAAAAAATTATTCTCGCCCTTAAAAGGCTCGTTGGACGCCGGGGAATACCAGCGACGATTCACTGCGACAACGCGACAAATTTCATAGTAGCCGCTCGCAAGCTCAAGGAACTGAGGGAAGCGTTTCTGAGTCAGAAGGAAGAGGTAACACAATACGCCGCAGACGAAGGGTTCAAGTTCACCTTTATGCCTCCCAGGGCTCCCCACTTCGACGGGTTAAGGAGAGCTCGTCGTCGTTCACGAAGACAACGCCCCGCCCCAACAATGGATTCTAGGCCGAGTGACAGATACGATCGCCGGCCAGGATGGGAAGGTGAGAGTGGCAGACGTTCAAAAAAGAAACGGAAAAATTATGCGTCCGATACACAAGCTAGCCGTGTTACCATTAAGTTGAAGAATACAGATTCGTTCAAGGTGGCCGGTGTTGAAGCAGACTAGTTTATAAATTAATACCTGAAAATGAAATGTAGATAAAATGAAATGTAATTAAATAATGAAGTTAAATAGAAATAATTATGTACTTACCTAAATACTTAAAATAGAGTTACCTTATATTTTTCTATTACCTACCTTATCCTTACCTTATAATTAATTTACACTTGCCTTATTTTCGCTTTTAATGATTTTAATTACTTACCAATTTACTTACCTTAACCTTTTAGCACCACCCTAATGTAAGTAAATGCATGATTACAGTCTGTATTCGAATGTACCTATGTGCGTGTGGTGTGTGTATACCTACTAACAAGCGCGGCTTGTCCACGCTCTCTTGTACATATACACACATACGTAGGCTTATAGGTACAGGCGAAGAACTTACCGCTTATTGGAATTGGAAGTGGACAAACTGTAAGTTAGATTTAAAAAAATATTATAAAAAGAGGAAAATGAATTATTAAAGTTACAGTCAATTAGTAATCGACAACGGCGGTGTTTTTCTTGTGCGGATTTAATGCGACAGGCAATATTATAAAGTTTAATTTGTGCTCCCCCAATTTTTTACATAGAATAGCAATTACTTGATAAATTGTCAAACTTGACAAATAATCAAGATGGTGAATTTGTCAAGTGCACAGAATAGGGCTGTTACTAATTGAAATTTTACTTGAATTGTTTATTGCTCTTCCTCAGCTTTAAGTTTGGAAAATTGGGTAGAAAAAAATCTTAGGCGCGCTGTTGTACGTTATTCAATTGCCTATATTTAAATTTCATGTATTTTCTGATTATAGTGGCTACTGTAATGACTAATAGAACGATAACGCAGATTAAGTCTGCTAGCCAAACATCTGGAATGCTTGGGGTATTTTTTGTTTCTACTTCGGCTGGTGGTTCATTATTAACTATCCTGTTTTCTTTTTCTGAATTTTCCTTTCCTAATTCATATCCGGCTAATGCTATCATTATGCCGTGTGCTATCTTTGTCCACCACAACATTTTGAAATATAATTATCTTCCTGCTTCTATGAGTAATGAACTTAATTTAATTTTTCATAAAAGTTTTCGATTTTATTCTTTTATCCTATGCATTCCATTTTACTTGTTTGTTTATTTAACGCTATTAAAGTATAAAAAAAATTTGTTTAATTAAAAATTTTTAGCATTTTTTTTTTCAATTTACAAAATATGTTAAAAATTTATTGTATAAAATTTGTTTCTAAAGTTTTTGATTTTCTTAAAAATAAAGTTTTTCTAAAGTTAATATTTTTAATATTTCTAGTTTTCTTAAAAATGAAAATAAATTTTTTTTTTTTTGAATTTATTTTACAACGTGTCGTTTAAAATTAAACTTTATGTTATTAATTTTTTTTCCATGCCACATTAGGCTTCAATTTTTTTATATTTTTAGGTTTAGTTTGTGTCATTTTCAAAATTGACATCAAACTTTTTGTAAAAAGAAATTTGTTCATCCTACCATATTTATAAAAAAATCCTAAGCAAAAATATAATTTTTGCTAATGGTGAAGCGTCTCAGGGCCGGCCAATTTATTCAAAATTTTTAAACATACTTAACGTTATTAATTGCCATTCGAAATTCTCCTTTGTGGTGTCTTCTTCATTCCACTTGAATTATTGGTTACCAATGTCATGTTTAGTTTACTTCTTTACCTAATCCTTGCCGTGTATTAATAATGCTGATCTTTTTATGGTAGTAATTAATTTGCCCTCTGGTGATTCTCCTTCACTGTGATATTTGACAAAAAATTTGTAACTATTCCAATTTCAGTTGTGTTCTCTTTGTTGTCTGAGCTGGCAGGATCGAAGAGGAATCCTGCTTGATTTATATCCAGTATTTTATTCAGCCAGGTCTTCAGCAGTTTTGCTATTTCTTGACCAAGCTGTCCATGTAATATCTGGTTATATGTTAAACTGGTGCTAATTCTAATAAGTTACGGCCATGTAATATTTAATAAGTTTACGGAGATGGCAGGATTGCCATGTAATATGTTCGAAGGCGAATCCTGCTTTCTTTATTATCGCGAGCTGACAGGTTCTTCTGACCAGCTAGATCTTTAGCAGTTTTTCTAATTTCGATGTAGACTGGCAGGATCGCAATGTAACACGTTAAAAGGCGAATCCTGCTTGGTTTATATCCAGGCTTTTCCTCCAGCTAGATCCTTAGCAGTTTTGCTAATTTTGATCTGGACTGGCAGGATCGCCATGTAATATCTTCTAAATACAATTGAAGACAAAAAATTTGGTTGTGCGCTAATGTTCAGCGCTGCCATCAGATTGTTCTTTATTACTGAATACTTTCTCTTTTATAAAAACATTACTTACAATACTATTACAATATTTACATACAATACTTACACACTAAAAATAACTACATTCTATTTATATATACCTAGTCAGCAGAATATTCTTATTACCATTATTAACTATGTAATAATGTTTGGTCAGTCGCACCGACAAACCGAAGCTGTCGATCAGGCATGCTGATCGATACGTGAGTTAGTGAGTGTGACACTTATGGGTTAAACAACTGTAAACGGATAAAGCTCCCTGCTGGGTTCAATATAACTTATCTATGCCGCTATGACTATGTAGCTATGAGTTATTCGTGTGTGGTCGAAAGTGAAATTCATTTGCTTGTGCATTACTTATTCTGGAATTTATATAACTTAACAGTTGTTGCGTCGGGTCAATTCTCATAGTCTTATATATTTGTTTGTCACTTAAAAGGTCTTTCATTTTATTATTGTATTCGGTTTTGTACATTGTGACCGTGTTGTTATCTTTATCTGCATTTGTGATAATTATTGATTGTTTGTGCTTGTTAACTATCTTTTTTCTTTCTTCAAAACTTTCAAAATAAATTTATTGAAGACAAGAGAATTTGGTTGTGCGCTAATGTTCAGCGCTGATATCAGATTGTTTTTTGTTACTGAGTAGTTTCCCTTTTATAGAAAAATTACTTAAAATACTATTACAATATTTACATACAATACTTACACACTAAAACTAACTACATTCTATTTCTATATACCTAGTCAGCAGAATATTCCTATTACCTAACAATGTAATAATATTTGGTCATTCGTACCGACAAACCGACGCTGTCGGTCAGGCATGCTGATCGATACGTGAGTTAGTGAGTGTGACGCTTATGGGTTAAACAACTGTAAACGGATACGGCTCCCCGCTGTGTTCAATATATCTTATCTATGCCGCTATGACTATGTAGCTATGAGTTATTCGTGTGTGGTCGAAAGTGAAATTCATTTGCTTGTGCATTACGAGCTGGACTTATTCTGGAATTTACATAAATACAAATACCTTGTATTGTGGTAGTGCCACACCATCCACTTTTAAGAAGGGTCACATACGCTTGAGAACAATTTTATGTGATCCTAAAAGTGACTTAATGACCCATTTAGGATTTACAAAATTTTAATTGCTTTTAGTTTTCTATTGTAAATATTGTGTTGCGGTAAATTGATATTGAGCGTGAAGAGTTTGCTTACTTATTTTTATATCCGTTTACATTTGCTTGACATGTCTGATTTTGGCTGACATTTTTTTTCTCTCTATTGTTCTTTTGCTTGTACATTTTTTTTTGTATTAATTTTCTATGGTTGAGTGCTTATGATTATGAATAATGTTTTGCAAAAAGTATTATTGACACTTGTTATTACATATCAGAATTTTAAACGTATTTTGCACTGCTGGTCTTTAAGAGCGTCGACTCACTTAAAAATCGGCATGTGTTTACAAATTACTATAAAGTAACCGTAACATGATGCCAACATGACTTTATATTTAAGTTACACGCACAGGTACCATAATATCACGCAACGCCACACCCTACGATCACGTTGCTAAGCGTGTGACTTATTTAGTTCAAAGGGATAAAGTCGCTGACGCGGTACACGCGCAACCATCGATCAGGTCACCTTACGCTAGTTATGGGAATCGTACGCTAAATAATTCCTGTCTACACGCGCGAGCAGTTCTGGGTAAATCATGGGAACTGCAATGTAAACACTGTAACATAGCGTTACATTAACATCACCCCCCTGTATTTCCTTATTCACTTAAACCTGAACCCCCCTGTACTTATTTCTCTGTAGCATAGCCAACAACCACTATGGTAAATAACAACAAGCTACCAACGACTGATAGCAAACCAATGGTGTGTTCCTTCAACACAAGACAAGCACAAGAAATTCACAATAATGGTGTATTGGTTTCTCAACCAGTTTTCGGCACCACCCATATAAACAGCGAATTTACATTTTTGCAATTCAATCCTCGCAGGAGAGCCAGCGGGACTGGTTGTCTTTTTAAAGACAAAATTGGCACTCCGGCTAGCTAGCTGAGTGGAAGGGGCGCTGTCATGGCGCGGGTCACCCTCCCCCAGAGTTGGACGACGCGAGTGTTGTCTTCGGACTATCCTTCCCTCCGTCGCCCACCTCGGTGTTTAGCGGCCCGCTGCCTTAATGACCATCCTACCGCCGTTAAGCCGCCGCATTCGTCACGCCGCTGCTACGACGACCGTTGGCCGTCTTCCATCCTACCGCCTTTAAGCCGCTGCATCCGTCCCACCGCTCTTACGACGACCATTGGTCGTTCGCCGTCCTACCGCCGTTAAGCTGCTGCATCCGTCACGCCTCTGCTACGACGGCCGTTGGCCGTCTGCCACCCTACCGCCGTTAAGCTGAGGCATCGGTCCCGCCGCTACTACACTAGCCACTGGCCGCTTGCCATCCTACCGCCGTTAAGCCGCTCCTTCTATCCAGCCGCTGCTTCCGTACCGCCGTACGAGTCCGCCCATACCCGACCGCTCAACTGCCCTACCGAACCTCCTCTACTCCAACGACCGTTAGCCGCCGCTCCGCCCCCTCGCGATCTTGCGACGGAAAGCTGCTGCCCGCCCAATATCTGCAGCCGTGTGTGCGTGTGTTCGTAACACATAAATATCGTGTATTTATTCAGTAGGGGTTTGTGGGACCTCTACTCGACTCTGGATTGACTGAACGTTACCCCAGCCTTAGACAAAACCCACCTCATAAATGGCGTCCGAGCAGGGACCCTCCGCCGTGGAAAAACAACTACAACCACCACCAACACTGCCGGGGCGGGTTCAACGAACACACCGCTAGAAACAACACACGCACCTGTTCTGGAAGGCACGATGCAGAACACCGACTCGCTCAATTGGATCTACCTACTGAGGAGGGAGTGGCTGATCGAGGAGTGTAAGGAACACCGAATCGACGTGGAAGGCCAAACCGTAGCCGAGCTGTGTCGCGCATTGAGTACTTTCGTGCGAGCGAAACGCGCCAGAAAATTCAGTGAAGATCTGCTGAAAAAGCTGGAACGAGAAGTGAACGAGGAAGAGGGGAAGTCCGCTATGCTACCTCAGCCAACAACAAAGCCGATCCCTTCAATCCAGATCCCCAGCCCACAGCCGCACGGAGGAAAGAGAGAGAACGCATCACCGAAACGAGACGAAATGAGCGACGGTGAACTTATGAATACCGTTCGCCGCTGGGATTTGCACTTTTCGGGAGAGGAGTCACTGCACGAATTTCTTGAGAGGATAGAGGAGCTCGTCGAATGATACCGAATCCCCGTCGACCGGGTTCTCCCAACGCTGCCGAAGCTTCTACGCGGGAAAGCACAGCAATGGTACCGCGTCCGTAAGCAACACATACACCGCTGGAGCGATCTGCGGAGGGAATTGCAAAATTTTTTTCGACCTAAGCGACACATACGACATTTGGAAAATGCCATCCGACAACGCAAACAGCAAGGCCGTGAGAAGGCCAAGGACTACATCCTCGCACTGGAAACGCTGATCCGCCAACATCCGACGATGTGCGAATAGAATCACCTCGAACGGATCGACGATGGTCTACGCGTGTAATACCGCCTTTTCGTCAAGCGCAGCGAGTTTAGGACGATCGAGGAGCTCCTGGAGCTAACGGAAGAGTATGAGCTGTTAAGAGATGAGAAAGCAAAACAGACAAAAATGGTGGTCCACAGCCTATACCACCTACCCACGGAATACGACAGCAAGGAGTGCTGTTGGCGCTGCAAGTAACGCGGACACCACCGCTTCCAATGTAAGGGCCCCTGGAGAAAGTTCTGCTCCCGGTGTGGCCAAGACAACATCCTATCCAGGGACTGCCCATGCCCTCCGAATAGCCCAATTACCGAGAATGCATCCCGGACGCCGCCCAACGCTATTAAGGGAAACCGCCAAGCACCGTAAGTCCGACCAGAGAAGCCGAGGGAACGACTTGCCGGCAAATCAACCGCAAAAACACAAGTAGATGGCCGATTCTACATACCAGTGGTCATTGAGGGAATGAGCTTGCGCGCACTAGTTGACACCGCCGCCACCCTATCCTACGTAGATTACACCGTACGGAAACACCTAGAAAAGAACAACATTAAGGCGCGCCCCAACAAGCGAAGCATCCAGCTGGAAGATCAGACGTGTGTCTTTACCTCGAACTCCTACCCGGCAAGGATTGTGTATCAAGGCGATCCACAGACGCGATGCTGTCCGTCATCATAAACTTGGCCGAACAGGCAATCCTCGGAATGGACTTCCTAAGAAAAAGGGGAATCGTCCTCACGCTGTATGGTCAGCCGCTGGAGGCCACCGTGACCAAGAGAGCACCCGAACTGGATACGCTATGTGCATTGACGAGCCGAGAAAACCGGAGCGACGACCAAAGCACGGAACTGGGAAACTTCCTGGCACATCACCAAAAGCGGTTTGGCGAAATGATCGGACCAAGCACTGCAGCCGAGCATACGATTCGTCTCAAACACAACCGACCGCTGAAGCAACGATACTACCCCCGCAACCCGGCCATGCAACAAGTCATCAACGAAGAGGTAGACGAGTTATTAGCAGGAGGAAGAATAGAACCACCACGAAGAGCGTACAGCTCGCCAATCGTGCTAGTCCGCAAAAAACAGGGCACTTGGAGGATGTGAATAGATTACCATCAGCTCAACGCCGCCAGCGAACCAGACGCTTGTCCGTTGCCGCAAATTGGAGCCATTCTCGACCAGCTGAAAGAGGCGAAATTCATCTCTACTATTGACTTGAAGAACGGCTACTGGCAGATCCCGCTCGCCAGAGCATCTCGATCATACACCGCATTTACAGTTCCTGGCAGGGGATTGTTCCAGTGGAAAGTCATGCCATTTGGCCTACACTCTTCTCCGGCTACATTTCAATGCGCTCCGGATTCGATACTTGGACCCGAACTCCAACCAAAAGTTTCGCCTACCTGGACGATATCATCGTATTGGGAGATAACTTGGAAGAACACTTGGCGATCTTGGGGAAAGTATTCGAGCGCCTATAATGACACAAGATGCAAGTAAACTTCGAAAAGTGCAGCTTCGTCCAGCAACAACTCTATTACCTAGGACACATCATCAGTTCGAAAGGAATTCACAAAGATCCAGCAATAGTATCCGCTGTACAGGAGATGCCCGCACCGAAAACGCTCAAAGAGCTCCGCCGTTTCCTTGGACCCAGGTCCTGGTACCGCCGCTTCGTGGCAGACTTCTCTACTCTCGCCGCGCCGCTTAACCAACCGTCGAAAAAGGGACAAGACTGGAAAAGGGAGGCGCAACAAAATCACGCTTTCAAAGCACTCAAGGATAAGCTCTCCAGCGCGCCAATACTTTGTTGTCCAGACTTCTCTCGGCCGTTTTTTCTCCAGAACGACGCGAGCGGAGAGGGCATGGGCGTCGTGCTCTATCAACGCCATTCCGACCACGAGAATGTAGTAGCTTACGCCAGCCGAAGCCTAACACAGCTGGAAAAGCGCTACTCGGCCACCGAACAAGAATGCCTCGCCGTGCTATGGGGCATCCGTAAGATGAGACCGTATCTGGAGGGGTATCACTTCACCGTCATCACCGACCACCACTCACTAAAATGGCTGCGCTCGCTCCAAAACCCCTCTGGACGTCTGGCAAGATGGGCACTGGAATTACAACAATATAACTTCGAGATAGAATACAGGAAAGGAGCACAGAATGTAGTAGCCGACGCGCTCTCCTGCTGCCCGCTACAACACGCCGAAGACGACATTTTGTATACCATAACCAACGGAACAAACGACTGGCAAGAGAGGAAAGCAAGACAAGTGCAGGAACAACCGGAGGCACATCCAGATTACCAGATCGTCGATAACCGACTCTTCCGCCCTATTGCCCCGAGGAATCAACTCTCGCGGTTACCGCGATGCAAGCTATACGTCCCAGCCGGCCGACGAAAGGACGTACTACAGGAAGTCCACGACGCCGCTGCCGCCGGACATCTCGGGGTGAATAAAACGCTCAAAAGAGCGCAACAGAACTATTACTTGCCCGGGATGTTCCGCGATGTTCTCAAACACGTACGGAAGTGTATCAGATGCCCGGAATATAAAGTCGAGCAAAGACGCCCAGCAGGATTGATGGCAACCATGCAATCATCACGACCATGGGAAATAATAACCGCCGACTTCGTGGGACCACTGCCCCGTTCCAAGCAAGGAAACACTTGTCTGCTCGTCATAGTGGACAAATTCTCAAAGTGGGTGAAGTTGATCCCAGTACGCCAGGCAACGATGGCAAGCGTAATCAAAGCACTCCAAGAGAGAGTCATATATCGATTTGGCTGCCCAAAAACCTTCCTCACTGACAATGGGAAACAATTCGTCGGGAAGGCATTAGCCACATCTTTGAAGGACCACCGCATCGATCACAAATTTGCGGCAGCCTACGCACCCCACGAAAACCCCATCGAGCGAACCAACCGGGTCGTGAAGACCATGATAACTCAGCGATGCAAGGACGACCACCGCATCTGGGACCAGGAGATTCCACAAATAGCATTCGCGATAAACACGGCTAGCCACGAATCTACAATAACATCGGCAGCAGAAATCAATTTCGGTAGAGACCTTACAGCACCGCAGCAAGTGCGCACGGAGGGAGCAGTACCAGCAGAGCCACCAACCGTACCACCGTCCATCACCAAGTTATGGGATGAGATAAAAGGACACCTAGCCAAAGCTTCAAAGCAACAGAAAAAACACTACGACTTACGCAGACGGCAATGGAAACCGCGCATAGGCGAACAGGCGATGAAAAGGGACCACCCACTCTCATCCGCGGCAGGCAAATTCGCCCAGTAATTAGCACCAAAAATTTTCCGGCCCATATTTGGTGATGGAATATGTTTCCACGAACACGGTGAAACTAGGCCACCCGGAGCAACCAAAGCGACAACACGCGCACGCGCACTTGCAAGACTTAAATCCGTACGAATCGTAAACAATTTTACTTACTTATTGCAGGAATCAAACCGTCTAACAATGAGTCGAAAGCACCGGCAATCCACACCACCGGACTCACCGAAACCGATACGCCCGTGGCGCCCGCCGTTTGAGGCAACAGTGTGGCCGGCAAACAAACCGAAGATTCAGAGAATCTAAAATTTTCATGGGCCACCAATAGAACAACTAATGGCCATAAAAGAAGACATGCAACCAGAGCCACAGGAACGGGGCGACACCGAACACAACAACACGGAGAAAACGACATACGAAGAGGGGCACCCCGTTCCCGAACAATTTTTCGGGAACTAAAACTGAAACGCCCGACAAAACTGAGCAAGAAGTGCTGGAAACTCTACTGGAAGAACCAGCGCGTCAAGGTGAAGATCATGGGCGAGAACCGGGCGAAAGTTTCGCTGATGGGAATCAACCGAATAGTACAAGTCGAATGAGACATCAAGAGAGGAGGCCGCAGCATTTCTTTTTTATATTTTTATACAACGCTTGTTAGACTTAAGGCACAAACGAAATGTGAATTATTTTTCAAATCACAAAAAAAAAAAAAACAACAAAAACCTAAACATAAAATTAAAAAGGGAACAAGAGAATTACGAAAACGGATACAGTTTAGTACGACTCCACCCCCCCCCCCCCCCCCCCCACAAAAAAAAAATTTTTTTTCATATATTATTAACTACAAAATCTAATATTACTTTTTTGCAGTTGAACCTGAAGTGTTAACATTAACTCTGTTACAACTTAAGTGGAATGACTCTGTATATTTTTGGAAAAAAATAATTTTTTTAATAAAGTGCTTCGCCCACATGCACACCTAATACCTAGGCCATGCCTGGAGATCCATCTTTCCCCACTGCAGCTTTCCGTCAACCGAAGTGGGAGGGGGATTGTAACGTAGCGTTACAATAACATCACCCCCCTGTATTTCCTTATTCACTTAAACCTGAACCCCCCTGTACTTATTTCTCTCTAGCATAGCCAACAGCCACTATGGTATATAACCACACGCTACCAACGACTGATAGCAAACCAATGGTGTGTTCCGTCAACACAAGACAAGCACAAGAAAATCACTATAATGGTGTATTGGTTTCTCAACCAGTTTGCCGCACCACCCATATAAACAGCGAATTTGCATTTTTGCAATTCAGCCCTCGCAGGTGAGCCAGCGGGAGTGGTTGTCTTTTTAAAGACAAAATTGGCACTCCGGCTAGCTAGCTGAGTGGAAGGGGGCGCCGTCATGGCGCGGGTCACCCTCCACCAGAGTTGGACGACGCAAATGGTGTCTTCGGAGTATCCTTCCCTCCGTTGCCCACCTCGGTGTTGAGCGGCCCGCTGCCTTAATGACCAAATAACCGCCGTCCTGGCCTCGTAAGGAACACTACTGGTGTGTAAGTAGGGAGGCGGGGGTGTCCAGCGGTGAAACCAGCACTAATCCGAGTCCTCGCAGTCTCTTCCCCAGGTGACTGACCCCTCGGACTACCGATTCTGCCGAAGGCTACCGATCAATCCCATCCCGTCGATACCGTCAAACGAGCGGCCGCTGTCCAGGTAAACACCATCACCAGCCTACTTCCGCTCTCTCCCCGGCCCTGGTACGCGCTCCGTAGCTCACCGCCGCTCCCGTCGCGTCGTCGCCCCTCTGGTGCCACCGCTGCTTCCATCCCGCCGGTGCTACGCCGACCGTTGGCCGTCCGCCATACTACCGCCGTGCCCATCCCGCCTTTCTGGTGCGGCCGCCGCCACACTAACCATTGGCCGTTCACCATCCTATCGCCGTTAAGCCGACGCATCCGTCACGTCGCTGCTATGACGACCGTTGGCCGTCTGCTTTCCTATCGCTGTTAAGCCGCTGCATCCGTCCCGCCGCTGCTACGACGACCGTTGGTCGTTCGCCGTCCTACCGCCGTTAAGCTGCTGCATCCGTCACGCCTCTGCTTCGACGACCGTTGGCTGTCTGCCACCCTACCGCCGTTAAGCCGAGGAATCCGTCCCGCCGCTGCTACACTAGCCACTGACCGCGTGCCATCCTACCGCCGTTAAGCCGCTCCTTCTATCCCGCCGCTGCTTCCGTACCGCCGTACGAGCCCGCCCATACCCGACCGTTCAACCGCCCTACCGAACCTCCTCTACTCCAACGACCGTTAGCCGCCGCTCCGCCCCCTCGCCATCTTGCGACGGAAAGCTGCTGCTCGCCTAATATCTCCAGCCGTGTGTGCGTGTGTTCGTAACACATAAATATCGTGTATTTATTCAGGAGGGGTTTATGGGACCTTTACTCGACTATGGATTGACTGAGCGTTACCCCAGCCTTAGACGAAACCCACCTCATAACATTTTAGTTAGGCTAAGAAGTTATTTAAGTAAGTTGCAACGTATGTTTAGGGCTGTAGTTGATTAGCGTGCAAGTGGCACGAATAAAGAAGTTGTGACGTTTAATCTGAAATCGTTCCTTGTTTCAATTCACAAGTATCGGAGGACAGGGAGTTCCTCCGCAACTTTAATTTTTTTACATCTCCCCCGTGACGGGAGATAACTGGCGCCCGAGCTTCGGAGTGCAGGTTTCACGTCGCGTGTGTTAAGTGAAGAGTGCAAGAAAAATAGAGAAAATTGAAAATTCCCCAACCTAACAGGGAAAAGTGAAAGAGAAAGAGAGAAAATTGAAAATTCTCCAATCTAAACGCGAAAAGAATCCTCAAGTGAGACATTGGATTGTGTTGGTTATACGTATATTTTCTTACAGTTCTTATCTTTTCAGCATACCTAATCATGAACGCCGACGAAATGAAGAAGTCGCTGATTGAAATGAATGGCTCCGTGAACGCCATCGTGGCTCAGCTGAGGAAATTCGCGGCACGCCTCAAAAGAGTAGAATTGAAAAACCCCGACGAGTCCATACAGGACT
Source organism: Eurosta solidaginis (assembly GCF_040869045.1). Lineage (NCBI taxonomy): Eukaryota > Metazoa > Arthropoda > Insecta > Diptera > Tephritidae > Eurosta > Eurosta solidaginis. The sequence goes on along the minus strand of NC_090324.1, from coordinate 34,138,393 downwards.
TAGCCAAACCCTAGAGAGACTAGAAAGTAGGGTAGAAGAAGTTCGTCGGCAATCTGTCGATAGCGAGGCAGCATCAGTAGAAGAGCCTCTTGTGACTCCTCAGACGGAGGAGGATCTCAAAGAAATAGCGAGGTTACCAGATTGCGTGAAAGAACTTCAAGTGTTTGATGGATCTCGGGAGCACTATACCTCCTGGATCCATGGTGTAGAACAAGTCTTAAGTGATTATAAGCCCGTTCGGAAAAAGCCAATATATACGGCAATTTTAAAGCACATAAGATGCCAGATTAGGGGAGCGGAAGATGCCGCCTTGGTGTCTCACAATATTCTAGATTCGGATTGGAAGAAAATCAGGGAGATTCTCTCCTTGCATTATGCGGACCTTAGGGATATCGAAACCCTTGATCGGCAACTTACCCTCATGACCCAGGGGAGACAAAAGTTGTCCGAATTCTATGCCCAAATTAACAAACAATTGTCACTCATGATAAATACGATAAGCACTGATAAATATGTGCACACAGAAACGGTGAAGACATTGGCTGAGGCACATAGACGAAGAGCCTTTGATGTCTTCATCAAGGGGCTAAACGGCGACTTGCTGCCCTTGCTTCTTATGCAGAATCCAAAATCCTTACCTGAGGCATATTCGTCATGCCTCACGTTCATGAACGTGGATCGACGAAACGCTATTTACCGCCCCCACATGCATTAAACAGAAGTGGCCGAATGTTCGGCGATTCGTACCAAACTCCATCACAGCGATACTTTCCTCGTGGCAGCACAGACTAATCTGGCACACCACATAATCCAGCCCCGAACCATTCAAAGTACAATAATGGAACCCACTCCAATGGGAGCTTTGCAGACCGACATCAAAATCAGAGGGGATTCAACTCCCCATACGCTAGGTCAGTGCAAACCAGGAATAGCCACCAATCTGCGCAAAGCTGGCGCAACAACAGTGACCCCCACGGCTTTAAGAGTGGATGCCGGTGCATCCTCTCAAATCCGCCAGACAGGGAATTTCAGGTTCTCTATGTACGACGGGCCAAGGGAAAGTAAGTTTCCAACAAAATTTTAAAACAACGAAACAAACCAGAAACAAAAATTGTTTCATCTAATGGCCGTAGACGAAGAGGAGGGAGAATATGCCTCCAGTGAACAAAAAGATTCAACAGTTGACCAACTAAATTTTACAATGGGAGCCGCGTGTCCGGCGTCCATATTTAGAGTACGTCACTCAGGGTCAAGGTATATTAGAGTTCTTAGTTGAAACCGACGCAAACAAAAACTACATTAGCGAGCGCGTAGCTTTAAAAACTACACCAGTGGAAAAACCATTCCACGTAATCTCGGCGGGGGGAAGAATCAAAACCGACAAGAAAGTTTGCGGAAATTTTTTTCAGTTTGTTGGTAGGGATCTGCCGACTACATTCTTTGTCCTTCCCGGTCTAGAATCATTTGACGGGATAATAGGGGATGATACTCTCTCAGAAATTAAAGAGGTGTTAGATAGGGAGCTCAATACCCTCATCCTTAAAGCAGACATCCTTCTGCCTCTTAAGCAAAAGACTGCGCAACAGGTTAACTCCATTAATACAGACATCCCCCTTGACAACTATGTTACCGAACGTACGAAAACCAAGCTATATGGGATACTAGAAAAGCACGAAAATTTATTCGGTCCAGTCGACCAATCCAAGGAAATTCAAACCAACCTCCAGGCTAAGATAAAAACAGTAACCGAAAAGCCGATTTACACCAAAAGCTATCAATATCAATATGCGTGTAGAGGTCGAAAGACAAATTCAGGAACTGCTTTCACAAGGCATCATCCGTCCGTCAAAGAGTCCCTATAACTCCCTCCTATGGGATGTCCCAAAGAAATTCGGCTCGGATGAAGAAAAGAAATACCGGATGGTCATTGATTTTAAAAGGTTAAACGCCGTAACGATTCCCGATACATATCCCATCCCGGACATCAACGGGCTATTGCCTGCCTTGGCGAAGCCGAATATTTCACCACACTGGACTTAACGTCAGGATTCCATCAAATCCCAATGAAAAAGTTTGACATCCCTAAATTCCTGCGACTTCCTTTCGGGCTAAGGAATGCGCCCTCTATCTTCCAAAGAATGATAGATGTTCTCAAAGAATTTATAGGTCGAATTTGTTTTGTATATATCGATGATATAATTATCTGCAGCAAGGACGAGGCCACCCATTTGGGGGACATGGAAACAATTCTTTTTAGACTACTAGACGCGGTACTCAAAGTTAACCTCAAAAAAACACAGTTTTTAAAAAGAAGCGTTGAATTTCTGGGTTATATTGTAACCTCCCAAGGAATCCTGCCAGATCCTAAGAAACTAAATTCGATAAGAAACCTGTTGCCACGCGAAAATCTAAAAGAGCTCAAAAGTTTTTTAGGTTTAATTTCTTACTATAGGAAATTTATTCGGGACTACCCCAAAATTGCGAAACCACTCACTAACCTCACAAGGGGTGAACACGCACAAGTTAAGGCTACGCACTCCAAAAAAGTGCCAATATCACTAAATCTACAAACCCGGAAAATCTAACGTCGTGGCCCAAATAAACCAACTGACGGATTCAATGCCGCCCACATCCGAGGTCAGTAGTCAGAATGCAACCATGGGATCAGATTCCGATACAGTCCATAGCGCAGAACAGGATAACACAGACCTGATCCCCTTCGTGGAAGTACCACTAAATGTTTTCAGAAACCAAATTGTGTTCGGTGGCAGACTTCAAATCTACGAGAACCGCACCTTGGACACTCACGCCACTACGTAGGGATAGAAAACATTAGTAAGAACGAACTTATTAGCATTTTGAAATAACAACTGAGCCCAAATGTCATCAATGGTATCAAAATACCGGAGGATCAGTTAGGTCTATCACAGAGAGTTTATTTGGACCATTTTACCAACTATAAGGCACGAATAGCGCAAACCCTTGTGGACGACTTAAGAAATCCAAAAAGTGTGTGAGGCAATAACAAGGGAGCCCAAGAGGGCTCACCGTAATGCCACGGAAAATAGGAAACAACTTCTTGACCGTTGCTGTTTTCCCAAGATGAGCAGTCAAATTAGGAAATATGTACTGGTTCATGAGACGTGTAAACTCAATAAGTATGACAGGCACCCCCATAGGCCAGATTTACAGGCTACACCAATCCCATCGCGACCATGCGAGACACTTCACTTAAATATATTCGAAATTCAGGGAAAAATTTTTTGATTTGCATCGATAAATTTTCTAAATTCGCAAAGCTTTTCCACATCAGAAACAAAGTAACCCTGCACCTTAGGCAAAAAAGAGTGAAACTTCTGCACTATTTCACCACTGCTAGAATTTTAGTCACTGATAACGAACGCGGATTGACTAGCCCTGTTATACAAAGCTTGTTAGAATCTCTAGGAATCCAGCTTTACCGCACCCCAACTCAGAGGAGTGAGGTGAACGGCCAAATCGAGAGATTTCACTCTACGTTACTTGAAATTTTTAGATGCCTAAAGGCGGAGAATGAAGCCCTCAGGACCAAGGAACTTGTTATCATAGCTGTAGATCGCTATAATAATTCAGTTCACTCGGTAACGAAAAGAATACCAACAGAAATTTTTTTTAATCGCTCACAAGCTTCCAACTTCCAAGAACTCCTTGACCAGAGCAGAAAAATGAATATCCAAATTAAAGCACTATTGAGGGAAAAGCAAATGGCTCAGATGAAAAGACACAATAAAAAAGGATGCTACCGGAGCGTTATGACGAAAACGACGTCATATACGTGAAGAATAAGCAAATAAAGGGGAAGCAAAAACCTCTATAAAAAAAAGAAATCGTTTCAAAAGACAATAAAGTTTCAGTCACCACACTTAGTGGGAAAAAAATTCATAAACTCCACATTAAAAATATAAAAAGAAGGGGAAAACTACCCCCACACAATAAAACAAATATACCAAAAACATGAAAAGACATTATAAAAGATCTGGCACCAAGAGGGAGTTTATCTAACAAGAGCGGGCTTGTAAGTGGGACAAATCGTGCCTTAGTAGGCTCGTAGTGCCATCGAATTTGACAAATGGCTACACTACTTCCAAACGGGATTCTGGCGATCTCCCCATAGCTGGTTCGAGAAATGTTAACACCTCTGGTCCAGGAGAAAAAAGAAAAATTTGAGCTTATGCGCCTAACCCACTAAGCAACCTTGGAAATAAAACAGGCCTACTGCAAGGATCAAAACTAGCGGCAACTCTGTTTATAATATATATTAAAAATGTACTAAGACTAAATCTAAAGGGTGTTCCCCAGTTTTATGCTAATGATGGAACCTTCATGTACTCTGCAAGTACGTTAGAAGAATTAATCACCAACATTAGGACAGATTTGGATGAGATAAAAAAATGGTTTCATTGTAATTTATTAAAAATTAATTTAGAAAAAACACATTTCATTATTTTTAACAACTTCAAGCCCATACCTAGCATTACAGATTTTCCTGGTTTCGCATTTGATAACAAAATTATCACAAGGGTAGGCAAGTTGAAATACCTGGGAATATGGTTCGACACGAATTTAAATTGGCACAAACATATAACTAGATTGAAACTTAAGTTAATACCGCTAAATTTCGCAATATATAGAAGTAGAAATAATATACCCAGAAAACAATTGTGGCTATTATACGATGCGTACTTTATGTCACGTTTAACGTATTTAAACCCAATCTGGAGCAGATGTGCAGAAAATAAAATAAATGAGTTACAAATACTTCAAAACAAAATAATAAAAAATATCCTGTTACTACCCAGAATAACTCCCACTATCAGGCTTTATGAAATAGGTTAGACGTTAGAAAGTACAGTATTCTACAGACACTGCTCTTTGCTTTCAAAATCAAAAACAATCTGATTAAACATAGTCTTGATTTAAATTTCGCAGAAAATCTAAGCTATAACTTTAGAAATACTCTATATATAAAAACTTATTATTTCCGTACTCAAAGAAGCACAAATTCAATACGTAGCTATGTTGCTAGAATGTTTAATAAATTGCCCGAAAATGTTAAAACATGTTCCAAATATTTGCATTTCAAGAGGAAAGTTAAAAGCCTCTTGTTACTAGATTATAACTTTAGCCTGTAATATAAAAACATATGTAATTTTTTCTTATATGTTTTTTATAAAAAAAAAAAAACACAGTAAATAAGTATGTTAAAATAATTCGGAACCAGTATATTTAAGCTGACACAACACACTTGTTCGTATGTACTAAAATAATTTAAATGTCAACTAGTGTACTTAACGCCGTTGACAGCGTAGGAAGCAAATATGCATACATGTTAAGCTATCTTCTCATACAAAATGTATTTTTTTCGAGAAAACATTTTATTATTTTTAAAATACGCCATCAATAAAGAAAAAAAAAATATTTATTTAATTCTCTGCGCCTAATCCGTAGACGCAAAAGAGAAAAGAAAAAGTTGAGCTTATGCGCCTAATCCGCTAAGCAAATATTTATTTAATTCTAACTTATCTATGTCGCTATAACTATGTAGCTATGAGTTATTCGTGTGTGGTCGAAAGTGAAATTCATTTGCTTGTGCATTACGAGCTGGACTTATTCTGGAATTTACATAAATACAAATACCTTGTATTGTGGTAATGCCACACCATCCACCTGTAAGAAGGGTCACATACGCTTGAGAACAATTTTATGTGATCCTAAAAGTGACTTAATGACCCATTTAGGATTTACAAAATTTTAATTGCTTTTAGTTTTCTATTGTAAATATTGTGTTGTGGTAAATTGATATTGAGCGTGAAGAGTTTGCTTAGTTTTTTTTATATCCGTTTACATTTGCTTAACATGTGTGATTTTGGCTGACATTTTTTTTTTCTCTATTGTTCTTTTGCCTGTACATTTTTCTTTGTATTAATTTTCTATGGTTGAGTGCTTATGATTATGAATAATGTTTTGCATAAAGTATTATTGACACTTGTTATTACATATCAGAATTTTAAACGTATTTTGCACAGTCGGTCTTAAAGAGCGTCGACTCACTTAAAAATCCGCTTGTGTTTACAAATTAATATGAAGTAACCGTAACATGATGCCAACAGGACTTTATATTTAAGTTACACGCATAGGTACCATAATATCATGCAACGACACACCCTACGATCACGTTGCTAAGAGTGTGACTTATTTAGTTCAATGGGATAAAGTCGCTGACGCGGTAAAGGCGCAACCATCGATCAGGTCACCTTACGTTAGTTATGGGAATCGTACGCTAAATAATTCCTGTCTACACGAGCGAGCAGTTCTGGGTAAATCATGGGAACTGCAATGTAAACACTGTAACGTAGCGTTACATTAACATCACCCCCCTGTATTTCCTTATTCACTTAAACCTGAACCCCCCTGTACTTATTTCTCTGTAGCATAGCCAACAACCACTATGGTAAATAACCACACGCTACCAACGACTGATAACAAACCAATGGTGTGTTCCGTCAACACAAGACAAGCAACCGAAAATCACAATAATGGTGTATTGGTTTCTCAACCAGTTTTCGGCACCACCCACATAAACAGCGAATTTGCATTTTTGCAATTCAGTCCTCGCAGGTGAGCCAGCGGGAGTGGTTGTCTTTTTAAAGACAAAATTGGCACTCCGGCTAGCTAGCTGAGTGAAAGGGGCGCTGTCATGGCGCGAGTCACCCTTCACCTGGGCTGGACGACGCGAGTGGTGTCTTCGGATTATCCTTCCCTCCGTCGCCAACCTCGGTGTTGAGCGGCTCGCTGCTTTAATGACCAAATAGCCCCCCTCCCCCTCAGCTCTGGTTTTAGTAGGCTGGCCGGAGCGGGGGAACCACTCCCTCTAGTTAGCTGTGGAGAAGAGGGTGCGGCCGTGGCGCGAGTCACCCCTACTGCACCAAGATGACGCGAGTGGTGTCTTGGGACTATCCTTCCCTCCGTCGTCCTGGTCGTCCTGCTGAACGACCGCACGACCCCCTCTCCGCTGCTCTGGTTTCGGCCGTGAGCCGATGCGTGCGCACAAGGGGCAACCGCTGTGCCGTTAAGGTGCACTTCCCCTCCGCCACGGGTCGACTCACGGCGTCCCGGCTGGTACAACCCCACCCCACTTACGCACCTTCTACTGGTGTGCAAGTAGGGTTGCGAGGGTGTCCAGCGGTGAAACAAGCACCAACCCGAGTCCTCGCAGTCTCTTCCCCAGGTGACCGACCCCGCGGACTACCGATCCTGCCGAAGGCTACCGATCAATCCCATCACGCCGATACCGTCAACCGAGCCGCCGCTGTCCAGGTAAACACCATTACCAGCCTACTTCCCCTTTCTCCCCGGTCCTGGTATGCGCTCCGTAGCCCACCGCCGCTGCCGTTGCATCGTCGCCCCTCTGGTACCACCGCTGCTTCCATCGCGCCGCTGCTACGCCGACCGTTGGCCGCCCGCCATTCTACCGCCGTGCCCATCCCGCCTTGCTGGTGCCGCCGCCGCCACACTAACCATTGGCCGTTCGCCATCCTACCGCCGTTAAGCCGCCGCATCCATCACGCCGCTACTACGACGACCGTTGGCCGTCTTCCATCCTACCGCCTTTAAGCCGCTGCATCCGTCCCAACGCTGCTACGACGACCGTTGGTCGTTCGCCGTCCTACCGCTGTTAAGCGGCTGTATCCGTCACGCAGCCGCTACGACGACCGTTAGCCGTCTGCTACCCTACCGCCGTTAAGCCGAGGGATCGGTTCCGCCGCTGCTACACTAGCCACTGGCCGCTTGCCATCCTACCGCCGTTAAGCCGCTTCTTCTATCCCGCCGCTGCTTCCGTACCGCCGTACGAGTCCGCCCATACCCGACCGTTTAACCGCCCTACCGAACCTCCTCTACTCCAACGACCGTTAGCCGCCGCTTCGCCCCCTCGCCATCTTGCGACGGAAAGCTGCTGCCCGCCCAATATCTCCAGCCGTGTGTGCGTGTGTTCGTAACACATAAATATCGTGTATTGAACGTAGGGGACCTTTACTCGACTCTGGATTGACTGAGCGCGTTACCCCAGCCTTAGACAAAACCCACCTCATAAATGGCGTCCGAGCAGGGACCTTCCGCCGCAGGTGACCGTGGAAAAACAACTACAACCACCACCAACACTGCCGGGGCGGGTTCAACGAACACACCGCTAGAAACAACACACGCACCTGTTCCGGAAGGCACGATGCTGAACACCGACTCGCTCAATTGGATCTACCTACTGAGGAGGAAGTGGCTGATCGAGGAGTGTAAGGAACACCGAATCGACGTGGAAGGCCAAACCGTAGCCGAGCTGCGTCGCGCACTGAGTACCTACGTGTGAGCGAAACGCGCCAGAAAATCCAGTGAAGACCTACTGAAAGGGCTGGAACGAGAAGTGAATGAGGAAGAGGAGAAGTCCGCTATGCTACCTCAGCCAACAACAAAGCCGATCCCTTCAATCCAGATCCACAGCACCCAGCCGCACGGAGGAAAGAGAGAGAACGCATCACCGAAACGAGCCGAAATGAGCGACGGTGAACTTTTGAATACCGTTCACCGCTGGGATTTGCACTTTTCGGGAGAGGAGTCACTGCACGAATTTCTTGAGAGGATAGAGGAGCTCGCCGAATGATACCGCATCTCCGTCGACCGGCTCCTCCCAACGCTGCCGAAGCTTCTACGCGGGAAAGCACTGCAATGGTACCGCGTCCGTAAGCAACACATACACCGCTGGAGCGATCTGCGGAGGGAGGTGCAACATTTTTTTCTACCTAAGCGACACATACGAAATTTGGAAGAGGCCATCCGACAACGCAAACAGCAAGGCCGTGAGAAGGCCAAGGACTACATCCTCGCACTGGAAACGCTGATCCGCCAACATCCGACGATGTGCGAAGAGAATCACCTCGTCTATGCGTGGAATACCGCCTTTTCGTCAAGCGCAGCGAGTTTAGGACGATCGAGGAGCTCCTGGAGCTAACGGAAGAGTATGAGCTGTTAAGAGATGAGAAAGCAAAACAGGGAAAAATGGTGGTCCACAGCCTATACCACCTACCCCCGGAATACGACAGCAAGGGGTGCTGTTGGCGCTGCAAGGAACGCGGACTCCACCGCTTCCAATGTAAGGGCCCATGGAGAAAGTTCGGCTCCCTGTGTGGCCAAGACAACATCCTCTCCAGGGACTGCCCATGCCCTCCGACTAGCCCAATTACCGAGAACGCATCCCGGACGCCGGACTATTAAAGGAAACCGCCAAGCACCGTACGTCCGACCAGAGAAGCCGAGGGAACGACCTGCCGGCAAATCAACCGCAAAAACACAAGTAGATGGCCGATTCTACATACCAGTGGTCATTGAGGACATGCGCTTGCGCGCTCTAGTGGACACCGCCGCCACTCTATCCTACGTAGATGACACCGTACGGAAACACCTAGAAAAGAACAACATTAAGGCGCGCCCCAACAAGCGAAGCATCCAGCTGGAAGATCAGACGTGTGTCTTTACCTCGAACTCCTACCCGGCAAGGATTGTGTAGCAAGGCGATCCAAAGACGCGATGCTGTCCGTCATCATAAACTTGGCCGAACAGGTAATCCTCGGAATGGACTTCCTAAGAAAAAGGGGAATCATCTTCACGCTGAATGGTCAGCCGCTGGAGGCCACCGTGACCAAGAGAGCACCCGAACTGGATACGCTATGTGCATTGACGAGCCGAGAACACCTGAGCGACGACCAAAACACGGAACTGGGAAACTTCCTGGCACATCACCAAAAGCGGTTTGGCGAAATCATCGGACCAAGCACTGCAGCCGAGCATACGATTGTTCTCAAACACAACCGACCGCTGAAGCAACGATACTACACCCGCAACCCGGCCATGCAACAAGTCATCAACGAAGAGGTAGACGAGTTATTAGCAGGAGGAAGAATAGAACCACCACGAAGAGCGTACAGCTCGCCACTCGTGCTAGTCCGCAAAAAACAGGGCACTTGGAGGATGTGCATAGATCACCATCAGCTCAACGCCGCCAGCGAACCAGAGGCTTACACGTTGGCGCAATTTGGAGCCATTCTCGACCAGCTGAAAGAGGCGAATTTCATCTCTACTATTGACTTGAAGAACGGCTACTGGCAGATCCCGCTCGCCAGAGCATCTCGATTATACACCGCATTTACAGTTCCTAGCAGGGGATTGTTCCAGTGGAAAGTCATGCCATTGGCCTACACTCTTCTCCGGCTACATTTCAATGCGCTCCGGATTCGATACTTGGATACTTGTTCGGGAAGGCATTAGCCACGTTTTTGAAGGACCACCGCATCGATCACAAACTTACCGCAGCCTACGCACCTCACGAAAACCCCATCGAGCGAACCAACCGAGTCGTGAATACCATGATAGCTCAGCGATGTAAGGACGACCACCGCATCTGGGACCAGGAGATTCCGCAAATAGTATTCGCGATAAACCCGGCTAGCCAAGAAACTACAATAACATCGGCAGCAGAAATCAATTTCAGTAGAGACCTAACAACACCGCAGCAAGTGCGCACTTAGGGAGCAGTACCAGCAGAGCCACCAACCGTACCACCGTCCATCACCAAGTTATGGGATGAGATAAAAGGACACCTAGCCAAAGCTTCAAAGCAACAGAAAAAACACTACGACTTACGCAGACGGCAATGGAAACCGCGCATAGGCGAACAGGCGATGAAAAGGGACCACCCACTCTCATCCGCGGCAGACAAATTCGCCCAGTAATTAGCACCAAAAATTTTCCGGCCCATATTTGGTGATGGAATATGTTTCCACGAACACGGTGAAACTAGGCCACCCGGAGCAACCAAAGCGACAACACGCGCACGCGCACTTGCAAGACTTAAATCCGTACGAATCGTAAACAATTTTACTTACTTATTGCAGGAATCAAACCGTCCAACAATGAGTCGAAAGCACCGGCAATCCACACCACCGGACTCACCGAAACCGATACGCCCGTGGCGCCCGCCGTTTGAGGCAACAGTGTGGCCGGCAAACAAACCGAAGATTCAGACAATCTAAATTTTTCCATCAATAGAACAACTATTGGCCATAAAAGAAGACATCCAACCAGAGCCACAGGAACGGAGCGACACCGAACACAACGACACGAAAACGACATACGAAGAGGGGCACCCCGATCCCGAAAAATTTTTCGGGGAACTAAAGCTGAAAAGCCCGACAAAACTAAACAAAAAGTGCTGGAAACTCTACTGGAAAAACCAGCGCGTCAAGGTGAAGATCATGGGCGAGAACCGGGCGAAAGTTTCGCTGATGGGAATCAACCGAATAGTACAAGTCGAATGAGACATCAAGAGAGGAGGCCGCAGCATTTCTTTTTTATATTTTTATACAACGCTTGTTAAGGCACAAATTACAAAAAAAAAACAACAAAAACATGAACATAACATTCAAAAGGGAACAAGAGAAGTATGAAAACGTATACAGTTTAGTACGACTCCCCCCCCCCCTCCACAAAAAAAAAAAATGTTCATATATTGACTCTTTATATTTTTGGAAAAAAATAATTTTTTTAATAAAGTGCTTCTCCCACACGCACACCTAATACCTAGGCCATGCCTGGAGATCCATCTTTCCCCACTGCAGCTTTCCGTCAACCGAAGTGGGAGGGGGACTGTAACGTAGCGTTACAATAACATCACCCCCCTGTATTTCCTTATTCACTTAAACCTGAACCCCCCTGTACTTATTTCTCTGTAGCATAGCCAACAACCACTATGGTAAATAACCACACGCTACCAACGACTGATAGCAAACCAATTGTGTGCTCCGTCAACAGAAGACAAGCACAAGAAAATCACAATAATGGTGTATTGGTTTCTCAACCAGTTTGCGGCACCACCCATATAAACAGCGAATTCGCATTTTTGCAATTCAGCCCTCGCACGTGAGCCAGCGGGAGTGGTTGTCTTTTTAAAGACAAAATTGGCACTCCGGCTAGCTAGCTGAGTGGAAGGGCGCTGTCATGGCGCTGGTCACCCTCCACCAGAGTTGGACGACGCGAATGGTGTCTTCGGAGTGTCCGTCTCCCACCTCGGTGTTGAGAGGCCCGCTGCCTTAATGACCAAGAGGGTGCGGCCGTGGCGCGAGTCACCCCCTGCTGCACCAAGATGACGCGAGTGGTGTCTTCGGACTACCCTTCCCTCCGTCGTCCTGGTCTGGTAAGGAATGACTCGCCGCCCGAACGACCGCACGACTTCCTCACCGCAGCTCTGGTTTCGGCCGTGAGCCGATACGTGCGCAAAAGGGGCTACCGCTGTGCCGTTAAGGTGCACTTCCCCTCCGCCACGGGTCAACCCACGGCGTCTCGGCTGGTACAACCCCACCCCTTTTCGCACCTTCTACTGGTGTGCAAGTGGGGAGGCGGGGTGTCCAGCGGTGAAACCAGCACTAATCCGAGTCCTCGCAGTCTCTTCCCCAGGTGAGCGACCCCGCGGACTACCGATCCTGCCGAAGGCTACCGATCAATCCCATCCCGCCGATACCGTCAACCGAGCCGCCGCTGTCCAGGTAAACACTATAACCAGCCTGCTTCCCCTCTCTCCCCGGCCCTGGTACGCGCTCCGTAGCCCACCGCCGCTGCTTCCATCCCGCCGGTGCTACGCCGACCGTTGGCCGTCGGCCATACTACCGCCGTGCCCATCCCGCCTTGCTGGTGCCGCCGCCACACTAAACATTGGCCGTTCATTGTCCTACCGCCGCTAAGCCGCCGCATCCGTCACGCCGCTGCACCGACGACCGTTGGTCGTCCGCCGTCCTACCGCCGTTAAGCTGCTGCATCCGTCACGCCGCTGCTACGACGACCGTTGGCCGTCTGCCACCCTACCACCGTTAAGCCGCGGCATCCGTCCCGCCATTGCTACACTAGCCACTGGCCGTTTGCCATCCTACCGCCGTTAAGCCGCTGCTTCTATTCCGCCGCTGCTTCCGTACCGCGGTACGAGTCCGCCCGTTACCCGACCGTACAACCGCCCTACCGAACCTCCTCTACTCCAATGACCGTTAGCCGCCGCTCCGCCAACTCGCCATCTTGCGACGGAAAGCTGCTGCTCGCCTAATATCTCGAGCCGTGTGTGCGTGCGTTCGTAACACATAAATATCGTGTATTTATTCAGTAGGGGTTTTTGGGACCTTTACTCGACTATGGATTGACTGAGCGTTACCCCAGCCTTAGACGAAACCCACTTCATAACATTTTAGTTAGGATAAGAAGTTATTTAAGTAAGTTGCAACGTATGTTTAGGGCAGTAGTTGATTAGCGTGCAAGTGGCACGAATAAAAAAGTTGTGACGTTTAATCTGAAATCGTTCCTTGTTTCAATTCACAAGTATCGGAGGACAGGGAGTTCCTCCGCAACTTTAATTTTTTTTACATCTCCCCCGAGACGGGAGATAACTGGCGCCCGAGCTGGAGTGCAGGGTTTGCGTCGCGTGTGTTAAGTGAAAAGTGCAAGAAAAATAGAGAAAATTGAAAATTCCCTAATCTAACAGGGAAAAGTGAAAGAGAAAGAGAGAAAATTGAAAATTCTCCAATCTAAACGCGAAAAGAATCCTCAAATGAGACATTGGATTGTGTAGGTTACACATATATTTTCTTACAGTTCTTATCTTTTCAGCATACCTAATCATGAACGCCGACAAAATGAAGAAGTCGCTGATTGAAATGAATGGCGCCGTGAACGCCATCGTGGCTCAGCTGAGAAAATTCGTGGAACGCCTCAAAAGAGTAGAATCGACAAACGCCGACGAGTCCATACAAGGACTTAGCCAAACCATAGAGAGACTAGAAAATAGGGGAGAAGAGGTTCGTCGGTAATCTGTCGATAGCGAGGCAGCACCAGTAGAAGAGCCTCTTGTGACTCCTCATACGGAGGAGGATCTCAAAGAAATAACGAGGTTACCAGATTGCGTGAAAGAACTTCAAGTATTTGAGGGATCTCGGGAGCACTATACCTCCTGGATCCATAGTGTAGAACAAGTCTTAAGTGATTATAAGCCCGTTCGGCAAAAGCCAATATATACGGCAATTTTAAAGCACATAAGATGCAAGATTAGGGGAGCGGCAGATGCCGCCTTGGTGTCTCACAATATTCTAGATTCGGATTGGAAGAAAATCAAGGAGATTCTCTCCTTGCATTATGCAGACCTTAGGGATATCGAAACCCTGGATCAGCAACTTACCCTCATGACCCAGGGGCGACAAAAGTTGTCCGAATTCTATGCCCAAATTAACAAGCAATTGTCACTCATGATAAATACGATAAGCACTGATAAATATGTGCACACAGAAACGGTGAAGGCATTGGCTGAGGCACATAGACGAAGAGCCTTTGATGTCTTCATTAGGGGGCTAAACGGCGACTTGCCGACCTTCCTTCTTATGCAGAAGCCAAAATCCTTACCTGAGGCATATTCGTCATGCCTCACGTTCATGAATGTGGATCGACGAAACGCTATATACCGCCCCCCACAGGCATTAAACAGAAGTGGCCGAATGTTCGGCGATTCGTACCAAACTCCATCACAGCGATACTTTCCTCGTGGCAGCACAGACTACTCTGGCACACCACATAATCCAGCCCCGAACCATTCAAAGTACAATAATGGAACCCATTCCAATGGGAGCTTTGCAGACCGACATCAAAATCAGAGGGGATTCAACTCCCCATACGCTAGGTCAGTGCAAACCAGGAATAGCCACCAATCTGCGCAAAGCTGGCGCAACAACAATGACCTCTGCGGCTTTAAGAGTGGATGCCGGTGCATGCTCTCAAACCCGCCAGACAGGAAATTCCAGGTTCTCCAGGTACGACGGGCCAAGGGAAAGTCAGTTTCCAACAAAATTTTCAAACAACGAAACAAACAAGAAACAAAAATTGTTGCATCTAGGGGCCGTAGACGAAGAGGAGGGAGAAAAGGTTCAACAGTTGATGTGAGGACCCCAAAACCGAGGGTTTTGTACTCTCAAAACATATATCTATTTTCTCATTTTTTACATGTTATACAATGATTGAACTTAACTCCGAATTTAATATTTGTACATTTTTATAACATGAATTATATATTTATGAATTACACGTCAAAACACATACATGCGGTTGCATATTGAATTATTAATTACTAAATTGAAGGATAAACCAGACTTGCGTACTTTTGCACGCAAGCAAAATATTTACATTTTTCACCCACATAAGGTTCAAATATAGGTCACCCTAACATACACTAAAACATTTGGAAGGAAAATGGAAACGCCCAAAACATAAAATTATGCCGGTCAACCAACCCTTTGCGCATCCAATGCACTCGGCCACAAATACAACATACATAATAATTTGGATAAACAAAGATCAGCAGTAAAAGTCGCTAAAATAAGCGCCGCTACTAATTGGGACTTTTCTCTACATACTTACGTACAGGCATACGACACACCAACGCACGCCCTAAGCAGAAGCCAAAAGCATCAAAACGAGGCCAACTCACCATCAAAACCAAGTGACAGCGAACACACGCATAAACACAAATGATCGAATTCGATAGGTAAAGCAAACACTGGAAAACACTACAGGCATACAACAAGCGTACGTACGAGATTTGGCACATTGTTCGCTATGTATATTAGGGCTCCCTAAAATTGGGATATGAAATGCCGGGATAGCGGATCGTCATACATGATCGAAAATATGCATATATGTATATATACCGATGTACCAGCATATGTATGATAATGGAAAGAGGGAAAACGTATGTTAGCATGTAAGCGTATGTATGTACCAATAGAATACAGCGAAAGTAGCGTTAAACTAGAATTTGATTTTTGCATTTCCAACTTTTATAATTGTTATTGTAAAATTACTGACTGCCTGCGTGCAGTCCTACATAATTTTATAACTAAGGAATTATTACAATGAATTGTTTTTAGGAAATAACTGTCCACCGGCGTACAAAATCGCATATAAGAGCAGCAAATTAACTTGTAAGATCAGAAGCTAGGAGATAGGCATACGAGCCAGTGGGCTTCTACCACTGACCAACACGACCTGAAGGTTTCTACTTCATTTCGTGAATTATTTTATATTCAGTAGGAGGTTTCTACTCCAACTGACGGAGAGCTAGCAGAGGGGTTCTACCTCAGCTACTCTTATTTAGACAGGGACAAAGAATAGGAGTAGCTCTTAAGGGCATTGAATTTTTTAAATAAACTTTATACCGTTTTCAGAACTCCTTTGTCTATTTGTTTTCGTCGGAATAGGTTCTCCCATCAAATATAGGAACCCTGGATGGACTGGGCATACCTCAGCAGGAATAAGTCCGTCACATTGACCAACTAAATTTTAAATTGGAGCCTTGTATCCGGCGTACCATATTTAGAGTGCGTCACTCAGGGTCAAGGTATATTAGAGTTCTTAGTTGACACCGGCGCAAACAAAAACTACATTAGCGAGCGCGTAGCTTTAAAAACTACACCAGTGGAAAAACCATTCCACGTAATCTCGGCGGGGGGAAGAATCAAAATCGACAAGAATGTTTGCGGAAACTTATTTCAGTTTGTTGGTAGGGATCTGCCGACTACATCCTTTGTCCTTCCCGGTCTAGAATCAATTGACGGGATAATAGGGGATGATACTCTCTCAGAAATTAAAGCGGTGTTAGATAGGGAGCTCAATACCCTCATCCTTAAAGCAGCAATCCTTCTGCCTCTTAAGCAAAAGACTACGCAACAGGTTAACTCCATTAATACAGACATCCCCCTTGACAACTATGTTACCGAACGTACGAAAAGCAAGCTATGTGAGATACTAGAAAAGTACGAAACTTTATTCGGTCCAGTCGACCAATCCAAGGAAATTCAAACCAACCTCCAGGCTGAGATAAAAACAGTAACCGAAAACCCCATTTACACCAAAAGCTATCAATATCCATATGCGTGTAGAGGTCGAAAGACAAATTCAGGAACTGCTTTCACAAGGCATCATCCGTCCGTCAAAGAGTCCCTATAACTCCCCCCTATGGATTGTCCCAAAGAAATCCGGCTCGGATGAAGAAAAGAAATACCGGATGGTCATTGATTTTAAAAGGTTAAACGCCGTAACGATTCTCGATACATATCCCATCCCGGACATCAACGGGCTATTGCCTGCCTTGGCGAAGCCAAATATTTTACCACACTGAACTTAACGTCAGGATTCCATCAAATCCCAATGAAAAAGTTTGACATCCCTAAAACGGCATTTTCCACCATGAATGGAAATATGAATTCCTGCGACTTCCTTTCGGGCTAAGGAATGCGCCCTCTATCTTCCAAAGGATGATAGATGTCCTCAAAGAATTTATAGGTCGAATTTGTTTTGTATATATCGACGATATAATTATCTTCAGCAAGGACGAGGCCACCCATTTGGGGGACATCGAAACAATTCTTTTTAGACTACTAGAAGCGGGACTCAAAGTTAACCTCAAAAAAACTCAGTTTTTAAAAAGGAGCGTTGAATTTCTGGGTTATATTGTAACCTCCCAAGGAATCCTGTCAGATCCTAAGAAAATAAATTCGATAAGAAATCTGTTGCCACGCGCAAATCTAAAAGAGCTCAAAAGTTTTTTAGGTTTAACTTCTTACTATAGGAAATTTATTCGGGACTACGCCAAAATTGCGAAACCGCTCACTAACCTCACAAGGGGTGAACACGCACAAGTTAAGGCTACGCACTCCAAAAAGTGCCAATATCACTAAATCTACAAACCCGGAAACTCTAACGTCGTGGCGCAAGTAAACCAACTGACGGATTCAATGCCAAGCAGACTTAAGGAAGATCAAGGAAATCAACAAGGCTTTACATAAAGGATGTTCAAAGGAAGGTAACAGCGACATACGGAAATCAAGTCAAAACAACGATATACGATGCAACAACCAGGCACATACGCAACCACTATGGATCGGGTAAGAAAATGGGGCTTGAAATACGACGGGGGCAAGGATCCTCTAGGGTTCATAGAACGCGTGGAAGAACTGGCAGAAGGATACGAAATAAACATCAACTCGATACCAAGAGCATTGCCGGAGCTACTCAAAGACAAAGCGTTCGTTTGGTACCGAAATAACAACCGGAGTTGGAAAGAGTGGGACTCATTCAAGAAAGACTTCCTAAAATTTTTCCTCAGCTCCAGATATTTTGAACAGGTGGCGACGAAATACGAGCACGCATGCAAAGACCAGGAGAGAAGTTCAAAGATTATGTGCTAGCACTACAAGGGCTGATGCGACATGCCAACTACACCGAAGACAAAAAGCTAAACCGCATATACAGGAACTCCTGCAGAGAAATCCAACTGTATGTCAAAAGAGGCGAGATCAGCAGCCTGGAAGAATTGGTAAGTTTGGTAGAAGATTATGAAAATATTAACCCTGACAGAGATCCGGTGCGACCAACGGCAAGACCATTTGTACGAAGGCGCCTAGAAGAACTTTACCAATATATACAGGCAGAGGAGCGGGAACAGCAGACAGAGAAACAACCATCCCAGAAATCAGCCCCGGCACCAAGATACATCGATACAAACACGGCGCGCAGACGATGCGGAGGACAACCCAGCGGGTAAGGGGGTTAGAATATACCCGCGGTAGGTATGCCTGTCGTAAGAGGCGACTAAAATACCGGATTGGCCTGAAGGTTTAATGTGGCCATATAAATCGTTCCCGAGATGGTCGGGCCAGCACCTTAATGATGCTGTGTTCCCGGAGCGTACCGGATCTGTAAACGGCAAAGGACCATCACATCGATCACTCCCTAAACCTTCGGGGAGCAAGCGTATCGCTACAAAAACAACAACAACAACGATGCGGAGGAGGCGGCCATGTCGCATACGGTTGCCGTAGCGCTCGCATGGAATTCTGCTGGACATGCGGAAAAGTAGGCACACTCACACGAAATTGTGGTAGACGAATGCAGGGAAACGGCCAGAGACCTCATTGGCACCGAGGAGTGGGGTCTCCCCAAACGCAACCTCGGGAAAACTAAACATATTAAGACATACAAAGGGCCGGATCTTGACGAATATTACGGTGAATGGCGAAGAGGTAGTAGCAGCAATCGATACAGGGGCGACGCGAAGCTTTGTGAGTGGAACAATGGCAAGAAGGCTGAAGACAGGCGATAGAAACGCGAGTGATACTGGGAGATGGCAAACCTAAGACGATCATAGAAGCGGTAGATGTAGAAGTGGGAATGAGTAACCAAGTGCGGCAAAATGAAATGCTAATCCTACCAGGACTAGTCGACGAAGTGGTGCTTGGAACAGATTACCTAGCGAAGGTGAACATGGAGATGAGACGCGGAGAACAAATGCTAACCTTGAACACAGACAATCAGGAGGAGGATGTGGTCACTTGTACAACAATGGTCGAAAGTAGAAATGGAAATAGTCACAAAGATAACAGCCTAAAAGTTGCAAACACAGACGAGTCGGTGAGTAAATTTCTCAACAAAGAATTACAGATGTTCCAGGAGATGTCAGGTGTATCCAACGTGGCGACGCACAAGATAGTGATGAGAGACGATCGTCCCATAAAACAAAGGTATTACCCGAAGAATCCCAAGATGCAAGAGATTATTAATAAGGAAATCGATGAGCTTATCGAGAAAGGTTGCATCGAACCTTCTAGAAGTCCGCACAGCGCACCAATAGTTTTGGCAAGGAAGAAAAATGGTAAGTGGAGACTATGCGTAGATTACCGCCAACTAAACGCAAGGTCAGTACCAGACGCATACCCGTTACCCCGTATCCAACACATCTTGGACAGATTGAGAAGTGCTCGGTTTATCAGCAGCCTCGATTTAAAAAACGAATATTGGCAAATCCCCATGGAAGAAAACAGCAAACAATACACCGCATTCACTGTACCCGGACGTGGGCTATATCAATGGAAATTGATGCCGTTCGGTCTGCACTCAGCCCCAGCAACTTTCCAGAGAGCACTCGATCACGTTATAGGACCAGAGTTGGAACCTTACGCATTCGCATATCTAGATGACATCATCATTACGAGCAAAACATTGGAAGAACACATAAGACACCTGGCGGAAGTATTTCAACGGCTGCGAAAAGCAAACCTTAAGATAAACCCGGAAAAATGTGAGTTTCTTAAGAAAAGTTTAAAGTATCTAGGTCAAGTCGTTAGCGAGGAAGGCATTCACACGGACCCGGACAAGATAGCAGCCATCAAAGAGTTGACACCGCCAAACAATTTACGCGAACTACGAAGATTCCTAGGAGTGGTATCGTAGTACAGGAGATTCGTCTCAGACTTTTCACAAGTTTCACACCCGTTGACGTCAATGCTAAAGAAAGGAAGGAAGTGGAAGTGGTCGGAAGAGCAGCAGTCGGCATTCGAAGCATTAAAAGCCGCACTCACCCAAGCACCTGTACTAGCTTGCCCAGATTTTTCGAAGAAGTTTTGCCTACAGACGGATGCAAGCGATTTTGGCCTCAGAGCAGTGCTCACCCAAGGATTAGACAGCGAAGAACGAGTGATTGCTTATGCGAGTCGCCGACTTAACAAGGCAGAAACAAATTACTCCCCGACAGGGAAAGAATGTTTGGCAATAGTTTGGGCGATAAGGAAGATGAGACCCTACCTAGAGGGATACACGTTCACGGTAATCACAGACCACCTAGCTCTAAAATGGTTAAACGCAATAGACAGTCCGACGGGACGGATTGCTAGATGGGCACTAGAACTACAACAATACTCATTCGACGTACATTACCGGAAAGGAAAGCTAAACGTGGTGGCAGATGCACTTTCGAGACAGCCGATGGACGAGCAACTAACTACGTTGACAGTAGAGCAAGGCAAAGACGAGTGCAAGTGGCTAAAAGCGAAGATTACAGAGGTAAGAAAGGCTCCGGGGAAATTCCCAGACTATGTGATCGAGGACGGAAAGCTCTACAGGAGAATAGAGAGTCAAGTTGATGGTGAAGACGCAGTACCATGGAAGCTATGTGTACCGACCCCACAGAGACGCAGAGTGCTGGCGGAAATTCATGACACACCAAGCGCAGGACACATGGGAGTTCGAAAATCTATTGCACGAGCGACAACACGATATTACTGGCCCGGAATGTTCAGAGACGTAAGGAAGTACGTACAACAATGTCATGGATGTCAGGTATACAAACCTAGTCAACAACAGGCCGCGGGTAAGATGTTAACTAAAATTCCAGAAGAACCGTGGTCAACAGTGTGTGCAGACTTTGTTGGTCCAATGCCACGCTCAAAACATGGTAATACAATGGCATTAGTTTTCGTTGACAGATTTTCAAAATGGGTGGAGATAATGGCAATTAGAAAGGCAACAACAGAAAGCGTAGTACGAGGATTTAGAGAGATAATTTTGGCACGATTTGGCATTCCAAAGGTATTAATCACAGACAACGGAGCGCAGTTCGTGAGCAAACGTTTTAAGAAGTATTTGGAGGAGCTTGGCGTAAAATACCAGCTGACAGCACCATACACACCGCAGGAGAATCTGACAGAAAGAGCGAACCGCAACATCAAGAGGATGATAGCACAGTTTTCAGGGAATGAGCAGAGAAAATGGGACGAGCTGATACCAGAGATAACACTCGCATTAAACACAAGGCTATGCGAATCGACAGGGTACAGTCCAGCATATGTAGTACAAGGCAGAGAAAAAAGGATTCCCAATAGCCTTTACGACGAGCACACATTCGGTTCAGGTGAGAGAGTAGCTAATCCAGCGCAGAAATCGATGAAGATGAGGGAGATATTCGAGATGGTACGACGGAAGCAAGAGCGAGCATCAGCAGAGCAAGCAAAGCATTATAATTTAAGAAGAAGGCAATGGCGACCGGCTATAGGCGACCTAGTGCTGGTAAAGGAGCATCAGCTCTCAAAAGCGGTGGATAACTTTGCAGCCAAACTAGCGCCCAGGTACAGTGGACCCCACCGAGTAACGAACTTTGTATCACTAGTGATCATAGAGCTAGACAAAGTTTTCAGAGGAAGGAGGAGGACAGCCCACTTAAGTGAGCTGAAAGCATACCACGCAACCGACGCCGCCGACAACAATGAATCCAGAAAGCAAAGGCATGAACAGAAGAGCGCTAGTGAAGATCAAATCCCGTCAACATCGTCCAATCGAAAAACAAACAATATCTCCGAGGTACAACAACAGAGAGAGAACAGCGAGGTAGCCATCTGTGGTACGCTCACACGAGTCAGAGAAGAGACCGAGAGACAAAATGAGGAGGACCAAAGTATAAGCCAACAACTGATAGCATACAGAGACGCTCAAGTGCAAAACAATACGGAGAATCAGGTACGAACATTGTCAGAAAATCAGGTACAGGTAGCTCGAGGAACCCAGGTACAGATCGTGAGAGGATCGATACCTGGAGCAAGATTACACCTAGGAAGACAGTTTGCTATAGCAGCCCTAAATGAACACACACCCAGAGACAACTCCGGAATAACGGACTATTACGTGATATCTACTGCAACTCGAATCAAATCGGTAGTAACGTACACGCCCTACCGCCACAGTATCAAATCATACACGAAGAAATTTCATTTCAAGAAGTACCCGGATTTCGAATCAACCACTAAAGCCCTGTAAACTCTAACCACACTTAAGTAATCACATAAATGTACTCCTTAACTAGGCTCATTACATACCACGTTTTTACGAAAAAAAAAAAAAAATCCACCATATACGGTGGGAACACCCTAAGGAAAATCCACCAGTTTTTCATTTACAGTTTAGGCTGGCATCACACACACCACCGACGGGAAGGGCAGCGAAACGCCAGCAACGAACACAACGACGACAGTGAAATATTAAACCGTATGGCCAGCGAGGTCAACAACAGCCTCAACGACAACAACAGTGACATATTGAGCCTGATGGCCAGCGAGGCCAGTGGTAGCATCAACAGCAGCAACGACAACCATGACGACAGCGACGACGAAGGCAGTGTGAGCGAACATTACTTCCGAGTACGGATCACACGCACCGGCACGGTGACCGTAAGCTTCGCTGCGGTAGGTGAGGGGGGAGTGTGAGGACCCCAAAACCGAGGGTTTTGTACTCTCACAACATATATCTATCTTCTCATTTTTTACATGTTATACAGTGATTGAACTTAACTCCGAATTTAACATTTGTACATTTTTATAACAAGAATTATATCTTTATGAATTACACGTCAAAACACATACATGCGGTTGCATATTGAATTATTATTTACTAAATTGAAGGATAAACCAGACTTGCGTACTTTTGCACGCAAGCAAAATATTTACATTTTTCGCCCACAACCCTTATACGACACACCAACGCACGCCCTAAGCAGAAGCCGAAAGCACCCAAACGAGGCCAACGCACCATCAAAACCAAGTGGCATACAACAAGTGTACGTACGAGATTTGGCACATTGTTCGCTATGTATATTAGGGCTCCCTAAAATTGGGATATGAAATGCCGGGATAGCGGATCGTCATACATGATCGAAAATATGCATATATGTATATATACCGATGTACCACCATATGTATGATAATGGAAAGAGGGAAAAAGCATGTTAGCATGTAAGCGTATGTATGTACCAATAGAATACAGCGAAAGTAGCGTTAAACTAGAATTCGATTTTTGCATTTCCAACTTTTATAATTGTTATTGTAAAATTACTGACTGCCTGCGTGCAGTCCTACATAATTTTATAACTGAGGAATTATTACAATGAATTGTTTTTAGGAAATAACTGTCCACCGGCGTACAAAATCGTATATAAGGGCGGCAAATTAACTTGTAAGATCAGAAGACAGGAGATAGGCATACGAGTCAGTGGGCTTCTACCACTGACCAACACGACCTGAAGGTTTCTACTTCATTTCGTGAATTATTTTATATTCAGTAGGAGGTTTCTACTCCAACTGACGGCGAGCTAGCAGAGGGGTTCTACCTCAGCTACTCTTATTTAGACAGGGACAAAGAATAGGAGTAGCTCTTAAGGGCATTGAATTTTTTAAATAAACTTTATAACGTTTTCAGAACTCCTTTGTCTATTTGTTTTCATCGGAATAGGTTCTCCCATCAAATATAAGAACCCTGGACGGACTGGGCATACCTCAGCAGGAATAAGGCCGTCACATTGACCAACTAAATTTTAAATTGGAGCCTCGTGTCCGGCGTACCATATTTAGAGTGCGTCACTCAGGGTCAAGGTATATTAGAGTTCTTAGTTGACATCGGCGCAAACAAAAACTACATTAGCGAGCGCGTAGCTTTAAAAACTACACCAGTGGAAAAACCATTCCACGTAATCTCGGCGGGGGGAAGAATCAAAATCGACAAGAATGTTTGCGGAAACTTTTTTCAGTTTGTTGGTAGGGATCTGCCGACTACATTCTTTGTCCTTCCCGGTCTAGAATCATTTGACGGGATAATAGGGGATGATACTCTCTCAGAAATTAAAGCGGTGTTAGATAGGGAGCTCAATACCCTCATCCTTAAAGCAGACATCCTTCTGCCTCTTAAGCAAAAGACTACGCAACGGGTTAACTCCTTTAATACAGACATCCCCCTTGACAACTATGTTACCGAACGTACGAAAAGCAAGCTATGTGAGATACTAGAATAGTACGAAACTTTATTCGGTCCAGTCGACCAATCCAAGGAAATTCAAACCAACCTCCAGGCTGAGATAAAAACAGTAACCGAAAACCCCATTTACACCAAAAGCTATCAATATCAATATGCGTGTAGAGGTCGAAAGACAAATTCAGGAACTGATTTCACAAGGCATCATCCGTCCGTCAAAGAGTCCCTATAACTCCCCCCTATGGATTGTCCCAAAGAAATCCGGCTCGGATGAAGAAAAGAAATACCGGATTGTCATTGATTTTAAAAGGTTAAACGCCGAAACGATTCTCGATACATATCCCATCCCGGACATCAACGGGCTATTGCCTGCCTTGGCGAAGCCAAATATTTTACCACACTGGACTTAACGTCAGGATTCCATCAAATCCCAATGAAAAAGTTTGACATCCCTAAAACGGCATTTTCCACCATGAATAGAAATAATAATTCCTACGACTTCCTTTCGGGCTAAGGAATGCGCCCTCTATCTTCCAAAGATGATAGATGTCCTCAAAGAATTTATAGGTCGAATTTGTTTTGTATATATCGACGATATAATTATCTTCAGCAAGGACGAGGCCACCCATTTGGGGGACTTCGAAACAATTCTTTTTAGACTACTAGAAGCGGGACTCAAAGTTAACCTCAAAAAAACTCAGTTTTTAAAAAGGAGCGTTGAATTTCTGGGTTATATTGTAACCTCCCAAGGAATCCTGTCAGATCCTAAGAAAATAAATTCGGTAAGAAATCTGTTGCCACGCGCAAATCTAAAAGAGCTCAAAAGTTTTTTAGGTTTAACTTCTTACTATAGGAAATTTATTCGGGACTACGCCAAAAATGCGAAACCGCTCACTAACCTCACAAGGGGTGAACACGCACAAGTTAAGGCTACGCACTCCAAAAAGTGCCAATATCACTAAATCTACAAACCCGGAAAATCTAACGTCGTGGCGCAAGTAAACCAACTGACGGATTCAATGCCGCCCACATCCGAGGTCGGTAGTCAGAATGCAACCATGGGATCAGATTCCGATACAGTCCATAGCGCAGAACAGGATAACACAGACCTGATCCCCTTCGTGGAAGTACCACTAAATGTTTTCAGAAACCAAATTGTGTTCGGTGGCAGACTTCAAATCTACGAGAACCGCACCTTGGACACTCACCCCACTACGTAGGGATAGAAAAAACATTAGTGAGAACGAACTAATTAGCATTTTGAAATAAAAACTGAGCCCAAATGTCATCAATGGTATCAAAATGCCGGAAGATCAGTTAGGTCTATTACAGAGAGTTTATTTGGACCATTTTACCAACTATAAGGTACGAATAGCGCAAACCCTTGTAGAGGACTTAAGAAATCCAAAAAGTGTGTGTGGCAATAACAAAGGAGCACAAGAGGGCTCACCGTAATGCCACGGAAAATAGGAAGCAACTTCTTGAGCGTTGCTGTTTTCCCAAGATGAGCAGTCAAATTATGAAATATGTACTGGTTTGTGAGACGTGTAAACTCAGTAAGTATGACAGGCACCCCCATAGGCCAGATTTACAGGCTACACCAATCCCATCGCGACCATGCGAGATACTTCACTTAAATATATTCGAAATTCAGGGGGAAAAATTTTTGATTTGCATAGATAAATTTTCTAAATTCGCAAAGCTTTTCCACATCAGAAACAAAGTAACCCTGCACCTTAGGCAAAAAAGAGTGAAACTTCTGCACTATTTCACCACTCCTAGAATTTTAGTCACTGATAACGAACGCGGATTGACTAGCACTGTTATACAAAGCTTGTTAGAATCTCTAGGAATCCAGCTTTACCGCACCCAACTCAGAGGAGTGAGGTGAACGGCCAAATCGAGAGATTTCACTCTACGTTACTTGAAATTTTTAGATGCCTAAAGGCGGAGAATGAAGCCCTCAGGACCAAGGAACTTGTTATCATAGCTGTAGATCGCTATAATAATTCAGTTCACTCGGTAACGAAAAGAATACCAACAGACATTTTTTTTAATCGCTCACAAGCTTCCAACTTCCAAGAACTCCTTGACCAGAGCAGAAAAATTAATATCCAAATTAAAGCACTATTGAGGGAAAAGCAAATGGCTCAGATGAAAAGACACAATAAAAAAAGGATGCTACCGGAGCGTTATGACGAAAACGACGTCATATACGTGAAGGATAAGCAAATAAAGGGGAAGCAAAAACCTCTATAAAAAAAAGAAATCGTTTCAAAAGACAATAAAGTTTCAGTCACCACACTTATTGGGAAAAAAATTCATAAACTCCACATTAAAAATATAAAAAGAAGGGGCAAACTACCCCCACACAATAAAACAAACATACCAAAAACATGAAAAGACATTATAAAAGATCTGGCACCAAGAGGGAGTTTATCTAACAAGAGCGGGCTTGTAAGTGGGACAAATCGTGCCTTAGTAGGCTCGTAGTGCCATCGAATTTGACAAATGGCTACACTACTTCCAAACGGGATTCTGGCGATCTCCCCATAGCTGGTTCGAGAAATGTTAACACCTCTGGTCCAGGAGAAAAAAGAAAAATTTGAGCTTATGCGCCTAACCCGCTAAGCAACCTTGGAAATTAAAACAGGCCTACCGCAAGGATCAAAACTAGCGGCAACTCTGTTTATAATACATATTAATAATGTACTAAGACTAAATCTAAAGGGTGTTCCCCAGTTTTATGCTGATGATGGAACCTTCATGTACTCTGCAAGTACGTTAGAAGAATTAATCACCAACATTAGGACAGATTTGGATGAGATAAAAAAATGGTTTGATTGAAATTTATTAAAAATTAATTTAGAAAAAACACATTTCATTATTTTTAACAACTTCAAACCCATACCGAGCATTACAAATTTTCCTGGTTTCGCATTTGATAACAAAATTATCACGAGGGTAGACAAGTTGAAATACCTGGGAATATGGTTCGACACGAATTTAAATTGGCACAAACATATAACTAGATTGAAACTTAAGTTAATACCGCTAAATTTCGCAATATATAGAAGTAGAAATAATATACCCAGAAAACAATTGTGGCTATTATACGATGCGTACTTTATGTCACGTTTAACGTATTTAAACCCAATCTGGAGCAGATGTGCAGAAAATAAAATAAATGAGTTACAAATACTTCAAAACAAAATAATAAAAAATATCCTGTTACTACCCAGAATAACTCCCACTATCAGGCTTTATGAAAATAGGTTAGACGTTAGAAAGTACAGTAATCTACAGGCACTGCTCATTGTTTTCAAAATCAAAAACAATCTGATTAAAAATAGTCTTGACTTAAATTTCGCAGAAAATCTAAGCTATAACTTTAGAAATACTCTATATATAAAAACTTGTTATTTCCGTACTCAAAGAAGCACAAATTCAATACGTAGCTATGTTGCTAGAATGTTTAATAAATTGCCCGAAAATGTTAAAACATGTTCCAATTATTTGCACTTCAAGAGGCAAGTTAAAAGCCTCTTGTTACTAGATTATAACTTTAGCCTGTTAAATACAAATATATGTAATTTTTTCTTATATGTTTTTTATAAAAAAAAAAAAAACACAGTAATTAAGTATGATAAAATAATTCGGCGCCAGTATATTTAAGCTGACACAACACACTTGTTAGTATGTACTAACATAATTTAAATGTAAACTAGTGTACTTAACGCAGTTGACAGCGTAGGAAGCAAAAATGCATACATGTTAAGCTATCTTCTCATACAAAATGTATTTTTTTCGAGAAAACATTGTATTATTTTTAAAATACGCCATCAATAAAGAAAAAAAATACGTAGATGAAAAAGAAAATAAGAAAAATTTGAGCTTATGCGCCTAATCCGCTAAGCAAATGCATATTTAATTCTCTGCGCCTAATCCGCAGATGAAAGAGGAAAAAAAGAAAAACAAACTTAAGCTTATGCGCCTAATCCGCTAAGCAAAAATAAAACAAAAATTTTTTTAACAAAAACAAATAAACAAATAAAAATAAAATTAAAATATTAATCCAAAGAAAAGAAGAAAAACGAAAAAAATTGTTATCAATGAAAAAGCAAAAAAAAAAGGAAACAAAAATTGTTCACCTTTTTAATTTTTCTATATCTTTGCTCCTTTTTTATTTTTGAAACCTTTTGTAATAACAGTATAAAGTAAAATTTTTAAATTTTATTTTAATCTTCCCCACTAATCATAATTTGTAAACACTAACACGTTAACAAATTAACATCGCTAGAAAGGCGAAAATCATAAACTAAAACAGAAACGCTAGTCTAATGATAACCAATCTAATCTTAAGAATTCTGCTTACTAATAATACATTCCTACTATCAATAACATTTTTCCTTTTTATTAAATAGATAACCGTAACTTACTTAGAACATAACAACTACTAACTAAATTAAATTAGAATTAACATCTTGCGTTGCAGATTCCAACTGCTGGCATCAGCCACCAGCGCACTACACATATTTAACTACAAGGTCCCAATAATAACCATTCAGAGCGGGGATGGGTGGATCATAGGGGGCTCATTCAAACTCATACACGTCATCGACCTACAAAAATAAACCACGATGGTGACTCAAATCGATAAATTAGCAAGTCTAATCAAACGAACCGACGAGCAACTCTTAGCCCAGCACTACATCAACCAAATACTCGAACGAATCAGAGAGTTGGTGGGAAGCACAAGCAAGACTAGAGTCACCCGATCCATTGACTTGATTGGGTCAGCATGGAAATGGCTGGCAGGATCGCCTGACGCAACAGATCGGAATAACATCCTCCACAGCCAAAACCAGATAATAGCGAACAACAACCATCAATATAAGGTCAATAGAAAGCTATTCACAACCACCGAAGAAGTATTGAAACGAAATGAAGAAGTGGTGAACCGCACCAACTACGTAGTAAAGGAAACAGAAGGAATCAAATTCGAGCAAAGCGCACTTCGCAACATCGTCCTCGTTCGCGAAGAGGTCAATGAATTTGTGCGAGCATGTCAATTGGCAAAGCGAGGAATTGTTAATACCAACTTGTTACACATAGACGAGGTGAACCAAATCCTATCCGAAACAGAAAGCCTCTCATACCAGAATGTAATTGAGGCAATCGAATATGGCCAACCATCGGTCCTCACAAACGGGACTCTGCCACGATTCTTAAAAGGTGGGGCTCCTAGTTGTCAATTTATTAGACGAAACGGATCCCATATAGAGCTGGTAAACGAAAACAACATTTTCATTTAAAACTACCAGGGCATAGTAAGGAGCAACAATGCTACAAATACTATTAATGGCAAATACCTAATTCAATTCAACAACGAGACAATCAAGATTGGCGATCAGGAATTTTCCAGCAAAGAAGCTGTTACCGCACACGCCCTCCCAGCCGTACTTTCTAACATAAAAAAACATACCATGAAAGTCAACTTGGAGTACATCCACGACATCACAATGGAGAATGTTAAGTATCTAGGCTATGTCAATGAAAAAATTAATTTTTCTATCGTTACAGAGGCTATCTCGATTTGCGCAATAGCCCTTATTGCCGGAACGCTGTGGAGATGTTACACAAAGAAACTAGACCTTCCACCGGTTCAAATTCCTACGCATTGGACGGGAAACATTAGCATAAATAGGATCCCCAAAGGCAAATCTGCACCTGAATTTTATCGCTCAGATCCTAGCCTGCCAGTCACAAGCGTCAGCAATCATCATCAGAAGGTCACAATCACTCCTTACAAAATTTCTCCCCCTCACGCTTTTCGACATTTGATCTACGAGACGCAGATCTTTAAAGGGGGAGGAGTTAGACGCATAGGTACCATAATATCACGCAACGGCACACCCTACGATCACGTTGCTAAGCGTGTGACTTATTTAGTTCAATAGGATAAAGTCGCTGACGCGGCACACGCGCAACCATCGATCAGGTCACCTTTCGTTAGTTATGGGAATTGCACGCTAAGCAATTCCTGTCTACACGCGAGAGCAGTTCTGGGTAAAGCATGGGAACTGCAATTTATACATTTTAGTTAGGCTAAGAAGTTATTTAAGTAAGTTGCAACGTATGTTTAGGGCAGTGGTTAATTAGCGTGCAAGTGGTACGAATAAAGAAGTTGTGACGCTTAATCTGAAATCGTTCCTTGTTTCAATTCACAAGTATCGGAGGACAGGGAGTTCCTCCGCGAATTTTCTTACATCTCTCCTAAGACGGGAGATAACTTTTATGCATTTTTTTCTTTGTTTTCATTTTTATTGATGAGTAAATTGGAATGGATATAGTGTGATTGTTTTGATTTTTTTTTTTCAAATCATTTGGGTTACTAGCAAATGTTCTATACTGTGCCATGTAATATGTTCTATACTGGTTTAAACCCATGGATTATATGTGTAGGCTGAAGCAAAAATATTTCCTAATACTATTTTCTATTCTGTAGGGGGTTTTAAGTAAAAATATTTATTTTTTATTACTATATTCTATTCTATTTAGAATAAAAGATATTTTCCTATTAGTATTTCCTTTTCTACCTGTGGCTGAAGTAAAAATATTTTTCCTAAAATTATGACCTCTCTAAAAGCGAAGTTGCCTAACTGAAGCAGGCCATACTTATATTTATTTTTTTTATGATATTTCTTACTTTAATTATTTCTATTAAATAACAGTTTTTCATTGTTATTTCATTTCATTAGGGTTATGTAAAACTTAGTACAAAAAATATATGTAGCTAATTATACGGAAATTTATAATATGAAATATGTAACTAATTATGCAGAAATTTAGGAGCTGTGATTGACGGAAGAGCAAGGTAATTTATATTAGTTGTAGTAGAAGTTCAGCTAGTTGGCGGAAAATTCTTCTATCTTTTAATTTATTTTTCTAATTTTTCCTATTTTCCAGCAATATCTTTGATCTTATATGTCATGCGATTTCTGCGGCGGCTACCAAGACAGAATCGTCATGACTTTTATGAAGAATTATTTTTGTTTTTAACCGGGACTTGTCACATGCACAATTTCTTGGGATTGTGCAATTATTTGATCTTAGAGAACGTGTGTACCAATTATTATCATATTAAATTTGCCTACTTGAGTAAATATTCAATTATTTTCCACCAATTTGTCCCTCAGGACAACTGTGTTTTCCTTATAAATTTCAAGTCCTGGATTGCCGGCATATGCCTGGTCGAATATTGTCCTAAGTCAATAACTTCCTCAACAATCTGGTTGTTTGAAAATTTTCTACGCTACCGTTTTTCTATTCTAATATGAAAGTGAGCACGACATGTCTTATTGCTGCAAATACACATATATTTTTATATGTTCTCTTTGTAAATTTTTCTTCATTTTTTTTTTTTATGGGCTTGTTTTAAAATTATTGTATTTTTTTTCGTTAGGTTTTGCTTACTTCCACTGTCCTAGAAAATCCTATTGCTTCATGACCATGTTGTCAGGAGCATTCAAAAGTATCATGCAAATTTTTGTTTTGCTGTTCACTTTAGGCAGGGCTGCCTCTACTGTCGATTGTGACATTTTGAGACTTAGTTTTTGAGATTTTATTTGAATTGTTTATTGCTCTTCCTCAGCTTTGAGTTTGGAAATTTGGGTAGAAAAAAAATTTTAGACTCGCTGTTGCACGTTATTCAATTGCCTATATTTAAATTTCATGTATTTTCTGATTATAGTGGCTAACGCAGAGTAAAACTGCTAGCCAAACATCTGGAATGTTTGGGGCATTTTTTGTTTCTACTTCGGCTGGTGGTTCATATTTAACTATCCTGTTTTCTGTTTCTGAATTTCCTGAATTTTCCTTTCCTAATTCATATCCGGCTAATGCTATCATTATGCCGTGTGCTATCTTTGTCCACCACGACATTTTGAAATATATTTATCGTCCTGCTTCTATGAGTAATGACCTAAATTTAATTTTTAATAAAATTTTGCGATTCTATTCTTTTATCTAATGCATTCCATTTTACTTGTTTGTTTAGTTAACGCTTTTAAAGTATAAAAAAATTTAGTTTTTAACGAAAAAATTTGTTTAATTAAAATTTTTTAGCATTTTTTTTTCAATTTACAAAATATTTTAAAAATTAATTTTTATGCCAATTTGCTTTTATTATTTTTCCCTGATTTATTTGACATTATAAAGGTCTAAGAAGAATTTTGTTAATTTTACTTTTCCTTATTTAATTAACATTATAGAAGCAGTGGACATCTTTTTGTTTTTCGCGTCTGCTTTGTGCTCATTAATTCTAATTCCCAAAGCTCTCTTCGTTGTGCCTATTTATACTTTATTGCAATGTTCTTCGTCTTTACCATTGCAGTTAATTTGATATATTACGTTGTGTTGTTGGTTTTTCTTTATTTTGTCTTTGATTTTTGTAAATACTGATCTGAGTGTGTGATGGTCTAGAGGCAAAGTTTATTTTGTTGTTGGGTATGTATTTGCTTAATGTTTTGTTATCTGTTAAACCTGGTATGTATGCTATGCCAGTAAATCTTTTGGGTTGTATATTTTGTTGTTGCATTATTACTGCTTCTTTCATTTCTATCAATATTTGTTGTAATCCATTTTTCTATAAGTGCGTTAGGGTATCCGTTTTTGTATAGAATACTTCTAATTTTCATGTTATTTTGTTGTCTGTCGCTGAGTTTATAAATTTTGTCGATAAAGTTTTTGGCAGTATTTCTTTTCTGTGACCAAGGATGATTTGAATGAAAGTTGATAATCCTGGATGATGCTACAGCTTTCGAGTACCAGTTCGTTGTAATCACGTTGTTGAGTCGGTGTATTTCCATATCTAGGTAGGCTAGTCTCCTGTTTTGTTCCCCTTCCATAGTCAATTTGATTTTTGTGTGCTGAGCATTAAGTGTCTTGAGAATAACCCCCACGCCCGATCTTTTAATTATGGCAAATTCGTCTTCTACATATTTATTTACGTATTTTATGTGTATGTTTTTCGACTTAAGTTCTGCGATACTGTCGTCCAGTATTTTGTTTAGAACGATGTCCGCTATCGTCGGGGATAGGGGATTTCCCATGGGCATTCCATATATTTGTCGGTAAGTGACTCCATCACAAACTAGGTAATTATTATCACGCAGACAAAACTCAACTGCAGCTTGACAATTTTTCTTTGGAATTGATGTTTGGTTTGTAGAATTGCCCATTGTTGCATTATAGTTCGGATCGCTAGATGTATGGTTATGTTGGTAAAAAGTGATACCACATCAAAAGATACTAATATTTCATCCTCTTCTATTGAGTTGTGCTTGAGCTTCTCCTTTAATTGTAATGAATTTTTGATGTTGTATGCTTCCGAGACGATG
The DNA here is from genome assembly GCF_040869045.1 of Eurosta solidaginis. Taxonomy (NCBI): domain Eukaryota; kingdom Metazoa; phylum Arthropoda; class Insecta; order Diptera; family Tephritidae; genus Eurosta; species Eurosta solidaginis. Next base: position 34,104,260 of record NC_090324.1, on the reverse strand, counting down.
CTTTTTAATATCTTCCCATTAATTTTGCCAATTTGTAACATGGAACATGCAGTGAAGATGCAATGGGTCTAAGTGGGGTATTTTGTTTGTGTATTTTAGGGAGTCCATATAGTCTTGGTGCTGTAGCTGCATGGCATGTCAGTTGGTGCTTTAGTTTTGCCTCAATACTTTTTTGTCTGCACATTTAGTTTACGAGTGCATTATTCTTTCTTAAAAATTGTTGCGTCGGGCAATTCTCATAGTCTTATATGTTTATTTGTCACTTAAAAAGTCTTTCATTTTATTATTGTATCGGTTTTGTATATTATGACCGTTTTGTTACCTTTATCTGCATTTGCGATAATTATTGATTGTTTGCGTTTGTTAACTATCTTTTTTGTTTCTTCAAAAACTTTCAAAATTAATTTCCCTTTAGGTCCGCATTTTATTTTGTTTTTGTAACTGCTTATTCTACTCGCAATATTGCACCTAATCCTGTCTTTTTCCTTATCATCCTCAATCATTTGTACGCCTTTTTCGATATCGGCAACCAAAGATTTCTTTGATACTGGTAACGTAAACTTGTTCCAAAGGTAATAGTAGCCAGCGGCACTCTTTTGGTATATTAATGTCCGTTTGGTTGATGAACCAATCCTCGTTCGAACGTAACCCAAATTTCTCAAAACTGCCCTCTATATGTGTTAGAATTTTGGAGTTAACTTGCCTGTCTGTAATATTTTTAATGTCTCTTGAATGTTGTTTGTGGTTTTCTGTAATTAGGCGGAAGTCTTTTTCATCAAGTCTCTTCCGTAGGTCTTCGCAGATGTGGCCAATAGTTTTGAGTAACATTTTTATTCTTATGTTTGTTTCTTTTATTTCCACGTTTAAAATCCTTGATGGAAATTCCGTTTCAATTTTCTGTGCTTCTTTCTTAGTTTTTTCCAATCGTTTATGCCGTTTGTTACTGAGGAGAGTATTGTTAATTACATCTCTGATCACTTTGGCATTGCTGTTTCTAATATTGCTTGTTTTAAATAAGTAAAGAGAGATTTGACATCAAGTCTTTAGTGAAAGTCTCTTTTAAAGTTCGAGTGGTTGAAAATGAATACAGCAAACTTTTCACTGCTTCTCTTTGGCCCACTAATGTATACATTAAACCCTTCCGTTTTTTTCCAAAAGACGTAGAAATTTCCGCGAAGTCGTAGATTTGTCTGATACCTTTCGTAATGACCTCAATGTTTATTATCAGAAATTAGGTGCCTAAATACTAAACTAGTGGATCCTTTGTTCCGTAGTCATGACTTCTGTTATGACGTTTTGGTTTTTACTGAGACATGGTTGAAACCAACGGTGTTTAACTCTGAGATATTAGCAGACTCATATGAGATCTTTAGAAAAGACCGACAAAACAGAGTTGGTGGAGGCGTCTTAATCGCCGTACATACAAGGTCTCTGCTGAGGAAGTGTATTTCGATGATTCTGCTGATGTTGAAATCCTCTGCGTGCGAGTTAAACTCTTATCTACTTATAAATATTTTGTAGCGTCTTATATTCCGCCTCAGTCAGTTATTTCTATATACTTAAAACACTCTTCCCTATTAAAGTTTATATTTGCTATGTCTGTTGATTCTGTCTGAGTGGCTGCCGACTTCAATCTGTCCTTTGTGTCGTGGATTTTTATCGACGGAATGCTAGTTCCCACTGATTCAAATGTTGTATTCTACGAGTTTTTAAATGACCTTGCATACGTTGGTCTTTATCAACTTAACAGAATTCATAATAAATTTGGCAAATATCTTGATTTAATATTTTCAGACGACACATGGAATTGTTCTGTAACTGGATGTGATCCAGTGTTGTTGCCTGAGGATATTTATCATCCAGCACTTTCAATATATCTGGATTGTCTCAGTTTACTGGTGCGGAATACTACTGATCCGAATGCGTCTTCTCGCCGGTTTCTATTTAGGAAGGCCAATTGGTCTTTACTAATCGATGAAGTCTCTAAAATAACGTGGCCTGAGTACGACGGAGATATTGAAGCGAGCTCTATTCATTTCACCAACGTTTTACATGCAATATTTATCAAATGTGTGCTTTTTCCAACACCTCTTCAGCATCCCCAGCTACAGCTTGGAGCTCTAGAGAACTTAGCTATCTAAAATACAAAAAAACACGCTTCTTCAAGCGTTTCAAATTATCTGGTTCTAATAGTGATATTGCTGCATATTCTATCTTGCGCCTTAAGTACAACAGGCTACAGATAAGATGCTTTAAGAATTATCTGATGAAGATTAAGCATAGGATCTCTCCCAATTATCTGATGAAGATTAAGCATGGGATCTCTTCCAATCCAAAATCATTTTATTCCTTCGTCAACTCCAAAAGAAAAATTAAAGGGTTTCCTTCTGTAATGAAGTATAACTATCAGATTTCTAGTAATGACTCCGAGATTGCAAATATATTTGCTGACTTTTTTAAATCTAATTATTCGACTATACTATCCCTGACTCCCCTCTGGTGGATTTTCAATATAGGTTACCTTCGCTTAACCCAATAGGTATCCCATATATTCATACAGATGAGGTACTAAGGCATCTGTAAAGTCGGACAATTTCCTACTCCAGTGGACCTGAGGAAATACCATCTGTTGGTCTAAGAACTTGCGCTCAATTTCTTTGCCAACTTCTTACCTGCTTATTTAAATCCTCTTTGAGGCAATGGACATTCCCTAAGAAGTGGAAGGAGTCATTTATAATACCACTTTATAAAAGCAGGAGTAGATCTTGTGTCACAAACTATAGGGGAATAGCCAAAATTTGTGCTATTCCAAAACTATTTGAATCAATTGTCACAAACCAACTGGCTTTTACAGTATCTTCAGCAGTGGACCTGTCACAACATGGCTTTTGCAAGGGTAAGTCCACTGTGTCTAACTTGCTGGAGTTCACAACCCTTGTATCCAATAACTTTAGGACGAACTGCGAAGCTGATGTCATTTATATTGATTTCTGTAAGGCGTTTGATAAAGTTTCCCTTTTCTTACTCCTACTAAAACCCGATCGATTGGGTTTCCCATCACGGCTTCTCTCTTGGGTTTTTTTGTACTTGGAAGGAAGAAAGCAAACCGTGGTGTTCAAGAATTGCTTGTCTCAATTCATCAAGGTATCTTCTGGAGTTCCCCAGAGCAGTCACCTTGGTCCAGTGTTGTTCCTGTTCTTCCTTAATGACCTCCCAAATGTTTTGAAGCACTGCATGCCGCTGATGTACGCTGATGATGTCAAACTGGTTATGCCCATTCGCTCGCCTGAAGATAGGGCATTTCTTCAATCGGATTTGAGTAACCTAGTTGAGTGGTGTGATGTGAACGTCATGTAACTAAACTTACCGAAGTGCAAGTTTATGTGTTTTACGAGGAAATCTTTTAAATCCCATCAGTACTTGATAGGCGATTATATCATTAAGCAAGTCACAAACTTTACTGATCTTGGCGATATGATGGGCCCTAAACTGGACTTCAAATTACATTTCGAATCGTGTGTGAATAGGGCTAGAGGGACTTTGGCTTCCGTAAAATGATGGTAAAGGAATTCAATGACCCCTATGTCACTAAAACTCTTTTTTTATCATTAGTAAGACCTATATTGGAATATGCTTCCATTATCTGGAACCCGAGTTATCAGATTCATATCGAAAAATTGGAATCGATCCAAAAACAATTTTTGGTTTTTGCTTTAAATCATTTGCCCTGGGATCCATCAAAGATTCTACCGCCCTACTGCAGCCGGTTAAAACTTTTACCGCTGCCGTAACTACGGAGCCGTAGGAAGATGCTTGGCGTTTTATTCATGGTAAAACTATTAAGAGGGATATAAACAGTCCATTTCTGCTTAGCGGGGTGATGCTTAATGTCCATTTTAGGCCCTCACGGTATTTCCAACCGCTATATTTAATTACCTGTAGATCGACTTTTCAAATGCATGTACCTCTTCGTTGTCTGTGTCAAGATTTCAATAGTCACTGCAATAATATTGATACTTGTGACACACTCTACAGTATAAAAAAATATATATTCACTGCTTTGAACTCATAACTTATTCAAAATTAATATGTTAAACTAAATCTGTTACCAACTCCAGTTAATTTGGTCACGTGGCTTGGAATCACGTCCCTTCCAACCTCCCACGCATCGCAGCCCTAGAGAGGTATTGAATTTAAATATACATCAGCTGCTCGAAATCACGTCCATTCAGACAGCACTAATAATCAATAGTTACGTTGGGCTGGTGGCTTGGAATCACGTCCTTTCCAACCTCCCACGCATCGCAGCCCTACCCATTGTGTGGTAAATATACATCAGCTGCTCGAAATCACGTCCATTCCGACAGCACTAATAATCAGTTCCGTTGATCGGCATCACAGTCCATCCCGACAACTGATTTAATAATATATATACATATTTTATAATATAATTTTGCTTACTATGTATGTTACTGTATTTTATTCTGTAATCCCTAATTATACTTAGTCTTATTAATTGTTAAATTTGTAGACTAATAAATAAATAAATAAATAAATCCCGGTATTAATTTATCTGTTTTGCCTTTTAAGTGAGTGGGCGTAATTCCATAGTTCTTGTAGTTTAGGAGGAATTTGTTTCTTTGCTGTTTTTTTGCGAGCCCTTTTGGTATTTTTGTTGTGTTGCTTTATTATGAAGCAGGTTTCTTCATTGTATTTTGTATCGTATATGTTGGAAAAAAATGTTTCATTTTGAATAAATATATTGTGTTTTCTTGTGTGCTGTTTCGGTTTCTCTCTCCGATTCAATTTTTGTAAAATTTTTGATTTAGGCCAAGGAAAATTCTTTGTTTTGTACTTATTCAGAGCTATATTGGCCGTTGAGTTTAAAGCAAAAAAACTAATTTTTCTTTTCAACTCGGAAGCGTTTCGACACGATATTGTGTCCTCTTCAGGGAGTAATTATCTTTATTTAAAACCAGAAAACACAATTATTTAATATTTAAAACACTTAAAATTTTTCACTTACATACCTTAATATATAGTTGCACAATTTTTTAACGTGTGACATTTATTTACATTTATACAAATATTTAAAGACTTAACATATAAAATCAAACATCCACACTCTATCCCAGCTGTTCGCTATTTGTTTTGTATCACAGATTTGTAAGCGCAATTTATTCCATCAACATCTTCTTTGAAGTTCATTGCATATTGTATTTGTTGTTAGATACGAAGCCCTTTTATTGTTAGTCTTTCCTTCGTATTTCCTTCTATGTCTAATATTTGCGCGTTATCAAAGTCAGCTGTATGATCGTTTTTTGTCAGGTTTTGAGCAAACGCAGTGGACATCTTTTTGTTTTTCGCGTCTGTTTTGTGCTCGTTAATTCTAATTATCAAAGCTCTCTTCGTTGTGCCTATGTATACTTTATTGCAATGTTCTTCGTCTTTGCCATTGCAGTTAATTTAATATATTACGTTGTGTTGTTGGCCTTTCTTTATTTTGTCTTTGATTTTTGTAAATACTGATCTGAGTGTGTCATGTGGTCGAGAGGCAAAGTTTATTTTGTTGTTGGATATGTATGTGCTTAATGTTTTGTTATCTGTTAAACCTGGTATGTATGCTATGCCAGTAAATCTTTTGGGTTGTATGTTTGTTGTTGCATTATTACTGCTTCTTTCATTTCTATCAATATTTTTTTAATCCATTTTTCTATAAGTGCGTTAGGGTATCCGTTTTTGTATAGAATACTTCTAATTTTCATGTTATTTTCTTGTCTGAACTCCTGGTCGCTGAGTTTATAAATTTTGTCGATCAAGTTTTTGGCAGTATTTCTTTACTGTGACCAAGGATGATTTGAATGAAAGTTGATCATCCTGGATGATGCTACAGCTTTCGAGTACCAGTTCATTGTAATCACGTTGTTGAGCCGGTATATTTCCATATCTAGGTAGGCTAGTCTCCTTTTTTGTTCCTCTTCCATAGTAAATTTGATTTTTGTGTGCTGAGCATTAAGTGTCTTGAGAACAACACCCACGTCCGATTTTTAAATATGGCAAATACGTCGTCTACATATTTATTTATGTATTTTATATGTATAGGGGATTTCCCAAGGGCATTCCATGGTAAGTGACTCCATCAAAAACTAGGTAATTATTATCACGCAGACAAAACTCAAGAGCTGCTTGAAATTGTTTCTTTGGAATTGATGTTTGGTTTTGTAGAATTGCCCATTGTTGCATTATAGTTCGGATCGCTAGATGTATGCGTATGTTGGTAAAAAGATGTGCGAGATGTGCTTGAGGTTCTCCTTTAATTGAAACGAATTTTTGATGTTGTATGCCTCCGAGGCGAAGCCTTTTATTATTTTTCCTATAAATTTTGCCAATTTGTAACATGGAACATTCAGTGATGATGCAATGGGTTTAAGTGGGGTATTTTGTTTGTGTATTTTAGGGAGTCTGTATAGTCTTGGTGCGGTAGCTGCATGGCATGTCAGTTGGTGCTTTAGTTTTGCGTCAATACTTTTTTGTCTGTACATTTCGTTTACGAGTGCATTATTCTTTCTTAACAAAGGTTGCGTCGGGTTAATTATTATAGTCTCATATGTTTATTTGTCACTGAAAATGTCTTTCATGTTATTATTATATTCCGTTTTGTACATTATGACCGTTTTGTTACCTTTATCTGCATTTGCGATAATTATTGATTGTTTGTGCTTGTTAACTATCTTTTTTGTTTCTTCAAAAATTTTCAAAATTAATTTCTCTTTAGGCATTTTATTTTGTTTTTGTAACTGCTTATTCTACTAGCAATATTGCACCTAATCCTGTCTTTTTCTTATCATCCTCAATTATTTGTACGCCTTGTCCGATATCGGCAATAAAATGTATTGGCGAGAAAGTCTTCTTTGATACTGGTAACGCAAACTTGTTCCCCAGTGACAGTAGCCAGCGGCACTCTTTTGGTATATTAATGTCCGTTTGATTGATGAACCAATCCTCGTTCGAACGTAACCCAAATTTCTCAAAACTTCTCTCTATATGTGTTTGAATTTTGGAGTTAACTTGCTTGTCTGTAATATTTTTAATGTCTCTTAAATGTTGTTTGTGGTTTTCTGTAATTAGGCGGAAGTCTTTTTCATCAAGTCTCTTCCGTAGGTCTTCGCAGATGTGGCCAATAGTTTTGAGTAACATTTTTATTCTTATGTTTGTTTCTTTTATTTCCACGTTTAAAATCTTTGATAGAAACTCCGTTTCTTAGTTTTTTCCAATATGAATCCCTGTATTAATTTATTTGTTTTACCTTTTAAGTGAGTGGGCGTAATTCCATAGTTCTTGTAGTTTAGGAGGTATTTGAGTCTTTGCTCTTGTTTTGCGAGCCCTTTGGTATTTTTGTTGTGTTGCCTTATTATGAAGCAGGTTTCGTCATTGTATTTGTATCGTATATGTTGGAAAAAATGCTTCATTTTGAATAATATATTGTGTTTTCTTGTGTGCTGTTTCGGTTTCGCTCTCCGATTCAATTTTTGTAAAATTTTTGATTTAGGCTTAGGAAAATTCTTTGTTTTGTACTTATTCAGAGCTGTATTGGCCGTTGAGTTTAAAGCAAAAAACTTAATTTTTCTTTTCTAACTCCGACGCGTTTCGACCAGATATTTTGTCCTCTTCTGGGAGTAATTATCTTTATTTAAAACAAGAAAACACAATTATTTAATATTTAAAACAATTACAATTTTTCACTTACATACCTTAAAATATAGTTGCACAATTTTTTAACGCGTGACATTTATTTACATTTATACAAACATTTAAACACTTAACATATAACATCCAACATCCACACTCTATCCCAGCTGTTCGCCATTTGTTTTGTATCACAGATTTGTAAGCGCAATTTATTCCATGAACATCTTCTTTGAAGTTCATTGCATATTGTATTTGTTGTTGGATACGAAGCCCTTCTATTGTTACTCTTTTCTTCGTATTTCCTTCTATGTCTAATATTTGCGCGTTATCAAAGTCAGCTGTATGATCGCTTTTTGTCAGGTGTTGAGCCAACGCAGTGGACATCTTTTTGTTTTTCGCGTCTGCTTTGTGCTCGTTAATTCTAATTCCCAAAGCTCTCTTCGTTGTGCCTATGTATACTTTATTGCAATGTTCTTCGTCTTTACCATTGCAGTTAATTTGATATATTAGGTTTAGGTGTTGGGTTTTCTTTATTTTGTCTTTGATTTTTGTAAATACTGATCTGAGTGTGTGATGTGGTCGAGAGGCAAAGTTTATTTTGTTGTTGGGTATATATTTGCTTAATGTTTTGTTATCTGTTAAACCTGGTATGTATGCTATGCTAGTAAATCTTTGGGTTGTATGTTTGTTGTTGCATCATTACTGCTTCTTTCATTTCTATCAATATTTGTTGTAATCCATTTTTCTATAAGTGCGTTAGGGTATCCGTTTTTGTATAGAATACTTCTAATTTTCATGTTGTTTTCTTGTCTGAACTCTTGGTCGCTGAGTTTATAAATTTTGTCGATAAAGTTTTTGGCAGTATTTCTTTTCTGTGACCAAGGATGATTTGAATGAAAGTTGATCATCCTGGATGATGCTACAGCTTTCGAGTACCAGTTCTTTGTAATCACGTTGTTGAGCCCGTATATTTCCATATCTAGGTAGGCTAGTCTCCTGTTTTGTTCCTCTTCCATAGTCAGTTTGATTCTTGTGTGCTGAGCATTAAGTGTCTTGAGAATAACCTCCACGTCCGATTTTTAAATTATGGCAAATACGTCGTCTACATATTAATTTATGTGTTTTATGTGTATGTTTTTCGAATTAAGTTCTGCGATACTGTCGTTCAGTATTTTGTCTAGAACGATGTCCGCTATCGTCGGGGATAGGGGATTTCCCAAGGGCATTCAGTGGTAAGTGCCTCCATCAAAAACTAGATAATTATTATCATGCAGACAAAACTCAAGAGCAGCTTGACATTTTTTCTTTGGAATTGATGTTTGGTTTTGTAGAATTGTCCATTGTTGCTTTATAGTTCGGATCGCTAGGTATATGGGTATGTTGGTAAAAAGTGATACCACATCAAAAGATACTAATATTTCATCCTCTTCTATTGAGATGTGCTTGAGGTTCTCCTTTAATTGTAATGAATTTTTGATGTTGTATATTTCCGGGATGATGCTTTTTAATATTTTTCCTATAAATTTTGCCAATTTGTAACGTAGAACATTCAGTGATGATGCAATGGGTATAAGTGGGGTATTTTGTTTTTTTTTATTTTAGGGAGTCCGTGCAGTCTTGATGCTGTAGCTGCATGGCATGTCAGTTGGTGCTTTAGTTTTACGTCAATACTATTTTGTCTGTACATTTCGTTTACGAGTGCATTATTCTTTCTTAACAATTGTTGCGTCGGGTCAATTCTCATAGTCTTATATGTTTATTTGTCACTTAAAAGGTCTTACATTTTATAATTTATTCGGTTTTGTACATTGTGACCGTTTTGTAACCTTTATCTGCATTTGTGATAATTATTGATTGTTTGTGCTTGTTAACTATACTTTTTGTTTCTTCAAAAACTTTCAATATTAATTTATCTTTAGGTCCGCATTTTATTTTGTTTTTGTAACTGCTTATTCTACTCGCAATATTGTACCTAATCCTGTCTTTTTCCTTATCATCCTCAATCATTTGTATGCTTTGTTCGATATCGGCAATCAAATGTATTGGCGAGAAAGATTTCTTTGATACTGGTAACGCAAACTAGTTCCCCAGTGATAGTAGCCAGCAGCATTGTTTTGGTTTATTAATGTCCGTTTGGTTGATGAACCAATCCTCGTTCGAACGTAACCCAAATTTCTCAAAACTTCTCTTTATATTTGTTTGAATTTTGGAGTTAACTTGCTTGTCTGTAATATTTTTAATGTCTCTTAAATGTTGTTTGTGGTTTTCTGTAATTGGGCGGAAGTCTTTTTCATCAAGTCTCTTCCGTAGGTCTTAGCGGATGTGGCCAATACTTTTGAGTAACATTTTTATTCTTATGTTTGTTTCTTTTATTTCCACGTTTAAAATCCTTGATAGAAACTCCGTTTCAATTTTCTGTGCTTCTTTCTTGGTTTTTTCCTATATGAATCCCTGTATTAATTTATTTGTTTTACCTTTTAAGTGAGTCGGCGTAATTCCTTAGTTCTTGTAGTTGCTTTGCGAGCCCTTTGGTATTTTTGTTGTGTTGCTTTATTATCAAGCAGGTTTCTTCATTGTATTTGTATCGTATATGTTGGAAAAAATGCTTCATTTTGAATAATAAATTGTGTTTTCTTGTGTGCTGTTTCGGTTTCGCCCTCCGATTCAATGTTTGATTTAGGCCAGGGAAAATTCTTTGTTTTGTATTTATTCAGAGCTTTATTGGCCGTTGAGTTTAAAGCAAAAAATTTAATTTTTCTTTTGTAACTCCGACCCGTTTCGACACGATATTGTGTCCTCTTCAGGGAGTAATTATCTTTATTTAAAACAAGAAAACACAATTATTTAATATTTAAAACACTTATAATTTTTCACTTACATACCTTAATATAAGTTACACAATTTTTTAACGGGTGACATTTATTTACATTTATACAAACATTTAAACACTTAACATATAAAATCAAAAATCCACACTCTATCCCAGCTGTTCGTTATTTGTTTTGTATCACAGATTTTTAAGCGCAATTTATTCCATCAACTCCTTCTTTGAAGTTCATTGCATATTGTATTTGTTTTTGGATACGAAGGCCCTCTATTGTTAGTCTTTTCTTCTATGTCTAATATCTGCGCGTTATCAAAGTCAGCTATATGATCGCTTTTTGTCAAGTGTTGAGCCAACGCAGTGGATATCTTTTTGTTTTTCGCATCTGCTTTGTGCTCGTTAATTCTAATTCCCAAAGCTCTCTTCGTTGTGCCTATGTATACTTTATTGCAATGTTCTTCGTCTTTACCATTGTAGTTAATTTGATATATTACGTTGTGTTGTTGGTTTTTCTTTATTTTGTTTTGATTTTTGTGAATACTGATCTGAGTGTGTGATGGTCGAGAGGCAAAGTTTATTTTGTTGTTGGGTAAATATTTGCTTAATGTTTTGTTATCTGTTAAACCTGGTATGTATGCTATGCCAGTGAATCTTTTGGGTTGTATATTTGTTGTTGCATTATTACTGCTTCTTTCATTTCTATCAATATTTGTTGTAAGCCATTTTTCTATAAGTGCGTTAGGCTATCCGTTTTTTATAGAATACTTTTAATTTTCATGTTGATTTCTTGTCTGAACTCCCGGTCGCTGAGTTTATAAATTTTGTCGATAAAGTTTTTGGCAGTATTTCTTTTCTGTGACCAAGGATGATTTGAATGAAAGTTGATAATCCTGGATGATGCTACAGCTTTCGAGTACCAGTTCGTTGTAATCACGTTGCTGAGCCGGTATATTTCCATATCTAAGTAGGCTAGTCTCCTGTTTTGTTCCTCTTCCATAATAAATTTGATTTTTGTGTGCTGAGCATTAAGTGTCTTGAAAATAACCTCCACGCCCGATTTTTTAATTATGGCAAATACGTCGTCTACATATTTATTTATGTATTTTATGTGTATATTTTTCGATTTAAGTTCTGCGATACTGTCGTCCAGTATTTTGTCTAGAACGATGTCCGCTATCGTCGGGGATAGGGGATTTCCCAAGGGCATTCCATGGTAAGTGCCTCCATCAAAAACTAGATAATTATTATCACGCAGACAAAACTCAAGAGCAGCTTGAAATTTTTTCTTTGGAATTTTCTTTGGTTTTGTATAATTTCCCATTGTTTCATTATAGTTCGCATCGCTAGATGTATGGGTATGTTTGTAAAAATTGATACTAATATTTCATCCTTTTCTGTTGAGATGTGCTTGAGGTTCTCCTTTTATTGAAATGAATTTTTAATGTTGTATGCTTCCGAGGCGAAGCCTTTTAATATTTTTCCTATAAATTTTATCAATTTGTAACATGGAACATTCAGTGATGATACAATGGGTCTAAGAGGGGTATTTTGTTTGTGTATTTTAGGGAGGCCGTATAGTCTTGGTGCTGTATCTGCATGGCATGTCAGTTGGTGCTTTAGTTTTGCGTCAATACTTTTTTGTCTGTACATTCCGTTTATGAGTGCATTATTCTTTCTTAACAATTGTTGCGTCGGGTCAATTCTTATGGTCTCATATGTTTATTTGTCATTTAAAAGGTCTTTCATTTTATTATTATATTTTGTATTGTACATTATGACCGTTTTGTTACCTTTATCTGCATTTGCGATAATTATTGATTGTTTGTGCTTGTTAACTATCTTTTTTGTTTCTTCAAATATTTTCAAAATTAATTTCTCTTTAGGCATTTTATTTTGTTTTTGTAACTGCTTATTCTACTTGCAACATTGCACCTAATCCTGTCTTTTTCCTTATCATCCTCAATCATTTGTACGCTTTGTTCGATATCGGCAATCAAATATATTGGCGAGAAAGACTTCTTTGATACTGGTAACGGAAACTTGATCCCCAGTGATAGTAGCCAGCGGCACTCTTTTGGTATATTAATGTCCGTTTGGTTGACGAACCTATCCTCGTTCGAACGTAACCCAAATTTCTCAAAACTTCTGACTATATGTGTTTTAATTTTGGAGTTAACTTGCTTTTTTGTAATATTTTTAATGTCTCTTAAATGTTGTTTGTGGTCTTCTGTTATTAGGCGTAAGTCTTTTTCATCAAGTCTCTTCCGTAGGTCTTCGCAGATGTGGCAAATAGTTTTGAGCAACATTTTTATTCTTATGTTTGTTTCGTTTATTTCCACGTCTAAAATCCTTGATAGAAATTCCGTTTCAATAATCTGTGCTTCTTTCTTTTCCAATATGAATCCCTGTATTAATTTATTTGTTTTACTTTTTAAGTGAGTGGGCGTAATTCCATAGTTCTTGTAGTTTAGGAGGAATTTGAGTCTTTGCTGTTGTTTTTCGAGCCCTTTGGTATTTTTGCTGTGTTGCTTTATTATGAAGCAGGTTTCTTCATTGTATTTGTATCGTATATGTTGAAAAAAATACTCCATTTTGAATAATATATTGTGTTTTCTTGTGTGCTGTTTCGGTTTCGCTCTCCGATTAAATTTTTGTAAAATTTTTGATTTAGGCCAAGGAAAATTCTTTGTTTTGTACCTTATTCAGAGCTGTATTGGCCGTTGAGTTTAAAGCAAAAACTAAATTTTTCTTTTCTAATTCCGACGCTTTTCGACACGATATTGTGTCCTCTTCAGGGAGTAATTATTTTTATATATTAAATAATTGTATTTTCTTGTTTCAAGTAAAGATAATTACTCCCTGAAGGGGACACAATATCGTGTCGAAACGCGTCGGAATTAGAAAAGAAAAATTAAGTTTTTTGCTTTAAACTCAACGGCCAATACAGCTCTGAAGATATTTTAATTCGGATGCGTCGTAGAGCAATGGATCCTGATTTGCTGATTACATTGGAAATGTACAATGAAGCTTTGATAATAATTGAAGATACGTGTCTTGCGATTGCCAATAAAGCATTGGGGCAGTTAGCTTTGATTACACCAAATCGTCCAATGCATCATTTATGTGATCGAGAGTTGCACCGTGAACAACAATTCGATTGTGACGATTTACGTACATTTGTTCAATCCAACATCACCAAATTGAACAATCAACAAAAGAATATATATGACAAAATCCTGCAAGCTGTTTCTGATAACACTGGTGGATTATATTTTTTGGATGCACCTGGAGGCACCGAAAAAACGTTTGTGATTTCATTGATTTTAGCAACTATTCGATCGCAACAGAAAATTGCTTTGGCACTCGCTTCTTCTGGAATTGCTGCAACTTTATTGGATGCGGGACGTACAGCTCATTCAGCTTTAAAATTGCCATTGAATATACAGGTGGTTGAAACTCCAACCTGTAACATATCCAAAAATTCAGCGATGGCAAAAGTTTTGCAACAAGCAGCGGCCATTCTATGGGATGAGTGTACAATGGCAAAAAAATCATTGGAAGCATTAAATCGAACGATGCAAGATTTACGTGGAAAGGGAAGGCTTTTTGGTGGTGCTTTAATTTTATTGTCAGGTGACTTTCGACAAACATTGCCCGTTATTCCACGATCAACACCGGCAGATGAGATTTTTTAGATTTATTTAATTTTAATTTTTAAAATTATTTTATTGGGGTGATATTAAAATTTAATTAATTTTCATTATTTATTTATGATTCACCGGCAGATGAGATAAATGCATGTTTGAAGTCTTCCCTTTTGTGGCGATACTTGAAAAAATTAACATTACACATAAACATGCGGTTCAAATGCACAATGATCAGTCTGTAGAGCAGTTCTCGAAGCAATTGTTAGAGATCGGAAATGACAAAATTCCAATCGACAAAACAATTGGTTTCATTACATTGCCAAACAATTTTTGTACAATTATCAAATCAAAAGAAGAATTAATTGAACGAGCGTTTCCAAATATTGTTCAAAATTACATGAATCACAATTGGTTGAGAGAACGCGCAATACTGTGACCAAAAAATGTACATGTCAATGAAATCAATCATCACATTCTGAAAAAATTGACAGGCGTGGTGACAACATACAAGTCAGTGGATAGCGCAATGAATCAAGAGGACGCAGTGAATTATACAGTTGAATTTTTGAATTCATTGGAACCGCCTACTATGCCACCGCATTGTTTAAATTTGAAGGTCGGCACATCAGTTATTTTATTACGGAATTTAAATGCACCAAAATTGTGTAATGGAACAAGACTGAATGTAAAAAAGTAGATGACGAATTTAATTGAAGCAACAATACTGACCGGCAAAGCAAAAGGTGAAATTGTGCTTATACCGCGATTCCCACTGATACCAACAGACATTTGAATTCAAGCGTTTGTAATTTCCAGTGCGCCTGTCATTTGCTATGTCAGTCAACAAGGCGCGAGGACAAACGCTTCGAGTATACGGATGTAATTTGGAGGAACCGTGCTTTTCGCGCGGACAGCTATCCGTTGCCTGTTCAAGAGTAGGCATTCCAAATTGTTTGTTTATTCATATCCCAGCTGGAAAAACGAAAAATATAGTGTATCCAAATGTTCTGGATTAAGAATTTAAATAAAGATTAAAAAATTATATGATATTTTATTCTTTTTCCAATATTTCTATCGGTGTAGAGAAGCACACCGGGGTCCCGCTAGTTTACAATATATATTAGATACTACATTGGATTAGATATTAGTTCTCATATATCTTTATTAAGTGAAATGGTAACAACCTTACTGACTAGATTACCGGTTGTAGGGTTCTTATTATTTTTATTTAACTTTGTATTTTAGTTACTTTGAACTTTGTAATTTTTAAATGTATTATCAATATTTTAAGTTTCAATATTGATTTTCAATTTTCAAAAATTTTCATTGTTGTGAAAAAATAAAGAAAGAATTTGACGTATACTTTTAGGCGTTTTTAAAAAATATTACTTAAAGTTTTACTATAAAATAAAAACGTGGTTTCAATAACTACATTGGCGATCTCTGCCTATTTTAAAAAAATTGTGTGTGTGATCATACAAATATTTAAAAACGATTTAAAATATATAAATTATACGGGATTCCTAACGCAACTGTAGTTATTATGGAACATTCTTAAATTAAAATTTTCCAAAGGAGACGATTTTTCTTGTTCATTGCAGTAACTTGGTGTGGTGGAATTATCAAAAACGTTTTTATTTTGAGGTCATATTTGACCAAGATAATTCAGACGGCTGTTCAATTCGATAAAAATCGCAATATAGTGCACACCGCCATAACTAATACAATTTGTATTAAAAAAAAAAATAAATAAACAATATAACTCAATGAAAAGTATATATATACTCAATTTAAGTCGTATCATAATCGACATTTGCTTCTAACACCTGCTATGTATTTTTGATTTGGAACCTACGAGTTCTTTGAGCAAAAGTCATTTATGCGTTTGTGCGAATGAAACGTTATATTAAAATATTTAACTTAATTAAATCACATAAAATTAACGAAAGTTATTAAAAAGGAGGTCCACATTTGTCAAATGCAAATGCTTCAAAACAGTGAAACCAATCTGTCAGAGGCTTAATCCTTTCTAAAGCCATTGCACAATACATTGTCCAATTTCATCAATCAATTTTAAAGCCATTGAACAATATTAAAACCATCGTCAAATTTCATCAATCAATTTTAAAGCAATTACACAATTTAAAAGGGAACACAATTTTGGAAGAATAATTTTGAGGTTGGTTTGTTCTAAGTTAAATATATATATATTGTTTATTTAAACAGTTATTATAAAATATAAATATTTTTTTTAATATTGATATTTAATATTTTACTAAATTTGTAAACTCCTTCAATTTAGTTAAAATGTTGCATTATCCACGACACAATACACACACTTCTACACTCACACAAAAATTAAATGATTCGCTTATTTATTTACAGAATAATTCTTCTCAAGAAGAATTAGTAAATCCATATGCAAATCAAAATAATTCCGAAATTTGTGCTACATCTGTCAAACTTCCACAATTTTGGACTAGTTGTCCAGAAGCGTGGTTTATACACGCTTAAACACAATTTAGCACCAAAAATATAACTCAAGAGAATACCAAATACGAACACATTATAACAGCACTTCCACAAGACGTAATAGTAACAATTTTAGATTTTATCCAAAAACCTCCCCTCACTAAAAAGTTTAGTGAACTCAAAAAAGTTTTAATAGAAAAACATTCTCTTAGTGAAAATTCAAAGTTTGATAAAATCTTAAATGATTCTGAAATGGGTAATCGCAAGCCCTCTGAATTTTAGCTCAAGTTCTAATAATATTAATGAATTAGTAAAATTAGCGGATAACATTTTTGAAGTTATGAATAAAAAAGAAGTTTTCTCAGTAAATACAATATCAGATACAAAAGCTCAAAATTCAGTTATTGAAAATCTAGTTAAAACCACTTCTTTAATGTGTGAAAGTTTTCAGAAACTTTCTTTGGAGTTAGCAGAAATTAAAACCGAAGTGTATAGGAATAAATCTAGGTCACGTTCTAATTCTAGGAATAATTTTAGAATCCTAACTCGCGTAATAATCCAAATTGGTTGTGTAGATTTCACTACAAATTTGGAAATAATGCTAGAAGTTGTGAACAACCTTGTTCTTATAACAAAAACAAAGATTCAACAAACTAAATTCTTCCGTTGTTGCAGCGACGAACAACGGAAATTTAGAATTTTCGACGCGTCGCTTATTTATTTTTGATAGAGAAAACAAACAAAATTTTTTAAATGATAGTGGAGCAGAAATTTCGGTATTACCCGCGTCTAAATTTCCTCATACGAAACGTTCAGACATAATTCTCACTGCAGCTAATGGCTCAACAATTGCCACTTACGGGAAAAGGCTTTTAAACGTAAATTTAGGTTTAAGACGTGAATTTCCCTTTACATTTTTGATTGCGGATATAGCCAAGCCAATAATTGGCGCTGATTTTCTTTGTAAATATGGTCTTCTTATAGACATTAAACATAAACGTTTAGTAGATCCATTAACCAATCTCTCAGTTAATACAGTATCTTACTTTTGTGATATTCCATTACCTTAATTATTTGTGGTTGACAATAAATTTACAAAATTATTAAAAGAGTTTCCGTCACTTATTTCAGAGCCAGATTATACTAAACCTGTTAAACATACAACTGTACATCGACTTGTAACAGAAGGCAGTCTTCCATTTTCTAAGCCCAGGCGCTTAGATCCGGTTAAATACAAAGTCGCGAAAACGGAGTTTGATTTCTTAGTTAGAACAGGCATTTGTCGGCCTTCAAATTCTTCAGTAGCATCACCACTTCACCTTGTACCTAAAAAAGAGTTGAGTGATTGGCGTCCATGTGGTGATTTTAGAAGATTGAATATTGTAACTGTTCCCGATCGTTATCCCTTACCTCACATTCAAGATTTTAATATGAACCTTCATAATAAAAATATATTTTCAAAATTAGATTTAGTTAGGGCATATCACCAAATTCCTATGGCTGAAGAAGATATTTATAAAACTGCTATTACAACTCCTTTCGTTATGTTTGAATTCATGAGAATGCCTTTCGGACTTAGAAATTCTGCATAAACCTTTCAACGATTCATAAATGAGGTAGTAGGTTTTGTATATGCTTACATCGACGACTTACTTATTGCAGGTACAGACGAAGAACAACATTTAAAAGATTTACGTATCCTTTTTCAACGCCTTACAGAGTACGGTTTAAACATTAAACCAAGTAAATGTACTTTTGGTGTAACGAATATAGATTTTTTAGGACATAACATTTCTGGAACAGGTATTCAACCCTCCGATGAAAAGGTATCAGTATTCGCAATTTCGAACGTCCAAAATCAGTTGAGCAGGCACAGAAATTTATTGGTATGGTAAATTATTATCATAGATACATTCCAAAACTAGCAGAATTTACAAACAAAATTTATGATCTAATTAACAAAGTAAATAAGAAACGTGACAAAACTTTGGTATGGGATGAGAATTCGAATGAAGCTTTTGAATGCATTAAAGATAAATTTGCATCTACGATATTGTTAAATCATTTTAACAAAGATGCTAAATTATCTTTAACAGTAGATGCATCTAACACAGCGATTGGGGGCGTTATACAACAAAATTACAATAATAAAATTGAGCCCATTGCATTCTTTTCTAAAAAACTTTCTCCAACTGAAATTAAGTATAGTGCTTTTGATAGGGAATTATTGGCGATTTATTTAAATATAAAACATTTTAGATATCTTTTGGAAGGACGACAATTTACAGTTTATACGGACCATAAACCTTTGACTACTGCTTTAAATTCAAAAACAGAACGAAGTCCTAGACAAACGAGACACTTGGAATTTATAGCACAATTTACTGATGACATACAATACATTAAAGGAGAATCCAATGTTGTAGCAGATACGCTATCTAGAGCTTTTGAGGTTAATGCAATGTATAATACAGAACTGAATTTTAAAATTTTACAAACTGAACAACAAAAAGATGATGACTTAAATCAACTTATATCTGATTCTCAATATCTAAATTTAAAGTTAATTAATATTCCCATTTTAAATTTTAATATTTGGTGTGAAATTTCAGGAGAAACTCCTAGGCCATTTGTACCGAGTAATTTGCGAAAGACAGTATTTGATATTTTACATGGAATAGCACATCCGGGTACAAGAGCTACACGACGGATCATAGTTAAAAAATATTATTGGCCTAATATAAATAAGGATATTAATATTTGGTCAAAAGAGTGTCTTAATTGTCAAAAGTCTAAAGTTTATCGTCATACAAAATCCCCTGTTGTCAAAATTCAAATTCCCAAGAACAGATTTGAACACATCCATTTAGATATAGTTGGACCATTACCTATTTCAAAAGGACATCGCTATATTTTAACGATTATTGAAAGATTTACCCGTTGGCCTGAGGCATATGCATTAAAAGATATTTCAGCAACTACAATTGCAAATAAGTTTTTTAGAGAATATATTTCTCGATTTGGAGTTCCGTTAAAGATAACAACTGATCAAGGTAGCCAATTTACATCGAAATTGTTTTCAGAGTTAACTAAATTACTTGGTAGTCACCAAATTACAACATCCGCATATCACCCTCAAGGAAATGGTATGGTTGAAAGGTTTCATAGACAATTAAAGACTACTATAATAGCAACAAATAATTGGTATGACGAGTTACCTGTCATATTACTTGGTTTGCGATCTATTTACACCAGCGGAAATGGTTTTTGTTCAGAATTTACGTTTGCCAGGGGAACTTGTAGTGCCATCAGCTAAAAATTTCTCATCAACTAAAGTTTTAAGTAATTTACGTGAACATTTTCGAAATGTTAGATCAAATTTAAGTCATCATAAAGATGCTGATACTGGAATTTATGTTCCAAAAGATCTTCAAACTTGTAAATTTGCATTTGTTCGAGTCATTAATAAACATTCATTACAACAACCATATGAAGGACCTTACAAAATTGTGGAAAAAGACCAAAAATGTTTTAAACTTGAAATAGATAATAATATTAAAACTATTCCTATTGATAGATTAAAACCTGCAATAATTGAAACAACGGACACAAACAACACGAAGAATTTACATAAAAAGAGAGTTACATTCAATTTGTTTAATGATAAATTTTCTTGAAGGGGGAGTAATGTAGGGTTCTTATTATTTTTATTTAACTTTGTATTTTAGTTACTTTGAACTTTGTAATTTTTAAATGTGTTATCAATATTTTAAGTTTCAATATTGATTTTCAATTTTCAAAAATTTTCATTGTTGTGAAAAAATAAAGAAAGAATTTGACGCATACTTTTAGGCGTTTTTAAAAAATATAATTTAAAGTTTTACTATAAAATAAAAACGTGGTTTCAATAACTACACCGGTTAACTTAGTACTGGTTTAACAACTTTAAAATTAGGTTTACTGAGTTAAGTAATAAGTCTCAATGCGTACCTTAAAAAGAGACTTTGACATGGCAGAGTCCAGATCAAGGCTTCTGGATAGGCGGTTAAATTCTACAAGACCTCCTAGAAGAAGTGCGAAACTGAAGTAATTCGAACGCAGCACTTCAACGCGGAATGTACTGTGAAGCCGGAGAGCTTTGCTAGGGACATTGAAACTGCCCAAGTAGTTCTGAACAGTCATTGGCATCGGATATTATGCCAAAAATAAACATTATGTTTTGAACAAAACGCCTAACTTCAAGTGGCGAGACATTGATAAGCATGCACCTGGCACTGTAGGATGGCAGGGGACTAACAAAGTGTAGAGGTTGAAGAGCAAATCGTATGAACTTCCGCTGAATTCTTTCAATTCTTAAAGAGTGTGAGGAGTATGCCGGATTCCAGATGACTGAAGCATACTCTAGCCTTGAAAGCACTAAGGCATTGTGTAGCATTTTCCTTGAATATGGGTCCCTGAAATCCTTAGCATATCGTCGCAAGAAAGCTAAGTAGGTACTGTTGTACAACCCTCACTAGCGGAAAGCTGTTCTATCCAAATTTCGGTGCAGTGGGAAGGCCCGTACAAAGTTCTGAAACGTATCAGTGATGCCGTCTAGCGCATACAAGCAATTGGGAAACCACGAAATAGAAGGTTGGTTCATTTGGAGAGGCTAGCAGCGGTTGGATCGGAAAATTTTTATGATCAGGACGATCAGACTTAGGTAGAAGGCAGTGTGGCGAATATTAGCATCACTATGCTTATAGTAAATAACCACAACAACAAAAACGGCAAGCAGTCGCACTTATGTACAAGGCAGTGAAGAATATTTCACAAACATAACCAGCAGCTCGAAGTGAAGAGATATCTCACACACACACATGTAGTCATCAGCCGAAGTACTTACTCACACTTACACATGCATATAACTAAATAACCAAGCAGGAGATAAAACTGTTCTAGAAAGTGAAACGTCTAGAACTTAGGAGACATATGCGAACGAGACGACATAGAGTATAAAAGCAGCGCAAGCTGGGGAATAAGTAATCAGTTTGATTTGAACACGCTTTTGTGAAGTACGTGATAGTGAAATATAATTGTACTACTCCTAGAGTAGACTTAATAAATACCGTTTTGTAATACTGAATATTGGAGTTATTTATTCAACAGTTCAGCGATTCGAACGTTAGCAGAAGGTGCATAATTATCAGGAGTTTCCCGAAATTCTTTACAATAATGTTGATTGAATAAACCCTAACATTTGGCGCAGTTTGGTTTTAATATACCACTTCAATTTTATTAAAGCTGCAAAAGTACGTACAGAGAACTATGTCCATTTTCAAGACAGATGGTTATCCTTCCATCAGCAATGATTGTCTGGGCTATCTACGAGGTGTGTTACGTATATTCGAATTTCCATTTTTTTGTGGTGTTATGTTGGTACTCTCACTTATGCCGACAAGCTCGGTCATTTTGAATGTTCACTTAATTGTTGACAGCTGCTTTGCTTGCGCGTGTTTTGGCTAGTCCTCAATTTTTACCTATTCAAAAAAAAAAAAAAATGGATCAAAGAACCTGTATAAAATGTTATGTGTGACGAAAAAATTGATGAAGTGAAGAAAATGGTATTGGTCAATCGTCGAATCACCGTTAGAGAAGTTGCTGAGGACCTGGACATATGGATTGGCTCGTGCCATTCAATTTTTATCAATTATTTGGGCACGAGAAGGGTCGTCGCGAAATTCGTACCAAAATTGCTCAATTTTGACGCGACTTTTTGGCCAAAACCAACACATTAATGATGCCACAGCCACCGTATTTCCCAGATCTGGTCCCCTGCTAATTTGTTTTGTTCCCTAAACTGAAGACGCTATGCTACAATTTGCGAGATAAAGACGGCATCGAAGGAGGAACTGAACAAGATAAAAATTTTTTTTTTAAAGTGCTTCGAAGATTGGAAAATCTGTGTATAATATCTCTTGGAGATTACTGTGAGGGGACAAAACAGATATGTATGAATAAATAAATAATTTTGGAAAAAACACAAAATTCGCGATACTTTTTGAACACACCTCTTACATGCATCTTGTGTGTGCTTTCATCTGGGTTCCAAACTATGGGCCACCAGGCCTTTTTCATTACGTTAACGTGTAACCAAAATTATAAAAGCTTGTGTGTCTTCTAAGTAAATGATGCATTTTAGTCCCACACTTCCCGCTTCTGTGGAAAATATTTAACGCCAACAATAAAGTGGAGTTCTATAGATCAGTTCAGGCAATTAAATACATATGGAAATTAAGTCTAGCGATATTTAGGATACAGCAAGAAGGTAATGTACAAATGAACACAAGACACGTAATGCAAATGTTTAGAGCTGGCCGATATGTCAAGATGGAACACATAGTATAAAACAAAGTTGCCTTTTCTGTCCCTATGTCCCTTTGAATGCTTAAACCTGTAAAATTACGGATATTGATGCAGTTTTTTTTAATAGATAGAGTGATTGAAGAAGAGGGCTTATATGTACAATAACATCCATTAAATAGTGAAGAAATACTGTTATTTTTGAAGTTTATAATGATATGTCGTAAATAATTACATCTATATACAAACATACGTCCTATTCGATTTGCCTGAAATTTGGTATATAAATTTGCCAATATTAGTATTTACGATCCTTTTTGCTGGGAAGTAGAGCAGAGACGGACTGGTACTGGGATTAGGACTAGGACTGGGGCTGAGACACGGAGTGGGACTGGGATTCGGAACGAGACTGGAACAAAATACATACCACCCTCTGGGACTGGCAATAAGGGATGAAGAAGAATGAGAAGAACTCTAGAGAAGAGAAAAGAGGGCAGGAGAAGGAGACTGAGAAAGAGATAGAGTGAGACGAAGATAGAGAAAGATGGATCGAAAAAGACGGAGGGAAGAGTGAATAAAAGGATTAAGAAAAAGTGAAGAAGGGAGGGCAGAGTTAGATGGAAAAAGCTTATTAAAATGTATGCAGATAGACCAAATTTAGGGCAGAATAACGTCTTCCGGGTCTGCTAGCTAAAAATTAAAAAATAAGAAATACAATTCTAACACTAAAAAGCCACCATGCTATCTTTGTAAAGGATCAAACGCTTCTTTACGAAAAATTTACTCCCGAAAATTAAGCTACCTTTGAAATTAAAGAGAATATTGACCATTGGATGGATGCTCTCATAACACATTTTGGAATAAATGTGGGAAGAAACCGGGTTGGTCACTTCAAATTTGAATTTAGTATAAATCTGGTTTCACATTTCAAATTTGTTACTTTTTTTGTCCACCTAGAATGTTCAATGAACGTTGTTCATTCGACCAGCAACTTTTAGGGCTAGCTTGTATTTAATTAAGCATATTAAAATGAAAGTTTCAGTTGTACTTACTCTGTATCGAAGGTAAAAAAGTTAAAGTTAAAGGACAATCTACCATTTAATGTTATAATTGGAATTCAACGGCCACCATACATTGTTACATGTTAAAAAATCTTTTGTCAACACGCCATAGTTGACATTGACTGCTAATTTATTTAATCAATTTCAGTTGCATTACAGAAATTGTTTGCAAACAATTGATCCACCCGTTTACATTGGTAGATTTTTTTTTTAAACTATTTGAAAGAATGAAATGTTACTAAAAGGGAAATCAACAAAAAAAAAACTTAAAATAAAATTTGAAAAAAGTCGTGAACGAATTTTTTCAAAACCAGCAATTTATCAAAATTATTTTCTTTCCCATAGTAAAAATATAACAAGGTAAAACCGCTAACAGGCTAATGACGTTTAAAAAATTTAAATTCTCTCGGCTCTAATATTTTTATACTCAGTTAAGTAGAGCTCACAGAGTATATTAAGTTTGATTGGATAACGGTTGGTTGTACATATATAAAGGAATCGAGATAGATATAGACTTCCATATATCAAAATAATCAGGATCCAGAAAAAATTTGATTGAGCCATGTCCGTCCGTCCGTCCGTCCGTTAACACGATAACTTGAGTAAATTTTGAGGTATCTTGATGAAATTTGGTATGTAGATTTCTGAGCACTCATCTCAGATCGCTATTTAAAATGAACGATATCGGACTATAACCACGCCCACTTTTTCGATATCGAAAATTTCGAAAAACCGAAAAAATGCGATAATTCATTGCCAAAGGCGGTTAAAGCGATGAAACTTGGTAGATGGGTTGACGTTATAACGCAGAATAGAAAATTAGTATGATTTTGGACAATGGGCGTGGCACCGCCCAATTTTACAAGAAGGTAATTTAAAAGTTTTGCAAGCTGTAATTTGGCAGTCGTTGAAGATATCATGATGAAATTTGGCAGGAACGTTACTACTATTACTATATATGTGCTAAATAAAAATTAGCAAAATTGGATGAAGAACACGCCCACTTTTTAAAAAAAATTTTTTTTAAATTCAAATTTTAACAAAAAATTTAATATCTTTACTGTATATAAGTAAATTAAGTCAAAATTCAACTCCAGTAATGATATGATGCAACAAAATACAAAAATATAAGAAAATTTCAAAATGGGCGTGGCTCCGCCCATTTTCATTTAGTGTGTCTAGAATACTTTTAATGCCATAAGTCGAACAAAAATTTACCAATCCTTTTGAAATTTGGTAGGAGCATAGATTCTATGACGTTAACTGTTCTCTGTGAAAATGGGCGAAATCGGTAGAAGCCACGCCCAGTTTTTATACACAGTCCACCGTCTGTCCTCGGCCGTTAACACAATAACTTGAGCAAAAACCGATATATCTTTACTAAACTTAGCCCACGTACTTATCTGAACTCACTTTATCTTGGTATAAAAAATGGCCGAAATCCGACCATAACCACGCCCACTTTATCGATATCGAAAATTACGAAAAATTAAAAAAATGCCATAATTCTATACCAAATACGAAAAAAGGGATGAAACATGGTAACTGGATTGGTTTATTGACGCAAAATATAACTTTGGAAAAAACTTTGTAAAATGGGTGTGACACCTACCATATTAAGTAGAAGAAAATGAAAAAGTTCTACAAGGCGAAATCAACAGCCCTTGGAATCTTGGCAGGAATACTGTTAGTGTTATTGAATATATAAATAAATTAGCAGTACCCGACAGATGATTTTCTGGATCACCTGATCCACATTTGGTCGATATCGCGAGAACGCCTTCACATATACATCTAAGGGCCAATCGCTTTTAAAACCCTCATCAATACCTTTAATTTGATATCCATATCGTACAAACACATTCTAGAGTCAACCCTGGTCCACCCTAATGGCGATATCTCGAAAAGGCGTGCACCTATAGACCTAATGCCCACTCCCTCTTAAAATGCTCAGTAACACATTTCGTTTGATACCCATATCGTAAAAACATTCTAGAGTCACCCCTGGCCCACCCTAATGGCGATATCTCGAAAAGGCGTCCACCTATAGACCTAATGTCCACTCCCTCTTAAAATGCTCAGTAATACCTTTCCTTTGATACCCATATCGTACAAACATTCTAGAGTCACCCCTGGCCCACCCTAATGGCGATATCTCGAAAAGGCGTTCACCTATAGACCTAATGCCCACTCCCTCTTAAAATGCTCAGTAACACCTTTCGTTTGATACCCATATCGTACAAACATTCTAGAGTCACCCCTGGCCCACCCTAATGGCGATATCTCGAAAAGGCGTCCACCTATAGACCTAATGCCCACTCCCTCTTAAAATGCTCAGTAACACCTTTCGTTTGATACCCGTATCGTACAAACATTCTAGAGTCACCCTTGGTCAACCTTTATGGCGATATCTCGAAAAGGCGTCCACCTATAGAACTGAGGATTACTCCCTTTTAAAATACTCATTACCACCTTTCATTTGATACCCATATCGTACAAACACATTCTAGAGTCACCCTTGCCCACCCTAATGGTGATATCTCGAAAAGGCGGCCACCTATAGACCTAATGCCCACTTTCTCTTAAAATGCTCAGTAACACCTTTCGTTTGATACCCATATCGTACAAACATTCTAGAGTCACCCCTGGCCCACCCTAATGGCGATATCTCGAAAAGGCGTCCACCTATAGACCTAGTGCCCACTCCCTCTTAAAATGCTCAGTAACACCTTTCGTTTGATACCCATATCGTAAAAACATTCTAGAGTCACCCTTGGTCCACCTTTATGGCGATATCTCGAAAAGGCGTCCACCTATAGAACTAAGGATTGCTCCCTTTTAAAATACTCATTACCACCTTTCATTTGATACCCATATCGTACAAACACATTCCAGAGTCACCCCTGGCCCACCCTAATGGCGATATCTAGAAAAGGCGTCCACCTATGGACCTAATGCCCACTCCCTCTTAAAATGCTCAGTAACACCTTTCGTTTGATACCCATATCGTACAAACACATTCTAGAGTCACCCCTGGCCCACCCTAATGGCGACATTTCGAAAAGGCGTCAACCTATAGACCTAATGCCCACTCCCTCTTAAAACGCTCAGTAACACCTTTCATTTGATTCCCATATCGTACAACTAGAGACACCCCTGGTCCACCTTTATGGCGATATCTCGAAACGGCGTCCACCTAGGGAACTAAGGATCACTCCTTTTCAAAATACTCATTAACAGCTTTCATTTGATACCCATATCGTACAAACATATTCTAGAGTCACCCCTGGTCCACCTTTATGGGGATTTCTCGAAAAGGCGTTCACCTATAGAACTAAAGCCCATTCCCTTTTAAAATACTCATTATCACCTTTCATTTGATACCCATATCGTACAAACACATTCTAGAGTCAGCCCTGGTCCACCTTTATGGCGATATCCCTAAATGGCGTCCATCCATAGAACTATGGCCTACTCTCTCTTAAAATACTCTTTAATACCTTCCATTTGATACACATGTCATACAACCACATTCCAGGGTTACCCTAGGTTCATTTTCCTACAGGGTGATTTTCCTTATTTTGTCTCCATAGCTCTCAACTGAGTATGTAATGTTCGGTTACACCCGAACTTAGCCTTCCTTACTTGTTTAGTTTGTTTTCATTACAAAAAAAACTGAAGAAACATTTTTTTTTAATTTTATTGCATTAAAGATTTTCAAATAGGCTTTCTATTACTTTTTAAGCTCAGAATATAACTACAATTTATTAGTTGGAGAGCCACCAAAACGGCCATGTGCTTCATGTACTGGCGGGATAACATGTAAAGTAATTAGCCGGCATGTGCTGCGATTCACCAAAGGTTCCCTTTCTAAGAAGCACCCAACGTATAAAGTAGGAGGCCTGCCAAAACCCTAGATAGCGAAAAAGAAGTACTCTATGCTTAACAGCGTAATTAGATGCTTAAGAAGCTGTTGCTGCTGATATTATCCTAATCGAAGCAAACCAGTAGACCTCCAACCTACATAAGGGGACATCTCCGAAACCCTATAATACGATGCCATCAAATCACAACACTTCCCTATGATCCTGGGGAATTCTTTCAAAGAGTTTCGAAGTCATATATGCAAGTGTATGTGTAACCTTTAAAAACAACTTCGTTGACTTGTAAAGGGAGTTTCCTTGGATTTCCTCTAGAGTATTTTGAGGGAAATTTCTTGAGCGAAGAGACTATTCAGCGTAACAAAGCATTTTTACAACAAAAATACAATTAAACTACAAGAGACATTGATCGCTGCCTTCTTCTTTATATTATGATTTCGCCTTCCATCTAAAGGAAAAAAGTGCCTTTGTTATCGCAATTGGACAATTCAAACTCGACCATCTAATATCCCTTAACTGTAGGAGGCAAGTCGGTTTTTTGGAAGCACCTGGAAGACAAATGCTGGTGTTAGCATCTTTTGGTCAATAATTACAGTTAAAAATTATATATATCCTCTATTCCTTTAGCACCAAACCCCAAAAAAATTAAAGGCATTACTTCCCATCCACACCGGAAAAGTAAATAAAACCATTCACCGTCCTCAGAACTACCAAAAAGATGGATGGATTTCGAGCCAGCAAAAAAAAAAATGGCGAAAGGGTAAATTTTTCGACCAAAAGCCAACAAATATTTTTTTTTTTAAAAAACTGTTATCGCCAACGATTTTACAACAGTTTTTTGAAAAAAAAAAATTTTTTTTTGGGTTTTGGGAAGTGTTTTGGTCGAAAAATTGACCCTTTCGCAATTTTTTTCGCAGGCTCGAAAATTATTTTTTTGGGTATGCGTAGTGAAACTTTTTTTCCTGAGCCCAAATCCTATCAAAAAATTGATGGCGCGATATCGGTTAACTTACGTCCATACAAATAGACCCAGTTTAATGTATATATTCGAGCCTTACGGCAAAGATGACTTGATACGAAACACTCTCATTTTTTTCACTCTCACCTCAAATTTGTGCTGGCAACAATCACAAATAAATCCCTCGGGCCAGCTGAAGCGGGTGCCAGAACAAAAAATATGCCAGCTAAAACGAAAAACGGGCCAAGAATTTAGTTAAACTTTAGTTTGTCCTACAACTGTAGAAATGCGTTCAAAAATGATGAAAAAAAAAGATAAAAATACTTGTAATATTAGTTAGAAGGCGGAGGGTAAATATTATTTTCCACTCAAAAGTTATCACGAAAAACAGGTTTTGTAAGATGAAGTCCCGATGCAACCAGTCCATTTTGACCACAGTACCCGGAACGTCAGAGTGTAAGATAAGCCCTATCCACTAAACGATGTTAACTATTATATCCTAGGTCCGATTTACTCAAATTTCGAAAGAATATTTGGTTTTCACTGTGAGTTAAATGCGTTACAATACTTGACTAATTAATTTAATCAAAATGTAAATTTTACTTAGATTTATTTATATTTAATTCTAACTAGTCGTATTATTGTTAAATAAGTCGAAAGAAATTAATATTTTTCGACTATCATTATACTCAGCGTGCTTTGCACACAGAGTATATTAACTTTGATTGGATAACGGTTGGTTGTACAGGTATAAAGGAATCGAGATAGATATAGACTTCCATATATCAAAATCATCAGTGTCGAAAAAAATTAGATTGAGCCATGTCCGTCTGTCCGTCTGTCCGTCCGTCCATCCGTCTGTCCGTTAACACGATAACTTGAGTAAATATTGAGATATCTTCACCAATTTGGTACACGAGCTTATCTGGACCCAGAATAGATTGGTATTGAAAATGAGCGCAATCGGATGATAACCACGCCCACTTTTTATATATATAACATTTTGGACAACACAAAAACCTGATTATTTAGTAAATAATACACCTAGAATGTTGAAATTTGACAACTGGACTAATATTGAGACTATTGATACAAATTTGAAAACAAATTTTAAAATAGGCGTGGCACCGCCCACTTCTGATAAAATCAATTTTACAAATATTATTAATCCTAAATCAAAAATCGTTAAACCTGTCGTAAGAAAATTCGGTAGAGAGGTTGCTTTTACTATAAGGAATGATTTGAAGAAAAATTTACGAAATCGGTTAAGGCCCACTTTTATACAAAATATTTTAAATAGGGTCGTAGACGAAAATAATAACCTATATCTTAGCGAAAAATAGATTTGTATCAATAGAATTTTACTTTTTAAATTGAATTATATCACTAAATTGGAAAACACTAAAATTTATGAAAATGGGTGTGGCACCGCCGTTGTTATGACTAAGCAATTTTCTATGTTTCGGGAGCCATAACTCGAAGAAAATTTAACGTATCGTAATAAAATTGGGTGCACACATTTTCCCTATAGTAGAAAATATTTCTAGTCAAAATGGATGGGATCGGTTAAAGACCACGTCAACTTAGATACAAAACAAAATTAAAAATGTCATAGATTAGAATAATAAGTTGTAACTTACCAAAAAATAGTTTGAATCAATGATATTTCACTTATCAAATTTTATTGTAAGATGAAATGGGGCAACATTTTTTTTAAACGGGCGGTGCCACGTGTTATGTAGAAAAGTAATTTATCTGAAATGAAATGTGCAGTTGAAGCTCACGCTGAGTATATAATGTTCGGTTACACACGAACTTAGACACCATTACTCGTTTCATTAAATGACTGAAACTACAAAATCGCCGAAATGTATGTCAAAAATCCCCATATTCAGATCTATTAAGTTTTGTTTGGAGTGGCGTCATTGACAAAAATATGCATTTTGACAGCGCTCTCTCAAAACAAAAAGTCGCAAATCCATTCATCTAAGCTTACGGTCCTTGGTGTATACAATAAGTGTAAACTTGAGTTTCGTGTTAACAAAAATGTTACGCGTATTCGTGAAAAAAAAAAAATATATATATATATATGTTAACATGGCATATGTTAACATTTGTTACAACAATAAAAATTTAGTAAGCAATAATACCAATGCAGGTAAAGCGGACATGCAACTCTTTTTGCACAATATTTCACACAAAAGTTCAAGACGCAATGTCAGCAAAGTTAGCTTACATTTATTTAGAGCGGTAGTTGAATATTTTCTCACAAAATTGTCAGACGGGATGTCAGCAAATTAAAGCTCAAATTCGTTTAGACAGGAAGCCCAAAACGCGCAACTAAAGTTGGCTAATTCGGGAATATCAAAGAGCAGCAGCGACGCCAGCGGAATCGGCCAATTAATTAAGTTTAGTTGTAAGCTAATAATTTTGTAAAATTCAGTTCTACTTTTGATGTTAATCAATAAAGGTCGTAAAGTCCCAAAAATGTATTTTTTTGGATTTCTTATTAAAATAATCCTTAACTGGCGCCCAACGTGGGGCCTACGGTTGTTCGCGGGTGGAAAAAATTAGTAGTAAATATCCTTTAGATTCCGTTCCGAAAACACCGAAAAAAACGCGTGTAATCGCGCGATTAAAAAAGCGTGCAATATTCAAATGGAATAATTAAAGAAAAGAAAAAACGAAAGCAGCAACCGAGGCCAGAGAATAGGAGCAGTGTATAATGGCCCCCAGTAGACCGACCAAGGACAAAAAGGAGACGCCCAGTCGTCAGCCGGTACGCGAAAGGACCTTCCCCAAAAAATAGAGAAGCTAGCAATGTAAGTTAAGTTCAGAAATAAGAAAGTGAAAGAAATTTGTGAAATAAAACTTTTTAAATCTTAAAAGTAAATAAATATATAACTAAGGAAATTGTTTGAAAAGTGAAGTTGGAAAAAAAATTATTTTGAAATTAAAGTAGAAGGCAAAATTAATTTGAGAAATTTTGTTAGAGAAACGAAAAATTATAAAGCGAAATAAAATATAAATTTGTGAAAAAAGGATTCGCTTTATAATTAAAATTTCAGGAATAAGAACAAACCTCCATTGAGAGCTACATTGATAAAAAGTAAAATAAAAAGTGTGATAAATTAAACCTTTGTGAATAATTAGTGACAACATTGAGACAATTTTTTTGATAAAAGTGAATCAATTACTAAAATTTAAAAAACTCAATTTATCACTTCTTGTGAAAGTTTTTTTACACTTTAGATTTTCAATTCGTTCGCGTCATTAAATTTTACTGCTATTAATAAAAGAAATTAATTATAACAAATAAATTTAACAGTTGAAATGAATCCAAACAACTTCGTTCTTCCACCAATACTGAACGCACCCCAAGCACCAATTGCAGGTTCTGGTCAGCAAGCTCCTCGTAACCCCAGTGCGTTTTCAATGGAAGAAATTACAAATATTGTCTCAGCACTAGTCAGCAATATCCTAAAAACCGAGGGGCGAACCTGGTTCAAGCCGCCTTAACCCCGAACGTGAATTTTTCAAATTTGACGGACATTACAATCGATACAAATTTAACCGTCAATGTTTCCGAACTTAACAAATGTTGTAAGATGTCTTCGAGAATTCTCTGGAAATACAGGAGAATTCACATCCTGGAGGAAAAGTGTTGACAGAATCATCCAAATATACGAGCCCCAAAGAGGAACTCCCAAATACTATGGGATACTTAATGTCATACGAAATAAAATTGTGGGCAACGCCGACGTCGTCTTGAAGTCATACAACACTCTACTAGATTGGCAGGCCATACCAAAATGCCTGGCACTCCAATACGCGGACAAGCGCGACGTTGGTAACCTTGAGTACCAGATGACTTAACTCGTACAGGGTAACCTCACGATCAAAGAGTTTTACCAACGAGTATACTCTCATGTCCTTAATATTACACAAACTCGGCACGAAAGCCATGCACCTGTTAACCCGCACTTATAGGGATAAAGCCCTTAACACTTTTGTCCGTGGCCTGAAAGGAGACTTAACCAGACTCCTTGGAATGAGAGAACCGGCGGACCTCCTTCAGGCACTCCACCTGTGCCTTAAACTAGAGAATCAAAATTTCAGGTCACATTATGCTTTAAGCAATATTGGCCAAGGTAGAAAGCCCCAGGAATTTGGACCACCTTTGCCTTCTAGAAGGCTAACTAAAGAATTCTACTCAGAATTGGCATACATGCCCCAGCCCAGGTTGTACGCAACCAACCCATACAATCCACCACAGATGTGTGGTCAATGCCTACGTCATCAACCAGCTAATAATTATGGTCAGCAACCAAACTATCCATCACCGAGGCCTTTTCAGAAACCTCAGCCACGTTCAGAACCCATGGCTATAGAGCAGTCGCTAAGAACACGCAACATAAATTATATGAATAGGCCGCGTCCTAGTGACCCACCTAACAAAAGACCTCCGACCGGAAATCCTCCAGCACCAGTTTCCCCAAACAAAATCCAAAGGAACTTCCATATAGATGCCGATCAACCTGAGGAATATTCCCCTACCATGACAAATGACGATCAGATAAATGCAGGTTATTATAACGACGAAACTTATACCACTCTTGACAACTGCGTGGAAAACCAGAAGGACAATTACTTACAAACAACAGACCTACATTTTTTAGGATGAACCCCTCTTCGCTGCCTTTCTTCCAGTGCAAACTGAAGAGTGTAGACACTGTAAAATTTTTATTAGATACAGGATCTACAAAAAACTATATACAGCCCTCCCATGTTCCCAAACCAATCAGAAACGACACAATTTTTTTTTGCAAAATCAATAGCGGGAGACATCGAAATCAAAGAACACAACTATCTCAATCTTTTTAAAGCCGATAACAAATTGAAGTTTTACCTTCTCCCCACATTAAGATCCTTCCATGGTATCCTTGGAAACGACAGCCTCATCCACGTCAAGGATAACTTTACGGAAATAAAAGGAAACACAATAATTAGGATAAAACAGTTAGCTTCGGGATCAATTAACAAAATTGATCTTAAGGAAGACAACATGTCACCAAGTCAGCAAAGTAAAATCAATAATCTAGTAGAAAACTTGTGTAGTCTCTTCGCGGAACCCAATGATAAACTTACATACACCACTAAAGTCGTAAGCGAAATTAGAACCAATAAAGACACGCCTGTTATGCAAGATACTATCCCTACGTAATGTCGCTTAAAAGCGAAGTTGAATCCTAGATAAACAAAATGCTAGACGGCATTATTCGACCATCAAGGTCACCTTACAACTCACCCGTTTGGGTGGTAGCAAAAAATCCTGACTCCCAAGGAAACAAGCAGTATCGAGTCGTTATTGACTATCGCAAGCTTAACGCGATCACTGTAGCAGACGGCTACGCAATACCCCAGTTAAATGCAGTATTGTCTGAGTTCGAGAAAAATTATTTTTTTCCGTGTTAGACCTAAAAAGCGGATTTCACCAAATCCCGCTCAAAAAATCCGATATTGAGAAAACGGATTTCTCAATCAAAAATGGTAAATACGAGTTCGCAAGATACTCAAAAATGACCCGTCAATATTCCAGCGAGCCCTAGATGACATTCTTCGTCATCACATCGGCAAACTATGCTACGTCTATATCGATGATATAGTCGTCTTCATCAACTCCAAAGAAGAGCACTCTGCACTTACAGCAAATTTTTAAAATTCTAGAAGACTCTAACATGAAGATTCAGCTATATAAATGTCATTTTTAAAGGACTCTGTAGAATTCCTAGGATTCACTATATCCTCAATAGAATTACAAAAAACCCCGCAAAGGTTGAAGCAATAGCAAAAATACCTCACCCAAAAACCGTTAAGCAATTTCGCCTTTCCGGCTACTACCGCCGCTTCATTAAAAATTACGCCATATTGGCTAAGCCCCTAACGATACTCTTAAAATGGGAAGAAGGGCGTATATCCAAAAACAAATCAACTAAAATAAATATCGAACTAAATGAAGAAGTAAAAGATGCTTTCAATAAAATAAAAAATCCCTTATGTCTGACGATGTTATACTCGCGTACCCCGACTTCAGCAAAGATTTCCATTTAACAACCGATTCCTCAAATTATGCGATCGGTGCAGTCCTTTCTCAAGATAAAAAACCCATCGCTTTCATTTCAAGAACACTCAACAATACAGAAGAAGCCTATGCTACAAACGAGAGAGAGTTTTTAGCTAAAATGTATTTTTTTGGGTTTCTTATTAAAATAATCCTTAACTGGCACCCAACGTGGGGCCTACGGTTGTTCGCGGGTGGAAAAAAGTAGTAGTAAATATCCTTTAGATTCCGTTCCGAAAACACCGAAAAAAAAAACGCGTATAATCGCACGATTAAAAAAGCGTGCTATATTCAAGTGGAATACTTAAAGAAAAGAAAAAACGAAAGCAGCAACGAAGGCAGCAACCGAGGCCAGAGAATAGGAGCAGCGTATAATGGCCCCCAGTAGACCGACCAAGGACAAAAAGAAGACGCCCAGTCGTCAGCCGGTACGCGAAAGGACCTTCCCCAAAAAATGGAGAAGCTAGCAATGTAAGTTAAGTTTAGAAATAGGAAAGTGAAAGAAATTTGTGAAATAAAACTTTTTAAATCTTAAAAGTAAATAAATATATAACTAAGGAAATTGTTTGGAAAGTGAAGTTGGAAAAAAAATTATTTTGAAATTAAAGTAGAAGGCAAAATTAATTTGAGAAATTTTGTTATAGAGACGAAAAATTACAAAGCGAAATAAAATATAAATTTGTGAAGAAAAGGATTCGCTTTATAATTAAAATTTCAGGAATAAGAACAAACCTCCATTGAGAGCTACATTGATAAAAAGTAAAATAAAAAGAGTTATAAATTAACCCTTTGTGAACAATTAGTGACAACATTGAGACAATTTTTTTGATAAAAGTGAATCAATTACCAAAATTAAAAAAACTCAATTTATCACCTCTTGTGAAAACTTAAAGAAAGTTTTTTTACACTTTAGATTTTCAATTCGTTCAGTTCATTAAATTTTACTGCTATTAATAAAAGAAATTAATTTTAACAAATAAATTTAACAGTTGAATTAAATCCAAACAACCCCGTTCTTCCACCAATACTGAACGCACCCCAAGCACCAATTGCAGGTTCTGGTCAGCAAGCTCCTCGTAACCCCAGTGCGTTTTCAATGGAAGAAATTACAAATATTGTCTCAGCACTAGTCAGCAATATCCTAAAAACCGAGGGGCGAACCTGGTTCAAGCCGCCTTAACCCCCAACGTGAATTTTTCAAATTGGACGGACATTACAATCGATACAAATTTAACCGGCAATGTTTCCGAACTTAACAAATTTCCGGATGTCGTTAGAAGTCTTCGAGAATTCTCTGGAAATACAGGAGAATTCACATCCTGGAGGAAAAGTGTTGACAGAATCATCCAAATATACTAGCCCCAAAGAGGAACTCCCAAATACTATGGGATACTTAATGTCATACGAAATAAAATTGTGGGCAACGCCGACGTCGTCTTGAAGTCATACAATACTCCATTAGATTGGCAGGCCATATCAAAATGAATGGCACTCCAATACGCGGACAAGCGCGACGTTGGTACCCTTGAGTAGCAGATGACTACACTCGTACAGGGTAACCTCACGATCCAAGAGTTTTACCAACAGGTATACTCTCCTGTCCTTAATATTAAACAAACTCAGCACGAAAGCCATGCACCTGTTAACCCGCACTTATAGGGATAAAGCCCTAGACACTTTTGTCCGTGGCCTGCAATAAGACTTAACCAGACTCCTTGGAATGAGAGAACCGGCGGACCTCCCTCAGGCACTCCACCTGTGCCTTAAACTAGAGAATCAAAATTTCAGGTCACATTATGCTTTAAGCAATAATGGCCAAGGTAGAAAGCCCCAGGAAATTGAACCACCTTTGCCTTCTAGAAAGCTAAATAATGAATTCTACTCAGAATTGGCATACATGCCCCAGCCCAGGTTGTACGCAACCAACCCATACAAACCACCAAAAATGAGTGGTCAAGGCCTGCGTCCTCAACCAGCTATTAATTATGGTCAGCAACCAAACTATCCATCACCGAGGCCCTTTCAGAAACCTCAGCCACGTCCAGAACCCATGGCTATAGAGCAGTCGCTAAGAACACGCAACATAAATTATATGAATAGGCCGCGTCGTAGTGACGCACCTAACAAAAGATCTCCTATCGGAAATCCTCCAGTATGGTCTGAGTTCGAGAAAAATAATTTTTTTCCGTGTTAGACCTAAAAAGCGGATTTCACCAAATCCCGCTATAAAAATCCGATATTGAGAAAACGGATTTATCAATCAAAAATGGTAAATACGAATTCGCAAAATACTCAAAAATTACCCGTCAATATTCCAGCGAGCCCTAGATGACATTCTTCGTCATCACATCGGCAAACTATGCTACGTCTATATCGATGATATAGTCGTCTTCATCAACTCCGAAGAAGAGCACTCTGCACTTACAGCAAATTTTTAAAACTCTAGAAGACTCTAACATGAAGATTCACCTATATAAATGTCATTTTTTAAGGACTCTGTAGAATTCCTAGGATTCACTATATCCTCAATAGGAATTACAAAAAACCCCGCAAAGGTTGAAGCAATAGCAAAAATACCTCACCCAAAAACCGTTAAGCAATTTCGCCTTTCCGGCTACTACCGCCGCTTCATTAAAAATTACGCCATGTTGGCTAAGCCCCTAACGATACTCTTAAGAGGGGAAGAAGGACGTATATCCAAAAACAAATCAACTAAAATAAATATCGAACTAAATGAAGAAGTAAAAGATGCTTTCAATAAAATAAAAAATCCCTTATGTCTGACGATGTTATACTCGCGTACCCCGACTTCAGCAAAGATTTCCATTTAACAACCGATTCCTCAAATTATGCGATCGGTGCAGTCCTTTCTCAAGATAAAAAACCCATCGCTTTCATTTCAAGAACACTCAACAAAACAGAAGAAGCCTATGCTACACACGAGAGAGAGTTTTTAGCTAAAATGTATTTTTTTGGATTTCTTATTAAAATAATCCTTAAATGGCGCCCAACGTGGGGCCTACGGTTGTTCGCGGGTGGAAAAAAGTAGTAGTAAATATTCTTTAGATTCCTTTCCGAAAACACCGAAAAAAAAACAAGCGTATAATCGCGCGATTAAAAAAGCGTGCAATATTCAAGTGTAATACTTAAAGAAAAGAAAAAACGAAAGCAGCAACCGAGGCCAGAGAATAGGAGCAGCGTATAATGGCCCCCAGT
Source organism: Eurosta solidaginis (assembly GCF_040869045.1). Classification (NCBI taxonomy): domain Eukaryota; kingdom Metazoa; phylum Arthropoda; class Insecta; order Diptera; family Tephritidae; genus Eurosta; species Eurosta solidaginis. The sequence continues at coordinate 34,066,049 of NC_090324.1, read as the reverse complement.
AGACCGACCAATGACAAAAAGGAGATGCCAGTCGTCAGCCGGTACGCGAAAGGACCTTCCCCAAAAAGTGGAGAAGCTAGCAATTTAAGTTAAGTTTAGAAATAAGAAAGTGAAAGAAATTTGTGAAATAAAACTTTTTAAACCTTAAAAGTAAATAAATATATAACTAAGGAAATTGTTTGAAGAGTGAAGATGGAAAAAAAATTATTTTGAAATTAAAGTAGAAGGGAAAATTAATTTGAGAGATTTTGTTAGAGAAACGAAAAATTACAAAGCGAAATAAAATATAAATTTGTGAAAAAAAGGATTCGCTTTATAATTAAAATTTCAGGAATAAGAACAAACCTCCATTGAGAGCTACATTGATAAAAAGTAAAATAAAAAGAGTGATAAATTAACCCTTTGTAACAATTAGTGACAACATTGAGACAATTTTTTGATAAAAGTGAATCAATTACCAAAATTTAAAAAACTCAATTTATCACCTCTTGTGAAAACTTAAAGCAAGTTTTTTTACACGTTAGATTTTCAATTCGTTCGGTTCATTAAATTTTACTGCTATTAATAAAAGAAATTAATTTTAACAAATAAATTTAACAGTTGAAATAAATCCAAACAACCCCGTTCTTCCACCAATACTGAACGCACCTCAAGCACCAATTGCAGGTTCTGGTCAGCAAGCTTCTCGTAACCCCAGTGCGTTTTCAATGGAAGAAATTACAAATATTGTCTCAGCACTAGTCAGCAATATCCTAAAAACCGAGGGGCGAACCTGGTTCAAGCCGCCTTAACCCCCAACGTGAATTTTTCAAATTGGACGGACATTACAATCGATACAAATTTAACCGGCAATGTTTCCGAACTTAACAAATTTCCGGATGTCGTTAGAAGTCTTCGAGAATTCTCTGGAAATACAGGAGAATTCACATCCTGGAGGAAAATTGTTGACAGAATCATCAAAATATACGAGCCCCAAAGTAGAACTCCCAAATACTATGGGATACTTAATGTCATACATACTCTCCTGTCCTTAATATTAAACAAACTCAGCACGAAAGCCATGCACCTGTTAACCCGCACTTATAGGGATAAAGCCCTAGACACTTTTGTCCGTGGCCTGCAATAAGACTTAACCAGACTCCTTTGAATGAGAGAACCGGCGGACCTCCCTCAGGCACTCCACCTGTGCCTTAAACTAGAGAATCAAAATTTCAGGTCACATTATGCTTTAAGCAATAATGGCCAAGGTAGAAAGCCCCAGGAATTTGGACCACCTTTGCCTTCTAGAAGGCTAAATAATGAATTCTACTCAGAATTGGCATACATGCCCCAGCCCTGGTTGTACGCAACCAACCCATACAAACCACCAAAGATGAGTGGTCAAGGCCTACGTCCTCAACCAGCTATTAATTATGGTCAGCAACCAAACTATCCATCACCGAGGCCCTTTCAGAAACCTCAGCCACGTCCAGAACCCATGGCTATAGAGCAGTCGCTAAGAACACGCAACATAAATTATATGAACAGGCCGCGTCCTAGTGACCCACCTAACAAAAGACCTTCTACCGGAAATCGTCCAGCACCAGTTCCCCTAAACAAAATCCAAAGGAACTTCCATATAGATGCCGATCAACCTGGGGAATATTCCCCTACCATGACAAATGACGATCAGATAAATGCAGGTTATTATAGCGATGAAACTTATACCACTCTTGACAACTGCGAGGAAAACCAGAAGGACAATTACTTAGACACAACAGACCTACATTTTTTAGGATGAACCACTCTTCGCTGCCTTACTTCCAGTGCAAACTGAGGAGTGTAGACACTGTAAAATTTTTATTAGATACAGGATCTACAAAAAACTATATACAGCCCTCCCTTGTTCCCAAACCAATCAGAAACGACACAATTTTCTTTTTGAAAAATCAATAGCGGGAGACATCGAAATCAAAGAACAACACTATCTCAATCTTTTTAAAGCCGATAACAAATTGAAGTTTTACCTTCTCCCCACATTAAGATCCTTCCATGGTATCCTTGGAAACGACAGCCTCATCCACGTCAAGGATAACTTTACGGAAATAAAAGGAAACACAATAATTACGATAAAACAGTGAGCTTCGGGATCAATTAACAAAATTGATCTTAAGGAAGACAACATGTCACCAAGTCAGCAAAGTAAAAACAATAATCTAGTGGAAAACTTTTCTAGTCTCTTCGCGGAACCCAACGATAAATTTACATACACCACTAAAGTCGTAAGCGAAATTAGAACTAATAAAGACACGCCTGTTTATACAAGATACTATCCCTACGTAATGTCGCTTAAAAGCGAAGTTTAATCCCAGATAAACAAAATGCTAGACGGCGGCATTATTCGACCATCAAGGTCACTTTACAACTCACCCGTTTGGGTGGTAGCAAAAAATCCTGACTCCCAAGGCAACAAGCAGTATCGAGTCGTTATTGACTATCGCAAGCTTAACGCGATCACTGTAGCAGACGGCTACGCAATACCCCAGTTAAATTCAGTATTGTCTGAGCTCGCGAAAAATACATTTTTTTCCGTGTTAGACCTAAAAAGCGGATTTCACCAAATCCGACTCAAAAAATCCGATATTGAGAAATCGGATTTCTCAATCAATAATGGTAAATACGAGTTCGCGATATACTCAAAAATTGCCCGTCAATATTCCAGCGAGCCCTAGATGACATTCTTCGTCATCACATCGGCAAACTATTCTACGTCTATATCGATGATATAGTCGTCTTCATCAACTCCGAAGAAGAGCACTCTGCACTTACAGCAAATTTTTAAAACTCTAGAAGACTCTAACATGAAGATTCAGCTATATAAATGTAATTTTTTAAGGACTCTGTAGAATTCCTAGGATTCACTATATCCTCAAGAGGAATTACAAAAAACCCCGCAGAGGTTGAAGCAATAGCAAAAATACCTCACCCAAAAACGGTTAAGCAATTTCGCCTTTCCGGCTACTACCGCCGCTTCATTAAAAATTACGCCATGTTGGCTAAGCCCCTAACGATACTCTTAAGAGGGGAAGAAGGGCGTATATCCAAAAACAAATCAACTAAAACAAATATCGAACTAAATGAAGAAGGAAAATATGCTTTCAATAAAATAAAAAAAATCCCTTATGTCTGACGATGTTATACTCGCGTACCCCGACTTCAGCAAAGATTTCCATTTAACAACCGATTCCTCAAATTATGCGATCGGTGCAGTCCTTTCTCAAGATAAAAAAACCCGTCGCTTTCATTTCAAGAACACCCAACAAAACAGAAGAAGCCTATGCTACAAACGAGAGAGAGTTTTTAGCTATAATGGGCCCTAAACAATTTCAGGAACTATCTTTATGGCTCAGCCAGAGTAAAAATATTTATAATAAACAAGCAATTAATTAAGTTTAGTTCTAAGCTAATAATTTTGTAAAATTCAGTTCTACTTTTGATGTTAATCAATAAAGGTCGTAAAGTCCCAAAAATGTATTTTTTTGGATTTCTTATTAAAATAATCCTTAACTGGCGCCCAACGTGGGGCCTACGGTTGTTCGCGGATGGAAAAAAGTAGTAGTAAATATCTTTTAGATTCCGTTCCGAAAACATCGAAAAAAAAACGTGTATGATCGCGCGATTAAAAAAGCGTGCAATATTCAAGTGGAATACTTAAACAAAAGAAAAAACGAAAGCAGCAACCGAGGCCAGAGAATAGGAGCAGCGTATAATGGCCCCCAGTAGACCGACCAAGGACAAAAAGGAGACGCCCAGTCGTCAGCCGGTACGCGAAAGGACCTTCCCCAAAAAATGGAGAAGCTAGCAATGTAAGTTAAGTTTAGAAATAAGAAAGTGACTAAATATATAACTAAGGAAATTGTTTAAAAAGTGAAGTTGGAAAAAATTTTTTTGAAATTAAAGTAGAAGGCAAAATTAATTTGAGAAATTTTGTTAGAGAAACGAAAAATTACAAAGCGAAATAAAATATAAATTTGTGAAAAAAAGGATTTGCTTTATAATTAAAATTTCAGGAATAAGAACAAACCTCCATTGAGAGCTACATTGATAAAAACTAAAATAAAAATAGTGATAAATTAACCCTTTGTGAATAATTAGTGACAACATTGAGAAATTTTTTTGATAAAAGTGAATCAATTACCAAAATTTAAAAAACTCAATTTATCACCTCTTGTGAAAACTTAAAGAAAGTTTTTCTACACTTTAGATTTTCAATTAGTTCGGTTCATTAAATTTTACTGCTATTAATAAAACAAATTAATTATAACAAATAAATTTAACAGTTGAAATAAATCCAAACAACCTCGTTCTTCCACCAATACTGAACGCACCCCAAGCACCAATTGCAGGTTCTGGTCAGCAAGCTCCTCGTATCCCCAGTGCGTTTTCAATGTAAGAAATTACAAATATTGTCTCAGCACTAGTCAGCAATATCCTACAAACCGAGGGGCGAACCTGGTTCAAGCCGCCTTAACCCCCAACGTGAATTTTTCAAATTTGACGGACATTCCAATCGATACAAATTTAACCGGCAATGTTTCCGAACTTAACAAATTTCCGGATGTCGTAAGATGTCTTCGAGAATTCTCTGGAAATACAGGAGAATTCACATCCTGTAGGAAAAGTGTTGACAGAATCATCCAAATATACGAGCCCCAAAGAGGAACTCCCAAATACTATGGGATACTTAATGTCATGCGAAATAAAATTGTGGGCAACGCCGACGTCGTCTTGAAGTCATACAACACTCCATTTGATTGGCAGGCCATATCAAAATCCTGGCACTCCAATACGCGGAAAAGCGCGACGTTGGTACCCTTGAGTACCAGATGACTTCACTCGTACAGGGTAACCTCACGATCCAAGAGTTTTACCAACAGGTATACTCTCCTGTCCTTAATATTAAACAAACTCGGCACGAAAGCCATGCACTTGTTAACCCGCACTTATAGGGATAAAGCCCTAGACACTTTTGTCCGTGGCCTGCAATAAGACTTAACCAGACTCCTTGGAATGAGAGAACCGGCGGACCTCCCTCAGGCACTCCACCTGTGCCTTAAACTAGAGAAGCAAAATTTCAGGTCACATTATGCTTTAAGCAATAATGGCCAAGGTAGAAAGCCCCAGGAATTTCGACCACCTTTGCCATCTAGAAGGCTAAATAACGAATTCTACTCAGAATTGGCATACATGCCCCAGCCCAGGTTGTACGCAACCAACCTATACAAACCACCAAAGATGAGTGGTCAAGGCCTACGCCCTCAACCAGCTATTAATTATGGTCAGCAACCAAACTATCCATCACCGAGGCCCTTTCAGAAACCTCAGCCACGTCCAGAACCCATGGCTATAGAGCAGTCGCTAAGAACACGCAACATAAATTATATGAATAGGCCGCGTCCTAGTGACCCACCTAACAAAAGACCTCCTACCGGAAATCCTCCAGCACCAGTTCCCCCAAACAAAATCCAAAGGAATTTCCATAGAGATGCCGATAAACCTGAGGAATATTCCCCTACCATGACAAATGACGATCAGATAAATGCAGGTTATTATAACGACGAAACTTATACCACTCTTGACAACTGCGAGGAAAACCAGAAGGACAATTACTTATACACAACAGACCTACATTTTTTAGGATGAACCACTCTTCGCTGCCTTACTTCCAGTGCAAACTGAAGAGTGAAGACACTGTAAAATTTTTATTAGATACAGGATCTACAAAAAACTATATACAGCCCTCCCTTGTTCCCAAACCAATCAGAAACGACACAATTTTTTTTTTACAAAATCAATAGCGGGAGACATCGAAATCAAAGAACACAACTATCTCAATCTTTTTAAAGCCGATAACAAATTGAAGTTTTACCTTCTCCCCACATTAAGATCCTTCCATGGTATCCTTGGAAACGACAGCCTCATCCACGTCAAGGATAACTTTACGGAAATAAAAGGAAACACAATAATTAGGATAAAACAGTTAGCATCGGGATCAATTAACAAAATTGATCTTAAGGAAGACAACATATCACCAAGTCAGCAAAGTAAAATCAATAATCTAGTAGAAAACTTTTCTAGTCTCTTCTCGGAACTCAACGATAAACTTACATACACCACTAAAGTCGTAAGCGAAATTAGAACCAATAAAGACACGCCTGTTTATACAAGATACTATCCCTACGTAATGTCGCTTAAAAGCGAAGTTGAATCCCGGATAAACAAAATGCTAGACGACGGCATTATTCGACCATCAAGGTCACCTTACAACTCGCCCGTTTGGGTGGTAGCAAAAAATCCTGACTCCCAAGGCAACAAGCAGTATCGAGTCGTTATTGACTATCGCAAGCTTAAGGTGATCACTGTAGCAGACGGCCACGCAATACCCCAGTTAAATGCAGTATTGTCTGAGCTCGAGAAAAATAAATTTTTTTCCGTATTAGACCTAAAAAGCGGATTTCACCAAACCCAGCTCAAAAAATCCGATATTGAGAAAACGGATTTCTCAATCAGTAATGGTATATGCGAGTTCGCGAGATACTCAAAAATGACCCGTCAATATTCCAGCGAGCCCTAGATGACATTCTTCGTCATCACATCGGCAAACTATGCTACGTCTATATCGATGATATAGTCGTCTTCATCAACTCCGAAGAAGAGCACTCTGCACTTACAGCAAATTTTTAAAACTCTAGAAGACTCTAACATGAAGATTCAGCTATATAAATGTCATTTTTTAAGGACTCTGCAGAATTCCTAGGATTCACTATATCCTCAAGAGGAATTACAAAAAACCCCGCAAAGGTTGAAGCAATAGCAAAAATACCTCACCCAAAAACCGTTAAGCAATTTCGCCTTTCCGGCTACTACCGCCGCTTCATTAAAAATTACGCCATGTTGGCTAAGCCCCTAACGATACTCTTAAGAGGGGAAGAAGGGCGTATATCCAAAAACAAATCAACTAAAATAAATATCGAACTAAATGAAGAAGGAAAAGATGCTTTCAATAAAATAAAAAATCCCTTATGTCTGACGATGTTATACTCGCGTACCCCGACTTCAGCAAAGATTTCCATTTAACAACCGATTCCTCAAATTATGCGATCGGTGCAGTCCTTTCTCAAGATAAAAAACCCATCGCTTTCATTTCAAGAACACTCAACAAAACAGAAGAAGCCTATGCTACACACGAGAGAGAGTTTTTAGCTAAAATGTATTTTTTTGGATTTCTTATTAAAATAATCCTTAAATGGCGCCCAACGTGGGGCCTACGGTTGTTCGCGGGTGGAAAAAAGTAGTAGTAAATATTCTTTAGATTCCTTTCCGAAAACACCGAAAAAAAAAACACGCGTATAATCGCGCGATTAAAAAAGCGTGCAATATTCAAGTGTAATACTTAAAGAAAAGAAAAAACGAAAGCAGCAACGAAAGCAGCAACCGAGGCCAGAGAATAGGAGCAGCGTATAATGGCCCCCAGTAGACCGACCAATGACAAAAAGGAGATGCCAGTCGTCAGCCGGTACGCGAAAGGACCTTCCCCAAAAAGTGGAGAAGCTAGCAATGTAAGTTAAGTTTAGAAATAAGAAAGTGAAAGAAATTTGTGAAATAAAACTTTTTAAACCTTAAAAGTAAATAAATATATAACTAAGGAAATTGTTTGAAGAGTGAAGATGGAAAAAAAATTATTTTGAAATTAAAGTAGAAGGGAAAATTAATTTGAGAGATTTTGTTAGAGAAACGAAAAATTACAAAGCGAAATAAAATATAAATTTGTGAAAAAAAGGATTCGCTTTATAATTAAAATTTCAGGAATAAGAACAAACCTCCATTGAGAGCTACATTGATAAAAAGTAAAATAAAAAGAGTGATAAATTAACCCTTTGTAACAATTAGTGACAACATTGAGACAATTTTTTTGATAAAAGTGAATCAATTACCAAAATTTAAAAAACTCAATTTATCACCTCTTGTGAAAACTTAAAGCAAGTTTTTTTACACGTTAGATTTTCAATTCGTTCGGTTCATTAAATTTTACTGCTATTAATAAAAGAAATTAATTTTAACAAATAAATTTAACAGTTGAAATAAATCCAAACAACCCCGTTCTTCCACCAATACTGAACGCACCTCAAGCACCAATTGCAGGTTCTGGTCAGCAAGCTTCTCGTAACCCCAGTGCGTTTTCAGTGGAAGAAATTACAAATATTGTCTCAGCACTAGTCAGCAATATCCTAAAAACCGAGGGGCGAACCTGGTTCAAGCCGCCTTAACCCCCAACGTGAATTTTTCAAATTGGACGGACATTACAATCGATACAAATTTAACCGGCAATGTTTCCGAACTTAACAAATTTCCGGATGTCGTTAGAAGTCTTCGAGAATTCTCTGGAAATACAGGAGAATTCACATCCTGGAGGAAAAGTGTTGACAGAATCATCAAAATATACGAGCCCCAAAGTAGAACTCCCAAATACTATGGGATACTTAATGTCATACATACTCTCCTGTCCTTAATATTAAACAAACTCAGCACGAAAGCCATGCACCTGTTAACCCGCACTTATAGGGATAAAGCCCTAGACACTTTTGTCCGTGGCCTGCAATAAGACTTAACCAGACTCCTTTGAATGAGAGAACCGGCGGACCTCCCTCAGGCACTCCACCTGTGCCTTAAACTAGAGAATCAAAATTTCAGGTCACATTATGCTTTAAGCAATAATGGCCAAGGTAGAAAGCCCCAGGAATTTGGACCACCTTTGCCTTCTAGAAGGCTAAATAATGAATTCTACTCAGAATTGGCATACATGCCCCAGCCCTGGTTGTACGCAACCAACCCATACAAACCACCAAAGATGAGTGGTCAAGGCCTACGTCCTCAACCAGCTATTAATTATGGTCAGCAACCAAACTATCCATCACCAAGGCCCTTTCAGAAACCTCAGCCACGTCCAGAACCCATGGCTATAGAGCAGTCGCTAAGAACACGCAACATAAATTATATGAACAGGCCGCGTCCTAGTGACCCACCTAACAAAAGACCTTCTACCGGAAATCGTCCAGCACCAGTTCCCCTAAACAAAATCCAAAGGAACTTCCATATAGATGCCGATCAACCTGAGGAATATTCCCCTACCATGACAAATGACGATCAGATAAATGCAGGTTATTATAGCGATGAAACTTATACCACTCTTGACAACTGCGAGGAAAACCAGAAGGACAATTACTTAGACACAACAGACCTACATTTTTTAGGATGAACCACTCTTCGCTGCCTTACTTCCAGTGCAAACTGAGGAGTGTAGACACTGTAAAATTTTTATTAGATACAGGATCTACAAAAAACTATATACAGCCCTCCCTTGTTCCCAAACCAATCAGAAACGACACAATTTTCTTTTTGAAAAATCAATAGCGGGAGACATCGAAATCAAAGAACAACACTATCTCAATCTTTTTAAAGTCGATAACAAATTGAAGTTTTACCTTCTCCCCACATTAAGATCCTTCCATGGTATCCTTGGAAACGACAGCCTCATCCACGTCAAGGATAACTTTACGGAAATAAAAGGAAACACAATAATTACGATAAAACAGTGAGCTTCGGGATCAATTAACAAAATTGATCTTAAGGAAGACAACATGTCACCAAGTCAGCAAAGTAAAATCAATAATCTAGTGGAAAACTTTTCTAGTCTCTTCGCGGAACCCAACGATAAATTTACATACACCACTAAAGTCGTAAGCGAAATTAGAACTAATAAAGACACGCCTGTTTATACAAGATACTATCCCTACGTAATGTCGCTTAAAAGCGAAGTTTAATCCCAGATAAACAAAATGCTAGACGGCGGCATTATTCGACCATCAAGGTCACTTTACAACTCACCCGTTTGGGTGGTAGCAAAAAATCCTGACTCCCAAGGCAACAAGCAGTATCGAGTCGTTATTGACTATCGCAAGCTTAACGCGATCACTGTAGCAGACGGCTACGCAATACCCCAGTTAAATTCAGTATTGTCTGAGCTCGAGAAAAATACATTTTTTTCCGAGTTAGACCTAAAAAGCGGATTTCACCAAATCCGACTCAAAAAATCCGATATTGAGAAAACGGATTTCTCAATCAATAATGGTAAATACGAATTCGCGATATACTCAAAAATTGCCCGTCAATATTCCAGCGAGCCCTAGATGACATTCTTCGTCATAACATCGGCAAACTATTCTACGTCTATATCGATGATATAGTCGTCTTCATCAACTCCGAAGAAGAGCACTCTGCACTTACAGCAAATTTTTAAAACTCTAGAAGACTCTAACATGAAGATTCAGCTATATAAATGTAATTTTTTAAGGACTCTGTAGAATTCCTAGGATTCACTATATCCTCAAGAGGAATTACAAAAAACCCCGCAGAGGTTGAAGCAATAGCAAAAATACCTCACCCAAAAACGGTTAAGCAATTTCGCCTTTCCGGCTACTACCGCCGCTTCATTAAAAATTACGCCATGTTGGCTAAGCCCCTAACGATACTCTTAAGAGGGGAAGAAGGGCGTATATCCAAAAACAAATCAACTAAAACAAATATCGAACTAAATGAAGAAGGAAAATATGCTTTCAATAAAATAAAAAAAATCCCTTATGTCTGACGATGTTCTACTCGCGTACCCCGACTTCAGCAAAGATTTCCATTTAACAACCGATTCCTCAAATTATGCGATCGGTGCAGTCCTTTCTCAAGATAAAAAAACCCGTCGCTTTCATTTCAAGAACACCCAACAAAACAGAAGAAGCCTATGCTACAAACGAGAGAGAGTTTTTAGCTATAATATGGGCCCTAAACAATTTCAGGAACTATCTTTATGGCTCAGCCAGAGTAAAAATATTTATAATAAACAAGCAATTAATTAAGTTTAGTTCTAAGCTAATAATTTTGTAAAATTCAGTTCTACTTTTGATGTTAATCAATAAAGGTCGTAAAGTCCCAAAAATGTATTTTTTTGGATTTCTTATTAAAATAATCCTTAACTGGCGCCCAACGTGGGGCCTACGGTTGTTCGCGGATGGAAAAAAGTAGTAGTAAATATCTTTTAGATTCCGTTCCGAAAACATCGAAAAAAAAAAACGTGTATGATCGCGCGATTAAAAAAGCGTGCAATATTCAAGTGGAATACTTAAAGAAAAGAAAAAACGAAAGCAGCAACCGAGGCCAGAGAATAGGAGCAGCGTATAATGGCCCCCAGTAGACCGACCAAGGACAAAAAGGAGACGCCCAGTCGTCAGCCGGTACGCGAAAGGACCTTCCCCAAAAAATGGAGAAGCTAGCAATGTAAGTTAAGTTTAGAAATAAGAAAGTGACTAAATATATAACTAAGGAAATTGTTTAAAAAGTGAAGTTGGAAAAAATTTTTTTGAAATTAAAGTAGAAGGCAAAATTAATTTGAGAAATTTGAAATTTGAGGCTCCAACCAAAATACTTAAATCCAGAGCAATAGAACACGTTAGGGAACCACTCCATGAAACACTTTTTCAATTTGGCGTACTCGAATACGTCATAATATACAAAGGTACGAAAATGTTCCCCAAGTTTAGAAAAGAAGTAGTAAAGGAACACGGAAACCATTTTAACAGGAACAGGAAAAGTAGTCCATAAAAGAAATATTAGAAATTAAAAATTGTCAGACTCCTGTTAATTTACTTTGCCACTGCGACAGTAGGCATTTACCACTATACCAACTCGCAACTAGTGACGATTAATGACGGACTAGTAAAAATACAGAACGGTTCCTTTAGGCTTATACATATAATGGACCTCAACAAATACGAACAACTTTTGACAGACATGTACAAATTTATTTCATCGGACATACCTAAGGATACTATCCTGTATCCCACCGTAATATACCAGCTAACCCAATCCTTCCAGATATTAGACACAATCAAACCAATTGAAAACAATCAAAAGAGATCTATAAACATTTTGGGAACGGCATGGAAATGCATTGCCGGAACCCCAGATTTTGAAGATTTTGAAGTACTAACAAATAATCTGAACGAAATTAATAGTAATAATAATAAACAAGTAATTATAAATGAACTTTTTAATGAAAAAATTAATAACATTACAAATATAGTAAATAATATCTTTAATAACATAAGGAAAGGTATTTATGTAGAAAACACTAGCAAACTTGCAAAATAGAATAAGATTAATTAAGGAAGAGTTGATCAATATTAAAAACGCCATACAGTGGGCGAAAAAAGACATATTGAATACACTATTGTTAAATAAAATTGAAATTGCTATAGAAAAACTCGAATATGAGAAAATCCCGTTTAAAAATGCGGAAGAGGCACTAGAGATAGCCAATATAAATGTTATTAGCCAAAATATGACGATTTTTTACTTGGTAAAAATACCACTAGTTATTAGAGAAAATTTTCAAAAAATTATCTTAAGACATGTCGTAAAAGCTGACAACACTATAATTGATATTGTAACGAATTTACTGCAAATCCTCTTATTTGCACTTTTGCTAAGTTCGTTGTTGTTGTTGTTGTTGTAGCGATTAGGTTACTCCCCGAAGGCTTTGGGGAGTGTTATCGATGTGATGGTCCTTTGTCGGATACAGATCCGATACGCTCCGGTAACACAGCACCAATAAGGTGCTGGCCCGACCATCTCGGGTACGATTTATATGGCCACATTGAACCTTCAGGCCATCCCCAAGTTCCATGAGGAGCTTGGGTCACCAGAGCCTCGTCTGTTAGTGAAACGGGATTCACCGCTCGAAGGTGAGGTTGACAAATGGGTTGGAGAAGCTATATGTTGCGCTACACAACCCCTTGAATCCCTTGCTAAGTTCGTATCACTAAACTGTTGAATATATAACTACAATATTGAATAATGGAAAAATGGCCTTTATTAAAGTACTTCACAATAACACTTATACTTTGCAACTAGCTGGCTCAATAACCAAACTGATCTATTGCCCGACAGATAGCGTGCTTAACTGAAAACTGCCCATAGCGCCTCTACCGCTGATGCTTTTTTACTTTGTGATTTCCTCGTGGCATATTCTAGGCGCTTCCAGAATTTTACTTAGTTAGTTATAAATTTCTCAGCTTCAACTGCAGATGTATAATTTTTATAGTTTCTCTCATACCCCATGCGCTTGTATGTGTGAGCGACACTTCCACAGTCACAATTGTATACCTTTAGGAGCATTTCAGGTAAGATATCTGCATGTGCTTGTGCGTTGCTCCCAGCTGCGTGTGCCTTCATATGCGTAGACATAATGATTGATTCGTTTATGTAGATACATAATGATTGATCTATGGATGTGCATTCAAGGCGCTGCTTAGCATCGGCTTAGAGATGGCAGCACGCCTTAGTTTTGCTAATATTCGTAGCACTGCCCTCCACCTAAGTCTGATCGTCCCGATCAGACAAATCTCTCGATATAAACGCTGATAGCATCGCCAAATGTACCACTCTTCTATTTATTGATTTTCCAATTGCTTGTATGCGGTAGATGACATCGCTCGGCACGAAAGCCATGCACCTGTTAACCCGCCCTTATAGGGATAAAACCCTAGACACTTTTGTCCGTGGCCTGAAAGGAGACTTAACCAGACTCCTTGGAATAAGAGAACGGGTGGACTTCCTCAGGCACTCCACTTGTGCCTTAAACTAGAGAATCAAAATTTCAGGTCACGTTATGCTTTAAGCAATAATGGCCAAGGTAGAAAGCCACAGGAATTTCGACCACCTTTTCTTTCTAGAAGGCTAAATAATGAATTCTACTCAGAACTGGCATACATGCCCCAGCCCAGGTTGTACGCAACCAACCCATACAAACCACCACAGATGAGTGGTCAAGGCCTACGTCCTCAACTAGCTATTAATTATGGTCAGAGATCAAACTATCCATCACCGAGGCCCTTTCAGAAACCCCAGCCACGTCCAGAACCCATGGCTATAGAGCAGTCGCTAAGAAAACGCAACATAAATTATATGAATAGGCCGCGTCCTAGTGACCCACCTAACAAAAGACCTCCTACCGGAAATCCTCCAGCACAAGTTTCCCCAAACAAAATCCAAAGGAACTTCCATATAGATGCCGATCAACCTGAGGAATATTCCCCTACCATGACAAATGACGATCAGATAAATGCAGGTTATTATAACGACGAAACTTATACCACTCTTGACAACTGCGTGGAAAACCAGAAGGACAATTACTTACAAACAACAGACCTACATTTTTTAGGATGAACCCCTCTTCGCTGCCTTACTTCCAGTGCAAACTGAAGAGTGTAGACACTGTAAAATTTTTATTAGATACAGGATCTACAAAAAACTATATACAGCCCTCCCATGTTCCCAAACCAATCAGAAACGACACAGATCATCAACCCCTTTCTCAGTCCCTCAGCAATAAAAACAACAACTCTAAAATGAAACGCTGGAAATCCATTTTAAAGGAATATAATCATGAACTCCACTTTAAACCTGGCATAACTAAGATTTTAGCTGACGCCCTTTCAAGAATGCCACCTGAACCAATTAATTCTTTATCCTCAACTGAACATAGTGACGAGAGTTCATCGGATAATTTAATTCCTCACGTAGAAATCCCAATAAATGTTTTCAAAAATCAGCTATTTCTGAAAGTAGCCGAAACTTCATCGTACCAATTCAAAATAGTATTTCCCACATACCACAGGCACATTTTAGAGGAACCCGACTATAGCCCAGAAAATTTGATAGACTGCCTTAAAAGATACCTGAACCCCTCCGTACTTAACTGTATTAAGACAGAAGAACGAATTACTGAAAAAATTCAGGAAATATACCCAATCCACTTTAGCAACTATAAGACCAAGTTTACACAACTTCAAGTCCAGGACGTGACAGACGAACAAGAACAGGAAGAAATCATAATCAAAACCCACAAAAGGGCTCACAGAAATTGTCGAGAAAATAAAATTCAAATTTTCGAAGATTTCTACTTCAAATCTATGACTACAAAAATTAAAAGAATAATTCAACAATGTTCAACCTGTAAAGAAAACAAATATGATAGACATCCTAACAAACAGAATTAGTAGAAACCCCAGAACCTCAATTCCACGGAAAAATTTTGCACATCGACATTTACATGACCGGCCGAGACATAGTCCTGACAGCAATAGACAAATTTTCGAAATACGCTCAAAATAAAATACTTAAATCCAGAGCAATAGAACACGTTAAGGAACACTCCGTGAAATACTTTTTCAATTTGGCGTACCCGACTACGTCATAATATACAACGAAACATCCCTGAGCTCAGCTTCCACAAGATTTTTAATGGAGGACACTTTAAACATACAACCGCCTTATACCAGTTTTGTTAACGGTCAAGGGGAACGATTCCACTCGACCCTCACAGAAATAATGCGTTGCTTAAAAGCAGAACGCACCTTCACTTCATTCGCCGAACTTCTCGACAACTCTGTCTACAAATATAATTATACAATTCACTCAACAATAAAAAAGAAATCAATAGAGGTATTTTTCAGGAGAAGAGTCTCCACTGACCCAAACCAATTTGAATGAGCGAGGGAAGAAAACATCTCTGAGTTAAGAAATAATCAGCTTAAAGATCTAACTTATCACCCAGGAGAAACCTTATATGTGAAAATGAATAAAAGGTTATGTACGAAAATGTCCCCCAAGTTTAGAAAAGAAGAAGTAAAAACAGACAGAAACCATTTTAACAGAAACAGGAAAAGTAGTCCATAAAAGCAATATTAAAAATTAAAAATTTAACCCTTCATTTTCAGACTCCTGTTAATTTACTGTGCCACTGCAACAGTAGACATTTACGACTATACAAATTCGCAACTAGTGACGATTAATAACGGACTAGTAAAAATACAGAACGGTTCCTTTAGGCTTATACATATAATGGACCTCAACAAATACGAACAACTTTTGACAGACATGTACAAATTTATTTCATCGGACATACCTAAGGATACTATCCTGTATCCCACCTTAATATACCAGCTAACCCAATCCTTCCAGATATTAGACACAATCAAACCAATTGAAAACAATCAAAAGAGATCTATAAACATTTTGGGAACGGCATGGAAAGGCATTGCCGGAACCCCAGATCATGAAGATTTTGAAGTACTAACAAATAATCTGAACGAAATCAATAGTAATAATAATAAACAAGTAATTATAAATGAACTTTTTAATGAAAAAATTAATAACATTACAAATATAGTAAATAATCTCTTTAATAACATAAGGAAAGATATTTATGTAGAAAACACTAGCAAGCTTGCAAAATGGAATAAGATTAATTAAGGAAGAGTTGATCAATATTAAAAACGCCATACAATGGGCGAAAAAAGACATATTGAATACACTATTGTTAAATAAAATTGAAATTGCTATAGAAAAACTCGAATATGTGAAAATCCCGTTTAAAAATGCGGAAGAGGCACTAGAGATAGCCAGTATAAATGTTATTAGCCGAAATATGACAATTTTTTACTTGGTAAAAATACCACTAGTTATTAGAGAAAATTTCCAAAAAATTAACTTAAGACCTGTTGTAAAAGCTGACAACACTATAATTGATATTGTAACGAATTTACTGCAAATCCTCTTATTTGAACTTTTGCTAAGTTCGTATCACTAAACTGTTGAATAAATAACTACAATATTGAATAATGGAAAAATGGCCTTTATTAAAGTACTTCACAATAACACTTATACTTTGCAACTAGCTGGCTTAATAACCAAATTGATCTATTGCCCGACAGATAGCGTGCTTAACTGAAAACAGCTGCGTGTGCCTACATATGTGTAGACATAATGATTGATTCGTTTATGTAGATACATAATGATTGATCTATGGATGTGCATTCAAGGCGCTGCTAAGCATCGCCTTAGAGATGGCAGCACCCCTTAGTTTTGCTAATATTCGTAGCACTGCCCTCCACTTAAGTCTGATCGTCCCGATCAGACAAATCTCTCGATCAAAACGCGGCTAGCATCGCCAAATGTACCACTCTTCTATTTCGTGATTTCCCTATTGCTTGTATGCGGTAGATGACATCGCTGATCGTCTTCACAACTCTGTACGGGCCTTCCCAACTGCACCGATATTTGGATGGAACACCTTTCCGCCGGTTAGGGTTGTATAGCAGTACCAAATCTCCCTCCCGGAAACCTTCCGAATTATTTTCCTTACCGTACCTGTGTTTCATCATACTACTCATTATCCTGGATCGTTCCCTGTTGTTGTTGTTGTAGCAATGCTCGCCCCACCTAATAGCCGCGACCGATCACAAATTGTCATCAATATCCTCTAACGGGAGCCCAAGGAAACTTGCCGTTTCAACAGGGGTGGACCATAAGGAAAGGGGTGTTAGAGGCGTTGGTTCCAGATTACAATTAAAGAGATGGTTGGTGTCATGTGGGGACACATTGCAAGCGGGGCATACATTTTGTATCTCGGGGTTGATTCTGGATAAGTAAGAGTTTAACCTGTTACAGTATCCAGAACGAAGTTGAGCAAGAGTGACACGCGTTTCCCTGGGGAGTATGCGTTCCTCTTCAGCGAGGTTTGGATAATTTTCTTTAAGAACTGGATTCACCGGGCAATTCCGGGCCTGTTTATGGAGTTCACCAAGGACCTGCTTGTGTTTTTTCACTTCATACGGCTGGGTTCTCAGGTGCCGTATTTCCTCAAAATGCTTATGGAGATGACTCCTTAAGCCCCTAGGCGGTGCTGGTTCATCAATCAGATGTCTGTTGGGATGCCCAGGTTTTTGGGTATTCAACAGGAACTGTTTGGTCAGCATCTCATTTCTCTCCATGATGGGGAGTATTCTCGCCTCATTATGCAGATGGTGTTCTGGGGACATAAAAAGACAGCCCGTGGCGATTCTGAGAGCAGTATTTTTGCTGGCCTGAAGTTTCTTCCAGTGGGTAATTTTTAGGCTTTTCGACCATATGGGTGACGCGTAGCACCTAATCGGCTGGCTAATTGCTTTGTATGTAGTCATGAGCGTTTCTTTATCTTTTCCCCAGGTACTGCCAGCGAAGGATTTAAGGATTTTGTTACGGCTCTGAATTCTCGGAGCAATTGCGGCAGCGTGCTCACCAAAATATTGATCCTGATCAAACGTCACACCCAAGATTTTGGGGTGTAGGACAGTCGGTAGCGTAGTGCCATCGACGTGGATGTTTAAAATGGTTGACATTTGGGACGTCCATGTTGTAAATAAGGTCGCGGAAGATTTAGTCGGTGATAATGCCAGGTTTCGCGAGGCGAAAGACTGGAGAGATCAGGGAGGTAGCCGTTTATTTTATTGCATAGTGCATCGATCTTTGGGCCTGGGCCTGTGGCCATTATTGTGCAGTCATCGGCGTAGGAAACGATTGTGACTCCTTCCGGTGGTGAAGGTAGCTTAGATATGTATAAATTAAACAAAAGTTGGGATAAGACACCACCCTGTGGCACCCCTTGTTTAATTCTCCTTGGTTTTGATGTTTCGTTTCTAAATTGCACCGATGCCAGCCGACCACCCAGATAATTTGCGGTTCACCTTTTAAGACATGGGGGAAGGGTAGACCCTTCCAGGTCTTGCAGTAACGAGCCATGGTTAACCGTATGAAAAGCTTTTGATAGGTCTATAGGTATTGATTTAAACCGCAATTTATCTGGGTGTTAATGGCATTTAGCGCGGTGGTAGTGCTATGGAGTTTTCTGAAGCCATTCTGATGAGAGGCTAGCTGCAAATTTGCTTGGAAATAAGGGAGCAAAATGGCTTCAAGCGTCCTTGCTACTGGCGATAGGAGAGATATCGGACGATACGACTCACCTATGTTAGCTGGTTTCCCAGGCTTTAGTAGCGGGACCACCTTGTCCAATTTCCATTTCTCGGGTATGACAAAGTTGGAAAGAGACAGGTTGAAGACAAGAGCTAAATATTTGAAACCCTCTTTCCCTAGGCTTTTAAGCATCGACATGGCTATGCCTTCTGGGCCCACTGCTTTGGATGGTTTAGCACGACCAATGGCGTCCTCAACCTCTTTAGCGGTGATGGTGATTGGTGACGCGCTGAATTTGTGTTTATGTGCGGGTCTATTGGCTCTCCGTCTATCTTTGTCGACCGCAGGATGCATTATATATTGTCGGCAGAAAGCGCTCGCGCATTTTTTCGCATCCGACAGCACTTTGTCGCCAAAGGCGATGGAAAGTTTGTCATTGTGCTTAGTCGGATTCGATAGGGACTTTACGGTGGACCAAAGTTTACCAACACCGGTAGAGAGGTTACAACCTCTTAGGTGCTCCTCCCATTTCGCCCGCTTGTGTTCATCCACAAGCAATCTGATGCGTTGGTTTATATCCCTTATTTGGGGGTCACCTGGATCAAGCTGTCTTATAAGATCACGTTCTCTCGCTAAGTTTGCGACCTCCGCCGGGAAGTGGGCCAGATTGCGGGAATTCTCCCGGCGGGAATGAAACGTGCCGAGGCGGATTCAATGACCTTACGGAAGGCACGCTCCCCTTGGCGGGCATCAGTCGAGATAGGGAGGGCAGCAAAGCGGTTGTCTGTAAAGGATATATATTCTTCCCACTTTCCTTTTTTGAAGTTTATGAAAGCGCGTTTTTCAGTGACGATGAAGTCGGCGATACGCTCGAGCAAAATAAGTATGGGCATGTGGTCGGATGCCAATGTTACCATCGGCTGCCAGTTGACGCAATTTACGAGTTCTGTGCTCACGATTCAGATATCTGGCGAGCTGTGACAGCTTCCTACCATCTCCGTTTATTGTGCAGAACGTCGTTTCTTCTATTTGATTCGCCAGTATCGCACCCCTACTGTCCGCAAGTTTGAATGCCATAATAGATCATGATGGGCATTGAAATCGCCTAAGATAATGCGATTGTTGCCAGTGAGTAAGGCCCTGATATTAGGGCGGTATTCACTGGGGCAACAGGTGGCAGGAGGGATATAGATGTTGATGATTTCTAGGTTTGCATCGCCTGACCGGACAGATAGGCCTTGACGTTCTAAGACATTGTCCCTGCGGTCGATGCCAGGATCAAATATATAATATTGCACAGACTGGTGTATGATAAACGCGGGGCCGCCTCCATTTCCGCTATCGCGGTCTTTCCTGTGGACATTATACCCAAAGCAGGTCTGCAATGCAGATCTTGCTGTGAGTTTAGTCTCTTGAATCGCAGCAATGCGGATGTTGTGCCGCTTCATGAAATCGACTATCTCCGTAATCTTCCCAGTTATTCCATTACAGTTTAACTGCAGAATTCTGAAGTTCATAAGGGGAGACGCCGCCAATATGGGGGTAAGTGACGGGTGACTATGCCTGGGTTGTGGAAGGCCAGGACGCAATTGCTGTTTTGGCCCTGGGACTGGGCGTCCTTGGGCAAGCATTGGGGTACCCGGATGATTTGCGTTTGCGACCTGGCAACATGGCCCGATGAAACCCGTCGGGGGTTGCCGTCGCGGAGACCAGAACATCTAGGAATGTGGCACCACCCAAGGCAGGAGCTGCATTGGGCGGATGTCGCAAACCTATATATTCTGTATTGGCAGACGGTGCAAACGGTGGTAGGGACTAAGAGTCCGTTTCCCTGACCTGCACGATTGCTGCCGGAAAAGAGGGGGGTGAAGACGGGGGCAGGGGATGATGCTCAGCATTGCTACCAACTCTACTACGAAGGTAATAGTTATGAGTGGTATCAGCTGTTTCAGTTGTTGGCGCCGTGGGGCGCGAGCAGCAGCGGGTACTTGTTGTGGCTTGCTGAGCAGCGGGGCTGCTGGAAGGTAGTGGGGGGGGGGGGGGGCGCTTAGGCGTATACTGCGGGACGCTCTTGGGCGTGAACAGCAAGGAGCCACAAAAGATTTATAAAAGTTACGTGGACGTCGGGTTTTTGGGATCAAGCCCAGAACAACCTGTCCGATGCAACCATCCCTTGCACGAGACACACTGAACAGAGTATAACCGTCCTAAAAAGATTCTTTTCCGGTAGATGCAGCAAAACCATTTCTCAGGACCGGGCTCAAGAGACGTACCCGGATTGGATTCGATGCCTTCCCGGAGTAAGAGAGTATGGAGCAGTCCTGCTGCAAGGAGCTGCTGGGAGGATGACAATTTGTGGGAGGGACGAAACAAATTAAATGGGGTCACACTGAAATGAGAGTCCTTGGTCGGGAAAAATCCCGAGTCGCTCCGGTACATACAACCGACTGCCTTGGGATAGCGCTGGATCGTTCCCTCGCAATCTGTTGCTTTGCCAATGAAGAACTATTTCGCAGGGCTTGATCATGACGGATTGACTTTGCATCATCAGTATCGTCTTGACGTTTCACAACAGTAGTGCGCGCTGTCTTGAAACCACCCTTGCATTCTTTCTGGAAAATTCTTTCAGTCGTTTTAGTGCGTCCATTAGGGTTTGTCAATGCCAGTGTTTTTCTCGCAGGTACCTTTTATTTCGCTTTATTTGGCCCATTCGATCCATCAACCTTTGCTCGATCTACTTTCCTTGACTTTCGTGGTCTCTGTCGAATCTCCTCCATCAGCACTCTCTTACTGCTGAACCCTTTTTCCAAACTGAAGTTAAGTGGCACATCTTGGTTCTCATAACGCATCACCCTTCTCTGCATATCGAACTTGATGTCATGGTCAACCATGAAATCCACTCCCAATATAACTTCATCAACAATCTCCGCCACAACTTATTTGTGTAAAACCATGACCTTCCCAATTAAGACTTCACAGATCACTTCTCCCCTGACTTGTTTATACTCGCCAGTGATCGTTCGCAACCTCGCTCCAGGTAATGGCTTTACTCTCCTGTAGACCAAATCAGATCGAATCAAGGAATGAGATGCGCCCGTATCTACAATCAGTACATGTTCTTTACCATGCACATTCCCTCGTACGGTAAGGCTGCTCGATTTTCTACCAATTTGCAACACAGATATCACAGGGCATTCAATAGCTGGATCTAGCTCTCGATCTCTACCTCTTACTCGCTCTTGCTCATCTCCTCCAGCTGTGAGTTTACGGCCACCCACATTGTTGGAACTATTAGGACCAAGATCGCAATGACGTGCAATGTGACCGGGCTTCCCGCATTTGAAGCATTTGATAACTTTTTCACTCCGCTTTTGCGATCCTTTCAGCGCCTTCAATATTGCGTCTACCCACTCTGGCCTTTCTACTTCCATACGGCGTGCTTTAAAAACTGGCTTACACAGAAGCGACGCTGTTTCCTGAATCAAAGCTTGTGATACGGTTTCTGCGAATTTTGGCATTGGATTTGCGTATGTAGCTGGCTTTGTTTCGACGTCCTCTATGCCATTTTTAAAGCTCTGAATCTTTATCCTTTCAGTGTATTCCACGGGTGCGTCCGCATTCGCTAAATCCCACGCAAACTCTTGCAATGTTTCACCAGGCCTCTGGAAGCGGTTTAGTAACTCCATTTTGAATATCTGTTTTCTATGCTCACTTCCATAACTACTCTCGACAGCGGCCATCAATGCTTCATAGTTGTTCCGCTATTCTTCAGGAATCGTCTGTAGGATTTCGGCTGCTGGTCCCTTCAATGCTACGAATAGAGCTGCAACTTTATCTTCAGCATTCCAGTTGTTCACTGCTGCGGTCTTCTCACACTGTAGCTTAAAGACCTGGAAAGGAACAGAACCGTCAAAGGATGGTGTTTTTACCTTTGAAATGCTCGCTGGTACAGCTGGGCGGTTTAGTTGTAACTGCTCCATACGACCTTTTAACGCTTCTATCTCGGCATCAGTTTTGTCCTCGAGTTGTAAAATTTTTGCATCCTGCTTTTCCAGTTTCACAAAGAGCTGCGATGATACCTGTTCCGAATTTGTGCCGATATTTCAGATATACGTGCCTCTTGCGCTTCCAGTTGAGATGCCAAATATGTCTTCTATTCTACCAATTGCGATGTTATACGGGTTTCCCTCGATTCCAGTTGGGATGCCATATCGGTTGATATTTGTGACGACATTTCCGAAATGCGCGTTTCTTGTGCTTCGATCTTCGATGTTACTGTCGACGTTTATGCAGATATTGCAGCTAATATTGTCTGCGGGTTTTCGCTTTTCACCTCAATTTTTGTTGTTGTCTCTTCGCCATCAAGATGAAAGAAATACTCTTCCACGTTAATTCCTTCTGCTTCCATTGCCTTTCGTAGTCTTGCCTGAAGTTCGAGTTTGTTGCCGGTTGTATTCAATCCACGGCTCTCCAACTTCTTCTTCAGTTGCTGGATCTTTAATTCACTGAACTTTGCCATGTCCTTGTTGTACTCTGGAATTTATTCAACAATTCCTCTTCTGACACCAATTGTAACGAAATTACTGCAAATCCTCTTATCTGCCCTTTTGCTAAG
Source organism: Eurosta solidaginis (assembly GCF_040869045.1). Lineage (NCBI taxonomy): Eukaryota > Metazoa > Arthropoda > Insecta > Diptera > Tephritidae > Eurosta > Eurosta solidaginis. The sequence continues at coordinate 34,042,555 of NC_090324.1, read as the reverse complement.
TTCGTATCAATAAACTGTTGAATAAATAACTCCAATATTGAATAATGGAGAAATGGCCTTTTTTAAAGTACTTCACAATAACACTTATATTTTTCAACTAGCTGGCTTAATAACCAAACTGATCTATTGCCCGACAGATAGCGTGCTTAACTGAAAACTGCCCATAGCGCCTTTACCGCTGATGCTTTTATATTCTGTGATTTCCTCGTGGCATCTTCTAGGCGCTTCCAGAATTTTACGTAGTTAGTTATAAATTTCTCAGCTACAACTACAGATGTATAATTTTTATAGCTTCTCTCATACCCCATGCGCTTGTATGTGTGAGCGACACTTCCACAATCACAATTGCATACCTATAGGAGCATTTCAGATAAGATATCTGCATGTGCTTGTGCGTTGCTCTTAGCTGCGTGTACCTACATATGTGTAGAATTAATGACTGATTCGTTTATGTAGATACATAATGATTGATCTATGGATGTGCATGCAAGGCGCTGTGTAGCATCGGCTTAGGGATGGCAGCACCACTTAGGTTTGCTAATATTCGTAACAATATGGAATTTGAAAAAATATTAAAAGGAAAAAAAGAAATTTACGGAATAAAAAAATTTGCGATAGCTATAAGAAAATAGAAATTTGTTGACAGAATCATTTAGTTGACATAAGTAATAAAACTTGTATGCCTAGGATAATAAATAGTCTTAATTCAGCTTGCACTAAAATCAAAAATCGAAGAAATAAAAACCGGTATATTACACCTTAATGGCTTTAAAGGACAGACATTCACAGATGGAGAGCTTAAGAATATATCAGGAACACAACTTATCAACTATCATAATTCAACGCTGAAAATTAATAGTCAAACGTACATTAACTATGCCATAGTACCATTTCCCGCTATCCCAGCAGTCGTGCAATCTGCACCAATTGAAAATAATCGAATTATGTTACTTTCCCTCAAAGCTCTGAAAGAGTTACGCATAGAGAATATACACAGAATAAATCTTCTTAAAGTAGCAACGATATCCGACTGTTCCCTTTCACTTGGATCAGTTGTGACTACTTTAATCATTATAATAATTTTTTGCAAATTCTGGAAGAAGTCCAAAAACAAGATATAATTTCTTATGATATTTATTTGCTGACCGCAAGTGCAAGAAAAAAGATAAACTTTTTCTCCAGTTAACTCCCTACGTTTCGCCAATCTCATTTGCATCCTCAGGGGCAGGATCTTTATTTTATAAGACACAAACAAAGATAATACATAAGAGACAATATCATAAAAAACATGTATAAGTGTCACTTACATTGAAAAAGTTGGAAAAATATAATATAAAAACATTAAACAATAACAAATTTTTTTTTAATTTTGAGTCACTTATAACATAATTTATCTACACCATCAATTTCAGGTACATTTGTCAGACTGATTTGTTATCATAAACATAACAAATATGCTGCCGCGATTTCGACGCTATCTTCCTTTTTTTTCATGGTTTTTCTTTGTTTTTCAATATATGCAGGCTCTCCAGTGTGTATCTTGTTCTCTCTCTTTTCTCTGTGTCTAAAATTCTCGCCTTTTGTATATCAGCTGTATGCGCATGTGTCAGTATATGTTGTGCAAGAGCTGTACCGCTTTTGTTTCTTCTTATGTCCGATTCGTGTTCTTGTAATCGCAATCCTAGTGGCCTTTTTGTCGTTCCAATATATATTTTGTTGCAGTCGTTGTTCTCTCCTCCGTTGCATTTAATTTCGTATATGACATTGTTTCTATGTTGTGATTCTATTTTCTTTTGGTTTTGGTGTATACAGTTGAGAGTGCGCAATTTGATATATACGCCAGAGATAAGTATTGTTTGTGTTCTTTTAAGTTTTTGTTTAGCTCTTCTGAGAATTTTGGGATGTATGTGATGCTGTGGTATCGTTTTGTCTCATTTGTTGTTTGTGAAAGGGTTATTTGTTTGGACTTATTATTACTTTCTTTGGTTTTTTGTTCAATCAGGATATTTACTAAATGACGTGGGTAGTTGTTATTTATAAGCACTTTGCAAATTTTTTCCGTTGTTCGATTCCGTAAATTGTTCATGGCTAAGGGTTACAACTTTATTTATCATATTTTTAGCTGTATGGATTTTGTATTTTTTCGGCTGGGCTGAGAGAAAATTGATTATTCTGGATGACACTTTAGGATTCGAGTATCAATTGATACAAATTTCGTTGTAGTTTCTGTGTGCAAGGACATCCAAAAACGCGATCTTTTGGTTTTCTTCTTTTTCCATAGTAAACTGTAATTTGTTATGATACTGGTTGAAAGTGTTCCGCTATTGTCGGATATAGAGGTTTGCCCATGGGTATTCCAAAGCTTTGCGTATAAGTTTTGTTATCGTACGTGAAATAGCTATTGTCCTTCAGACAGGAGTTCAGTATTTCAAGAAACTTATTTCTCGGTATGTTTGTTTGGATCTGATGAAACTTACTCATTATGATTTTGATAGCAAGATATGTGGGTATGTTAGTGAATAATGACACCACATCGAAGGATACCAATAGTCGTCTTCGCATATTTGAACCTTCTCCAGCCTATCTTTGAGTCTAAAAGAGTTTTTTATATTGTACTCGTCCGATATGAAGTCATTCAGCAATTTTCCATCAAATTTGGGCAAACCATAGCAGGGAACATCGACCGAGGATGCTATTGGACGTAGAGGTATATCCAGCTTATGAGTTTTCGGTAAGCCGTAAAGTCGTGGCGCATTAGGTGCTGTGGATGTAAGTTGCTGTTTGCTTTTAAAGTTAATTAGTTTGCTTTTGTAGAGTTCGTCGACGATGTTGTTGTTCTGTTTCTGTAGCTTGTTAGTTGGGTAATTTCGGGCAACTCTATAAGTGCCTTTGTCTCCAAGCAACTTGTTCATTTTCTCCCTGTAATCAGCTTTGTACATGACCACTGTTTTTGTCGGAATCCGTTATGATAATATCATTTTTGTATCGTTTTAAAAAGGATTTTGTTTTATTGAACGTTGCGACTATAAATTTGTGAACTGGGTATATGACACAATGTCATATAGAAATTAAATGCAACGGAGGAGAGGACAACGACTGCAACAAAATATACATTGTAACGACAAAAAGACTACTAGGAGTGCGATTACAAGAACACGAATTGAACGTAAGAAGAAACAAAAGCGGTACATCTCTTGCGCAGCATATACTGACACATGCGCATACAGCTGATATACAAAAGGCTAGAATTTTAGACACAGAGAAAAGAGAGAGGACAAGATACACACTGGAGAGCCTACATATATTAAAAACAGAGAAAAAGCAATGAACAAAAAGGAAGATAGCGACGAAATCGCTGCAGCATATTTGTTATGTTTATGATAACAAATCAGTCTGACAAATTGTTACGGTATACTGTTATGGTCTACTGTTACGGTCTACTTGAGAGAGTCGGCGTGCGAACACGCCTAGTGACTAGTTATAGGACCTAATTGTTGCGATGGGAAAGTATCGAAAAATGACAAGAAAAAGATCGGCGATCACTAGCAAAAAAGAAATGAAAAACCACGAGTTTCCGGAAAAAAGTCGAGCAAGACGGCCACTGCTAAAAGGGCTGATAGCGAAAAAAAAGAAACCACGAAACCACGAGTTTCCGGGGATAAAAAAAGAAAATCTTCTCTTCCCTTTTTGGTTGGCACGCTGACGAAACCGGTCAGACAAAGATTCATTCGTCATCATATAAAGCTGGAGCACAGCCGTATTTCTGCTAACGAAAATAAGAGAAAACATCGGGATTAAGGAAGTACATAATACAGCGTAATTGCTCACAAACCAACGAACAAACACCGGCATATACATACAAACAAGCGCAGCTCGCGCCATTTCGAATATTTTCACCCATCGAATGTTGGAACTTGGTTAAATTTTGTACTAAATCATCGCAAAAGCCAGCCCGAGGCTTACCACCAGCACCAGCAAGAACCATAATAGCGGCAACAACGCCTAACCTGCAACAACACAGAGGTACACTAGCGGATGCCGCCGGACGGTCTTTTGCCGGATAAGTGGGTTCCGGCCTATTGAGTGATTCCGTTTTTTTTTTTTTTTTGCTTTAAAACGCGTACACATCTTTGGGCGCTGATACTTTGCCTTTCGTTTGTGGGTCGTGCGTTATGTACCCTATTGTATGAAGTCCTGTCAGAAGGCAAACCATCATTGTCCTGATTGTAATGCATTCATTGGCACCTATTCAAATTGGTTTCCAGTAAACGGAAACCGAAAAATTCTAATATGTCCGCACTAAAGCCAGAGCAGATAAAAATTTCTATCTTAAACAAATCAGAAGACAGCGCGAGCATAAATCGGTTGGAGGTGATAGTTTTCATATTACAGCGTTCCAAGGACGTGCACATAAATGTATTTAGATATATACGCGCCCATACTTGCTATTATATGTATTCAACCCATATACGACACCAGTAATTATTATTTGTAATGTGTCATAATTATAATATGGCAGCATTAACGATTATGAAATTAAAATAAACTTTCTACAAATATTCACTTGCATGTACACTCAAAAAAAAACTGGGTTGCGATTTTTAAGTAAAATTTCTGAAAAATGATTCAATGCAAGTTCTATTTATGTATATTTTTCTCAGTATACTACCAGGCTTTTGTATTTGTATAAGCCAATTAAAAAAAAGGGGAAACATTGGAATTATTTGCCAGAAAATAGATTGCCATAACAAGGCGGGAGGCTTCGCTAAATCGTAAATATATTTTCAACATATAAATCCAGCTAAATTATATTAATGCAATCAACCATATTTAGTTTTAAAACCCTAGACATGCAAATTTGTACGTTATATTCACATAATTGAAATGTAAAACTAATAGATTATTTAAAAGGTGTCTGATTATTTTCATATGCCCTTAATGGAAATTAGCACATTCATACATACTTAAGCATATAGGAGTTTTCTTTATTTGTTTTAACGTAACCAGTAAACACAATATATATTTTAGATGGTATAGCGCGCCTAGTATTTATTTCTTTTTATATCATACCTAAATATGAATGCAACCTTTAAGTACGGACGTTGAAGAATTACGTCAAACGTCAAAGGTTTATTGCTCAATTTTCACCAGCTATGTATCAAAGTACTTGAAGAAAGTTCGTGTTTCAAAACCTGAAGGATTTGTATGAATACATTCGTCTGAAACCGCGTATAACTAAGCATGTCTACTTAAAATAATTGATACTCAGAAGTCAGATCACGTTATCATTGTAATATTTCTTTCATCTAATACCTGTAATGAGGTTAAACGAACTGATAAAAGCCCAACATTTACATGCGTAACTTTGAGCGGAAAGTAAATTTTTATGAATAGGGTAATAAAAAGGGAAAATTGATATAACTAGAAGTAATGTTGAGCGAAGTGACATTAAAATAGAATAAAAAAAAAAAAGTAAACAAAAATTTAGTTAACATACCGTCACCTGAAATAAAATAGACTAAACTCAAATAAAACAAGATAAACTAAAATAGACCGAACCAAAATAACATACACTAAAACCAAACAGGCTAAAACAAATTACAATTAAATAAAATACAACCAATTTTTTTTTCTTAAATATATCCCTCTCTACTTAAATACATCTAGGGCCTTCCGCCAAATTTACGACTAGAACTTTTCTTGTTATATGGAATATCTAATTCAACCAGATCCTCGTACATTTTGTAATACCTACCACTTAAGATTGTTTCTTTTTATGCTTTAGGGTTCTACTTAGATTATTTCTAATAAGTCTAAGTATTGTAACAAAATGAATTATAAATAAATTGTAATTAGAATGGGAATGCTGACGTCTCCCTTTATTTAGAAGGCATAGGGTAAAACAGGTAAGGGGCCACCGAAAATTTAGGTGCGATTTTGAGGGTGGGATAAGCACCGGGCGTCGCAACACCACCCGCGGCGCCCCTATTTTATATTCGGCCCTTTTTGTTTATTCCCTTTTTTTTTAATTTCCGCATTTTTTTTCTCTGATTTTCAGCGTTGGTTACCGGCCATGTCCGGTTCGGTAATTTTTTTTGCGGTTATTTTTTTTTTTGAATTTAAATTTTGAATGTTTAACGGTGTGTCCGTGACATCCTGGTCGGCCGGATGTTGTTTTAGTTTGAATTTATAAGCGTTTTGAATCCGTCTCTGCGCTTCAGTCGGTTTTTCTTGAATTTGACAGCTGTTAGTTTTATAGGCATGATAGGAATTTTATTTCTGTTTATGGCGCAGGAACAGTAAGGTTGGCAAGGACCCGCCCCAGCTGACAATGACTAGCCACTGTGCACCACAACATCATGCCGACCGCCTTCCTTACTGCTTCCACCGAAAATGCGTATCCAAAACAGATGGCGCCCAACGGGATTTGGTGCCTGAGGCGTTGTCGCGTTGGTCATTCCTGGTCAACTTGTGAAGTTAACCAACCCACCAGTCCGAGGTGAGCAGCCGCAGGAGCTCCTGCGTTGCGGTGGGATGGTTGGATGGATCAAGTTGTCCGGAGTGATCATCGTTGACAGTTGCTGAGGGCGCCATAACAGATGGCGCCCAACGTGGCACCCGAGGCGCTGGCCGAGAGGGTCAGTCGGGTCAACCTGTGAAGTTGACCATCCCACCAGTCCGAGTGAGCAACCACAGGAGCTGTCACCTACGTTGCGGTGGGATGGTTGACAGATCAAGTTGTCCGGAGTGGTCATCGGGGGCAGTAGCCGAAGGAGCCACGAGACTTAACGTCAGTCCCGGGTTTTTTTTATTTTCACCCGATGAGGCAGTGCTGAGCGCACTTAAGTTTTTTTTTTGTAATTGGGTTTTTTTTTTTATTTTCCCGAAAGTTGTCCGTAGTCGGCAGTGGAAGTATTTTTTCCGCTAAATTGGGTTTTTTTTTTGTCTAAATTTTTTTTTTAGTTTTCTTGTTTCAGCCGAATTTGTGCGTCAGGTATGACTGTGTGTGCATTTTAAGGACCCCAGCTCATCCCACGTCTCAGGTGGTAGCACCGAATACCACCTGGATTATGACGGGGTGAGCTGGGATCCACAGGGGCACCCTTTTCTCTCCCACCAGACTGGGGGAGCAGCTCCGAAACCGCCCCACCCATAGCGGCGGAGGCAGTAGGGTTGTCCAGTGAGAATGAACGGGACGCCTCAACACCCCCAACCAGTCCCAGGGGCGAGCCCCTGGAGAGTGCCCCTGCGTTGCGGTTGGGCGTGTTGAGACCAACCCGTGTGTGCCTGGAGTGACCCTAGTGGCCCCAACCAGTCTCGGATGGGGCCCTTAAGACCCCCTCGCATTGCGGTTGGGTGCACTAGGGGCAAGTATGAATGGATTTGTGTTTTTTTTTGCCTCTACCCTGTGCCTTCTGGAGGAATCGACCCATCAGCATTCCCATTGATCATACAAAATATATATATATATATAACTGAGCAATTTTTTTTTGCAGCTTTGACATTCTCCGTTAGATACGGCTATCTATTTTAGTATTTATTCTTGCGAGTTTTTTTGTATTTCCTCGCGCACTTATATACATTTTTTTTTTTAAAACCAACCCATCGTCTGGAATATGCGGTGGAAGGGGGGTGAATTCAGACCTTTTTCCTAACCCCTAACTGCCTTACGTTTTTCTGTAAATAAAAGTTTTTTTTTTCGAATACTAGGATTTGACAAACTACGAACTAACAAATAAATTTTTTTCCGAATTATAATGTCGCGTGACCAGTCCTTTGGGCACCCGGGCGGGAATACTCCGTTCGGGAGTGCGGGGAACTTCAGAGGACACCAAAACCGGGGCGGAAATAATAGGGGAGCTTGTTCAAAGACCAAACGTCCCCTGGTCATGCATGCGCCAGTAGGTGGCCAGTATGGTGACCCCGCTAGGATGAACGCAGGCTCGGATCTGAACGCGCCCCTGCTAAATGCGCATGATATTTCGGGTCTAATGACCAATGTGTCGACCCACGCACCTGATGGTGCTGGTACTTTACCACGAAATTATGGAATGGGAAATATAAGAGAAGCTGCAGGTCAATCAGAAACAATATGGACCAGCTCAACGCCGCCCTCGAATCTGCGCAGCAATCAATAAATCAGAACCGGAACGTGAATAGAATGTACCGTAACCCACTTCCAACAGTAGCACCACCGGTGAACCCTGCTCCGAGCAGCATAGTAGTGAAACCGCAGGAGTGGAAAATCTCGTTCGACGGCACTAGAAGCGTGGCAGATTTTCTTTTTAAGCTGAACACCTTGTGTGAGCGCACACAATGCACGGACGAACAAATAATGGCTAGTTTCCACCTATTTCTTTCCGGGCGGGCCGAAGAATGGTACTGGCTGTTCACGAAACAAAACCCAAATGCGACATATGCCTTTTTGTGCTACTCCTTAAAAAGGGAGTTCGTTACTTTAAAAACTGACCACGAGATCATGATGGAGATCTCCATGCGGAAGCAAAAAGCAAGTGAGTGCTATGACGTGTTCCACACGGACATAATCTCCTTGAACGTGCGCTTAAGAGAACCAATTTCGGAGGTTCTACTGATTAACATTATAAAAAGGAACGTCAACAGTAGCCTTAAGCTGATGCTTTTCAACGCAGATCTAAGGACTTTTCATGATCTACGCGATGTAGCACGCAGAGGTGAACAAGTGCTGATGGAAAGCAAGCTGTTGGGAGCCACTTACCCAGGACCGCATGCGAACGAAGCACGTGTGACAACCCCGGACATAAAGAGGGAAAGCGAGGACGACGGAATGGTTCCGCACATAGAGGCGCTGGAATATCGATGCAACAGGAGACCGGACTATTTAGGAATCCAATGCTGGAATTGCCATGCAATGGGCCACTCCTATATATACTGTGAGGCACCCATCAAGAATCCTTTTTGTTTTAGATGTGGGTATAAGGGTGTATTTACTCCTAAATGCCCTAGGGACCATCGCAGGCAGGGAAACCAGTACCCGAGCGAGAAGGCGGGGGAACCTCGTTCGGCTTCATAGCTCCCACACCACCCGGTGCTCGAGGGGTCGTCCCGTGCACCGAACCAGAGGGTAAATCTTTGCATGGAGGTGGTGAGCTTCCGAGGTGCAGTAGTACCCTGGCAGAAGAACCCTCAAACGAAATAATAACTTACCCTGACAGTACGGACAATTCGAATAGTTCTGAATCCGAGAGTCAAACGTCCTCATCCGCGATTGGTGAGCCGATCAAGATTCTGCGACGCCAGCACAGGGATGTCGCTTGCCTAACGCAATTTTCACTAAACCTAGAAGAAAGGGAACATAGGTATGAACCAATAAGACATACCATTTTTGAACAATACCCGGTATCGGACAATATTTTGAAGTGCAGGAAGAGATACCACAGGAGAGTACAGGAGCGTAGACTGCTGCAAGCCACCACGTTAACGCTTACAGAGGATGAAAGGCCTCTCGTAAAGGCTAAAATTAAAGACAGTTTTATTGTAGGGTTGTTGGACTCGGGAGCAACGTCTCCATCTTAGGAAAAAATGGATTAGAATTCCTAGAGGATAACGGCTTCGATTATCAGCCCTTACATGCTTTCGTATATACCGCGGGCGGCAACAAGCAAAAAATTTTAGGCTCAGTATCTCTACCGGTCACCTTCAAAAATATCACAAAGGTTATTCGTTTTTACCTTGTTCCTTCACTGCTCCAAGAAGCTTACTTCGGGGTAGATTTTTGGAGAGCATTTGCGTTAGCTCCCGAAATATTCCCAAGCGTAGAGTGCATAGAGATTAGACTTGAAAAGGAAGAGGAACCTAACCTCCATGAATTGTTACCAGCCCGGAAATTAGAATTGCAAAAGGTCATCGAGACGTTTCCTTCGTACGAGAAGTTAGGACTAGGACAAACTAAATTAGTGGAGCATCACATTGACACCGGTGATGCAGTTCCCATAAAAAGCAAACATTTCCCTCTTTCGCCACCGAGGCAAGCCGAAGCTTTTAGCGAACTAGACAGGTTACTCGAATTAGAAGTTATAGAAGAATCAAACTCTCCGTGGTGTAGTCCTGTAGTACTGGTCCGGAAACCAGGTAAAGTTAGGCTGCGCATAGATTCGAGGAAGTTCAACGCGGTGACTAAGAAGGACTCATCCCCTGCCTCATATCAACGGCTTATTTAGTAGACTGAAAGATACGCATTTTATTAGTGGCATTGGTCTGAAGGACGCGTTCTTCCAGATCAAATTGACAGAGTCCTCCAAGGAAAAAAAGCATTCGCAGTTCCGGGGAGGCCTCTGTGCCACTTCCAGGCCATTTGTTCTGTGCAATGGACCGCAGACTATGAGTAGGCTTATGGACAAGGCAATCCCTTCGCGTCTGCGAGAGAACGTCTTTGTCTACCTGGACGACCTGATGGTATGTAGCACTAATTTTGAAGACCACCTGAAATTGCTAGCGGAAGTGGCCAAATGTTTGAGAGACGCAGGTTTGACAATAAACGTAAACAAAAGTAAATTTTGTCAGAAGGAAATACGATACTTAGGGTACTTGATAGGCAGCGGGTGTTGAAAGTGGATCCGGGAAAAATAGAAGCAATGCAAAACTTTCTGATCCCTAAATCCCCTCGGCAGGTGCGTAGATTTGTGGGCATGGCGAATTGGTACAGGGCGTTTATTACCAATTTTTCTGACTTGGCAGGTCCCTTGACCGACTGTCTCCGTAAGTCATCAGGCCCGTTCAAGCTTACCCCTGAAGCTATAGAGGCCTTAGAAAAACTAAAAGTAGCTTTGAGTTCCGCTCCTGTCTTGGCCCAACCAGACTTTTGCAAGGAATTTGTAATACAATGCGACGCTTCCAAAATAGGTGTTGGCGGAGTGTTGTTCCAGGTCGATGACGAGGGCGCTGAGCATTCAATCGCGTTCGTGTCGAAAAAGCTGAATAATGCTCAACGCAATTATACGGTAACCGATATGGAATGTCTCGCCGCCATAATCAGCGTGAAGCGTTTCCGACCCTAGGTTGATGGATTACCGTTTCGGATTATCACGGACCACTCCAGTCTCAAGTGGTTAATGACACAAAAAGACTTGAGCGGGAGGTTGTGGAGGTGGTCGCTCCTACTGCAAAGATACGATTTTAAAATGGAACATCGTAAAGGCACCCTGAATGTAGTACCCGATGCGCTTTCGCGGTTTGATGCCGATGAGTTGACTTTCACTACCACACCCGGGGAAATAAATTTAGTCTCTCCCGAATTCAGCAGTAACGAATATCTCGATTTGATTCGGACCGTCACCGAAAACGAGGAATCGCTTCCGGACTTACGAGTGATAGACAGTGTAATTTTCAAAAGAGTTAAATTTCGCAAGGGGGTGGAAGGGGAAGAAGACTCGTTGTGGCGATTATGGTTGCCGGAAGGGTTGACTAAGGAAGCAGTGAGACTAGCACACGACACTAACCCGAGTTACCATGGCGGGTGGCAGAAAACCTTAGAACGTGTTAGGCAGAAGTACTTCCGGCCACAGCAGGCTAAGGACGCCAGGGACTACGTCCAGCGTTGTGACACCTGCAAAGCTGTAAAATCCAGTAATCAGCAGTCGAGACCACCTATAGAGAATACCTTTGCATCCGAGAGGCCATTTCAGCGGTTATATTGCGACTTCCTAGGGCCGTATCCGAGATCTAAGCGGCGCAATCAATTTCTTTTTATAGTACTAGACCATCTTTCAAAATACGTTTGGCTAAATCCCACGCAGAGAGCCACCACTGTTAACGTTATAAATTACTTCGCTTCAGAAATTTGTCCAGCTGTAGGGGTCCCTGACTTTATTCATAGTGACAATGGTAAACAGTTTATCTCGAAGGAAATGAACCAATTTTTAGCAAATTACATGGTGACGCACGTGAGGACGGGGTTATATGCTCCTCAAGCAAACGTATCAGAGCGCGTTAATAGAGAAATTGTTTCGAAGATTAGGATTTTCCTGAAAGATAAACCTGACCATACCGATTGGGATAAGCATATACCCGAGATTTTATCAGTTTGAGAAGTGATTTTCATACGGCGATTCAGTGCTCTCCATACTTTGCATTATATGGCCAAAATATGGTCCAACATGCCTCAACGTACAAAATTTTAGAGAAGCTCGACAGCCTTCGGGAAGACCAAGTTACGATAGTAAGTAGAGCTGACAAGTTGGCCAATATTCTTGAGCAGATCCATAGAAATCTAGATCAGGCCAAGGATAGGGGAGTAACCGCCTATAACAAGCGCTCTAGGCAAGTCAACTATAAGGAAGGTCAGGAAGTTTCTCGGAAAAACTTTGCCTTAAGTAACTTGTTGTTGTTGTTGTTGTTGTAGCAATGCTCGCCCACCTAATAGCCGCGACCGATCACAAATTGTCATCAATATCCTCTAACGGGAGTCCAAGGAAACTTGTCGTTTCAACAGGGGTGGACCATAAGGAAAGGGGTGGTTAGAGGCTTTGGTTCCACATTACAATTAAAGAGATGGTTGGTGTCATGTGGGGACACATTGCAAGCGGGGCATACATTTTGTATGTCGGGGTTGATTCTGGATAGGTAAGAGTTTAACCTGTTACAGTATCCAGAACGAAGTTGAGCAAGAGTGACACGCGTTTCCCTGGGGAGTATGCGTTCCTCTTCCGCGAGTTCTGGATATTTTTCTTCAAGTACTGGATTCACCGGGCAATTCCCGACATAAAGGTCCGACGCCTGTCTATGGAGTTCACCAAGGACCTGCTTGTGTTTTTTCGCTTCATACGGCTGGGTTCTCAGGTGCCGTATTTCCTCAAAATGCTTACGGAGATGACTCCTTACGCCCCTAGGCGGTGCTGGTTCGTCAATCAGATGTCTGTTGGGATGCCCAGGTTTCTGGGTATTCAACAGAAACTGTTTGGTCAGCATCTCATTTCTCTCCCTGATGGGGAGTATTCTCGCCTCATTATGCAGATGGTGTTCTGGGGACATAAGAAGACAGCCCCTGGCGATTCTGAGAGCAGTATTTTGGCAGGCCTGTAGTTTCTTCCAGTGGGTAGTTTTTAGGCTTGGCGACCATATGGGTGACGCGTAGCACGTAATCGGCTGGCTAATTGCTTTGTATGTTGTCATGAGCGTTTCTTTATCTTTTCCCCAGGTACTGCCAGCAAGGGATTTGAGGATTTTATTACGGCTCTGAATTCTCGGAACAATTGCGGTTGCGTGCGCACCAAAATGTAGATCCTGATCAAACGTCACACCCAAGATTTTGGGGTGTAGGACAGTCGGTAGCGTAGTGCCATCGACGTGGATGTTCAATATGGTCGACATTTGGGGCGTACATGTTGTAAATAAGGTCGCGGAAGATTTAGTCGGTGACAATGCCAGGTTTCGCGAGGCGAAAAAACTGGAGAGATCAGGGAGATAGCCGTTTATTTTATAGCATCATCGGCGTAGGAAACGATTGTGACTCCTTCCGGTGGTGAAGGTAGCTTAGATATGTAGAAATTAAACAAAGTGGGGATAGGACACCACCCTGTGGCACCCCTTGTTTAATTCTCCTTGGTTTTGATGTTTCGTTTCTGAATTGCACCGATGCCTGCCGACCACCCAGATAATTTGCGGTACACCTTTTAAGACATGGGGGAAGGGTAGACCCTTCCAGGTCTTGCAGTAATGAGAAATGGTTGACCGTGTCAAAGGCTTTTGATAGGTCTAGCGCTACGAGTACTGTTCTATGGTGGGGGTATTGATTGAAACCGCAATTTATCTGGGTGCTAATGACATTTAGCGCGGAGGTAGTGCTATAGAGTTTTCTGAAGCCATCCTGATGAGGGGCTAGCTGCAAATGTGCTTGGAAATAAGGGAGCAAAATGGCTTCTAGCGTCTTTACCACTGGCGATAGGAGAGATATCGGACGATATGACTCACCTACGTTAGCTGGTTTCCCAGGCTTTAGTAGCGGGACCACCTTGGCCATTTTCCATTTCTCGGGTATGGTAAAGGTGGAGAGAGACAGGCTGAAGACATGCGCTAAATATTTGAAACCCTCTTTCCCTAGGTTTTTAAGAATCGGCATGGCTATGCCGTCTGGGCCCACTGCTTTGGATGGTTTAGCGCGACCAATGGCGTCCTCAACCTCTCTAGCGGTGATGGTGATTGGTGACGCGCTGAATTTGTGTTTATGTGCGTGTCTATTGGCTCTCCGTCTATCTTTGTCGACCGTAGGATGCATTATATATTGTCGGCAGAAAGCGCTCGCGCATTTTCCCGCGTCCGGCAGCACCTTATCGCCAAAGGCGATGGAAACTTTGTCTTTGTGCTTATTCGGATTCGATAGGGACTTTACGGTGGACCAAAGTTTACCTACACCGGTAGAGAGGTTACAACCTCTAAGGTGCTCTTCCCATTTCGCCCGCTTGTGTTCGTCCACAGTCAATCTGATGCGTTGGTTTATATCCCTTATTTGGGGGTCGCCTTAATCAAGCTGTCTTATAAGTTCGCGTTCCCTCGCTAAGCTCGCGGCCTCCGCCGGGAAGTGGGGCCGGATTTCGGGAATTCTCCCGGCGGGAATGAGATGTGCCGAGGCGGATTCAATGACCTTACGGAAGGCACGCTCCCCTTGGCGGGCATCAGTCGGGATAGGGAGGGCAGCAAAGCTGCTGTCTGTTGCAGATTTATATTCTCCCCACTTTCCTTTCTTGAAGTTTATGAAAGTGCGTTTTTCGGTGACGATGAAGTCGGCGGTACGCTCGAACGAAATAAGTATGGGCAGGTGGTCGGATGCCAATGTTACCATCGGCTGCCAGTTGACGCAGTTTACGAGTTCTGCGCTCACGATTGAGATATCTGGCGAGCTATGACAGCTTCCTACCATACGTGTGGGGGCGTCTCCGTTTATTGTGCAGAACGTCGTTTCTTCTATTTGATCTGCCAACATTTCACCCCTACTGTCCGCCCGCAAGTTTGAATGCCATAGGTCGTGATGGGCATTGAAATCGCCTAAGATAATGCGATTGTTGCCAGTGAGTAAGGCCTCGATTTTAGGGCGGTATCCACTGGGGCAACAGGTGACAGGAGGGATGTAGATGTTGATGATTTCTAGATTTGCATCGCCTGACCGAACAGATAGGCCTTGACGTTCTAAGACATTGTCCCTGCGGTCGATGCCAGGATCAAATATATGATATTGCACAGAGTGGTGTATAATAAACGCGAGGCCGCCTCCATTTTCTCTCTCGCGGTCCTTGCTGTGGACATTATACCCAGAGCAGGTCTGCAATGCAGATCTTGCTGTGAGTTTAGTCTCTTGAATCGCCGCAATGCGGATGTTGTGCCGCTTCATGAAATCGACTATCTCCGTAATCTTCCTATTTAGTCCATTACAGTTTAACTGCAGAATTCTGAAGTGCATGACGGGTGACGCCGCCACTCTAGGGGTAAGTGACGGGTGACTACGCCTAGGTTGTGGCAGGCCAGGACGCAGTTGCTGTTGTGGCCTTGGGACTGGGCGCCCTTGGGCAAGCATTGGGGTACCCGGATGATTTGGGTTTGCGACCTGGCAACATGGCGCGATGAAACCCGTCGAGGGGTTGCCGTCGCGGAGACCAGAACATCTAGGAAAGTGGCATAACCCAAGGCAGGAGCTGCATTGAGCGGATGTCGCAAACCTATATATTCTGTGCTGGCAGACGGTGCAAACGGAGGTAGGGACTAAGAGTCTGTTTCCCTGACCTGTACGATTGCTGCCAGAAAAGAGGGGGGAGAAGAAGACGGGGGCAGGGGCTGATGCTCAGCATTGCTACCAGCTCTACTACGAAGGTAGTAGTTATGAGTGGTATCAGCTGTTTGAGTTGTTGGCGCCGTGGGGCGCGAGCAGCAGCGGGTACTTGTTGTGGCTTGCTGAGCAGCGAGGCTGCTGGAAGGTAGTGGAGGGGCGCTTAGGCGTAGACTACGTGACGCCCTTGGGTGTGAGCAGCAAGGAGCCACAAAAGATTTATAAAAGTTACGTGGACGTCGGGTTTTGGGATCAAGCCCAGAACAACCTGTCCGATGCAACCATCCCTTGCACGAGACACACTGAACAGAGTGTGACCGTCCTAAAAAGATTCTTTTCTGGCAAATGCATTTCTCAGGACCGGGGTCAGGAGACGGACCCGGATTGGGTTCGATACCTTCCCGGAGTAAGAGAATATGTACCAGTCCTGCTGCAAGGAGCTGCTGGGAGGATGACAATTTGTGGGAGGGACGAAACAAATTAAATGGGGTCACACTGAAATGACAGTCCTTGGTCGGGAAAAATCCCGAGTCGCTCCGGTACATAGAACCGACTGCCTTGGGAAGCGTAAGGAACTTCAAACAGGGCATTAGCGCCAAATTCTTGCCAAAATACCTGAAGTGTCGCGTGCTCCGAAAAATAGGCAATGCACTGTATGATCTCGAGGACCTAAACGGGAAATTGATAGGTCGCTTCCACGCTTCGGATATTCGTCCACAATGAACCAACAAGAACGGTTTTTCTGCCAAACTACAATTTGATTTTTTTTATATACCTACCAATTGGACCTTTTTTTGTCTGGGCATTTTGGCGGTCGGGGATATCTCGCCCAGTATCCTCCCCGAGCACTGACCTCATAGGATGTTCACACGCGTACTCACCGAGGACCGTGAACACCCTGGCAGTCCACGCTTAGGTCGCACTAGCCTTTCGGAGTTTGGAGGAGTTCTCCTTATCAAAATGTCTACAACTTTTTCTTTGTTTTGCCTTTCTGTGGGGGCGAAAACATCTTTCGGAGTTTTGACGAGGTCTCCATAACAAAAGTCTAATTGCCGCAAAGCCCTTTTAAACTAGGAAACAGAATTAATTCCCAATTTGACTTAACTTTTTTTTGATGGACCTGTGTTGCCCGGCTAGCTTCGTAGTAGGACTTTGAGACTCTTATCTCAGGGTGGGTCGTGCCCCACGTTGATCGGCATCGGAGGTTCCTGGCAGTGGCTTCCCATAGATGATCCGGTTTCCTGTTCGCTTCATCGCCAGGCCTTAAAAGCGAAGCAGGTTTGTTACGGTCTACTGATATGGTCTACTGTTACGGTCTACTTGAGAGAGTCGGCGTGTGAACACGCCTAGTGACTAGTGATGGGACCAAAAAGTTGCGATGGGAAAGTATCGAAAGATGACAAGAAAAAGATCGGCGATCACTAGCAAAAAAGAAACGAAAAATCACGAGTTTCCGGAAAAAGTATAGGAAGAAGGCCGCTGCTAAAAGGGCTGATAGCGAAAAAAAAACCACGAAACCACGAGTTTCCGGGGATAAAAAAAGAAAATTTTCTCTTCCCTTTGTTGGTTGGCACGCTGACGAAACTTGTCAGACAAAGATTCATTCGTCATCATATAAAGCTGGAGCACAGCCGTATTTCTTCTAACGACAATAAGAGGAAACATCGGTATTAAGGAAGTGCATAATACAGCGTAATTGCTCACAAACCAACGAACAAACACCGGCATACACATACAAACAAGGGCAGATCGCGCCATTTCGAATATTTTCACCCATCGAATGTTGGAACTTGGTTAAATTTTGTACTAAATCATCGCAAAAGCCAGCCCCAGGCTTACCACCAGCACCAGCAAGAACCATAGTAGCGGCAACAACGCCTAACCTGCAACAACACGGAGGTACACTAGCGGATGCCGCCGGACGGTCTTTTGCCGGATAAGTAGGTACCGGCCTACTGGGTGAGTCCGTTTTTTTTTTTTTTTTTGCTTTAAAACGCGTACACATCTTTGGGCGCTGATACTTTGCCTTTCGTTTGTGTGGGTCGTGCGTTATGTACCTTATTGTATGAAGTCCTGTCAGAAAGCAAACCATCATTGTCCTGATTGTAATGCATTCATTGGCACCTATTCAAATTCGTTTCCAGTAAACGGAAACCGAAAAATTCTAATATGTCCGCACTAAAGCCAGAGCAGAAAAAAATTTCTGTCTTAAACAAATCAGAAGACAGCGCGAGCATAAATCGGTTGGAGGTGATAGTTTTCACATTACAACGTTCCAAGGACGTGCACATAAATGTATTTAGACATACACGCGTCATACTTGCTATTATATGTATTCAACCCATATACGACACCAGTAATTATTATTTGTAATGTGTCATAATTATAATATGGCAGCATTAACGATTATGAAATTAAAATAAACTTTCTACAAATATTCACTTGCATGTACACACAAAAAAAAACTGGGTTGCGATTTTTAAGTAAAATTTCTAAAAGATGATTCAATGCAAGTTCTATTTATGTATATTTTTCTCAGTATACTACCAGGCTTTTGTATTTGTATAAGCCAATTAAAAAAAAAGGGGAAACATTGGAATTATCTGCCAGAAAATAGATTGCCATAACAAGGCGGGAGGCTTCGCTAAATCGTAAATATATTTTCAACATATAAATCCAGCTAAATTATATTAATGCAATCAACCTTATCCTTAAAACGTAGATTATGATTGAAAAGAGTACTTAAATGTTTTGAGAAGCGTAAATATTTACGGTATACCTAATTTGGAAATCTCGGATTATTAAATTTTAAACCAAAGTCAATATAATTAAAGATTTGATGTCAAACGCTTAATCATGATAAATATATTGATTACGTATGTATATTTAGTTTTAAAACCCTAGACATGCAAATTTGTACGTTATATTCACATAATTGAAATGTAAAAGCTAATAGATTATTTAAAAGGTGTCTGATTATTTTCATATGCTCTTAATGGAAATTAGCACATTCATACATACTTAAGCATATAGGAGTTTTCTTTATTTGTTTTAACGTAACCAGTAAACACAATATATATTTTAGATGGTATAGCGCGCCTAGTATTTATTTCTTTTTATATCATACCTAAATATGAATGCAACCTTTAAGTACGGACGTTGAAGATTTACGTCAAACGTCAAAGGTTTATTGCTCAATTCTCACCAGCTTATGTATCAAAGTACTTGAAGAAAGTTCGTGTTTCAAAACCTGAAGGATTTGTAAGAATACATTCGTCTGTAACCGCGTATAATTAAGCATGTCTACTTAAAATAATTGACA
The DNA here is from genome assembly GCF_040869045.1 of Eurosta solidaginis. Lineage (NCBI taxonomy): Eukaryota > Metazoa > Arthropoda > Insecta > Diptera > Tephritidae > Eurosta > Eurosta solidaginis. The sequence continues at coordinate 34,023,440 of NC_090324.1, read as the reverse complement.
CTCAGAAGTCAGATTACGTTATCATTGTAATATTTGTTTCATCTAATACCTGTAATGAGGTTAAACGAACTGATAAAAGCCCATAATTTACATGCGTAACTTTGAGCGGAAAGTAAATTTTTATGAATAGGGTAATAAAAAGGGAAAATTGGTATAACTAGAAGTAATGTTGAGCGAAGTGACATTAAAATAGAATAAAAAAAAAAGTAAACAAAAATTTAGTAAACATACCGTCACCTGAAATAAAATAGACTAAACTAAAATAAAACAAGATAAACTAAAATAGACCGAACCAAAATAATATACACTAAAACCAAACAGGCTAAAACAAAATACAATTAAATAAAATACAACCAATTTTTATTTTTTTCTTAAATACATCCCCCTCTACTTAAATACATCTAGGGCCTTCTGCCAAATTTACGACTAGAACTTTTTCTTGTTATATGGAATATCTAATTCAACCAGATCCTCGTACATTTTGTAATACCTACCACTTAAGATTGTTTCTTTTTATGCTTTAGGGCTCTACTTAGATTATTTCTAATAAGTCTCAGTATTGTAACAAAATGAATTATAAATAAATTGTAATTAGAATGGGAATGTTGACGTCTCCCTTTATTTAGAAGGCATAGGGTAAAACAGGTAAGGGGCCACCGAAAATTTAGGTGCGTCGGTGGCAATGAATTTTGAGGGTGGGATAAGCACCGGGCGTAGCAAAACCACCCGCGGCACCCCCAAGTTATATTCGGCCCTTTTTGTTTATACCCTTTTGTATTTATTTTCAGCATTTTTTGTTCTCTGATTTTCAGCGTTGGTAACCGGCCAGGTCCGGTTCGGTAATTTTTTTTGCGGTTATTTTTTTTTTTTGAATTAAATTTTGAATGTTTAACGGTGTGTCCGTGGCATCCGGGTCGGCCGGATGTTGTTTTAGTTTGAATTTATAAGCGTTTTGAGTCGGTCTCTGCGCTTCTGTCGGTTTTTCTTGAATTTGACAGCTGTTAGTTTGATAGGCATGATAGGAATTTTTTTTCTGTTTATGGCGCAGGAACCGTAAGTTTGGCAAGGACCCGCCCCAGCCGACAATGACTAGCCACTGTGCACCACAACATCATGCCGACCGCCTTCCTTACTGCTTCCACCGAAAATGCGTATCCATAACAAAATGTACCTGACATTGATGGTACAGATAAATTATGTTATAAGTGACTCAAAATTAAAAAAAAAAAAATTTGTTATTGTTTAATGTGTTTATATTATATTTTTCCAACTTTTTCAATGTAAGTGACACTTAAGGCTTGGTTTCTTCGAAAGCGGTGCCGCTTTTTAGCGGCTGTTACATAGCGGTAGAGTATGTTGTCAAAACTGTTGCAGTGTAAAAGCGATTATGTGTAAACTAAGAAAACAGGTGAAGTTCACCGTAACGTAATATAGCGGCAGGGCATAAAGTATTACGGCCGTCATGATGGTAGAAACTCGTTCATCACCGTTTTTTGCCACCGCTACTGTCAAAGCGGTGAACATTTTGTCAAATATTTATAAAATAAAAAATATTTTTGAATTTTAATATTTTTGAACATGTTTTGTTTTTGTATGTGCAGTTCAAAAAATAAGAGGAAAAACTAAAAAAAAAAGGAAAAATGTAAAATAAAATTTTGTGGGTCGTCTGCCGTAAGTGTTCATAGTTTCCAACAAAGCGGTGCCGCTGAAAACGGTAAGTATACTAGCACACATCAGACCGCATCAGCTTATTACAAAACTAACAGATATAATTTCATCAAATCTTGACATTAACCAGATACCTGCACCAAGCATCGCTCTAGGTGAAATAAACGAGTTGCCAACATATATAATTTTAATAACTTACCTTACTTTTGACAACCCTCGGGACGAACGTTTTTAAGAGGGGAAGTGTCAACATGGCATATGTTAACAATTGCTACAACAATAAATAATTAGTAAGCAATAATACCAATGCAGTTAAAGCGGATATGCAACTCTTGTTGCACAATATTTCACACAAAAGTTCAAGACGCAATGCTAGCAAAATTAGCTTAAATTTATTTAGAGCGGAAGTTCAATATTTTCACACAAAATTGCCAGACGCGATGTCAGCAAATTAAACCTCAAATTCATTTAGACAGGAAGCCTAACACGCACAACTCAAGCAGAGACAATTTTAAAGTAGAGATGTTGCATGAACGAAAAATAGTGTGAAGCAACCTTCACAAAACTCTAGTAGGTCACATTCACCACTCACCACAGCAGAATGTGTTAAACTACCACTGTTTCTATTTGTTATTTAACAATTACATGTACATTTTTTATTCAGATAATCTGATCAAAATTTAAATTTTTAATCTCTAAAACTCCAATAAGTGTTTTTTGTGTGCTTAAATTATGTTAAAAATTGTGTTAAAGTTTGTGGTGTGGTGGAAGTGACTTACTAAAATTTTGTGATGCATCGCTGCTTTTCACCGAAGTTCGCGCATGCAACATCTTTATTCTTCAAAAATCTTTCCCAAAGTTGGCTAATTCGGAGAATATCAAAGAGCAGCAGCGACGCCAGCGAAATAGGCCAATTAATTAAGTATAGTTGTAAGTTAATAATTTTGAAAAATTCAGTTCTACTTTTAATGTTAATCAATAAAAGTCGTAAAGACCCAAAGATATATTTTTTGGATTTCTTTTTAAAAGAATCCTTAACTTAAATATAGCAGTCATTCGGTGCTTTAAATTTGAACAAATGCCGTTGTGAAAAGAGGTATAGCCTGGCGTTAAGCAATTCTTCGCTTATTTGTGTAAAACACGTCAGTTCTAAAGATTTTATTGACTTCTCGGCTCATACAAGTTCTTTCAAGAAAATATGCTAAGATCACAAATGTTTAATGCGACTATGTAAAATTTTTTTAGGAGTAATACAATAACGAAATATTTCAGTTGTCACTACTACGCTCGTGTATTTGCCTTGGTCAAGCCTATTATTTCATTTTATTTATTCAGGATTTATTATTATTATCGATTATTATTACTCTTATTATTATTATTATTGTTTGCAACAAATATAAAATGTTTTCCGAGCTTTTTCGGAATCAAATAAAATATTATATACGTTATTCAATTTTTAGAAGTCGCTTGAAAATCGATCAAAATTAATGGCTTTTAATGGATAATAACAAGTGCTCGGCCGCGAAACCTGCTGATATACTGCTGATTGCATATGTTACTCCTGAGATAATATTATTCTTGGTAATGTTCTGGTGATATGACATATCCTCTTCTGCAATACCATATTTTGTGATATAAGATGTTGTCCGAAACCACTCAACCCATTAAGGCCAAGAATATGAGGTATTGACTCGATTCCCCGACTACAAAACACAATTTTTCTGGATAATGGTTTTCCTACAACACAAACCAGCGTTCTTAGTTTCTAAAGTATACATGGAAAACGTATTCTGCAATAAATAAAATTATAGAAAAAAAAAAACTTTTTTAAAAATAAGCTTTTATTATTGGTTAATAAATTTACTAAAAAGTAAAAAATAAATTGACTGTAAAGAAATATAACACTTTATAAGTTCATTGTAACCTTTAACGATAATTAGGCTTCTTCGTCTGCGACAAAAAAATTCCATATTGTACTATAATATATATTTTTAACTTATATTTAAGAATTCATGAGCTTAACACCGGCTTATAATAATTGAATTTCAATTATTATGTTTTTTCTAATAGAACCTGAAAAGAAAGAAACATTTACTGGCATATTGCGATGGACCATTTCGAAAACCGCCAACGTAATCATCATCAGGCAATTTTGTAATGTTATCAAAGGTTTCACCGGGATTCGAACCGTGAATCACATGGTGAAACTGCAGTAGCCTTTAACCACTAGGCCATCCTGCTGGTATTTGTTTTCATGCTTAATTCAGGTTTTCTCATTTCTACACTAACAACACAATTGAGACATTCTGTCTCTATATTTATTTGTGTGCCATGTAGATTTGTTTTTGTAAAGTTCTTCTTCGTTGCGAATGAGAAGCTTTGTCAACTCGGGCTCAGTTGTACATATTTATGTATGTTTGTTTAATGGTGTGTTCAGTTTATACTTATATTTAAGAATTCATGAGCTTAACACCGGCTTATAATAATTGAATTTCAATTATTATGTTTTTTCTAAGAGAACCTGAAAAGAAAGAAATATTTACTGGCATATTGCGATGGACCATTTCGAAAACCGCCAACGTAATCATCATCAGGCAATTTTGTAATGTTATCAAAGGTTTCACCGGGATTCGAACCGTGAATCACATGGTGAAACTGCAGTAGCCTTTAACCACTAGGCCATCCTGCTGGTATTTGTTTTCATGCTTAATTCAGGTTTTCTCATTTCTACACTAACAACACAATTGAGACATTCTGTCTCTATATTTATTTGTGTGCCATGTAGATTTGTTTTTGTAAAGTTCTTCTTCGTTGCGAATGAGAAGCTTTGTCAACTCGGGCTCAGTTGTACATATTTATGTATGTTGGTTTAATGGTGTGTTCAGTTTATACTTATATTTAAGAATTCATGAGCTTAACACCGGCTTATAATAATTGAATTTCAATTATTATGTTTTTTCTAAGAGAACCTGAAAAGAAAGAAACATTTACTGGCATATTGCGATGGACCATTTCGAAAACCGCCAACGTAATCATCATCAGGCAATTTTGTAATGTTATCAAAGGTTTCACCGGGATTCGAACCGTGAATCACATGGTGAAACTGCAGTAGCCTTTAACCACTAGGCCATCCTGCTGGTATTTGTTTTCATGCTTAATTCAGGTTTTCTAATTTCTACACTAACAACACAATTGAGACATTCTGTCTCTATATTTATTTGTGTGCCATGTAGATTTGTTTTTGTAAAGTTCTTCTTCGTTGCGAATGAGAAGCTTTGTCAACTCGGGCTCAGTTGTACATATTTATGTATGTTTGTTTATTGGTGTGTTCAGTTTATACTTATATTTAAGAATTCATGAGCTTAACACCGGCTTATAATAATTGAATTTCAATTATTATGTTTTTTCTAAGAGAACCTGAAAAGAAAGAAACATTTACTGGCATATTGCGATGGACCATTTCGAAAACCGCCAACGTAATCATCATCAGGCAATTTTGTAATGTTATCAAAGGTTTCACCGGGATTCGAACCGTGAATCACATGGTGAAACTGCAGTAGCCTTTAACCACTAGGCCATCCTGCTGGTATTTGTTTTCATGCTTAATTCAGGTTTTCTCATTTCTACACTAACAACACAATTGAGACATTCTGTCTCTATATTTATTTGTGTGCCATGTAGATTTGTTTTTGTAAAGTTCTTCTTCGTTGCGAATGAGAAGCTTTGTCAACTCGGGCTCAGTTGTACATATTTATGTATGTTTGTTTAATGGTGTGTTCAGTTTATACTTATATTTAAGAATTCATGAGCTTAACACCGGCTTATAATAATTGAATTTCAATTATTATGTTTTTTCTAAGAGAACCTGAAAAGAAAGAAACATTTACTGGCATATTGCGATGGACCATTTCGAAAACCGCCAACGTAATCATCATCAGGCAATTTTGTAATGTTATCAAAGGTTTCACCGGGATTCGAACCGTGAATCACATGGTGAAACTGCAGTAGCTTTTAACCACTAGGCCATCCTGCTGATATTTGTTTTCATGCTTAATTCAGGTTTTCTCATTTCTACACTAACAACACAATTGAGACATTCTGTCTCTATATTTATTTGTGTGCCATGTAGATTTGTTTTTGTAAAGTTCTTCTTCGTTGCGAATGAGAAGCTTTGTCAACTCGGGCTCAGTTGTACATATTTATGTATGTTTGTTTAATGGTGTGTTCAGTTTATACTTATATTTAAGAATTCATGAGCTTAACACCGGCTTATAATAATTGAATTTCAATTATTATGTTTTTTCTAAGAGAACCTGAAAAGAAAGAAACATTTACTGGCATATTGCGATGGACCATTTCGAAAACCGCCAACGTAATCATCATCAGGCAATTTTGTAATGTTATCAAAGGTTTCACCGGGATTCGAACCGTGAATCACATGGTGAAACTGCAGTAGCCTTTAACCACTAGGCCATCCTGCTGGTATTTGTTTTCATGCTTAATTCAGGTTTTCTCATTTCTACACTATCAACACAATTGAGACATTCTGTCTCTATATTTATTTGTGTGCCATGTAGATTTGCTTTTGTAAAGTTCTTCTTCGTTGCGAATGAGAAGCTTTGTCAACTCGGGCTCAGTTGTACATATTTATGTATGTTTGTTTAATGGTGTGTTCAGTTTATACTTATATTTAAGAATTCATGAGCTTAACACCGGCTTATAATAATTGAATTTCAATTATTATGTTTTTTCTAAGAGAACCTGAAAAGAAAGAAACATTTACTGGCATATTGCGATGGACCATTTCGAAAACCGCCAACGTAATCATCATCAGGCAATTTTGTAATGTTATCAAAGGTTTCACCGGGATTCGAACCGTGAATCACATGGTGAAACTGCAGTAGCCTTTAACCACTAGGCCATCCTGCTGGTATTTGTTTTCATGCTTAATTCAGGTTTCCTAATTTCTACACTAACAACACAATCGAGACATTCTGTCTCTATATTTATTTGTGTGCCATGTAGATTTGTTTTTGTAAAGTTCTTCTTCGTTGCGAATGAGAAGCTTTGTCAACTCGGGCTCAGTTGTACATATTTATGTATGTTTGTTTAATGGTGTGTTCAGTTTATACTTATATTTAAGAATTCATGAGCTTAACACCGGCTTATAATAATTGAATTTCAATTATTATGTTTTTTCTAAGAGAACCTGAAAAGAAAGAAACATTTACTGGCATATTGCGATGGACCATTTCGAAAACCGCCAACGTAATCATCATCAGGCAATTTTGTAATGTTATCAAAGGTTTCACCGGGATTCGAACCGTGAATCACATGGTGAAACTGCAGTAGCCTTTAACCACTAGGCCATCCTGCTGGTATTTGTTTTCATGCTTAATTCAGGTTTTATCATTTCTACACTAACAACACAATTGAGACATTCTGTCTCTATATTTATTTGTGTGCCATGTAGATTTGTTTTTGTAAAGTTCTTCTTCGTTGCGAATGAGAAGCTTTGTCAACTCGGGCTCAGTTGTACATATTTATGTATGTTTGTTTAATGGTGTGATTACGTTGGCGGTTTTCGAAATGGTCCATCGCAATATGCCAGTAAATGTTTCTTTCTTTTCAGGTTCTCTTAGAAAAAACATAATGATTGAAATTCAATTATTATAAGCCGGTGTTAAGCTCATGAATTCTTAAATATAAGTATAAACTGAACACACCATTAAACAAACATACATAAATATATTTTTAACATTATAACTTTACACCTAAATTATTAAATCTTACAGTTTATATCACAGACCTAATTGTTCTAATAAAAAGCGTGTTTTTGGTATAATTAAGAACATTTAGGACCTCCTTTTCTTGCTATCACAATGTAACACGCTTTTATTAGAACAATTAGGACTGTGATATAAACTGTAAGATTTAATAATTTAGGTGTAAAATTTTAATGTTAAAAATATATAATTATGTAAAGTATGGAATTTTTTTGTCGCAGACGATGAAGCCTAATTATCGTTAAAGGTTACAATGAACTTATAAAGTGTTATATTTCTTTACAGTCAATTTATTTTTTACTTTTTAGTTAATTTATTAACCAATAATAAAAGCTTATTTTTAAAGAAGTTTTTTTTTTTTCTATAATTTTATTTTGTACTTTTTAGTTAATTTTATTAACCAATAATAAAAGCTTATTTAAAAAAATTTTTTTTTCTTAAATTTTTTTTTTTTGTTCAATTTGTTCCCAAGAGTATAGGACAAAAACGGTCCGTCCCCCCAAAAGTCGATTGTAGAGGGATAAGAGCTTCAGTATAACAGGGTTCTCCCTGGTACCCTGAGGCGCAACGTTAGCGATATGAAATTTTTATATACCCTCATATCATTCAGCCCTCGGCACGTGCTCACCTTGGCACTGGGTCATAAATACTAATAATAAATCAGAAAAAATCCACATTCATAACCAACAAATTTTCTCTGTGGCAGAGATCGTCATCATGCAACTTTTTTGATATTCTAATATATCCGCAGCAATTTGAGTATGAGTACATATAAAGCAACCAAGCGTAGCTAGCCTGATCTATTCATTTGCATACAAAAATTGATGTGTAAGGTAAGCTATGATGCATATGGATAAAAGCTACAGCGGTCTCTCACGAACTATTCTCGTGTTTGGTCTGCTTTCGTATGAAATTTTAATTGAAATACGAAGCAAAAGTTTGCTTCGATGGGTGAATTTCAAAGCGCAACTGCTAGCTCAGCTAATTAGTTATACTATGTTCAAACAGAAAAATAAATTGAGGAAATTTCGATTTGAATTGAGTGCTGTTCATACAACTCGATTTAGCTTACACAATAGTAATTTGATAGCTGGTTCGCTCATCTCTACAGCAAGAACATACCTTTGTTCAGACTGTCAAAATGTGCGTGTTGGTATTAGGCGAATGAAATGGAATGAAAACATAAAACTTTGAAATTTTTGTGTTTTGTAAGGAAATGTGTTCAATGTTTTGGTTTCATTTTGAGTTTGCCATCTTCTTTTGACAATCTCTACTCCAGTGAAATGAAATACATAAAATCAGCTGATGAAATGAGCCAACCATATAGTTCAGCCGTGCGTAGCTGACGTTTAAATATACTCAATAAACACACTTTACAATGTTGCATTTGCAGTTTGAAACAATTTATTACGCAATTTTTTTTAAATTGGCAATTTATTATTACAATTTATTATATGACAAATTGCGTAATAAATTGCCCAAATAGTATAAATTGCCAATTTGGTGTGTGTTTGAACGTAGTATTATCAGCTGAGTGAAAGAAATTGCGCTTTTAAACGATACGTTGAGCCAACTGTCAACAACCAATCGATGAAAACGTTGAGTGAATGGAGCGGAAAATTTGTATTCTCACTAATTTGTCGTAAAGTTGCAACTGTGCGTTCCAAAAAGTTAGCACTAATCAACTTCACCAGCAGTTGTGCTTTTGGAATGCGCCCCATGCTTTGTTCAACTCATTCAAATGAATTTGTATATATGTGCATTAGGGCGGGTCGATTTGAAAATCGTTCATTGCTCTGTGAAAATCGTATTCTAGGGATCAAAATAAGAAACTTTGCCGAAGGAACCATACCTCTAAAACGAATTCTGATGTCCCCCAATTTGGGTCGAACTTTTGGGTAGGGGCAAATTTTGAAAAATCCCACTTTGACCCATTTAGAGTGCTCCAATCGAGTCCAAATGTATGACCGACCCCCACTAACTTTGGAGGCCCAACCCACCGATGCCAGTGGCATACTCCTGGAACCCCCCTGGGGGTTCACCATACAAAAATTTCAAAAAATCGCCGGTTTTGCACTTTACATGAAAAAATCAGCGAAATGCCTATGTTTTTTCTTTTTGGAGTTTATTTTTCTCTTTAGAAATTTATTTAGTCAGAACATATGTAAATGAAAAAATGAATTTAACTTAGTAATAGAAAAGAAATTAAAACAAATTATAAGAAATTAGCGTTTTTACAACCCTTTTAAAACCAAGGCTCACTGTGATGAATTTGCATGTCGTAAACATAGTTGTGTGGGTTTTTTATTCAACCGTTTTAAAAAATTAAGGTATCACTGTGACACAATTGCATATCGTAATATTGCTTGTGTTGTATTTTTTAAGCCACCACAAGACACAGCAGGTAGAATTGAAATTACCATTTCATTCTTATTACCTCGTCTCATAGACCATATATAACGCAACAGTTTTTGTGAATGCATTAAGTCGTTGTGAAGAACTCAAAGTGTGAAGTGCTAATTTCAGAAAAAAAATAATAAGTGAAGTGACCATTCCAAATCAAAAAGTTTACAATGAATCCACCATCCTATACACCGCAAGATGAAACAACTACATCAACAACTATCGAAAACCCAATGAGTCAAGCGTCAAGCATGATGTTACTGTTTTTGGTGTGTCTACTGATTTAACTGATCTTAATTTACCAACCCATCTGGATATCTTGAGATATTATTTTTACTTAAGCGAACGTGCTAAAACAGAACAAAAAAAGTTTTTCCATAAATCATTCACTATTCAAGTACAAGATAAGTTGATTAGAATTTGGGAAAAACTTGGTATGGAAATAATGCTGAAAAAAAGTGTATTTAATAAATTGCTTGACAAGTATCAAGAGCAAATCAAGAGAAGAAACAACACCCAACAATTTACAGAGTATGTAACATCTCTGGAAACATTTTTTACATTGGAACATGTAAATGTGATTTGAAGGCAGCTCCATGTGCATGCGGCTGGGTTCCCGAACGCCTCAAAGAGTTCATGCACCATCAACATAATCAGAAAAGACTAACAATGGATGCATTTATGATGAAAACTGAAGAGCAAGGAGCAACGTCTATGTCATCAATGCCAACATACCAAGATCCCGATGATTCATCATACGCACCGCCACCGGTTCAAGAAGATATGGATAGAAGCACAAGTTCACAATTCACATGAGATACGATTGCTTTAACTTTGCCTTGGTATGTGACACATTTGGTGTGCCTGACAGAGTAGCATCAGCATTGGGAACCGCTCTTTTGCATGATTTTAAAATTAAAAATAAGCATGGGAAACCTCTCATCATGGATAAATCGAAAGTTAGCAGAGAAAAAGAGAAATGCAGACAAGAAGTGCTTCGCAAACGGTTAGATGATACCAATTTGTTAGCGTGTTCATTCGATGGCAGAAAAGATGATACTTTAACGATAGATAAAATTGATGAGAAGTATCATACTAGGATGGTAAAAGAACCTCATCTTGTTATTTTGAGAGAACCCAATTCTGAATTGATTGGTTACGCAAGACTGGAACATGAAACCGCTGAATACAAAACAACCAAATTAAATGGGTTTTTCAACGATAAAAATATATCACTGGATGCATTGATTGGAATATGCACTGACGGTGAGCCAACAAACCGGTGGAATTATACGACGATTCGAATTGCTGTTAAAAAGACCATTGCATTGGTTCGTTTGCCTTCTACACTTCAACGAACTTCCGTTTCGGCATTTGTTTGAAGCTTTGGATAAATCAACCAGCACTGGACCAAGATCGGCAACCGGAAAACTGAGCCGTCAAATCGAAACTTGTGAAACTCTTTCGGTAAATTATTGCTATCACTCATTTATTATAATTGTCAACCATTTTGAATTATTTTATTATTATATATTTTCAGGTAGTGGACGGCTTCCAGAAAATTGAGTTGCAAAATATGCCCCCTGCTCCAGAAAAAATTGAATTTTCCACCGATTGGAAGTACTTATACGACATGGCCCATGCAATTTCTAGCGGCGTGGTTCCGGTGGATCTGGCTAACATCAAACCAGGGAAAATTGTACATTCTTGGTGGCTCACCAAGGCCGCTAGATTATTGCGATTATATGTGACAACGGAAAATCCAGATGCAAATTTAAGAATTCTGGTTGAATTTATAATTAAATGTTATGTGCCAATGTACTTCAATATCAAGTATTACAGCTCTGTCGTGTACGGCAGAGCATTATTTTTCAAGTTCGTTGGTTGGTCACGATTTATAGAACCTCGTTTACGCAAAATTGTCAATCAAGTAATTAAAGATAATTAATATTATGCGCGTTCGGAAAATATCTTTTTATCAATGTTGTTTGATGATAGCAAAGAAAAGCACGACTGTGCCATCAAGAAAATTCTACGCTATCGAACCGATGTTGACGAGCCAATGGAACTTAGAGTTTATAAAAAACCAGATATAAACTTTAATTGCACAAGTTATACGGAAATGATCAATTTGAATGATATAAATATCGTATTTGAACAACCATTCACGCGAAGCATTTCGTACGATACATTGAAAGAATATTTAAATCAAGATGATCCACCGTTTAATGATCCAAAAATTCCATCACACATACAAGGAACGGAACGACATGTTCAATTGCTAGCTAGCGTTTCCAAACGGGTTATAACGGAAAATGTAGAGGCTGTTATGGCGACGACATTAGAGAGCCGTGCGAAATTGCCCAGACTTGAAAGTAAAAAAGACTTCAAACAATAATTTTTTTTAGTTTCTTTTCTATAACTCACTTAAATTAATTTTTTCATTTACATATGTTCTGACTAAATAAATTTCTTAAGAGAAAAAATAGACATTATTATAAATAAATAATAAATATTATTATAAACAAATAAATAAAAATAAAGAAAAAACATAGGCATTTCGCTGATTTTTTCATGTAAAGTGCAAAACCGGCGATTTTTTGAAATGTTTGTATGGTGAACCCACAGGGGGGTTTCAGGTGGTGTGCCACTGGCATCGGTGGGTCGGGCCTCCAAAGTTAGTGGGGGTCGGTCATACATTTGGACTCGATTGGAGCACTCTAAATGGGTCAAAGTGGGATTTTTCAAAATTTGCCCCTACCCAAAAGTTCGACCCAAATTGGGGAACATCAGAATTCATTTTAAAGGTATGGTGCCTTCGGCAAAGTTTCTTATTTTGATTCCTAGAATATGGGTTTCACAGAGCAATGGGCGATTTTTTTGCCTCCCCACAAATCGACCGGCCTAATATGCATACACATGTTCACGCGTTCTTGCAACAACGAAACGTTAAATACATACATGCATATGAATATACAGATTTTCGAGAAAACATATCGTAAGTGTTTGCCATAAGTAGCTTCACATCGGATATCAGCAACTTCGGTTGTCAGATCTTTCGCGTTCAACGCTAACGCGGTGTCAGGATGAAAAAGACTCTCAACCAGATTACTGATACGAATCGCTACGTTTGAATAACCCTGACTGAGTATGAGTACACGATTTTTTATATCATGATCCGAATATATTGGGGCATATTCATAATCGAAATAAAATGGGACTAAGTTAGTTGAAGCATTTTTGACAGAGAGCACATATAAAATTGTGTCATACAGTGTTAACTAACTTAAAATCATATTTTATTGTGACTTCGCCTATGTCAGTTTACAACTACTCATTGCAGATCTCTGCTCTGTGGGCTAAATCTGTTTTAAAATAAAATTCCAATTTTGGCTTAGCTAAAACGCTTAACGATAGATAAAATTGATGAGAAGTATCATACTAGGATGGTAAAAGAACCTCATCTTGTTATTTTGAGAGAACCCAATTCTGAATTGATTGGTTACGCAAGACTGGAACATGAAACCGCTGAATACAAAACAACCAAATTAAATGGGTTTTTCAACGATAAAAATATATCACTGGATGCATTGATTGGAATATGCACTGACGGTGAGCCAACAAACACGGTGGAATTATACGACGATTCGAATTGCTGTTAAAAAGACCATTGCATTGGTTCGTTTGCCTTCTACACTTCAACGAACTTCCGTTTCGGCATTTGTTTGAAGCTTTGGATAAATCAACCAGCACTGGACCAAGATCGGCAACCGGAAAACTGAGCCGTCAAATCGAAACTTGTGAAACTCTTCCGACCCCCACTAACTTTGGAGGCCCAACCCACCGATGCCAGTGGCATACTCCTGGAACCCCCCTGGGGGTTCACCATACAAAAATTTCAAAAAATCGCCGGTTTTGCACTTTACATGAAAAAATCAGCGAAATGCCTATGTTTTTTCTTTTTGGAGTTTATTTTTCTCTTTAGAAATTTATTTAGTCAGAACATATGTAAATGAAAAAATGAATTTAACTTAGTAATAGAAAAGAAATTAAAACAAATTATAAGAAATTAGCGTTTTTACAACCCTTTTAAAACCAAGGCTCACTGTGATGAATTTGCATGTCGTAAACATAGTTGTGTGGGTTTTTTATTCAACCGTTTTAAAAAATTAAGGTATCACTGTGACACAATTGCATATCGTAATATTGCTTGTGTTGTATTTTTTAAGCCACCACAAGACACAGCAGGTAGAATTGAAATTACCATTTCATTCTTATTACCTCGTCTCATAGACCATATATAACGCAACAGTTTTTGTGAATGCATTAAGTCGTTGTGAAGAACTCAAAGTGTGAAGTGCTAATTTCAGAAAAAAAATAATAAGTGAAGTGACCATTCCAAATCAAAAAGTTTACAATGAATCCACCATCCTATACACCGCAAGATGAAACAACTACATCAACAACTATCGAAAACCCAATGAGTCAAGCGTCAAGCATGATGTTACTGTTTTTGGTGTGTCTACTGATTTAACTGATCTTAATTTACCAACCCATCTGGATATCTTGAGATATTATTTTTACTTAAGCGAACGTGCTAAAACAGAACAAAAAAAGTTTTTCCATAAATCATTCACTATTCAAGTACAAGATAAGTTGATTAGAATTTGGGAAAAACTTGGTATGGAAATAATGCTGAAAAAAAGTGTATTTAATAAATTGCTTGACAAGTATCAAGAGCAAATCAAGAGAAGAAACAACACCCAACAATTTACAGAGTATGTAACATCTCTGGAAACATTTTTTACATTGGAACATGTAAATGTGATTTGAAGGCAGCTCCATGTGCATGCGGCTGGGTTCCCGAACGCCTCAAAGAGTTCATGCACCATCAACATAATCAGAAAAGACTAACAATGGATGCATTTATGATGAAAACTGAAGAGCAAGGAGCAACGTCTATGTCATCAATGCCAACATACCAAGATCCCGATGATTCATCATACGCACCGCCACCGGTTCAAGAAGATATGGATAGAAGCACAAGTTCACAATTCACATGAGATACGATTGCTTTAACTTTGCCTTGGTATGTGACACATTTGGTGTGCCTGACAGAGTAGCATCAGCATTGGGAACCGCTCTTTTGCATGATTTTAAAATTAAAAATAAGCATGGGAAACCTCTCATCATGGATAAATCGAAAGTTAGCAGAGAAAAAGAGAAATGCAGACAAGAAGTGCTTCGCAAACGGTTAGATGATACCAATTTGTTAGCGTGTTCATTCGATGGCAGAAAAGATGATACTTTAACGATAGATAAAATTGATGAGAAGTATCATACTAGGATGGTAAAAGAACCTCATCTTGTTATTTTGAGAGAACCCAATTCTGAATTGATTGGTTACGCAAGACTGGAACATGAAACCGCTGAATACAAAACAACCAAATTAAATGGGTTTTTCAACGATAAAAATATATCACTGGATGCATTGATTGGAATATGCACTGACGGTGAGCCAACAAACCGGTGGAATTATACGACGATTCGAATTGCTGTTAAAAAGACCATTGCATTGGTTCGTTTGCCTTCTACACTTCAACGAACTTCCGTTTCGGCATTTGTTTGAAGCTTTGGATAAATCAACCAGCACTGGACCAAGATCGGCAACCGGAAAACTGAGCCGTCAAATCGAAACTTGTGAAACTCTTTCGGTAAATTATTGCTATCACTCATTTATTATAATTGTCAACCATTTTGAATTATTTTATTATTATATATTTTCAGGTAGTGGACGGCTTCCAGAAAATTGAGTTGCAAAATATGCCCCCTGCTCCAGAAAAAATTGAATTTTCCACCGATTGGAAGTACTTATACGACATGGCCCATGCAATTTCTAGCGGCGTGGTTCCGGTGGATCTGGCTAACATCAAACCAGGGAAAATTGTACATTCTTGGTGGCTCACCAAGGCCGCTAGATTATTGCGATTATATGTGACAACGGAAAATCCAGATGCAAATTTAAGAATTCTGGTTGAATTTATAATTAAATGTTATGTGCCAATGTACTTCAATATCAAGTATTACAGCTCTGTCGTGTACGGCAGAGCATTATTTTTCAAGTTCGTTGGTTGGTCACGATTTATAGAACCTCGTTTACGCAAAATTGTCAATCAAGTAATTAAAGATAATTAATATTATGCGCGTTCGGAAAATATCTTTTTATCAATGTTGTTTGATGATAGCAAAGAAAAGCACGACTGTGCCATCAAGAAAATTCTACGCTATCGAACCGATGTTGACGAGCCAATGGAACTTAGAGTTTATAAAAAACCAGATATAAACTTTAATTGCACAAGTTATACGGAAATGATCAATTTGAATGATATAAATATCGTATTTGAACAACCATTCACGCGAAGCATTTCGTACGATACATTGAAAGAATATTTAAATCAAGATGATCCACCGTTTAATGATCCAAAAATTCCATCACACATACAAGGAACGGAACGACATGTTCAATTGCTAGCTAGCGTTTCCAAACGGGTTATAACGGAAAATGTAGAGGCTGTTATGGCGACGACATTAGAGAGCCGTGCGAAATTGCCCAGACTTGAAAGTAAAAAAGACTTCAAACAATAATTTTTTTTAGTTTCTTTTCTATAACTCACTTAAATTAATTTTTTCATTTACATATGTTCTGACTAAATAAATTTCTTAAGAGAAAAAATAGACATTATTATAAATAAATAATAAATATTATTATAAACAAATAAATAAAAATAAAGAAAAAACATAGGCATTTCGCTGATTTTTTCATGTAAAGTGCAAAACCGGCGATTTTTTGAAATGTTTGTATGGTGAACCCACAGGGGGGTTTCAGGTGGTGTGCCACTGGCATCGGTG
Organism: Eurosta solidaginis; assembly: GCF_040869045.1. Classification (NCBI taxonomy): domain Eukaryota; kingdom Metazoa; phylum Arthropoda; class Insecta; order Diptera; family Tephritidae; genus Eurosta; species Eurosta solidaginis. Next base: position 34,006,674 of record NC_090324.1, on the reverse strand, counting down.
GGTCGGGCCTCCAAAGTTAGTGGGGGTCGGTCATACATTTGGACTCGATTGGAGCACTCTAAATGGGTCAAAGTGGGATTTTTCAAAATTTGCCCCTACCCAAAAGTTCGACCCAAATTGGGGAACATCAGAATTCATTTTAAAGGTATGGTGCCTTCGGCAAAGTTTCTTATTTTGATTCCTAGAATATGGGTTTCACAGAGCAATGGGCGATTTTTTTGCCTCCCCACAAATCGACCGGCCTAATATGCATACACATGTTCACGCGTTCTTGCAACAACGAAACGTTAAATACATACATGCATATGAATATACAGATTTTCGAGAAAACATATCGTAAGTGTTTGCCATAAGTAGCTTCACATCGGATATCAGCAACTTCGGTTGTCAGATCTTTCGCGTTCAACGCTAACGCGGTGTCAGGATGAAAAAGACTCTCAACCAGATTACTGATACGAATCGCTACGTTTGAATAACCCTGACTGAGTATGAGTACACGATTTTTTATATCATGATCCGAATATATTGGGGCATATTCATAATCGAAATAAAATGGGACTAAGTTAGTTGAAGCATTTTTGACAGAGAGCACATATAAAATTGTGTCATACAGTGTTAACTAACTTAAAATCATATTTTATTGTGACTTCGCCTATGTCAGTTTACAACTACTCATTGCAGATCTCTGCTCTGTGGGCTAAATCTGTTTTAAAATAAAATTCCAATTTTGGCTTAGCTAAAACGCTTAACGATAGATAAAATTGATGAGAAGTATCATACTAGGATGGTAAAAGAACCTCATCTTGTTATTTTGAGAGAACCCAATTCTGAATTGATTGGTTACGCAAGACTGGAACATGAAACCGCTGAATACAAAACAACCAAATTAAATGGGTTTTTCAACGATAAAAATATATCACTGGATGCATTGATTGGAATATGCACTGACGGTGAGCCAACAAACACGGTGGAATTATACGACGATTCGAATTGCTGTTAAAAAGACCATTGCATTGGTTCGTTTGCCTTCTACACTTCAACGAACTTCCGTTTCGGCATTTGTTTGAAGCTTTGGATAAATCAACCAGCACTGGACCAAGATCGGCAACCGGAAAACTGAGCCGTCAAATCGAAACTTGTGAAACTCTTCCGGTAAATTATTGCTATCACTCATTTATTATAATTGTCAACCATTTTGAATTATTTTATTATTATATATTTTCAGGTAGTGGACGGCTTCCAGAAAATTGAGTTGCAAAATATGCCCCCTGCTCCAGAAAAAATTGAATTTTCCACCGATTGGAAGTACTTATACGACATGGCCCATGCAATTTCTAGCGGCGTGGTTCCGGTGGATCTGGCTAACATCAAACCAGGGAAAATTGTACATTCTTGGTGGCTCACCAAGGCCGCTAGATTATTGCGATTATATGTGACAACGGAAAATCCAGATGCAAATTTAAGAATTCTGGTTGAATTTATAATTAAATGTTATGTGCCAATGTACTTCAATATCAAGTATTACAGCTCTGTCGTGTACGGCAGAGCATTATTTTTCAAGTTCATTGGTTGGTCACGATTTATAGAACCTCGTTTACGCAAAATTGTCAATCAAGTAATTAAAGATAATTCATATTATGCGCGTTCGGAAAATATCTTTTTATCAATGTTGTTTGATGATAGCAAAGAAAAGCACGACTGTGCCATCAAGAAAATTCTACGCTATCGAACCGATGTTGACGAGCCAATGGAACTTAGAGTTTATAAAAAACCAGATATAAACTTTAATTGCACAAGTTATACGGAAATGATCAATTTGAATGATATAAATATCGTATTTGAACCACCATTCACGCGAAGCATTTCGTACGATACATTGAAAGAATATTTAAATCAAGATGATCCACCGTTTAATGATCCAAAAATTCCATCACACATACAAGGAACGGAACGACATGTTCAATTGCTAGCTAGCGTTTCCAAACGGGTTATAACGGAAAATGTAGAGGCTGTTATGGCGACGACATTAGAGAGCCGTGCGAAATTGCCCAGACTTGAAAGTAAAAAAGACTTCAAACAATAATTTTTTTTAGTTTCTTTTCTATAACTCACTTAAATTAATTTTTTCATTTACATATGTTCTGACTAAATAAATTTCTTAAGAGAAAAAATAGACATTATTATAAATAAATAATAAATATTATTATAAACAAATAAATAAAAATAAAGAAAAAACATAGGCATTTCGCTGATTTTTTCATGTAAAGTGCAAAACCGGCGATTTTTTGAAATGTTTGTATGGTGAACCCACAGGGGGGTTTCAGGTGGTGTGCCACTGGCATCGGTGGGTCGGGCCTCCAAAGTTAGTGGGGGTCGGTCATACATTTGGACTCGATTGGAGCACTCTAAATGGGTCAAAGTGGGATTTTTCAAAATTTGCCCCTACCCAAAAGTTCGACCCAAATTGGGGTACATCAGAATTCGTTTTAAAGGTATGGTGCCTTCGGCAAAGTTTCTTATTTTGATTCCTAGAATATGGGTTTCACAGAGCAATGGGCGATTTTTTTGCCTCCCCACAAATCGACCGGCCTAATGTGCATACACATGTTCACGCGTTCTTGCAACAACGAAACGTTAAATACATACATGCATATGAATATACAGATTTTCGAGAAAACATATCGTAAGTGTTTGCCATAAGTAGCTTCACATCGGATATCAGCAACTTCGGTTGTCAGATCTTTCGCGTTCAACGCTAACGCGGTGTCAGGATGAAAAAGACTCTCAACCAGATTACTGATACGAATCGCTACGTTTGAATAACCCTGACTGAGTATGAGTACACGATTTTTTATATCATGATCCGAATATATTGGGGCATATTCATAATCGAAATAAAATGTGACTAAGTTAGTTGAAGAATTTTTGACAGAGAGCACATATAAAATTTTGTCATACAGTGTTAACTAACTTAAAATCATATTTTATTGTGACTTCGCCTATGTCAGTTTACAACTACTCATTGCAGATCTCTGCTCTGTGGGTTAAATCTGTTTTAAAATAAAATTCCAATTTTGGCTTAGCTAAAACTCCATCGCCAAAAATCTGTAAAACAAAATCAAATGCGCAGAAAATTATGCAACACTTGGCGATAACAGCCTAACCGCGTTAGCGTTCGTTGCATCAGAGAATTTTTACACATGAATATGACGGCTGTTATGTTTGCAAGGTTGCATTCCTTTGAGTTTTTCGCCTTTACACCATGAAATATGCGCGTAAATTTATACAAATTGTGTAAATGATTTTTCATAAAATATTTGACAGTTCGTTTGCGCACTACACCCTTTCCTTTTTATTGAGAAATATAAGTTTATATTCAGAAAACGCAAATCGATAATGGGAAATCCAACTTTATAATGAGAAAATAAAATATGATAATGGGAAGCGTATATTCTTATTGAGAAAATATAAATTGGTAGTGAAAAATGTTACTTCATATTGAGAATACATAAATTGATAATGAGAAAAGATAATTTAATAATGAGAAAATATAAAATTTTAAGAATGAAAAGTTGTAATTAACCTGATCTGGAGTCGGTGATCCAATTCTGCAAGCATTTCGGGGATACAGCATAAAGACAAATAATATATAGCGTTGTTTAAAGCACTCGGAAGCAATTTAAAAGCTTGAGGTCAAATACGGAAATTATATTGTACAGAGTTTTTGGGTGGCGGTGTTACTGGAATGCATAATAACTCATCTAAATGACAAACTTCACTGCACATTCAAGTCTCTACTTGCATATAAACTAAAATAAAACATGTGTTTAAAGTGTAGGTATCTGCGGTATTGCTCCCGCACATTCCCAACCCGTTGAAATATTTTTTGGTGCATCCACTGTGCTTTCAAGGTACTACCTTATTTGCTCCCTTACTTAAGTCAGATTTTTTAAATTATAACCACTACCGTCGATTTCGCCATCCACAACAGACATTTTTAAGCTTCGAATGCCTTTCAATACAAATCCACTTAAGTAAAAACAGGTACAAATAAAACCCAAATATTTTTATTTCTCATTAGGAACTTACATTTCCTCATTACAAACCTCTTCAATATGAAGTACCGTTTCTCATTATCAATTTATATTTTCTCAATATGAAGTTACATTTTATTATCAATTTATATATTCTCATTATAAAATTACATTTTTCATTATGAATTTTTATTTTCTCAATATAAACTCATATTTCACATTATCAATTTAAATTTTCTCAATATAAACTTGCAATCTCTCATTATAAATTTGAAAAAGTGTAGATATATTTATACCGTTACAGTGTACTATTTATCACAACTGATTCAGCTATGTTATACACAGAAATACAACAGAGGGTTGTGTCTCCGCTTTTCGAAAGCGTGGGATTCACCACGTGTGATTCACCACGTTGTAAGAAAATTTTCTCATATAAAATTCACCACGTCTAAGTCTCAGAATCGACTGTTAGGTACCGCCGGGTTTGTGTGGGACTTAGGCTGTTATGCCAAAGAAAACACAAATCTTTACCGATAATTGTGTTATCGATTAATTTATCGAATTCTCGTAAAGTAATATTGCATTGTCATGGGAGTTATACATGCGTGCAAAATTTCAGCTCAATCGGACACCGGGAAGTGTATCAAATTTAACTTGCAAGATTTCATTGCATACAACAGCCAAGTGAAGGTAAATAAAAGCTTATAAAAATGGTGAATTGTATGGTGAAAATGCTTTAGCGGCAAATCTGCAAATATGAATGCAGAGGGGACGTGTAAGCTATGCCTTATTCGAATGAGAGAAACAATTAAAATGTGTGGTCGACAAGGAATCGCTCTTCGAAAGTCGAAAGAACAGGGAGAATTATAGACGATCAAGAAATAATTTATGGCAGCTTTCTAGCGCTTTTGAGGCTTCGAGCGAGAGATGATGAAACATTAAATAATCAGTTACTTAATACCTCGAAAATCCAATTTTTGTAAGCAATCGATATAGTATTAGGTCGTAGCTATTTGCAGTAAGTTGATGTGTAATGGCAATATTAAACGAATTACTTTTTCCGGATGGGACTTCGGATTTTTGACGATCGGAACAAGCTTCGATTCGCATTCTTTATTTTGATAAATGTGGAGAAAATTTAGTATCCGTGAAGAATTCATGTGATTTGTTCTTAATTAAGACTTATCTGGTCATTGCACTTACTCTAATAAAGTAATCTCAAAATGGTCCCATTATTCAAAATGAAAAACTTTAGAAAGATTTAGTAATAACATCGAGAAGTGATATCGATCCGAAAAACGTCTAAAATTACGTCCCCCACTAATGATCAATAATCGATTCCAACATGAATATATTAATTATAGATATAAGTAGATATAAATGATACCAGGCGCTTCCCAAGGCAGTCGGTTCTATGCACCGGAGCGACTCGGGTCGAACAAGGACTGTCATTTCAGTGTAACCCCATTTAATTTGTTGTGTCCCTCCCACAAATTGTCATCCTCGCAGCGGGAGGGCGCCATACTCCCCTGCTTCGGGAAGGTATCGAACTCAATCCGGGTCCGTCTCCTGACACCGGTACTGATAAATGGTTTTGCTGCGTTTGCCGGAAAAGACTCTTTTTAGGATGGTTATACTCTTGTCATTGTGTCATGTGTAAGGAATGGTTGCATCGGACAGGTTGTTCTGGGCTAGATCCCAAAACAAGACGTCCTCAAAACTTTTATATATCTTTTGTGGCTCTTTGCTGTTCACGCCCAAGGGCGTCCCGTAGGCTGCGCCTTAGCGCCCCCCTATCTCTCAGCAGCTATGTTGCTCTGCAAGCCACAACAAGTACCCGCTGCTGCTCGCGCCCTAGGGCGCCACCAGCTCACCAGCGTAGTAGAGCGGGTAGCAATGCCGAGCATCAGCTCCCGCCCCCCTCTTCTTCCCCGCTCTTTTCCGGCAGAAATCGTGTAGGTCAGGGAAACAAACTCTTAGTGCCTACCACCTTTTGCACCGTTTGCCAGCACAGAATATATATGTTTGCGACATCCGCCCAATGCAGCTCCTGCCTTGGGCGATGCCACTTTCCTAGATGTTCTGTTCTCCGCGACGGAAACCCCCGACGGGCTTCATTGCACCATGTTGCCAGGCCGCAAACCCAAAAAACCCGGGTATACCCGAGGGATGTCCAGTCCCAGGGCCACCACATCAATTGCGTCCTAGCCTTTCACAACCCAGGCGTAGTCACCCGTCATTTACTCCTCGAGTGACGGCGTCTCCCCGCTGCACTTCAGAATTCTTCAGTTAAACTGTAATGGATTAACTGGCAAGATTACGGAGATAGTCGATTTCATGAAGCGGCACAACATCCGCATTGCTGCGATTCAAGAGACTAGACTCACAGCAAGATCTGCTCTGCAGACCTCTCCTGGGTATAATGTCCACAGAAAAGATCGCGAGATCAGAAATGGAGGTGGTCTCGCGTTTATCATACACCGCTCAGTGCATTATCATATATTTGATCCCGACATCGGCCGCAGGGACAATGTCCTAGAACGTCACGGCTTATCTGTCCGGTCAGGCGATGTAAACCTAGAAATCATCCATCTACATTCCTCCTGCCACCTGCTGCCCCAGTGGATACCGCCCTAATATTAGCGCCTTACTCACTGGCGATAATCGCATTATCTTAGGTTATTTCAATTCCCATCACAACCTATGGAATTCAAAGTTGCAGGCGGACAACAGGGGTTAGATGTTGGCGGATCAAATAGAAGAAACGACGTTCTGCACAATAAACATAGATGCCCCCACTCGTATGGTAGGAAGCTGTCACAGTTCGCAAGATATATCAATCCTGAGCACGGGACTCGTAAACTGCGTCAACTGGAGCCGATGGTAATATTGACATCCGACCACCTGCCAATAATTATCTCGCTCGAGCGTACCGCTGACTTCATCGTCACCGAAAAACGCACTTTCGTAATCTTAAAAAAAGGAAAGTGGCTTGAATACAAATCCTTTACAGACAGCCGCTTTGCTGCCCTCCCTATCCCGATTGATGCTCGCCAAGGGGAGCGTGCTTTCCGCAAGGTCATTGAATCCGCCTCGGCTCGCTTTATTCCCGCCGGAAGAATTCCCGAAATTCGGCCTCATTTTCCGACGGAAGCTGCAAAGTTAGGGAGAGAAAGTGGCCTTATAAGACAGCCCGATCCCGGCGACCCCCAAATAAGGGATATAAACCAACGCATCAGATTGCTTTTGGAGGAATACAACCGGGCGAAATGGGAGGAGCATCTAAGTCGTTGTAACCTCTCTGCCGGCGTGGGTAAGCTTTGGCCCACAGTAAAGTCCTTATCGAACCCGTCCAAAGACAATGACAAAATTTCCATCGCCTTTGGTGATAAAGTGCTGTCGGATGCGAAAAAATTTGCGAGCGTTTTTTGCCGACAAAATATAACGCATTCTATAGTTGACAAAGTTAGACTGAGGGCCAACAGACACGCACATACACATACATTCAGGTGTCCCCAATTACCATCACCGCCAAATAGGTTGAGGATGCCATCGGTTAAGATAAATCATCTAAAGCAGTGGGCCCAGATGACATAGCCATGCCGATGCTTAAAAGCCTAGGAAAAGAGGGTTTCAAATATTTAGCACATGTCTTCAACCTATCTCTTTCCATCTTTGTCAATCCCGAAAAATGGAAAATGGCCAAGGTGATCCCGCTATTAAAGCCTGGGAAACCAGCTAACATAGGAGAGTCATATCGCCCGATATCTCTCCTATCGCCAGTTAAGTTAGATTGAGGGCCAACAGACACGCACATAAGTTTTTAACATCACCGCCAAAGAGGTTGAGGATGCGATCTGTTACCGTCGTTGAATTTATGCACGTAGCCAAGCGGATAAATAAAAGGCAAATTTTTAATAGAACGCTGTGCTTTTAATTTCAAATATCAATTCAATTACATGTGCGAACTTAAATACGATTACGTAAAACGATTCAATTTAATACGTATGAAAGCGAAAGGAATGAACTTTAAAATAATTTGTATTAAATTGCTGACGACAAAATGACTACTGCCGTTTTAGATTCCTATTAACAGCTATTAACTTTATGTATATACATATGAATAAAGAATAACGTGAAATGAGAAAATAGGATGAAGGCTTAATACGTGTGTTCATGTGTATGTATATTAGTTAAATGAAATAAAGTAAAGTACTGCCTCCTTAACTAGACCTTAGACGGCGGTAACATCCCCTCCACAGTAAATGAGCCCTGTCCGGCAAGTTTACTATTTGAAATGCCGACGTCTAAAACTGCTATCTTCGTGACAGGTCGTTGGAATACGCCCTTATTTGTCTTGACGATTTCGGACCCTACTTGACCGTCCTTAGCTACATGCACATCGATTATGATACCTTTAGGCCAACTGTTGCGCGGAAGGTCAGAGTCAACTATTACTGCCATATCGCCGATTTTAACTGGGTCTTGCTTGCTGAACCATTTGTTTCGACATGATATCATTGGCAAATATTCTATGGTCCAACGACGCAATATGGCGAAACGTAGGGAGTAAAGTGGAGAAAAAGTTTATCTTTTTTTCTTGCACTAGCGCACATCAGACCGCATCAGCTTATTAAAAACTAACAGATATAATTTCGTCAAATCTTGACATTAACCAGATACCTGCACCAAGCATCACTCTAGGTGAGATCAAGATATTTCAAACGAGCAGCCAACATACATAAATTTTAATAACTTACCTTACTTTTGACAAAGCTCGGGACGAAAGTTTTTAAGAGGGGAAGTGTTAACATGGCATATGTTAACAATTGCTAAAACAATAAATAATTAGTAAGCAATAATACCAATGCAGGTAAAGCGGATATGCAACTTTTGTTGCATAATATTTCACACAAAAGTTCAAGACGCAACGCTAGCAAAATTAGCTAAAATTTATTTAGAGCGGAAGTTCAATATTTTCACACAAAATTGGCAGACGCGATGTCAGCAAATTAAAGCTCAAAATCATTTAGACAGGAAGCCCAACACGCGCAACTAAAGCAGAGACAATTTTAAAGTAGAGATGTTGCATGAACGAAAAATAGTATAAAGCAACCTTCACAAAACTCTAGTAGGTCACATTCACCACTCACCACAGCAGAATGTGTTAAACTATCACTGTCTGTATTTGTTATTAACAATTACATCTACATTTTTTATTCTGCTATTCTGATCAGAATTTTAATTTCTTCTCTCTAAAACTCCAATAAGTGTTTTTTGTGTGCTTAAATTATGTTAAAAATTGAGTTAAAGTTTGTGGTGTGGTGGAAGTGACCTACTAGAATTTTGTGAAGCACCGCTGCTTTCCACCGAAGTTCGCGCATGCAACATCTTTATTCTTCAAAAATCCTTCCCAAAATTGGCTAATTCGGGGAATATCAAAGAGCAGCAGGGACGCCAGCGAAATAGGCCAATTAATTAAGTTTAGTTGTAAGTTAATAATTTTGTAAAATTCAGTTCTACTTTTAATGTTAATCAATAAAGGTCTTAAAGACCCAAAGATATATTTTTTTGGATTTCTAATTAAAATAATCCTTAACTTATATATAGCAGTCATTCGGTGCATTAAATTTGAACAAATGCCGTTGGGAAAAGAGGTGTGGACTGGCGTTAAGCAATTCTTCGCTTATTTGTGTAACACACTTCAGCTCTAAAGATTTTGTTGACTTCTCATCTCATACAAACTCCTTCAAGAAAATATGCTAAGATGAAAAATGGTTAATGCGACTATGAAACATTTTTTTGAAGTAATAAAATAACAAAATATATCAGTTGTCACTACTACGCTGTTTTATTTGCCTTGGTCAAGCCTATTATTTCATTTTATTTATTCAGGGTTTATTATTATTATCGATTGATATTAAAAATATAAAATTTTTTCCAAGCTTTTTCGGAATCAAATAACATTTATTATTTAAGTTATTCAATTTTTAGAAGTCGCTTGAAAATCTGTCAAAATTAATAGCTTTTAATGGATAATAATTAGTGCGCGGCCGCGAAATCTGCTGATATACTGCTGATTGGCTATGTTACTCCTGAGATAATAATATTTTTGGTATTGTTCTGGTGATATGACATATCCTCTGCTGCAATACCATATTTTGTGATATAAGATATTGTCCGAAACCACTCAACCCATTAAGGCCAAGAATATGAGGTATTGACTCGATTCCCCGACAACAAAACACAAATTTTCTGGATGATGGTTTTCCTACAACACAAACCGGCATTCTTAGTTTCTAAAGTATACATGGCAAACTTACTCTGCAATAAAAAATGGTGAATTGTATGGTGAAAAAGCTTTACCGGTAAATCTGCAAATATGAATGCAGAGGGAGGACGTGTAAGCTATGCCTTATTCAAATGAGAGAAACAATTATAATGCGTTGTCGACAAGGAATCGCTCTTCGAAAGTCGAAAGACACAGGGAGAATTATAGACGATCAAGAAATAATTTATGGCAGCTTTCTAGCGCTTTTTAGGCTTCGAGCGAGAGTTGATGAAACATTCAATAATCATTTACTTAATACCTCGAAAATGCAATTTTTGTAGGCAATCGATACAGTATTAGGTCGTAGGTATTTGCAGTAAGTTGGTGTGTAATGGCAATATTAAACGAGTTACTTTTTCCGGATGGGACTTCGGATTTTGGACGAACGGAACCAACTTCGATTCGCATTCTTTATTTTGATAAATGTGGAGAAAATTTAGTATCCGTAAAGAATTCATGTGATTTGTTCTTATTTCAGACTTATCTGGTAAAGGTTGAGCAAATACCTTCCTGGACTTCCCAAAAATCTTTGGAACTCATTGCACTTACTCTAATAAAGTAATCTCAAAATGGTCCCATTATTCAAACTGAAAAACTTTAGAAAGATTTAGTAATAACATCCCGAAGTGATATCGATCCGAAAAACGTCTAAAATTACGTCCACCACTAATGATTAATAATCAATTCCAAAATGGAAATATTAATTATAGATATAAATAGATATAAATGATACCAGGTGCTTCTCAAGGCAGTAGGTTCTATGTACCGGAGCGACTCGGAATTTTTCCCGAACAAGGACTGTCATTTCAGTGTAACCCCATTTAATTTATTGTGTCCCTCCCACAAATTGTCATCCTCCCAGCAGCTCCTCGCAGCGGGAGTGCGTCATACTCTCCTGCTCCGGGAAGATATCGAACCCAATCCGGGTCCGTCTCCTGACCCCGGTATTGAGAAATGGTTTTGATGCGCTTGCCGGAAAATAATCTTTTTAGGATGGTCATACTCTTGTCATTGTGTCATGTGTAAGGAATGGTTGCATCGGACAGGTTGTTCTGGGCTAGATCCCAAAACCCGACTTCCTCACAACTTTTATATATCCTTTGTGGCTCTTTGCTGTTCACGCCCAAGGGCGTATCGTAGTCTGCGCTTTAGCGCCCCCCACTACCTCTCAGCAGCTCTGCTGCTCAGTAAGCCACAAAAAGTACCCGCTGCTGCTCGCGCCCTACGGTGCCACCAGCCCATACGGCCGCTCCCACTCATAACTACAATCTCCGTAGTAGAGCGGGTGGCAATACCGAGCATCAGCTCCCGCCCCCTCTTCTTCCCCACTCTTTTCCGGCAGAAATCGTGTAGATCAGGGAAACAGACTCTTAGTGCCTACCACCTTTTGCACCGTTTGCCAGCACAGAATATATATGTATGCGACATTCGCCCAATGCAGCTCCTACCTTGAACGATGCCACTTTCTTAGATGTTCTGGTCTCCGCGACGGAAACCCCCGACGGGCTTCATTGCACCATGTTGCCAGGCCGCAAACCCAAAAAAACCGGGTATACCAATGCTTACCCAGGGACGTCCAGTACCAGGGCCACCACATAAATTGCGTCCTAGCCTTTCACAACCCAGGCGTAGTCGCCCCTCATTTACTCCTCGAGTGACGACGTCTCCCCCGCTGCACTTCACAATTCTTCAGTTTAACTGTAATTGATTAACTGGAAGATCATGGAGATAGTCGATTTCATGAAGCTGCACAACATCCGCATTGCTGCGATTCAAGAGACTAAACTCAAAGCAAGATCTGCTCTGCAGACCTGCTCTGGGCATAATGCACAGAAAAGATCGCGAGAGCAGGAATGGAGGCGGTATCGCGTTTATCATACACCACTCAGTGCAATATCATATATTGGATCCCGACATCGGCCGCAGGGACAATGTCCTAGAACGACACGGCTTATCTGTCCAGTCAGGCGATGTAAACCTAGAAATCATCAACATCTACATCCCTCCTCCCACCTGCTACCCCAGTGGATACCGCCCAAATATTAGCGCTTTACTCACTGGCGATAATCGCATTATCTTAGGCGATTTCAATGCCCTCACGACCTATGGAATTCAAAGTTGCAGGCGGACAGCAGGGGTTAGATGTTGGCGGATCAAATAGAAGAAACGACGTTCTGCACAATAAACATAGATACCCCCACTCGTATGGTAGGAAGCTGTCACAGTTCGCTAGATATATCAATCGTGAGCGCGGGACTTGCAAACTGCGTAAACTGGAAGCCGATGGTAATATTGGCATCCGACCACCTGCCAATAATTATCTCGCTCGAGCGTACCGCTGACTTCATCGTCACCGAAAAACGCACTTCCATAAACTTAAAAAAAGGCAAGTGGGATGAATACAAATTCTTTACAGACAGCCGCTTTGCAGCCCTCCCTATCCCGACTGATGTTCGCCAAGGGGAGCGTGCTTTCCGCAAGGTCACTGAATCTGCCTCGGCTCGCTTTATTCCCGCCGGAAGAATTCCCGAAATTCGGCCTCATTTTCCGGCGGAAGCCGCAAAGTTAGGGAGAGAAAGTGGCCTTATAAGACAGCTCGATCCCGGCGACCCCCAAATAAGGGATATAAACCAACGCATCAGATTGCTTGTGGATGAACACAACCGGGCGAAATGGAAGGAGCATCTAAGTCGTTGTAACCTCTCTTCCGGCGTGGGTAAGCTTTGGTCCACAGTAAACTCCCTATCGAATCCGTCCAAGCACAATGACAAAATTTCCATCGCCTTTGGCGATAAAGTGCTGTCGGATGCGAAAAAATGCGCGAGTGTTTTTTGCCGACAAAATATAACGCATTCTATAGTTGACAAAGTTAGACTGAGGGCCAACAGACACGCACATACACATAAATTCAGCGCGTCCCCAATTACCATCACCACCAAATAGTTTGAGGATGCCATCGGTCAATATAAATCATCTAAAGCAGTGGGCCCAGATGGCATAGCCATGCCGATGCTTAAAGGCCTAGGAAAAGAGGGTTTCAAATATTTAGCATATGCCTTCAACTTGTCTCTTTCCATCTTTATCAATCCCGAAAAATGGAAAATGGCCAAGGTGGTCCCGCTACTAAAGCCTGGGAAACCAGCTAACATAGGAGAGTCATATTGCCCGATATCTCCCTATCGCCAGTTAAGTTAGATTGAGGGCCAATAGACACGCACATAAATTTTTAACATCACCGCCAAAGAGGTTGAGGATGCCATCTTTTACCGTTGTTATGCACGTAGCCAAGCGGATAAATAAAAGCCAAATTTTTAATAGAACACTGTGCTTTTAATTTATCAATTCAATTCGCACATGTAGAACTTAAATACGATTACGTAAAGCGAATCAATTTAATATGTATGAAAGCGAAAGGAATGAACTTTAAAATAATTTGTATTAAACTGCTGACGACAAAATGACTACTGCCGTTTTAGTTTCCTAATAATAGCTTTAACCAGGCATGCTTAACGAACGAAACAATATCATTTCGTTACGATAATCAACGTTAATAAACGAAATGATGAAGTCATTTCGTTTCGTTTATTAACGTTAAGAACGCGAAATTAACGTTAATTTGACGATCTTAATGTTAATAAACGAAACGAAGTGACTTCGTGCCGTTTATTAACGTTGATTATCGTAACGAAATGATATCGTTTCGTTCGTTAAGCATGCCTGGCTTTAACTTTATGTATATACATATGAATAAAGAATAACGTGAAATGAGAAAATATGATAAAGGCTTAATACGTATGTTCATGTGTATGTATATTAGTTAAATGAAATAAAGTAAAGTAATGCCTCCTTAACTAGACCTTAGACGGCGGTAACATCCCCTCCACCGTAAATGAGCCCTGTCCGGCAAGTTTACTATTTGAAACGCCGACGTCTAAAACTGCTATCTTCGTGACAGGTCGTTGGAATATGCCCTTATTTGTCTTGACCATGGCGGACCTTACTTGACCGTCCTTAGCTACATGCTTCCTGAACCATTTGTTTCGACGAGATATCATTGGCAAATAAACTTTGGTCCAACGGCGCCAAAACTGATCGGCAAATTTTTGTGTTTGATGCCACCGCTGGCGTAAATCTGCATCTTTGTTAAAAATTAGATTATACCCATCTGATGATCCCATCAGCAGATGATTGGGAGTGATAGCCTCATCATCGGTCGATTCGACGGAAACGAAAGTAAGGGGTCGGGAGTTGATGAAGAACTCAACCTTGTTAAGCGCGCATCGAACACTTTCGTCGTTGAATTGAATCGTCGGGCAAATGCCGCACATTTTTTTTGTTGTTATATCGGCCTACTGATTTGTGAGATCGCGGGTTCGAATTGAGCTCAAGGCCTAACAATAATTTTTTTATCAATTGGCAAGAACCAGAATAGAAGTAGGATTAATGAAGACAAACAAAAAACCGCTATGAAGTCTGAATGGTTATAGCAGTGGCGCCTAAACTTTGCCGATGAGGGAATTTAGCAGTTCCCGAAATGGATCTATACAACGAGGTTTGGCGGTTGTCTAAATTTTTTCTTCCTTCTATTCTAATTTAATAATTTTTTCAATTAAGAAAAAATTTATCATAACAATAATAATGATAAAATAATTATTGTTAGGCCTTGAGCTCGATTCGAACCCGCGATCTTACAAATCAGTAGGCCGATATAACAGCAAAAATTGTTAATACGTCCCAGAGCATGGGGAAAAAGTGTCAATAAAATATACAACGAGCTTTGGCAGTTGTCTAAATTTTTTTTTTCTTCTATTCTAATTAAATAATTTTTTCAATTAAGAAAAAATTTATCATAAAAATAATAATCAACCCTATTCTGCATTTCGACATGGATTGGAATTTTTTCGATTTGGCAATTCTGGTATTCTGTGTTCCAATTTCTTTCGATCCAACTTCGAATCGTTCGATTTTATGTATTCTGCATTTCGATCGTAGTTCCGTTTTTCTAAGTTTTTCTATGTTTTCAGGTCAAAAACAACATGTCGGTGTCGCACATTGGGGACGAACTTTTCAAAACCCCCTACATATCACAAATAGTAACCGACTTTAATCATTTTTGTACAGAAATTTTTGTAATTGAATTCTGAAGAGAGTTACAAACGTATGTCAATTAACAAAACCTACTGTCTCTTAAAGTTTATATCATTCTCTTAAGTATTGAGCAAAAATTGTGTGTCATGAAAATGATACATAAATACGTATTATAATATAAAGTCCTGCAAAGAATAGGCTATTTTGCAACAAATTGTTTAATAAACAAATTAATTTGAAGAATCAAGCGATGTGAGTCTCTTCAGAATTCAATTACGAAAATTTCTGTGTAAACATTGTTCAATCGGTTGATTTTTCGTTTCTGTAAGTGGTTTTGATTGAAATTAGTGCTTAATCCCCAATGTGTGTCGAAGTCCTTGGACGTATTTGCCCCGCAAAAGTATCTAACACATACTTGAAAGCATCCTTATTAAGTCGAAAGTTTTTTTTAACCTTAATAAGAAAATAAGTCATTAAACTTTACCACTTTTAAATTAAATTTCTAACAATTCGGCTCTCATCTCAAATGGATTACACAAATCTCGCAATATTTGCCTTTCCATTCTCGCCTGGCCATTTTCGTATGCGTTGCTTTCCAACTCCACAAATAATGCCGCGGCTATTGATTCCATTATAATAGACAGCTATAATTTGTGTCTGTTCGTTGGGTCCAGTTATATGTCAAAGCAAGCTGCCGGAGTAGAGGAAGGTGAAAAGCGAAACCGTAAACAATCCTTGCGGAAATAATAAGTAAATCTTTATAAAGTATTTAAGGCCAGTATAATGAAATTAGCATTCATAAAATTCAGAAAATGTCAACTATATTCATGCAGGAATCCGTTTTAACAAAACTTGGTGGCCGCGGCAGAGAATTGACCAAAAGAACGACAAAAACACACTTACAATTATGAAAGCACTTCACTCAAAAAAATATAATATTGCAGCAATATATTCTATTGCTTTTCTTTGTACAAAATGGCTTGGATAATAAAATATAAACGTTTTTTAGTGTTTTTTACAAATTTTCCTCAATTTAATTTGTTCCAGTGTTCACACATTCCGTACAGACAGCTGATTTCGAAAAATCATTTGCTCTTCCTCTTCTCGTTACGATTCCGTCGTAATGCAGAATACCCAACTTCGACTTAATCGGAATGTAAAACGGGAACGTAATCGAAGCGCAGAATAGGGGTGAATGATAAAATAATTATTGTTAGGCCTTGAGCTCGATTCGAACCCGCGATCTTACAAATCAGTAGGACGATATAACAACAAAAATTGTTAATACATCCCAGAGCACGGGGAAAAAGTGTCAATAAAATATGAGACTATGGCAGCATTCCCATCAAACAAGTCCAATTTTCACATTCATTCTGCAACAGATGTCGGAGTGTTGTGAATATCAATTGGCAAGAACCAGAATAGAAGGAGGATTAATGAAGAAAAACACAAAAAAAACCGCTGTGATGGCTGAATGGTTATAGCAGCGGCGCCTAAAAGTTGCCGATGAAGGAATTTAGCAGTTCCCGAAATGGATCTATACAACGAGCTTTGGCAGTTGTCTAAATTTTTTCTTTCTTCTATTCTAATTTAATAATATTTTCGATTAAGAAAAAATTTATCATAACAATAATAATGATAAAATAATTATTGTTAGGCCTTGAGCTCAATTCGAACCCGCGATCTTACAAATCAGTAGGCCGATATAACAACAAAAATTGTTAATACATCCCAGAGCACGGCGAAAAAGTGTCAATAAAATATGAGACTTTGGCAGCATTCCCATCAAACAAGTCCAATTTTCACATTCATTCTGCAACAGATGTCGGAGTGTTGTGAATATCAATTGGCAAGAACCAGAATAGAAGGAGGATTAATGAAGACAAACACAAAAAAAAAACCGCTGTGATGGCTGAATGGTTATAGCAGCGGTGCCTAAACGTTGCCGATGAAGGAATTTAGCAGTTCCCGAAATGGATCTATACAACGAGCTTTGGCAGTTGTCTAAATTTTTTCTTTCTTCTATTCTAATTTAACTCAGATAACCCCAGCGTGACCATATGGTCACGCAAGAAGTAGTAGTTGAATTTCAAAAAAAAAAATCAAAGCTCACTCACATATTTTCCTTTGAACTAGCTTTTTCCATTTAATTACACATGCGCGTAGGGAACTGCGTTTCAAATTTTTCATAAAGTGTCTTTGTTTCGAAGTGAGCAGGTGTGAAAAAGTTGTAAGAAAAAAAGATGGCAAAAAATGCGAATTTTAATAGCAACAAAAGGTAAGTAAGCTAATATTTTTTGAAGTGTGTTGCTTTTAACAGAAGTTAAGCTTCAATTTGAGTAATAATAAAGTGAAAATATATGACAGTTATATTTGGTAAAAAAATAAAATGTTCTTGTGGACAATTAACGGTATTTTTTCCTGGCGTGACCATATGGTCACGCTGGGCTAGATTAAAGTCTCATTTTATGTAACGTAATTTTCATTCAAATGAATTGAAAACTTTGTAATTCGTGGTGAATTCTTTCCAAACTTTCAGGCGTTTAAACACACAAGAGGTTATTGACTATCTAAATGACTTTTGTGATAGCGATGAAGAAGATTCGCCTGTAGCTGTATATATCTTCCCTCCGGACAACGAAAATGGTGCCATCAGCGGAGAAGATGATGGTAATGAAGACGATGTAGGTACGCCAGAGGATATATGTGTTGGTCAATTGAAAGCACCTTGTGAGTTAGTGATGAGCAGTGGTAAAAGGGTTTTAACGATTGATAATTATGATGAGGAGGATGACTTGGAAGTCGCTGATTCTGTCTTGATCGATATTTTAGAAAACTCTACGAAGAACTTGCAAACGAATTTCTTAGAGGAACAGGGCGAAACTTCAATAGACCCGCCGTCATCACAACCTGAAACATATGTGAGCGGCTTACGAAAAGTGAAACCTACACCGTCTTCAGTGCTACCGCCACTATCACGTAAGGAATCACATTTTACGTGGGTAGAAGATAACTCGGACGGATTGATCCCTATTTTCCCATCATCAAAATTTGAAGACTGTAAGGTGAAGCCTCATGAACAATTTGAAAAGTTTTTTGACGATGAACTTATAGAGCACATTATAAACGAGTCGCGAAGATATGCAATTTTTCTTGGTAAACCAAATCCTCAAATTACCAGTGCTGAGCTTAAAGTTTTCATAGCAATCTTGTTGGTCAGTGGATATAATGGTCGAAGTACGTTCAGGTCATTTTGGAGCGTTGACAATGACATGCGCAACGAGATGGTATACTTAGCCATGCGTAGAAATCGATTCGAAGACATTTTAAGATTCTTGTACTTTGAGGATAATTGTAAAAAAATAATTGACGGAGACAAGATGTGGAAACTGCGGCCCTTAACCGACCACTTAAAATCAAATATGCTGAAGCATTTCCATCCGGAACAACACCTTTCATTTGACGAGAGCATGATATCATATTTTGGACGTCACGGTTGCAAGCAGTTCATCAAAGGAAAACCATTGCGGTTCGGATATAAAGTTTGGTCCTTGTGTACGCCATCGGGATATTTAGTTCATTTTGAAATTTACCAAGGGAATAATCCTCGCCCCAATAGCACTTATGAACAAACGTTTGGAAAATGCGCGGCTCCACTGCTGAACATGATAGACGATTTTACATTAGCGGTTCAGAATCTACCGTTTTCCTTCTATTTTGATAATCTTTTCACCAGTGTCCCTCTTTTAGTTTACTTGGAAGCTCGAGGATATACCGCAACAGGTACGATACGGGAAAATCGGCTTCCAAAAAGTTGCCCGATTGAACATAAAAAAATACTGAAAAATAAGGAGCGTGGTCATATTGAGTCTACAAAATTGAAGGAAGCTAATATTTTTGTCACAAAATGGAATGATAACGCAGTTGTTAACATCGCTTCGACTACTTATGGCGCAAACCCGGTAACAAATGCAGTTCGATACTCACAGAAGCAAAAAAAGTTTATAGATGTTCCACGGCCATTAGTTATCCGGGAATACAATAAATATATGAGCGGCGTAGATCGTATGGATCAGAATGTGGGCTTGTATCGAATAGGTATAAAAGGAAAGAAATGGTGGAATAGTACCTTTACGTGGCTAGTTGACGTTTCGGTACAAAATAGCTGGCAGCTGCACACATCAGTCTACCCAGAAATACCCCAGCTCGAGTTTCGGCGACAAATAGCCATTTATTATTGCAAACACTTCGGTGACCACCCCAAATCAAAGGGACCTCGAAAAAGGTCTTTGGAAGGAACAGCAGAGGAGACATTGAGATATGATGGGCTCAATCATTTCGTTCGTCCATGCGAAAAAAGAAGACGCTGCGTTGCTGATTTGTGCGTTTCGGTTGGTAGAACCGAGTGCTCGAAATGTAATGTTGGAATTTGCGTAAAATGTTTTGAGAAATATCACATTCCATCTGAGTTATTAAATACAGTACGGTATAAAATGTTTTTATAAAAAATAGTTTTGAATATATATATATTTTTAATAATGAATATATACTTAAATAACAGTTGAAAATAATTTTGTTCTAATTCACACTTGTTTAGTTAAAATATGTAGCATAAATCTTTGTTTTACTTAAAAAAAAATATGGGAAATAATACATCATATCATGCCCAGTGTGACCATATGGTCACACCTCATAAGTCGGCGTAGGAATAATGCCTTAAAGTATGGATGGTACCTAAGTGACCACTGGACCTATAAAAGTCATCCCTTAAAATATTTTAGAAATCGCAGACAAAAAAAGTTCCAGGAGGATTTGAGTTAATAATATTTTCAATTAAGAAAAAAATTATCATAACAATAATAATGATAAAATAATTATTGTTAGGCCTTGAGCTCGATTCGAACCCTCGATCTTACAAATCAGTAGGCCGCTATAACAACAAAAATTGTTAATACATCCCAGAGCACGGCCAAAAAGTGTCAATAAAATATGACACTATGGCAGCATTGCCGTCAAACAAGTCCAATTTGCACATTCATTCTGCAACAGAGGTCGCAGTGTTGTGAATATCAATTGGCAAGAACCAGAATAGAAATAGGATTAATGAAGACAAACAAAAAAAACCGCTGTGATGGCTGAATGGTTATAGGAGCGGCGCCTAAACGTCGCCGATGAAGGTATTCAGCAGTTCCCGAAATGGATCTATACAACGAGTTTTGGCAGTTGTCTAAATTTTTTCTTTCTTCTATTCTAATTTAATAATTTTTTCAATTAAGAAAAGATTTATTATAACAATAATTATGATAAAATAATTATTGTTAGGCCTTGAGCTCGATTCGAACGCGATCTTACAAATCAGTAGGCCGATATAACAACAAAAATTGTTAATACATCCCATAGCACGGGAAAAAGTGTTAATAAAATATGACACTATGGCAGCATTGCCGTCAAACAAGTCCAATTTTCACATTCATTCTGCAACAGATGTTGGAGTGTTGTGAATATCAATTGGCAAGAAACAGAATAGAAGGAGGATTAGTGAAGACAAACAAAAAAAAAAAAACCGCTGTAATGGCTGAATGTTTATAGCAGTGGCGCCTAAACGTTGCCGATTAGGGAATTTAGCAGTTCCCGAAGTGGACCTATACAACGAGCTTTGGCAGCTGTATAAAGTTTTTCTTTCTTCTATTCTAATTTAATAATTTTTTCAATTAAGAAAAAATTTATCATAACAATAATAATGAGAAAATAATTATTGTTAGGCCTTGAGCTCGATTCGAACCCGCGATCTTACAAATCAGTAGGCCGATATAACAACAAAAATTGTTAATACATCCCAGAGCATGGGGAAAAAGTGTCAATAAAATATGACACTATGACAGCATTGCCATCAAACAAGTCCAATTTTCACATTCATTCTACAACATATGTCGCAGTGTTGTGAATATTAAGTGGCAAGAACCAGAATAGAAGTAGAATTAATGAAGACAAAGAAAAAAAAAAACGGCAGTGATGGCTGAATGGTTATAGCAGCGGCGCCTAAACTTTGCCGATGAAGGAATTTAGCAGTTCCCGATATGGATCTATACAACGAGCTTTGGTAGTTGTCTAAATTTTTTTTGTTATATTCTAATTTAATAATTTTTTCAATTAAGAAAAAGTTTATCATAAAAATAATAATCACCCTTATTCTGCATTTCGACATGGATTGGAATTTTTTCGATTTGCCAATTTTGGTATTCTGTGTTCCAATATCTTTCGATCCAACTTCGAATCGTTCGATTTTATGTATTCTACATTTCGAAAGTAGTTCCGTTTTTCTAAGTTTTTCTATGTTTCCAGGTCAAAAACAACATGTCGATGTCGCACATTGGGGACGAACTTTTCAAAACCACCTACATATCACAAATAGTAACCGACTTTAATCATTTTTGTACAGAAATTTTTGTAATTGAATTCTGAAGAGAGTTACAAACGTATGTCAATTAGTAAAACTTACTGTCTCTTAAAGTTTATATCATTCTCTTAAGTATTGAGCAAAAATTGTGTGTCATGAAAATGATACATAAATACGTATTATAATATAAAGTTCTGCAAAGAATAGGTTATTTTGCAACAAATTGTTTAATAAACAAATTAATTTGAAGAATCAAGCGATGTGAGTCTCTTCAGAATTCAATTACGAAAATTTCTGTGTAAACATTGTTCAATCGGTTGATTTTTCGTACCTGTAAGTGGTTTTGAATGAAATTAGTGCTTAATCCCCAATGTGTGTCGAAGTCCTTGGACGTATTTGCCCCGCAAAAGTATCTAACACATACTTGAAAGCATCCTTATTAAGTCGAAAGTTTTTTTTAACCTTAATAAGAAAATAAGTCATTAAACTTTACCACTTTTAAGTTAAATTTCTAACAATTCGGCACTTATCTCAAATGGATTACACAAATCTCGCAATATTTGCCATTCCATTCTCGCCTGGCCATTTTCGTATGCGTTGCTTTCCAACTCCACAAATAATGCCGCGGCTATTGATTCCATTATAATAGACAGCTATAATTTGTGCCTGTTCGTTGGGTCCAGTTATATGCCAAAGCAAGCTGCCGGAGTAGAGGAAGGTGAAAAGCGAAACCGTAAACAATCCTTGCGGAAAGAATAAGTAAATCTTTATAAAGTATTTAAGGCCAGTGTAATGAAATTAGCATCCATAAAATTCAGAAAATGTCAACTGTATTCATGCAGGAATCCGTTTTAACAAAACTTGGTGGCCGCGGCAGAGAATTGACCAAAAGAACGACAAAAACACACTTACAATTAGGAAAGCACTTCACTCAAAAAAACATAACACTGCAGCAATATATTCTATTGCTTTTCTTTGTACAAAATGGCTTGGATAATAAAATATTAACGTTTTTTAGTGTTTTTTACAAATTTTCCTCAATTTATTTTGTTCCAGTGTTCACACATTCCGTACAGACAGCTGATTTCGAAAAATCATTTGCTCTTCCTCTTCTCGTTACGATTCCGTCGTAATGCAGAATATCCAACTTCGACTTAAGCGGAATGTAAAACGGGAACGTAATCGAAGCGCAGAATAGGGGTGAATGATAAAATAATTATTGTTAGGCCTTGAGCTCGATTCGAACCCGCGATCTTACAAATCAGTAGGACGATATAACAACAAAAAGTGTTAATACATCCCAGAGCACGGGGAAAAAGTGTCAATGAAATATGAGACTATGGCAGCATTCCCATCAAACAAGTCCAATTTTCACATTCATTCTGCAACAGATGTCGGAGTGTTGTGAATATCAATTGGCAAGAACCAGAATAGAAGGAGGATTAATGAAGACAAACACAAAAAAAACCGCTGTGATGGCTGAATGGTTATAGCAGCGGCGCCTAAAAGTTGCCGATGAAGGAATTTAGCAGTTCCCGAAATGGATCTATACAACGAGCTTTGGCAGTTGTCTAAATTTTTTCTTTCTTCTATTCTAATTTAATAATATTTTCAATTAAATCAAATGAAAGGTGTTAATGAGTATTTTAAAAGGGAGTGGGCCTTAGTTCTATAGGTGGACGCCTTTTCGGAATATCGTTATAAAAGTGGACCAGGGTTGACTCTAGAATGTGTTTGTACAATATGGGTATCAAACGAAAGGTGTTAATAATTGTTTTAAAAGGCAGTGGGCCTTAGTTCTATGGGTGGACGCCTTTTCGGGATATCGCCAAAAAACGTGGACCAGGGGTGACTCTAGAATGCGTTTGTACAATATGGGTATCAAATGAAAGGTGTTAATGAGTATTTTAAAAGAGCGTGGGCCTTAGTTCTATAGGTGGACGCCTTTTCGAGATATCGCCATTAAGGTGGACCAGGGGTGACTCTAGAATTTGTTTGTGCGATATGGGTATCAAATGAAAGGTGTTAATGAGTATTTTAAAAGGGCGTGGGCCTTAGTTCTATAGGCGGACGCCTTTTCAAGATATCGCCATAAAGGTGGACCAGGGGTGACTCGAGAATTTCTTTGTACGATATGGATATCAAATGAAAGGTATTAATGAGTATTTTAAAAGGGAGTGGGCCTTAGTTCTATAGGTGGATGCCTTTTCGAGATATCGCCATAAAGGTGGGCCAGGGGTGGCTCCAGAATTTTTTTGTACGATATGGGTATCAAATTATAGGTATTAATGAGGGTTTTAAAAGGGAGTGGCCCTTAGTTGTATATGTGAAGGCGTTTTCGAGATATCGACCAAAATGTGGACCAGGGTGATCCAGAACATCATCTGTCGGTTACCGCTAATTTATTTATATATGTAATACCACGAACAGTATTCCTTCCAAGATTCCAAGGGCTTTTGATTTCGCCCTGCAAAACTGTTTCATTTTCTTCTACATAATATGGTAGGTGTCACACCCATTTTACCAAGTTTTTTTCTAAAGTTATATTTTGCGTCAATAGACCAATACAATTACCATGTTTCATCCCTTTTTTCGTATTTGGTATATAATTATGGCATTTTTTTTTATTTTTCGTAATTTTCGATATCGAAAAAGTGGGCGTGGTCATAGTCGGATTTCGGCCATTTTTTACACCAATACAAAGCGAGTTCAGATAAGTACGTGAACTGAGTTTAGTAAGGATATATCGATTTTTGCTCAAGTTATCGTGTTAACGGCCGAGCGGAAGGACAGACGGTCGACTGCGTATAAAAACTGGGCGTGACTTCAACCGATTTCGCCCTTTTTCACAGAAAACAGTTATCGTCCTAGAATCTAAGCCTCTACCAAATTTCACAAGGATTGGTAAATTTTTGTTCGACATATGACATTAAAAGTATCCTAGACAAATTAAATGGAAAAGGGCGGAGCCACGCCCACTTTGAAAATTTCTTTTATTTTTGTATTTTGTTGCAACATATTATTACTGGAGTTGAATGTTGACATAATTTACTTATATACTGTAAACACCGAAAGAAAAGTCTCATGTAAAATTAACATTTCTGCATTATCAATTCCACATTTCGGCGAAAAATGTCATCTTAACGTTGAAAATAATAGAATCAGCAGGTTTCACGTTAAATTGATATGATAACTATTAAATCAACATTGTCATGTATTACATTGTCATATCAATTTCTCATGTTAATAATACATTTTACCATTTAACATTTAAAATGATCAAAGTAACAGCTTTCACGTCAAATTGATATGATAACTATTAAATCAACATTGTCATGTATTACATTGTCATATCAATTTCTCATGTTAATAAAACATTTCACCATTTAACATTGAAAATTATCAAAGTAACAGCTTTCACGTCAAATTGATATGAAAACTGTTAAATCAGTCTTTCATGTTAATAAAACATTTCACCATCTAACATTGAAAATTATCAAAGTAACAGCTTTTACGTCAAATTGATATGAAAACTGTTAAATCAGTCTTTCATGTTAATAAAACATTTCACCATCTAACATTGAAAATTATCAAAGTAACAGCTTTCACGTCAAATTGATATGAAAACTGTTAAATCAGTCTTTCATGTTAATAAAACATTTCACAGAATATTTATTAAAAAACGTTCTATAGAAAATCGAATTAAATCGTTTTGTACGTTGTGTATAAGTATAAATATATATAAGTGAGTATTGATTAAAGCACCTTGTTCTTAAATAAAAGTGAAAATGAGTGATAATTGCTTGCTACTTGGCGAAAACGTTTCGCTGGCAATGAATAACGCTGGGCAGGAATTCTTTCTAGAAGAAAGACTTCTGCAAATTTCTGAAAATACAGAGATTGTGACGCAAGGTGCTCCGTGTGGAAATTTACAACTGGTAAGAAGTGATTTTTATAAACAACTTCTTTTTTATATGGTTAATTTGAAGACCATCCATTGAAAATGCTATGCAATGTATGGAGCATAGAGCAGAGCCGTAGCCTAATACAGTGATAGCATTCCTTAGGCTATGAACTACGTCGCGTTTTAGAGCGGGGCAAACAGCAGAAAAAATGCAGAGCCTAAAAAGTTCTATCCCTTTTTTGTGTTACGGCTCTGTTCCTAACTCTGTTCATGTTCAGAGCCGGAGCAGTAGCAGGGCATATTTTTCGTTGGTACTGCTGCTCTGGAGTACCTTAAAGCTGTAATGACATTGACTGATCTAAATGCATACCATGATATTTTCTGCCTAGGCTGTCCAAACTCAATCAGGAGAGGACCAGCGTTTAAAAAACTTATTGAAAGAGATGAATGTAGAAGCCGCTTACGACAAGTTTTATGGTAATGGTTTGTCTTATTTATATTAAAAATCTTTTGTAACTAATCATGTTTAAACTGACCCAAATAAAGCTTATGGAATCACATATGACTGGTTAAAGTACATAAACTGTGACGACTTGGCGTTGGCATTCCCAGGCAACGAAAATATAGGTTAAAGAGCAGAACTTAGGGAAAAAATTGGGCTTTGGAAACACAAGAACGTAATATATTTTTCTATAAAGTTTTAAATAGTATATTGTGTTTTAATATTAACAATTTTCTGTTTTAGTTTCCAGAAGAATCTCTTTCGACTCTTAGTATGAACTCAAATGTACAAAATTGGCTTGAAAATCAGCCTCTCCACTCACCAGCTAGCAAATCCAATTCGGTGAAAGTTACGGTAAGGGTTGATTGGAAGCTGTGGATACTCTTTAAACTTCATTTTCTTGCAGAATGTAACTGACATGGTGAAAAACTCAAAAAGCGGCCAATCTCTACTAAGCTTGTATATAATGAAGAAAAAGTTGGATATGCATGATAGAAAAAGATTGCTTAACATTATTGTGGAAAACTTCTTCGATTGTAATTCACGAAAGTACATAATACCGCGTCCGTATCAGATGAATAAATTGGCTGAAGAAATTGTAGAAATTTTACCGACAGAAAATAAGGAAATATATTACATATCTCGCAAGGCCGGGCGGAGAACCAATGCAACGGGTATTTTATACAATCGCTTCA
This sequence comes from Eurosta solidaginis, assembly GCF_040869045.1. Classification (NCBI taxonomy): domain Eukaryota; kingdom Metazoa; phylum Arthropoda; class Insecta; order Diptera; family Tephritidae; genus Eurosta; species Eurosta solidaginis. Next base: position 33,979,723 of record NC_090324.1, on the reverse strand, counting down.
ATAACTTAAATCGCAAGCGCTTAAAACTTGAAAGCACCACGTCAGAGGAAGAGAATGCATCTGATAAGGAAACACTCTGCTCCACTAATTACATTTCACTTAAGAATAAAATGAAGTATATGAGTGGTGACGAAGGCGATGCAATCAATTTATGGAGCGAGACATATAAATACCGTGTTAATGATATACGTCACTTAAAAGACTTGAAATCTATCCTGGAAGAGTGGCCATTCTACAAGCAAGCTACAGGACCAAAATTAAATAACACAAGCATATTTTTCATTTAATTTATGTACATACATATGTAGCTCGATTTCGATTTTCAAAAAATATACCCAGAAGAAACGTTTCATCTAATAAATAATTGGATAGATGTGCGGAGCCAACTGTGCGAACTTTATAAAGATTTGTTGAGGGATAAACATTATGGAGATCACTTTGCGTTAGTAAGCAAAGAATGCGTTAACGACAGTGAGTATCATTACTATATACTTACACTGGCTGTCATAAAGATTTGCGCAAGGAATTTTTTGCTGTTTTCACCTAGTTTTGCTTAAGCAAAATAATTTTCACTATTTCTTTATAAAAACATGTACGAAAACAAATATAAAGTAAAGCTCAATATCAAAAAAGTCCTTGTGCAAATCTTTAATACCGTCAGTGTACCTTCATATTTATGTTTTCACATTTATAAGACACTTCTTAAGCTGAAACATTTTTTTTATTATGTACATACATATGTAGATTCCAAAGATTGCATTTTGATTATGCTGCTAAATGCTGTATTGAAACCCACATCACGATACGTCGCAGAAATTGATGGAAAGGGTGTTACTTGTAAAACTACTATTCGAGATGCTATGGACAGTTGTATTATACATATTACCAATATAAATGATCTGGAATTTACGTACGCAGAGAAGGAAAAAAAAATCGATACACAGGAAAGAAAAAATTCAACCGTATCTCATTGTAGTGGGTCCAGATATAAAAAGCTTAACTGAATTTTATATAAACTATGACGGAACTATACAAAAGTTTCACACATTTATAGCTGCTTTAGACATTTGCTTTAAGATATTTCATGTATTTAACTTAGAGTATCCAAAAGAGTCATCTTTAATATGGTACTTTTTGCAAAAACAAATTTACAAGATAACAACGATCTATGACCTAAAAAGCTCAGCTTTATGTGAATTTTTGACCTTCTTTAAATCATAAATAAAAAATGAGTAAAGAAGTAAAATGTTTTGCTTGTGATAGAGTTTTTATTGAACTCTCAATATTACTTAAACACTTTAAAGATGCTCATGGCTTGACACACAATAGTGACTTTCGATGTACTTTTTCAAATTGTAATCAACTATTTTCAAACCTGTATTGCTTTAAGAGGCATACCCAAAACCATTTGAAACATTTTATCGAAAGTGAGCTAACACTACCAGAATCTAAAAGAACTAAGACTGATTTACCTTTTGTAAACGACAGCTCTAGAATAGTTGCTCAAATAGCAGACTCAGACAGACCTTGTAACAATACGGACGAAATGAAAGAAAGTAAGTTAAATGTATCAAAAAAATGTCAATCGTTTTTATTAGATTTACATACCAAGAGCAACATAAGCAGGAAAGACGTTCTATCGATTCAGGAAAGTGCATCTGCTATAATTTCTAGCGTTGTGGAGCCATTGAAAAATAAACTTCTTAGCTATACTCCTGAAGATGAGAGAAAAGATATTATAGAATTTGTTAATTTTTGCGAAAACCCGTTCAAAGACGTTCAAACTGAATATAAGTTTTTAAAAAGCGTTGAACGATTAGACGAATTTTCAAAACCACAGTTTTTTAATATAAACAATGAAATGTGTGAAGTTATATTAAATAATAGACCAACAATAGAAGCAGGTAATGTGTTTGGCTGCATTATGCCGATTAAATTTCAAATTAGAAAATTTTTCGAATTACCATCAGTTCTGGAAATTACTTCAAATAATATAAATTACCTATTTAATTCATTCTCGATTACGCATTTCATAAACTCAGCTTCATTTAAAGAGAAGTTAAAGTTTTTTGTTGGTAAAACTGTATTACCGTTTTTTGTTTACATGGATAGCTTTGAAATTAATAATCCGTTGGGTAGTCATGCAAATGCAGATCAAAAATGTGGTGTTTATTATATATTTCCAACTTTGCCGCAATATCTGTTATCTAATTTAAACTATATATTTGTAGCAGCTTACTTCAAAAGCAAAGAACAAAAAAAGTTTGGTAATGAGCCTTTTATGAAACCTCTAATTGATATATTCAAATCTCTTGAAGAAGACGGTTTAGAACTTAATTTAAAAAATTGTACTAAAAAAATATACTTTGTATTGTGTAATATTCTTGGGGATAATTTAGGCTTGAATGACATTCTTGGGTTTACAACTTCATTTAATTCCAATTATTATTGCCGATTCTGTATGAGAAGCAAAGCTAAGATGCATTTAGATTGCGTGGAGTATACAGACTTCATCAGGTCTGAGAAAAATTATAATGCGGCATTAGTGACTAACGACGTTAAGCTAACTGGAATAAAATTGAATTGCTTGTTTAATGATTTAACATCTTTTCATGCTACAACAAATTTTGCGGTAGATGTAGTACACGATTTGTTCGAGGGAGTTTGTAAATATGATATTTGTGAAATTCTAAAATACTTCATAATTCAAAAGAAATTATTTTCCCTTGAAGCATTTAACTACAGAAAGCAAATGTTTAACTACGGTGGAACGGAAATTGGAAATTTGTCCCCTCCTTTTGAATTAACTCACCTCTCTAGTGGTAACCTCAAAATGTCCGCTAGAGAAATGATGACTTTTGTACATTTTCTTCCTCTAATAATAGGAAATCGTATTCCAGACGACGACGAATGTTGGTTATTTTTTTTTAACACTCCTCAAAATTATTGACATGATACATAGCAGTTCTTTTGATACAAATTCTTTAATTAAGTTAGAGTCTTTAATAAAATCGCATAATGAAATGTATTTGAAATTGTTTCACAAATCCCTTAAACCTAAATTTCACTTTTTAACACATTATGTGCGTGTCATTAAACAATTAGGTCCTCTTAAGTACTTATGGACTCTTCGATTCGAATCTAAACACAAGGAAGCAAAAATGTATGCAAGAAGTATTACTTCCAGAAAAAATATAACATACAGTCTAAGCATGAAGGCATCTTTAAAGTTTACAGCATTTATTAGGGCCCATAAAAAGGGTTTCCAAGCCAAACGCAATATGATAAAACTGAGCATTTTCGAATTAAAGATTGCAGTTATTTTAAAAATATCGTGAACTTTCAAACTTTTGAATCAATGTTCACGAATAATATTAAAGCCAAATTAATCAACTTTAAGGGGACGACGTATAAAAAGGGCTATTTTTTAACAAAAACTACTGAAGAAGTCATTGAACTATATGAAATAAAAGAAATTGTTATTAGTGTCAATAATGAGGCTTACTTTCTGGTCTATAAACATGAAATTATTGGATTCTTAGAGCACTATCAATCGTACAAAGTTGGTTGTAAAAAGAATGTTATTGAATTAAAAAATGTTGAATTTTTTACAAGTCCACCTATTCATTTGTACTACATTAACGAAGGAACTCCTGTCATTAGAAATAAGAATTTTTAGTTCCTGTTTATTCATTAAAAAAAATATGTAAACAAGTGCCTATTTATTATAAAAAAATAAATTTTATTGAATTGAAAAATAATAATAAATATACTAAAAATAATTTTAATTTGATGTGATCTTCATTTCAAATCAACAGTTTTTAATGTATATTTAACGTTACTTTCACTTAAGTATAATTTCCAATTAACATTTTTAAAATGTTGTTTCAACGTTGCTCTACGTGAGTATTACATAAATATCATGTTAATTATGCATGAGTATCATATCAATAATACATGATCGTCATGTTAATTGTACGTGTTTCATGTACATATACATAAATATCATGTTAATTATACATGAGTATCATATCAATAATACATGATCGTCATGTTAATTGTACGTGTTTTATGTACATATACATAAATATCATGTTAATTATACATGAGTATCATATCAATAATACATGATCGTCATGTTAATTGTACGTGTTTCATGTACATATATATAAATATCATGTTAATTATACATGAGTATCATATCAATAATACATGATCGTCATGTGAATTGTACGTGTTTCATGTACATATACATAAATATCATGTTAATTATACATGAGTATCATATCAATAATACATGATCGCCATGTTAATTGTACGTGTTTCATACACATAAATTTCACGTAAAAATGATAGAGTCGAAATGATAAAATTAACATTTTTTCATTTCAGTTGAGAATTGTAAACAAAAAATGTTAACTTTACGTGGTTTTTAGTATTTTTTTGGTTCAGTGAAGATATTAACTTTTCTTTTAAAATTTGAATTTAGAACATTTTTTTTTAAAAGTGGGCGTGGTCTCCGATTTTGCTATTTTTTATTTAACGGACATATAGTAATAAGAGTAACGTTCCTGCCAAATTTCATCATGATATCTTCAACGACTGCCAAATTACAGCTTGCAAAACTTCGTAATTACCTTCTTTTAAAAGTCGGCGGTGCCACGCCAATTGTCCAAAATTTTACTAGTTTTCTATTCTGCGTCATAAGTACAACTCACCTACCAAGGTTCATCGCTTAATCCGTATTTGGTAATGAATTATCGCACTTTTTAATTTTTCGAAATTTTCGATATCGAAAAAGTGGGCGTGGTTATTTTCTGATATCGTTCATTTTAAATAGCGATCTGAGATGAGTGCCCAGGAACCTACATACCAAATTTCATCAAGATACCTCAAAATTTACTCAAGTTATCATGTTAACGGGCAGACGGACGGACGGACGGACATGGCTCAATCGAATTTTTTTTCATACTGATGAATTTGATATATGGAAGTCTATATCTATCTCGATTCCTTTATACCTGTACAACCAACCGTTATCCAATCAAAGTTAATATACTCTGTGAGCTCTGCTCAACTGAGTAGAAAAATATAACACTGCGGCAATATATTCTATTGCTTTTCTTTGTACAAAATGGCTTGGATAATAAAATATAAATGTTTTTTAGTGTTTTTTACAAATTTTCATTTCACATTCCGTACAGAGAGCTGATTTCGAAAAATCATTTGCTCTTCCTCTTCTCGTTACGATCCCGTCGTAATGCAGAATACCCAACTTCGACTTAAGCGGAGCGTAAAACGGGAACGTAATCGAAGTGCAGAATAGGGGTGAATGATAAAATAATTATTGTTAGGCCTTGAGCTCGATTCGAACCCGCGATCTTACAAATCAGTAGGACGATATAAACAAAAATTGTAAATACATCCCAACGCACGGGGAAAAAGTGTCAATAAAATATGAGACTATGGCAGCATTCCCATCAAACAAGTCCAATTTTCACATTCATTCTGCAACAGATGTCGGAGTGTTGTGAATATCAATTGGCAAGAACCAGAATAGAAGGAGGATTAATGAAGACAAACAAAAAAAAAAAACCGCTGTGATGGCTGAATGGTTATAGCAGCGGCACCTAAACGTTGCCGATGAAGGAATTTAGCAGTTCCCGAAATGGATCTATACAACGAGCTTTGGCAGTTGTCTAAATTTTTTCTTTCTTCTAATCTAATTTAATAATATTTTCAATTAAGAATAAGTAAGGAAGGCTAAGTTCGGGTGTAAGCGAACATTACAAACTCAGTTGAGAGCTATGGAGACAAAGTAAGGGAAAATCACCATGTTGTAAAAAGAGTATTTTAAAAGGAAGTGGGCCATAGTTCTAAGGATGCTTTTTCGAGATATCGCCATAAAGATGGACCAGGGGTGACTCTAGAATTTGTTTGTACGATATGAGTATCAAATGAAAGGTGTTAATGAGTATTTTAAGAGGGCGTGGGCCTTAGTTCTATATGTGGACGCCTTTTCGAGATATCGCTATAAAGGTGGACCAGGGGTGACTCTAGAATTTGTTTGTACGATATGAGTATCAAATGAAAGGTGTTAATGAGTATTTTAAGAGGGCGTGTGCCTTAGTTCTATATGTGGACGCCTTTTCGAGATATCGCCATAAAGGTGGGCCAGGGGTGACTCTAGAATTTGTTTGTACGATATGAGTATCAAATAAAATGTGTTAATGATAATTTTAAAAGGGAGTGGGCCTAAGTTCTATAGGTGGACGCCTTTTCGAGATATCGGCATAAAGGTGGAGCAGGTGTGACTCTAGAATTCGTTTGTACTATATGAGTATCAAATGAAAGATGTCAATGAGTATTTTAAGAGGGCGGAGGCCTTAGTTCTATATGTGGACGCCTTTTCAAGATATCGCCATAAAGGTGGACCAGGGGTGACTCTAGAATTTGTTTGTACTATATAGGTATCAAATGAAAGGTGTTAATGAATATTTTAAAAGGGAGTGGCCTTAGCTCTATAGGTGGACGCCTTTTCGGAATATCGTTATAAAAGTGGACCAGGGTTGACTGTAGAATGCGTTTGTACAATATGGGTATCAAACGAAAGGTGTTAATAAGTGTTTTAAAAGGGAGTGGGCCTTAGTTCTATGGGTGGACGGCTTTTCGGGATATCGCCATAAACGTGGACCAGGGGTGACTCTAGAATGCGTTTGTACAATATGGGTATCAAATGAAAGGTGTTAATGAGTATTTTAAAAGGGCGTGGGCCTTAGTTCTATAGGTGGACGCCTTTTCGAGATATCGCCATAAAGGTGGAACAGGGGTGACTCTAGAATTTGTTTGTACGATATGGGTATCAAATGAAAGGTGTTAATGAGTATTTTAAAAGGGCGTGGTCCTTAGTTCTAAAGGTCGACGCCTTTTCAAGATATCGCCATAAAGGTGGACCAGGGGTGAATCTAGAATTTGTTTGTACGATATGGTATCAAATGAAAGGTGTTAATGAGTATTTTAAAAGGGAGTGGGCCTTAGTTCTATAGGTGGGTGCCTTTTCGAAATATCGCCATAAAGGTGGGCCAGGATGACTCTAGAATTTTTTTGTACGATATGGGTATCAAATGAAAGGTGTTAATGAGTATTTTAAAAAGGAGTGGGCCTTAGTTCTATATGTGAACGCCTTCTCGAGATATCGCCATAAACGTGGACCAGGGGTGACTCTAGAATGTATTTGTACAATATGAATATCAAATTAAAGGTATTAATGAGGGTTTTAAAAGAGAGTGGCCCTTAGTTGTATATGTGAAGGTGTTTTCGAGATATCGACCAAAATTTGGACCAGGGTAACCCACAACATCATCTGTCGGGTAAAGCTAATTTATTTATATATGTAATACCACGAGCAGTAATCCTGCCATGATTCCAAGGGCTTTTGATTACGCCTTGCGGAAATTTTTCATTTTCTTCTACTTAATATGGTAGGTGTCGCACCCATTTTACAAAGTTTTTATTAAGTTATATTTTGCGTCAAAAAATCAATCCAATAACTATGTTTCATCCCTTTTTCCGTATTTGGTATAGAATTATTGGCATTTTTTTAATTTTTCGAAATTTTCGATATCGAAAATTGGGCGTGGTCATAGTCGGATTTCACCCATTTTAAATACCAAGATAAAGTGAATGCAGATAAGTACGGGAACTAAGTTTAGTAAAGATATACCGATTTTTGTTCAAGTTATCGTGTTAACGGCCAAACGGAAGGACAGAAGGTCGACTGTGTATAAAAACTGGGCATGGCTTCAACCGATATCGCCCATTTTCACAGAAAACTGTTAACGTCATAGAAGCGATACCCTTACCAAATTTCTCAAGGATTGCTACATTTTTGTTCGACTTATGGCATTAAAAGTATTCTAGACAAATTAAATGAAAAAGGGCGGAGCCACGCCCATTCTGAAAATTTCTTTTAATTTTGTATTTTGTTGCACCATATCATTACTGAAGTTGAATGTTGACATACTTTATTTATATACTGTAAAGATATTAAATTTTTTGTTAAAATTTGACTAAAAAAATTTTTTTTTTTAAGTGGGCGTGTTCGTCTTCCGATTTTTCTAGTTTTTATTTAGAACATATATAGTAACAGGTCTAACGTTTCTGCCAAATTTCATCATAATATCTTCAGCGACTGCCAAATTACAGCTAGGAAAACTTTTAAAATACCTTCTTTTAAAAGTGGGCGGTGCCACGCCCACTGTCCAAAATTTTACTAACTTTCTATTCTGCGTCAAAAGGTCAACCAAGTTTCATCGCTTTATCCGTCTTTGGTAATGAATTATCGCACTTTTTCGATTTTTCGAAATTTTCGATATCGAAAAAGTGGGCGTGGTTATAGTCCGATTTCGCTCATTTTAAACACCGATCTGAGATGAGTGCCCAGGAACTTACGTACCAAATTTCATTAAGATATCTCAAAACTTACTCAAGTTACCGTGTTTAAGGAGGGACGGACCGACATGGCTAAATTAATTTCTTTTTTCGCCCAGATCATTTTGATATATAGAAGTCTATATCTATCTCGATTAGTTTATGCCATTACGGGTACCGTTATGCGAACAAAATTAATATACTCTGTGAGCTCTGCTCAGCTGAGTATAAAAATAATAACATTCGATTTGTTCGCGAATTTATTTTTCACTTAATGCATGCAAATAAATATTTATTCATTTCGTTTTTCAAATTTTAACTGAACTTTGTTGACTACCTTTTTCCAGTCCCTATATTATTGTTATTAAATTATATTTGCATGCGTGTACATAAGTACTAGTACACTATCAACAACAGCAGCACTGAAATCCAGCGAAGAATCAATATTGCCAATAAATATTTTTTTGTACTAGGTATGCAATTGAAAAGTGAAGTTATCTCTCGGCGAACGAAAATCATTGTCTACAAGTCACTTATCGTACCCGTCCTGCTATATGGGGCAGAGGCATGGACCATAACAACAGCAGATGAAGCAGCTTTGGGAGCGTTCGAGAGAAAAGTTCTTCGAAAGATTTATGGACCTCTACGCGTTGGCGATGGCGAGTACCGAAGAAGATTTAATGATGAGCTTTTATCGTGATCGTTTTCCGATTTTGCTAATTTTTATTAAGCATACATATAGTAATAGGAGTAAAGTTCCTGCCAAATTTCATCATGATATCTTCAACTACTGCCAAATTACAGCTTGCAAAACTTCTAAATTACATTCTTTTCAAAGTGGATGGTGCCACGCCCATTGTCCAAAATTTTACTAATTTTCTATTCCACGTCATAAGTTCAACTCACCTACCAAGTTGCACCGCTTTATCCGTCTTTGGTAATGAATTATCTCACTTTTTCGAATTTTCGATATTTTCGATATCGAAAAAGTGGGCGTGGTTATAGTCCGATATCGTTCATTTTAAATAGCGATCTGAAGTGGGCTCCCGGTAACCTACATACCAAATTTCATCAAGATACCTCAAAATTTACTCAAGTTATCGTGCTAACGGACGGACGGACGAACATGGCTCAATCAAATTTTTTTCGATACTGATGATCTTGATATATGGAGATCTATATCTATCTCGATTCCTTTATACCTGTACAACCAACCGTTATCCAATCAAAGTTAATATACTCCGTGAGCTCTGCTCAACTGAGTATAAAAAGGTCATATACTAGAATATTAAGCTATAACTTAGCAAAAATACTTTGAATCAATGATATTTTACTTATCAAGTTTTATTGTAAGAGGAAATATGGAGACATTTTTTTTAAACGGGTGGTGCCACGTGTTATGTAGAAAAGTAATTTATCTGAAATGAAATGTGCAATTGAAGCTCACGCTGAGTATATAATTTCCGGTTACACAAGAACTTACTTGTTTTATTAAATGATTGAAACTATAAAATCGCCGAAATGTATGTCAAAAATCTCCATATTCAGATCTATTAATTTTTGTTTGGAGTGGCATCATTGACAAAAATGTGCATTTTGACAGCGATCTCTCGGAACAAAAATCCATTCATCTGAGCTTACGGTCCTAATTGTAAATTTGAGTTTTTGTGTTAACAAAAATGTTACGCCTATTCTTGAAAAAAACAAATATATATGTTGACATGGCATATGTTAACAATTTCTATAACAATAAAAATTTAGTAAGCAATAATACCCATGCAGGTAAAGCGGATGTGCAACTCTTTTTGCACAATATTTCACACAAAAGTTCAAGACGCAGTGTCAGCAAAGTTAGCTTACATTTATTTAGAGCGGAAGTTTAATTTTTTCACACAAAATTGCCAGACTGGATGTCAGGAAATTAAAGCTCAAATTCATTTAGACAGGAAGGCCAATACGCGCAACTAAACTGGCTAATTCGGGGAATATCAAAGAGCAGCAGCGACGACAGCGGAATCGGCCAATTAATTAAGTTTAGTTGTAAGCTAATAATTTTGTAAAATTCAGTTCTGCTTTTTATGTTAATCAATAAAGGGTCTTTACCCAAAAATAAATTTTTTTGGACTTCTTATTAAAAGAACCCCTAACTGGCGCCCAACGTGGGGCATACGGTTGTTCGCGGGTGGCAAAAATTAGTAGTAAATATCCTTTAGATTCCGTTCCGAAAACACCGAAAAAAACGTGTATAATCGCGCTATTAAAAAAGCGTGCAATATTCATGTGAATTCTTAAAGAAAAGAAAAAACAAAAGAAGAAACGAAAGCAGAAACCGGGGCCAGAGAATAGGAGCAGCGTCCCCCCAGCGGGTTAGGGGTGAGAATATACCCGCGGTAGGTATGCCTGTCGTAAGAGGCGACTAAAATACCAGATTCAAGGGGCTCTGTAGCGCAACCCTTTCAGGTTGCCAGCGCAATATATAGCTTCTCCAAACCCAATTGTCAACCTCGCCTATCCGCGGCGAATCCTGTTTCACTAACAGACGAGGCTCTGGCGACTCCAAGCTCCGCATGGAACTTGGGGTTGTGGAGAGAGGTATGACCTGAAGCTTTAATGTGGCCATATAGATCGTTCCCGAGATGGTTGGGCTAGCACCTTAATAGTGCGGTGTTACCGGAGCGTACCGGATCTGTATCCGGCAAAGGAACATCACATCGATAACACTCCCCAAATCTTTCGGGGAGAAACCTTATCGCTACAACAACAACAACAATAGGAGCAGCGTATAATGGCCCCCCAAAAAAGGACAAAAAGGAGACGCCCAGTCGTCAGCCGGTACGCGAAAGGATCTTCGCCAAAAAATGGAGAAACTAGCAATATAAGTTAAGTTTAGAAATAAGAAAGTGAAAGAAATTTGTGAAAAAAAACTATTTAAATCTTAAAAGTAAATAAATATATAACTAGAGAAATTGTTTGAAAAGTAAAGTTAGAACAAAAATTATTTTGAAATTAAAGTAGAAGGCAAGATTAATTTGAGAAATTTTGTTAGAGAAGCGAAAAATTGCAAAGCGAAATAAAATATAAATTTGTACAAAAAAGGATTCGCCTTAGAATTAAAATTCCAGGAATAATAACAAACCTCCATTGAGAGCTACAATAATAAAAAGTAAAATAAAAAGAGTGATGAATTAACCCTTTGTTAATAATTAGTGACAACATTGAGATCATTTTTATGATAAAAGTGAATCAATTACCAAAATTTAAATAACTAAATTTATCAATTCTTGTGAAAAACTTAAAGAAAATTTTTTTACACTTTAGATTTTCAATTGGTTCGGTTCATAAAGTGATATTAATAAAAGAAATTAACATTAACATAACAAATAAATTTAACAGTTGAAATGAATCCAAACAACCTCGTTCTTCCACCAGTACTGAACACAACCCAAGCACCAACTGCAGGTTCTGGTCAGCAAGCTCCTCGTAATCCCAATGCGTTTTCAATGGAAGAAATTACAAATATAGCAATATCCTGAAAACCGATGGGCGGAACCTGGTTCAAGCCACCCTAACCCCCAACGAGCCCAAAGAGGAACTCCCAAATACTATGGGATACTTAATGTCATACGAAATAAAATTTTGGGCAATGCCGACGTCGCCTTGGAATTGTACAACACTCCATTAGACTGGCAGGCCATACCAAAATGCCTGACACTCCACTAGGCGAACAAGCGCGATGCTGGTACCCTTGAGTACCAGATGAATTCACTCATACAGAGTAAACTCACGATCCAAGAGTTTTACCACAGGGTATACTCTGATTTGTCCTTAATATTAAACAAACTCGGCACGAAAGCCATGCACCTGTTAACCTGCACTTATAGGGATAAAGCCCTAGACACTTTTGTCCGTGGCCTCAAAGGAGACTTACCCAGACTCCTTGGAATGGTAGAACCGGCGGACCTCCCTCAGGCACTCCACCTGTGCCTTAAACTAGATAACCAAAATTTCAGGACACATTATGCTTTAAGCAATACTGGCCAAGGTAGAAAGCCCCAGGTATTTCGACCACCTTTGCCTCCCAGAAGGCTAAATAATGAATTCTACCCAGAATTGGCATACATGCTCCAGCCCCGAGGCCCTTTCAGAAGCCTCATCCACGTCCGGAACCCATGGCTATAGACCAGTCGCTAAGAATACGCAACATAAATTATATGAATAGGCCGCGTCCTAGTGACCCAACTAAACAAATACCTCCTACCGGAAACCCTCCATCACCAGTTCCCCCAAACAAAATCCAAAGGGACTTCCATATAGATGCCGATCAACCTGAGGGATATTCCCCTACCATGACAAATGACGATCAGATAAATGCATGTTATTACAATGACGAAACTTATATCTCCCTTGACAACTGCGAAGAACAACAGAAGGAAAATTACTTAGACACATCAGACCTACATTTTTTAGGATGAACCACTCCTCCAATGCAATCTGAAGAGTGGAGACACTGTAAAATTTTTGTTAGATACAGGATCTACAAAAAACTATTAACAGCCCTCCATTGTTCCCAATCCGATCACAAAGGACACATTTTTTTTGCAAAATCAATAGCGGGAGACATCGAAATCAAAGAACACAACTATCTCAATCTTTTTAAAGCCGATAACAAATTGAGGTTTTACCTTCTCCCGACATTAAGATCCTTCCATGGTATCCTTGGAAACAACAGCCTCAAGGAAGTCGAAGCTGCCATCCACGTCAAGGATAACTTTATGGAAATAAAAGGAAACACAAGAATTAGGATAAAACAGTTAGCTTCGGGATCAATTAAAAAAAAATTGATCTTAAGGAAGACAACATGTCACCAAGTCAGCAAAGTAAAATCAATAATCTAGTAGAAAACTTTTCTAGTCTCTTCGCGGAACCCAGCGATAAACTTACATACACGACTAAAGTCGTAGGCGAAATCAGAACCAATAAAGACACGCCTGTTTATACAAGATACTAACCCTACCCAATGTCGCTTAAGAGCGAAGTTGAATCCCAAATAAACGAAATGCTATACGACGGCATTATTCGACGATCAAGGTCACCTTACAACTCATCCGTTTGGGTGGTAGCAAAAAAGCCTGACTCCCAAGGCAACACGCAGTATCGGGTCGTTATTGACTATCGTAAGCTTAACGCGATCATTGTAGCAGACCGCTACCCAATACCTCAGATAAATGAAGTACTGTCTCAGCTCGAGAAAAATAATTTTTTTTACGTGTTAGACCTAAAAATCGGATTTCACCAAATCCTGCTCAAGGAATCCGATATTGAGAAAACGGCTTTCTCAATCAATAATGATAAATACGAGTTCACGAGATACTCAAAAATGCCCCGTCAATATTCCAGCGAGCCCTAGATGACATTTTTCGTCGTCACAATGGCAAACTATATCTATATCGATGATATAGTCGTCTTCAGCAACTCCGAAGAAGAGCACGCTCTGCACTCACAGCAAATTTTTAAAACTCTAGAAGATTCTAACATGAAGATTCAGCTATATAAATGCCATTTTTTTAAGGACTCTGTAGAGTTCCTAGGATTCACTATATCCTCAAGAGGAATTACAAAGAACCCCGCAAAGGTTGAAGCAATAGCAAAAATACCTTACCCAAAAACCGGTAAGTAACTTCGCTCATTATTAGGCCTTTCCGGCTACTACCGCCGCTTCATTAAAGATTACGCCATGTTGGCTAAGCCCCTAACGATACCCTTAAGAGGGGAAGAAGGGCGTATATCGAAAAACAAATCAACTAAAATATATATCGAACTAAATGCAGAAGAAAAAGATGCTTTCAATAAAACAAAAAAATCCCTTATGTCTGACGATGTTATACTCGTGTACCCCGACTTCAGCAAAGTTTTCCATTTAACAACCGATGCCTCAAATTATGCGATCGGTGCAGTCCCTTCTCAAGATAAAAAAAAACCCATCGCTTTCATTTCAAGAACACTCAACAAAACAGAAGAAGCTTATGCTACAAACGAGAGCGAGTTTTTAGCTATAATATGGGCCCTAACCAATTTCAGGAACTATCTTTATGGCTCAGCCAGTGTAAAAATATTTACAGATCATCAACCCCTTTCTCAGGCTCTCAGCAATAAAAACAACAACTCTAAAATGAAACTCTGGAAATCCATTTTAAAGGAATATAATAATGAACTCCACTTTAAACCTGGCCCAACTAATGTTGCAGCTGACGCCCTTTCAAAAATTCCACCTGAACCAATTGATTCCTTATCCTCTACTCAACATAGTGACGAGAATTCATCGGATGATTTAATTCCTCACGTAGAAATCCCAATAAATGTTTTCAAAAATCTGCTATTTCTGAAAGTAGCCGAAACTTCAATGTACCAATTTAAAATAGAATTTCCCACATACCACATGCACATTTTAAAGGAACCCGACTATAGCCCAGAAATTTCGATAAACCGCCTTAAAAGATACCTGAACCCCTCCGTAGTTAACTCTATTAAGACAGAAGAACGAATTACTGAAAAAATTTAGGAAATATACCCAATACACTTTAGCAACTATAAGATCAGGTTTATATAACTTCAAGTCCAGGACGTGACCGACGAACAAGAACAGGAAGAAATCATAATCAAAACCCACAAAAGGGCTCACAGCAATTATCGAGAAAATAAAATTCAAATTTTCCAAAATTTCTACTGCACATCTATGACTACAAAAATTAAAAGAATAATTTAACAATGTTCAACCTGTAAAGAAAGCAAATATGATAGACATCCTAACGAACCAGAATTAGGATAAACCCCAACACCTCAAGTCCACGGACAAATTTTGCACACCGACATTTACGTGACCGGCCGAAACATAGTCCTGACAGCAATAGACAAATTTTTGAAATAGGCTCCAACCAAAATACTTAAATCCAGAGCAATAGAACACGTTAGGGAACCACTCCATGAAACACTTTTTCAATTTGGCGTACTCGAATACGTCATAATATACAAAGGTACGAAAATGTCCCCCAAGTTTAGAAAAGAAGTAGTAAAGGAACACGGAAACCATTTTGACAGGAACAGGAAAAGTAGTCCATAAAAGAAATATTAGAAATTAAAAATTGTCAGACTCCTGTTAATTTACTTTGCCACTGCGACAGTAGGCATTTACCACTATACCAACTCGCAACTAGTGCCCATTAATGACGGACTAGTAAAAATACAGAACGGTTCCATTAGGCTTATACATATAATGGACCCCAACAAATACGAACAATGTTTGACAGACATGTACCAATTTATTTCAGCGGACATACCTAAGGATAATATCCTGTATCCCTCCTTAATACACGAGCTAATCCTTCCAGATATTAAATGCGATCGCACCAATTGAAAACAAACAAAAGACATCTATAAACATTTTGGGAACGGCATGGAAATGCATTGCCGGAAACCTAGATCATGAAGATCTTGAATTAATAACAAATAATCTAAACGAAATTAATAATAATAAACAAGTAATTATAAAAAAAATTAATAACATTACAAATATAGTAAATAGTCTTTTCAATGACATAAGGAAAAATATTTATGTAGAAAACGAAAAATAGCCAACTTGCAAAATAGAATAAGATTAATTAAGGAAGAATTGATCAATATTAAATACGCCATACAGTGGGCGAAAAAAGACATATTGAATACACTATTGTTAAATAAAATTGAAATTAAAATTGCTATAGAAAAACTCGAATTATAGAAAATCCCGTTTAAAAATGCGGAAGAGGCACTAGAGATAGCCAATATAAATGTTATTAGTTAAAATATGACGATTTTTTACTTGGTAAAAATACCACTAGTTATTAAAGACAATTTTCAAAAAATTATTTTAGGACCTGTTGTATAAGCAGACAACACTACAATTGATGTGGAATTTGAAAAAATATTAAGAGGAAAAAATGAAGTTTTTGGAATAAAAAAACGTTGCGATAGCTATAAGAAAATAGAAATTTGTAGACAGAATCGTTTAGTTGACATAAGTAATAAAATTTATATGCCTAGGATAATAAATAGTCTTAATTCAACTTGCACTAAAATCAAAAGTCGAAGAAATAAAAACCGGTATATTACTCCTTAGTGGCTTTAAAGGACAGATATTCACAGATGGAGAGCTTAAGAATATATCAGGAACACAACTTATCAACTATCATAATTCAACGCGGAAAATAAATAGTCAAACGTACATTAACTATGCCATAATACCATTTCACGCTATCCCAGTAGTCCTGCAACCTGCACCAATCGAAAAGAATCGAATTGAGTTACTTTCCCTCAAGGCTCTGAAAGAGTTACACATAGAGAATATACACAGAATATATCTTCTTAAAGTAGCAACGATATCCAACAGTTCACTTTCACTTGGAACAGATGTGACTACTTTAATCATCATAATAATTTTTTGCAAATTCTGGAAGAAGTCCAAAAGAAGATATAATTTCATCAAATCTTGACATTAACCAGATACCTGCACCAATCATCACTCTAGGTGAGATCAAAGATATTTCAAACGAGCGGCCAACATACATAAATTTTAATAACTTACCTTACATTTGACAACCCTCGAGACGAACGTTTTTAAGAGGGGAAGTGTTAACATGGCATATGTTAACAATTGCTACAACAATAAATAATTAGTAAGCAATAATACCAATGCAGGTAAAGCGGATATGCAACTCTTGTTGCATAATATTTCACACAAAAGTTCAAGACGCAATGCTAGCAAAATTAGCTTAAATTTATTTAGAGCGGAAGTTTAATATTTTCACACAAAATTGCCAGACGCGATGTCAGCAAATTAGAGCTCAAATTCATTTAGACAAGAAGCCCAACACCCGCAACTAAAGCAGAGACAATTTTAAAGTAGAGATGTTGCATGAACGAAAAATAGTGTGAAGCAACCTTCACAAAACCCTAGAAGGTCACATTCACCACTCACCACAGCAGAATGTGTTAAACTACCACTGTCTGTATTTGTTATTTAACAATTACTTGTACATTTTTTATTCAGCTAATCTGATCAGAATTTTAATTTTTACTCTCTAAAACTCCAATCAGTGTTTTTTGTGTGACTAAATTATGTTAAAAATTGTGTTAAAGTTTGTGGTGTGGTGGAAGTGACCTACTAGAATTTTGTGAAGCACCGCTGCTTTCCACCGAAGCTCGCGCATGCAGCATCTTTATTCTCCAAAAATATTTGCCAAAGTTGGCTAATTCGGGGAATATCAAAGAGCAGCAGCGATGCCAGCGAAATAGGCCAATTAATTAAGTTTAGTTGTAAGTTAATAATTTTGTAAAATGCAGTTTTACTTTTAATGTTAATCAATAAAGGTAGTAAAGACACAAAAATATATTTTTTTGGATTTCTTATTAAAAGAATCCTTAACTTATATATAGCAGTCATTCGGTGCTTTAAATTTGAACAAATGCCGCTGGGAAAAGAGGTGTGGCCTGGCGTAAAGCAATTCTTCGCTTATTTGTGTAAAACACTTCATTTCTAAAGATTTTATTGACTTCTCAGCTCATACAAGTTCTTTCAAGAAAATATGCTAAGATCACAAATGGCTAATGCGACTATGTTTAATTTTTTTGAAGTAATACAATAACAAAATATTTCAGTTGTCACTACTACGCTGTTTGTCAAGCCTATTATTTCATTTTATTTATTCAGGGTTTATTATTATTATCGATTATTATTACTCTTATTATTATTATTTTTTGCAACAAATATAAAATGTTTTCCAAGCTTTTTTGGATTCAAATAAAATATTATATACGTTATTCAATTTTTAGAAGTCGCTTGAAAATCGATCAAAATTAATAGCTTTTAATGGATAATAATAAGTGCTCGGCCGCGAAACCTGCTGATATACTGCTGATTGCATATGTTACTCCTGAGATAATATTATTTTTGGTAATGTTCTGGTAATATGCCATATCCTCTGCTGCAATACCATATTTTATGATATGAGATATTGTCCGAAACCACTCAACTAATTAAGGCCAAGAATATGAGGTATTGACTCGAATCCCCGACTACAAAACACAATTTTTCTGGATGATGGTTTCCCTACAACACAAACCGGCATTCTTAGTTTCTAAAGTATACATGGCAAAAGTACTCTGTAATAAAAAATGGTGAATTGTATGGTGAAAAAGCTTTACCGGGAAATCTTCAAATATGAATGCAGAGGGAGGACGTGTTAGCTATGCCTTATTCAAATGAGAGAAACAATTATAATGTGTGGTGTCGACAACGAATCGCTCTTCGAAAGGGACACAGGGAGAATTATAGACGATCAAGAAATAATTTATGGCAGCTTTCTAGAGGTTTTGAGGCTTCGAGCGAGAGTTGATGAAACATTAAATAATCAGTTACTTAATACGACGAAAATACAGTGTTTATAAGGAATCGATACAGTATTAGGTCATAGCTGTTTGCAGTAAGTTGATGTATAATGGCAATATTAAACGAATTACTTCTTCCGCATGGCACTTCGGATTTCGGACGAACGGAACAAGCTTCGATTCGCATTCCTTATTTTGATAAATGTGAAGAAAATTTAGTATCCGTGAAAAATTCATGTGATTTGTTTTTATTTCAGACTTATCTGGTAAATGTTGAGCAAATGCCTTCCTGGACTTCCCAAAAAAAAAATAAAGTAATCTCAAAATGGTCCCATTATTTAAAATAAAAAACTTTAGAAAGATTTAGTAATAACATCCAGAAGTGATATCGATCCCAAAAACGTTTAAAATGACGTCCCCCACTAATGATTAGTAATCAATTGCAAAAATATTAATTATAGATATAAATAGATATAAATGATACCAGGCGCTTCCCAAGGCAGTCGGTTCTATGTACCGGAGCGACACGGGATTTTTCACGAACAAGGACTGTCATTTCAGTGTAACCCCATTTAATTTGTTATATCTCTCCCACAAATTGTCATCCTCCCAGCAGCTCCTCGCAGCGGGAGTGCGCTCCGGGAAGATATCGAAACCAATCCGGGTCCGTCTCCTGACCCCGGTACTGAGAAATGGTTTTGATGTGTTTGCCGGAAAAGCATATTTTTAGGATGGTCATACTCTTGTCATTGTGTCATGTGTAAGGAATGGTTGCATCGGACAGGTTATTCTGGGCTAGATCCCAAAACCAGACTTCCTCACAACTTTTATATATACTTTGTAACTCTTTGCTGTTCACGCCCAAGGGCGCATCGTAGTTTGCGCCTTAGCGCCCCCACTACCTCTCAGCAGCTCTGCTGCTCAGTAAGCCACAACAAGTACCCGCTGCTGCTCGCCCCCTAAGGCGCCACCAGCTCATACGGCCGCTCCCACTCATAACTACAATCTCCGTAGAAGAGCGGGTAACAATGCCGAGCATCAGCTCCCGCCCCCTCTTCTTACCCACTCTTTTCCGGCAGAAATCGTGTAGGTAAGGCAAACAGACTCTTAGTCCCTATCACCTTTTGCACCGTTTGCCAGCACAGAATATATATGTTTGCAACATCCGCCCAATGCAGCTCCTGCCTTGGACGATGTCACTTTATTAGATGTTCTGGTCTCCGCCACGGAAACCCCCGACCGGCTTCATTGCACCATGTTGCCAGGCCGCAAACCCAAAAAAACCGGTACCCCAATGCTTACCCAGGGACGGCGAGCGTAGTCACCCGTCATTTACTTCTACAGTGACGACGTCTCCCCCGAGGACTTCAGAATTCTGCAGTTAAACTGTAATGAATTAACTGCCAAGATCACGGAGATAGACGATTTCATGAAGCGGCATAACATCCGCATTGCTGCGATTCAAGAGTATAACTCACAGCAATATCTGCTCTGCAGACTTGTTCTGGGTATAATGTCCACAGAAAAGATTGCGAGAGCGGAAATGGAGGCGGTCTCGCGTTTATCATACACCACTCAGTGCAATATCATATATTTGATCCCGAAATAGGCTGCAGGGACAATATCCTAGAACGTCACGGCTTATCTGTACGGTCAGGCGATGTAAACCTAGAATTCATCAACATCTAAATCCCTCCTGCCACCTGAGGCTCCAGTGATACCACCCTAATATTAGCGCTTTACTCACTGGCGATAATCGCACTATTTTAGGCGATTTCAATGCCCATCACGACTTATGGCATTCAAGGTTGCAGGTGGACAGAAGAGTTGCGATGTTGGCGGATCAAATAGAAGAAAAGACGTTCTGCACAAAAAAACAGAGATGCCCCAAATCGTATGTTAGGAAGCTGTCACAGTTCGCCAGATATATCAATTGTGAGCGCGGGACTCGTAAACGGTGTCAACTGGCAGCCAATGCTAATATTGGCATCCGACCACCTGCCAATACTTATGTCTCTCGAGCGTACCGCTGCCTTCATCGTCACCGAAAAACGCACTTTCATAAACTTTAAAAAATGAAAGTGGGATGAATACAGATCCTTTACAGACAGCCGCTTTGCTGCCCTCCCTAACCCGATTGATGCTCGCCAAGGGGAGCGTGCTTTCCAGAAGGTTATTGAATCCGCCTCGGCTCGCTTTATTCCCGCCAGAAGTACTTCCGAAATTCGGCCCCATTTTCCGGCTGAGGCCGCAAAGTTAGCGAGAGAGCGTGACCTTATAAGACAGCTTGATCCCGGCGACCCCCAAATAAGGGATATAAAACAACGCATCAGATTGTTTGTGGGTGAACACAACCGGGCGAAATGGGAGGAGCATCTAAGTAATTGTAACCTCTCTACAGTTGCAAAAGTCAGACAGTCAACATACACGCACATAAACATAAATTCAGCGCGTGCCCAATTACGCTCACCGCCAAAGGATGAGGATGCCATCGGTCAATCTAAATCATCTAAAGCAGTGGGCCCAGACGGCATAGCCATGCCGATGCTTAAAAGCCTAGAACAACAGGGTTTCAAATATTCAGCACATTAACTTCTACATATCAAAGCTACCTTCGCCACCAGAAGGAGTTACTATCGTTTCCTACGCCGATGACTGCACAATAATGGCTACAGGCCCAGGCCCACATATCGATAAGGTTTGCAACAAAATAAACGGCTACCTCCCAGATCTCTCCAGTTTTTTCACCCCGGGAAACTTGGCATTACCATCGACTAAATCATCGGCGACTTTATTTACAACATGGACGTCCCAAATGTCGACCATTTTGAACATCCACGCCAATGGCACTACGTTACCGACTGTCTTACACCCCAAAATTTTGGGTATGACGTTCGATCAGGATCTACATTTTGGTGAGCATGCAGCCGCAATTGTACCGAAAATCCAGAGCCGTAAAAAATTCCTCAAATCTCTTGCAGGCAGTACTTGGGGAAAAGATAAAAAAACGCTCATTACCACTTACAACGCTTCCCAAGGCAGTGCAATTGGCCGGCCGATTGCATGCTACGCGTCCCCCGATATGGTCGCCAAGCCTAAAGACTACTCACTGGAAGAAGCTACAGGCCTGCCAAAGTACTGCCTTCAGAACCGCCACGGGTTGTCTTCTTATGTCCCCAGAACGCCATCTACATAATAGGGCGAGAATATTCCCCATCAGGGAGAGAAATGAAATGCTAATCGAACAATTCCTGTTGAATACCCAGAAACCTGGGCATCCCAGCAGACATCTAATTGATGAGCCACCACCGCCACGGGCTTAAGGAGCGATCTCCGTAAGCATTATGACGATATACGGCACTTGAGAACACAGCCGTATGAAGCCAAAAAACACAAATAGGTCCTCAGTGAACTCCACAAACAGGCGTTGGACCTATATGCCAGGAATTGCCCGGTGAATACAGTACTCAAAGAACAATATCCAAAACTTGCAGAAGAGGAACGCACACTCCCCAGGGAAACGCGAGTCACTCTAGCGCAATTTCGATCTGGATACTGTAACAGGTTAAACTCTTACCTATCCAAAATCAACCCCGACATACAAAATGTATGCCATGCTTGCAATGTTTCCCCACATGACATCAACCTTCTCTCCAATTGTAATGTGGAACCAACGCCTCTAACACCCCTCTCATTATGTTCCACACCTGTTGAAACAGCGAGTTTCCTTGAACTCCCGTTAGAGGATATTGATGAGAACTTGTGATCGGTCACACCTATTGGATGGGGCGAAGCACTGCTGCACCAATAACAACATACCAGAATGCTTCTTTTAGTGACAAAGATTCCTTCCTGAAAAGAGGGAGGAAGTAAGTAATACCTTGAAAGTAAAAACATTTTCTCCAAAGTGTGCAGAAGTCCCTTGAGGTGCTTTTCGATACACATTTCCCATCGGGAGATGATTCAGAAGAGCCAGCAGGCGGCACTCACACATCGATCACAGAGCGGATAGTGTGGGGCTTGGTGACCTATACCAAGATCAAATGGGCGGTGAAGACGTTCTTTAAGTTTAATTCGCAGGCCCCAGATGGTATATTCCCGGCCATACAACAAATTTCCTGTAGAGCGGTCGTGGAATGGCTTAAAGTAATATACGAAGGGCGCATAAGACTTAATCGTCTACCGCAGTCTTGGAGAACTGCTCGTGTAGCTTCCCTACCAAAGGCGGGGAAGATCGGTCGCATGTATCTCAAACACTACAGGCCCATGGGCTTAACATCATATCTGCTCAAAACCTTTGTGAGGCTGATAGATGTGTACATAAAGTCCAATGAGATGCAAAACTACTCTCCACAACACAACATGCATACACCAAAGGCAAGTCGGTAAACACTGCACTACATAGGGTTGTAATAAGCATAGAAGAAGCACTGAAATAAAAGGAGGATGATCCGGGAGTCTTCTTAGATATTGCCACATAAATCAGTGGACAGTGGCGCACCGCAGGGTGGGGTGTTTTCACCTCTGCTATGGACGCTGGGCATCAACTATCCCATCAGGCGGTTCTATGAGGTACCTTGTAAAACTTGCGCCTTATGCAGATGATGTTGCAATTGTCATAAGTGGAAAGTGCCTTCCAACGACTAGCCCTTTGATAGATCAGGCGCTTTGGGATATTCATAGCTGGACATGTAATGATCGGGTTGATAGCCATAACCACAGAGAAGACGACGGATATGGTCTTGTTAACTAAGTGGTACCAGGTCCCAAACTGGACTAGGCATAAGTTAATATAGGTGACCCTACTGGAGAAACCCTGCACACATATATAGGAATCATCCCAGGCAGTAAGTTATCGTTAAAAGTCAACGGGGAGAAGAGGGTGAAGAAGGCCTCGACGGCACTTTATGCATGTAAAAAAATTCTGGGGTTAACGTGTGTTTTATCGCCCTCTCCCTCTCATTGGGTATTTACAGCGGTTGTTAACCCGATCCTATATTATGGTGGCCTTGTTTGGTGGACAGCCACACAGAAAAGAACCTACCTAAAAAATTTATAGGGAAATGCAGGCTATCAATGCTTAGCTTTACGGGAGCCCTGAAAACAACTCCGACGGCTGCGATGTGTGCCATTCTGCACATTACACCTGTATACCTGGTTGCAAAGAACAAAGAGTTAACAACTGCAACGAGGGTCAGTGCCTCCGGGCAGTGTGAGCGCCGACCATACGGCCATAGTAGTATATCGCCATCAAATGTTGGAGGAACAGACAACCTGTTTCCCTATCTGTGCTTCGAGGGGGCTCTTAAGGCCACATTAGAGGTGGATGATTTCAAGGATGCTAAAATGATGAACGATCCGATGCAGGTGTACACCGATGGTTGCAAAGTAGAGGAAAGAGTAGGGTGTGAAGTATACTAAGCTGATCCGGAAATAAACAGATACTATAAGCTGCTAGATCACTGTATCGTTTACAAGCGGAATTATTAGTCGTAACCAAACCAGTAGAAGCACTGTAAGAGAATAGCTAAAACTACAGCCGTAGACCCTTTTTACAATTAGATTTGGCGAGATTAGGAGAATGTGCACATGATCGACCATGCGGCAAACGCGTTTGTCCAAGCGTGGGCGGTAAATTATTATGTGTAGGTCTTGCAATCTTGGCAATCTTAGACTAACAAAGTTGGTTCTATCATTAAAAAGAGAGGACTGTAGACTCATGACGTGTAATCTGACTGGACACTACTGCCTTCTAACGCCACATGTCTTTAAATAAGGCTTAGTCAGTGATAGCAGATATGGAAAGTGCGGGTTGGAGGAGGAAACGATCGAGCACGTTTTGTGCTCGTGCGCTGCGCTTGACAGGCTGAGACTCCAGCTATAAGGAGTTATACAGCTGTCAGATCTAGAAGCAGCAAGTGGCATAGATCCTAAAAAGCTTGTAGTATTTGCCAAGGGAACGGAGTTATTTTATAACATATATAGGGCTTTGTTTATAATGGAGATTTTCAGTTTGGTCGTTAAACAAGCTTCTGGTAACACCACGTACTCATTCAGTCTATGCGAGGTCCTCATGGATCGGCCAGTTCAACCCAACCTAAACAACAAAGTACAATTTTGAATTACATCAGTTTACAATAAAACGTGCGATATTGTGCCAGTTGTTTCTCCACTCTGTCTGGTACGAGTTCAAAGCACCAAGGGAAAGTAAATCGTATTCCATTTTGTCATTTAAGCAGAGGGCTCCCATGCAATCTTTAAGACTGGATTAAAGGCTTGATGAATTCCAGTTTGCGGCAAATTTAACTAAAGATTATAAATTAATTAATTTTAAATTAAATTAAATATGAGTCAATTCGGACCACAAATACGAGTATTTTTAATATCTCGATCTAGCGGAGCTTTTTTTCATAAAGCGGTTTCTATTCATGTATGTATTATGTGTTCCAAATATGAGCCAATTCGGACCACAAATACGATTTTTCAATATCCCGCTCCTTGCGCCACCTAGCGGCGATTTTTTATAGGTTGCTTTCTATTCATGTACATATGTATTATGTGTTCCAAATATATTCCAAGTTTCAAGCTTGTAGCTTATCGGGATGTTACTTAAATTTTAATTACAAAATTCGTAAACAACGTCCGGCCGGCGCTCGCTACACAGAGTCAGGCTAAATAAAATCGTTTAAAAATGCTATCAACTACCGGACAAAATATATTAAATTATGATCTAAAAAAAAATAAGCTGTTTAAAATTTCAGCCGAATTGGATAACTCTAGTAAAAAAGTTGATTAAATTTTCCGATTACATGTGCTGTACAGTATCGATATACCAAATCAAGCTGCATAACTTTACTAAATTCGCTAGAACTTTGCTATTAAAGTGATTCAAGTCAATGTGATGTGAAAATGATTGAGCTTTTCTATTTCACCAAAATTAATACAAAATTATTGTTTTCTATTCATATGTTTTTCGATTCTGAACTGTTCTCTATTTCTCGCATAAGTCTAGAAATAGAAAATAAACTGTAGGTCTGATTGAAAAACATTATATGGTGGAAAGAGGATCTTTATTGGGGTAGCATTCGTTTTCGATGTATCATATAAAAAACTGAAGTTTCTTTTAATTGTACGAAAACAGCGTTTTGCTTTTGAAAGACGATAATTTAGCGAAATTTCGGACAACAATTTACAATTTCACCTTCATAATATAATTCTGTAAGTTTTTTCACATAATAAGTGATTAAAAATTTTCAAATGCAACGTGGCAATTCTAAGAGTTATCCAATTTGAAAGAAACTTTGCACAGGTTATTTTAAGACCATTATTTAAATTATTTCGCCCGACAAACTTAATAAGTATAAATAATGAACTGCTTAACGTACATATATGATAATGTTGGTGCACCAAGGAGGTTTAATCTATCTATACATATGTATAAAGAAGGATGTACATATTGCCTGTATGCAGCTTATGGACTCCAAAATTGCTACTCCGATTTTATTAAAATTTGCAGGAAAGCTACACAACAACCCGGAGAATCTTCCTTTGAGTTACTTTGTGGAAAGTGGACCAGGGAACGATCTATTCTAGAAAGTTTGTGAAATTTGGTATATAGGTAGCCCTTTTTATCAAAAGCCACTATAACTGAATTCTAAATTTAGTCATTACCGGAAAATGCAATGGCAGGGGACATAATTTAACAAGTAAGGAAGGCTAAGTTCGTGTGTAACCGAACATTACATACTCAGCTGATAGCTTAGCTGCGTTGGTTTCGTAGGGTTTCGGAAATAGTTTATAAGTGGTTTTTAATTCCATATCACATACATTTGGGAAATATCGACCAATTGTAGACCAAGGAAGACGTTTTTTGGAACGATTTTCCTTCATCCTTTGTCAAATAAGGGAAAATCACCATGTAGGAAAATGAAGCTATGGTAACCCCCGAATGTGTTTGTATGACATGGGTATCAAATGAAAGGTATTAAAGAGTATTTTAAAAGGGATTGGGTTTTAGTTCTATAGGTGGACGCCTTTTCGAGATATCGCCATAAAAGTGGACCAGGGGTGACTGTAGTTTGTGTTTGTACGATATTAAATGAAAGGTGTTAATGAATATTTTAAAAAGGAATGGGCCTTCCTTCTATAGGTGGACGCCTTTTCGAGATATCGCCATAAAGGTGGACCAGGGGTTACTCTAGAATGTGTTTGTACGATATGGATATCAAATTAAAGGTATTAATGAGGGTTTTAAAAGGGAGTGGCCCTTAGTTGTATATGTGAAGGTGTTTTCGAGATATCGGCCAAAAGTTGGACCAGAGTGACCCACAACATCATCTGTCGGGTACCGCTAATTTATTTATATATGTAATACCACGAGCAGTATTCCTGCCATGATTCCAAGGGCTTGTGATTACGCCTTGCGGACATTTTTCATTTTCTTCTACTTAATATGGTAGGTGTCACACCCATTTTACAAAGTTTTTTATTAACCCTCATTCGGCCGACGATTTTTACAACTCATTTTGGCCGACGCAGTCACCCCGGTGACTTTTAATAAAATGAAAATTCAGCTTAAAAGCAGGGAACAAACTTCAGAAAAAACTGGTGTTAAATGAAAATGGGCATCTGGCAACATTAACAGCTGATTATATTCAACAACATTCAGCTGATTATATTCATAGTTCTTGTTTAGTGCAGTTGTGAAAGATTGAATCCAATTTGAGAAAAATTTAATCCAGTTCCTTATTTGTTGAAAATGAGTGATTCTAAGTGTTTAAGATACTAAAATGCAACCAGTTCAACCAGTAAAGGTGAAAATCCGGAAAGTGGAATTGAAATTGACGCAGAAAGAGCGGTTTCCAACCACAACCTACTACAGCGCATCGTTAATCGAAGGTACATATCTACATTTTAGGTGAAAATATGTACTATATATTAATGCTATATAGAGCATTATCGGATGCGGATATTGAGACGCTGCTTCTTGATGATGACGATGGCGTTGAATTTGGCGATGGCTACGATGGCGAAGGTGATGAATGGCTACCAGGTGGCGAAATTGCATCGGATGCTGAGACAGGGGATGTGATTGATGAAGTGGGCGAGCCAGAAAGCGATGAAGAAATAGAAAGTACTACGGTTAATATTATTGGGTCGCAATTAGTGTATGAAGCGCCCGATGGAACTCAGTGGTCTCAGAATCCATCACCAACAGGTCAAACTCGTAGCCACAATATACTTAGACAAAGAGGTCAGCCAATGAAGTAGAATATTATGTGCAAATAATTATTTATTTGCTTTTGATTATGTTTAGGTGGGCCTGCTTGCCAAGGAGCTATGAGCCGCTTGGATGCGTTTAATTTGTTGTTTTCCGACGTTATGAAGGATATAATAGTGCGAAACACAATCAGAAAAGGCGAGCAGCTGGCCCAAATATGGAACGAGAAACATCAAGAGTCGCCCCCAAAAGTATGGGAAAAAACTGACAGTATTGAAATGGATGCATTTTATGGAATTTTATTAGCTTGTGGTGTCCATAAGTCCAGCATGGAGACGATTGATGAGTTATGGGCTTCTTATTCATTTCCACTCTACCGTGCTGCGATGAGCAGAAATAGATTCAAAGCTATTCTTCGCACTATTCGTTTTGATGATAATAGAACACGTGGGGCTCGAAAGGAAGCTGATAAAGCAGCTCCAATATCGGAAATTTGGATGCTTATGAACGAAAACATGCGGAAGCATTATCGACCCCACAGTGATATAACTATTGATGAGCAACTTTATCCATTTCGTGGTCGAGTGGCGTTCCGTCAATATATCCCCTCAAAACCAGCAAAATACGGCACAAAAATATTTTGGGCGTGTGATGCAGAAACCAGCTATCCCTTGCATGGTATATTGTATTTAGGGCGGCAACCTGGGCAGGCAACAGCTTCTAATTTAGGTGAAAAAATTGTGCTTGAGTTGGTGCAACCATGGAAAAATAGTGGACGAAATGTTACCACGGACAACTTCTTCACTTCATTGCACCTTGCCTATGAGATAAAGAACATCAAGCTTAGCTTAGTTGGCACTGTCCGTAAAAACAAGCGCTTCATTCCTAGAGAGCTGCAGTTTGATAAATCTGCGCCTCTGGGTGAATCTAAGTTTGCGTTCCGCAATGAAACTGTCCTCCTGAGTTACAAAGCCAAAGCCAACAAAAATGTTTTTTTGCTCTCTACCTTGCACAATAATGCTTCAGTCGATTCTGCTTCAAACAAACCTGAAATAATTCTCGACTACAATCGTACAAAAGGTGGTGTCGATACAATGGATCAAATGCTCGGAATTTACACATGCAAAAGAAAGTCGCACCGGTGGCCATTGGCTCTATTTTTCAATATGTTGGATGTAATGGCACTAGGTTGACACATTATTTATAGGGATAATTATGTAACGAGCCGTGTTAGTATCAGCCGTCGAACTTATTTAAAAGAACTTTCTCGTGAATTGGTCACTGAGGCTGTCAATCGGCGAGCATCAAACCCCCGAATCCTGCAGCATTATCACGTACGTACCGCTATGGAGGATGTTCTGAATACCCGTTTATCTCTGCCCTTTGCATCGGAATTGCAAATTGAGCAACTTGACGAAACATGTCGAATGAAAATCAAAGGCAAGTGTCATGTTTGCCAACAAGTGAATAAAAGACAACGGAACTCCCGGAAAGTTTGCTTAGTTTGTAAAAAGCCAGTGTGCCAGGAGCATATTCAGCCCATTGTCAAATGTGTTCAGTGCAGCGAATAAAGTTGCTATTTTTTATGAAACTCTGTTCTCATAAACGATATAC
Source organism: Eurosta solidaginis (assembly GCF_040869045.1). Taxonomy (NCBI): domain Eukaryota; kingdom Metazoa; phylum Arthropoda; class Insecta; order Diptera; family Tephritidae; genus Eurosta; species Eurosta solidaginis. The sequence goes on along the minus strand of NC_090324.1, from coordinate 33,950,040 downwards.
CAATAATATTTTCATATGTACATGTCTTGCTTGTAATTGGTATTTACTCATGGTCACATGGGTGACTACGTCGGCCAACAAAAGAATAAAAGTTTTCAAACCGTTACAGTTGTCTATGACTAAAATTATAAAACCTTATTTTGTATTTTTTCTGCTTAAAATTCATTAACTTAGGATGTTACGGAAAATCAGTTAAAAAAATGTACTAGAAATATACTTTTTGAGGGGAGAATATTAAATAGTCACCCCGGTGACGCGTCGGTCGAACTAGGGTTAAGTTATATTTTGCGTCAAATAACCAATCCAATCACCATGTTTCATCCCTTTTTCGTATTGTGTATATACAATTTTTGGCATTTTTTTAATTTTTCGAAATTTTCGATATCGAAAAAGTGGGCGTGGTCATAGTCGGATTTCACCCATTTTAAATACCAAGATAAAGTGAACGCAGATAAGTACGTGAACTAAGTTTAGTAAAGATATACCGATTTTTGTTCAAGTTATCGTATTAACGGCCAAACGGAAGGACAGAAGGTCGACTGTATATAAAAACTGGGCGTGGCTTCAACCGATTTCGTCCATTTTCACAGAAAACTGTTAGCCTCATAGAAGCGATATCCTTACCAAATTTCCCAAGGATTGGTACATTTTTGTTCGACTTATGGCATTAAAAGTATCGTAGACAAATTAAATGAAAAAGGGCGGAGCCACGCCCATTTTGAAAATTTCTTTTATTTTTGTATTTTGTTGGAGTTGAATGTTGACATAATTTATTTATATACTGTAAAGATATTAAATTTTTTGTTAAAATTTGACTAAAAAAAATTTTTTTTTAAGTGGGCGTGTTCGTCTTCCGATTTTGCTAGTTTTTATTTAGAACATATATAATAATAGGTGTAACGTTCCTGCCAAATTTCATCATAATATCTTCAGCGACTGCCAAATTACAGCTAGGAAAACTTTTAAAATACCTTATTTTAAAAGTGGGCGGTGCCACGCCCACTGTCCAAAATTTTACTAATTTTATATTCTGCGTCAAAAGGTCAACCAAGTTTCATCGCTTTATCCGTCTTTGGTAATGAATTATCACACTTTTTCGATTTTTCGAAATTTTCGATATCGAAAAAGTGGGCGTGGTTATAGTCCAATTTCGTTCATTTTAAATACCGATCTGAGATGAGTGCCCAGGAACTCACATACCAAATTTCATTAAGATATCTCAAAACTTACTCAAGTTACCGTGTTTACAGGAGGACGGACCGACATGGCTAAATTAATTTCTTTTTTTGCCCAGATCATTTTGATATATAGAAGTCTATATCTATCTCGATTAGTTTATGCCGTTACGGGGTACCGTTGTGCGAACAAAATTAATATACTCTGTGAGCTCTGCTCAGCTGAGTATAAAAATAATAACATTCGATTAGTTCGCGAATTTATTTTTCACTTAATGCATGCAAATAAATATTTATTCATTTCGTTTTTCAAATTTTAACTGAACTTTGTTGACTACCTTTTTCCAGTCCCTATATTATTATTATTAAATTATATTTGCATGCGTGTACATAAGTAATAGTACACTATCAACAACAGCAGCACTGAAATTCAGCGAAGAATCAATCTTGCCAATAAATGTTTTTTTGTACTAGGTATGCAATTGAAAAGTAAAGTTATCTATCGGCAAACGAAAATCATTGTCTACAAGTCACTCATCGTACCCGTCCTGCTATATGGGGCAGAGGCATGGACCTCTACGCGTTGGCGATGGCGAGTACGGAAGAAGATTTAAAGATGAGGTTTTATCGTGATCGTTTTCCGATTTTGCTAATTTTTATTAAGCATACATATAGTAATAGGAGTAATGTTCCTGCCAAGTTTCATCATGATATCTTCAACTACTGCCAAATTACAGCTTGCAGAACTTCTAAATTACCTTCTTTTCAAAGTGGATGGTGCCACGCCCATTGTCCAAAATTTTACTAATTTTCTATTCCGCGTCATAAGTTCAACTCACCTACCAAGTTCCATCGCTTTATCCGTCTTTGGTAATGAATTATCGCACTTTTTCGAATTTTCGATATCGAAAAAGTGGGCGTGGTTTTAGTCGGATATCGTTTATTTTAAATAACGATCTGAAATGGGCTCCCAGGAACCTACATACCAAATTTCATCAAGATACCTCAAAATTTACTCAAGTTATCGTGCTAACGGACAAACGGACGAACGTGGCTCAATCGAATTTTTTTCGATACTGATGATTTTGATATATGTAGATCTATATCTATCTCGATTCCTTTATACCTGTACAACCAACCATTATCCAATCAAAGTTAATATACTCCGTGAGCTCTGCTCAACTGAGTATAAAGTCATAGACTAGAATATTAGGCTATAACTTAGCAAAAAATACTTTGAATCAATGATATTTCACTTATCAAGTTTTATTGTAAGAGGAAATGGGGAGACATTTTTTTTAAACGGGTGGTGCCGCGTGTTATGTAGAAAAGTAATTTATCTGAAATGAAATGTGCAATTGAAGCTCACGCTGAGTATATAATGTTCGGTTACACAAGAACTTACTTGTTTTATTAAATGATTGAAACTATAAAATCGCCGAAACATATGTCAAAAATCCCCATATTTAGATCTATTAATTTTTGTTTGGAGTGGCATCATTGACAAAAATTTGCATTTTGACAGCGCTCTCTCGGAACACAGAGTCGCAAATCCATTCCTCTAAGCTTACGCTCCTTTATGTATACAATAATTGTAAATTTGAGTTTTTGAGTTAACAAAAATGTTACGCGTATTCGTGAAAAAAAAGAAATATATATGTTAACATGGCATATGTTAACAATTGCTACAACAATAAAAATTTAGCAAGCAAAAATACCAATGCAGGTAAAGCGGATATGCAACTCTTTTTGCACAATATTTCACACAAAAGTCCAAGACGCAGTGTCAGCAAAGTTAGCTTAAATTTTTTTAGAGCGGAAGTTTAATTTTTTCACACAAAATTGCCAGACGGGATGTCAGCAAATTGAAGTTCAAATTCATTTAGACAGGAAGCTCAATACGCGCAACTAAAGTTGGCTAATTCGGGGAATATCAAAGAGCAGCAGCGACGACAGCGGAATCGGCAAATTAATTAAGTTTAGTTGTAAGCTAATAATTTTGTAAAATTCAGTTCTACTTTTGATGTTAATCAATAAAGGTCGTAAAGACCCAAAAATAATTTTTTTGGATTTCTTATTAAAAGAACCCTTAACTGGCGCCCAACGTGGGGCCTACGGTTGTTCGCGGGTGGCAAAAAGTAATAGTAAATATCCTTTAGATTCCGTTCCGAAAACACCGAAAAAAAAAAAACGTGTATAATCGCGCGATAAAAAGCGTGCAATCTTCAAGTGAATTTTTAAAGAAAAGAAAAAACAAAAGAAGCAACGAAACCAGCAACCGAGGCCAGAAAATAGGAGCAGCGTATAATGGCCTCCAAAAAAGGGCAAAAAGGAGACGGCCAGTCGTCAGCCGGTACGCGAAAGGATCTTCCCCAAAAAATGGAGAAGCTAGCAATATAAGTTAAGTTTAGAAATAAGAAAGTGAAAGAAATTTGTGAAAAAAACTATTTAAATCTCAAAAGTAAATAACTATATAACTAAGGAAATTGTTTGAAAAGTGAAGTTAGAAAAAAAATTATTTTGAAATTAAAGTAGAAGGCAAAATTAATTTGAGAAATTTTGTTAGAGAAACGAAAAATTGCAAAGCGAAATAAAATATAAATTTGTAAAAAAAAGGATTCGCCTTAGAATTAAAATTTCAGGAATAATAACAAACCTCCATTGAGAGCTACATTAATAAAAAGTAAAATAAAAAGAGTGATGCATTAACCCTTTGTGAATAATTAGTGACAACATTGAGAAAATTTGTATGATAAAAGTGAATCAATTACCAAAATTTAAATAACTAAATTTATCAATTCTTGTGAAAAACTTAAAGAAAGTTTTTTTACACTTTAGATTTTAATTGGTTCGGTTCATAAACTGCTATTAATAAAAGAAATTAACATTAACATAACAAATAAATTTAACAGTTGAAATTAATCGAAACAACCTCGTTCTTCCACCAGTTCTGAACACACCCCAAGCACCAACTGCAGGTTCTGGTCAGCAAGCTCCTCGTAATCCCAATGCGTTTTCAATGGAAGAAATTACAAATATAGCAATATCCTGAAAACCGATGGGCGGAATCTGGTTCAAGCCACCCTAACCCCCAACGTGAATTTTTCAAATTTGACGGACATTATAATCGATACAAATTTAACCGGTAATGTTTCCGAACGTCGTAAGATGTCTTCGGGAATTCTCTGGAAACACAGGAGAATTCACATCCTGTAGGAAAAGTGTGAACAGAATCCTCCAACTAAACGAGCCCCAAAGAGGAACTCCCAAATATTATGGGATACTTAATGTCATAAGAAATAAAATTGTGGGCAATGCCGTCGTCGCCTTGGAGTCGTACAACACTCCATTAGACTGGCAGGCCATATCAAAATGGCTGGCACTCCATTACGCGAACAAGCGCGACGTTGGTACCCTTGAATACCAGATGAATTCACTCATACAGGGTAAACTCACGATCCAAGAGTTTTACCAAAGGGTATACTCTGATTTGTCCTTAATATTGAACAAACTCGGCACGAAAGCCATGCACCTGTTAACCTGCACTTATAGGGATAAAGCCCTAGACACTTTTGTCCGTGGCCTGCAATAAGACTTAACCAGACTCCTTTGAATGAGAGAACCGGCGGACCTCCCTCAGGCACTCCACGTGTGTCTTAAACTAGAGAATCAAAATTTCAGGTCACATTATGCTTTAAGCAATAATGGCCAAGGTAGAAAGCCCCAGGAATTTGGACCACCTTTGCCTTCTAGAAGGCTAAATAATGAATTCTACTCAGAATTGGCATACATGCCCCAGCCCTGGTTGTACGCAACCAACCCATACAAACCACCAAAGATGAGTGGTCAAGGCCTACGTCCTCAACCAGCTATTAATTATGGTCAGCAACCAAACTATCCATCACCGAGGCCCTTTCAGAAACCTCAGCCACGTCCAGAACCCATGGCTATAGAGCAGTCGCTAAGAACACGCAACATAAATTATATGAACAGGCCGCGTCCTAGTGACCCACCTAACAAAAGACCTTCTACCGGAAATCGTCCAGCACCAGTTCCCCTAAACAAAATCCAAAGGAACTTCCATATAGATGCCGATCAACCTGAGGAATATTCCCCTACCATGACAAATGACGATCAGATAAATGCAGGTTATTATAGCGATGAAACTTATACCACTCTTGACAACTGCGAGGAAAACCAGAAGGACAATTACTTAGACACAACAGACCTACATTTTTTATGATGAACCACTCTTCGCTGCCTTACTTCCAGTGCAAACTGAGGAGTGTAGACACTGTAAAATTTTTATTAGATACAGGATCTACAAAAAACTATATACAGCCCTCCCTTGTTCCCAAACCAATCAGAAACGACACAATTTTCTTTTTGAAAAATCAATAGCGGGAGACATCGAAATCAAAGAACACAACTATCTCAATCTTTTTAAAGCCGATAACAAATTGAAGTTTTACCTTCTCCCCACATTAGGATCCTTCCATGGTATCTTTGGAAACGACAGCCTCATCCACGTCAAGGATAACTTTACGGAAATAAAAGGAAACACAATAATTAGGATAAGACAGTTAGCTTCGGGATCAATTAACAAAATTGATCTTAAGGAAGAAAACATGTCACCAAGTCAGCAAAGTAAAATCAATAATCTAGTGGAAAACTTTTCTAGACTCTTCGCGGAACCCAACGATAAATTTACATACACCACTTAAGTCGTAAGCGAAATTAGAACCAATAAAGACACGCCTGTTTATACAAGATACTATCCCTACGTAATGTCGCTTAAAAGCGAAGTTTTATCCCAGATAAACAAAATGCTAGACGACGGCATTATTCGACCATCAAGGTCGCCTTACAACTCACCCGTTTGGGTGGTAGCAAAAAATCCTGACTCCCAAGGCAACAAGCAGTATCGAGTCGTTATTGACTATCGCAAGCTTAACGCGATCACTGTAGCAGATGGCTACGCAATACCCCAGTTAAATTCAGTATTGTCTGAGCTCGAGAAAAATAAATTTTTTTCCGTGTTAGACCTAAAAGCGGATTTCACCAAATCCGACTCAAAAAATCCGATATTGAGAAAACGGATTTCTCAATCAATAATGGTAAATACGAGTTCGCGAGATACTCAAAAATGACCCGTCAATATACCAGCGAGCCCTAGATGACATTCTTCGTCATCACATCGGCAAACTATTCTACGTCTATATCGATGATATAGTCGTCTTCATCAACTCCGAAGAAGAGCACTCTGCACTTCCAGCAAATTTTTAAAACTCTAGAAGACTCTAACATGAAGATTCAGCTATATAAATGCCATTTTTTAAGGACTCTGTAGAATTCCTAGGATTCACTATATCCTCAAGAGGAATTACAAAAAACCCCGCAAAGGTTGAAGCAATAGCAACTAAAATAAATATCGAACTAAATGCAGAAGGAAAAGATGCTTTCAATAAGATAAAAAAAATCCCTTATATCTGACGATGTTATACTCGTGTACCCCGACTTCAGCAAAGATTTCCATTTAACAACCGATGCCTCAAATTATGCGATCGGTTCTGTCCCTTCTCAAGATAAAAAACCCACCGCTTTCATTTCAAGAACACTCAACAAAAGAAAAGAAGCCTATGCTACAAACGAGAGGGAGTTTTTAGCTATAATATGGGCCCTAAACAATTTCAGGAACTATCTTTATGGCTCAGCCAGAGTAAAGATATTTACAGATAATCAACCCCTTTCTCAGTCCCTCAGCAATAAAAACAACAACTCTAAAATGAAACGCTGGAAATCCATTTTAAAGGAATATAATCATGAACTCCACTTTAAACCTGGCACAACTAACATTTTAGCTGACGCCCTTTCAAGAATGCCACCTGAACCAATTAATTCTTTATCCTCAACTGAACATAGTGACGAGAGTTCATCGGATAATTTAATTCCTCACGTAGAAATCCCAATAAATGTTTTCAAAAATCAGCTATTTCTGAAAGTAGCCGAAACTTCATCGTATCAATTCAAAATAGTATTTCCCACATACCACAGGCACATTTTAGAGGAACCCGACTATAGCCCAGAAAATTTGATAGACTGCCTTAAAAGATACCTGAACCCCTCCGTACTTAAGTGTATTAAGACAGAAGAACGAATTACTGAAAAAATTCAGGAAATATACCCAATCCACTTTAGCAACTATAAGATCAAGTTTACACAACTTCAAGTCCAGGACGTGACAGACGAACAAGAACAGGAAGAAATCATAATCAAAACCCACAAAAGGGCTCACAGAAATTGTCGAGAAAATAAAATTCAAATTTTCGAAAATTTCTACTTCAAATCTATGACTACAAAAATTAAAAGAATAATTCAACAATGTTCAACCTGTAAAGAAAACAAATATGGTAGACATCCTAACAAACCAGAATTAGGAGAAACCCCAGAACCTCAATTCCACGGATAAATTTTGCACATCGACATTTACATGACCGGCCGAGACATAGTCCTGACAGCAATAGACAAATTTTCGAAATACGCTCAAAATAAAATACTTAAATCCAGAGCAATAAAACACGTGAGGGAACCACTCCGTGAAATACTTTTTCAATTTGGCGTACCCGACTACGTCATAATATACAACGAAACATCCCTGAGCTCAGATTCCACAAGATTTTTAATGGAGGACACTTTAAACATACAACCGCCTTATACCAGTTTTGTTAACGGTCAAGTGGAACGATTCCACTCGACCCTCACAGAAATAATGCGTTGCTTAAAAGCAGAACGCACCTTCACTTCATTCGCCGAACTTCTCGACAACTCTGTCTACAAATATAATTATACAATTCACTCAACAATAAAAAAGAAATCAATAGAGGTATTTTTCAGGAGAAGAGTCTCCACTGACACAAACCAATTTGAAAGAGCGATGGAAGAAAACATCTCTGAGTTAAGAAATAAACAGCTTAAAGATCTAACTTATCACCCAGGAGAAACCGTATATGTGAAAATCAATAAAAGGTTAGGTACGAAAATGTCCCCCAAGTTTAGAAAAGAAGAAGTAAAAACAGACAGAAACCATTTTAACAGAAACAGGAAAAGTAGTCCATAAAAGCAATATTAAAAATTAAAAATTTAACCTTTCATTTTCAGACTCCTGTTAATTTACTGTGCCACTACAACAGTAGACATTTACGACTATACAAATTTGCAACTAGTGACGATTAATGACGGACTAGTAAAAATACAGAACGGTTCCTTTAGGCTTATACATATAATGGACCTCAACAAATACGAACAACTTTTGACAGACATGTACAAATTTATTTCATCGGACATACCTAAGGATACTATCCTGTATCCCACCGTAATATACCAGCTAACCCAATCCTTCCAGATATTAGACACAATCAAACCAATTGAAAACAATCAAAAGAGATCTATAAACATTTTGGGAACGGCATGGAAATGCATTGCCGGAACCCCAGATCATGAAGATTTTGAAGTACTAACAAATAATCTGAACGAAATTAATAGTAATAATAATAAACAAGTAATTATAAATGAACTTTTTAATGAAAAAATTAATAACATTACAAATATAGTAAATAATATCTTTAATAACATAAGGAAAGATATTTATGTAGAAAACACTAGCAAACTTGCAAAATAGAATAAGATTAATTAAGGAAGAGTTGATCAATATTAAAAACGCCATACAGTGGGCGAAAAAAGACATATTGAATACACTATTGTTAAATAAAATTGAAATTGCTATAGAAAAACTCGAATATGAGAAAATCCCGTTTAAAAATGCGGAAGAGGCACAAGAGATAGCCAATATAAATGTTATTAGCCAAAATATGACGATTTTTTACGTGGTAAAAATACCACTAGTTATTAGAGAAAATTTTCAAAAAATTATCTTAAGACCTGTTGTAAAAGCTGACAACACTATAATTGATATTGTAACGAATTTACTGCAAATCCTCTTATTTGCACTTTTGCTAAGTTCGTATCACTAAACTGTTGAATATATAACTACAATATTGAATAATGGAAAAATGGGCTTTATTAAAGTACTTCACAATAACACTTATACTTTGCAACTAGCTGGCTCAATAACCAAACTGATCTATTGCCCGACAGATAGCGTGCTTAACTGAAAACTGCCCATAGCGCCTCTACCGCTGATGCTTTTATACTTTGTGATTTCCTCGTGGCATATTCTAGGCGCTTCCAGAATTTTACTTAGTTAGTTATAAATTTCTCAGCTTCAACTACAGATGTATAATTTTTATAGCTTCTCTCATACCCCATGCGCTTGTATGTGTGAGCGACACTTCCAAAATCACAATTGCATACCTTTAGGAGCATTTCAGATAAGATATCTGCATTTGCTTGTGCGTTGCTCTCACCTGCGTGTGCCTACATATGCGTAGACATAATGATTGATTCGTTTATGTAGATACATAATGATTGATCTATGGATGTGCATTCAAGGCGCTGCTTAGCATCGGCTTAGAGATGGCAGCACCCCTTAGTTTTGCTAATATTCGTAGCACTGCCCTCCACCTAAGCCTGATCGTCCCGATCAGACAAATCTCTCGATATAAACGCTGCTAGCATCGCCAAATGTACCACTCTTCTATTTATTGATTTTCCAATTGCTTGTATGCGGTAGATGACATCGCTCGGCACGAAAGCCATGCACCTGTTAACCCGCCCTTATAGGGATAAAGCCCTAGACACTTTTGTCCGTGGCCTGAAAGGAGACTTAACCAGACTCCTTGGAATGAGAGAACGGGCGGACTTCCCTCAGGCACTCCACTTGTGCCTTAAACTAGAGAATCAAAATTTCAGGTCACATTATGCTTTAAGCAATAATGGCCAAGGTAGAAAGCCCCAGGAATTTCGACCACCTTTGCCTTCTAGAAGGCTAAATAATGAATTCTGCTCATAATTAGCATACATGCCCCAGTCCAGGTTGTACGCAACCAACCCATAAATACCACCACAGATGAGTGGTCAAGGCCTACGTCCTCAACCAGCTATTAATTATGGTCAGAAATCAAACTATCCATCACCGAGGCCCTTTCAGAAACCTCAGCCACGTCCAGAACCAATGGTTGTAGAGCAGTCACTAAGAACACGCAACATAAATTATATGAATAGGCCGCGTCCTAGTGACCCACCTAACAAAACACCGGAAATCCTCCAGCACCAGTTCCCCCAAACAAAATCCAAAGGAACTTCCATATAGATGCCGGTCAACCTGAGGAATATTCCCCTACCATGACAAATGACGATCAGATAAATGCAGGTTATTATAACGACGAAACTTATACCACTCTTGACAACTGCGAGGAAAACCAGAAGGACAATTACTTAGACACAACAGACCTACATTTTTTAGGATGAACCACTCTTCGCTGCCTTACTTCCAGTGCAAACTGAAGAGTGTAGACACTGTAAAATTTTTATTAGATACAGGATCTACAAAAAACTATATACAGCCCTCCCTTGTTCCCAAACCAATCAGAAACGACACAATTTTTTTTTTGCAAAATCAATAGCGGGAGACATCGAAATCAAAGAACACAACTATCTCAATATTTTTAAAGCCGATAACAAATTGAAGTTTTACCTTCTCCCCACATTAAGATCCTTCCATGGTATCCTTGGAAACGACAGCCTCATCCACGTCAATGATAACTTTACGGAAATAAAAGGAAACACAATAATTAGGATAAAACAGTTAGCTTCGGGCTGGCGCAAATCCTTGGGCTGAACCCTCCCAGAGGGTGCCGGCTGGTAATATGCACAACAGTTTCCCCTTCCAGGGGAGTGCTAGCTAAGTTTAGGAATTATTTCCATTTGTGCCCCAGCTCCTTAATAGCTTAGGCATATGGAAATGGTTTTTAAACGTGGCCTCAAGGTGGGAACTGGAGCGCGCCCAGTTGAAAAGATGGTCCACCCCTAATCCAGGGTGTTATGCGATTCCGTGCCCATTGGATGGTTTGCAGTCAGGGGCATCCGACTGTATTCTTACGGAGCCTCCCGGATACCGGTCCACCTCCGGGAGTAACGGCGACTTGCTGCGGTATGGGGCTCTACCGCAGTCGACCGCATTGTTTCCCCTATCCCTTTAACTTCAGGCTGCCGAACGGTCTCACCTTAGTAGGCAGCTAAAGAACAAGATATTTTAATGAATAACAAAAACCTGGCGTCGGATCCCTGCACGGGTAAAGATGCCGCCCTTGGACTAGGCATTAAAAAAGTCCACAATTCGTCGGGAACCGCACTGACGGCGCCGACCAGGCCTTCACGGCAACAAAAAAATCTTCGGCCAACTGTGCAAGCTAGCGGAAGAACTAAACCCCTTGAGGGCAAGTCCAATTCCGCAGCAGCCGGCAAAGCTAGCCCCAAAGAGGGAAAGCAAAGTCCGACTGAGCAAGCACAGGAGGCCCGTCCCACGCCCGTACCGGGCACCTCTTGTCAGCAGGTGGCTGGTAACAGCACTAAATCCTCCACGGACAAAAGTACTGCCTCCACCGCTGCAAAGTTACCTCGCAAGCCGGCTGAACCCCTTGAGGGTTCCAAGGCAAATAAGCGAATCTCGACTTCGGTCCGCAACCAGCGGAACATTCGCAATGCCGTCAAAATCGTTGAGAAACTTGGCAACTCTCCCAGCGACAAGTTGACGGCAGAGCAAAAAAGTTCTCTGACCTGGGCCAGGAAGATTATTGCTGCCAAGAAGAGCAGCAACAACAACCCCACCCCTTCCTCTTCTGTCACCAAACAAACTTCTGACCCGAAGATGCCGGCCCTTAAGAGACAAAGGTCTATGGGAAATGCCTCGAGCGATCCCAAAAGGCACCGGCCTTCGGCCTCTACTCCCCCTGCCCTGACCAAAACCTTCAGCGAGGCGGCTAAGGCCAACTTTACGCTGGCGGTTTTGAACCGCGGTCACCCGGATGGGAACATGACCCCGGATAACTGGAAGGATGTCCTTAACGGCCTTCTCAAGATCTTTAAGGACATCATGACCAAGCATCCGGGGCCGGCTCCCACTTTCCGTGATGCCGGCTGGTACCAGGGTAGGGTCAAGCTTGTTTCCTGCGCCGATGAGCGCTCGTGCAAGCTCTACAAACTCGCCATAGCTTCGCTGGGACAGCTGTGGCCTGGAGCCAGGTTGGATGCGGTCGGTGTGGAAGAAATTCCGAACAGACCGAGAGCCTGGGCCTGGGTCCCAGACGGCATAGCGGATCCTGGCGAGATCCTTGATACCATCGCGGAGTCGAATCCGGGGCTGCCTTCGAGCGATTGGAGGATAGTCCGGGTCGGCGAGACAAGGGCGAAGCAGCATTATGTTGGTTTCGTCATAAACGAGGCTTCTCTCCCTTGGCTTGACGAATGTGTTGGAGTATTAAGCTACGGCTTCTACTCCATCACGTTGAAAATTCGACGGGATGGTGCGAAGGAGGAAACACCGGACGAGGGTGAGCCTGTACCGCAGGGCGAGGGGTCAGACAGAAACACCCTGAGTGGATCTGTTGCCAATGGCACTGCGGAAGGGACCGCCACCGTTCCGGAGGATCTGGTGATCGGGGATACCGCCTCGAACGAACCCGCAATCGCCACATTGAATCTCACGGTCCCATGCAACACCTTGAGTGGACATGGGGCCGATATCGAACTGGCACGTAGCACTCCGGATGCCGAGAGCGATACACTCTCGGTATCTGAGTTTGCGGGCCAGTTCTTTACGGGCATGGACGAGCAGCTTTTGCTGGAATCCGACCCGTCGGATGCCGAATTCGACGATACTATCGTAGAGGAGGCATCCGACGATGCGGATCAGCAGAGGATGGACGTCGATGCCACAAACGAAACGTAACGGGCGCGCAGGTACTACAGATAAACCTGCACTATTCTAAGGCAGCCTCGGCTGCCCTAATATTACGCCTCAGCACTACGTATGAGGACGTCGTTCTAGTCCAGGAGCCTTGGGTCGTTGGCAGCAAGGTCTGTGGACTCTTTTCTAAGGACTACCGGCTGGTGACACCGCCCGTGACAGGTAGAATCAGATCTTGTATTCTAGTAAAGAAAAATCTAGTATTTATTTTACTATCTCTTTTTAGCCTCGAGCTACAGGGGCGAACAATCTGGCTGATGTCCGCATATCTATCGCACGATCGCCCAACTTCTGTGCAGGACCGGCTCTGCAAAACGGTACGGGAGGCCCACAATAAAGGGTTCCCGATAATAATTGGGGCCGATGCCAATGCACATCACACTGCTTGGGGCTCTACCGACATTAACAGTAGGAGTGAGTCTCTTTTTGATTCTATTATAAGTAACAATCTAAGTATATGCAACTCTGGAGACAAACCAACTTTCATCACCTCAAATAGGAAGGAGGTTCTAGATGTTACTCTAGTTTCTGGGGCATTCTCTGACCTTGTCAAAAATTGGAGAGTTTCCAACGAAAACTCCTACTCTGATCATATGTATATCATTTTCACTCTGCTCTTGCGTACACCGCCTAGGGTGGCTTACAGGAATAGGAGACGTACGGACTGGAACCTTTATAAAAAAGTCCTATCCTCTATTCTCCTAAAGAGCGCTTCTCACGGTAGGCCGAGCCTACCGCTAACAACTGATGAAGCGCCTCCTTTAGACACAACATTTGCTTCTCTCGGTGAGCTAGACTCATCGTCAAAAATAGAAGAAGCAGTAGATCTTATCACCAAATCTTGTAACGCTGCCTTCACAGTAGCCTGCCCGGAGATTAAGGTGAGGGGAAAGGAGAAACCCTATTGGTGGAACCAAGAAATCTCCGAGCAGAGGAAAAACAGCAGAAAACTCTTTAACGAGGCTAAGCGCACGGGAATCTGGTCCCATTATAGGGACGCCTTAAAATCTTTTAAGAAGTTAATCCAGAAGGCCAAAAGGGACTCCTGGAAGAACTTCACTAATGACATCGAAGAAGTCTCAGAGGCCAATCGCCTACGAAAGGTCCTCTCCAAAAACCCCATACCTCCAAGCTGCATTCGCACAACGAGCGGAGAATGGGCCACTTCTAGTACGGAAATTCTCGAAACCCTGATCAGCACTCACTTTCCGGGCTGCAGATCTCAACCATACATCTTAAACACGCAATCTAACCCAGGGCCATTTCAACCCCTGGACCACATTGTAAGTGAAAAAGGAGTTATCTGGGCAATCAAGTCCTTTAAACCCTTCAAATCTCCGGGAACGGATGGAATATTTCCCGCTGAATTGCAAGCTGCAAGCGATGTTATAAGCCCGCTGCTAGCTAAAATCTACAAGGCTTGCCTCAACCTGGTCTATATCCCCACGGAATGGACCAAGGCAAAGGTAGTCTTCATACCCAAAGGAGGCAGGATATCGGGCAACAGTCCAAAGGATTTCAGACCAATAAGTCTGACCTCCTTCCTCCTAAAAGTTCTAGAACGATTGCTGGACGCCTACATTAGACGATCGGCAAATAAGGCACTCATCTCCAACAACCAACACGCCTACTCTAAGGGCAAATCCGTAGAGACAGCTCTACATGCTATCACTACTAAGATAGAGAAGGGTCTTGCCTTTAAAGAATTTACGCTGGGTATCTTTCTCGACATAGAAGGAGCCTTCAACAACGTTCTCCCAGCAGCGGTCACAAAATCTCTACGTTCTTTAGGGGTGGAAGAGCCTCTTGTGAAGTTCGTCGAGCTCCTTCTAAACAAGAGAATCATTATCTCTGAGCTGGGCAGCTCATCGTTAATAAGATATACCAACAGAGGAACCCCCCAGGGGGGCGTACTTTCTCCTCTACTATGGAACCTGACGGTGAACGCTCTGTTATCTATACTACGGCCCACCGGATGCCAAGTCATTGCATATGCCGACGACATAGCCTTGATAGTTACCGGCAAACACCTTCCGGTGCTTGCCGAACTCCTGCAAAATGCTCTTAATCTAACAAACACATGGTCTATGGAATGCGGACTCAGCATCAGCAGTGAAAAAACTGAGATGGTGCTTTTTACCCGCAAACGCAGTATACCGGAATTTACCCTCCCATCCCTAAACGGGAAGGAAATCAAACTCTCTACCGAGGTTAAATATCTCGGAGTTATTCTAGACAGGAAGCTTGACTGGAAGCGAAATGTGGAGGAACGATCCAGGAAAGCCACAATGGCTCCCTACGCTTGTAAGTCGGCAATCGGAAAAAGGTGGGATCTCCAGCAACGCATAGTCCATTGGATCTATACGGCAGTGGTGAGACCCATACTCTTCTACGCCGTCACCGTATGGTGGACGGCACTCGATATCGAATCTAACAGGAGTAAAGTAACGAGAGTGCAGAGGATGGCGGCAATGCTCACCAGCGGTGCCCTTCCCTCCACTCCCACCAAAGCTCTTGGAACCATATTATTCCTTCTCCCAACTGATTTATATGGCAGATACTGTGCCTCCTGCAACGCGGCGAGGCTCAACGCTATCGAACCATGGAGGGATTGCAGGTTTGGTCACACCCGGATCCTGAAGCAAGTCCCTGAAACCTTCTTGAAATTGGACCATACAACATCGCCCCTTGCTGGGACAACAAATTTTCCACAAGAATCCCAGAGAGGAACGAGTGGGCAAACGGCGTAGAGCCGGGATCACACGAAATCTCCGTTTTTACAGATGGCTCTAAACTAAACAACAGAGTCGGCAGCGGGATATTCTCGGAGAAGCTCAATCTAAGCGAGAGCTTTCGCCTACCTGATCACTGCAGTGTTTTTCAGGCTGAACTCATAGCTATCTGGGAAGCAGCCCGCTATCTGGCTAACCTACAGGTAACCAATTCTATTTCAATTTTCTCTGACAGCCAAGCTGCCATAAAATCCCTGCAATGCAGTAACACCTCGTCACTAGTGGCATTGAAGTGCAGAGAAACCCTCAACAAACTAGCTGAAAATTGCAACCTAAGCATAATATGGGTTCCTGGCCACTGTGACATCTCAGGAAACTGCGCTGCGGATGAGCTAGCTAGGGAAGGCACCAACTTGCAAACAACAACCTCCGCTGATTGGGCCAGCCCTCCTCTAAACACTTGCAAATACCACCTGCGATCTCTTTTCACGGATCAGGCAAACGCCAGATGGGCGAGGGAACCTACATGTAGTATATCCAAGCAAATCTGGCCTAAGCTGGATGAAAAGAGTTCGCGATCGGTGATATTAATAAACCGTATCTCTATAAGCCCACTAGTGGGCCTTCTTACAGGTCACTGTCTCATGGGCACTCACGGTGCCTATATGGGCCTGCAGACAAATGACTTCTGCCGCAGCTGCAGGGACGAGGAGGAGATAGAAAGCGTTGAGCACTATCTGTGCCACTGTCCCGCACTGTCAAAAACCAGGTACCAATGCCTCCACAGACACTCTTTTGGGTGCCTTGCGGAGCTTGAATCTATAAACCCAAACGATATCTTGCGTTTCATTAGGCAAACGCGCTGGTTTGGCCTCACTGGGGTCTAAACTCTCCTCTTCTTCGAAAGTAGGGTAATAGGAAATAGGGGCCCCCTGCGTGGTAGCACAACGGGCCACAACGGCCTACGTGAGTCTCCGCTCGGACAGCGGAGGCAGCCACTCTAACCTAACCTAACCTAACCTAGCTTCGGGATCAATTAACAAAATTGATCTTAAGGAAGACAACATGTCACCAAGTCAGCAAAGTAAAATCAATAATGTAGTAGAAAACTTTTCTAGTCTCTTCGCGGAACCCAACGATAAACTTACATACACCACTAAAGTCGTAAGCGAAATTAGAACCAATAAAGACACGCCTGTTTATACAAGATACTATCCCTACGTAATGTCGCTTAAAAGCGAAGTTGAATCCCAGATAAACAAAATGCTAGACGACGGCATTATTCGACCATCAAGGTCACCTTACAACTCACCCGTTTGGGTGGTAGCAAAAAATCCTGACTCCCAAGGCAACAAGCAGTATCGAGTCGTTATTGACTATCGCAAGCTTAACGCGATCACTGTAGCAGACGGCTACGCAATACCCCAGTTAAATACAGTATTGTCTGAGCTCGAGAAAAATAAATTTTTTTCCGTATTAGACCTAAAAAGTGGATTTCACCATATCCAGCTCAAAAAATCCGATATTGAGAAAACGGATTTCTCAATCAATAATGGTAAATACGAGTTCGCGAGATACTCAAAAATGACCCGTCAATATTCCAGCGAGCCCTAGATGACATTCTTCGTCATCACATCGGCAAACTATGCTACGTCTATATCGATGATATAGTCGTCTTCATCAACTCCGAAGAAGAGCACTCTGTACTTACAGCAAATTTTTAAAACTCTAGAAGACTCTAACATGAAGATTCAGCTATATAAATGTCATTTTTTAAGGACTCTGCAGAATTCCTAGGATTCACTATATCCTCAAGAGGAATTACAAAAAACCCCGCAAAGGTTGAAGCAATAGCAAAAATACCTCACCCAAAAACCGTTAAGCAGTTTCGCCTTTCCGGCTACTACCGCCGCTTCATTAAAAATTACGCCATGTTGGCTAAGCCCCTAACGATACTCTTAAGAGGGAAAGAAGGGCGTATATCGAAAAACAAATCAACTAAAATAAATATCGAACTAAATGCAGAAGGAAAAGATGCTTTCAATAAGATAAAAAAAAATCCCTTATATCTGACGATGTTATACTCGTGTACCCCGACTTCAGCAAAGATTTCCATTTAACAAACGATGCCTCAAATTATGCGATCGGTGCTGTCCCTTCTCAAGATAAAAAACCCATCGCTTTCATTTCAAGAACACTCAACAAAAGTTCTTCTCTATGCTACAAACGAGAGGGAGTTTTAAGCTATAATATGGGCCCTAAACAATTTCAGGAACTATCTTTATGGCTCAGCCAGTGTAAAAATATTTACAGATCATCAACCCCTTTCTTAGGCTCTCAGCAATAAAAACAACAACTCTAAAGTGAAATGCTGGAAATGAATGAACCAATTAATTCCTTATCCTCTACTCAACATAGTGACGAGAGTTCATCGGATAATTTAATTCCTCACGTAGAAATCCCAATAAATGTTTTCAAAAATCAGCTATTTCTGAAAGTAGCCGAAACTTCAACCTACTAATTTAAAATAGAATTTCCCACATACCACATGCACATTTTAGAGGAACCCGACTATAGCCCAGAAATTTTGATAAACCGCCTTAAAAGGTACCTGAACCCTTCACCCCAACACCTCAAGTCCACGGACAAATTTTGCACACCGACATTTACATGACCGGCCGAAACATAGTCCTGACAGCAATAGAAACATTTTTGAAATACGCTCAAACCAAAATACTTAAATCCAGAGCAATAGAACACGTTAGGGAACCACTCCATGAAATACTTTTTCAATTTGGTGTACCCGAATACGTCATAATATACAAAGGTACGAAAATTTCCCCCAAGTTTAAAAAGAAGTAGTAAAGGAACACGGAAACCATTTCAGCAGAAACAGGAAAAGTAGTCCATAAAAGCAATATTAGAAATTAAAAATTTTCAGACTCCTGTTAATTTACTTTGCCACTGCGACAGTAGGCATTTACCACTATACCAACTCGCAACTAGTGCCCATTAATGACGGACTAGTAAAAATACAGAACGGTTCCATTAGGCTTATACATATAATGGACCTCAACAAATACGAACAATTTTTGACAGACATGTAACAATTTATTTCATCGGACATACCTAAGGATAATATCCTGTATCCCACTTTAATACACGAGCTAATCCTTCCAGATATTAAATACGATCAAACCAATTGAAAACAAACAAAAGAGATATATAAAAATTTTGGGAACGGCATGGAAATGCATTTCCGTAAACCTAGATCATGAAGATCTTGAAGTAATAACAAATAATCTAAACGAAATTAATAATAATAATAATAAACAAGTAATTATAAAAAAAATTTATAACATTACAAATATAGTAAATAGGACGGAAAGATATTTATGTAGAAAACGAAAAATAGCCAACTTGCAAAATAGAATAAGATGAATTAAGGAAGAATTGATCAATATTAAATACGCCATACAGTGGGCGAAAAAGACATATTGAACACACTATTGTTAAATAAAATTGAAATTGCTATAGAAAAACTCGAATTATAGAAAATCCCGTTTAAAAATGCGGAGGAGGCACTAGAGATAGCCAATATAAATATTATTAGTCAAAATATGACGATTTTTTACTTGGTAAAAATACCACTAGCTATTAAAGACAATTTTCAAAAAAGTATTTTAAGACCTGTTGTAAAAGCAGACAACACTACAATTGATGTGGAATTTGAAAAAATATTAAGAGGAAAAAATTAAATTTACGGAATAAAAAAACGTTGCGATAGCTATACGAAAATAGAAATTTGTAGACAGAATCGTTTAATTGATATAAGTAATAAAATTTGTATGCCTAGGATAATAAATAGTCTTAATTCAACTTGCACTAAAACCAAAAATCGAAGAAATAAAAATCGGTATATTACTCCTTAGTGGCTTTAAAGGACAGATATTCCCAGATAGAGAGCTTAAGAATATATCAGGAACACAACTTATCAACTATCATAATTCAACGCTGAAAATAAATAGTCAAACGTACATTAACTATGCCATAGTACCATTTCACGCTATCCCAGTAGTCCTGCAACCTGCACCAATCAAAAAGAATCGAATTGAGTTACTTTCCGTCAAGGCTCTGAAAGTGTTACACATAGAGAATATACACAGAATAAATCTTCTTAAAGTAGCAACGATATCCAACAGTTCACTTTCACTTGGAACAGATGTGACTACTTTAATCATCATAATAATTTTTTGCAAATTCTGGAAGAAGTCCAAAGGAAGATATAATTTCATCAAATCTTGACATTAACCAGATACCTGCACCAAGCATCACTCTAGGTAAGATCAAAGATATTTCAAACGAGCTGCCAACATACATAAATTTTAATAACTTACCTTACTTTTGACAACCCTCGGGACGAACGTTTTTAAGAGGGGAAGTGTTAACATGGCATATGTTAACAATTGCTACAACAATAAATATTAAGTAAGCAATAATACCAATGCAAGTAAAGCGGATATGCAACTCTTGTTGCATAATATTTCACACAAAAGTTCAAGACGCAATGCTAGCAAAATTAGCTTAAATTTATTTAGAGCGGAAGTTTAATATTTTCACACAAAATTGCCAGACGCGATGTCAGCAAATTAGAGCTCAAATTCATTTAGACAAGAAGCCCAACACCCGCAACTAAAGCAGAGACAATTTTAAAGTAGAGATGTTGCATGAACGAAAAATAGTGTGAAGCAACCTTCACAAAACTCTAGAAGCTCTCATTCATCAGTCACCACAGCAGAATGTGTTAAACTACCACTGTCTGTATTTGTTATTTAACAATTACTTGTACATTTTTTATTCAGCTAATCTGATCAGAATTTTAATTTTTACTCTCTAAAACTCCAATCAGTGTTTTTTGTGTACTAAATTATGTTAAAAATTGTGTTAAAGTTTGTGGTGTGATGGAAGTGACCTACTAGAATTTTGTGAAGCACCGCTGCTTTCCACCGAAGTTCGCGCATGCAGCATCTTTATTCTCCAAAAATCTTTGTCAAAGTTGGCTAATTCGGGGAATATCAAAGAGCAGCAGCGACGCCAGCGAAATAGGCCAATTAATTAAGTTTAGTTGTAAGTTAATAATTTTGTAAAATGCAGTTCTACTTTTAATGTTAATCAATAAAGGTCGTAAAGACACAAAAATATATTTTTTTGGATATCTTATTAAAAGAATCCTTAACTTATATATATCAGTCATTCGGTGCTTTAAATTTGAACAAATGCCGCTGGGAAAAGAGTTGTGGCCTGGCGTAAAGCAATTCTTCGCTTATTTGTGTAAAACACTTCAGTTCTAAAGATTTTATTGACTTCTCAGCTCATACAAGTTCGTTCAAGAAAATATGCTAAGATCACAAATGGTTAATGCGACTATGTAAAATTTTTTTGAAGTAATACAATAACAAAATATTTCAGTTGTCACTACTACGCTGTTTGTCAAACCTATTATTTCATTTTATTTATTCAGGGTTTATTATTATTATCGATTATTATTACTCTTATTATTATTATTATTGTTTGCAACAAATATAAAATGTTTTCCAAGCTTTTTCGGAATCAAATAAAATATTATATACGTTATTCAATTTTTAGAAGTCGCTTGAAAATCGATCAAAATTAATAGCTTTTAATGGATAATAATAAGTGCTCGGCCGCGAAACCTGCTGATATACTGCTGATTGCATATGTTACTCCTGAGATAATATTATTTTTGGTAATGTTTTGGTGATATGACATATCCTCTGCTGCAATACCATATTTTGTGATATGAGATATTGTCCGAAACCACTCAACCCATTAAGGCCAAGAGTATGAGGTATTGGCTCGATTCCCCGACTACAAAACACAATTTATCTGGATGACGGTTTCCCTACAACACAAACCAGCATTCTTAGTTTCTAAAGTATACATGGCAAACGTACTCTGTAATAAAAAATGGTGAATTGTATTGTGAAAAAGCTTTACAGGTAAATATGAATGCAAATATGAATGCAGAGGGAGGACGTGTTAGCTATGCCTTATTCAAATGAGAGAAACAATTATAATGTGTGGTGTCGACAACGAATCGCTCTTCGAAAGTCGAAAGACACAGGGAGAATTATAGACGATCAAGAAATAATTTATGGCAACTTTTTAGAGCTTTTGAGGCTTCGAGCGAGAGTTGATGAAACATTAAATAATCAGTTACTTAATACCACGAAAATGTAATGTTTGTAAGCAATCGATACAGTATTAGGTCATAGCTATTTGCAGTAAGTTGATGTATAATGGCAATATTAAACGAATTACTTTTTCCGCATGGGACTTCGGATTTTGGACGAACGGAACAAGCTTCGATTCGCATTCCTTATTTTGATAAATGTGAAGAAAATTTAGTATCCGTGAAGAATTCATGTGATTTGTTTTTATTTCAGACTTATCTGGTAAAGGTTGAACAAATGCCTTCCTGGACTTCCCAAAAATCTTTGCACCTCATTGCATTTACTCTTTGCTAAAAATGCAACTGAATGTTTCAACATTTTTCTGGTAAAGATGGCTGACATATTCAGTAGGAATCTTTCTCTCCTACCAGTTAAAGTTCACAAACTACCCTGGTACAATACTAGGTTGAAAAAGTTGAAAAATCAAAGAAATAAGTACTTTAAATTATACAAGGATACCAGCGATACTGTTTTTAAAGATCGGTATACTTCCTATATGACGCAGTTCAATGTTCTTGAAAATTTTTTGTACAACAAATACGTTTCTAGAGTTGAAGATGAGTTGAAAGTTAATCCTAAATCTTTTTGGAACTATGTTCGTTCAAAGAAAGGTTGTTCTAATATACCTACCTGTGTCAAATTTAATGACATTTGCTCCAACAGTTTGGTCGATTCGGCAAATCTTTTTGCTGATTTTTTCAAATCTACGTTTGTTGTTGAGGCCGATAACTTTGATAACAGGTATCTTACTGATAGCCCCAAACCTTTAGACTTTGGGTCTCTGTCCTTGTCTGAGACCGATATTATCTTGGGTGTATCCTCCTTACAGACCTCAATCAAAAATGATATTGATGGATTGTCCTCTTTTTTTTTTAAGAAATGTAGTATTTCTCTTTGTGTGCCACTGTGCCACATTTTCAATATTTCGCTATCGTCTGGAGTTTTTGTTGATCGCTGGAAGCTGGTGTCTATCACTCCTATCTTCAAGTCAGGCAATAAAAATGAAGTAAAGAATTATAGGCCAATATCCAAACTGTCAACATGTTCAAAACTTTTTGAAAAGGTAGTTAAAAACAAAGTATCATTCGCTATAAATAAAATAGTCGATCCATGTCAGCATGGTTTCATTGCGGGACGTTCGACTACTACAAATCTGGCTGTTTTCTCTCAGTTTTGTGTCTCTGCGTTTAAGGATGGATGTCAAGTTGACACCATATATACGGATTTTTCCAAGGCTTTTGACACAGTTTCGCACAAATTACTTCTGTGGAAACTTGAAAACATGGGCTTTCACTCAAGCTTTCTGTCGTGGGTGAAGTCCTATTTGGAAAATAGAATATCTTTTGTTGAAATCGAGAGAACTAAGTCTTATGAATTCTCAGCAACTTCGGGTGTACCACAAGGTAGCATCCTTGGTCCTATTTTGTTCTTAATGTTTATTAATGATGTTGGCTCATGCATAAACAATTCGAATTATTTGCTTTATGCTGACGACTTAAAACTCTTTAGGAGAATCTCCTGTACTTCTGATGCATTGCGTCTGCAAGAAGATTTGAATGCTATAAATAATTGGGCCTGTCAAAATAATCTGCGACTCAATATTAGTAAATGCTGCCACATGACGTATACTAAGTCTACGAATGTGGTTTCATTCGCGTACTCGATTTCAAATGTAACTCTTGCGTCAATTAATGAGTTTCGCGATCTTGGCGTAATTTTTGACTCATCTTTTACTTTTTGTAATCATGTAAACTTTCTCATACCAAAGGCTTATACCAACTTAGCTTTCTTGCGACGATATGCCAAGGATTTCAAGGACCCATATACCAGGAAAATCTTATACAATGCCTTAGTGCGTTCCAAGTTAGAGTATGCATCAGTCATCTGGAATCCCATTTACTCCTCACACTCTTTAAGAATTGAAAGAATTCAGCGCAAGTTCATACGATTTGCTCTTCAACCTCTGCACTTTGTTAATCCCCTGCCACCCTACAATGCAAGATGCATGCTTATCAATGTCTTGCCACTTGAAGTTAGACGTCTTGTTCAAAACGTAATGTTTATTTTTGACATAATATCCGGTGCCATTGACTGCTCAGAACTACTTGGGCAGTTGAATTTCAATGTCCCTAACAGAGCTCTCCGCTTTCACAGTACATTCCGCGTTGAAGTGCTGCGTTCGAATTACTTCAGTTTCGCACCTCTTATAAGAGGTCTTGTAGAATTTAATCGCCTATCCAGAAGCCTTGACCTGGACTTTGCCATGCCAAGGTCTCTGTTTAAGGCACGCATTGAGTCCTATTACTTATCTCAGTAAATCTTACTTTAAAATTGTTAAAATAGTACTAAGTTAACCTGTAATCTAGTCAGTAAGGTTGTTACCATTTGACTTAATAAAGATATGAAATATGAAATATGAAAATATGAAATAAAGTAACCTCAAAATGGTCCCATTATTCAAAATGAAAAACTTTAGAAAGATTTAGTAATAACATCCAGAAGTGATATCGATCCCAAAAACGTTTAAAATGACGCCCCACCACTAATGATTAGTAATCAATTCCAAAAATATTAATTATAGATATAAATAGATATAAATGATACCAGGCGCTTTCCAGGGCAGTCGGTTCTATGTACCGGAGCTACTCGGGATTTTTGCCGAACAAGGACTGTCATTTCAGTGTAACCCCATTTAATTTGTTATGTCCCTCCCACAAATTGTCATCCTCACAGCAGCTCCTCGCAGGGGGAGTACGCCATACTCTCCTGCTCCGGGAAGATATCGAACCCAATCCGGGTCCGTCTCCTGATCCCGGTACTGAGAAATGGTTTTGATGCGTTTGCCGGAAAAGAATCTTTTTAGGATGGTCATACTCTTGTCATTGTGTCATGTGTAAGGAATGGTTGCATCGGACAGGTTGTTCTGGGCTAGATCCCAAAACCCGACTTCCTCACAACTTTTATATATCCTTTGTGGTTCTTTGCTGTTCACGCCCAAGGTCGTATCGTAGTCTGCGCTTTAGCGCCCCCGCTACCTCTCAGCAGCTCTGCTGCTCAGTAAGCCACAACAAGTACCCGCTGCTGCTCGCGCCCTACGGCGCCACCAGCTCATACGGCCGCTCCCACTCATAACCACAACCTCCGTAGAAGAGCGGGTAGCAATGCCGAGCATCAGCTCCCGCCCCCTCTTCTTACCCACTCTTTTCCGGCAGAAATCGTGTAGGTCAGGCAAACAGACTCTTAGTCCTCATCACCTTTTGCACCGTTTGCCAGCACAGAATATATATTGTAACGAATTTACGTGCAATCCTCTTATTTGCCATTTTTCTGCTGAGTTCGAATCACTAAACTGTTGAATAAATAACTCCAATATGTAATAATGCAAAATGGCCTTTATTAAAGTACTTCACAATAACACTCAAACTGTGCAACGAATAGCTTGCTTAATAACCAAACTGATTGATAGCTCAAATGAAACTCTAGTATTCAAAATAATACTGCTCTTGCTCGCTAGATAGCGTCTTAATCGAAATCTCAAATCAAACTGAATTCCAGCGCCTCAACCTTGGCATCTTCTAGGCACTTCCATAATTTACTAGTCCAGCAGCTCTCAAACTTCTCAGCTGTAACTACAATTGCACAATTTTATAGTTTTTCTCATTGCATACTTATAGGAGTATCTGAGATATATGCAAGTGTTCGTGCATTGACTCTCCGCTTCTCGTATACGTACATGGTACATATGTGTAGACGCAATTATTGTTTCGTTTATGTAAATACATAATGATTGATCTATGGATGTGAATTCACGTCACTGTTTAGCATTGGCTTAGAGACGATAGCATCGCTCAGTGCTGCTAACATTCGTTACACTGCCCTCCACCTAAGTCTGATCGTCCCGATCAGAAAAATCTCTCGATCTATACGCTGCCAGCCCTTCCAAATGAACCACTCCTCTAATCCGTGGTTTCCCAGTGGTTTGTATGCGATAATGTTATCACTGATCATCTTCACAACTTTGTGCGGGCCTTCCCAACTGCACCGAATCTTGGATGGAACACCTTTCCGCCGGTGAGGGTTGTATAACAGTACCAAATCTCCCTCCAAGGAACCTTCCGAATTTTTGTTCTCATTGTACCTGCGTTTCATCTTACTACTTCATTAGTCTTGATCGTTCCCTCGCACTCCGTTGTTTGGCCAATGAACTTCTTAGCCGAGCTTGCACTTGACGGATTGACTTTGCATCATCATTATCGTCTGGACGTTTCACAAACGTAGTGCGCGCTGGCTTGAAACCACCCTTGCATTCCATCTGAAAAATTCTTTCAGTCATTTAGTGCGTCCATTAGGTTTTGTCGATGGCGGTCTTTTTCTCGCAGGTACTTTTAATTTCGGTTTATTTGGCACATTCGATCCATCAACCTTTTCTTTTGACTTTCGTGGCCTTTGTCTAGTCTTCTCCACCTTTACTCGATTACTACTGAACCCTTTCTCCAACTTGAAGTTAAGTGGTATATCCTGGTTCTCATAACGCATCACCCTTCTCTGCATATCTATCTTGATGTCGTGGTCAACCATGAAGTCCACTCCCAATATGACTTCTTCAACGATATTCGCCACAACGAATTTGCGTAGAACCGTGACCTTTCCAATCAAGACTTCACATATCGCTTTTCCCTGAACTTGATTATACTCGCCAGTTACCGTACGCAACCTTGCTCCTGGTAAAGGTTTTACTCTCCTGTTGACCATGTCAGATCGGATCAAGGAATGAGATGCGCCCGTATCTACAGTCAGTACACGCTCCTTGCCATCCACATTTCCTCTGACGGTAACACTGCTTGATTTCCTTCCAATTTGCGACACAGATATCACAGGACATTCAATAGCCGGGGCAAGTTTTCGTTCTTTACATCCGACACGCTCTTGCTCATTTCCTCCAGCTTTGCGTTTACGGCCACCCCCATTGTTGGAACTATTAGCACCAAGGTCGCAATGACGTGCAATGTGACCGGACTTCCCGCATTTGAAGCATTGGATAACTTTTTCACTCCGCTTTTGCGATCCTTTCAACGCCTCCAATATTGCGTCTACCCACTCTGACCTTTCTACCTACACACGGCGTGGTTGCTGTGTCCTGAATCAATGCATGTGATAACGTTTCAGCAAATGTCAGCTTTGGGTTTGCGTATGTGGCTCGCTTCGTTTCCACGTCCCGTATGCCATTTATAAAACTCTGTATTTTTACCCTCTCGGTGTATTCCACGGGTGCGTCCGCATTTGCGAGATAAGCCAACCTTTCAACATCCGAGGCAAACTCCTGCAACGTCTCATTCGCTCTTTGGTGACGGTTTTGCAACTAAATTTGGAATATCTGTTTCCTATGCTCGCTTCCATAACGTCTCTCTAAAGCGCTCATCAATGTTTCGTAGTTGTTCCGCTCGTACTCTGGGATGGTCTGTAAGATTTCCGCAGCTGGTCCTTTTAAAGCTACGAACAATGCAGCAACTTTATCTTCAGCATTCCAGTTGTTCACTGTTGCGGTCTTCTCAAATTGTAGCTTAAAGACCTGGAAAGGAACAGAACCGTCAAGGGATGGTGTTTTTATCTTTGGATTACTCGTTGAAACTGCTGGGCGATTTAGTTGCAACTGCTCGATACGTCCTCTCAAAGCATCCACCTCGTCCCCGATTTTTTCTTCAAACTGTAAAATTTTTGTATCTTGCGCCTTCACCTTCGAGGAAATACGTCCTTCTTGCTCTCCAGTTGAGCAGAGATCTGCGATGATATCTGTGCTGAAATTTGCGCCGACATTTCGGATATCCGTGCCTCTTGTGCTTCAATCTGCGCTGTTATACGGTTCTCGTGCGATTCCAGCTGAGATGACATGTTGGTGGATATTTGTGATGACATTTCTGTTATACGTACCTCCTGTGCTTCCATCTTGGATGTTAAACGTGTCTCCTGCGATTCCAGCTGAGATGCCACTGTCGATGTTTGAGCAGTTATTGCAGCCAATATCATGTTCAAGTCTGTGCTGGTAACTGTCTGCGATGTTTCGTTTTTCTCTTCAATTTTTGTTGTCTCCTCGCCATCAAGATGAAAAACATACTCTTCCACATCAATTCCTTCTGCTTCCATTGCCTATTGTAGCCGTGCCTGAAGTTCGAGTTTAACGCCGCTTGTATTCAATCCACGGCTCTCCAACTCCTTCTTTAGTTGCTGGATCTTCAATTCACTGAACTTTGCCATGTACTTGTTGTCCTCTGGAATTTATTCAACAATTCCTCTTCTGACACCAATTGTAACGAATTTACTTGCAATCCTATTGTTTGCCCTTTTTCTGCTGAGTTCGAATCACTAAACTGTTGAATAAATAGCTCCAATATGTAATAATGCAAAATGGCCTTTATTAAAGTACTTCACAATAACACTCAAACTGTGCAACGAATAGCTTGCTTAATAACCAAACTGATTGATAGCTCAAATGAAACTCTACTATTCAAAATAATACTGCTCTTGCTCGCTAAATAGCGTCTTAATCGAAATCTCATATCAAACTGAATTCCACCGCATCTACAATTGTCGCCTTTTATACTCTTTGATTTCAACCTTCGCATCTTCTAGGCGCTTCCATAATTTACTAGTCCAGCAGCTCTCAAACTTCTGAGCTGTAACTACAATTGCACAATTTTATAGTTTTTCCCATTGCATACTTATAGGAGTATCTCAGATATATGCATGTGTTTGTGCATTGACTCTCCGCTGCTCGTATACGTACATGGTACATATGCGTAGACGCAATTATTGTTTCGTTTATGTAGATACATAATGATTGATCTATGGATGTCAATTCACGTCACTGTTTAGCATTGGCTTAGAGACGATAGCATCGCTCAGTGCTGCTAACATTCGTTACAATATGTTTGCAATATCCTCAATGCAGCTCCTGCCTTGGACGATGCCACTTTCCTAGATGCTCTGGTCTCCGCCACGGAAACCCCCGATCGGCTTCATTGCACCATGTTGCCAGGCCGCAAACCCAAAAAAACCAGTACCCCAATGCTTACCCAGGGACGTCGAGCGTAGTCACCCGTCATTTACTCCTACAGTGACGACGTCTCCCCCGAGGACTTCAGAATTCTGCAGTTAAACTGTAATGAATTAACTGGCAAGATCACGGAGATAGACGATTTCATGAAGCGGCATAACATCCGCATTGCTGCGATTCAAGAGTATAACTCACAGCAAGATCTGCTCTGCAGACTTGTTCTGGGTATATTGTCCACAGAAAAGATCGCGAGAGCGGAAATGGAGGCGGTCTCGCGTTTATCATACACCACTCAGTGCAATATCATATATTTGATCCCGAGATAGGCCGCAGGGACAATATCCTAGAACGTCACGGCTTATCTGTACGGTCAGGCGATGTAAACCTAGAAATCATCAACATCTACATCCCTCCTGCCACCTGAGGCTCCAGTGGATACCGCCCTAATATTAGCGCTTTACTCACTGGCGATAATCGCACTATTTTAGGCGATTTCAATGCCCATCACGACTTATGGCATTCAAAGTTGCAGGTGGACAGAAGAGGTGCGATGTTGGCGGATCAAATAGAAGAAAAGACGATCTGCACAATAAACAGAGATGCCCCAAATCGTATGTTAGGAAGCTGCCACAGTTCGCCAGATATATCAATTGTGAGCGCGGGACTCGTAAACGGTGTCAACTGGCAGCCAATGCTAATATTGGCATCCGACCACCTGCCAATACTTATCTCGCTCGAGCGTACCGCTGCCTTCATCGTCACCGAAACACGCACTTTCATAAACTTTAAAAAATGAAAGTGGGATGAATACAGATCCTTTACAGACAGCCGCTTTGCTGCCCTCCCTAACCCGATTGATGCTCGCCAAGGGGAGCGTGCTTTCCAGAAGGTTATTGAATCCGCCTCGGCTCGCTTTATTCCCGCCGGAAGTATTTCCGAAATTCGGCCCCATTTTCCGGCGGAGGCCGCAAAGTTAGTGAGAGAACTTGACCTTATAAGACAGCTTGATCCCGGCGACCCCCAAATAAGGGATATAAACCAACGCATCTGATTGTTTGTGGATGAACACAACCGAGCGAAATGGGAGGAGCATCTAAGTAGTTGTAACCTCTCTACCGGCGTGGGTAAGCTTTGGTCTACCGTAAAGTCCCTATCGAATCCGTCCAAGCACAAGGACAAAATTTCCATCGCCTTTGGCGAGAAAGTGCTGTCGGATGCGAAAAAATGCGCGAGCGTTTTTTGCCGACAAAATATATTGCATTCTACAGTTGAAAAAGTCAGACTAAGGGCCAACATACACGCACATAAACATAAATTCAGCGCGTGCCCAATTACCCTCACCGCCAAAGGAGGAGGATGCCATCGGTCAAGCTAAATCATATAAAGCAGTGGGCCCAGACGGCATAGCCATGCCGATGCTTAAAAGCCTAGGAAAACAGGGCTTCAAATACTCGGCACATT
The DNA here is from genome assembly GCF_040869045.1 of Eurosta solidaginis. Taxonomy (NCBI): domain Eukaryota; kingdom Metazoa; phylum Arthropoda; class Insecta; order Diptera; family Tephritidae; genus Eurosta; species Eurosta solidaginis. The sequence goes on along the minus strand of NC_090324.1, from coordinate 33,919,444 downwards.
AACTTCTACATATCAAAGCTACCTTCGCCACCAGAAGGAGTTACTACCGTTTCCTACGCCGATGACTGCACAATAATAGCTACAGGCCCAGGCCCACATATCGATAAGGTTTGCAACAAAATAAAGGGCTACCTCCCTGATCTCTCCAGTTTTTTCACCCCGGGAAACCTGACATTATCATCGACCAAATCATCGGCGGCTTTATTTACAACATGGACGTCCCAAATGTCGACCATTTTGAACATCCACGCCAATGGCACTACGTTACCGACTTTCTTACACCCCAAAATTTTGGGTGGGACGTTCGATCAGGATCTACATTTTGGTGAGCATGCAGCCGCAATTGTACCGAAAATCCAGAGCCGTAATAAACTCCTCAAATCTCTTGCAGGCAGTACTTGGGGAAAAGATAAAAAAACGCTCATTACCACTTACAAAGCAATTGGTCAGCCGATTTCACGCTACGCGTCCCCGATATGGTCACCAAGACTAAAGACTACTCACTGGAAGACGCTACAGGCCTGCCAAAATACTGCCCTCAGAACCGCCACGGGCTGTCTCCTTATGTCCCCAGAACACCTTCTACATAATGAGGCGAGAATACTCCCCATTATGGAGAGAAATGAAATGCTAACCAAACAGTTCCTGTTGAATACCCAGAAACCTGGGCTTCACAGCAGACATCTGATAGCAGAAGAGGAACACACACTCCCTAGGAAACGCGAGTCATTCTAGCTCAACTTCGATCTGGATACTGTAACAGGTTAAACTCTTCCCTATCCAGAATCAACCCCGACATACAAAATGATTGCCCTTCTTGCAATGTGTCCCCACATGACACCAACCATCTCTTCAATTGTAATGTGGAACCAACGCCTCTAACACCCCTCTCATTATGGTCCACCACTGTTGAAACAGCAAGTTTCCTTGAACTCCCGTTAGAAGATATTGATGACAATTTGTGATCGGTCACACCTATTGGATGGGGCGAATCACTGTTGTAACAACAACAACATACCAGAATGTTTTTTCTAGTGACAAACAGTCCTTCTTGAAAAGAAGGAAGAAGTAAGTAATACCCTGAAAGTAAAAACATTTTCTCCAAAGTGTGGAGAAGTCCCTTGAGGTGCTTTTCGATACACATTTCCCATCGGAAGATGATTCAGAAGAACCAGCAGGCGGCACTCACACATTGATCACAGATTGGGGCTCGGTGACCTATACCAAGATCAAATGGGCAGTGAAGACTTTCTTTAAGTTTGAATCGCAGAGACCAGGTGGGATATTCCCGGCCATACTACAAATTTCAAGTAGAGCGGTCGTAGAATGGATTAAAATGATATTCGAAGGGCGCATAAGACTGAATCATCAACCGCAGTCTTGGAGAACTGCTCGTCTGGCTTTCCTAACAAAGGCGGGAAGATCGGTCGCATGTATCTCAAAGACTACAGGCTCATTGGCTTAACATCATATCTGCTGAAAGCCGTTGAGAGGCTGATAGATGTGTATATAAAGTCCGAAGGAAATGCAAAACTGCTCTCCACAACACAACATGCGTACACCAAGGGAAAGTCGGTAAACACTGCACTACATTGGGTGGTAATAAGCATAGAGGAAGCACTGAAATAAAAGGAGGATGCTCTGGGAGTCTTCTTAGACATTTCCACAAAAATCAGTGGACAGTGGCGCGCCGCAGGGTAGGGTGTTATCACCTCTGCTGTGGACGCTGGTCATCAACTATCATGTCAGGCAGTTCTAAGAGGGACCTTGTAAAACTTGCGACTTATGCAGATGATGTTGCAATTTTCACAAGTGGAAAGTGCCTTCCAACGATTAGCCCTTTGATAGATCAGGCGCTTCGGGATATTCATAGCTGGACATGTAATGATCGGGTTGATAGCGAGAACCACAGAGAAGACGGATATGGTCTAGTTAACTAAGTGGTACCAGGTCCCAAATTGGACCAGGCATAAGTTAATATGGGTGACCCTACTGGAGAAACCCTGCACAAATACTTAGGGATCATCCCAGATAGTAAGTTATAGTGAAATATCAACGCGGAGGAAAGGGAGAAGAAGGTCCCGACGGCACTTTATGCATGTACAAAATGCTGGGGTGCACGTGGGGTTTATCACCCTCTCTCTCTCATTGGATATTTACAGCGGTTGTAAGCCCTATCCTATAATATGGTGGCCTTGTTTGGTGGACAGCCACACAAAAAAGAACCTACCTCAAAAATTTAGAGGGATATGCAGGCTATCAATGCTTCGCTTTACGGGAGCCCTGAAAACAACTCCGACGGCTGCAATGTATGCCATTCTGCACATTACACCTGTAGACCTGGTTGCAATGAACAAAGCGTTAACAACTGCAACGAGGCTCAGTGCCTCCGGGCAGCGTGAGCGCCGACCATACGGCCATTGTAGTATATCGTCATCAAATATTGGAATATTGGAACATACACCCTGATTCCTTATCTGCGCTTCGAGGGGGCTCTTAAAGCTACACTAGAGGTGGATAGTTGGCGCAAGGATGCTAAAATTGTGGACGAGGCGATACAGGTGTACACCGATGGTTGCAAAGTAGAGGAAAGAGTGGGGTGTGAAGTATACTAAGCTGATCCGGAAATAAACAGATACTATAAGCTGCTAGATCACTGTATCGTTAACAAGCGGAAGTATTAGTCGCAACCAAAGCAGTAGAAGCACTATAAGAGAATAGCTTAAACTACAGCCGTAGATCCTTTCTACAATTAGATTGGGCGAGATTAGTAGAATGTGCACATGATCGACCAAGCGGCAAACGCGTTGGTCCAAGCGTGGGTTGGTAAATTGTCAATGATTATGTGTAGGTCTAGGAACCTTAGACTAACAAAGTTGGTTCTATCATTGAAAAGAGAGGACTGTAGACTCATGACGGGTAATCTGACCGGACACTGCCTTCTAGCGTCACATGTCTTTAAATAAGGCTTAGTCAGTGATAGTAGATATGGGAAGTGCGGGTTGGAGGAGGAAACGATCGAGCACGTTTTGTGCTTATGCGCTGCGCTTGATAAGGTAAGACTCCAGCTATAAGGAGTGATAAAGCGGTAAGATCTAGAAGCAGCAAGTGGCATGGATCCTAAAAAGCTTCTAGTACTTGCCAAGAGGACGGAGTTATTTTATAACATATATAGGGCTTTGTTTATAATGGGGATTTTCAGTTTGGTCGTTAAACAAGCTTCTGGTAACACCACGGACTCATTCAGCCTAGGCGAGGTCCTCATCGACCGGCCAGTTCATCCCAACCTAACCAACAAAATAAAATTTTGAATTGCATCAGTTTACAATAAAACGTGCGATATTGTGCCAGTTGTTCCTCCGCCCTGTCTGGTGCGAGTTCAAAACACCAAGGGAAAGCAAATCGTATGCCATTTTGTCCTTTAAACAGAAGGCTCCCATGCAATCTTCAAAGCTGGATTAAAGGCTTGATGAATTCCAGTTTGCGGCAAATTTATCTAAAGATTATAAATTAATTAAGTTTGCTAAAAAATAAGACAGATTTACTCACAAATATCAAGACTTGCTTCACGTCAAACTTAACGATTTAAGATGCAGACTGATACAGCTGACGATTACTATAGAATATCAATCTTTGTGCCATATCTACACTTATTTATCAAACAAAGATAACACCGCTGTCCTGAATCATTGAAAGGTTTTATCAAGATTTCCAGCCCTTTACCGGAAAAATACATAAGTTTTGGGTGATTAGTATTGTGATAAATTGTTTGGCGTCGGATTGTTGCTGATAAAACATCAAAAGGTACGCTAGATATGTACGTACTAGCAGAAAACTGGCACACGTTTGCCCGCCAAAAAATATTCTTTTTATTTATCAGTTCCGCTATCCCTTCCCTTTCCTGTGTCTTCTTCTCCTTTTTTCCATATTCTGTGTGAATTATTTTCGGTTCCTCATCCTATTTTTATTCCAAGTTAATTCTGATCCTTATTCTTAGACCTATTCCTATGCTCATCTTTTTATTTCTTTCTAACATATTCCTCATTCTTTTACCTTTCATTCACTTATCCTTTTCAAAATATTACCAGAAATGTGTACCTACAAATGAAAGATGTGTTAGGCTTAACTGATGATGAATACATTAATATATTTTTGTTGGGCTTATCGCCCATCGCTAGATCTAAAATTTCACAAAAATAGGAATCACCTATTCTAGGCCAAAGCGTAAGTAAATTGTATGCCATACAAAACGCTCTGGGGAGCATTCATATATACTAAGTTGTTACGAATATTATTATGATATAATATACTAGTTCATCTAGTTCTTAAACTAATTTCTTATACTGTAATTTTCAAAATAGGAACTATTTGTATATATCTTGTGGTATAATTATTTTTACCATTACATAATTTGCGAGTATTCTTTGCAGTAAATAAAGTTTTAATTATTTTAATTTTATCACTCGGCTAGGTATTTAACTGCAGGCTGTTGTTGTTCATCCTCTCAAGTCCTCTTTATCAGAATATGGTTTGCAAATAGCAACCGCTCTGTAAACCCAATTCTTTATTCGTCAAAATAACTGAAAAGATCAAGAACAAAACAAATGTTTTTTTAAGATTAATTCTGGATATTACCCAAAGTTCTTAAGACTAATGGAGGTGTAATCGTAATACGATTCAACGCCAATCGCTACATACACTTTATTTGCAAATGGCTTAGTTTCAATGCTTGGACACATAAGTAAAATTTTTACTATTAATCTAAAATAATTTCAAATCTTGTGACAAATTTGTGGATAAATTCAAACTTATGTTCAGTTGTACAAATAAATTAAATTGATTTTTAAGGCCGTGTCACGTTTTCTCACAATTTTTTTTATTTTTTGTGGGTCTCGATATTTGCTCCCTGAATCTGCTAAGTGTAAAATTGTTAAGTAAACAAAATATTTTTTTATCACTGTAATGGTTTGAATAAATGAAAGTTTACTTTTATTTAGCGTCTTCTTAGACATTGCTGGGGCTTTCAATAATGTTTCTAAATGGGCGATTATGGATGGTCTTAATTACATTAAAGTACATCCGGCCTTAACCAGATGGATCGGCTGCATGTTAAATTGCAGGAAGATTATATCACAATGGGGATTGTACGAGTCCACGAAATCATTGGACAGCGGCACGCCGCAGGGAGGGGTGCTATGACCTCTGCTGCGGACGCTGGTCATCAACCAACTGCTCAGGCGATTCGATGAGGGGCCCGTAAAACTTACGGCTTACGCAGATGACGTGGCAATTTTCATAAGTGGAAAGTGCTTTCCAAAGATTAGCTCTTTGATGGATCGGGTGCTTCGGGATATTCATACCTTGGCATCTAATGTCGGGTTGAAAGTCAACGCGGTGAAGACGGATATGGTGTTGTTTACAAAGAGGTACAAGGTCGCAAATTGGACCAGGCCTAAGTTAGGAGGGGTGACCCTAAAGGAGAAACCTTGCACAAAATATCTAGGAATCATCCTAGACAGTAAGCTGTCATGGAAGCTCAACGTGGAGGAGAGGGTGAAGAAGGCCTCAACGGCACTTTATGCATGTAAAAGAATGCTGGGGTGTTCGTGGGGCTTATCGCCTTCTCTTTCTTATTGGGTTTTTACAGTGATTGTAAGCCCTATTCTATACTATGGAGTTCTTGTTTGGTGGAAATCCACACAAAAAACAACCTACCTCAAAAAATTAGGGGGGTATGCAGACTATCAATGCATAGCATTACCGGATCCCTGAAAACAACTCCGACGGCTGCACTGTATACTATTCTGCACATTCCACATGTTATTTTATAACACAGATCCTGGTTTTTAATAGGGGTTTTCAGTTTGTTCGTTAAAACAAACTTCTGGTAGCACCACGGACTCATTCAGTCTATGTGACCTCCTCATGGACCGGCCAGTTCAACCTAACATAACTTAGCGCTGACAAGCGGTTATTTGATGTTTCTCCTTTATTGATAGCAAATAATATTTAGTTCGATTGGTGACAAGCGCGGTAAGAAATTAGAAAAAAAGCATTGGTTACTTTTGATAAACACCAAACTACAGTATCATAAGAATTTCCCCAGAGTGCATTTTAACTGGACCTCCAGAGTACTAGTCGTTAATGAAAAAGCTTTAGCAGAGGGAGGATGTGAAAGTTATGCCTTATTCAAATGCCTTACACAAATATAATGGTATGCCTTACACAAATATAATGTGCGGTCGACACGGAATCGCTCTTCGAAGGTCAAAAGGCACAGGGAGACTTATAGACGATCAAGAAATAATTTGTAGCAGCTTTCGAGCGCTTTTAAGGTTTCGACCGAGAGTTGATGAAACATTAAATAACCAGTTACTTAATACCACGAAAATGCAATATTTGTAAGCAATCGAATACAGAATGTGGTCATAGCTATTTGAAGTAAGTTGATGTGAAATAGCAATATTAAACGAATTACTTCTTCTGGATGCACTCAGAAAAAAACTCCCGATTGAAGAAAAATGGGAATGAAATGGCACTTAAGAAATTTTATCCTCATTCGCATGGCCAAAATTTCTTCAAATGAGGAATTTTTCTTCTTTCGATACCAAAATCAAATGGGCGGTGAAGAAGTTCTTTAAGTTCAAGTCGCCGGGCCCCGACGGTATATTCCCCGCCATGCTACAAATTTCAAGTAGAGCGGTAGTGGAATGGCTTAAAATAATATTCGATAGACGCATAAGACTGAATCTTCTACCGCGCTCTTGGAGAACTACTCTTGTGCCTATCTGCGCTTTTCTGTCCAAAGCCTTTGGGAGGCTAATAGATGTGTACATAAAGTCCAACGTGGATGAAAAACTCCTCTAAACAACACAACATGTGTACACCAAAGGTAAGTTGGTAGACACTGCATTGCATAGGGTGGCAATAAGCATAGAGAAAGCACTGGTATAAAAGGAGAATCTTCTGGGAGCCTTCCTAGACAATGAAGGGACTTTCCACAATGTTTCTAATTGGGCGATCATGGATGGTCTTAACTATATTAAAGTACATCCAAGCATAACTAGATGGATCGGCTGCATGTTAAATTTCAGGGAGATTATTTCATAATGGCGATTGTTTGGGGCCACGAAATCTGCAGCTCAGGCGACTCGTTGAGGGACTCGTCAAGCTTATGGCTTACGCAGATGACGTTGCAATTATCATAAGTAGAAAGTGCCTTCCAACGATCAGCCCTTTGATGGATCGGGCGCTTCTAAATTAGCTGAGCATATAATGTCGGTTTGATAGTCAAGACAGAGAAGACGGATATGGTCTTGTTAACTAAGTGGTACCAGGTCCCAAATTGGACCAGGCATAAGTTAATATGGGTGAACCCTGCACAAATATTTAGGAATCATCCCAGACAGTAAATTATCGTGAAAGCTTAACGTGAAGAAGAGGGGGAAGAAGGCCTCGACTGCACTTTATGCATGTAAAAGAATGCTGGGATTTACGTGGGGTTTATCGCCCTCTCCCTCTCATTGGGTTTTTACAGCGATTGTAAACCCTATCCTAAACTATGGAGTCCGTGTTTGTTGGACAGCCACACAAGAAAGAACCTACCTCAAAAGTTTGAGGGGATATGCAGGCTATCAATGCTTAGCTTTACGGGAGCCCTGAAAACAACCCCGACGGCTGCAATATATGCCATTCTGCACAATATACCTGTAGACCTGGTAGCAAAGAACTAAGCGTTAACAACTGCATCGAGGATCAGTGGCTCCGCAAACCATACGGCCATAGTAGTATAGCGTCATCAACGCATGGATGAACAGACAACCTGATTACCTATCTGCGCTTTGCGGGGGCTCTTAAAGCCACGCCAGAAGTGTATGGTTGGCGCAAGTATGCTCAAATGGTGGACGAAGCGATAGAAGTATACACCGATGGTTCCTAAGTAGAGGAAAGAGTAGGGTGTGCGGTATACTAAGCTTATCTGGAAATAAATAGCTATAAGGAGCCATATCACTGCATTGTTTTTCAAGCGGAAGTATTAGCCGTAACCAAGCAGTAGAAACACTGTAAGAGAATAGCTTAAACTGTAGCCGTGTTAAATTTTATATTGACAGCCAAGCAGCAATTAAGGCCATAATCTCGCATAGCATCTAGAAGTGTGTTAGGGTATAAGTAATCCCTGGAAAGAATCGGGACAAGGAAGAAGATACATCTATATTGGGTCCCAGGGCATATGGGAATAGATGGGAATTAAAAAGCTGATGAATTAGCTATGAAGGGCGCATCCCTTGAACCTTTTTCCATAGACGTGCCAATTAGATTGGGCGAGATTAGGAGAATGTAAAATGTGCACATGAAACGCGTTGGTTCAAGCGCTAGGCTGTAAAGTGTCGATGATTATGTGTAGGTCTTGCAACCTTAGACTAACAAAGTTGCTTCTGTCATTAAAGTGTCCAATCCCTTTAAATAAGGCTTTGTCAGTGATAGCAGACGTAGGAAGTGCGGGTTGGAAGAGGAAACGATCGAGCGCGTTTTGTGCTCTGCCCTACGCTTAACGGGCTAGTATTTGCCAAGAGGACGGAGTTATTTAATAACATATATAGAACTTGGTTTATAATGGGGTTTTTCAGTTTGGTCGTTAAACAAACTTCTGGTAACACAACGGACTCATTTATTCTATGTGAGGTTCTCATGGACCGGCCAGTTAAATCCAAATTACCAACAAAATAAAATTTTGAATTACATCAGTTTACATTAAAACGTGCGATATTGTGCCGGTTGTTTCTTCACGCTGCCTGGTACGAGTTCAAAACAACAAGGGAAAGCAAATCGTATGCCATTTTGTCCTTTCAATCTTCATGACTGGAGTAAAGGCTTGATGAATTCCAGTTCGCGGAAAATATAAACTAAAGATTTGAATTCATGTACACAACTAGAGATAAAATAAATAATACCCTTTACATGAAATACCTAAATTGTGTCAGTTACATTCCCAGTAAATTAGTTAGTTTTGCTAATTGGTCCAATAGACAAAAGTGTTCAATCTCGAGGAGACGCAACCGATTGGAAGCCCCAATTTTTTGATATTCTTGATTTAAAAATTTGATTGATATTAGAGAAATATTGCAAAGTTTACAAACGGCGATGGTTACTAGGACATGTTTCTGAATTTCGCTTCTTCATCAGCTAGCTTCTCGGGAGCTCAGTATTGAACTCGAATCACCAACATTCGTACCAGTGTAAAGGCTGATGCCTTTAACCACTCAGCCCTATGAATGCTCCGCTGTTCGCTTTGCAATTGGTTTCTAAATGTTGCCTTTGTTGTTATTCATTCTATTCACCATGTAGGTAGATATAATTCTATATGCTAAATCCTAATGGTGTTGGATTTTTAGGCGCGCTTAAAAGCTTAGTAGCACTTGTTTGGATTTTTACAGTATTTGTTTTTAATACTTCCACTGTTACTATTATATCATATGTATGTAATTAGCGAGACTTGCTCATATTGCTTAATACAATGGTTTTTGTTATTGATATTAGAGAAAAATTGCAAATTTTAGAAACGGCGATGGTTACTTCGACATGTTTCTGAATTTCACTTCTTCGTCAGCTAGCTTTTCGGGAGCTGAGTATTGAACTCGAAACTCCAATAATCATACCATTGTAAAGGCAGATGCCTTTAACCACTCAGCCATATGAATGCCCTGCTGTTCGCTTTGCAATTGCTCTCTAAGTGTTGCCTTTGTTGTTATTCATTTTATTCACCATGTAGGTAGATATAATTCTATATGCTGTTTTAATCCTAATGGTGTTGGAATTTTAGGCGCGCTTAAAATTTAGTTACATTTGTTTGGATTTTTACAGTATACGTTTTCAATACTTCCACTGTTACTATTATATCATATGTATGTAATTAGCAAGACTTGCTCATATTGCTTAATACAATGGTTTTTGTTATTGATATTAGAGAAAAATTGCAAAGTTTACAAACGGCGATGGTTACTACGACATATTTCTGAATTCCACTTCTTCATCAGCTAGTTTCTCGGGAGCTGAGTATTGAACTCTAAACTCCAACATTCATACCAGTGTAAAGGCAGATGCCTATAACCACTCAGTCATGTGAATTCCCCGCTGTTCGCTTTGCAATTGGTCTCTAAGTGTTGCTTTTATTGTTATTCATTTTATTCACCATGTAGGTAGATATAATTCTTTATGCTCTTTTAATGATAATGGTGCTGGAATTTTAGGCGCGCTTAAAAGGTTGGTAAAATTTGTTTGGATTTTTATAGTATATATTTTAATACTTCCACTGCTACTATTATATCATATGTATGTAATTAGCGAGACTTGCTCATATTGCTTAATACAATGGTTTTTGTTATTGATATTAGAGAAAAATTGCAAAGTTAACAAACGGCTATGGTTACTACGACATGTATCTGAATTTCACTTCTTCATCAGCTAGCTTCTCGGAAGGTGAGTATTGAACTCGAAACTCCAACATTCATACCATTTTAAAGGCAGATGCCTTTAACCACTCAGCCATATGAATGCCCCGCTGTTCGCTTTGCAATTGGTCTTTAAGTGTTGTCTTTGCTGTTATTCATTTTATTCATCATGTAGGAAGAAATAATTCCATATGCTGTTCTAATCCTAATGGTGTTGAATTTTCAGACTTGCTTAAAAGCTGAGTAACATTTGTTTGGAATTTTACAGTATTTGTTGTTAATATTTCCACTGTTACTATTATATCAATGGTATCATATGTATGTAATTAGCGAGACTTGCTCATATTGCTTTATACAATGGTTTTTATACCCAGCTGTACTTGTACACATGGTATTATAACTTTTTTGGATAACGGTTGGTTGTACAGGTATAAAGGAATCGAGATAGATACAGACTTCCATATATCAAAATCATTAGTATTGAAAAAAAATTTGATTGGGCCATGGTCGTCCGTCCGTCCGTCCCTTTGTCCGTTAACACGATAACTTGAGTAAATATTGAGATATCATCACCATTTGGTATACGAGCTTATCTGGAATAGATTGGTATTGAAAATGAGCGAAATCGAATGATAACCATGCCCAGTTTTCATATATATAACATTTTGGAAAACACAAAAAACCTGATTACTTAGTAAATAATACACCTAGAATGTTGAAATTTGACGTGTGGACTGATATTGAGAATCTTGATAAAAATTAAAACAAAATGTATAAACTTAGCTTAACTGGTGATAAAATCAATTTTACATATATTATTTATCATAAATCAAAAATTGTTCAACCTATCGTAACAAAATTGGGCAGAGTGGTTGCCTTTACTATAAGGAATGTTTTGAAGAAAAATTAACGAAATCGGTTAAGGACGACGCCCACTTTTATATAAACGATTTTTAAAAGGGTCTTGGACGTATAAAATAAGCTATATCTTTGCAAAAAAAGAGCTTTATAACAATAAATAGGAAAAACTTCAAATATAAAATAATGGGCGAGGCACCGCCCTTTAATGACTAAGCAATTTCCTATGTTGTTGTTGTTGTTGTTGTAGCGATAAGGTTTCTCCCCGAAGGCTTTGGGGAGTGTCATCGATTTTGCCGGATACAGACCCGGTACACTCCGGTAACAAAGCACAATTAAGGTGCTAGATCGACCATCTCGGGAACGATTTATATGGCCACATTAAACCCTCAGGCCATCCCTCCCTCCCCACCACCAAGTTCCATTTTTTTTTTCAGTTAAATAAATTTAAAAAAAATGTTGTCTTTAGCTTTAATATTTAATATTTGCCTCATCACCCGGTCATTAAAGCTGAGAGTACCACAACGCGATTGAGGGTAGCTTTCGATGGATCGGCCCACAATGGCAATCAATCTTCGCTTAATGAAGTTTTGCTTGCCGGGCCATCACTATTACGTGAAATCTTTTCAGTTATTTTGCGATTCCGACAGCATCGATTCATTGTCTGAAGACGTTGAGAAGATGTATCGCATGATTTGTGTACACGATTATCATAGAGACTATCAACGAATTTTATGGCGTAGCTCGCTTGACGAGCCCGTAGAACATTACAGGTTAAATGCAGTTACCTATGGTACATCTTGCGCACCATACCTGGCAATCAGAGTTCTAAATGGACTTGCTCATACTTCACGGGAGGCATTTCCATTGGCTCCTCGAATTATTTTAAAGGACTTTTAAATAAAAAAAAAATGTTGTCTTTAGCTTTAACATTAAAGTCGGTACGTGTATTTAGAATATGATTTGAAAAAGGTTACATTAAAAACTCAAGCGCTTGCGTCGGCTTTTCTTTGCCATTTCATCTAAAACTTCATCAACTTTAACAATTTGATCACGGTGGATGCTTAGTGATGCACATCCATTCAATCGATTTTCACTCATCGTATTTCTCAAATAGTTTTTAATCATCCTGAGAGTTGAAAAAGATCTTTAGTTCGTTGCCGTTGTTAATGGAAGCGTACACAAGATTTTCAACAACATGTGAACATTAGGAAAAGCCACAGAATCGCATTCCTGTAATATTAATCATAGATAAATTGAAAACAAAACCGATGTACCCCCTTCACGAATAAGTATAATTTATGCTTTTTGAGCCTATGCATGAGAACTAAAGTATACGTATATAAAATTCAAAAGAAAGAAACTGATCGAATACAAAAAAATTTAATTTAAAAAAGTCATATCTACACGAAAAAAAAACTAATGTGTTTTTTACATTTTAAAATGTTGAATCGGTATTCCAAATTCTGAATTGCTGTGTCTAGAAATGGGATAAAAATTTGTATACGGTAGTGATCCTCCGCGTTTGTTTGAGCACTTTTTCTAGGCAAACTAATAGGGATTTCGTTAGAAGAATATACTGCTTCAACTGTCTGGTACATATTCTTTAATATGTAGCTTGTCGCCGTGACGTAAGGGCAGAAGAATCATGCAAATATACAGACGCATGGAGTTTTCATATTTGCCTTTTCATTCAGATGAATGTAATCGCTGTTGAGGCAAACGAGCAATGCCTGAATTGATTATATTGGTTGTTGATTTTAAATCAATGTCGATTATGTTCATTTAAGCAAGTTGGATCATTGAACACGATCATGTTGTCGAATGTAATCGAACGTTGTTGTGTTCGATTTTTGCTGTTCTCTGATATGTATGTAGATGGTCGTTAGGCTAATTTACAAGGAAACTTCTTTATGCAATTAAAGTAAAAGTTAACATGTACATTTGTATATTTAATAAATTGCAGAATTATTATGAAACAGAATATGATTAAAATATATAAGTGTTCACTTTGTGCATACATATGCTTGCATATTAGAAATATAATATCACCAACAAAGTAAATACGTGCAGAATTATAAAGACATTTATTAACATAGACAAAAAAACATCAAATATTTGAATTGTAACGACCTAAAAAATCAAATGATCCTGAGGCAAGGGGGAGGGTTTAAACTCTCCCCCCGTCGCTACCCCCCTGGGTGAGGTTGACAATTGGGTTTGGAGAAGCTATATATTGCCCTGGCAACCTGAAAGGGTTGCGCTACATAGCCCCTTGAATCTGGTATTTTAGTCGCCTCTTACGACAGGCATACCTACCGCGGATATATTTTGACCCCCTACCCCGCTAGGAGACAATTTCCTATGTTTCGGGAGCCATAACTCGAAGAAATATTAACGAATCGTAATAAAATTGGGTACACATATTGTATACGATTAAATGGACTGTATAATAAATATGCTGAATTGCAGTGTTTGCGAAAATACAATTGACTTTACTACTTTACTTGAGAATACAACTGCAGTTTTCGTGTCAACAAGGTAAGATACCGCAGTTTCAACTATTTTATCATCACACATAGAGATCCTGAACAATTTGGCGAGACAAGTATCATCATCCAAGCTAAGCTTTCAGTCTAAATTGAAAATAAAACTATTCTCTGGTATCCTAACTGAGTGGAAATCATATCACGACTCCTATGTCAGCGCATTTCACAACAACAGCTCGTATACCTACATCCCAACAAAAGTTTCAACTGCTTAAGAGTTACTTAGTAGAACCGGCATACGACGTTATTGGACATATTCCAGAATCAAATGGAAATTATCCAGAAGCCTGGAGCAAACTTTATTCACGCTACAACAATTTGGGTGTCATTGCCAAAGCGTACATAACAAGGTTCATAAGCTTGTCGCCTTTGAGTAGTCAATCAGCTAGTAACTTGCGCAAACTATACGATAATGCATATGAGGTTGTGAGAGGGCTGCGTGCCATGGGAGAAGATGCAGAGAAACGCGATATTTGGCTCATCAATATTATTTTATCAAAATTGGATTAGACTACAATTCAAGAACGGGATAAGTTTAACAAATCCAATATTGATTTTCCTTGCTTTAAAGAATTTCTAAAGTTTCTAGATACAAAGTGTTTGGCATTAGAGTCTGCTACAACAACACCTATAGCTAATGCACGTAATCGTATTATGGGAGTAAAGGCGCATCAAACAACGGTTGACGTTCAAACCCGATGCATAAAGTGCACTGCCTCGCACGAATTATCACAATGCAGTGCATTCTTAAGCATGAATGTTAAAGAAAGGCGAGAATTCGTTGGGAATAAACGTGTTTGTTATAATTGCTTGAAGGTGGGCCATATATCCAAATATTGTGGTTCAAAGTTTTCGTGTCGGACTTGTCGTAAGCGTCATCACAGTGTTCTACATGAGGAAACAACTTAATTCAGTCAAAGCAGGAAGTGGAGGCAAAAGCTGTGAACATCTGCAAAGTCCAGGATTGCTATGGTGAGCAACAACAATGCCGGTTGCTGCTAGATAGCGGAGCCGAGAAAGCCATTATCAGCGAAAGTTGTGTACGAAGTTTGGGTCTGGGACGCCAGCATTCTCGTATACCAATATATGGGCTAAACAACGATTCTACAGGTATTTCACATGGATGGGTATCGCTGTACATCACATCTAATATCGGTGGGGGTTTTTTTAAAGTTGTGGCTTTGATAGTGCCAACCGTCGCGTCATTTATGCCAGTACATCAACAGGAAGAGAATCAATATTCATCGTTCCTATCAATGGAATTAGCTGATCTCCAATTTTATGTTCCGTCGGCTATTGACATACTCTTGGGGAATGACAAGTTCTTTGAAATTCTAATCGGCGAGAAGATTAGAGGACCTAATGAGCATCTAAATGCAAAAGGAGATTTAGCTCATAGTACCAAAAAGTAGTGTGGGAGGTTTCTTTAATCTATTTGATATTGACAATGCTCTTACACAATCGGAAGAGGTTATTCAGGGTGCCGTTCACTATACAGACGATGAGGAAAAAGCAGAGAGGTCATTTTTAAATACGTACACTAGAACACATGAGGGTAAATTCAGTGTTGAGTTACCGTTTAAAACGCAAGAACTTGAGTTTGGGAATTCTTTCTATCGGCTCACAATATTTGAATTTTATGACAGAATATAAGACAATTAATCACAAGGAAAAATTCCAGATTCACAGATTACAAAACCTTTAAATAAGTGCTACTATTTGCCTCATCACCCGGTGATTAAAGCTGAGAGTACCACAACGCGATTGAGGATAGTTTTCGATGGTTCGGCCCACAATGGCAATCAATCTTCGCTTAATAAAGTTTTGCTTGCCGGCCCATCACTATTACGTGAAATCTTTTCAGTTATTTTGCGATTCCGACAGCATCGATTTATTGTCTGAAGACGTTGAGAAGATGTATCGCATGATTTGTGTACACGATTATCATGGAGACTATCAACGAATTTTATGGCGTAGCTCGCTTGACGAGCCCGTAGAACATTTCAGGTTAAATGCAGTTACCTATGGTACATCTTGCGCACCATACCTGGCAATGAGAGTTCTAAATGGACATGCTCATACTTCACGGGAGGCATTTCCATTGGCTCCTCGAATTATTTTAAAGGACTTTTACATGGATGACGTTATGACAGGTGCAGAAACGATTGCTGAGCTTCTAAAAATACATACGGGGTTAATAGCACTTTTAAAAACTGCCGGTATGAATTTACGGAAGTGGAGCAGAAGCTGTGTGGAGTTGCTACAAAATCTCCCAGATGGAATCCAGTCAGTGATGTGTTTGAGTTTCGCGTGTCAGCATCAAATAACAACTTTTATTACAAAACGATAGATTTTATCAGATGCTGCCCACATATTTGATCCCTTAGGATTTCTAACACCAACTACAATATTAATTAATATATTTGTTCAAGAGCTGTGGTTCCGTAAGCTAGAGTGGTCTTAGGAAGTTCTAGCTAATATATCGGGTCGTTGGATTAAGCTGAGGAATACGCTTTCGTCGCTGAACACTTTACAAATTCCAAGAAGATGCTTATTCATGGTTTCTGTCATTCATCGCAGAGTGCATTTGGTGCAGTCGTATATTGCCGCTAAGAGGTCGAAGGAAAAACCACCACTCGACTTATTGTTACTAAGAGTCGTGAAGCCCCGCTTAAAATGGTATCGGTGCCACGACTCGATTTGTGTGATGCGCAGCTTTAGTGCCGATTTATGAGTACAGTTGTTCGGGCGTTAGAACTCGATAATAGCGTCTATATGTGGACAGACACATCAACAGTTTTACACCGGATGTCGGATGTGCCAAAACGCTGGTCAGTATATGTGGGAAACAGAACATCGGATATTTTAGCTTCCTACGCGCGTTCACAGTGGAATCACGTTCGCTTTGCAGATAATCCAGCAGATCCCGCTTCCAGGGGTGTCTTGCTGTTGGAACTCAAATCCTTATCTATTTGGTGGAATGACCCCGTTTGGATAGCTAAATCTAAAGATTGTTGGCCTCAATTTAAATCGAAGTTAGATGTACCACAAGAAGAATTGGAAGAGCGTAAGCATCCATATTATTCTGTTACTAAAACATAATGTATATACACAGAGCAGCACGTTATTTGGGGTTCATTGTTAAAACATATATCCATGTGGTCTCGGTTGGTGGGCTTTGTTGCTTATTCTCTACATTTCATCGGTTCGTTACGGAGACAAAAATAAAATCCATTTTTGTCTGCACTTGAAATGCATGAGGCTTACAGCTTTATATTTCGTATTGTCCAAGAGGAAATGTTCACAAATGAGATCACTGCCTTAAAGGAAAACAAGTCTGTAGCAAGTAAAAGTAAATACTCCTGTCTTACGCCTTTTCTAGACCATGCTGGTGCATTAAGAGTTGGTGGTCTCATAAAAAATGCATCTGCTTCGTTCGATATTAAGCATTCAATAATTTTATGTGGTAAAAACATCGTCACTGAGATAATTGTTAAGTATATACATTTGACGAACCTACACGTTGGTACCTCGCAATTATTTTTTTTTAATACGACAAAGGTACTGGATCTTGGGCGCTCGCAACATTGCCCGTCGAACTGTACACAATTGCATCACTTGCTTGAAACTACACAATATCAGATAATGTGCGATCTACCTAGAGAGGGAGTACAGTTTCAACGTCCATTCAGCAAGGTGGGATGTGATTATGCAGGCCCCTTCTTAATTAAGGTAGAAAGTAGGCAAAGCGCCACGGAAGGTTAAGGGCTACATTTCACTCTTCGTGTGCTTCGTCACAAAAGCTATTCATTTAGAGCTCGTGGGATATTTGACGATGGAATCATGTACAGGAGCATTACACCGTTTTATATCACGGCGTGGAAAACCTCTGGAAGTATGTTCGGACAACGCAACAAATTTTGTGGGGGCGAAACGTAAGCTCGACGACATGCAACAAATTATGGAAAGGCAGTACAATAGCGCTAGCACAGCTGACTTCTTTGCAAAAAAAGGTATTACCTGGCGATTTATACCACCTTCATCACCACATTTTGGTGGGTTATGGAGTATTGGAGAAACCTCATTGACATACGAGCGTTTTCATACCTTACTAACAACAATTGAATCGCTTCGGAACGATGAGCAAATTCCTAATTGAACAACCTTTTACGGCCAGAACGGGGGGAACTGCTGATCTTACTATCAATACGACTCACTTGAAGCAGTCGGATAAGGTAAAATACATGGCACTCCGAATATTTGACGAGTCTACAGCAACGACAGAAATGGAGAGACGATAAGCCGATCTTGAAGCTGAATGACATTGTTATTCTCCGAGAACTCAATCTCAGTGGGTATCTTGCCTTGTTGACTCGAATGCAGTCTTGGTTCGCTTCTTAAAGTAAGCACGTGCTCCTCAAACTCTTCCAAATCAGCCTCTATCTCTGCCATAAAATCCTCCTCGTCACCACTCCTCTCTATCATAGTGCGTACAATACTCTTGTACTCGCCCCACACTTCTTCCAGGCCCACCAAACGGTACTCCCAATCTGCTAGTGGCTGATCAAAGCCATTCGACGTCACAGCTGTAGATATTCGCGTGAAGGCTCCCTTCAACAGGGCCCGTTTAGCATTTAATTTTTGTATATTGATTCCCTTTAGTGATGGCCGATACAGCGATTTTGAAGTATCAGTGAAAATAGTGATGGATATTTTTGAATCGCGGCAATTTTTTATAGCTAAAGCTATTTTTTATAGCTATAGCGATCGCTTCAATTCATTAAACGGTTTCATTTAGCTTGACTTGGATGGCTGGTTGGCTGGCTGGCACGAATTTTGTAATTGAAATTTAAGTAACTTCGCGATAAGCTAGAAGCTTGAAACTTGGAATATAGGTCAGAACCCAATGACAATGCAATAATAAGAAAAAATCGCCTCTAGATGGCGCAAGGATCGGGGTATTCAAAAATCGTTTTTGTGGTCCGATCTGGCTCATATTTGGAACACATAATACATACAATAATAGAAAGCGACCTATGAAAAAAATCGCCGCTAGGTGGCGCAAGGATCGAGAATTCACAAAAATCGTATTTGTGGTCCGATCTGGCTCATATTTGGAACACATAATACATACAAGGATAGAAAGAGACCTATGAAAAAAATCAACGCTAGGTGGCGCAAGGATCGACATACTCAAACAAATCATATTTGTGGTCCGATTTGGCTCATATTTGGAACACATAATATATACAAGAATAGAAAGCGACCTATGAAAAAAAAATCACGGCTAGGTGGCGCAAGGATCGAGATATTCACAAAAATCCTTTTTGTGGTCCGATTTGGCTCATATTTGGAACACATAATATATACAATAATAAAAAGCGACCTATAGAAAATCGCCGCTAGGTGGCGCAAGGATCGAGATATTCACAAAAATCCTTTTTGTGGTCCGATTTGGCTCATATTTGGAACACATAATACATACAATAATAGCAGGACCTGTGAAAAAAATCGCCGCTAGGTGGCGCAAAGATCGAGATATTCAAAAACATCGTATTTATGGTCCGAATTGGTCCATATTTGAAACACATAATACATACATGAATAGAAAGCCACCTATGATGTCCGATTTGGCTCATATTTGGAACAAATATTACATACAGTCCGGTAGAAGTGACATCAAAATAGTTTGGAGTTGGAGGAGGGACAAGCATACGTGGCGCAGAGTCGAGTAAAGTCTTTGGAAGGATTATGTATTGAGGACTTAGATTGTCACAAATTGTTAGGAAAGAGTCCTTTTAATAATTTTAATGATGAGTCACTGAACTAAATATAATGAGAAATAATAGGCAATTAAATAGGGACTAAAAACTTGAAAATAAAATAATTAAAAACAAGTAAGGACGGCACAGCCGAAGACTTCATACCTTTCATAAATGGGGCTGAACAGAAATCTTATCGCGTTCGTAATCTCCAAATAATCGGATATATAAGATAAGAAATATATAGTGAACAGATGTACATACCTAAACGATTTTTAAGATAAATATAAAATAAAAAAAACAAGTAAGGAAAGTTAAGTTCGCGTGTAACCGAACATTACATACTCAGTTGAGAGCTGTGGAGACAAAGTAAGGGCAAATCACCATGTTGTAAAAAGAACCTAGGGTAACCCTGGAATGTGTTTGTATGACATGTGTATCAAATGGAAGGTATTAAAGAGTATTTTAAGAGGAAGTGGGCCATAGTTCTATAGATGGACGCCATTTAGGGATATCGCCATAAAGGTGGACCAGGGGTGACTCTAGAATTTATTTTGTACGATATGGGTATCAAATGGAAGGTATTAATGAGTATTTTAAAAGGGCGTGGGCCTAAGTTCTATAGGTGGACGCCTTTTCAAGATATCGCCATAAAGGTAGACCAGGGGTGACTCTAGAATTTGTTTGTACGATATGGGTATCAAATGAAATGTGTTAAAGATAATTTTAAAAGGGAGTGGGCCTAAGTTCTATAGGTGGACGCCTTTTCGAGATATCGCCATAAAGGTGGGCCAGGGGTGACTTTAGAATTTATTTTGTACGGTATGGGTATCAAGTGAAAGGTATTAATGAGTGTTTTAAAAGGGCGTGGGCCTAAGTTCTATAGGTGGACGCCTTTTCAAGATATCGCCATAAAGGTGGACCAGGGGTGACTCTAGAATTTGTTTGTACGATATGGGTATCAAATGAAAGGTGTTAATGAGTATTTTAAAAGGGAGTGGGCCTAAGTTCTATAGGTGGATGCCTTTTCGAGGTATCGCCATAAAGGTGGACCAGGGGTGACTCTAGAATTTATTTTGTACGAAATGGGGATCAAATGAAAGGTGTTAATGAGTATTTTAAGAGGGCGTGGGCCTTAGTTCTGTATGTGGGCGCCTTTTCGAGATATCGACATAAAGGTGGACCAGGGGTGACTCTAGAATTTGTTATTACTATATGGGTATCAAATGAAATGTGTTAATGATAATTTTAAAAGGGAGTGGGCCTAAGTTCTATAAGTGGACGCGTTTCCGAGATATCACCATAAAGGTGGACCAGGGGTGACTCTAGAATTTATTTTGTACGATATGGGTATCAAATGAAAGGTGTTAATGAGTATTTTAAGAGGGCGTGGGCCTTAGTTCTATATGTGGACGCCTTTTCGAGATATCGCCATAAAGGTGGACCAGGGGTGACTCTAGAATTTGTTTGTAGTATATGGGTATCAAGTGAAATGTGTTGATGAGTATTTTAAAAGGGAGTGGGCCTTAGTTCTATAGGTGGACGCCTTTTCGGAATATCGTTATAAAAGTGACCAGGGTTGACTCTAGATTGCGTTTGTACAATATCGGTATCAAACGAAAGGTGTTAATAAGTGTTTTAAAAGGGAGTGGGCCTTAGTTCTATGGGTGGACGCCTTTTCGGGATATCGCCATAAACATGGACCAGGGGTGACTGTAGAATGCGTTTGTACAATATGGGTATCAAATGAAAGGTGTTAATGAGTATTTTAAAAGGGCGTGGGCCTTAGTTCTATAGGTGGACGCCTTTTCGATATATCGCCATAAAGGTGGACCAGGGGTGACTCTAGAATTTGTTTGTACGATATGGGTATCAAATGAAAGGTGTTAATGAGTATCTTAAAAGGGCGTGGGCCTTAGTTCTATAGGTGGACGCATTTTCAAGATATCGCCATAAAGGTGGACCAGGGGTGACTCTATAATTTGTTTGTACGATATGGGTATCAAATTAAAGGTGTTTATGAGTATTTTAAAAGGGAGTGGGCCTTAGTTCTATAGGTGGACGCCTTTTCAAGATATCGCCATAAAGGTGGACCAGGGGTGACTCTAGAATTTGTTTTTACGATATGGGTATCAAATGAAAGGTGTTAATGAGTATTTTAAAAAGGAGTGGGCCTTAGTTCTATATGTGGACGCCTTTTGGAGATATCGCCATAAACGTGGACCAGGGGTGACTATAGAATGTGTTTGTACGATATGGGTATCAAATTAAAGGTATTAATTAAAAGGGAGTGGCCCTTAGTTGTATATGTGAAGGCGTTTTCGAGATATCGACCAAAATGTGGACCAGGGTCATTCAGAACATCATCTGTCGGGTACCCCTAATTTATTTATATATGTAATACCACGAACAGTATTCCTTCCAAGATTCCAAGGGCTTTTAATTTCGCCCTGCAAAACTTTTTCATTTTCTTCTACTTAATATGGTAGGTGTCACACCCATTTTACCAAGTTTTTTTCTAAAGTTATATTTTGCGTCATAGACCAATACAATAAAAACAACATCCCTTTTTTCGTATTTGGTATATAATTATGGTATTTTTTTCATTTTTCGTAATTTTCGATATCGAAAAAGTGGGCGTGGTCATAGTCGGATTTCGGCCATTTTTTACACCAATACAAAGTGAGTTCAGATAAGTACGTGAACTGAGTTTAGTAAAGATATATCGATTTTTGCTCAAGTTATCGTGTTAACGGCCGAGCGGAAGGACAGACGGTCGACTGTGTATAAAAACTGGGCGTGGCTTCAACCGATTTCGCCCTTTTTCACAGAAAACAGTTATCGTCCTAGAATCTAAGCCTCTACCAAATTTCACAAGAATTGGTAAATTTTTGTTCGACTTATGGCATTAAAATATCCTAGACAAATTAAATGAAAAAGGGCGGGGCCACGCCCATTTTGAAATTTTCTTTTATTTTTATATTTTGTTGCAACATATCATTACTGGAGTTGAATGTTGACATAATTTACTTATATACTGTAAAGATATTAACTTTTCTTTTAAAATTTGAATTAAAAAAAATTTTTTTTAAAAAGTGGGCGTGGTCGTTCTCCGATTTTGCCAATTTTTATTAAGCAGACATATAGTAATAAGAGTAACGTTTCTGCCAAATTTCATCATGATATCTTCAACGACTGCCAAATTACAGCTTGCAAAACTTCGTAATTACCTTCTTTTAAAAGTGGGCGGTGCCACGCCCATTGTCAAAAATTTTACTAGTTTTCTATTCTGCGTCAAAAGGTCAACCAAGTTTCATCGCTTTATCCGTATTTGGTAATGAATTATCGCACTTTTTCGATTTTTCGAAATTTTCGATATCGAAAAAGTAGGCGTGGTCATAGTCGGATTTCGTTCATTTTTTATACCAAAATAAAGAGTGTTCAGATAAGTACGTGAACTAAGTTCAGTAAAGATATGTTGATTTTTGCTCTAGTTATCGTGTTGACAGCCATGCGGAAGGACAGACGGACGACTGTGTATAAAAACTTTGCGTGTCATCAACCGATTTCGCCCATTTTCATAAAATCTATACCCCTACCAAATTTCAAAAGGATTGGTTAATTTTTGTTCGACTTATGGCGTTAAAAGTATCCTAGACAAATTAAAGGAAAAAGGGCGGAACCACGCCCATTTTGAAATTTTCTTTTATTTTTGGATTTTGTTGCACCATATCATTACTGGAGTTGAATGTTGACATAATGTACTTATATACTGTAAAGATATTAAATTTTTTGTTAAAATTTTACTTTAAAAACATTTTTTTTAAGTGGGCGTGGCCCTTCTCCGATTTTGCTAATTTTTATTAAGCATACATATAGTAATAGGAGTAACGTTCCTGCCAAATTTCATCATGATACCTTCAACGACTGCCAAATTACAGCTTGCAAAACTTTTAAATTACCTTCTTTTAAAAGTGGGTGGTGCCACGCCCATTGTCCAAAATTTTACTAATTTTCTATTCTGCGTCATAAGTTCAACTCATCTACCAAGTTTCGTCGCTTTATCTGTCTTTGGTAATGAATTATCGCACTTTTTCGGTTTTTCGAAATTTTCGATATCGAAAAAGTTGGCGTGGTTATAGTCCGATATCGCTCATTTTAAATAACGATCTGAGATGAGATGCTCAGGAACTTACATACCAAATTTCATCAAGATACCTCAAAATTTACTCAAGTTATCGTGTTAACGGACGGACGGACATGGCTCAATCAAATTTTTTTTTCGATCCTGATTATTTTGATATATGGAAGTCTATATCTATCTAGATTCCTTTATATATGTACAACCAACCGTTATCCAATCAAACTTAATATACTCTGTGAGCTCTGCTCAACTGAGTATAAAAATAAGTAGGTACTTTGTATGAGGATGCAAAGTTTCAGGTTTTTTGTGGTCTGCGTGTAAAAACTATGACTACGAATCACGTATTTCAACAATATATGACGTAAACGTAACTATTTGATGAAATGTTATGAATTTTGAAGCTTCTAGCCGTAAAAAAGGGGCAAAAATGACAGTTTATATGGGGTATATAATATATACACCACCGATCTCTATGATTTATTCAGACAACAATATATTCTATGTACGTAAACATTTGGTGAAATTTGAAGCTTCTAGCTGTTAAAATGGGGCAGAAATTGCGCAAAGTTTGTTATCTGAACAATCGGTTGTATGAGATATATACTATGCATACCACCGATCACTATGATTTTTTCAGACAACATTATATGCTATATACGTAAGCATTTGGTGAAATTTGAAGTTTCTAGCTGTTAAAATGGGGCTGAAATTGCAAAAAAAAAAAAAAATATATATACTATAGATACCATAATATATATATTATATATATCACCGGTCTCTATGATTTTTTCACACAACAATATATTCTATATGTGTAAGCAATCGGTGAAAATTGAAGCTTAAAGCAATTAAAATGGGGTAGACATTGCGAGAAGTTTCTTATCTGAACAATCGGTTGTATGAGACATATACTATATACCACCGACCTCTATGATTTTTTCAGACAACAACACATGCTATATACGTAAGCATTTGGTGTAATTTGAAGCTTCTAGCGGTTAAAATGGGGCTGAAATTGCGAAAATATATATATAATATATATATATACTATTGTAACGAAAATTAGCAGCACTGAAGGATACTATCATCTCTGAGCCGATGCTAACCAGTGACTTGTATGCACACCAAGAATTTAATCATGTCTACACATATGTACATACACGCAGCGGAGAAGCAACGCACAACAACATGCATAAATCTGAGATACTCCCGAAAGTATGCAATGGTTGTGCAAGTGTCGCTCACACATACAAACATAGGCAGATATCTTATCTGAGATGCTCCCAAAAGTATGCAATTATAATTGTGTTCACATATACACGCGTATATGAGAAGCGTGAAGAAAAAAACGTAGTAATTTTATAACTAATGGCCAACTAGTAGATTCTGGAAATGGAAGCGCCTAGAAGATGCGAACAAGAAATCACACAGTATAAAAAGGCAGCAACAGTGGAGGCGCGACAATCAGTTTCATTTAAGCAAGCTATTGGTTGTGAAGTATCAGTGTTATTGTGAAGTACTTTAATAAAGGCCGTTTTGCATTATTAAATATTGGAGTTATTTATTCAACAGTCTAGCGATACGAACGTTAGTAGAAGGTTGCGAATTAGAGGATTTGCAGTAAATTCGTTACAATTGGTGTCAGAAGAGGAATTGTTGAATAAATTCCTAAGACTTCGAATACAACTTGGACATGGCAAAGTGGAGTGAACTGAAAATCCAGCAACTGAAGAAGGAGTTGGAGGGCCGTGGATTGAATACAACCGGCATTAAACTTGAACTTCAGGCACGACTACGAGAGGCAATCGAAGCAGAAGGAATTAACGTGGAAGAGTATGTCCTTCATATTGATGACGACGAGACAACAACAAAAATTGAAGAACGATAGAACGAAGAAAAACGAAACATCGCAGACAGTTACGAGCACAGACTTGAACACGATTTTGGCTGCAATATCTGCACAAACATCAACACTGGAATCGCAGGAGACACGCATCACATCGAAGATTGCAGCACAATTGGATGAACAGAAAACACACATGGCGTCACAAATTGCACAAAAATTAAAAGAGCAAGAGGCACGCATAACATAAGAACCCGAAGCACAGGAAGAGCGTATCTCAATGAAGCTGGAGGCACAGGAGCACAGTCTCATCCCAACTGGAGGCTTTTAGTGAACGACAAGATAAAATGGAGGTCGAGATGGATGCTTTGAAATATAGTATACGGGTGTTGCAACTAAATCGCCCAGCAGTTTCAGCGAGTAATCCAAAGGTAAAAACACCATCCTTTGACGGCTCTGTTCCTTTCCAGGTCTTTAAGCTACAATTTGAGAAGACCGCAACAGAGAACAACTGGAATGCTGAAGATAAAGTTGCTGCACTCTTCGTAGCATTGAAAGGACTAGCTGCCAAAATCTTACAGACTATTCCCGAGTATGACGCATTGATGGCTGCTGTAGAACGAAGGAATGGAAGCGAGCATAGAAAACAGATATACCAAATTGAGTTGCAAAACCGTCACCAAAGAGCGAATGAGACTTTGCAGGAGTTTGCCTTGGATGTTGAAAGATTGACTCATCTCGCAAATGCGGACGCACCCGTGGAATACACCGAGAGGGTAAAAATCCAGAGTTTTATAAATGCCATACGGGACGTGGAAACGAAGCGAGCTACATATGCGAATCCAAAACTAACATTTGCTGAAACGGTATCGCATGCACTGACTCAGGAAACAGCCTCACTTTTGAGTAAGCCAGCGTACAAAGCTCATCGCGTGGAAGTAGAAAGGCCAGACTGGGTAGACACAATTTTGGAAGCATTGAAGGGGTCACAACAGAAAAATGCTGGAGTTACGAAATGTTTCAAGTGCGGAATCCCAGGTCACATTGCACGTCATTGCAGCACCGGGTCTAATAGTTCCAGTAATGTGTGTGGCCGTAAACGCAGAGTTGAAGGAGATGAGCAAATCTCCAAATCCACTCAATCGTTAAACTAAAGCGAGTCAGCCGCAAGGAGCCACAGCTGGCTCCCTTTATTGAATGCCCCATAATCTCTCTCTCGCAAATTGGAAGAAGTTCAAGCAATCTTACTGTCGGAGGACATGTGGATGGAAAGAAACGTTTACTCACTGTAGATACGGGTGCATCCTATTCCATCATTCGATCAGATTGAGTTAACAAGAAGATAAGACCATTGCTTGGAGCAAGATTACGTACAGCCACGGGAGAGGACACCCATGTGATTGGAGAAGTAGCATGTGAAGTAGCAATTGGGAACGTCACGGTACTACACAATTTTATAGTGGCAGAGATTGTTGATGAAATCATAATTGGAGTGGACTTCTTAATCGACCAAGGCATCAAGATCGATATGCAAAGCAAGACGATGCGATATAAGAACATGGATGTGACACTTAGTTTCGGCTACGAGGGAGGCTACAGCAGTAAACGAGTGCTGGTGGAAGAGAGTCAGCAAATACCACCAAAATCAGAAGCAGTCATCTGGGCAAAGGTTGATGGAGATTGTGGGACACACAAATTGTGGGTTGTCGAAAACGCAAACAAATCAGCACCGAATATGCTTGTAGAAAAAACCCTGGCTATTACAAAACAAGATGGACATATTCCGGTGTAAATACTCAATGGGCTCAAGTAACCACTCAAACAGACCAAAGGAGCAATTTTGGGAAGATGCCAGGACGCTGAAAGAGTTATTAACTGTGAACAGCTCCAGGAACACGTTTCATCTAGTAATACTGATCTTTCAAATGACATCACGGCATGGACGGAGGGGTAGAGGAAAATTATCAGAGTAAGGCAAAGCAACTGCCCCTAAAGTGCGCAAACATATTTGACCAGGATGGTTCCAAACCACTGGAGACGTGAGGCCGATACCTCAAGCTCCTTCGTAGTGTTCCACTGGCAAAACGGGAAGTTGTAAGTCAAATCGTACAAGAAATGAGCGACAGCGGCGTCATCGAACCATCAGTTAGTCCATGGAGCTCACCTGTGGTACATGTGAAGAAGAAGGATGAGAAAATTAGGTTTCGCGTGGACTACCGCAAGTTGAACGACGTCATAAAAAAGGATAGCTACCTATTGCCAAGAATTGACGACACTCTGGACTCGCTCTCTGGTATGAAATGGTTTTCCACACTGGACTTGAAAAGTGGCTACTGGCAAGTGGAAATGAAGGAGGAAGACAAAGAAAAAACTGCCTTCAGCGTCGGAGATGGTCTTTGGCATTTTTTTTGGACTTTGTAATGCACCAGCTACTTTTGAGAGACTCATGGATCAGGTATTGAAAGGACTGCATTGGAAAACATGCTTGGTATACCTGGACAACATCATCGTATTGGGCAAGAAATTCGATGAACATGTTAAAAACATGGAGGGAGTTTTCCAGAGAATAGCTGGCGCTGGTCTGAAACTAAGTCCAAAAGAGTGTGCGCTGTGTAAAAAGGAAGTTAATTATTTGGGTCACAAGGTAACGATAGAAGGTATCCGTACAGCGAATGAAAAGATAGAGGCAGTAAATGATTGGCCAAGACCACAGAACTTGCATGAATTAAGAAGCTTCCTTGGGCTGGGCACATACTGCGATTCGTGCCACACTTTTCCAGCGTAGCTCACAGCCTCCATGAGCCTACAAGAAAAAATAAAGCTTTTGAATGGAAGAAGGGGCGAGAAGTAGCTTTCCAAACATTGAAAGGGCGTTTGTGCACTGCCCCAATGTTAGCATATCCGATTCCAGGAGCAACCTTTATTCTAGATACATATGAGAGTGGATATGCTATAGGAGGCCTTTTATCACAACTGGTCGATGGACAGAAGAAGGTAGTTGCATACTACAGCCGTTCGATTGGAAAACCAGAGATGAACTATTGCGTTACACGGAGAGAGCTGTTGGCATTGGTAGAGTGCATTAAACATTTTCACAAATACTTCTACGGCCAGCGATTCTGCATCAGGACAGATCACGCAGCGTTGAAATGGCTTCTGCAGTTCCGTAACCCATTAGGACAATTGACACGGTGGATCGAGCGGCTACAAAGCTATGACTTTTCCATTGAGTATCGGAAAGGGAGTACGTATGGGAATGCCGATGCAATGTCATGAAGACCATGTAGTTTGGAATGCAAGCACTGTACAAAGGCCGAGGCTAATGAAGACATTATAGATGTCCGGCTAATGAATAGAACATGTACAGATGAATGGGACAAGGAACAGCTAAGAAAGTGCCAGCTAGAAGATGCAGATCTGTCACGTGTTATGCAAGGGCTAGAACGAAATGAAAGACCAAACAGAGAAGAGATGTCAGCAGAGAGTCCCATTGCGAAGTCATATTGGGCACAGTGGAACAGTTTAAAATTGATATCCGGTTGCCTTCATCGAGTATGGGAGAGTGAGGATGGTAAATACAAGAATAAACTGATAGTTGTTCCCAGAAAGAGGATTCCTGACGTGCTCAGCGAGCTGCATAATGGTCCAAGCGGAGGTCATCTTGGAATCACGAAGACGCTCGAGAAGATTAAACAGAGATTCTATTAGGTTGGTTGCCGTCAGTCGGTCACTGAGTGGATTGCGAACTGCGACGTTTGCAGCAGAGCGAAAGGGCCCAGAACACGAAGTCATGGCCAGATGAAGCAACATAACTCAGGTGCGCTCTTAGAAAGGATCGCTATGGATGTCGCAGGTCCATTTCCTACTAGCAGCTGCGGAAACAAATATGTACTGGTGGTTATGGATTATTTCAGCAAATGGCCAGAGGTATTCCCAATCCCAAATCAAGAAGCGGAAACACTATCATAAGTGTTTATAAACAATTGGGTTGCAAGGTATGGGGTACCAATGGAGTTACATTCTGACCAAGGCAGGAATTTCGAATCAGCTGTGTTCCAGGAAATGTGTATATCATTGGGCATTCGAAAAACATGGACAAATGCATTGCATCCTCAGTCCGATGGTATGGTGGAACGTTTCAATATAACCTTGGAGGCGCATTTAAGGAAAGTAGTAGACAAGTGCCATAAGGAGTGGAATACCCGCGTACCATTATTCTTGATAGCTTACCTATCAGCAGTCCATGAGACAACGGGCCAAACCTCTGCAAAAGTAATTCTTGGCAATGACCTTCGCCAGCTGATTTGAAGTTTGGGATAGATGCCGATGCGGAGAGAAATGTCAAGAAATCCACTGGTGTCTTGGAAGAAGAGCTGAGAGAGATACATGATCTTGTAAGGCAACGAGCAAAGATTATGAGTGAAAAGATGAAAGCCAGATACGATAAAGCAATTAATTCGGAAGGTTTTCAGGAAGGAGATTTGGTGCTGTTATACAACCCACAACGAAAAAAAGGTTTGTCCCCGAAACTGCTGTGTAATTGGGAAGGCCCATACAAAGTTATAAAACGGATCAACTATGTAGTTTACCGCATACAAACCATTGGCAAACCACGAACCAAAATGAAAGTTATTCATTTGGAAATGCTGGCAGCGTTTAGATCGAGAGATTTGTCTGATCGGGACGATCAGATTTAGGTGGAGGGCAGTGTAACGAATACTAGCAGCACTAAGGGATACTATCATCTCTAAGCCGATGCTAAGCAGTGACTTGTATGCACATCAATAATTCAATCATTATGTCTACACATATGTACATACACGCAGCGGAGAAGCAACGCACAACCACATGCATAAATCTGAGATACTCCCGAAAGTATGCAATGGTTGTGCCAGTGTCGCTCACACATACAAACTCATGCAGATATCTTATCTGAGATGCTCCCAAAAGTGTGCAATTATAATTGTGTTCACACATATACGCGCTTATGAGAAGCTAATAAATAATAGTTTAAAAAAACTAAAAAAACACGCTTTTATAGCAAACCGAACTAAAAAATAGAAAATAATTTTCAATTAAAAAGAGTTTATATAACAGTAGTACTAGGTCAAACAATTGTTTATAGTTAATCACCTCAAAATAAAATTTAAGTTATTAACAGAATAGTTTAATTCAGAGTAAAAAGCGTGGGGTGCATTTGACTACATTTCATATCTTTCCTCTCAGATAGTTGCCAATAGAATGATTGTAACATTCAATATCAAGCACCCCACGCTTTTTACTGTGAATTAAATTATTCTGTTAATAACTTAAATTTTATTATAATTTTATTTTGAGGTGATTAACTATAAACGATTGTTTGACCTTCTACTACTGTTATATTGATATATAAACTCTTTTTAATTGAAAATTATTTTCTATTTTTTAGTTCGGTTTGCTATAAAAGCGTGCTCTTTAGTTTTTTTAAACTATTATTTATTTTTAATTTTTAGTTCAAGTAATTTTAAACGTTTTATCAATTTTTTTTTTTTTAAGTTTTAGTTGAGAGTGATGAAACCTCGAAACGCCAGCGGTCCATGGAAGAATCCAACCCCACGGCACCGAAAAGCGCCAAGACGCAGGGAGGCTGGACGCGGTCTTTCGCCGAAATTGCCAAGGGTCGGCAGATCATTGGCATTATAGACGAGAGCAGCGAAGATGGCAGGATCCCTAAACAACAGTGGAAGTGGATCGAGGCCGCGCTCGCTACGGTGGCCGTTAAGGTTAAAAAGACAACCCTGGTTCACCGCCATCTTACACCGATGCAGGGTGGTTCCAGGGCAATATCAAGCTAGTTGCCTGTGACGACGCCAGGTCGGTCAACCTCTATAGGGCCGCCGTCACGCTGATAGGGTTGGTATATCCGGGCGCGCGCCTCAAGGTAGTGGAGGCCACTTTATGTTCTGGAGAATGAATTAACTATTCTAAAGCAAGGCAACCACTCTCTTACCGATTACTACAATGAGCTAGATAAGAAACTCTGCCTCATAATTAATACACAAATTATGACATATAGCGGAAAAAATGATATTATCGCTACATTAAATGAACGCGCTAGAGAAGACGCCATGCGCGTCTTTATATCAGGGCTTTGTCGTCCGCTATGCGATATCCTTTTTTCCGCAAGACCTAAGGACCTTCCAACAGCTCTTGCAGTTGCTCAGGAGCTTCAAGCAAATCATATGCGGCACGACTTCGCAGAAGCTTTTGCCGTCGGAAATGTTTTTAAATCCAATAGGCCGATAAGCTCGCAGTATAACCAAACAAACCACCCAAATGCTTCTAATAGACCAACCCCAATGGAAGTTTATAACACCACAAGCTATTACAGGCAACGTAATGGAATTTCGATCCTATCCAACAGCATCAGCAATTTAAAAATGCTCCTAAGTCTAGCCAGAATTCAAACCCCCCTTTGCCAGTAGCTTATAAGCGAAATCGCGAACAACTACATTCCGATCGTTCGCCTTTTCAGACATTGCAAAAGGTAAATTGTATGCCGGTAGAATTAGAAAGTTGTTCAATCGCAGAACAAAATTTCAGTCGGAATGACAACTTTGATAATGAAGACTGTTATTAAACTCCTCAATATGATAACTTTAGCCATAATGACACTGTCCTAGCGGAATATGGAGATGAAACAAATTTTTTAAACTGAAATCGCTCCTACCGTTTATTACGAAAAGGTGCATAACGACCAGGAGTTTCGCATTTTAGTTGACACAGGCACATCTAAAAATTATATTAAGAACTTTCTATTTCTGCAAGGAGTTAAGCATGTAGAAAACCCTTTTATTTTAAAGTCGGTAAACGGCAAAACTTTCATAAATGAAGAGTGTTCTATTAATGTGTTGGAAAATACCTCGATGTTCTTTCTGCTTCCAAGCTTAAGTACGATCGACGGTATAATAGGTTACGATTTCTTAAAGCAAATTCAAAAATTGATACTGTTCAAGGTTATTTAATTTACCGCGGTGGCGAAGAAAAACTTCAATACTTTACATGTGAACAAGTTAATTTAATCACATTAGAAGAAGACTCAGTTTCCTTAGAATTCCAATCCCAATTTCGACAGGTAATAAATAAAAATATTAATGCATTTGCTGATCCTAATAGAACCTTACCATACCAGATGGAAAACCAAAATTACGAATGGTGATCGATTTTCGGAAAGTCAATGAAAGAAAAATTCCTGATCGATATCCCATTCCGGGTACATCCGTAATTCTTACCAATTTAGGAAGCTCGAAATACTTTACTACATTATACCTTAAGTCAGGATTCCATCAAATCATTATGTGCGAGGAGGATAGGCAGAAAACGGAATTTAGTATAAACAACGGAAAATACGAGCTTTGTAGATTACCTTTTGAATTAAGAAATGCACCTAGCATTTTCCAAAGGGCAATTGATGATGTGTTGCGTGAGGCTATAGGGAAATATTGTCATGTTTATGTCGATGACATAATCATATACTCTCCTGATGAAGAGTATCATCTAAAACACATCAATAACATATTATTAAAACTTCCATCACCATCGAACTAAGTGCATGGACTAAAGATAATTATAAAATTATTGATTTTGTGTTTATTAAACTGGTTATACTAAGCGTGATCAACTTTTTATTCTTATTAAAAAATTTCGATAATTGCTATCGAACTTTTACGTTATTATTAAATTTTTTTCACAGGCCTTTTTGTATTACCATTTGGGGAAAATGTTTCTAAATAAAGAAGAGGTAGTAGAAATTGTTGTGGTACAAGGCAGGAATTATCTGATCAGCTTAATCGTTTAACCTTGGCCATAAATCAATTGCAACCTCGTTGTCTTGAGCAATATTTACCCGTTTCGATTAATCCATTGGTTGTAGAAAATAGTTCAAGTTTAGACTTAATAAAGTCTCTTTCTGAATTCAGTGGTGACTCTGCCTCCTACCCAGCTTGGCGAAGCGCAGTTGAATTTGCCATAAACTACTATACAGAGGGGTCTGAAAAATATTACATTGCCATGGGTATTTTTCGTAATAAAATAATAAGTTCCGCAAACGCCACACTTTCACCTTTTAGCACAGTGCTAAACTTTAAGGCAATTATAGCTGGGCTAGATCAGGAATACGCAGACAAAAGGCCACTTTATGTTCTGGAGAATGAATTAAGTATTCTAAAGCAAGGCAACCACTCTCTTACCGAGTACTACAATGAGGTAGATAAGAAACTGTGCCTCATAATTAATACACAAATTATGACATATAGCGGAAAAAATGATATTATCGCTACATTAAATGAACGCGCTAGAGAAGACGCCATGCGCGTCTTTATATCAGGGCTTCGTCGTCCGCTATGCGATATCCTTTTTTCCGCAAGACCTAAGGACCTTTCAACAGCTCTTGCAGTTTCTCAGGAGCTTCAAGCATATCATCGGAGACAGCCATGTAGCTTGATTTATCTTTTTATGCATGAACCTCGTGCTGGATATGACCATGTTTCGAGCACCGGCAAAGTCAATCAGCCTCAGTCCGTTAGGAGAAGTTTCATTGTGTAGGCTGAACTTTCCGACTGTAGGGCCAAAAACACCTTCTTTGCCCACCCTGGCGTTAAAGTCGCCAAGCACGACTTTTATATCATGACGGGGGCAGCGCTCGTATGTGCGTTCTAATTGTTCATAAAAAGTGTCTTTCATCTCATCGTCTTTCTCCTCTGTCGGCGCATGGGCGCAGATGAATGATATATTAAAAAATGTTGCTTTTATTCGGATAGCGGTGAGACGCTCGTCTACAGGCGTGAACGCCAGCACTTGGCGACAAAGTCTCTCTCCCACCACGAATCCGACGCCGAAACTGCGCTTATTCGTATGGCCACTCCAATATATGTCACAATTTTTGATCTTCTTTCTTCCTTGCTTCGTCCAACGCATTTCTTGGATGGCGGTGATGTCAGATTTTGCTTTGACGACGACATCAACCAGCCGGGCATCTCCACCAATCCCATTCAGGGAGCGGACGTTCCAGGTGCATGCCCTCAATTCATTGTCCTTCAAACGTTTGCCATGGTCGTCATCAATAGAGAGTGTATTTATC
This sequence comes from Eurosta solidaginis, assembly GCF_040869045.1. Lineage (NCBI taxonomy): Eukaryota > Metazoa > Arthropoda > Insecta > Diptera > Tephritidae > Eurosta > Eurosta solidaginis. The sequence goes on along the minus strand of NC_090324.1, from coordinate 33,884,722 downwards.
CGAGGCTTGTTGTTATATTTCATTGGAGTATGGTTTTACGTGGCGGGTCCCAAGCCCAGCGCACAACCCACTCAGCGGGATTTATTATTATATTATATATATTAACTAGCGGGACCCCGGTGTGTTTAGCTACACCAATAGAAATATTGGAAAAGGAATGAAATATCATAGAATTTTTAAAATCTTTATTTCAATTCTTAATCCAAAACATTTGGATACGCTACATTTTTCGTTTTTCCATCTGGGATATGAATAAACACACAATTTGGAATGCCGACTCTGGAACAGGCAACGTATAGCTGTCCGTGCGAAAAGCACGGTTCCTCCAAATTCAATCCGCATACTAGAGGCGTTTGTCCTTGCGCCTTGTTGACTGACATAGCAAATGACAGGCGCACTGGAAATTGCAAACGCTTGAATTCAAATGGCATGTCTGTTGGTATCAGTGGGAGTCACGGTATAAGCACAATTTCACCTTTCGCTTTGCCGGTCAGTATTGTTGCTTCAATTAAATTCGCCATCAACTTTTTACATTCAGACTTGTTCCATTACACAATTTTGGTGCATTTAAATTCCGTAATCAAATAACTGATGAGCCAACTTTCAAATTTAAATAATGCGGTAGCATACCAGACGGTTCCAATGAATTCAAAAATTCAACTGGGTAATTCACTGCGTCATCTTGATTCATTGCGCTATCCACTTGACTTGTGTGTTGTCACCACACCTGGCAATTTTTTCAGAATGTGATGATTGATTTCATTGACATGTACATTTTTCGGTGCCAGTATTGCGCGTTTTTTCAACTAGTCGTGAGTCATGTAATTTTGAACAATATTTGGAAACACTCGTTCAATTAAATCTTCTTTTGATTAGATAATTGTACAAAAATTGTTTGGCAATGTAATCAAACCAGTTGTTTTGTCGATTGGAATTTTGCCATTTCCGATCTCTAACAATCACTGCGAGAACTGCTCTGCATAGTGATCATTGTGCAACTGAACACGCATGTTTATGTGTAATGTAATTTTTTCACGTATCGCCACAAAAGGGAAGACTTCAAACATGCATTGATCTCATCTGCCGGTGTTGATCGTGGAATAACGGGCAATGTTTGTCGAAAGTCACCTGACAATAAAATTAAAGCACCACCAAAAAATCTTCGGTTTCCAAGTAAATCTTGCATCGTTCGATTTAATGTTTCCAATGATTTTTTGTTTGCCATTGTACACTCATCCCATAGAATGACCGCTGCTTGTTGCAAAACTTTTGCCATCCATGAATTTTTGGATATGTTACAGGTTGAAGTTTCAACCACCTCTATATTCAATGGCAATTTTAAAGCTGAAGGAGCTGTTCGTCCTCCATCCAATAAAGTTGCAGCAATTCCAGAAGAAGCGAGTGCCAAAGCAATTTTCTGTTGCGATCGAATAGTTGCTAAAGTCAATGAAATCACAAACGTTTTTCCGGTGCCGCCGGGTGCATCTAAAAAATATAATCCACCAGTGTTATCAGAAACAGCTTGCATGATTTTGTCTTATATATCCTTTTGTTGATTGTTCAATTTGGTGATGTTGGATTGAACAAATGTACGTAAATCGTCGAATCGACTTGTTGTTCACGCTGCAACTCTCGATCAAATAAATCATGCCTTGGACGATTTGGTGAAATCAAAGCTTACTGCCCCAATTCTTTATTGGCAATCGCAAGATACATATCTTCAATAATTATCAAAGCTTACACCTGTACTGTACATTTCCAATGTAATCAGAAAATCAGGATTCATTGCTCTACGACGCATCCGAATTAAAATATCTTCAGTCATGTAATCTTTATATTTATTCCACAATTCAATTGGATTCGATGGCATGCAGGTTGATATTATAATGGAAAATAGCATTCGTATTTGCTGTGGATGAGATGAAATCGATGCATCATGAAGTGTCGCATCCCAATGAGTGTCATCTTCTAACAAATGCAAGATCTGACATGCTTCGCGATATGTCTGACAAAAATGACCGTGAACTGTTCTTAAATCCTGAAATGATTTTGGTCCTCGAACGTTTAGCAACAACATTCGCAAATAGAAACTTTCAGCATTGTTGGGATGTACCGTATACATCCTGTCCAAGGCATATGTTTGGAAAATACCTGGATGACCATCAACTGGTGTTCCTTGTTTACGTCGTTGAAATTTTTTTGAAGATGCATTCCAGGTGTAAAATTGCGGTATATCAACATATATCAAATTTCTGGCAAATGTGTCGATTTCACACAATTGAAAAAAAGCAGCTAAAGTAGTTGCTGGTGGTTGTGCTGCTCTCTGCTGTACATTCTCAGTAGTGAAATAAACTCGCTGACCATTCTCCAGATGAACTGCCAAATGGACAAAGGAAACGTGCAAAGGAAACGAAAAGATACGCCAAAGTGCTTCATTACTGCTTATGTAACGCCCCATTTGATATTGAGTGATTTCATCATTTCTATTTTCACCATCTACTCTAAAAACAGCCATATCACTTCCTTTATTCACATATTTACAAATGTATTTGATAGACTTTACTGAGTTACAGTACTCAACATTTATGCAAGCCTGAAAAACTTTTGACAGTGTCGATGAATATGGACCGACCCAACGATTGTTAACTTCGATGTCCTGATTGCGCACTCTTATTATCGCCGTTTTACCATTATTTTCAAATGATCGACGTCGGTACAATGGATATCCGTCATTACCTGTTATGGTATCGGAAATTAATGCTCTCGGATACCGCTTTGAACATTTCCCACCGATCATACATGGTGAATTCATATTTATTTTACCGCATGGACCGTGAATCATGTTTTTTGTTACCACTTCAAATAATTCTGGATCGATGGTTTGATCTGGTATTTCGGCTGATATGACGCTATCAATATCGTCCAGTGTTATTTTACGTACCAGCCATATCAATATGTGTGCGTGTGGCAAACCTCTTTTTTGCCATTCAATCGAGTACATCCAACATTGTACCTTTCCAAAAACGCTTAATTTCAAAATTAAATTCATCAGTGCCTTTAATTTTTGCCGGAATGCACGTGCTGTAACATCGTGTCGATCTGTTGGCGACTGACCGTCGAACAAATTATTTTGTATATCGTTCCACATCGGATTACACGTAAAAGTGATGAAAAGACCTGGTCGGCCGTATTTTCGAACATATGACATAGCATCTTGTGCATATTCGTGCATGTGGCGTGGACTACTAATATAAGAAGCTGGTAATATCGTCAGACGTCCGATATCATTCACATTTGCATCTTTCGCTATTACATCTTGCAAATGTATGTACTCTTCAGATCACAATTTAGCTTGATTGCATCGGATGAAATTGAGACGTTCAGTTTCAATTTTTGCATACATATCTACAATGTATTGGTGAAAAAGTTTACCACATCTCAGAATGTAATTTTGTTCTTCAATCGATAAGAATAATAATTCATCGCACTAACTTTCTTTTGAACATCTCGACCTGTAAAAAATATGTTCATTCGATTTTAAATTTTAGTTTTAATTTAATATCTGATTAATATATAGATAGTATATTATTTACCGGTTCTCGGATCTATCATTGGTATATTAATGTGATAACCATCATCACCTTTCCAATGTAGAATTGGATATTGTAATGCGTCGTAACTGTGATGAAGCTCCGAAACACGCTGTAATTGTTCATTTCTACGATGAAGTACAATATCGCGGGATTGATACTGATCGCCATCAGTTACAATTGCCACTTCATAAATCGCCAGTACAATAAATCTTCTGGCATGCTCACCAAAAGGCGTTTTATCCGATCTGATTGTGATTATCAGATGGCATACGATCGAGAGCGGTTTTGAACAATTTCACCAATTCATTGTTCTGATGAAAAAATCTTTGGAGATCGCAAATAATCGCTCGTTTTGCATGTGAGCCAATTGTGCAACGTTCATCCAACTCACGATTTTCATCTCCGATAAAATATATTTGCAAAAATTGATGGTTAGCGTGAGGAAATGGTAACAATGCACCCGCTCGATGATAAATCTGACCTTGAATTAAAGCAGAACGATACATGTTTTCTATAACACGACGTCGTATTTGTCTTGGTCGTGCTGGATTTCTTTGCCGCTGTGGTTCTGCGGATCTCCTTCGTGCATATCGTTCACGTCGTATTTCATTTTGTTGTGACAGGTCATCAATACTTTGCGCTCTTCTTTGAAGTAACATTCTGTTAGCACTGAGCGTATGTCGACCGATATTTTGACGTCTGGATCGAGGCATTTTCTTCAAGAGCAAGGACAAAAATTCACTAAAACTCCATGTTCAACGCAAGAAATTTAATTTAAAAAAAGCACATGTGCAAACAAAAAATGCGCGGTCGAAATACACCCACACGTATATGTCCAAAAGACAAAACGAAAATACAAATCGTGCAAAAAATTTTACGAAAAACACAAAAAAACACGAGCGCACGATTAAAAAAAAAAACAACAGCTTTTGTCCAAACAAGAGCAAGGACAAAAATTCACTAAAACTCCATGTTCAACGCAAGAAACTTAATTTAAAAAAAGCACATTTGCAAACAAAAAATGCGCGGTCGAAATACACCCACACGTATATGTCCAAAAGACAAAACGAAAATACAAACCGTGCAAAAAATTTTACGAAAAACACAATAAAACACGTGCGCACGATTAGATACAGTTGAAATCACTAAATGTATTCTGTAAAATGAACGAAAAAAGAACATATGAAAAAATAAATTTGAAGAGAAAAACATGATACATCATTGCCACAATTTCCTACAATGTTTTTGTTCAACGATACAAGATACCTACAGAAAGAATTCCCAATGTATTATAAATATTGATATGAATTCAATTGAAAATGAAGAAATACTCAATTATGAATCGAAAGCTACATAAATATTGAACACACGTGTTGATTCTCCATAGTTTATAACAAAAAGACCTAATGTCAATATACACCGAAAGTACGATGTGACAGATATGTTGTGTTGTGGCGTATCTCTTTCCATTGTATCTGAAAAATCCCTATTGCCAAAAAGCCATGTTCATTGTTCATACTCTTGTCTATGAAAACTCAATCAGATGCAGATGAATCAGTACAACACATCATAAATTCATTTCTTCATTACTTTTTTTAAATTTTTTTATTCGTAAGGCATCAGAGTAAAAAAATTAGTAAGTGTGTAGGAGCAACAATTTTCGGGACGCTGGTGAGTATATTCGTTGAACTCAAGGGATCCATGAGTTAGTTACCAAATAGTTGTAGCGATATTGATTCGATAACAGGTGGGCGACTGTTTCTAATGTTGGCTTGATCCGTATTTCGAAGAAACATTGTATATGTAAATCTTATGGCTATCAGATTTGGTAGTCGTAAATTTGCAGATTGAATGGCAACAGACAACGGGTCTGTATATTCGTTTTCCCAATAAGTGATTTCTCGTCGTGAAAGAAGATTGAAGACTTTGCGCCGAACCGTTGTTTGTTGGGACAGTTGTGTAATGAAGGGATATTGTAAATTTTCAGTAAGGAAGCGACCATTTGAAAAGAACCAGTTGAAATTTGCGGAATGTCGGGTTTTGATTTCTAGAAATCTAAAATATTGACCGAAATAATGCATCAACGCTTCGTCGTAAAAAATGCGATGAACTCGATACTCTTTAATTCTTGTCGTTCAAAATCCCAGCCAAAAATGAATTTGCTGATGCAAAATGTATGATATCTTCATCAGAATGCAGTCGGTCAGCCATTTCCAAGATTATTTCAACTGTACTCATGGTTGTTTCTGAAGAAAAGCAACGCAATTATATTACAATGTTTTTTCTTTGACACAATAAAATCACAAAAAAAACAAAACAAATGACTTCTTTTTTTCGTTTGGTTTTCACTTGAGAAATGCCGAACGTCAAATTATAATTCTAGAAAGGTCAATTCCATCGAATAATGCAAAATGGAAATAAGCACCACCTATTCCATTTCATGAAATAACGCAAATATACAAATAAGCACCATCTATTGGTATGAAACGTAGCCGTAGCTCTCATGAACCGCTCGACCAAATTCAATCAAACTTTACAGAAACCATCAACATGATATCCCAAATATACCGTAGAAATTTGGTTGAATTTGTTGAAGCCGGTCTCAAATTATAAAGTAACACCAAAAATGTGCACTTATTTTTATATATATATAGATAATTATGAATGTTTATAATCTTCTTGAAACAAACAACAACGTGAATATTAGTCCCATTAACGATCTCGATATTTTACCTAACCCTTAAATGCCTGAAGTATCAAATTTGATACCAGACCTTCTAATCACATTGTAGAGATGCATTTTATTGCTTTTTTATGTTTGACTGCTTTTCTATTATCACTGATTTATGCTCTTTGAGTGAGAATCAAGAAATGAGCATGACTTGCTAAACCTGTTCAAATAACGGGACATAGTATTTTCGTGCAGGATTGAAAGCGTCACCTGTTTTTACCAAAAGTTTATCGAAATAAATCTTTTACCCAATTAACTTTTTCAAGAAATAAAAATATGTTTGAGGTGGGTGTTAGTGTTGTTTTTTCTGTTATATACTTATTTTTGGCAAAGGCGTATTTTAGCTGAAGAAAATCTGGCAATTTTTGGGAGTATCAAATTTTATACTTCAGGCATTACAGGTTACAAAAAATCGACTTATCCATTCCTTTGCTAATTATATGGTTAGCAACTAAATCATATTTTTCCTTGGTTGGTTTGGTGATGTTAAGAACTGGTTTGACAATTTTTCGTAGATATTTGTAAAACATGACGCCGGAAGAGATCGAAGCATTTTTGAGACCGCTGGAAAATGGTGAAATTTCTGAGGATGAGGCTAGCGAAAATGAGGATGACATCGATTATTTACCGAGTCAAAAGGATACACAGATGGACACTGACGACTCAGATGAAGAGGCAGATCCATCTCCATCACCTCAATTTTGTAAACCTCAAAATTCAGGGAGCACATGTAATCCTCGAAATGTAGTCTGGAGGGTAAGAAAAATGGAGATTGTGCAAAACGCACTGCAGTTTGAGGGAGCCACTGAATATCCGCAGGAGATTTTCGATTTAGAAACGCCCTTTCAATATTTTTCATACTTTTTCGATGACGAAATTTTAATATTGCTTGTGGACGAGTCCAACAAATATGCCTTTCAAAAAAATCCCAACTTTTCAGAACGAAATAGTAAGGATATACGAAAGTTCTTTGGAATTCTAATTTTTTACCAGTGTATATCATTATCCAAGTGTCAGGTCATACTGGTCTAGTAAGGTAAATTTGAAGCCAATAGCTGAAACTATGAGCCGGAACAGGTTTGATAAAATCAGAAAAATTTTCCATATGAACGACGACAACAAGCGTTTACCACCTTAGCATTCTGAACACGACGGGCTGCACAAAATGAGACCTATTATAGATCATTTGGCCAAAAAATATAAAAGTGTACCATTTGAGCATCGGCTTTCTATAGACGAACAGATGTGCGCCACCAAAATAAGACAATTTATGAAACAATATTTGCCAAATAAGCCCCAAAATGGGGTTTCAAGTTATGTTTTATGTTCTCTCTCGGGATATGCATATAATTTCGAACTCTATTCTGGTGCTAAAAATATTACATCTTTACCTGGAGAACCAGATTTAGGAGAACCAGAACCCTCTAAAAAGCCGGCAGCAGGTGTGCAGGTCTTACCTCCTACTGATATACGGTACGACCGCGAAGGACATGAAAAAGAATTTATGAATTCAAGAAATAAATGTAAATACAACAAATGTAAAAAGCTTACTTCCTGGATGTGTAAAAAACGTAAGATTTCTCTATGTGACAACAAAAATAACCAATGCTTTGCCTTATTTCATAACAAAGAACATTAAAATTTACTAAGACTTATGTGAAGCTTAAATTCCCAAAGTATCAAAATTGATACCAATCTTAATTTATTAAATAAATACATAAAAACTAAAATTTGAGTTTTATTAGTATTATTTCTTTTATAAGGACCCTGAAATACATGCATTAAAATTTTTTTAACCCATTTGCAAAAATCAAGTTTTTAAGGGCTAATCTTAACAACTCCTTCGTTATCGTACATCAAAATGTTCGCAGTCTCCGGCAAAATTTTGATTTACTGCTTTTTAATATCGAATTATTTAAAAATTATCTAGATATTATTGTTTGTCTGAAATCTGGATATATGCACACGAAATACAAGAATTCAATATTCCCAATTATAAGTTTGTTGCAAATACTAACGAGCAGTATTCTGCAGGTGGAGTAGGAGTATTCGTCCATAGTACATATGATTTTGAATATTTCTGCTATCACTTGACGAGCGCGGATGTATTGAAGCTGACGTTAAGTATCTCTGGTAAGGTCTTTAGTTTTGTATGTGTCTACAGATTACATTCCGTTTCCATTTACTCCTTTATGGAAGAATTTTCACTTCTCCTGGAGAGCGAAAGATCGGCTAATCATACTATTTTAGGTGATTTTAATTTAGATATCGTGCAGCAGAGCATTGCAGCTGATAATTATCAAATTCTTTTGGCTAGTAATGGTTTTGTGTCGTACTTGACCATGTATTTTGTCGATCCAATTCTAATACCCATTCATTTAATAGTCTTAACTTTGACCTCAATATTACGGATCACACAATGACTGGCTTGATTATTAACAAAGTTTCTGAGGAAGGTGTTTTAAACAAAGAGGCGATTACGAATAAAATCAGAATCATTTTCAGCCTTCTGAAGGAAAGACTTCTATTTGAGTCCTGGAGAGAAATTTATAATGAGACTAATGTATCCATGGCGTACAGCAACTTTTCAAACATCTTACAAAATCATATCGTAGCCTCAACCTATACGCCCGTAAATCGGCTACAAATCTAAAACCGTGGATTAGCGGGTCACTCATCTCTAAGATAAGGTAAACAAGTAAGGAAGGCTAAGTTCGGGTGTAATCGAACATTACATACTCAGCTGAGAGCTATGGAGACAAAATAAGGGAAAATCACTATCTAGGAAAATGAACCTAGGGTAACCCTGGAATGTGTTTGTATGACATGTGTATCAAATGGAAGGTATTAAAGAGTATTTTAAAAGGGAGTGGGCAATAGTTCTATAGGTGGACGCCATTTAGGGATATCGCCATAAAGGTGGACCAGTGCTGACTCTAGAATTTGTTTTTACGATATGGGTATCAAATTAAAAATGTTAATGAGAATTTTAAAAGGCGTGGGCTTAGTTATATGGCCTATATGCCATAAAGGTGGACCAGGCCTGATTCTAGAATTTGTTTGTACGATATGGGTATCAAATGAAAGATGTTAATGAGAATTTTAAAAGGCGTTGACTTAGTTCTATGGCCTATACGCCTTTTCGAGATATCGCCATTAAGGTGGACCAGGGGTGACTCTAGAATTTGTTTGTACAATATGAGTATCAAATGAAAGGTATTAAAGAGTATTTTAAAAGGGAGTTGGCCATAGTTCTAAAGGTGGACGCCATTTAAAGATATCGCCATAAAGGTGGACCAGGGCTGACCCTAGAATTTGTTTGTACGATTTGGGTATCAAATGAAAGGTGTTAATGAGTATTTTAAAAGCGCGTGGGCGTTAGTTCTATAGGTGAACTCCTTTTCGAGATATCGCCATAAAGGTGGACCAGGGGTGACTCTATAATGCGTTTGTACGATATGGGTATCAAATTAAAGGTATTAATGAGGGTTTTAAAAGGGAGTGGTGGTAGTTGTATATGTGAAGGCGTTTTCGAGATATCGACCAAAATGTGGACCAGGGGGAACCAGAACATCATCTGTCGGGTACCGCTAATTTATTTATTTATATGTAATACCACGAATAGTATTCCTGCCATGATTCGAAGGGCTTTTGATATCGCCCTGCAGAACTTTTTCATTTTCTTCTACTTAATATATAAGGTGTCACACCCATTTTACAAAGATTTTTTCTAAAGTTATATTTTGCGTCAATAAGCCAATCCAATTACCATGTTTCATCCCTTTTTTGTATTTGGTATAGAATTATGGCATTTTTTTAATTTTTCGTAATTTTCGAAATCGAAAAAGTGGGCGTGGTCATATTCGGATTTCTGCTAATTTTTATACCAAGTTTACAACCTTTGTATCCAACAGTTTTAAGACTAATTGTGAAGTTGAAAGTTTCTCATTCTATACTTTTATTCAAACTTGATCGGTTAGGATTTCCTCCTTTGCTTCTATCTTGGGTTTCTTCTTATGTGAAGGAAAGAAAACAAACAGTTATATTTAATAATTGTTGGTCTCGGTTCATAAACGTAACTTCTGGTGTTCCTCAAGGCAGCCATCTTGGTCCGGTTTTGTTCCTGTTGTTCATTAATGACCTTCCTAGTGTTTTGAAGAGCTGCAAGCCGGTGATGTACGCTGTTGATGTCAAACTTATAATGCCTATCCGCTCACCCGTGGATAGGGCATGTCTTCAGGCTGATCTGAATAGTCTAGGTGACTGGTGTAATGTAAACGCGATGTCACTAAACCTACCTAAATGTAAGTTCATGTGTTTTACAAGGAAGTCCTTCCAATCCCATGATTATGTTATTGGCGACTATGTAATCAAGCAAATCACTAATTTTATTGATTTATGCGTTACAATGGACCAAAAAATCGATTTTAAACTTCATATTGAATCTTGCGTGAATAGCGCTAAAGGAACTTTGGCTTTCGTTAAACGTTAGTCTAAAGAATTTAATGACCCATGCGTTACAAAAACTCTTTTTATATCATTGGTCAGACCTACTTTGGAATATGCTTCAATAATTTGGAATCCGCGTTATCAAGTTCATTCTGACAAGCTGGAATCGGTCCAGAAACAATGTTTGCTTTTCGCTTTAAAACACTTACCATGGGATCCTTCTAAAAATCGTCCCCCCTATTGCAGCCGGTTAAAACTAATACAGCTGCCCACATTGCAGAGCCGCAGGGAGATGCTTGGTGTCTTATTTATTGTTAAATTAATAAGAGGGTCAATAAATAGTCCATTTTTGCTTGGTGAAATTAAGTTTAACGTTGCTATTAGGCCATCTAGACATTTCAATAAATTTTTGTAGCTACATGCAGGTCGAATTATGAAATGCACGAACCACTTCACTGTTTATGTCGTGATTTTAATAAACACTGTAAAAATTTAGACGTGTGCGACACGTTTCTTGGTATTAAAAAATACCTTTTAACTACATTAAATTTGTAATTCGAAGTGAATCAAAGAACGATAAACCGTGATATACTGTTCAACCCTCTGTTTCAAATATGAAGTACTAGTTACTTGAAACTTGTTTGCTAAATTGCGTTGTGATCATTATTTTTATACTCAGTTGAGCAGAGCTCACAGATTATATTAAGTTTGATTGGATAACGGTTGGTTGTACATATATAAAGGAATCGAGATAGATATAGACTTCCATATATCAAAATAATCAGGATCGAAAAAAAATTTGATTGAGCCATGTTCGTCCGTCCGTCCGTCCGTCCGTCCGTCCGTCCGTCCGTTAACACGATAACTTGAGTAAATTTTGAGGTATCTTGATGTAGGTTCCTGAGCACTCATCTCAGATCGCTATTTAAAATGAACGATATCGGACTATAACCACGCCCACTTTTTCGATATCGAAAATTTCGAAAAACCGAAAAAGTGCGATAATTCATTACAAAAGGCCGATAAAGCGACGAAACTTGGTAGATGAGTTGAACTTATGACGCAAAATAGAAAATTAGTAAAATTTTGGACAATGGGCGTGGCACCGCCCACTTTTAAAAGAAGGTAATTTAAAACTTTTGCAAACTGTAATTTGGCAGTCGTTGAAGATATCATGATGAAATTTGGCAGGAACGTTACTCTTATTACTAAATATACGCTTAATAAAAATTAGCAAAATCGGAGAAGGACCACGCCCACTTTTAAAAATTTTTTTTTTTTAAGTAAAATTTTAACAAAAAATTTAATATCTTTACAGTATATAGGTAAATTATGTCAAGATTCAACTCCAGTAATGATATGGTGCAACAAAATACAAAAATAAAAGAAAATTTAAAAATGGGCGTAGCTCCGCCCTTTTTCATTTAATTTGTCTAGGATACTTTTAACGCCATAAGTCGAACAAAAATTAACCAATCCTTTTGAAATTTGGTAGGGGCATAGATTTTATGGCGTTAACTGTTTTCTGTAAAAATGGGCGAAATCGGTTGATGTCACGCCCAGTTTTTATACACAGTCGTCCGTCTGTCCTTCCGCATGGCCATTAACACGATAACTTGAGCAAAAATCGATATATCTTTACTAAACTCAGTTCACGTACTTATCTGAACTCACTTTATCTTGGTATGCAAAATGAACGAAATCCGACTATGACCACGCCCACTTTTGCGATATCGAAAATTACGAAAAATGAAAAAATTCCATAATTCTATACCAAATACGAAAAAAGGGATGTAATATGGTAAGGTAATTGGATTGTTTTATTGACGCGAAATATAACTTTAGAAAAAACTTTATAAAATGGTTGTGACACCTACCATATTAAGTAGAAGAAAATGAAAAGTTCTGCAGGGCGAAATAAAAAACCCTTAAAATCTTGGCAGGTATTACATATATAAATAAAATAGCGGTATCCAACAGATGATGTTCTGGGTCACCCTGGTCCACATTTTGGTCGATATATGGAAAACGCCTTCACATATACAACTACCACCACTCCCTTTTAAAACTCTCATTAATACCTTTAATTTGATACCCATATCGTACAAACTCTTTCTAGAGTCACCCCTGGTCCACCTTTATGGCGATATTTCGAAAAGGCGAACACCTATAGAATGAAGGCCCACTCCCTTTTAAAAATACTTATTAACACCTTTCATTTGATACCCATATCGTACAAACAAAGTCTAGAGTCACCCCTGGTCCAGAAAGGCCCACCCCCTCTTAAAATACTCATTAACTCCTTTCGTTTGATACCCATATTGCACAAACGAATTCTAGAGTCACCCCTGGCCCACCTTTATGGCGATATCTCGAAACGGTGTCCACCTATAGAACTAAGGCCCACACCCTCTTAAAATACTCATTAACTCCTTTCGTTTGATACCCATATTGCACAAACGAATTCTAGAGTCACCCCTGGCCCACCTTTATGGCGATATCTCGAAACGGTGTCCACCTATAGAACTAAGGCCCACTCCCTTTTAAAATACTCATTAACACCTTTCGTTTGATGCCCATATTGCGCAAACAAATTCTAGGGTCACCCCTGGTCCACCTTTATGGCGATATCTCGAAACGGCGTCCACCTATGGAACTAAGGCCCACTCCTTTTTAAAATACTCATTAACACCTTTCGTTTGATGCCCATATTGCGCAAACAAATTCTAGGGTCACCCCTGCTCCACCTTTATTGCGATACCTCGAAAATGCGTCCACCTATAGAACTAAGGCCCACTCCCTCTTAAAATACTCATTAACTCCTTTCGTTTGATACCCATATTGCACAAACGAATTCTAGAGTCACCCCTGGCCCACCTTTATGGCGATATCTCGAAACGGCGTCCACCTATAGAACTAAGGCACACTCCCTTTTAAAATACTCATTAACACCTTTCGTTTGATGCCCATATTGCGCAAACAAATTCTAGGGTCACCCCTGGTCTACCTTTATGGCGATATCTCGAAACGGCGTCCACCTATGGAACTAAGGATTACTCCCTTTTAAAATGCTCATTAACACCTTTCATTTGATACCCATATCGTACAAACGCATTCTAGAGTCACCCCTGGTCCATCTTTACGGCGATATCTCGAAAAGGCGTCCATCTATAGAACTTAGGTCCACGCCCTTTTAAAATACTCATTAATACCTTTCATTTAATACCCATATCGTACAAACGCATTCTAGAGTCAACCCTGATCAACTTTTATGGCTATATCCCTAAATGGCGTCACCTATAGAACTATGGCCCACTCCCTCATAAAATACTCTTTAATGCCTTTCATTTGATACACATGTCATACAAACACATTCCAGGGTTTCCCTCGGTTCATTTTCCTACATGGTTATTTTCCCTTATGTTGTCACCATAGCTCTCAACTGAGTATGTAATGTTCGGTTACACCCGAACTTAACCTTCCTTACTTGTTATATGTATGCAATCAAATTTACTCTGTATAAATCCTATTCTGTATATATTTTATCTACTATTAATTTTCTTTATTGTCAATTTCATAAAGATTTCTTTCTGTCTAAATATTTGTCGCTACCTAACGAGGATCTGCGCGGTGTTTACTGCCACTTGTCATTGTACTCATTTTTCCATCGCAAAAAATAAGGTAAAACCTTCAATAAAACTTTATATATATTGGTCAAATAAAGTAGTTTATTTTGTGCACGCTGGTACATACCAAGTACCTCCAGCCACATACTCCCACATCAAACATTTATTAGCACGTACTAAGCTTTCGCACATTTTAAATAAAACATTATTACAATGTCACTTAAGGAACTTAAGCAACAGCGAGCTAATATAAAGAAAAATATTTCTCGCACCAAAAATATTGTTGAGACCAGTTTACGACTGGGGGGTAAAGTTTTGTCACCTGCCAAATATAAATGTCAACTTTGTATTCTGTCGTATTTCAAAAATGTGCTGTCTACAAAAACGGACATCGAAAAACTAGATTCGGAGAACTGTGGTCGTGTAAATTTGGAAGAGCTGTACATAACAACGAAATGAGTTATTTAATCATAGCTTTGTGAGGATTCAAACGCTTCACTGTTAGATACTACTTGTGTTATACAGTCAGGTTCAAAATTACCTAAGCTAAAACTTCCGTCATTCAGCGGCAAGTATTCTGAATATCAAAATTTCATTACTTCTTTTAAACAAATCATCGATAGAGAGTTTAGCCTATCTAACATAGAAAAAAGCAATCACTTGCGCAACTGTTTCCAGAGCACCGCGTTAGAAACTATCGAAGCAGTTTCCAATGAAAATTATTCGAAGGCTTTGGAAAGACTTAAATCTCGTTATGACAATCCAACCCTTATATTTTTAGAAAATATTTCCCCTCTATTCAAGCTTTCACCTATTTCGAAACCAAATGGTGGGAAGTTGAGAAGCCTGACCGACAAAGCGTCTGCAATTTATTGTTCGTTATTGTCATTGGGGAGTGAAAGCCAAATTACACAAGCCATGCTTATTTATTTAGTTTTGCAGAAAGCAGATGAAGAAACCAATCGCAAATGGAAGGAGTCATTAAATTTCAAAACACTACCTAGCTGGACGGTTGCACCAAGGTTTTAAATAGACGTTGCCAATACCTCGACTCGATTGACAATGCTCACGCCGTTGGGGCTACACGTCATAGATCCATCAAGGCATCAAAGGTAAAAAATCAAAACAAGGGTTATTCATTTGCTTGCTCGAATACATCGTGCTCGGTGTATTCTAGTACCACCCACAAAATACAAAACTGCGACCGGTTTAAGGCTCTAAGTGTGTCGCAACGCTTTGACCATGCGAAGAAAATGGGAATTTGCATTAATTGCCTGTCGAAAGAACATCAATTGTCAAACTAAACATCAACTTTCAAGTGCAGAGTTTGCTCCAGTCAACACCATAATTTGTTGCATCGATTGACTACTCCGGAGTCATCAAATACTTCCTCGCCATCCGCCGTTCACACACACATGTACATCGCTTTGTCGGACCACATTATCCTCACCATGGCTATGGTTTTGGTTCGCGGCGCTTACTTTTTCTAGGGCAAATAAAACTTGGAAACAATCTTCCCATTTTACAAAAAACATTACTGGGTTGGGTCGTTTCTGGACGCTATCGTACTAGCTCTAATACGCTCAAACCGAACTGCTTACTTGTCTGTGAGGACTCCATCGATTCAAAGTTGGAAAAACTATGGCGGATTGAAGAAATTACAAGAAATGTGGCCGTTCGAACCCCTGAACAACATAGTTGCGAAAAATTATATAACGACACCGTTACCCGAAACTCTGATGGTTAAAATTAAAATTCCATTCAAGGACAATCCTACCTCCCTAGGTGAATCATACGTAACAGCTTTACGAAGGTTTAACGCATTAGAACGTCGCTTACAACAATCCCTTGCTCCAAGATCACAACATATCGCATTTACGGATGAGTACAAAGGAGTGGGTCACATGGTAACAGTACCAAACACGAAACTAAAGGAACCTCATTATTATATCCCACATCACTGCGTTTTGAAGCCTAATAGCACAACAACTAAATTGAGAGTTGTTTTCGATGCATCTTGTCGAACTTCTACTCAGAAATCGATAAATGATATCCAAATGGTTGGACCTACTATCCAAAGCGAGCTCATCATTTTCTTACTTCGTTTACATCGCTTTGCGCTAACAGCTGACATAGTCAAAATGTACAGACAGGTACTAGTCAGTGATGACCATCTCAAGTTTCAATATATATTGTGAAGAAGTTCGCCAGATGATGATATTCAAACATTCCAACTCATTACAGTCACATGCTGAATGGCATCTGCACCATATCTCGCCGTGCGCAGTTTGCACTACCTCGCTGGTCAATATCAGCCAACTTTCGTCGTTGGTTCAAATGTTCTCAAGTCATTGTTCTACCTTGACTACTTACTATGTGGTGCTGACTCGATTGCTTATACAACAAGAGTTAAACGAATTATTAAAATTAGGTGGATTTGAGTTGGCAAAATGGAACTCTAATCATGAGCATTTCAGAGACGAACACTCTGACAAGGGTCTAAATCTCGATACGTCTTTCACTATAACTCTTGGTCTTAAATGGTATCAATTCCAGGATAATTTTATATTTTCTTCTCTTCTAAAGTAGCAAATAATCGTGTTACAAAAAGGACTATGCTGTCCATTTCATCCTCGCTCTGCGACCATCTCGGGCTTCTAGCACCAATTATGGTCAAGGTTAAAATTCTTCTTCAAGAGATGTGGCTGCTGAGACTCGAATGGGATGAGTCTGTTCCGCAGAATATTTTGTCGGCTTGGCAAACCTTACTTGATAGCCTTTCGCATCTTACTGCAACCAAAGTTCCAAAGTACTGCTTATCAACTAATATTCAGTCTCTGCAAATACATGGATTTTGTGATTCGTTGATTCGCGCGTATGGTTGTGGACTATATACCCGCATTGTTGATTATGACGGCAATGTTCGCGTATGCCTTCTAACGGCGAAGTCCGGGTGGCCCCTACCAAACAACAGTCACTACCAAAACTGTAACTTTGGGGTCCACTACTACTGTCCCGACTCTTAACGAAAATTAAACCTTTATTTTCTAATTATAATTTTGATACCTTTCTTTGGACAGATTCACAAATTGTGCTTCACTGGCTTCAAATGCATTCAGCTATGCTTTCAGCTTTCGATGGAAACAGATTATCGGAAATACAGCAGTTAACATTGGATGCTCATTGGGGACATGTACCAACGAAAAGCAATCCAGCTGACATTGTGTCCAGAGGAAGTACACTGGTTGAACTTGCAAGCTCAATTTGGTTCACTGGTCCTTAAATTCTTGCTGAACACATAAAAAAATGGCCTTGTGAACAACATAAAGACATGGAAGTTGTAAATGTGGAATTGCTGAAATCGGTATTTAAGATAACTGTAACTAGTAACTACATCCTTGATTTTCTCGATAGGTACAGTTCCCATACTAAAGAAATTCGGATCGTTGCATGGATGCTTCGTTTTATCACAAAACTTAAGAAACCAGTTACAAATAGTACTAGTGGACCTCTCACTTCCAACGAACTACACCGCGCATTGCTGAGCATTATATGGAATATTCAACAGCAACACTTCGCCGAAGACATTCGACACTTGCGAAACGAGAAAATGACAAATGGCACACTAAGGAATTTAAACCCGTTCTTGCAGACAATTCAAGGATTTGAACTCCTGAAAGTTGGCGGAAGACTTGAGCTAGCAAACATCTCATAATCCCAAAAACATCCAATTTTGTTGCCAAGCAAATGTGAATTCGTCACACGATACGTTCGATATCTTCACATCAAAAAGTACCATGCAGGACCAAAAGCGCTGGTATCTTTAATTCGTTTACAATTTTGGATCGTCCACGCCCGCGACCTTGCTAGACGTATTGTTCTGTCATACATCTATTGCGTCCGAAACAAGCCGAGACTACTTCAAAATATGATGGGCAATCTTCCCGTTGAACGACTGACACCATCACGTCCATTTTCACGTTGCGGCGTCGATTTTTGTGGGCCTTTCAACGTTTACCTTCGAATAAGAGGCAAGGTACCCTATAAAGCCTACGTTGCTATCTTCGTTTGCTTCGTAACAAAGGCGTTGCACAACGAGGTCGTTTCAGACCTGTCTACGGATGTATTCCTAGCATCTCATAAATGGATGATTGGAAGAAGAGGCCTTCCGTCAGACATATTTTGTGACAATGCGACCAATTTCATTGGTGCTTGCAGCAAACTAGCTGAATTGAAAACATTTATCTACAAAAAATAGAATCAAGATACAATAACTAATTTTTACTCCATTGAATTTATAAATTTTCACTCTATTCCTCCTAGGGCACCTTATTTTGGCGGCATTTGGGAGGCTGCACTCAAATCAGTAAAATTCAACCTGAACCGAAGCGTCATGAATCCCAGGCTAACATATGAGGAGCTCACTACAATATTGGTGGAAATAGAAGCCGTTCTTAATTGGCGGCCCATATCACCAATCTCTTCCGATCCCAGCGATTACGAAGCATTGACCCCCGGTCACTTCATAACAGGCAGTGCGTTAAAGGCCCTTCCGGAGCGAATAATCACAGAAAACATTAACCATGTGGATAGATGGGATCAAATAAAGACTATCAAAAATTTATTTTGGAAAAGGTGGTCGCACGACTACTTAAGCGAAATTCAATCACGAACAAAGTGGAACACCGGACATGAAAACAGGTACTAAGGCGGAAAGAGAATTTTGCGTTGGCTAGTTCATTCTCGACCTAATTTAGGCTTATAATTCATTTATTCATTTCTTGGTTTAATTAAAAAATTTTTTTGGCTTTTTATTTTTTTTTGCTATTGTAATTAGTGCTTATAAATTTCTTGCTCACCTTTTATTTTTTTTTTTATTCTTGGCCATTTAACTTTTGTGTCTTTACTTTTCCTGAATTTGCTTTCACTTATTATTTCTTTTTATTATATTTTTGGCCGCACTTTCTGTTTCTGTTCGTTCCATTGTATGACACTTCGTGACGTTCGCTTCCCACTTGGTTCTATACCAAAAATTTATGTTACCTCACCATTGTCGAAACTATCAGGCTGTTGTTGCATTAAGTACCTGCTTAATGCGGCAAGAGCGTTTTTTTTTTTTTTGGTGAAAATAGCTAGGCGTTGCTAATTTTATCCCGTCGTTTTTGTTAAGCGCCTTTTTGGGCATTGTCGCCACGACTATAAATTGATCACTACCAAATTACCCTCAAATCAAGATCAAAAGAGAGTGACTTGATCGAGTGGTATATGGTATGTACATTAGGGTGGAGTGAAATTTTTTTTTTTGGTATTTTCGTTTTGGAATACCTGTAAAAAGTTGCCGTTATTGCTCACAAATATACATACAAAATTTTGTTTGGATGATACATTTAGAGGTACCCCAACATTATAAACTTAGAGAAATTCAAAATTTCTTATCAAAAAACACTAAAGTATAATATTGACAAATTAACTCTAAATCATATTCTGTGTCTTCCCGTTGGCAACAATATGACCTTGAATAGTGCGCGGATAGGTGAGGGAGGAGAGGTGATTTCTCTGCACTTGTCAATCGTTGCTCGAACGCCATTAAGTGAGCGCGTCGCGCGTGTTGTTGTTATTCTACTTGTGAGGAACATTGATTTTAAACACTGTCGTTAAGGAAATAACACTCATGTAAGTAATATTTTCAAATTACTCTTTACAGATAAATACAATTCAGATCGTAATTAAATATTTTCGATGTGAGTTACACCTATTATTTCTCTTTGTTACAGTAAAATTTCGCAAGTCAAAACACGACAAACAACATGTTGTCCTGTGTTTGGTTTGACAGAGAAGTTACCAGTGTCTCTATTACCAACTATGTCTCTAAAACCTGACAAAACAACAAAAGAGCCGACAGTTCAAGATATATCCGAAAGATTGGCTACGGAAATTTTAGATATCTGGCGAAAAGCGTCGCTTCCCACTGTCAGCTTTAAGAGAGTACTACAACTTATTCGATCTTACCATGACAAATATAGACGCTTACTAAAACCTTATCAGGGCCGTCAAACGAACAAGAAATATCAAGAAAAGATAACTGAATTTGTTACTGAGTCGCAAAGGTTATTTGATATTTGCAGTTGCAAATGCAAACTTATTAACTCAAAATGTACTTGCTCAAAAGACAGCCGTGTTCCTAAGGAAGAAGTATTTTTCTTAATTGATCAAAGAACTACGAGAAACATGATGATAGGCGGGGTAGATTTGGTTACGACAGTAAAAAATATGAAAAAATAAAAAGACAAGAAAAAGAATTACTAAGTAACAAAGAGATAATGGATCCTAACCAGCCGTCTTGTTCTCGTTCTTTGCCTGATGACTTAACGATCGAAATTACCAGTACAAGCAATAATAGCGTAGCTTCTAGCCATCATCAATCGCCAAAACAAATAGCTGCTCCGCCACCAAGAAAAAGAGATTAAATTTACCATCATTAGCTCTCGCCTGTGATCGTACTGGGGTCTCTGACAGAACAGCTTCTATTATAGCTTCTTCTGTGTTAACAGATGTTGGAATTATTACATCAAAGGATCCTAGTGCTGTCATTGATCGTTCAAAATTGCGCCGTGAAAGAACGAAAGTCAGATCAGAATTACAAGATGTAGATTGCAATAAAAGTATACGCGGTATTTATTTTGATGGCAGAAAAGATAAAACTTTGGTAAGCATTCAGAAGAAAGCAAATTTTATAGAAAAAGAACTACAGAAGACCATTATGTGATTTTATCAGAACCAGGAAGTGATTATTTCGGGCATGTTACGTGTGAGTTGGGAACTGCTAAAGGTATTGAAAGTACCATAATAAATTATTTGAGAAAAAATCGGTGAAATTGGATGAATTAGTTGTTGTTGGTTGCGATGGTACAGTCGTGAATACAGGTTTGAAAGGAGGTGTTGTTCGGTTAATGGAAAAAGAACTTAATAAACCATTACAATGGTTTGTCTGCCAGTTACATTCGAATGAGTTACCATTGCGACATCTTTTATTGCATTTGGATGGAAAAACTACAGGGCCTAAATGCTTTTCAGGTCCTATTGGATCTGAATTACAAAAATGTGAATCAATGCCAATTGTCCAATTTACCACAATTCCCTCCTTATTACCTGAAGTCACTAAAAATGAGTTGAGTACCGACCAAAATTATCTTTACGATGTGATGACAGCTATCAGCACTGGCATTTTTTCTCCCGATTTAGCTAATATTACACCTGGACCTCTTAACCATTCTAGATGGCTTACAACAGCAAATAGAATTTTAAGATTATATGCTAATAAAACAGACCCCGAAGAAAATTTAGTGATATTAGCTACGTTCGTAATGAGAGTTTATGGTCCAATGTGGTTCACAATAAAATGTAATCCCAAATGTACAAACGGAGCTAAGCACCTGTGGCAAACAATAAGCCTAACTCGATATTTGAACGAGCATTTAAAGAAAATAATTGATAAGGTGATCCAAGGAAATGGATATTTCGGTCATCCAGAAAGTATTCTTATTGCTATGCTTGCAGACGACAGAGAAATTGTACGTAAGCTGGCTTATCAGCACATTTTGAAAGCAAGAGCAGATAATACTCAAGTCCTTCGTGCATTTAAAGTGCCTGCTTTAAATTTCGATGCCAAAGGTTATACCGACTTAATTATGTGGCAAGACTGTAAGATAACTGAGCCACCTCTGACTTCTAATTTATCTGACGAAACCTTGAAAGAGATTGTCAAAAGTGGTTTGACTACGTGCCAGAATATCAAAGATTTTCCATGCTATACCCAAGCCGTAGAGCGCGTTATCAAATTGGTGACAGAAGCTTCAAGTGCAGTTTGTGGAGAAAATAAACGAGATGGTTTTATGAGGGCAAGACTATTATCAAGACAGCAAATGCCTAATTTTGAAACAAAAAAATAATTTAATACTAAATAATCTACTTATTTCTGAGTTTTTTCATTCCTTTATAAAATAATTTTTGTAATTTTTCTTAATAAAAAGCATTAAAACAACTCATCAGGCTTTTATTTAAACTATCACAAAGTAGTTTGTTTTATAATAGACTGGAAAGTCATGAAAATACTTTCGTTAAAAAATAAATCAAAGCTTGTAAAAAAAAATTTTTTTTCTGATTTTCAATTGGGTTGGGGCACCTCAAAACATCAAGACAAGTAAACAATCTTTTGAATACTGAATTCACTCATTGAACGACAACTTTGTATTGCTATTCCATTAAAAAAAACGAAAAAAATTTTTTTCCATACAACATCACTCCACCCTAATATACATATGTACGTTTGAGCGCTTTTTTTTCATTTCAGGGTATCTAGCCAACTGCACCGGCGCCGTTGGAGTACGAGTATATGGGTGAGTGAAATTTGAGTACACTATTTTTGCCAATACACATATTTGAATGTATGTACATATATTAACATATACTGCCTGATAGAAGATTTGCAAAAGAGGAAACCTAAGCCTAAGGAATATATGTATGCACAATGTACATGCATAGCGACAAACATACACACATGTTATTAATATGCCAAACTGGTTTTTGCTCTATTTTTGATCTGCTTTTGCACCCATAATTGATTGTTGAGATAGGTCAGGGAAAAGGGTTAAACTTTTTTTGTGTTTTATTATATTATTTTTTTGCTTTTGCTTGCGACTTTATGAGCGTTTGAATGTCGGTATCTATAGGATTTTGAATTTCACACCTAGAAGTATTAGTATATCAGGGAGGGTCAGAAACCAATTGAAAAGGTTTGGGGATTTGTACTTTTGGTCAATTGTAGGATTTAACTTCTGCTTGAATATCTAAATTGCTATTTTAATTGGAACTTGAATTATTTATTATAGTTATAAGTTAACTTCGACTAAGTTTTTGAATCCTTTGTCATTTTTTTATTTAAGCCAATTGATATTTGAAATAGGGTCATTTATATTAGGGTGGGCAACAGGAAAATTAAACCTAGTTTATTTAAGTTTTTTGGATCATAGTTTATATTTTCCCCTTCTTCATTTGATTTACTTATACGTAGCTGGGTAGCGATACAGAAATATTCATATTGTTAATAAACTGTAAGGAATGTATGGATGAAAATCTAAGTGTTTTTCAGTCATGCAAGGCTAGTCGTTAAATATTTGGTTTGGGTGCTGCGCTTGTTTATTGACAGACGGACAGACTAATGTCAGGTTTGGGGGCGCTGTAAGTAAATAGGAGTCAGCACAGCCTCATAGTTCAGCGCAAGCTGCGCTGAAGAGGGAGCGTAAACACCACCTGACAGGACAGGCCTTCATCTTTTTCTGCCCCTTATGCTTTCCCCCTCACGTCTATTTCTATCAACTTTCCTTTTACAACACGTCAGTTATGAACCCTTTTTGTTCATATGGCTGCGGGTGAGGACGGTGGTATAATACCCCGCCCATCCTGACGAGCTAGCCTGGGCCCGCAAGCATACCTGCTTGCCGCCGCTCCTCACCACCAAGCAGTCAGCCACGTAACATATTTAGATCGGCGAAAAATGTTTAACTAACACGCCGAGTTAAAAAATGCTTTACGTTTTAACTATCACAAATATTAGTGAAAAGTACGCGAAATAAAAAAAAAATGTAAATAGTCTGGTTCCGCTATTTTTAATTAAAATCCAACAAAACTTTTAATATCAAGTCAAACACAAATCCAGAAAGATTTTTAGAGGTTTAATAACTGTTATTTAGCAGCTTAGGGAAACGATAGTTAAATGTTGAACTATTACCATATTGATTGAAATTAAACGCTAAGGTTGAGCGTCAGAATATGGTTGTCTTTATTACTAAAGTACTTTCTCTTTTATAGTAAACGGTATTGCAATACTATTACAAATATTATATACATACTTACATACTAGAAATAACTACATTCTATTTCATATGTGCCAAGTCAGCAAATATTACAAACAAATGCAAATGGATATGCCTGTTTTTGTCGGCATTCATTCGACGTTGAACTACCAGCGTGTTGGCGTGAATATAATTTATGTGGGTCAACATTGTAATATGAGTGCAACTTGACTGTGTGTGGTCAGTATTTAAATATGCATAAGAATGCACTCGCATAGGAGGTCATGATGCACATGCTGACATAAAAAGGGGTAATGCATAATGCTACACCATCCTCCCTAGAAAAAGAGTCGTATATAATTGAAAACAATTCTATATGACTCTTGAAGAGACCACTTGAACTCAAACGTTCATAAAATTTTAATTGCCTTTTTTTAATTTATTGCGATTGAATAGTTTGTTTACTTAGTCATTATCCATTTGCATCCGCTTTACATGTGTGATTTTGTGCTTTTCTTTTTCAATGTAACATGTTTTTTTATTTATACTTTTTTCTCTTAACATGCATTTTGTGTTTTCTTTCGTTCATGTGCACATTTCCATATGCTTTCAAGGGAGGAACGTATATAGTTTGGATTGTTGTGCTGATTTTCTTATTTACATATTATTATTATTATATTTTATTTGAATAATATTTTACATCAAGTGTTACTGACATTTGTTTTTACATATCAGAATTTTAAGTGTGTCGACCCATTTGAAATCTGTTTATGTTTACAAATTTATTATGAAGTAACAGTAACTTGATGCCAACATGAATTTGTATTTATTAATTTTTTTTTGTTTTTGTTTATTTACATTTTCTTTCTTACGTATATATGGTGCTGATTTTTGTTTAGTGAGTAAATTGGAGTGCTAGTAGTGCGATTGTTATGATTTTTTTTTTTCAAATTATTTGGGTTACTAGCAAATGTTTTGTACTGGTTTAAACCTATTCTTATGGATTATTTTTTCCTTATATTTTTTGTAGGTTAAAGTAAAAATATTTCCTATTACTGTTTTCTATTGTGTAGGGGGTTTGAAGTAAAACTATTTTCCATTACTCTTTTCTATTCTATTTAGAATAAAAGTTATTTCCCTATAAGTATTTCTTATTCTACCGTTGGCTAAGGTAAAAATATTTTTTCTCTTATGTAAAATTATGACCTCTTGAATTGTGAGGTTTCCTTAAATGAGACCCAGTCATTTAAATATTTTTATTTATTTATAATAACTAACAGTGTTAAATGGGTTATTCATGTAATATGGAATGACTTATTTTTCTGTTGTTTTCTTTATTTATTTTTTTTTATACGAGGTGTGAAATTTGTAACTTTGTAGACAATAGAGTAGTTGTAGTTGTTGACAGAAGAGCAAGGTAGCTATACATTGGTAGTAGTTCAATTTATGGGTAAAAGAAAGGTACAGTGGATGCAAACATTTTTCGTATCTTTAAGTGTTATTTTTGTTTTCGATATTTTACATATTTTCCAGCAATTTCTTTCACCTTATTTGTCATGCGATTTCTGCGGCGGCCACCAAGACAGAATTGTCATGATATTAATGAAGAACTATTTTAGTTTTTTACCGGGAGTGTCACATACACAACCTCTTTGGTTAGTGCCATTATTTGATCTTTGAGAACCTGGGTACCAATTACACTGGACCACGAATTTCAACTTTTTTTCGTTACCAGAAACGCCGTTATGAAATTCGTATGGAAAATCGCTCCCTGATTTCGAAAATTTAGTTCATTTTTGATTCTATGGTACCGTTTTTGAGATATTTGCAATTTACCGTTATTCGAAAAACCAAAAAGATGGCTCCTTTTAATTACGTATATCTCACAAAAGGGTCAAGCAATTGCAAATAAGTTTACAGAATCGGAAAGACGATAAAATTTTCTATAAATGCATCATACATTGTTTTTTGCTCAACCATATAGTTTTCGAGATATTAGCTCATCATTTCAGATTTTTGTTTTTTTTATGAAAAAATATGAAAAAATTACTTTTTGCGAGGGCAGCATTCCAAAACAACAACTTTTTTTCCAAATACTTTTTATTTACGTAAAGCTCTGTTTAATTAGAAAAAAGATAAGCTATCAGCGAAGAAAATCGATGCAAAACTACGTAAGTTATAAGCGATCAAATAAAAATACCCAGGTTGCGCAACTTCAATGTATGTATACATACATAATTAAAGGTATAAAGTGCAAATGGGATATTATCCGGATAAACGAATAACACCATAACAATAATAATACTTTTTCTTTAAATAAATCAAATAGTACTTTTAATACTCGAATTGTTTTATAGTAGGTAGAGGGGTTGCATCGAAACGAAGAGTGGTTGGGTTCGAAAGCTGCTGTAGGCATGTAGTTATAAACATGTATTTCCGTCACTTATGGGTAAGTATGCAGGTAGATTTTCAAAATTATAAGACACAGAAAATTTTTAAAGTCTACATCTAAAGCAGGTAGTATTTTCTTTTCCCGGCTTCGTATAAAAAGGAACCTTTCCGTCTAGGTAAGATTTGATTTTTTAAATTTTATTCTTGTTCCGAGTATAAATATGAGTTAATGCGCCTTGAAACTTCATAACATCTACAAGGCTCGCCGGAGATAGTTCAGTTCATAAGTCAAATTTCAAAACCGTGATTTAGTAAAAAAATAAAATAAGTAAAAGCACGCGAGAATTTGAGTGTAATAACGATCCAGATATGTTCTGTTTCATGTGTGGCCAATATATTATCATAAGGCGACGACGAGTGTTCTCAGATCATATCAAAACTTTATACTCCAAGTATTTTGGCATTGAGCCTAAAAATGCTGAAAAAGCATGGACACGGAACACTTTGTGTACATCGTGTCGAGTAGAATTGATTCAGTCGGAATCCGGACAACAAATAAAATTTGATACACCAATGATATGGAGAGAACCTACTTGCCATTCAATAGAGTGTTATATTTGTCAAACAAAAGTACTTGGCGTTGGAAGATAAGGAGAGTAACCTATGCCAGCGTACCTACAGTGGCATTACCAGTACTACATTCAACGGCAGTTGCGGATCCAGTTCCATTGTCAACAGTAAACAGGAGAGAAACGTTCTATCACAAGCACAACTTAATGATTGGATAAGAGATTTGGAACTACCCAAGGAAAAGGCCGAGATCCACACTTCTCGTATGCAACAATTTAAATTTGTATCATCCGATGTTAAGGTGATATATTGTAGAACTCGTCACGAACCATTTTCCAAACACTATACCAAGAAAGACAGTATATGCTACTGCAACGACATTCCTGGTTTATTCAAAGAGTTTGGTCAAACATATGATTCAAAAGAGTGGCGATTGTTCATAGACAGCAATAAACTGAGTTTAAGGCTGTATTATTGCATATTGGTAACAAAAAGCCTTCTATCCCGCTAACACATGCATTAAATACAAAGGAAACCTACGAGGAAATGCAAAAACTACTCAAATTTATCAAATATGAAGAGCATGATTGGAAAATATGTTCTGACCTCAAAGTCGTTGCAATGCTATGCGGTCTACAAAGTGGCTACACCAAGCACTGCTGCTTCCTCTGCAAGTGGGATAGCCGAGCTCGTAAGGACCACTACGTCAGAAAGGATTGGCCGGAAAGAGTCGAGTTTACCGTTGGTGTGGATAACATCAAATACACCCCTCTTGTCAAGAAAGAGAAAATCATACTTCCACCCTTACACATCAAGCTCGGTTAAGGCTTTGGACAAAGAAGGCGAAGCATTCGACTATTTGAAAACAATTTTTCCAGATATTTCTCAACCCAAGATAAAGGAAGGTATTTTTGTCGGACCACAAATAAAAAAGTTGATCAACAATAATCAATTCAAAGGACTACTCTCATCAGTTGAGGCAGCAGCGTGGGAATCCTTTGAAAACGTTGTTGCTTCTTTTCTCGGTAGACACAAAAGCCCTAACTACGAGCAGATAGTGAACGACTTAATCAATAATTATGCGAAAATAGGTAAATATTAAAGGCTTATTAAAATTAATTTCCCAAAATTCTATAACTTGTTTACCTAACTAATATTTTCTTTCCAGGCGTAAATATGTCGTTAAAAATTCTATTTCTGCATTCACATTTGAGCTTTTTTCCGGCAAATCTTGGCGACGAAAGTGACGAACATGGCGAAAGGTTTCATCAGCAAATGAAATTAATTGAAAATCGATATCAAGGATTCTGGGACGTCGCAATGATTCTCATAAGAGAAACCGATCCTAAACTGAATAACCGTCAAAGTCGAACACATAATTATTTCGACTACATAGTAAAATAAAATTAAGATAAAGATTGTTAGAATATAGCACAAACATAAATAAATTAAAAAAAAAAAGTTAAAAATATGGTTTTTTTTTATTCATAAATTGAACTTTTAACTAAATACAAACAGAGCATAGCTAGATATTTCACTCTTCTTTATACCATACATACGTTTTGGGGTATACGTTGAAATTGCGCAACCTGGGTATTTTTATTTGATCGCTCATTACTTACGTAGTTTTGCATCGATTTTCTTCGATGATAACTTACCTTTTTTCTAATTAAACAGAGCTTTACGTAAATAAAAAATATTTGGAAAAAAAGTTGTGGTTTTGGAATGCTGCCCTCGCAAAAAGTAATTTTTTTCATATTTTTTCATAAAAAAAACAAAAATTTGAAATGATGAGCTAATATCTCGAAAACTTTATGGTTGATTAAAAAACAATGTATGATGCATTTATAGCAATTGCTTGACCCGTTCGTGAGATATACGTAATTAAAAGGAGCCATCTTTTTGTTTTTTTCGAATAACGGTAAATTGCAAATATCTCAAAAACGGTACCATAGAATCAAAAAGGAACTCGATTTTCGAAATCAGGGGGTGGTTTTACATACGAATTTCATAACGGCGTCTCTGGTAAATTTTGGCCGTCGACCAGTGTTATTATCATATTAAATTTCCCTACTCGAGTAAATATTCAATTATTTTCCACCAATTTGTCCCTTAGGACAACTTTGTTTTTTATCTTTACAAGTCCTAGATTGGCGGAATTTGTACAGCATGTGTACAGCCTGATAAGGAATTGTCCTAAGTCAATTTTATCATCTACATTCAGGTTGCTTGTAATTCTTTCTAACGCGATATGTCTTATTATTGCAAATTTATATAGCGCTTCACATATATTCTTATAGGTTCTCTTTGTGACTTTTTCTTCAATGTTTTTTTTTTATTATTAGCGGTTGGTTTTAAAATTTTTGTATTTTTTTCTTAGGTTTTGCTTATTTCCACTGTGCTAGAATTTTTCTATTGTTTCATGACTGTCTTTGTCTTCAAAGATATCAAGAGCTTTCAAAGAATTTTTGCCAATTCTTGATTTGCTATTGGACTTGGGCAGTGTTAGTGATTCCATTTTTACAGTCATCTGAGACATTTTGAGGGTTTTATTTAAAAATTTATCTTCAAAACTCTGTTGCTCTTCCCTAAAACCGAGTTATGGTTTAAATTTAAATAAAAATTTTTTAAATAAAAGAGTTTTTTTCATAATATAGTACTAAAACTGAAATTTCTTAGATACGATCTTGGACGTTTAGTTGTCTGTACTTATGCTTCATGTAATTTTTGAGCATCATAGCTATTGTGATGATCAATAGCATGAATACGCAACCTATAACAGCTAACCAAACATCTGGAATGTTTGGAACGTTTTTCGTATCTGATTCTGTTCGTGGTTCATACTTGACTATCCTATTCTCTGATGCTTCAGAGTTTCCTTTTCCTACCTCGTATCCAGCTATCGCTATCATGATGCCGTGAGCGATTTTAGTCCACCAAGACATTTGAATTTCTATAATTATTTTGCTGTTTCCGTAAAAAGGTGTACTCAATTTAGACTTCAATAAAATTTTCTTTCTTTTTTTCTAAGCATTCCATTTTGCTTTTATTATTTTTTCCATATTTAGTTAGATTGTTATTATTTAAAAAAAAATTTGTAATCTTAAAGAAAAATTTTGTTTAATTTAACATTTCTAATTCAAATATTTAAAATTTCCTTACAAAATTTTCAAATTATTAATTTTACAAAATATTTAAAAAATTTAATTCCTTTGCTATTTTCTTTCTTTTTTTTTTATGCCACTTTGGGCTTTAAACAAATTTTCCATTTTTAAGCTGGATTTGTGCCATTTTTCAAGGAAATGTTTAGATTTTTTGAATAACGAATTGAAATTGTGAATGTTAGTTTTTAATTAATTCTTTAATATTTAATGAATTCTTTTTTTTTGTTTAATTTTTCTTTAGATTTCAACATTTAGCTTTTCAATTTACTTAATAATTTTTTTTTCTCAGTTAACCTAGTCCTAGTTAAAACAAGTAAGGAAGGTTAAGTTCGGGTGTAACCGAACATTACATACTCAGTTGAGAGCTATGGTGACAACATAAGGGAAAATAACCATGTAGGAAAATGAACCGAGGGAAACCCTGGAATGTGTTTGTATGACATGTGTATCAAATGAAAGGCATTAAAGAGTATTTTATGAGGGAGTGGGCCATAGTTCTATAGGTGGACGCCATTTAGGGATATAGCCATAAAGGTGGATCAGGGATGACTCTAGAATGCGTTTGTACGATATGGGTATCAAATGAAAGGTATTAATGAGTATTTTAAAAGGGAGTGGACCTAAGTTCTATAGATGGACGCCTTTTCGAGATATCGCCGTAAAGATGGACCAGGGGTAACTCTAGAATGCGTTTGTACGATATGGGTATCAAATGAAAGTTGTTAATGACCATTTTAAAAGGGAGTAATCCTTAGTTCCATAGGTGGACGCCGTTTCGAGATATCGCCATAAAGGTGGACCAGGGTGACGCTAGAATTTGTTTGTGCAATATGGGTATCAAACGAAAGGAGATAATGAGTATTTTAAGAGGGAGTGGGCCTAAGTTCTATAGATGGACGCCGTTTCGAGATATCGCCATAAAGGTGGACCAGGGGTGACTCTAGACTTTGTTTGTACGATATGGGTATCAAATGAAAGGTGTTAATGAGCATTTTAAAAGGGAGTAATCCTTAGTTCCATAGGTGGACGCCGTTTCGAGATATCGCCATAAAGGTGGGCCAGGGGTGACTCTAGAATTCGTTTGTGCAATATGGGTATCAAACGAAAGGAGTTAATGAGTATTTTAAGAGGGAGTGGGCCTTTCTGGACCAGGGGTGACTCTAGACTTTGTTTGTACGATATGGGTATCAAATGATAGGTGTTAATGAGTATTTTTAAAAGGGAGTGGGCCTTCGTTCTATAGGTGTTCGCCTTTCGAAATATCGCCATAAAGGTGGACCAGGGGTGACTCTAGAATGAGTTCGTACGATATGGGTATCAAATTAAAGGTATTAATGAGAGTTTTAAAAGGGAGTGGTGGTAGTTGTATATGTGAAGGCGTTTTCCAGATATCGACCAAAATTTTGACCAGGGTGACCCAGAACATCATCTGTTGTATACCGCTAATTTATTTATATATGTAATACCTGCCAAGATTTTAAGGGTTTTTTATTTCGCCCTGCAGAACTTTTTCATTTTCTTCTACTTAATATGGTAGGTGTCACAAAAATTTTATAAAGTTTTTTCTAAAGTTATATTTCGCGTCAATAAAACAATCCAATTACCTTACCATATTTCATCCCTTTTTTCGTATTTGGTATAGAATTATGGCATTTTTTTCATTTTTCGTAATTTTCGATATCGAAAAAGTGGGCGTGGTCATAGTCGGATTTCGTTCATTTTTCATACCGAGATAAAGTGAGTTCAGATAAGTACGTGAACTGAGTTTAGTAAAGATATATCGATTTTTGCTCAAGTTATCGTATTAACGGCCATGCGGAAGGGCAGACGGACGACTGTGTATAAAAACTGGGCGTGACATCAACCGATTTCGCCCATTTTCACAGAAAACAGTTAACGCCATAAAATATATGCCCCTACCAAATTTCAAAAGGATTGGTTAATTTTTGTTTGACTTATGGCGTTAAAAGTATCCTAGACAAATTAAATGAAAAAGGGCGGAGCCACGCCCATTTTTAAATTTTCTTTTGTTTTTGTATTTTGTTGCACCATATCATTACTGGAGTTGAATCTTGACATAATTTACATATATACTGTAAAGATATTAAATTTTTTGTTAAAATTTTACTTTAAATACATTTTTTTTTTAAAAGTGGGCGTGGTCCTTCTCCGATTTTGCTAATTTTTATTAAGCGTATATATAGTAATAAGAGTAACGTTCGTGCCAAATTTCATTCTGATATCTTCAACGACTGCCAAATTACAGCTTGCAAAAGTTTTAAATTACCTTCTTTTAAAAGTGGGCGGTGCCACGCCCATTGTCCAAAATTTTACTAATTTTCTATTTTGCGTCATAAGTTCAACTCATCTACCAAGTTTCGTCGCTTTATCGGTCTTTTGTAATGAATTATCGCACTTTTTCGGTTTTTCGAAATTTTCGATATCGAAAAAGTGGGCGTGGTTATAGTCCGATATCGTTCATTTTAAATAGCGATCTGAGATGAGTGCTCAGGAACCTACATACCAAATTTCATCAAGATACCTCAAAATTTACTCAAGTTATCGTGTTAACGGACGGACGGACATGGCTCAATCAAATTTTTTTTCGATCCTGATTATTTTGATATATGGAAGTCTATATCTATCTCGATTCCTTTATATATGTACAACCAACCGTTATCCAATCAAACTTAATATACTCTGTGAGCTCTGCTCAACTGAGTATAAAAAAAAATCCAAAGCAAAAACTTTCATTTTTGCTATTGGTTTAGCGCCCGTAACGGCCGCTCAATTGATTCTATATTAAATACTAATGTTATTCTGCTTTCCGCCAATCATGTCCAAATTTCAGTGCCATCATGTCCAAATTTCAGTGCAATCATGTCCAAGTTTCAATTTCATTTCATTTCATTTCATTTCATTTATTTACTGACAGTATTAGCACATTAAGATCTTGTATGATCTTTTATAGTGCAACAATGGTTACATAATAATGAGTATAATTTTTTAAAACTTAAAACTTAAAAATGTATATATTATTCCATAAAGTAATAAAAGTGATAATATATAAGTTTCACAAGAATTGTGACAAGGACATTTTGCAGCAATGATTGACTAGATTAATAAGTAGCTAAGCTGAGATTCTAATTTGTACAAACTTTACCAAAGAAAGAAAATATAACATTCTTAAGGTTGCTTCTACTTAAGCTATTGCGAACCGAGTTGGGGATAGAGTTCCAAATGCGGATAGCATTGACAAAGAAAAGTCTTGCAGAGTTTAAATAATTGTAGCTGGGCACGATCAAGTCACTTATGCGAGCAGATCTAGAGAATGTTAGCTTGTTATATAAATAAGTAGGCATTTTATCAGCAATCACACGACACAATGCCAAATTGTATGCCAATTCTTCTTATGCTCGCTGGTCATCAATGCCAATATTTAGTGTTCGGTTTTTACCATGAACTATTACCAAATCCTTTCCGTTGTATGCATAATACTGATCTTTTTATTAATTGGTCCTCTGATGAAAAATCCGAACCAAAAAGCAAGTGGTGCCTTGTTAAAATTCCAATCTCTGTTTGTGTTGTCCTTTATCCGATTTTTAATCAACTTAAAAACAAAAAAAATGGTCAGGCTCTCTGGGCAGTCAGATCTTTTTTTAGCAGTTGTGCCAATTTTGATCTGTACTGGCAGGATCGCCATGAACTATTACCATATTTATTGAAATTAAACGCTAAGGTTCAGCGTCAGAATATGATTGTCTTTATTACTGATATACTTTCTCTTTTATAGTGAACGGTCTTACAATACTATTAGAAATATTATATACATACTTACATACTAGAAATAACTACATTCTATTACAAACAAATGCAAATGGATATGCTTGTTGTTGTCGGCATTCATATGAGGCTGAACTCCCCCTGTGTTGGGGTGAACACAGGCATGCCTAACGAACGAAACGATATCATTTCGTTACGATAATCAACGCTAATAAACGAAACGAAGTCATTTCGTTAATTTGACGATCTTAACGTTAATAAACGAAACGAAGTGACTTCGTTTCGTTTATTAACGTTGATTATCGTAACGAAATGATATCGTTTCGTTCGTTAAGCATGCCTGGGTGAACATAATTTATATGGGTCAACATTGTAATATGAGTGCAATATGACTGTGTGTGGTCGGTATTTAAATATGCATAAGAATGCATTCGCATAGGTCATGATACACATGCTGAAATGCATTGGCATAAAAAGGGGTAACGCATAATGCTACAATGTATATAAGTAGCATATCTCAGCTTACATGTCAATAAATGCTAGTGAAACTTCTTTTAAATGTATTTATAAGATAAACGGACTTAGACCTTCTAATTTTTTTTAATCCGGGATTAGTCGAAAGTTTTGGGGATCACTTCAGGTGGCTTAGCTGAAAATATATTTCAACGGAATACGACTCTATAGAAATATGTACAAAAAGTGTAGTACTCGGTTTGAGAAAAGCTCGCCACTGATGGAGATGAAGTACAAGAAGTTATAATTTTTAGTATAAGTATTAAGATATTACCTTCCAAAATTGTAACAGGATGTGCCATGCTTTTAAGATCTGGTCAGGTACATATGTACATGTAATGAATATCCAAATCTACACTTGACGCAACTGTTGGCAACATCATTAAATAGCTCTTGCGTAGAAGAACAGCAGCCAACTTCAACTGACAAATTCATTCATTCGTCTTCGTACTAGAAAACACACAATCTTTGTAAAGCAACAATTCTCTAGTTTTTAAACGGTTTTACTTAACTTGACTCTGTGTAGCGAGCGGCAGGCCGGCCGGCAGTTGTTTACGAATTTTATAATTAAAATTTAAGTAACTTCCTGATAAGCTACAAGCTTGAAACTTGGAATATACATAGCTCAAGCTCGATGACAATAAATGGCCGCTAGGTGGCGCAGGGATCGAGATATTAAAAACACTCGTATTTGTGGTCCGATTTGGCTCATATTTTGAACAAATATTACATACAGTCCGGTAGAAGTGACATCAAAATACTATGGAGTTCGAGGAGGGACAAGCATACGTGGCGCCGAGTCGAGTAAAGTCTTTGGAAGCATTATGTATTGAGCACTTAGATTGTAATAAATTGCCACCAAAGAGTCCTTGTAATAATGAGTCACTAAATGAACTAAATAGAAAGGCAATTAAATAAGGACTAAAAACTTAAAATAAAATATTAAAATAAATTTTAGTTAAACGGTTTTATTGAAAACAATATGTACTCACACTAATTAATAATAATACTAAAAGCTAGAAAATAATTAGATAGGTCCTAGGTACAATTCATCACACTCCTCATCAATCTAGGCCGTTGACCATACAATTAAATGAAAGCGTTGGGCGCGTGAAATTTCTAAAAATGTGAGGCGTAGCATAGTCTTAATAAGGTTGAGTTGGTCTTAATTATGAGTAGACTGCGGATGTTTATGCAATATAATATGTAAAGAATATGCAACATATATGCAGTTTATATGCAAGTTGTATGCAAATTAAAAATATTAATATTACAAATGTGAAAGTTTGGATATTTGGAAGTTCAGATGTTTGGATTTTCAGACGTTTGGCTTTGTGACTCAATAACGTAAGAACGGCTAGACGGATTTGGATGAAATTTGGCGCACATATAATCCCGTTGGCGTCATTTCGGGTCTGTTTCGGGGTCATTTGGGCTTCCTTCCGGTATCATTTTTGGATGGTTTTCAGAATCCCTCCGGGATACCGTCAAAGTCATTTCGGAATCATTTGGGGTCCTTTCCGGGATAATTTCAGGATGGTTCTCGGGATCCCGTCAGAGTCATTTCGGGATCATTTGTGGACCTCTCCGGGACCATTTCTGGATGTTTTTCGGGACTTTTTTGGGAATATTTATCCTTGCGGACCGAGGCGCGGCTAAAGGCTAGCTAAGAATAATCTGTGAATAAAATGCATTTAATCAGTCGATGAAATTTAAGATTTTATTACACAAAATAAGTTGTAGTTAAACCACAATAAACTACAATTGTTTTTTTTTTTAATTTGCGAAATTCTGACGCTTATCTGTTAAAATAAGCCTATATGCTGAAAAAGAATGCTCAACATCACAAGATCCTACCAGAGCATATTTAAATTTGCTCCAAAAGTGGCCGGAAATATGAATATCGGTTGCCAATACGTTTTTGCCACCGAAAGTATTTCTGCTAATTTTTATATGTCTCTGAAAGCTGAGTTCTATTTGCCCACATAGTCCAGGCGTTGCGTGAAGTCCTTGAAAATTTGTTTTTATATTGAATCTGTCAGAGGGAATCCACGAGACTTTAACTTGTTTGTGACATTTGGTAAACTTTCAAAATTTGTTTTAATATAAACAAAATCACCCATCCCTCCATCACACATGGAGTATGCGGATCAGCCTTGATATCCATCTTGGCGGTGACCTAGTCCCCTCCGTCAAGCGATGACCAGGAAATACCCCCCCCCAATCCAGGTTCTTATGCGGTACCGTGCCCATTGGAGGTTTGCAGCCGGGAGGTTAATCAGGCTGTATTTGAACGGAGCCTCTCTGATACCTGGTCGCCTCAGAGAGTATTTCGGTCTTACCGCGGTAAGGGGCTCTGCCGCGGCGGACGACTCATTTCCCCTTCGAAAATATTAGATCCTTAGCTGGCTTCGTCTGGCCAAGAGTCGTACGGCCCAGATGAATTCCAATAAAAACAATAACAAAACTTCGTCCTCCTCCGTAAGGG
This sequence comes from Eurosta solidaginis, assembly GCF_040869045.1. NCBI lineage: Eukaryota > Metazoa > Arthropoda > Insecta > Diptera > Tephritidae > Eurosta > Eurosta solidaginis. Next base: position 33,847,563 of record NC_090324.1, on the reverse strand, counting down.
GAAGGGCACCGTCGGCGCAACTGCCGAAGGGACAAACACGCCCTAAGGGTGCGAATGCAACAGTGGCTAGGGGGGCATTAAATAGAGGGAATAGTGACTTAGTGGGGGTTGGCACCAGTACGGCTGCGGGTGGAGTTGCGCTGGCAACGGCGAACGCCACCGTACCTACCGATGCCGAACGCCGACCAAGCGCGGGCACGGCGACCTGTCTTCCCGCGGCTGTGGCAGGGGTCTCACGACCTGGCCACTCCGAGCCAAGGGAAGAGGTAGCCGCAATTTTAGGTACAACCTGTGTACTGACCGCGATGGCAACTACGGGTCGGCTCTCCCCAAACCTTAGGAGGGCAACTTCAACGGGTTCAACAGCTTCTAGTGACTCGGTGGGGGCCAGTACCAATAAGACTGAAAAGGTAGTTGCGCCGGAAACGGCTTACACCGGAACGTCTGCTGCTACTGTGCGCCCACCAGATGTACCCGTTCCGTAATCGTTCTCCCTATGACCGCAGCAGGGGCCTCGCGATCTGCTCGCTCAGGGAAGACGGAGGCGGCAAAAAAGACTCAAATCGTGAGAGCGACCGCGTGGGAAACTTCGGGTCTGAACTCTGTCAGGGACATTTCCGGAGTTACCGGGATAAAAAACGGGCCGCTAAGGTCCTTAAAAATTATGAAGGGGTACCGCTGGACTCGCTGACACAGAGTGCCAGGAACGCGATGGAAAGGGCGCAAGCCCTGTTGCCAAATTTCCAAAACACTCTCGTGCCGGCTGCAAACAGCGCTACCCCCCCCCCCCCCCAAACGCCAAAGGTCGGACGAGGATATCAAACCTCCTCCGAAAAGACACCAAATACACCCTGGGGAAGGTAAGCCTACCTTTGCCGAGGTGGCTAAGGACAGGATCCTTATAGGTATCCTTTATCGTGGAAATTATCGTGGGGCCTTCCCGAAATGCCGGTGGCCGTATGTCCGGAACGAAATTGGTAACGCCGTTCTCGACGTAATGGCGGAGTCTCCGGCACCCCGCCACGTGGTACTGATGCGCGATGGTACCAGGGCCAGATCAAGGTCCTCGAATTGTTGATTTATATAAAGCAGCAGCTGCAAGGCTGGCCCTGTCTATCCCGGGGCTAAGATAGAGGTCGTTGACTGGACGGACATTCCAGCCAGGCCAAAGGCAAGAGCATGGGAGAGAGAAAGAATTCTGCGGATACTACAGGTCATGAACCCGGCTCTCCCGACGTACGACTGCTGTGTATTCCGAGTCGAGGACGCTGTTGGACCTGTGGGGCAGGTCGTCTTGGCCCTCAATAAGGATGCTCTCGAGCACCTCAGTAGGAGCAATGGGAGGGTGTATTACGGCATCGACGATGACGTAATACATGTATACCGTGGCGACGCGCAACGCGCATCCCTTTCGGCTGCCTCGTTGGCCAAGGTAACCGGGACAGCCGAAGAGGAAGCGGAGCTCTCCGGCACAGAGTGTATGGTTTCCGCCTCGCCCGATTGTGCAGGTACTCTGGGCAATCTGACGATGGAGGATTATCTGCTGAATAGCGACGGGGAAGAGGCCGATGTTACGGTAGTGCAGGGAGGGGAGTTTGAATCACCTCACACTGAGGGTGCTTCAGATAAATCTCCACAAGTGTAAAGCAGCCTCTGTTGCTCTCATTAGTCGCCTTTCTAAAGGCGACTTCGACGTGGTCCTCATACAAGGACCCTGGGTAAATAACTCCAGGATCTGCGGTTTGGGGGCCGGTGGGTTCAAGCTCATCCGAGCTTCAGCAGAAGGTAAAGTTAGAACATGTATCCTGGTAAAGTCTGAGCTAAACATCTTTTTTTACCTAAATATAGCAATTGCGACATGACTGCGGTCAGCGTGGCAGTTGGGAAGACTGGCATAACGATTGCATCTGTGTATATGCCGTATGATGCTGAGCAACCTCCTCCGCATAGGATAGTGAAAGATCTGATGGCCGAGCTCAGCAAAGGCCACTTAATTATCGGAGCGGACGCAAATGCGCATCACGTCCAATGGGGAAGTTCCGATATCAGCACTCGTGGTGAGTCACTTTTTGATTACCTTTTAACAACTAACCTGGTAGTTTGCAATATTGGTAACGAACCAACTTTTATTACTAAAAATCGTAGAGAGGTCATAGACCTCACCATTTGTACTGAAATTAGTTATGGATGTGTAAAAAAATTGCGTGTTCTAGAGGAACACTCCTTCTCAGACCACCGCTACATCGAAGTTGTGAGCGAATTTTTGGTGGAACAACCCATCGTAAAACGCAACCCGCGCAATACGAACTGCGAAACCCACAATTTTTTGCTATCTAGGAACCTACAGGAATTGTTCTCGCAAAGCCCCTCTTCAGCGGAGCAGCTTGAGGATCTGGTAGCGACCTTTACAACGGCTTTCTCGAATGCCCTCGAACAGGCTTGCCCACAGCCAAAACCACGCAGAAAGCGCAAACCCCACTGGTGGTCCCATGACCTGGACTTACTTCGCTTATCCTGCAGGACACAGTACAACAGGGCAAAAAGCCTAGACAATGAGCCACAATTGCTATTATACAAAGACAATTTAAGGGCATACGAAAAAGCCCTAAGACAGGCGAAGAGAACTTCGTTGGGAAACTTCTGCACAGGAGTAGAAAGCGTTAACGATACAGCATAGATTTGGCAAATATCCGGGTACCTGTGATTTTGTCAAAGCTACTGAAATATCACAGTACACTTCGACGACAGCTTCCAAGGAATAATAGTGACTGATTACCTGTGACAGCATTTATTTCCCGTTACCAATCATAGACTCAAGCATAGCTCTAATCACAGTAACAAATCGCTTCTATGCTATGAACCAATACAATGAGAAAGTTAATTAAGCTGCGACTGAATAGCAGTAGATGTCCCAAAAAATTACGTAGAGCTTATTATTCGCAACACAATCCACAGGGGAAAATATAAAACTGAGGTAATTCTATATGACAGCATAAGGCAAGTTGCACACGAGGCTACGCGTCATAGACGCTGCAGGCGAAATTTGTACGCTTTGATGCCGAACACATGTATTTGAATGGTGAGCTGCATACGTGACGTCAGCTGCATGAAAGCGACAAAGGATGATATTTGTGTGTAGCTAAGTGTACAGCAATGTTGGTCGCTGAGCGTACGTACGCTTGAAAAAAAGGAACAACAAGATGTTTGTTTACATTTTTTTGTACGCAAATTTTTTTGTACAAATTTGTGTAATTAGTTAAAAAATGTCACTTTAGTTAACAAAGTGCATAAAAGATATATTACCAAAGCGAAAAAGAGTACTAAACACCACAGCAGCTTGGTTAGACATTGTTGAAGCGTTTAAAAGGCTAAAAAGTGTTAGAAACAAGAAATTACCCTTTATCTAGTTCGCGGTGGTTTAAACTTGCCTTTCATAATTTGCAAAGGCACGGGGATGCAAACAACGTTTAATACCTATTTTCCTTTGGTTTCGGGGACGGATGTAGCTGAAGAAATTTTATTTTTTTTTCAGTAATTGTTTCCTTTTTGAAGCGACGCTCGAAAGTAGCTTCGTGGGCAGATCTTGAGGCGTAGAGAAATTGTAGCTATATGAAATATATTTTCACGGATATTAGCATCACTAAGCTATACCATCACTAAGGCGATGCTAAGGCCATGCTAAGTGGTATTTACGTCATTAATCAAATCATGTATACACATATATAAGGCAGCCGAGAGATGTCACACACAGATGCATTTACTTATACGCCTATGTGTGTGCGAGAGACTGTAAACTACGAAAACACACACATCTGAGAGACGCTGAAAAGTAGACAATTGTAAACAAGTAGAAACTACATGAGAACTATAAACACACGAAATAGTTGATGAATGCAGCGTAAACTATAAAAGCGGCGCAAGCGAGTAAGAAGTAATTCAGTTTGATTTGAGTTGTCAAGCAGTTTCGATTAAGACGATATCTAGCGAGCAATAGCAGTATTATTTTGAAAGTCAGTTTCATTTAAGCTATCAGTTTGGTTATTAAGCCAGCTAATTGCAAAGTATAAGAGTTATTGCGAAGTACTTTAATAAAGCCCATTTTTCCATTATTCAATATTGGAGTTATTTATTCAACAGTTTAGTGATCCGAACGTTAGCAGAAGATTGCAAATAAGGCGAATTGCAGTAAATTTGTTACAATTGGTGTCAGAAGAGGAATTGTTGAATAAATTCCAGAGGACAACAAGAACATGGCAAAGTTAAGTGAATTGAAGATCCCGCCACTGAAGAAGGAGTTGGAGAGCCGTGGATTGAATACAAGCGGCGTTAAACTCGAACTTCAGGCACGGCTACGAGAGGCAATGGAAGCAGAAGGAATTGATGTGGACGAGTATGTCTTTTATCCTGATGGGGAGTAGACAACAACAAAAATTGAAGAGAAAAACGAAACATCGCACACAGTTACGAGCACAGACTTGAACATGATTTTGGCTGCAATATCTGCTCAAACATCGACAATGTCATCTCAACTAGAAGAACAGAAAACGTATATGTCATTACAATTGGAATCGCAGGAGACACGTATAACATCCAAGATTGAAGCACAGGAGACACGTATATCCGAAATGTCGTCGCAAATGTCATCTCAACTGGTAGAGCAGAAGACATATATGGCATCCCAGCTGGAATCACATGAGACACGTATTTCAGAAATGTCGACACAGATTACATCAAAGATGGAAACACAACTAAAAGAGCAAGAAGCGCGTATATCATCAAAACTCGAAGCGCGTATGGACGAGAAAATAACGCAGTTTGAAGAAAAACTCGAGGCAGAGGAGGATGCTTTGAGAGGTCGTATACAGGAATTGCAACTAATTCGCCCAGTTGTTTCAGCGAGTAATACGAAGGTAAAAACTCCATCTTTTGACGGTTCTGTTCCTTTCCAGGTCTTCAAGCTACAGTTTGAGAAGACCGCAGCAGTGGACAACTGGAATGCGGAAGATAAAGTTGCTGCACTGTTCGTGGCATTGAAGGGGCCAGCAGCGGAAATCCTACAGACAATTCCCGAAGGAGAGCGGAACAATTATGAAGCATTGATGGCTGCTGTAGAACGACGTTATGGAAGCGAGCATAGAAAACAGATATTCCAAATTGAGTTGCAAAACCGGTACCAAAAAGCAAATGAGACATTGCAGGAGTTTGCTTCAGATATTGAAAGATTGGCTCATCTTGCAAATGCGGACGCACCCGTGGAATACACTGAAAGGGTAAAAATCCAGAGTTTCATAAATGGCATACGAGATGTGGAAACGAAGCGGGCTACATATGCGAATCCAAAACTAACATTCGCAGAAACGGTGTCACAAGCTCTGATTCAGGAAACAGCGTCGCTTCTGTGTAAGCCAGTTTTCAAAGCACGCCATGTGGAAGTAGAAAGGCCAGAGTGGGTAGACGCAATATTGGAGGCGCTGAGAGGATCGCAAAAGCGGAGTGAAAAAGTTATCAAATGCGGGAGTCCGGTCACATTGCACGTCATTGCGATCTTGGTCCTAATAGTTCCAACAATGTGGGTGGCCGTAAACGTAAAGCTGGAGGAGGTGAGCAAGAGCGTGTCGGATGTAAAGAACGAAAACTTGCCCCGGCTATTGAATGTCCTGTGATATCTGTGTCGCAAATTGGAAGGAAATCAAGCAGACTTACCGTCAGAGGGAATGTGGATGGCAAGGAGCGTGTACTGACTGTAGATACGGGCGCATGTCATTCCTTGATCCGATCTGACTTGGTCAACAGGAGAGTAAAACCGTTACCTGGAGCGAGGTTGCGTACGGTCACTGGCAAGTATAACCAAGTCCGGGGAGAAGTGATCTGTGAAGTCTTAATTGGGAAGGTCATGGTTTTACACAAATTCGTTGTGGCGGATATTGTTGATGAAGTTATATTGGGAGTGGATTTCTTGGTTGATCATGACATCAAGATCGATATGCAGAGAAGGGTGATGCATTATGAGAACCAAGATGTGCCACTTAACTTCGGTTTAGAAAAAGGGTTCAGCAGTAAGCGAGTGCTGGTGGAGAAGACTCGACAAAGGCCACGAAAGTCAAAAGGAAAGGTTGATGGGTCGAATGTGCCAAATAAAGCGAAATTAAAAGTACTTGCGAGAAAACGACCGGCATCGACAAACCCTAATGGATGCACTAAAATGACTGAAAGAATTTTTCAGAAAGAATGCGAGGAAGGTTTCAAGCCAGCTCGCACTTCTGTTGGGAAACGTCGGAACGATACTGAGTATGTGAAGCCAATCCGTCAAGAACAAGCTCTACAAAGTAGTTCTTCATTGGCCAAGCAACAGAGTGCGAGAGAACGATCCAGAATAATGAGTAGTAAGATGGAACACAGGTACGACAAGGAAAATAATTCGGAAGGTTTCCTGGAGGGAGATTTGGTACCGCTATACAACCCTCATCGGCGGAAAGGTGTTCCATCCAAATATCGGTGCAGTTGGGAAGGCCCGTACAGAGTTGTGAAGACGATCAGTGATGTCATCTACCGCATACAAGCAATTGGGAAATCACGAAATAGAAGGGTGGTTCATTTGGAGAGGCTAGTAGCGGTTAGATCGAGAGATTCGTCTGATCGGGACGATCAGACTTAGGTGGAGGGCAGTGTCACGGATATTAGCATCACTAAGCTATACCATCACTAAGGCGATGTTAAGGCCATGCTAAGCGGTATTTACGTCATTAATCAAATCATGTATACATATATATAAGGCAGCCGAGAGATGTCACACACAGATGCATTTACTTATACGCCTATGTGTGTGCGAGAGACTGTAAACTACAAAAACACACACATCTGAGAGACGCTGAAAAGTAGACAATTGTAAACAAGTAGAAACTATATGAGAACTATAAACACACGAAATAGTTGGTAAGTTCTGGAAATAGAAGAGCCTAGATGTATGCAGCGTAAACTATAAAAGCGGCGCAAGCGAGTAAGAAGTAATTCAGTTTGATTTGAGTTGTCAAGCAGTTTCGATTAAGACGATATCTAGCGAACAATAGCAGTATTATTTTGAAAGTCAGTTTCATTTAAGCTATCAGTTTGGTTATTAAGCCAGCTAATTGCAAAGTATAAGTGTTATTGTGAAGTACTTTAATAAAGGCCATTTTTCCATTATTCAATATTGGAGTTATTTATTCAACAGTCTAGTGATTCGAAGGTTAGCAGAAGATTGCAAATAAGGCGAATTGCAGTAAATTCGTTACAATATAGACGCGTATATGTTGCGTAGCCTCGTGTGCACCTTGCCTAACACTGCTAATACGCAGCCAAAAATATCCGGAGAGGTGTCAAAGGACGCGTATTAACCTCAACAACAACAATCCGAAGGCCGAAAATAAAAATTTTAGCTCGTTCAAAAAATATGTGCTCCGAAACCGGTTTGGAGACCAAAACTATATTCGCGTAAAATACTTATGTTCACAATTTTTTGTGGGTATCACAAAATCTTCAAAATTACAACAATCACATGAAAATTTTCATCTTCTTTCGCAAATATCTATTGAAAGATCCAAAATTTTAATTTTCCGCCTTCGGATTATTGTTGTCGAGGTTAATACGCGTCTTTTGACACCTCTCACGATACTTTTAGGTGCGTATTAGCAGTCCCTACAAAAATTGTTGGATTACGTGTTCAATTTTCTTCATGTTGGAGTACTCTAACAATACTCGTTTGCAATGCGTTTGCGGTCCACCATCCGCCGATCATAGCTTGTTTTTTAACGACAGTGAAGACGATCGAACAGAGTTGCCAAAAGTTAAATATTGCATGCAAATTACTAATAATAAAATTTTAGTTTGGCAACTCTGATAAAATGCAACAGCGCACTGGTTTTATTTATACATACTAAAGTATGTATAGAGAAATATTAGTTTCTTTATTCACGCAAATGCTAAATAACATAAAAATATTCGTAATATAAAATATAAAAGTTGTATTGCCCCTCTTCATTTACTTTCATTTTAAATTAAATTCACTTCGATAATTTTTTCCGACACAATTCCTCTTTAGTATTTTGGCATATGATCCTCTGTGGGTGCTCCATGGAGTACTATAGTGAAAGTACTTTGGAAAGTACTCTCACGTATGTACTCTATGGAATACTCACAAACAAATCGAGAGTGGGATCACCTACTCCTCTCCTAGGACATCTCAATGTTAATTGGAGCACATTTTTTGTATGAAAACAGATTAGATTTGGAGCAGTTCTATACTCCCAAAGGAGTATTCATTACATTATTTACAGAGTACTCGCGTTTTTTGAAGGGGTGTCATGCTGTCGTATAGAATCACCAAAACTGATTCCTGTTGGCGTGGTATTTGTTTTTTTAGTCACAGTCACGGTTAAAAGCAGCTGTGACTGAGAAGTCACAATCACAGATAAAATTTTTCCTCAAAAATCACGGTATCGGCCAATATTAATACAGCAAGGCTGCGATGCTTGCTTTCAAAATCCCAAAAGCAATGAGCTTTTTGCGGTGGCATGACGGTACATGGAGCAGCTCAGAAGGGGAGACTCTACAGCTGCTCCTGGACATACATTTTCCTGGAAGCCGGAACTACCCACCAGAAGTACCTTTAACAAATCTGGCCGTAAATATACCCATAACGGAGGAGAGGGTTAAGTGGCAGTTAAAAGCTTTAAACATTTCAAGGCTGCCGTACCGGACGGGATCATTCCCGCGCAACTTATTAACTCCTTGGAGGTAACAGCCAGATGGCTATGTCATATCTATTCTGACTGTTTGGCTTTAAATTATATTCCGCATGCGTGGAGAAACGCTACGGTCATTTTCATTCCTAAGGTTGGTAAAGCCTCTCATTACGAGCCAAAGGACTATAGACCGATTAGTCTCTCGTCCTTTGTGCTAAAGGCCCTGGAGAGGATCGTAAGTGATTTAAGCACGACAACTATTGATAGCAAGCTCATATCTGGCTATGAACATGCCTACATCAAGGGCCAATCCACTGAGATTGCGCTGCATAGCCTAGTCTCTATTACAGAAACATCCTTGATCGAAAAGGACTTTTGTCTGGTGGCTTTCCTTAGTATTGAAGGAGCCTTCAACTATATAAGCCCAGACGCCGCCAAAAACGCCTTGACGGATCTGGGCGTAACCAGGTCCCTCGTGGTACTAATCGATCAACTACTCAGGCGAAAGAAAATACTTTCATCCGTGGAGGAGTCTGATAGAATACGCTATATCTCAAGAGGCACGCCTCAGGGCGGGGTTCTTTCCCCGTTCTTATGGAAGCTAACGGTGAACTCGTTATTAGGAGACATACGCTGGGTTGGCTGCAAGGTTGTGGCATTTGCGGACGCCCTAGCTATCGCTTATAGGGGCAAATTCCCCCAAACCTTGTGTGACTTGATGCAAGTAGCACTGCGATGGGTTTCCTCGTGGGCCTCCAGATGCGGATCAGCGTCTATTCAGACAAGGTGGAACTTCTTCTATACACCAAACGGTACAAAATACCACCGTTAACTCTACCGGAACTAAACGGAGTGCGCCTTAGTTTGGCCTATAGGGCTAAATTCCTAGGCGTAGTGCTGGACAACAGGTTGAACTGGAAAGATAATATTATCCAGCTCCGGGAAAAAGCGTATATCGCTTTATGCACGTGTAAAAGAGTCATAGGCAAAAAATGGGGTCTAACCCCCAACATTTGCAGATGGTTCTACACATCGATTATCCGGCCCATACTGATGTGCGGGGTATTAGTATGGTGGACAGCCTTGAATAAGGCGTCAAACCGAAACTTACTAGAAAAAGTGCACAAATCTAGTATAATCTGTATAAGTGGTGCTCTGAGAACAACGCCAAGTGCTGATCTTGAAATCATTCTTGACATCGTACCTTTGCATCTAGCAGGATACCGCGCAGCTGCAACGTTAGCACTGCGGTTAAGAGAATCGTTCAGTTGGAGCACTAAGCCTACAGGTCACGTCAGCATACTGTGTAACTACGACTACCTTCCTCGAAGTACGGACCGGTGTGCGAACATAACAGTTGCGGACAGCAAGTTTATAGTAAAAATTCCCAGCAGGGAAGATTGGGTGGAGCCGGGCAGGTTCCTGGATACCACAGGCAGCACATCCATATTCACCGACGGTTCTAAGCTGGACGGTAGGGTTGGATGGGGGTATTTTAAAAGGACCCAGATCTCCAACTTTCTTTCAGACTACCAGATCAGTGCAGCGTCTTCCAAGCAGAAGTAGCAGCTATCATGGAAGCCGCGAGTCAAATAGGCTCACAAAATACCGGCAAGGAAATCTTTATTTTCAACAGAACCGTGTACACCTCACATGGGTCCCGGGACACAGGGGCATAGAGGGAACTGCGCTGCAGACAAACTTTCTAGGCAGGGTACGACCAGACATATTCTTCCTGACAAAGAACGCCTAGGTATGCCTTTGGCACTTGAAGCTAATGCTATAAGAGTATACCTACAGTCAAGCCAACGAAAGATGGCTACTAACCTCGGGGTGTAGAACATCAAAGCAATCCTGGCCTAAATGGGATACTAAGAGAACCTGTCACGTATACACCCTAAGCAGGGACAAAATCTCCTCACTTGTAGGAGTTCTGACTGGGCTCTGCCTCATCGGACGACATGCGGAAAGGCTACGAGCGCCCTTTCGACGATGCTGCAGAAGTTGTAAAGAAGACGAGGAAGAGGAAACGGTGATGCACCTCATCTGCAACTGCCCGGCGTTAAGTGGCCCCAGACAACGCTGTCTGGGAGTTCTCTTCCTGGGCAACCTCCGCCAGGTCTGGGAGCATGATATAAGGGACTTGGTAGCTTTTATCAGGTCCTCGAAATGGTTCGAAGAGGAGGTGGTACCACAGCGGGCCAACTGATACTCGCCTATGTGTGCCCATGGAGCAGCCACTACTACCTAACCTAACCTAAGCTTTACATAGCTAGGTATAAAATTTCAAAGTTTAGTTCTTCAGAACAAACCTCCTTAATTTTTTCCAAGTCGTTGACATAAAAAAAGGTTGCTTCCAACCATGTACCCCATCGCGTTAATACTGGTTGTGGTGGTAGTGAGTATTGGCAAGTATTTCCCTATACGTTTCAATACGAAGCGAGGCTTTTATAAATATTTTTTAACCAAATAAATCAATGTGTTCACATTTGAAAAATATTTCCGAATTTCCTCGGCGACACGCTTAAAGGCAAGGCACGTTAAATGGATAAGATTTGGATAAAAACATCTCAACACTTCATAAGCATTTTACATGTATGCGGCGGTGTCTGTAACCACAAATAAGACTTTCTCGCCATTTTCACCGTGTAACCACAAAATCCTTAAGGCATTGTTGACGAATCTAGCGATGGTGTCCGCATTAGTCATTGGTAACTGCTTGCAGGCGAACAAGTGGGAATTTGATGTTTCTTCCGCCCCGACGAAAGTGAAACATTTCAACCACGAATCACCAACTGCATCTTGGACGTCATGCCTAACGATACCGAGGAAACATTTCGGGATGCAATAGCTCCATTAAAAGTGACACGACTTGCAGTACAGCCACCACCATTTTGGAAACCAGACCGCGCTTATAGTTTGCGCAGGTTTAAGTGCAGTTTGCACAAGTAGGAATTACTACGCATGAATCCAAGTACTTCACGATTGTAGCTGAAATCGGTGCAGTAGTACTTGCACACGCTAGTGACATTATTTCGTTCCCACCCACTACAAGCAAACACTACGCGTTAAAAAAACGAATAATTGAAGAATGGAAGAACATTAGTACATCAGGGGGTGATAGGACAGCAACCATTTCGGAATTGGTAGGTAAATTGAACCGGTTGGTAAAACAGGACGCAGCTTATAAACTTCAACGTATTGAAGTGCCTCAGAAGTCACGACAAACCAGCACAGGCAATGATTTAACTCTAGATTCAAACCAGGATTTTGTTGCTATCACCGTACGTTTGGCGAAAACGCAACGCGGTGCTGGTCGCCATGTACGTCCAGACAGAAGCGATCGGAAAACGATACAGAATGTGTTTAGTCAAATTTCTAATCAACACGGACGGCGAAATTTCGGAGGTGCTCAAACGACACGGGGAGAGTACGCAGCCTAGTGCATTGAAGCTGGTTGTTGCAAACAACACTAAAATTATAGCTTACGGTAAATTACATATAACATTAAATCTAGACCTTTTGCTGGTATTTCATCATCGTCCTATAATAGGTCCTGACGAACTACGATGTGCTGATGGACTTAAAAAATAAAACAATCATCGACGAAGCAACGCAAACTCGAGAACTATGCCAAATAATAACGGCACCACTTGGTTTACTCTCTTTAAGAAGCGAATCGGCCAGTGATGGTAGTTCAATGTTATATAGAAACATGATTATCACATGTGGCACAAAGAGTGCGTCATCTTTCACCTGAAAAACTCGGGTTCGCGAAAAAAGAATTCGACTACCTAATCGACCGAGGTATACGTCAGTACCCAGATAGTCAATAGGATAGCCCGCTGCACATAGTGCAGAACTCGATAGCATATTCAGGATTTTGGTGGTGACCTGTACGGCAAGAAAATTTTTTCAGTAAAAAGGCGCACCACCAAATCCTAGTGCATCCAGCAGATCTACCAAATGCGCCAATCCTGACGCCGTTCGGACTTTTTGAATTTGAATATATGACATTCGGGTTTAGCAATGCTGCCCAAACGTTCCAACGTTACATCGACGAAACCGTCAAAGGACTATCTATTTTATGCTCTTATTTTAGCGACGTACACGTTGGTTCCGTTTTACAGCAGCTAGTCGATGTTATGTTTATGCCATTTGGTTCTTTTTACAAAAGTTACTCCAACAGAAAAACGGTATAGCGCGTATGATCCTGCACTGACTGTGATTTACAAGGCGATCCGAAATTTCAGGTATCATTAGAAGGAACAGTTTTCACTATTTGCACCGATCACAAGCCTATAGCGCACGCATTTGGGCAAAAACTAGAGTTTCACAACGGCAAATTCGACAGCTTAATTTCATCAGTCGGTTTTCTTCCGAGGAATACACATCATTTGGGCTGACAATCTAGCCGATATGCTCTCAAGTAGATCTTCAAGTACCAGTAGATCTTCAACAATTACATGACGAACAAACAAGATACGATGAACTTAACAGACTGTAGTGATGCCACGATATTTCGCTTTTGGTGATTGTATCGCCAATAGCTATAGCTATTGCAACCCAAATATATCAGTGATTGGCGATTTTCCTTCATTCGATTCTTTTGAATGACAATCACCTCTGGCAGAATATCGCCAATAGCGATTGGCGATTTTCCTTCAACATGAAATTCTAATACTAATAGTGATAGCGGCGATGCAATCATCGATAATGAAATATCGTTCATCACCACTCATCTGTGTGCTTTACTTTCCGACTGAGTAAAAAAGTTTATTAGATACAAAAAGGAATAATTTTCTTGAAAATTGGAAAGAATATACCTTTAGAAAAGTTTACCAGCTATTATCGAAGCATCAGTACAATCTGAGTACATCGTATGCTATTGGTACTGGTGTACTACAATCCGTTACAGAATTTAAGGATTTAGGAGTTGTGTTTGACGCAAAGTTTAATTTCAACAGTCATTCAAATGGTATAATTTCAAAATCATATTCTCTTTGGGTTTCATTCGTCGCAACTCGTCTGAATTTGCCGACCCTTACACCCATAAATAACTCTTTTCGTCGCTTGTCCGGTCACATTTGGAGTATGCAGTCTTTATTTGGCGACCATATGATCAGTTTTCGATCAATAGGATCGAACGTGTGCAAAAAGTTTTTCTGAAACACGCATTACGTTCCCTTCGGTTTGAAGATCCAGCTCCCTCGCATGATGCTCGACGTATGCTAATAAATTTGGATTCTTTGGAAAATCGACGGAAAGTTCTTTCACTTGGGTTCGCGTTTAACGTTATTAATGGCGTAATTGATTGTCCAGTTTTACTTGAGCGTATTAGTTTTAATGTTCTGCGAAGAAATCTGCGTACAATGTCCCCTTTTATTTAGAAAATTTTAAAACAAAATATGCGAGTATGGCGCCTATTGGTCGGGTATTGGTTGAAATGAATGCTTTATTTTCAATCACAAACCATGTTGACTTTGCTTCCTCAAAATCAAACTTTGTAGAAACATTTAATGCAATTTGTTAGTAAAAAACTTGTGTTTTGTATTATTTTATATAATATTCACTTCTCTGTTTGGGATTTATCTAAATATATTGTTCTAGTCTGTAAGGTACTTGGTACTGTAGACTTAAATAAATAAATAAATAATATCGGGATAGTTGTCTTAAGAACTGCACAACGAAAAAAAATTCTCGTCAACAGAGGGTGGTAAATAAGGGCTACTTTTTGTGCAGAGAAATTGTGGAAACGGCGAATGGAACAAAGCAAACTTGCTAACAAAAAATGGTTTTGTAATGGGCGTGGAAGCACATCTGGATCCCATTAATCATTCGGTGAGGGCTAAACATAGGGAAGTCACCCTACATTTTGAAGGTCCACTTGGAGAAACAGTCCTAAAATGTTACTCGTGTGGCGTACGTAATTTATTTGTATTAGGATTCATTCCAGCACATGCTGATTCTGTTGTAGTGTTGTTATGCCGGTAAGCTGAAAATGGAGTAAATATTAAAAACTGCATCTATTTAAACGAATAAATTTAAATTTTAGTCAACCATGTGCAGCGCAAATCTCTTTGAAAAGATATGAATTGGGATCAAGAACAATGGACGCCACTTATAACTCGTTCGTTTTTGTCGTGGTTGGTTAAGGTGCCTACCGATCAGGAGCAGTTGCGTGTAAGACAAATATCAGCAGCACAAATAAACAAATTGGAGGAATTATGGAAGGAAAAAATTGATGCAACATTTCAGGATTTAGAGAAGCCAGGTATAGATACTGAACCATCATAAGTGATATTGCGTTATGAAGATGGTTATCAATACGAGAAAGTTTTTGGTCCACTTGTGCGCCTAGAAATAGAATACGATAAAAGTTTAGAAGAATCGCAAACACAGGAGGGTATAGAAATAAGATGTGACGTTGGCTCAAACAAAAAAACAATAGCATATTTTAGGCTTGCTAAAACTGATTCGGACATGAAACTAAGGTAACGTTTTACAGGACCGTGCACCACCTAATTTTTATCGAAATTTCTCAAAGGTGGTATCAAAAGTTGTTTACAAAAAACCGTGAAACGACCCTGGGAGGGTCCGAAATATGGGACCCGATAGATAATTTTTTTGCATAGACACACATAGTGTGTGTGTGTACACCAAATGTGGCAAGAATGGAAATTTGAACCAATTTTTTGCTTATATCTTTTGACAGAAATAAAAATTAAATTTTCGGATTCTTAAAACGGAGGTCGAGATGCGTCTTTTGATACGACCTTTGATAAATTTCGATAAAAATTAGGTGGTGCTCCGTCTTGTAAAACGTTACGGAAACAGCAGATGCTTTCATTAGTTAATACCTCTAGGCTGTAGCCGTTAACAGTTTTATAAAATTTGTGTTTTTAATGGAAAAATAAAAGAATTATAGAAACATATATCACTCGTCTTATTGTAAACAGATTAACTCAAAATGAAAGTTTTTTGGGAGAATGCAATTCAAGCTTTGTCATATGGTTTGTATATGGTTGAATTCTCCGGCTAATTTCTAGGGACTGAAGTGGGTGGCTAATTTTCTGCTAAAGAATATTTTTACAATAGTTTGAAGAATTTGCTATATTTTTCCTCTGTATTTTTCATTAAAAATTGATTCACTTTACTATACAAATATTATGCAGCCAAATAGAACTTTCAGAATAAATTTATGCGGAGTATTTCTGAATACATCGGTGTAGTATAATATAGTAAATAAATCATGTTTTTATGGTGTTACATATACAGATTTATTCCGGGTTGATTCGTCTTACATCTAAAAATCAAAGCATTTTCAATTAGCAAAATTTATAAAACAAAGATGCATAGACATCTATTCCAGCTAGTTTCATCTCATTGAGTGTAATACGATTCTGAACATATTGCCATCAGCCAGTTAATAATATATATTATAACATCTCAGAAAATTAGAATTTCACATTACATCAGTTTACAATAAAAGGTGCATATTTTTTTCTTTTTATTCCAATTTTGGTTCATATATTCTGTATACTAAATTAAATTAATGTATAACATTCAATCTACTCCGGTAAACAAACTTAAACATTCATTTTTTATATCCAAGTATACAAATAATTGCAGATTCGCTTATTAAAGATAAATTAAAGCGATCGCCATAGCTGTAAGAAATAGCCATATCTATATTCACTGATAGCTCAAAATCGCTGTATCGCCCCATCATATCTGCTGTATAGAATCGCTTGTTAATAGAAAGCGATCGCTATAGCTATAAAAAATAGCCATATCTATTTTCACTGATAGCTCAAAATCGCCACACCGTCCATAACTAACAGACTGCTGGATGGCGAAGAACCTTCTTTGCAGTTGGCACCCAAGTACAGGTGTAGTTTGCGACAAATGAACCAGAACACTACGACCGTACGTTCCCAAAGTTTAACGACAGATAATATTTAATGCTAGTCATGGTTTAGCTCATTCAGGTGCAAAACCAGCTACTAAGTTGATAGCAAAAATCTATGTATGGAACAAAATGGGAAGCGTCATACGCAGTTGGGTGTGCAGTTCCCTGGCTTGTCAACGCACAGTGTTTCGTGTAGAACAAGCTAGCTCGACAAAATTATTTTATGAGATTTTCCGTTTCATATGCAGTCATTTATTATAACTACGTCATTTTTTTCAGCCATATGTTCTTTTTTTTGATTTTTTTCCAAAATTTTACTTCATATGCATACATTTGCTTATTTCATATACAGTAACTCATGTGAATAAGTGACATACATAGATCCAAAAAAATTTAAAGGACTTAAGAATATTATTTTATTGTACTTAAATTGAATGGACTACAAATCTCAATACTCTAAAAAATTCTAACGGTTCCGAAAAAAAAAATTAAAATTTTTTATGAAAATTCGTTGAATTTTTCAAACATTTTTTAAATATAATTTAGTTTTTGTTATAGATCGTGACAAATTTTCTTATGGGAAATTAGTTAAAATAAATTTGCGAAAGCGAAAATTGTAAGAATTGTCCAAAAAGGGGTGTCTACTTATCTATGTGAGTGACTGTACATATGTACATACATATTTTGTATTTATTTGAGTATTTATCCTGGCACTACAATTTTTACAAAATTATTTTATAGTACCAGTCAGGAATGTAAAAGTGAATTACAATAATAATAATAACAATGTAAATATCTAAATTAATTATGTGAAAATTACTTATTAAAAAAATTTAAAAGTAAAGTATCATACAAAGTAGAAAATCCAATAGATTTAAATTAAATAAAACCTGATCCAACAAAAAGTTATAGGGTAGGTTATCTTTTATAATTATGTTATTATTCGCTATCATCACTTTCATTCGAGGAGTCACTTGTGGAATAGTCATGAGCATCAGCAACACTACTGTGAAAGCTTGAAACAACTGGGGTATTTATTGACTCCTCAACATTATCGAGGGACAGTAAATTTAAGACTTGTGAAGTCAGAATTTTAAATGTTTTCTTAGGTATCTCCCTAAAACTCGAGGATCCGATGTTATAAGCAAGATATTCATAAGATCTCTATTCATGGCTTCACGCGACTGCTTTTCTGTGTTTCGTCTCAAATCTTTGTTACGGGCTTCCTGTGCTTCCTCAGAAAGTTGACCAATAGGTAAAATTGCTGATTTTATAATATCAGTACTATGCACTAAGATTTTATGAACTGTAACAGGCATATTAAACCATGGATAGAGATCTATGTATAGTTTTTTAGTCTCGACCGCAAATTTTTCAAATCTTTGGATATTTATATTTACCCAGATGCTAATGCGCGAAGGAGTGTCGAATCTTTTGATGAGCATTACATCCAATTCCGTAATCTCAGCACTAGCCTCAGAATTTTCGAAAAACCTACGAGCAGTGTTGCCGTCATTGGTATTGCCGAAACCTGGTTTTGGTTTATCTTTTATCAATCCAAGTACACTTTTAAATTTATTCTGGATTTCGTTGGAACGTAGCTTTACACTCTCTTTATCTGCCTCATTCCTAAGCTGCCATTTTTTTACTTCGAGGCGATAACTTATGTGAAGCAATCATTCAAAACATCTTATCTATGCATGGAGAGTAGACAAACCAAAATCAAGATTATCTCGGTTAGGCGTAAAGTCCCGTAACTCATTATTCATATCTTTTGGAGTGGCACCACAAATATAACACTTTTGTGCGGAAGAAGTTTCAGTCAAAGCATTGCAAACTTTTCTGTCAATAATTGTTAGAAGCATATTGTGATTTACGGAAACTTCGTATTCTTCGAGCATGTACTTTGTTGGCAACAACGCATTTATCTGCTCTAAAAGTTTGTTCGTTTCAAAAACAATAAAATCTTTTGTTTCCTTAGAAAAAATAAATTTAATTGGACGAAAATACATGATAGAAGAAGGTCGAGGATTCTGCCAAACAATGTTACCTTTTTCATCCTGTAATTGAAGAGGAACGAAAGAAAATATAAACAAAAACTTATCAGTGTCAGAACTGCATGTAAACTTTTGCTTATATGTGCTATGGCCAGAGCATTCATCGCAACCCTACTTGCTGATTAAAGTATACGTCAAGTTTGTAGGTAATAAACTAACAAAAACTTCTTGATTTGCTAAAACTAAACGCTCAACAGTTTTATCTAATATGGACTGGACTTTAATTTCCGCACGTGTTTCACCCACATCAATTTCATTTGGATAGCATTCTACCTTAGCTTTTCTTAGACTATAAAATGATGGATAAACCTTATGGCCTGCCTTGATGCTCCACTTTCGAGTCGTTTTGTACCCATGAGTCGTCGACTTGCTATGTACGTAGTATGCTAAAGCTTCTACATTGCTCAATCATCTTGCATCTGGCTCACATGTCATCTTTTTGCCGGATATTTGAGTGGTTTCCTATGATTTTTGTATAATGTTAGAAACATTTCTGTTGCCGGACATACGCGTTGATACTTCTGCCGCATAAAGTAACTGACCAGGACTTCTAGATTGTAAGAGGTCATCCGCTCGACGCCGTTTGGTTTTTTCACTGCAGCTAACAAAGTCCTTCCTTCGTCTTCCGGGGCCGGGGTTACCTGAAGAAGTGGTTGGTTGGTCTGATGGCAACTTTGAATCCGCCGTTATTGTAAATGTGAAGTCTGGACCCGAAAGCCACTCCGAGTTTTTATTCAAAAATCGCTCCTTATGGCTTCCAGAAGTGTTCCTATTTTGATCCAGCTTCGACAAATATGCCGATATTTGTTAGCTTAAAGTTTTTATCGAATACTAGGCTGCTTCGCTTAAATCGTACCTAAGTAAAACAAAACTCAATAATTCTTTATATCTAGTTTCCTTCGAATGTTGAACCCAAATGTCAAAAAGCTCCGTTCTTGGTACGGTTATAACTAAACTGCTTTGTGTTGTTGATTTTCCGACAAGGTAAATAGTTGATGATTGTTTTGCTGCCATCTTAAGTGTCGTTGATCGTTCTGATTTGTTATCAGTAGTGCAGTATTTATATTACATTCAGGTATTGGCGTAGATGATAACAAATGGGATTGTTTTGTGTAGCGTTCCTGTGTGGTTATACCTGCATTAGGATTGCTTTGTATGTACCTGTTTTTATGCCTTGGAGACTGGTGCGGTTAATTGTGGCAAGTTGAAGTCAGTGATCTTCGCCTTTTGCTTTAAGTGTGCACTTGTTGACCTTGCGCGTTTATTTTTGTGTGTTTTATGGCTACGTGTTTTTTCCCTGTACCTGGGAATTGGCTTTGCCGTTTGCAGATCAGCTTTAAAGGTTCAAATATCTCGTCGGCGCCGGTACGTACATACATCCTATTTTATATGTAGAGATAACTATATCTACAAAAGAAAAAATTAAAAGCGGATGTGCAAAGAATTCGCAATGGTTTTTTCTTTCAACTATTAGAGAATACTTGCGACTATAACATATGTAAAATTTAGCCCGGATGTCCGCGGATGTATGTAACTTTTTTGTCCCTAAATCAAAAATTTAGAGAAAAAATACCTTCTCTTCTTAATACCGGAATGTTAAATATATTGAAAATATTCTAATTGCGAAAGAATTACTATTAAGAAATTTTGCTTACCTTCGAGCTTAGAATCCATCAAAAAAATTATATAAAAGTGTTAACTTAAAAGAAATATGAAGCTTAATATTCAACAAGAATTTTGCAAATTATTCAATCCATTTTACTGCCACTCCTGCCTTCTTACTTCAATTACTCAATATATATGAGCAAAAATCTCAAAAAAAGCAAAAATCCCGTTATTTTGTTTGTTTTCTTTCATTTCTCATTACA
The DNA here is from genome assembly GCF_040869045.1 of Eurosta solidaginis. Taxonomy (NCBI): domain Eukaryota; kingdom Metazoa; phylum Arthropoda; class Insecta; order Diptera; family Tephritidae; genus Eurosta; species Eurosta solidaginis. The sequence goes on along the minus strand of NC_090324.1, from coordinate 33,827,006 downwards.
CTTTTCTTGGAATAAGAACTTTGTTTTTGTCCAGCTAGCTTGTTCTACACGAAACACTGTGCAACGGTGTATAAAGGTTCATTGTATGTGTAAAATCTCACACGCGAAAGCTGAGCCAGAATAGTTCGCAGTTCCACGATGAAGATTCGAGCATGTCAACAAGGACATAGTTGGGCCGTTTACGCCATCAACATCACATACTGCCTCACTTGCGTGGATAGGTTTTCCAGATGTTTGGAGTTGATACTTTAGACGGTTTGGTACACCGAATAAGTTACCACCGACCAGGAGCGCCAAATTTGATAGCACCTTGTTTAAGGAATTAGCAAACCGTTTAGGATTCAGACATATACACACGACCAGCAGCCATCCCAAAAGCAAATGGTATGGTGGAAAGATGGCACCGAGTTTTGAGAGCTGCGTTCCGATACCATTCAGCAGATGCGAGCTGGAGTTTCTTCTCCTTGTACTTCTGGTGTTAGGAACGGCATTTGAGGAAGAGTTGGGAGTTCCCGTTGCAGATATGATCAATGGCCAACCTACTCGGCTCCTGGACGATATCATAGACCCAGAGGAGGATAGCCCTTTAGACCAACACAATTTTTTGGGAGAATAGCGGGGACATTTTGAAACACTTCGACTGATACAAACGTCACACCACGGAAAACCTGCGACATTCATACCCAAAGATCTACGTTCCTGTAGCCACGTTTTTCTCGCGATGATACCATTAAGAAACCGTTAAAAGCACCATACGTTGGGGCATACCTCGTGGTTAACAGGTACCCGAAGACATACACGATAACAATAGGATCGAGGCAACTCAAACAGTATCCATCGACAGGAGGCTAAAACCACCTTACTTTCCTAGAGACGAATTCGCACTATCGACCAGGTTTCAAGTATTCAATCCTATGCTACGGCAATCCTTCTGGGAGAGGGGTGGTTTAGGCAATATCGAAATCTTCACTTGCTGCAACTTGTGGCAACATTATAAAACGGCTCCTGCGTAGAAGAACGGAAACCAACATCAATTACATATAATTTCAATTTCAACTGGCAAATTCATTCATTCGATTTCGTACTAGAACTGACACGATCTTTGTAAAGCAACAAACTTTTCATTTCTCTAGTTTTTATTTTTATACTCAGTTGAGCAGAGCTCACAGAGTATATTAAGTTTGATTGGATAACGGTTGGTTGTACATATATAAAGGAATCGAGATAGATATAGACTTCCATATATCAAAATAATCAGGATCGAAAAAAAATTTGATTGAGCAATGTCCGTCCGTCCGTCCGTCCGTCCGTTAACACGATAACTTGAGTAAATTTTGAGGTATCTTGATGAAATTTGGTATGTAGGTTCCTGAGCACTCATCTCAGATCGCTATTTAAAATGAACTATATCGGACTATAACCACGCCCACTTTTTCGATATCGAAAATTTCGAAAAACCGAAAAAGTGCGATAATTCATTACAAAAGACAGCTAAAGCGACGAAACTTGGTAGATGAGTTGAACTTATGACGCAGAATAGAAAATTAGTAAAATTTTGGACAATGGGCGTGGCACCGCCCACTTTTAAAAGAAGGTAATTTAAAAGTTTTGCAAGCTGTAATTTGGCAGTCGTTGAAGATATCATGATGAAATTTAGGAGGGACATTACTCCTATTACTATATGTACGCTTAATAAAAATTAGCAAAATCGGAGAAGGATCACGCCCACTTTTAAAAAAAATTTTTTTTTAAAGTAAAATTTTTACAAAAAATTTAATATCTTTACAGTATATAAGTAAATTATGTCAACATTCAACTCCAGTAATGATATGGTGCAACCAAATACAAAAATAAAAGAAAATTTCAAAATGGGCGTGGCTCCGCCCTTTTTCCGTTAATTTGTCTAGGATACTTTTAACGCCATAAGTCGAACAAAAATTAACCAATCCTTTTGAAATTTGGTAGGGGTATAGATTCTAGGACGATAACTGTTTTCTGTGAAAAAGGGCGAAATCGGTTGAAGCCACGCCCAGTTTTTATACACAGTCGTCCGTCTGTCCTTCCGCATGGCCGTTAACACGATAACTTGAGCAAAAATCGACATATCTTTAATGAACTTAGTTCACGTGCTTACTTGAACTCACTTTATCTTGGTATGAAAAATGAACGAAATCCGACTATGACCACGCCCACTTTTTCGATATCGAAAATTACGAAAAAAGAAAAAAATGCCATAATTCTATACCAAATACGAAAGAAGGGATGAAACATGGTAAGGTAATTGGATTGTTTTATTGACGCGAAATATAACTTAAGAAAAAACTTTATAAAATGGTTGTGACACCTACCATATTAAGTAGAAGAAAATGAAAAAGTTCTGCAGGGCGAAATAAAAAACCCTTAAAATCTTGGCAGGTATTACATATATAAATAAATTAGCGGTATCCAACAGATGATGTTCTGGGTCACCCTGGTCTACATTTTGGTCGGCATCTGGAAAACGCCTTCACACCACTCCCTTTTAAAACTCTCATTAATACCTTTAATTTGATACCTATATCGTACAATGGTCCACCTTTATGGCGATATCTCGAAAAGGCGAACACCTATAGAACTAAGGCCCACTCCCTTTTAAAATACTCGTTAACACCTTTCGTTTGATGCCCATATTGTACAAACAAATTCTAGGTTCACCCCTGGTCCACCTATATGGCGATATCTCGAAACGGCGTCCGCCTATGGAACTAAGGATTACTCACTTTTAAAATACTCATTAACACCTTTCTTTTGATACCCATATCGTACAAACACATTCTAGAGTCACCACTGGTCCACCTTTATGGCGATATTTCGAAACGGCGTCCACCTATAGAACTAAGGCCCACTCCCTTTTAAAATACTCATTAACACCTTTCGTTTGATACCCATTTTGTACAAACAAATTCTAGGGTCACCCCTGGTCCACCTTTATGGCGATATCTCGAAAATACGACCACCTATACAACAACCACCACTCCCTTTTAAAACTCTCATTAACACCTTTCGTTTGATGCCCATATTGTACAAACAAATTCTAGGGTCACCCCTGGCCCACCTTTATGGCGATATCTCGAAACGGCGTCCACCTATGGAACTAAGGATTACTCCCTTTTAAAATACTCATTAACACCTTTCATTTGATACCCATATCGTACAAACGCATTCTAGAGTCACCCCTGGCCCACTTTTATGGCAATATCTCGAAAAGGCGACCACCTATACAACAACCACCACTCCCTTTCAAAACCCTCATTAATACCTTTAATTTGATACCCATATCGTACAAAAACATTCTAGAGTCACCACTGGTCCACCTTTTTGGCGATATTTCGAAACGGCATCCACCTATAGAACTAAGGCCCACTCCCTTTTAAAATACTCATTAACACCATTCGTTTGATGCCCATATTGTACAAACAAATTCTAGGGTCACCCCTGGTCCACCTTTGTGGCGATATCTCGAAACGGCGTCCACCTATGGAACTAAGGATTACTCCCTTTTAAAATACTCATTAGCACCTTGCATTTGATACCCATAACGTACAAACGCATTCTAGAGTCAACCCTGATCCACCTTTATGGCTATATCCCTAAATGGCGTCCACCTATATAACTATGGCCCACTCCCTCATAAAATAATCTTTAATGCCTTTCATTTGATACACATGTCATACAAACACATTCCGGGGTTACCCTCGGTTCATTTTCCTACATGGTTATTTTCCCTTATGTTGCCACCATAGCTCTCAACTGAGTATGTAATGTTCATTTACACCCGAACTTAACCTTCCTTACTTGTTAAGTTTATTATTAACTGCATAAATAGAATACAATACAATAAATGTCCTGTGTTTGAAATATAAAACAACGATAATCATATACGCAAAAATCGTATTACTTTAAACGAGTAAAAATTGTTTGTATATTCGGAAAGATCTCGGAAACGGCTTGACCGATTTGAATGAAATTTGGCACATAGATAGTGTATCACATTCCAAGACTTTCTATTTAGGTGTTCAGACTGAGAGTGGTTTCAAAAGTTTGTGAAATTAAAAATTATTATGAAATATGCCAATATGGCTATCAAACGAAAGGTGCTTCACTTCGAATTTCAATATAGACATTTCTAAATGGGGTCGACACTTAGGGTTGCTACCTCACCTTATTATTTTAATCTCTCTGTATATCAATTAACGTTTTATAGTACGTTTTATATTTTTAAAAAGGTAGCGGACTTGCGTCAACTTTCATATTTATTGGTTGTGATTCAACTTAAAAATAATTACAATGAATGTCTTAACTTAACTATTTGTTGTTATTGCCCAAAATCGAACTATTGCTGATTGTTGTTTACTGCGATCGTTGCTGACTGTTGTTTACTGTGCTTATTGCTGACTGTTGTTTGTTACAATTAAACCGATGATGAAGCATTTAATGAAGTTGCGCGTGCAGGTCGTTGGTAAGGGTCAACTTGGTAAGCGGTTGCCTTAACTCTTCCCCCTTTAAGTGTGAGCGTCCTCGATAATTAGTAGAATATCAAATTGTTAAAACTCACATATGTTGGAATATGATTTTCTTGACTTGATAGGCTAACTTCTTGATTCGTAATAGATTGTTCTGGCTTTGCTATTTCTTCTTCTACATATCGTATTTCCACGGATCATTTCCTTAGGAAAAAAATAAGTATTATGATTATTAGGAATGCTGCCGTTGTGAAACTTCCGACAGAGAGTGTCGCTTTTTTAATAGAATTGATTTGATGCGTGTTTTTGATGTGCAGGTCTTTTAAAGCTTCTAAGGAGAGTAATTCGATGTGATCTTTTTCTAATGGAGTTGGCTGTAGTATTGCGGGAATGGTTTCAATTGGTCTTGCTTCAACATTTTCGAATGTTTGGCCGTTTATTTTTATTGTTGCATTGCGGCCACCGTGGTGTGATGGTAGCGTGCTCCGCCTATCACACCGTATGCCCTGGGTTCAACTCCCGGGCAAAGCAACATCAAAATTTTAGAAATAAGATTTTTCAATTAGAAGAAAATTTTTCTAAGCGGGGTCGCCCCTCGGCAGTGTCTGGCAAGCGCTCCGATTGTATTTCTGCCATGAAAAGCTCTCAGTGAAAACTCATCTGCCTTGCAGATGCCGTTCGGAGTCGGCATAAAACATGTAGGTCCCGTCCGGCCAATTTGTAGGGAAAAATCAAGAGGAGCACGACGCAAATTGGAAGAGAAGCTCGGCCTTAGATCTCTTCGGAGGCTATCGCGCCTTAAATTTTTTTTTTTTTTATTGTTAAATATTATCACACGCGTTCCAATGATTGGTTGAGATACTTCATCAGTTTGCACTTCGCCTTCGAACCGGTTTAGCAATATTACTCCGGGTTTGATTTCTTCTAAGGTAGGGACGTGATGGCCGTTCGTTGTCGAACAAGTCGAATTTAAACTATTTATTATTCTAGCTACACATAAGTCTTTACTTAAATCTATAACATTTGTTTCTTTACAGATCGTTAGATCATTATAACTTTCGCAATCATTTTTTATTCCGTACAGTGAATATTTTCCTTTTAGTATTTCATTATACTCAGTTTTTATTATAGTATTTTTTGCCCTTTTTACAGGTCGTATGATAATTCTTCTAAATATTTCTTTCAGTGTCAGCGGTATTTTAACCATGTATACAATTTTCATTCCTTTACTTATTACATTTATTTGTGATATTTCTAGTGCTTCTTCGGCACTTTTAAATGGTATTTTTTCCTTTTTCATCTTGTTGATTGACAATTCTATTTCTTCTTTGCTTAGTATTACAGAGTTCAATATATTTTCTTTTGCCCATTGGATGGCATATTTTATATTTATTAATTCTTCCTTAATTAACCTAATTCTATTTTGCAAATTTATTATGATTTCCGTTACAACATTTTCTTCTTTTCTAATAGTGTTTATCATTCTATTAACTATATTAGTTATGTTATTTATTCGTTTTTCAAATAGGTTATTAATTACTACTTGCTCATTATTATTTTCGTTTAGATTATTTAAATTATTGGTTATTATGTTTAAATCTTCGTGGTCGGGAGATCCGGCTATGTATTTCCATGCCGTTCCCAATATATCAATGGATCTTATAGTTTTATAATTGATGTTAAAGGGTTTAAGTATATTTAGGATTTCAAGGGTTTGAATGGTTTCATGTTTGAGGAGGGGATATAGGAAGTGATCGTTAGGGATTTGGTTATTTATCTCTTCATATGTCCCTGTCAAAAATTGTTCGTATTTTTCAAAGTCGATGAGGTGAATGAGTCTAAATGTTCCGTCTTGTATTTTCGCTTGTCCATTGTCTATTGTTACTAGTTGAGATTTGCTGTAGTCTAGAATTCGAACGTCTGAGGAAGAGGTAGTAGTCGTAATGAGGAGAATAAGAAGTTTGTAGAGGTCCATTTTATCTGAAAATTTAATTAGGTTTTTATTAGAGATTTGTGAATTGTTCGTCCTGATACTGTTTTAACTGTTGTCCTGTGATTTTCCAAGACTTCCTCCTTTTTATACTTTGGAGTTAGCTTGGAAGCTAGTCTCTTGTTAATTTTAACATAGATTATTTCTCCTATTGGGAAATCTTTATTTTCAGGTCTGTTTTTGTTGTGATACGAGAGTTCCTGTTCTTGTTTTTTCCTGAGTAAGGCAATGTTTTCTTGCCTTTTCTGTTCTAATTGTTTTGGGTCATTGTAAAGTCTATTTCCGAAAAATATCTCTATGGGTTTGTTCTTTGTGGTTGAGTGAATCGACGAATTGTATTCCTGTACCGATTTAAATAGAAGTTCATCGAATGTTATTGTAGGCTGATTGCTTTTGAGACATCTTATTATTTCTGAAAGTGTGCTGTGGAATCTTTCTACCTGACCGTTACTTGTGCTACTGTACGGTGGTGTGGTGTGGACGTTAATGGACATTTCATCCTTAAGTAAGGATGAGATTGAGGTAGAGTTAAGAGATTTTTCGTTATCAATTACTACGAGTCTTGGTATTCCAAATGCGATCATTAGTTCTCGAATCGGATCTTTAATATGCTCTATTGCTCTAGAGGGTATCATTTTAACCTGGGCGTATTTAGAGAATTTATCAATTGCGGTAAGTATTATTTTTTTCTCAGTGGAATATATGTCAACGTGAACTATTTCACCTGGAGACTGAGGAATGGGGGTCGGCTGAATTTGCGGTTTTGCTGGATGCCTATCGTATTTTTGGACGCGACAAGTTGAACATTTTTTTACAAATTGTTCAATTTTCGCATACATTCTTGGAAAGTAGAATTTACGTAAAATTTGGGTTTTATTTTCGCGGCTGTTTCTGTGAGCTCGTTGATGTTCTTCGATTATAATTTGCTCCTGTTCTCTTTCTGATGTGACGTCCTGAAGTAGAGTTTGTGTGTAACGGATTTTAACATTACTAAAGTGGAGAGGAAATATTTCCTGAATTTTACCCATCAACCCTTCTGTAGTGTACAGACCGTTGACGAAGGCTGGACCTAAATATCTTTTAAATATATCAATGATGTCGTGTGTAGAAAATTTTGGCTTTGTAATTGTATGTCTGTGGAAAGTAGGGAATGGTAACTGGAACGAGTAGCTATTCTCGTTGCCAAACATTAGAAACAATTGCATTTATGGGGGCTTCAGTGGCAGGAATGAGAGGGTGTGAGGAGCTTTCGTTGCTATGTTCTGTAGTTGTGAGGGTGTTAATGTCAGTTTGTGGCGGTCTTGCTAGTGCATCTGCAACAAAGTTTGTTTTTCCGGGCTTTTACTTCATCTCATAGTTGCATTCTTCCAGGATACACTTCCATCTTTTAATTTTTCCATTGTGGTTTTATTGCTCAATGCAAAAGTGAGTGGCTGGTGATCGGTGAAAATTACAACCTTTGCAGATCCATATAAGTAGTTTCGTAAGGAAGTGAGGGCCCAAATTATTGCCAGCATTTCTTTTTCATTTGCGGCGTAATTCTCCTCAGTTTTATTTAGTGATCGAGATATGAAAGTTATCGGTTTCCCCGATTGTTCAAGGACGGCACCTAAAGCGTAGTTTGAAGCGTCTGTGGTGAGGTGGAATTCTTCTTTGAAATTAGGGTACGATAGTATGACTTCTTGCGATGTTAATGCTGATTTTATTTTATTGAAGGCATCAATGGCGTCGTTATCGAACACAACCGGCTTTTTGTTGGAAGAATTTTTGGACGCATGTCCACCTTCCCCTCTTAAAAGCGAGGTCAGAGGTTTTGCTAGCTTAGCGTAATCTCTGATGAAGCGTCGATAATAGCCCGAGAGGCCAATAACAGATCTTAGGCCTTTCAATGTTCGTGGACATGGGAATTCTTGAATGGCTTTTACTTTAGCGGGATTGGTCTTTATACCTGTGGGGGATATGATAAATCCTAAAAATTAGACTTCTTGACAAAAAAGTTCGCACTTGTCGAGCTGGACTTTCATGTTCGCTTTTTCTAGCGTATGAAAAATTTTGTCGACGTTTTGAAGATGGCTTTGTTCGTCTTTGCCAAACACTATTATATCATCTATGTAGACATAACATATTTTTCCTATGTGCTCTTTCAATATATTGTCGAGTGCGCGCTGGAAAGTAGAGGGTGCGTTCTTTAGTCCGAACGGAAGTCTTGTGAATTCGTACTTCCCGTTGTTAATCGAAAATGATGTCTTCTCAATGTCTGATTCCTTTAATGGAATCTGATGGAAGCCACTTTTCAGGTCGAGAACGGAAAAATATTTGTTGTTTCCCAGCTGTGAGATAACCTCATTGATTTCTGGGATTGGGATTCTGTCAGCTATTGTTTGAGTGTTAAGTTTTCTGTAATCTATTACTAGTCTATATTTTCTTTGTCCTGATGCATCCATTTTTTTTGGCACAACCCACACGGGTGAGTTATATGGTGAACGGGATGGTCTGATGATTCCATCTTTTAGTAGATTTCCTATTTCTTTTGTTACGAAAGGGGGTATGGGTAGTATCTTGTATAGACTGGGGTATCAGAGGAGGTCCTGATTTCTCCTACTACTGTAGTGGTGTATGTTAATTTTTCATCGGGCTCTGTAAAAAGATGAGGATAACGTCTAGTCAAATGGTGTATGTGTTGTTTTTGTGTAGCTGTAATATGGTCAGTTCTAATTTCAATTTTATTAACGGTTGGAGAAAGTTTTTGTCTAATTTTTATTCTTAGGCCATTACCTAATGTCAGGGTATCGTCGCGTATATTTATTGTTTAACAAAGGTCCTTAAGACTGTCATTTCCTATTATTCCGTCATAGGATTTTAATGTGGGAAATAAGAAGAATTTCAAAGGTGTGTCATTTTTGCCAAATATATTAATGATGGTATGGTGGGTAATTGCAACCTGTCCGGCAATAGAGTTCGCGATGAAAGGTTCGTCGTTGGGTATTTTCTTTGGGACATGACAGGGTTGGATATAATTTTTGCTCGATCCTGTATCGATCAACATTCTAAGAATTGTCCCGTTCTTCGTTCTACATTCGACGTAGGGTAACAAAGAACTTTTCATTCTAAAAAATGGATATCAATATGGTCCTGCTTTTCAGGATATGAGCATCCCTCAGCGTATTCTTGGACTGATTGTCCATTTTCTTCGGCTGTTAATGCTGTCTCGTACTCCTGTGCAGTAGGAGTCCAGTTTGGTTGATAGTATTGGTCAGTGTTGTATTGTGGATCTTGTTGGTAGTTTTGTTGGCGGTCTTGCTGGTAATCTTGCTCACTTGCCTCTACGTGGAAATTCCTCTGCTGTTTTAGGGGTACTTGTTGTGAGGAGTTTGATTGTCTCTTCACACCATTATTGGATTGTGGTCTATTCATATAGTTTACCACTCTTGAATGTAGGGATTTGTCGACGTCCATTGGTTCTGGACGTGGAAGTTGAGGCTTGAAAGGGGTTTGTTGACCAAATGGTCTATTTGGTTGATTATTTTGGAAATTTTTAAAGGTAGGTTGAGGGCGATAGTGATACGCAAGATTCTGCGCTTGCATCTGAGGTCTTGGCATGTATGCCAACTGGGGGTAAAATTCGTTAACTGGTTTTTTGGGTGGAAGAGGTGGTCGGAAGTCATGAGGCTTCCTATTTGCGCTATTGCTATTCACTGCGTAATGGGAACGAAAGTTTTGGTTCTCCAATTTTAGGCACAAGTGAAGAGCTTGAGGAAGATCTACTGGCTCTCTCATACCAAGCAATCTTGGTAGATCACCTTTCAGTCCTCGTATGAAAGTGTCGAGGGCTTTATCACGGTATGTGTGCGTAAGTAAATGCATAGATTCTGCACCGACTTCCCTGCATCCGAGCATATTGAGGATAAGGGAGAGATGGGAATAGACGCGTTGGTAGAATTCTTGAATAGTGAGGTTGCCCTGCATTAGAGAGGTCATTTGGTACTCGAGAGTACCTAAATCTCGCTTATCGGCGTAATGGAGAGTAAGGCATCTTGGAATAGCCTTCCAATCCAATGGTGTATTGTAAGATTCGAGAGCAATATCGGCGTTGCACACAACTTTGTTCCTTATAACGTTAAGGATGCCGAAGTATTTTGGCGTTCCTTTTAGGGGCTCGTAGATCTGAAGGATACGATCTACGCTTTTTTTCCAAGAGTGAAACTCTCCAGGATTACCAGAAAATTCGCGGAGGCATCGAACAACGGTCGGTATTTTGTCGAGTTCCGTTATGTTGTTCAAGTGGTTTTCGTCTATGGTTACGTCAGATATGTTGGAAAAGCAACCGTTTGGGTTAAGGGCTGCTTGTACTAAATTTCGTCCTTCTGGTTAAGGATATTGGTGACAAGTCATGTCACTATGGTTGTTAATTGATCCATATTAAAATGACCTGAAGGAGCGGCAGTTGGTTGAGAAGGTGGGTTAGGTGCTTGTGCATTTAACACAGGGGGTCGAATTATGCCATTAGGGTTTGACATTGTTTGAAAAATTTATATTATTTCAGTTTGCTATTATTAGTACTATTAATATATATATTTTTTTTGTTATTATTCTCTGGAAGGTCCCTTTGGTGGTGAATCGCAGAGAATATTCGCTGTTATAAGCTGGAGGGTCCCCACGAACGTGGTGAATCGCAGCTTTGAATTATATTATTTTATGGCTGTACAAGCCAGATATTATTATAAATTGGTATATTAGATTGTAAACTAGTCTAAGCAATATTTAGTTTCCTAAAAAAATTTTGTGGTAAATCCTTATGATTCTTATTCTTTCTTTTGGATTTTGTTTTTTTTTCAAGGTTTCTTATGTCTGTCCTAATTTCTTTTCTCTCAATAATTGATAATAAATATTTTATTTTATTTTTTTTTTTTCGCTAAAATAATATGATATAATTTCGATATAATTTATTTTTCCTCAATAATTGATAATTTTTTCACTTTAATATTTTGGTATAATTTCGATATATGTAATTTCTTTCCTTTATTTTTTTCAATCACTTCGATATAATTTCACTTTAGAAAAAAAAATTTTATATTACCTAAACTAATCTTACGGTAAGCGCCTCCTGGCGGTGGGATATTGCTCCTTTTTGCTGCCGCTACTCTGGTATCGCCAAATCGCACTATTGGAGACGTGCGTTCTTCCTACAGGAATCCAACGCTGGGTTCCTTAGGGCTGGCTTTTGCCTCGATATTCACGAAACTCGTTTTTTCGCGTTGGCACTTTTTGCCAAATACTATTCGACCTAATACTTATTTTATCGAACACAATAACACCGGCCCCTTCGTTTTATAGTACGTTTTATATTTTTAAAAAGGTAGCGGACTTACGTCCGCTTTCATATTTATTGGTTGTGATTCAACTTAAGAATAATTACAATGAATGTCTTAACTTAAAATTACACCTATCATTGGCCATACGTCACGTTGCATTTGCATGTGTGCCCAAAATCGAACTATTGCTGATTGTTGTTTACTGCGATCGTTGCTGACTGTTGTTTACTGTGCTTATTGCTGACTGTTGTTTGTTACAATTAAACCGATGATGAAGCATTTAATGAAGTTGCGCGTGCAGGCCGTTGGTAAGGGTCAACTTGGTAAGCGGTTGCCTTAACTTATCCACTACTATCGCAGAAACGGCTGAACCGATTTTAATGAAATTTGTTACATCGATAGCTACATTCTAGTTACATTCTAAGGGATCCGTGCGATATGTCGAAAAAACAATTGTCGAAACACAAAAGGCCAAATCGTTAAAAGCCTTTTTATATAGAAAACTTTTTTTATCTAATTTAAAAATACCACAAAAAAAAAATGACCGAAAATAGCCGAAAAAAGTCGAAATTGCTATACAAAATTGTCGAAAAAAAATATTCCGAACACCAAAAAGCCCGAAAAATAAAATGTTGAAAAATAAAATGTCGAAAAAAAATGTCGAAAAAAAATGTCGAAAAAACGAATTTTACGGGATCCGTACGATAAGTCGAAAAAAAAATATCGAAAAAAATGTCGAATTTTAAAATTTTTGATAAGGTGAATTTTTTTTGCCTAAACTCAAAATGTCGACATGTTATAATGTCGAAATAAAGAAGCCCGAAAAAATACAAAATGTCAGAAATGTCGAAAAAAATTAGAAACTCAAAAAAAAATTGGAAAATGTCATTGCTGTTTTGTGGAATACTTGGGGTGCATTTCATGCCAAATCCATTTTTTCCAATAACTTTCAAGAAACGTTTATATTAAAATAGGTGGTTTTATATATCGACTTCGATCGTAATCTGCAAAACTATAAAATTCAATGCTTAGAAGCCCCCGTTGCGCTTTATAAGAACTGAATAAAGCATCCATGAATGTGTTTCGATTTTGAGTATCTTAGATTCATTTTGTAATTGTAGTATGTATATTTTGAGTCAGGAAATAATTGTGTAAGTTTCTTGTTTTAAAAGATGTACTACTTCCACTTTGTCACTCAGTTCTCAATCTAAGTTACCTTATTTTTTTCATTTTTAAGTATGCACGAGGTACATATGAGTAATTTTTAAAAACGAGGTTTTTTTAATATTATAGGTTTTTTACTTTGCTTTTTTAATATACGTTACTTTGGCGTTTGTTTTTTTTTTAAATCGCTCAAGACGTAAGTGTATTTTTTTTTGGTTTTAATTATTTTAGTTGAATTTTTTTTTTTTGAAACAATTTAGTTGATTTTTGTTTGTTGAAACGCCCAAAAGAATGAGTACCGAATTTGTTACGGCCACCGTGGTGTGATGGTAGCGTGCTCCGCCTATCACACCGTATGCCCTGGGTTCAACTCCCGGGCAATGCAACATTAAAATTTTAGAAATAGCAAGCGCTCCGATTGTATTTCTGCCATGAAAAGCTCTCAGTGAAAACTCATCTGCCTTGCAGATGCCGTTCGGAGTCGGCATAAAACATGTAGGTCCCGTCCGGCCAATTTGTAGGGAAAAATCAAGAGGAGCACGACGCAAATTGGAAGAGAAGCTCGGCCTTAGATCTCTTCGGAGGTTATCGCGCCTTACATTTATTTTTTTTTTATTTAAGCTTGTTCTGAACGGATATGTATATCATTCAGAAAAGTCGTATAAAGATGAGTTTTACTGGAAGTGCGAAAAGAAAAATGAATTTAAATGTAACGCTCGCGTTATGACGGTGTTAGATGGAAACGTGCATATAGTAAAAAAGCCGGCTTCAGCGCACGTCCACGATCCATTGGCATATGAAGCTGAAATGTACAAAGCAAATGCTAACTTAAAGCAACAAGCCAAAACTAGCAAGTGACAAATTATAAACGCATCTATAGTTGGATGAAAAAGAGAATGCGGGATATACCAACCGAATTCCCAGAGCAATTTACAAAGAATCAAAAGAGTAAGAACAAGCATACTGACGGAACCTTCAATTTTGGATTAAATCAACGTTCCAGAATACCTTCTGCTCGTGGAAGAGGAAAGTTTTTTACTCTCGGATAAAGAGTTTGTTATGAGCGAATTTAAATTTTTAGCACAATAGAAACTTGAAGGTTCTCGGGGATTCGAGGGTATGGCTTATGGATGGGACATTAAAAGTTGTACCAACAATTTTGAGACAACTATTTACTATACGTGCCCATTTAAACGGAAATGTGGTTCCTGCCATTTACTGCCTAATGAGTAGCAAAAAAAAAACAAAGTTACTAGGAAGTTTTTTACGAAATCCTCAAGCTAGCTTGCGAGAATAATATACACCTAAACCCTGATTATATTATTTCTGACTTCGAAAAAACAATCATTTCAGCCACGAAGTCGTTCTTTCCAAATGAAATTAATAAAGGATGTTTTTTCCATTTTGGACAGATTTTGTGGCAGAAAGTTCAAAGCGAAAAACTTGCCTCGATTTACGGAAAAGATGAACACTTTTCTTTGCAGGTGAGAATGCTAAAATGCTTAGCTTTCTTGAAACCAGAGGAAATACGACAATACTTCGAGGATATATTGTTGTCGAAAATAAAATAAATTTAATTAGATCGCAAAATATTATTAAACCAAAAAAAGTGTATCAAAGAAAAAAGGAAATAATAAATAAAATTTTAAATAAAAAAGAAGGGTATTCCAAACTCCATTTTTTTTTAATTTAGCATATTACACTACATTATCATAATTTTTTCAACAATAGCAAATAGTTTGAATTTTTAGGATTCTTGCAACAATTACCTAGTTGATGTTTTATATGAAAAATCTATTTGGAGAAATAATTCAATGAATTCGCGCGAATTTTACACATCATTTATAGAATTATTTTTTTATTATTTCGACATTTTTTTTTCGACATTTTATTTTTCGGGCTTTTTGGTGTTCGAAATATTTTTTTTCGACATTTTTTTTCTGTATTTTTAGTTCCGATATTAAAATTTTCTACATACCATACCAGACCCGAATTTGACATATCATTCATTAGGGATCCGTACGAAAAGTCGAAAATAAAAAAGTCGCAAAATGTCGAAAATCTTTTTTGGTTAAAAAATTTCAAGGTATGCACTTTCTTTATTAGGACTTAAATTTTTTCATCTAGTTAATTGAAGTTTTGTATTTTAATTTGAAAAATATTTTAGCTTTCCACTTTAGCACTGTATTTTTTTGACCTAGTTATTTGTATTTTTGTATATTTTTATATGCAAAATTTTTACTGAAATGGAGCTTTGGTTCAGTTAAAATTTTATTCGCCATCAATTAAGAATGAACGCGAAAGTTGTAAAATCCAATAAAGGAAAAAATAAACTTATCCTTCATGGATTTGTGTTTCAGTTGGAAAAAAAGTATAAAGATATGTTTTATTGGAAATGAGAAAAGCGAAAAGAACTTAATTGCAGCGCTCGAGTAACAACAATTTTAGACGGTGATCATAAAGTGACGAAATCATCTTCGGTACATTCCCATGATCCATTGGCTTACAGAAGTAAAGTTTCAAAAGTAAATGCGAATTTGAAAGAGAAGGCGGCAAATACTTCTCAAAAACCATCGCAAATAATAAGTTCGGCAATAGGGGAATGCAAAACTGTATGCAGAATTTATGTACCCAAGGCAGAGAATTGTATGCAGAAAATAAAAAGAGTGAGGAGCAACATGCTCAAGGAACCGTCAACGCTGAGTTAAATTGTTATTCCAGAAGATTTAAGAAACGTTCACGAAAGGGAAGTTTTTTTGCTATCGGATAAAAGTTTTTTGCAGAAGCGTATTTTAAATTTTGTAAGCATTGCAAACCTTGAAGTTTTAGAGAGGTCTTCGATGTGGCTAATGGACGGAACTTTTAAAGTTGTTCTAACAAAATAATTAAAAAAAAATTTTTAAGTTAAACGGTTTTATTGAAAACAATACTTACACGAAGTAATAATAATAGGAAAAGCTAGAAAATAATTAGGTAGATCCTAGGTACTAGTCATCACAGTCCTTATCAATCTATGGCGTTGATCAGACAATTAAATAAAAGCGTTGGGCGCGTGAAATTTCTAAAAATGTGACTGATTAAGGTTCAGTTAGTTTTACTTATGACTATCAGTCATATTTCTACTGATAGTCATAAGTAAAATTAACTGAACCTTAATCAGCCACATTTTTGAAATTTCGCGCATTTCAGTCATATTTCTACTGATAGTCATAAGTAAAACTAACTGAACCTTAATCAGTCACATTTTTAGAAATTTCACGCGCCCAACGCTTTTATTTAATTGTCTGATCAACGCCATAGATCGATAATGAGTGTGATAACTAGTACCTAGGACCTACCTAATTATTTTCTAGCTTTTCGTATTATTATTACTTCATGTAAGTATTGTTTTCATTAAACCATTTAACTTAAAAAATTTTGTTTAATTATTTTATTTTCAAGTTTTTAGTCTTTATTTAATTGCCTATTATTTCTCATTCTATTTAGTTCATTTAGTGACTCATTATTACAAGGACTCTTTCCTGACAATTTGTTACAACCTAAGTCCTCAATACATAATCCTTCCAAAGACTTTACTCGACTCTGCGCCACGTATGCTTGTCCCTCCCTGCAACTCAAAAATATTTTGATGTCACTTCTACCGGACTGTATGCAATATTTGTTCCAAATATGAGTCAAATCGGGCATCATAGGTCGCTTTCTATTCATGTATCTATGTATTATGTGTTCCAAATATGGGCAAAATCGGACCACAAATATGATTTTTGTGAATATCTCGATCCTTCCGCCACCTAGCGGCGAGTTTTTTTTATAGGTCGCTTTCAATTCTTGTATGTATTAAGTGTTCCAAATATGAGCCAAATTGGGCCACACATACGATTTTTGCGAATATCTCGATCCATGCCCCACCTAGCGGCGATTTTATTTCACATGTCGATTTCTATTCTTGTATGTATTAAGTGTTCCAAATATGAGCCAAATCGGTCCACAAATGCGATTTTTGCGAATATCTCGATCCATGCGCCACCTAGCGGCGATTTTTTTCACAGGTCGCTTTCTATTCTTGCATGTATTATGTGTTCCAAATATGAGCCAAATCGGGCTACAAATACGATGCGGCCATGTGGCCTGTCAACTCAAGCTAAATAAAACCGTTTAATAATCGTACACATACACTTTAAGCGCAGCCGCTGTTGGACTTACCCTGGGTTATTTTTATAACCCGGAAAGATGGTCCTTTTCAGATCAGTGCAGGGTTATCTCTCGGTATTTGGTCAATATTTTGACTGAAGCAAAGTTTCTACTTTTCGTTATTGGTGTAAAAAAATTTGGAGATAATGGATTAGTGATAAAAGGCGAAGAAGTACAGAAAAATGCCAACTTACATGTTTGGTATATTTTTTACTTTTCAAGAGACATTTGCGAAGAAAAGTTGCACATTTTCATGTGTTTTGGCATTTTCAATTATTTTGTT
The DNA here is from genome assembly GCF_040869045.1 of Eurosta solidaginis. Lineage (NCBI taxonomy): Eukaryota > Metazoa > Arthropoda > Insecta > Diptera > Tephritidae > Eurosta > Eurosta solidaginis. The sequence goes on along the minus strand of NC_090324.1, from coordinate 33,809,564 downwards.
GTAAACACAAACATATACGGAAAAATGTATTTTCTGCAGAAACACTGTGGATAGCGTAGCCCGCGTTGGATCCATCCAGTGCTATTATTTTTTAAACTTGGCCGAAGGTCACTTATGCAATAAGGGGTTTCATGCAAAAAAATTATATATCGGCCTCCGATTTTTAATCACCTTGGGGTTACTAACTAGTTTCTTGTGAACGTATTTTGACAGAAGGAATATCATTATTTTCCGTTTTGAATTATTGATTCCCAGGTGAAGAGGCGTTTATATTCATATATTACAATTCGCGCGAATTTTACACATCATTAATTACATTATTTCGATATTTTTTTTTGACATTTTCTTTTTCGACATTTTTATTTTTCGGGATTTTCGGTTTTCTACATTTTAGTTTTCGACAAATGATAATGACATATCGTACCAGACCCCATTCATTAAATGGTTTCGACATTTTTTTCTTCGGCATTTTAGTTTTCGCTATTTTAGTTTTCAACATTTTTGGTTTTCGAAATTTTTTTCGACATTTTTCTTCGATTTTCGACATATTGTACCAGACCCACATTCTAAGGCTTTATACCTATATGTTGCCACTGAGGGTGTTTTCACAAGGTTGCCACCTGTATGAAATTTAAATTACATGAGATACCCCAATATGGGTATTAAAGGAAAGGCATTTTACTCCGTATTCCAATAGAGATATTTTTAAGTATGTTTGCCACTTAGGGTTGCCCCTCACCCAATTATATACATATGTATATTACTCTGTATATCCACTACTATCTCGGAAACAGATAAACCGATTTGGTTGAAATTGGTACATCGATAGTGTGTTAGATGCTAATACTTTTCACCTAGGTTTAGTCAGTACGGATTGCTGATTGATCCATTTGAGTAAAATTTCCTGTATAGGTTTGAAATTCATATACGAAAAGTAATTGACAAAGGTTTGTATTGTATTCAAAAATAAAAATCTGATTAAGCAACTAGGTCATTAAGACAATGGGTAGGCGAAATAATATTACCTTCTACATACACATATTTTATTGAAGCTTTTAAGATGTATGCTAAACCTAAAAATTTTTGTAAGGAGTTCTCACATATTACATGAGTCGCCTTAATTTTCTTAGTTTCACACACGCCAATAAAATTTAAATGCAATATCGAGGCGCCGCGATAAGTTTTTTTAAATCTATTTTAGAAGAACTCAACCGTAAGTAATTATACTCTATAAGTCACTTATCGTACCCGCCCTGCTATATGATGCAGATGCATGGACCATGACAACATCAGATGAAGCGGCTTTTGGAGTGTTCGAAAGAAAAGTTCTACGAAAGATTTATGAACATCTACGCGTTGGCGATGGCGAGTACTGAAGAAGATTTAACGATGAGCTGTACAGGCTCTACATAGACATCAACATAGTCCGGCGAATTAAAACGCAGCGGCTGCGCCGGCTAGGCCATGTTATGCGATTGAAAGATGACGCTCCGGCCAAAAAAGTGTTTCTATCGGAACCCGCCTATGGAAACAAAGGTAGAGGGTGGCCCCCACTCCGCTGGAAGGACCAGGTGGAAAACGATTTAAACTCCCTTGGTGTGACCAATTGGCGCCTGTTGGCAGTGAAAGAACCGACTAGCGCGCCTTGTTGGACGGCCATAACCTTTTAAACTGTTAAGCTCCAATTAAGTAAGAAAGTAAGTAACCGTAAGTAAAAATATGTGTTTAAAAAAAGTTGAATATTTATAGTGACATACAGATCAGAGTATATTATATAAAGCTCGGTCGACCAAATAAAATATTATTTGTGTTAAACCACATTTATGTTGTTTCCTTTGCACCTAATGACAATGCTGCCGTGACGGTGGCTTTTTTCCATGCTTATTACTTTTTAAAGATTTCTAAATGACAAAAATTTAAAATAGCCAGCAAATTAGTTGTTTGTGTTCAATTTAGCGCGGTTGGGGAAAAAGTATGAATAAAGTTTCAATTCTGGCTTCTTTGTTTCGTATACTTACATAATATGTAACCGTGATTATTATTTGAATTTCCACATTTACTATGTACAAAATCATCCACATTCAGCTGTGGTCTCTTACGATACGTTCATATTATTTGCCGCCCGAAACTGTAGAATGAAGCAAATAGTACACTCATAAATAAATAAAATTGATAATATTATAAAATGTGTGACAGTGGTAACATATTTTGCTTATCAACCAAAATCAGATTTTTTAAAACACTCTCAAAACTTTGTTCCAAAGAAAATACGGAAAATTCCATTTTTTAAAATGTTTTTTTTTTTTTCATTTATAATAACAGGTTTTCCTCTCTTCGTTTCGTCATCATTATCCTCATTAATGGCCGTTTAACCGCCTCAGCGATTTGACCGTTCCGCAACAAGTCACGCCAGCTATCCCTGTTTCGTGGTAACCGAACATTATATACTCAGCGTGAATTTCAATTGTACAGTTCTTTTCAAATAAATAACGAGGGATTTTTTTTTTGAAGCTCTAGAAATATTGTGTAATTATTGATCGGAATAGGGGCGTGGCATTAATGAAAAATGCCTCCGAATTTCCTCTTACAATAAAGCTTAGTAAGTGAAATATCATTGATACAATACTATTTTCGCTAAGATATAGCTTATTGTTTTAGTCCACGGCAATTTAGACCCATTTTATATAAAGGTGGGCGTGGTCACATAGAAAATTGCTAAAAAAACGTAAGTGCCACGCCCATTTTAAAAAATTTAATATTTTCTCACATTTTGTTATAATTCCATTTATAACGCAAAACACCATTGATATGAAGCTCTTTTCGGCAAAGGCATAGCTAATTATATTCGTCTACATCCCTTTTTGAAGTTTTTTATAAACATGTGGGCATGGTCCATAGCCGACCTCATCCATTTCTTCTAGAAATATTTCCTGTTATAAAGAAGTGTATACGTGTGCCTTATTACGATTCGTTAATTTTTCTTCGAGTTATGGCTCCTGAAACATAGAAAATTGCTTGGTCATAAAAGGGGTGATATCACCTCAATATTCATAAATTTATATATGTATTTTTTATGTTATAATTCTACTTTTCAAAGATGTTATTATTTTATTCATCCACGACCCTTTTAAAAATCATGTATATAAAAGTGGGCGTGGTCCTTAACCGATTTCGTTATTTTTTTTCGAAGCATTCCTTATAATAATGGAATTCGAATTTTAATATGATAGATTTACCGGTTTTTGATTTAAGATTAATAATGTTTGTAAAATTGATATTATCGAAAGCGGGCGGTGCCACGCACATTTACAAAAAAAATCTAATTTTTATCAAGAGTCTCAACATCTGTTTACACATCGAATTTCAACATTCTATCATATAATCATAAAATAATCACGTTTTTGTATTTTCCAAAATGTTATATATGTTAAAAAGTGGATCATCATATACCAAATTTCAATAAGATAACTCAATATTTAATCAAGTTATCGTGCACACATACTGACTGACGGACGGACATGGCTAAATCAATTTCTTTTTTCATCCTGAGCATTTTTATATATGGAAGTCAATATTAATCTCGATTCGTGTGCAAGGCTCGAAAATAGACTATATCCTTCACTGTCTCGAATTTATATCTGTCAGCAATGGCTCGGCTGCCAAGGCGGTAATGCGCCGATTCTTTCTTGGACGACAGCAAGTAATTTCTTGGATAATAGTAAGTACTGTCCTTATTTACCGCAAGGCACACTTTTTATTCTTCTGAAACTAATCCCGAGAAGCCAGAACGCGTTTGTTCAGGCATCAGCATACGCCAGTTATTGCACGATCTACTTTTAAATAAGGCCTCTCTTCGCTACACTCACATTAAATAAAGAGGTTTGTAAACTTCAACTTTATTTAAAAAGAAACATTGATGTGTAGCGTAAGAATATTATTAATTTTATTGGTGAAATGCATTTGTTTTAATACAAAATTTCTTAACTTACGTATACACAATTACACTAACACTTAAAAACTAAAAGTATCTACATTCCTAATGCCTGTATACCAAATCAGCATATTATTACTTTGACCTAATTATGTAATGTAAATATTTTGGCAGTCACATTGACGAACCGACAATGTCGATCAGTCACGCTGATCGATAACTGTGTGTCTATCAATGTGACGCGTTAACAATTAGGTTTCACAAATGTAAACTGATATGTGCCTTGGGTGTCGGTATGTTTGTATGATGTTGAACTCAAGCTAAGTTCAGAATAATTTATTTGGGAGTAAAAGGGAGGTGCAGTGGATGCAAAAATGTTCATATCTGTATACTTTTGAGATTTTTATATTTTCCAGCAATATCTTTGATCTTATATGTCATGCGATTTCTGCGGCGGCCACCAAGACAGTATCGTCTTGATATTTATGAAGAATTATTTAATTTTTACCGGGATTTGTCACTTTTAAAACCTCTTGGGTTTGTGTAATTATTTGATCTTAGAGAGCTAGGGTACCTATTTTTATTATTAAATTTGCCTACTGCAGTATTCCTTAGTATTTTTCACCAATTTTTCCCTCAGGGCAATTGTGTCTTTCCTCTTTAAAATTCCTAGATTGGCGGCATTTGTAAAGCATGTGAACAGCCTGATAAGCAATTGTCCTAAGTCAATCTTATCATCAACAATCGGGTTGCTTGTATTTCTTACGCTACCATTTTTCTATCCTAAGATGAAAGAAGTCTTATTGTTGCAAATTTATAGAACGTTTTTTTTTGTTAATAGTGTTTTGCATATTTCCACCGTCCTAGAATTTTTATGTTGCTTCGTGAAAATCTTTGTCAGGAGCTTTCAAAGAAATTATGCAAATTCTTGATTTGCTATTGAACTTAGCCAGTGTTAATGAAGCTGTTTTTACTGTCGTCTGAGACATTTTAAGGGTTAATATTTAAAAGTTTATTTTCAAAAGTTTGTTGCTCTTCCTCAAAACCAAATTGAGTTTTAAATTTAAATAAAAAGATTTATATAATAGAAAAAATTAAATTTCAAAGATACGACCTTGAACGGGTTTTACTTGCCTATATTTAACTTTTATATAGTTTTTGAGTATCGTAGCTATTGCAATGGTCAATAGCACGATAACGCAGATTAAAACTGCTAGCCATATATCTGGTATTTTTTGGATATCTTTCGTATCTACCTCTGCTGGTGGTTCATGTCTAACTATTCTGTTCTCTGATGTTTCAGAGTTTTTTTACCTAGTTCGTATCCGATTATCGCTATCATGATACCTTCCGCAATCTTTGTCCACCATGACATTTTGAAATTCTCTTTAATTATTTTCCTGCTTTTGTGAGAAAGGGACTAAATTTAATTTTTAATAAAATTTTTGACTTTATATCCAATGCATTCCATTTTACTTATGACCTTTATTATCTTTTTCCTATTTATTTAACATTATAAAAGTTATTATTTAAAAGTCTAACAAAAATTTTGTTCTTAACGGAAAAATTTGTTTAATTAAAATTTTTTAGCATTTTAATATAATTTATGTATTTTTTTTTTCATTTAAAACATATTTTAAAAATTAATTTCTATTCCATTTTTAATGATGGCGTTAATATCCCTTTTTTTCTTTGGCTCATTCCATTTCAAGACACCCGGTCCGGGCAGGATATGATTTTAGATTTCGATGAAATTTTAATATGTTGTCCTTTGGTCAAAATAACGAAACACGTTTTTTTTTTTGCCTCAAAAAATTTTTTTCGGACTGATCGACAAATGAATTCGATAAAATGCAATCGATATTTTATTCACCTATTTTTTCAACTGTCAATAACTTTGTCAAAAATTAACCGATTCTCATGATTTTTCCGAAATGTTCGTTATTTAATTTGCTTTTATATGAATTTATAAACGATAGCATATAATTTAAAACACAATTTTTTTTAGTATTAATAAAAATTTATGACTTTTTTCAAAAATTAATTTCTCCAAAAAGGTTATCTTTTTTTGCTTAAACTTTTTCTGTATCGAGTGAACAGTTCATATTTCAACTTGGCCAAATGCCTATTAGCCAAAACTCGTTGTTTTCGAGATATGAATTTTTGAGTATTAAACATTTTTTCCCCTATATATTGATGCCATGAATAACAGCATTCAATTGCTTTGTCAAAAATTAACCGATTCCCTTGATTTTTTCTATCGTTGTTTTCGGAATGTGAATTTTTGAATATTAAAATTTTTTCGCCATATATTGATGCAATACATATCAGCATAAAGGGCGATCAATGCCAAATGCTTAAAATTAATTAAAATATCACATTTATTATTGAAAACATTCATTTGTTGTTATTTTCCAGAATATGGCAAAATATTTCCCTAAACCTCCAAGAGCCTTTGCCATGTCAATCAAAATCACTGTAGTTCTGAAAAATAATAAGAAATTAGTGTTTTCAATAAAAAATGTGATATTTTTATTAGGTTTAAGCATTTGGCATTGATCGCCCTTTATGCTGATATGTATTGCATCAATATATGGCGAAAAAAAGTTTCATATTCAAAAATTCACATTCCGAAATTAACGAGTTTTGGCTAATAAATATTTACCCAAGTTGAAATATAAACTGTTCATTTGATATAGAAAAAGTTTAAACAAAAAAAATTACTGTTTTTGAAATATTAATTTTTGAAAAAAGTCATAAATTTTGACTAAATACTAATAAAATTTTTAATTAACTATATGCTATTGTTTATAAAATTATATAAAATTAAAAGCATTAACGAACATTTCAAAGAAAAAATCATGAGAATTAATTTTGACAAAGCAATTGAATGCTGTTATGCATTGAATCAATATATGGGGGAAAAAATGTTTAATATTCAAAAATTCATATCTCGAAAACAACGAGTTTTGGCTAATAGGCATTTGACCAAGTTGAAATATGAACTGTTCGCTCGATACAGAAAAAGTTTAAACAAAAAAAGATAACCTTTTTTCAGAAATAGATTTTTGAAAAAAGTCATAAATTTTTACTAAATACTAAAAAAAAAATTTGTTTTAAACTATATGCTACCATTAATAAATTTATATGTATTTTTAAATGTAATAGCGAACATTTGAAAGAAAAAACTATGAGAATCGGTTAATTCTTGACAAAGTTATTGAGAGTTGAAAAAATAGGTGAATAAAATATCGATTGCATTTTATCGAATTCAATTACCGATGAATCCGAAAAAAATTTTTTTGAGGCAAAAAAAAAAAAACAGGTGTTTCATTATTTTGACCAAAGAACAAGTTATTAAAATTTCATCGAAATCAAAAATCATGTCCTGCGCGGACCGAGTGTCTTGAAATGGAATTAGCCCCTTTAAAAAATTTTCTTTAGATTTTAACATTTAAAATTTTATTTTTTTTCTACAACATTTTTCCTTAAATTTTAACATGGTAGCTTTTTACTTTATATATATTTTTTGTTGCAAATTTAATAGGACATTTGACTTTTCTTGATAATTCTGTTTTTTTCTCAAAATATTCTTCTATAAATTTTAATAGAACAGAATTTTTTTTCAGTTAAACTAGTCCTAATTAAAAAAAATCCTAAGCAAAACAAAAGTTTTTGCTCATGGTTAAACGCCCACAAGGCCGCTCAATTTATTCTAAAATTTAAGATATACTTATAAAATTTACGCCAATTTGCTGCCAGTCAGAATGTTGCCAGTAAAAATCTTCTTTTCAGGTAATATTTCACCCTGTTATGCAGTCATGCCGTCAGTGAAAATCTTATTTTCAGGTAATATTCTGCTTCCTCTCTGTATTTGCTGCCAGTTACCGTCTCAATATTTTGCTTCTTTTGTGTATTTGCTGCCAGTAATTTGGTGGTTGTTACTGTTCCTTGAGACCATAGATGTTAAGTAATGATTAGATAATGCTAATGATTGGTAATTAACCTTGATTTGAGAAATTCTCTAATTCATTAAATAATTAGAATTAGTTCAACTAATTCCCATTAGATAATTGAAATTTTTATTCTAATGGTAAATCTAATTCCAATTAGTTGACATTAGCAAAAAAAATTGGTTTACTTTTACAATTAGATAAAAATTGTTTTTGTTTTTATCGGCCTGTTGATAAATGATTCAAGGTTCGATTCGAGCTGAAGGCCAGAACAATAATTTTTTTCTAATGATAATTATTGTTATTTTTTTTTTTTTTAATTAATTTTTCTAAATTTGAAAAATTGTATTTTTGTTTTTGGAATAGTAAGTAGAAAATTTTTCAGACAACCTGCCATAGCTGCGCAGATAGATCCATTTCGAAGGGTGCTAAGCCTTCATCATCAGTACGCTTTAGGCATGCTGTGCTAACCATTTAGCTATACAGCGGTGGTGTGTTTGACTGGCAAATTTGCTACTTCTATTCCTTTTTACCAACCATATTTATTCAGCGTTGCGCCATCTGGTGCAAATCACTGATAATGTTGGATTTTTGTTTATTGTCAATTACTTTGTTTGACATTCCCAAGTGCTCATGGTTTATTAACAATTGTTTTTGTTTTTATCGGCCTGTTGATAAATGATTCAAGGTTCGATTCGAGCTGAAGGCCAGAACAATAATTTGTTTCTAATGATAATTATTGTTATTTTTTTTTTTTTTTTAATTAATTTTTCTAAATTTGAAAAGTTGTATTTTTGTTTTTGGAATAGTAAGTAGAAAATTTTTCAGACAACCTGCCATAGCTGCGCAGATAGATCCATTTCGAAGGGTGCTAAGCCTTCATCATCAGTACGCTTTAGGCATGCTGTGCTAACCATTTAGCTATACAGCGGTGGTGTGTTTGACTGGCAAATTTGCTACTTCTATTCCTTTTTACCAACCATATTTATTCAGCCTTGCGCCATCTGGTGCAAATCACTGATAATGTTGGATTTTTGTTTATTGTCAATTACTTTGTTTGACATTCCCAAGTGCTCATGGTTAATTAACAATTGTTTTTGTTTTTATCGGCCTGTTGATAAATGATTCAAGGTTCGATTCGAGCTGAAGGCCAGAACAATAATTTTTTTCTAATGATAATTATTGTTATTTTTTTTTTAATTAATTTTTCTAAATTTGAAAAATTGTATTTTTGTTTTTGGAATAGTAAGTAGAAAATTTTTCAGACAACCTGCCATAGCTGCGCAGATAGATCCATTTCGAAGGGTGCTAAGCCTTCTTCATCAGTACGCTTTAGGCATGCTGTGCTAACCATTTAGCTATACAGCGGTGGTGTGTTTGACTGGCAAATTTGCTACTTCTATTCCTTTTTACCAACCATATTTATTCAGCGTTGCGCCATCTGGATTATCAGTGATTTGCACCAGATGGCGCAACGCTGAATAAATATGGATTATCAGTGATTTGCACCAGATGGCGCAACGCTGAATAAATATGGTTGGTAAAAAGGAATAGAAGTAGCAAATTTGCCAGTCAAACACACCACCGCTGTATAGCTAAATGGTTAGCACAGCATGCCTAAAGCGTACTGATGATGAAGGCTTAGCACCCTTCGAAATGGATCTATCTGCGCAGCTATGGCAGGTTGTCTGAAAAATTTTCTACTTACTATTCCAAAACCAAAAATATAATTTTTCAAATTTAGAAAAATTAATTAAAAAAAAAAAAATTAACAATAATTATCATTAGAAAAAAATTATTGTTCTGGCATTCAGCTCGAATCGAATCTTGAATCATTTATCAACAGGCCGATAAAAACAAAAACAATTGTTAATAAACCATGAGCACTTGGGAATGTCAAACAAAGTAATTGACAATAAACAAAAATCCAACATTATCAGTGATTTGCACCAGATGGCGCAACGCTGAATAAATATGGTTGGTAAAAAGGAATAGAAGTAGCAAATTTGCCAGTCAAACACACCACCGCTGTATAGCTAAATGGTTAGCACAGCATGCCTAAAACGTACTGATGATGAAGGCTTAGCACCCTTCGAAATGGATCTATCTGCGCAGCTATGGCAGGTTGTCTGAAAAATTTTCTACTTACTATTCCAAAAACAAAAATACAATTTTTCAAATTTAGAAAAATTAATTAAAAAAAAAAAATAACAATAATTATCATTAGAAAAAAAATATTTTTCTGGCCTTCAGCTCGAATCGAACCTTGAATCATTTATCAACAGGCCGATAAAAACAAAAACAATTGTTAATAAACCATGAGCACTTGGGAATGTCAAACAAAGTAATTGACAATAAACAAAAATCCAACATTATCAGTGATTTGCACCAGATGGCGCAACGCTGAATAAATATGGTTGGTAAAAAGGAATAGAAGTAGCAAATTTGCCAGTCAAACACACCACCGCTGTATAGCTAAATGGTTAGCACAGCATGCCTAAAGCGTACTGATGATGAAGGCTTAGCACCCTTCGAAATGGATCTATCTGCGCAGCTATGGCAGGTTGTCTGAAAAATTTTCTACTTACTATTCCAAAAACAAAAATACAATTTTTCAAATTTAGAAAAATTAATTAAAAAAAAAAAAATTACAATAATTATCATTAGAAAAAAATTATTGTTCTGGCCTTCAGCTCGAATCGAACCTTGAATCATTTATCAACAGGCCGATAAAAACAAAAACAATTGTTAATAAACCATGAGCACTTGGGAATGTCAAACAAAGTAATTGACAATAAACAAAAATCCAACATTATCAGTGATTTGCACCAGATGGCGCAACGCTGAATAAATATGGTTGGTAAAAAGGAATAGAAGTAGCAAATTTGCCAGTCAAACACACCACCGCTGTATAGCTAAATGGTTAGCACAGCATGCCTAAAGCGTACTGATGATGAAGGCTTAGCACCCTTCGAAATGGATCTATCTGCGCAGCTATGGCAGGTTGTCTGAAAAATTTTCTACTTACTATTCCAAAAACAAAAATACAATTTTTCAAATTTAGAAAAATTAATTAAAAAAAAAATAACAATAATTATCATTAGAAAAAAATTATTGTTCTGGCCTTCAGCTCGAATCGAACCTTGAATCATTTATCAACAGGCCGATAAAAACAAAAACAATTGTTAATAAACCATGAGCACTTGGGAATGTCAAACAAAGTAATTGACAATAAACAAAAATCCAACATTATCAGTGATTTGCACCAGATGGCGCAACGCTGAATAAATATGGTTGGTAAAAAGGAATAGAAGTAGCAAATTTGCCAGTCAAACACACCACCGCTGTATAGCTAAATGGTTAGCACAGCATGCCTAAAGCGTACTGATGATGAAGGCTTAGCACCCTTCGAAATGGATATATCTGCGCAGCTATGGCAGGTTGTCTGAAAAATTTTCTACTTACTATTCCAAAAACAAAAATACAATTTTTCAAATTTAGAAAAATTAATTAAAAAAAAAAAATAACAATAATTATCATTAGAAAAAAATTATTGTTCTGGCCTTCAGCTCGAATCGAACCTTGAATCATTAGATAAAAATAAATTTTTTTCAAAGAATTATTGAAGTGAACGAAGAATCATGTAAATAAATATAAATAATTAATTCTAGTACGAATATCTAATTGCATTGGCAGAAGTCAATTAAATTTCTAATTGTAAAGGTAACCCAATTTTTTTTGCTAATGGCAATTAATTGCAATTAGATTTACCATTCCAATAAACATTTCACTTATCTAATGGGAATTAGTTGAACTATTTCTAATTGTTTAATGAATTAGAGAATATAAACCAATTGCATCAATTGCTAATTCTAATTGGAATTTAACATGTATGCTTGAGACCAATGGCCAAGTCTCCAAATATTACTGAATGTAAGTGGCTCATATAGCTATTTTCAACCATCTTCGATGGATTCAAAGTAGTTTAACCCGTTTTTACAATGAAATATTTGATCCTCTTTTTTTCAGGATTTAATTAATTTCTGTCATTTTTAATGATAGCGTTTCAAAAAAAAAAAATTTTTTTAACTACAATATTTATTTCCCGTTTCTTAATTCTTTAAATTTTGTTTTTCCAAATAAGAAATTTTAATTTTCTTGCTACTTTTTTTCACAAAAATTTCACTTAAAATTTTAACAAAGTAGATTTTTACATTATATTTTTTTTCTCAAGCTAAAAAAAATGTCTTTAAAATTTTACACATTTTGATTTTCTTGCTACTTCTCCTTTTTTTCATGAAATTTTCTTTGAAAAGGAGCTTTTTACATATTATTATTTTTTTTTTCATTTCAAGTCCCACTTAAAAAAAAAATTCCTATGCAAAAACTTTGTCCATCTCCATTACCATTTCTATTCCACTCTTTATGCGGTTTGAAGAATAAGTTTTTTTATCCAGTTCAAATGATGCAGCTTCAATTCCTTCCACCAGTATGTCCTGTTTTTGGCCCGAGTTTGTGGCCATTAATTTTGATTAAATACAAAAACTTTGATCTCTGGTCAGTTCAGATCTTCTTAGCAATATTTGTTTGTTCAGCAAATTTGTATGCTTATTAAGGATCGAACTGGCAGGATCGCCATGAAATATTTACATTAATAAAAAAGAATGGTCGACTTTGAGCGTCTAACAGTAAATTATTTTATATGAGTTTGCCGGGGATTGCCCGTATCACTTTAAATGTATGAAAACATTTATTTCAAGCAATTTTTAATTTTATAATTTGGGAAAAATTTAAACAACGTGACATCAGGACGGACAAGGCGACAGCTGTTTCGATTATACCTTGTAAATCTCTTCAAAGCCTTTTCTCCCGGGAGTGGGAGTCGAACCCGCACTCATAAGATATTGAAATGGTTATAAACGGATTCAGCTACGTCATGCCTTAGTTGTTGTAAAGTTTTTCCCAATTGCCTCCTTTCGCATATATTATCTTTCACACATCACATAATTCGTATGTAGTTATGTATTAAAGTTATGCATGTTTGTAAGGCGGTTTTCGGAGAAACTTGGTGTTGTTGTTTTTGTTCTATTTATAGAACTACAACGAATTAACCAAATGTTGTCTACTTATATGAGTTTGTCGGGGATTGCCAGTATCGCTTTAAATGTATGAAAACATTTATTTCAAGCAATTTTAAATTTTATAATTTATTTAATAATTTGGGAAAAATTTAAACAACGTGACATCAGGACGGACAAAGCGACAGCTGTTTCGATTATACCTTGTAATTCTCTTCAAAGCCTTTTCTACCGGGAGTGGGAGTCGAACCCGCACTCCTACGATAGTTGAAATGGTTATAAACGCATTCAGCTACGTCATGCCTTCGTTTTTGTAAAGTTTTTCCCAATTGCCTTCTTTCGCATATATTATCTTTCACACATCACATAATTCGTATGTAGTTATGTATTAAAGTTATGCATGTTTGTAAGGCGGTTTTCGGAGAAACTTGGTATTGTGTTGTTGTTTTTGTTCTATTTATAGAACTATAACGAATTAACCAAATGTTGTCTACTTATATGAGTTTGCCGGGGATTGCCCGTGTCGCTTTAAATGTATGAAAACATTTAATTCAAGCAATTTTTAATTTTATAATTTATGTAATAATTTGGGAAAAATTTAAACAACGTGACATCAGGACGGACAAGGCGACAGCTGTTTCGATTATACCTTGTAAATCTCTTCAAAGCCTTTTCTGCCGGGAGTGGGAGTCGAACCCGCACTCCTACGATAGTTAAACTTGTCATACTAAAAATTAAATTACAAACATAATAGGTACGCGGCGGCGATATTGTCTGTATCTTCTTTTTTGTTTATTGTGTTGCCTCTTTTCTGCAAAATTTGTAGGCTTTCTAAGGTGTAGCGCGCTTTTTCTCTCCTTTCGTTGTCTATTATTTTTATGTTTTCAAAATCAGCTGTGTGTTTGTTTTCTATTGCATGCTGTGCCAAAGCTGTGCTTTGTTTTTGTTTACGTATATCTGCTTCATGCTCAGCTACCCGCGTGCCGAGCGCCCGCTTTGTGGTCCCAATGTAGACCTTATTGCAGCTATCTTCTTTATTCCCTTTACAATGAATTTCGTAAACTACATTGCTACGTTGTTGGAGATCTATGGGTTTTTTTGTTTTTGTAAAGCACGTTGCCAAAGCGTAGTTTGACCTGTATGCTAGTGTAGTGTTTGTGTTTGATGTTTTTGTCAAGTCATGTGTGAAATTTTCTGTGAGCCTAGGAATGTAAGTGACACTGAAGTATCGCTTTGTCTGGTTATTTGTATCTGAAGACTGTGTTTTTTGGGCTATATTAGATTGTTCACCTTACTTTGCCACATTTGGCATACCAATGGTGCAACACGGGACATCGTACGAGATATATATGAAGCTTGGAACAATAAAGTATGCCGATTACTCGATCGATTTAAAAGAGCACAAAATGCAATTATTGAGGAATAAAATTATACAAGAACTAAACTAGCCCATGAGAAGAGTGCAAAAGTTTACAACACAAGGAGTCGAGACGTCAAGTTCCAAGTAGGACAGTTACTATACAATTGAAACATCAAGAAAAGCTCACAACCGGACAACTACAACGCAAAACTAGCTCCGAAACAAATTAGGTGCATCATCCTCAAAGTCATAGGCAACTCGATGTATGAACTGGGCGACGTAAACGGGAAAAAGATTGGGACTTATCACACCAAAGATATCTTTGCGGCGTAAATTGTCAGACACTGTGCTTGTCATATGTTACTGTGCCTCGTCCAGTTAAGTGTCGTTATTAATGTCGTGGAATGCTCGTACATTATCCTGCTAGGTTGTAGTGATTTATCCTATCTTCACTACTATTAAATTAGTTAGGTAAATACTAACATTTTTTGTTTTGACTTGACTATAGTTGTAGGCACTTTTCTGTGATAGTTTTTTTTTTATTTAACTACTAACAGTAACTAGATATAGCTTAAGGCATCCATCTGTGATATTTACACTCAAGTTTAGTGACTGGAGACAGTGTTCGGTACTTTTAAGAACGCGTGAAGTTAATAAACTGTGATATAAGCGTATATATGTAGCAGTAAAAATGTGATGCCATGAGTGTTGTAACATCGTAAGGTCCTTGTGAAATGTTAAGTGTAGAAATGTCCATGTGTAAATAGGATGAATTCCAAAAGATATAAGCCCGGCATCTGATCGTGGGTCGAGGCCACACGTTGAGCGAAACACTGGAAAGAGAACAGGACGCGTTATTGAATTTCTTTAGGTACAAGCTCCATAAGGCAACATCGGCGGATACGAGCCTGTAACGACAGCCTGTTAGGTTGATGCAACAGGAACTGCCACCACCATAGGCGCATCCCAACAATGCTTGTTGGCAAGGTTGCACCGAGACACTAAAGCGCAACAAGCGTAGCGACATGTTGCACAACATGCTTGTAGGGATAATGTTCAGCAGTATGTTGCGTGTATCGTTGTGTGTGTACCTGATAGTGTGTGAGGGTCGCGAAAGTTTGATACGAGTCAGCGTGTATTTGTGTGAAAGTTGAGTGAAATTTGTCGGAAAAACTGCTATACAATAGATGGAGCACGATCCCAAGACCAACGAATGCAAAATTCATAAGTAAAAGTGCCCTTGATTAGTGAGGTTGTGACGGGGAATTCTATAACGCGAAGTGTTTGGTCAAAGTACATAGTTAAATATTAAATAGCGCAACTCGAGCGCTACTAATATAGCAGCACAAAAAAAACCTAGCGGAACAGGGAGCTGGAACCCCGTTACATCATCACTAAGGCAACCACAGAAAAGGGATTAAACACGGAAGCGTTCCAGCCACAAGCGATTGGGGAACACCCAACGAAATACGTGGAATAAAAGTCCCAAGAGGACCACCTCACTCAGAACAGTGGAGCAAACCACAAGATTTTTTTCACCAACATAAATTTCTGCCAAACACAAAACCAACAAACGCGCAAGGGAACATACATATATACATACGTCATGACACCGGCACCAGACCAGCGCGAGGAGCTTGAGCGGGAACCCCACACGAACGGGGTTAGCGCGAAGTCGACGACAAGTAGAGCAGCGGCGCATCAGTATCCATAACAAGAACACCACGAAATTTTTATTATTTTTATGCCATGCCATATTTCTATAGTTTTTATAAATTTGTTGTTAGTCAAGTTGTTGCAAAATTTCCTTAGTTTAAGGACAGTGCGTTTCCGCCATTACTTTTAAATCTTTTTTTTGGTAATTTTTAATTGTTTTTCGTTTTGTTTCTTAGTTTCCTAAATTTTTTTTTTTGCCATTCTCTCTCCTATTAGATTATTTTCGGTTTGCGTTAAACGTAATTTCTTTATTCTTCCTATTCTTACCAATTTTAATCTTTTTCTCCTTTTGCATACGGTCTTCTGACATTTTCCGATTTTTACAATTTAAGTTTCTTCCCTTTTATCCTCCTTTTTTTATTTTTTTACATCATTTTTTGTTTTTACTGTAAACATAGGGAATTCCTAACCTCTCATTTGGGGCATACTTAATACATGTGTATAAATTTGCACTATGAAGGTGGTGCACTGACGGATTACGGGGAGGTAGCACGTCACTTTATTCAATAAAAAACGCGATAACTTTCAGGTTAAACGTATACAAAATATAAACTTTATTTTCACTTGTTGAATTATTTAATTTAACAATTTTCACTTTTTCGTAGTTATTATATTTAGCGGCGTGATTAGTTAGGCTGATGGCGAATAACTTAATTTACAACGGCCCAGCACATTCCACTGGACTGTTTACTTCTTTTACTGAGAGCATACATATGTATGTGGGTATACATAGATATGTGTACGCTAAACAGTAATTATGTTTCTTATTTACAGGGTTCTTCAAACAGGTAAATATACATGGTATTCCAAAAAGGGTGAGTATAGAATAAAGGTAAGTAATTTTAAGCAAATATTTCATATAGGTAAATATTTCGAAGGTAAGTAAAATGTAAGTATTTATAATATAAGTATTAGAAATTAATTAATTTCAATATAATTATAATTTTTCTTTTCAGATAATATGTATGTATTATATATATAAATTTATTTTAATCCTCAAACTCTATAAGGTTATCGCTCGTCTTCAACATGCCGGCGGGCCTGGGGCGAGGTGATCTGCATGAGATCCTGCAGCTCCTCCAGCGTTTCCTTGACTTGATTGAATAAGCCGCGAAGGCGCCCTTTGAGGATAGGACGACGTGGTTGGCGCGGCTTCTCTACACGACTGCGCTGGGACTGAGTAGTGGACGATAATCCTTGGATCTGGAAAGAAACGTCGAAAAACCTTATTAGAAGGGGGTATGTGTGATGAGGAGAGATTACATTCGGGTAACATGAGGGGTCCTATAAAAACTGAGGAATACGATTAGGTGGGGGGTAACAGCAGAGTTTCGTTATGTTGCGAGTGACAGTTCCGCCCTCGGTTCGGATATCTACTACGCGAACACTTTGATCACGAGCAGTATAAAGTTTTGTGATTCGGCCTAACCGCCATTCGTTGGGAGATAAGAGATCGTCTTTAATGACGACGAGGTCACCTTCCTTAATTTTGGCTTCTTGGCGTTGCCATTTGTATCGCTTGTGGAGTTCCTGCAGGTATTCGGTTTTCTAGCGTTTGCTGAATTGGTGATGCAGTACCTTTAGCTTTTGCCATTTGTTCACTAAAGAGAGGCTCTCACAGTTAGGCTCAGGAATAGACAGAAGGGGAGCGCCGCGTATAAAATGACCTGGAGTTACATTGGTGAAAGCGGTCTGGGGTTGAGGACCGCTTCTATGCGAATGAGGAGAGTGTTGAACTCCTCAAAAGTAAACTTCTGATTTCCGGCAACCTTGGTTAAGTGAATTTTAAAGCTTTTCACTGCTGCTTCCCACAATCCTCCCATGTGGGGAGCGTACGGAGGGATAAACTGCCATGAGAGTCTGTGGATAGCATATTTGCTTACGATGTCTTCGGCAGCTTCCTGGAGAAATGTGGTAAAATCGCGTTGCAGGCTGCGTTGGGCTCCTACAAATGTCGCACCATTATCGGACATAATCTTTGAGGGGATGCCTCGACGGCCCACAAAACGGGCGAATGCTGCTTTGAAAGCTTCAGTGGTGAGGTCTGAGCAGACTTCGAGATGTATGGCTTTGGTGGAAAAGCATACGAAAACGCAGACGTATGCTTTGGCGTATGATTCACGTCAGAGAGTTGACGTTTTGACGAGGAAAGACCCTGCAAAATCTACTCCAGTGGTATGAAAGGGCAGTGAGTAAGTTACGCGCTCTGGTGGTAGAGCGGCCATCACTTGAGATTTCATTTTTTGCTTATAGATAGTGCATTTCTTGCACTGAAATATGCATTTTTTCACCCTTTGTTTCAGGCGGGGAATATAATATTCTTGTTGGACCATGCGGATCATAAGTTGTGTATCGGCATGGAGTAAGGTCGCATGGAGGAAGTCCAAAAGGAGAGCGCAGTACCGTGAGTTGTCGGGTATGATTATAGGGTGCTTTTCGTTGTGACTCATGTCTGCATAGGCGAGGCGTCCATTTACGCGTAATAGTTTCGTCCAAGACCGGGTTGAGCGGGAGCAACGAACTTCCTTTTCCGAGAGACTTTGCAGCTTTGAGGTCTGCAATCACTTTTCCATACTGGTTTTTCTGAGCGTTCGCAATGAGCTGCACCTTTGCCTGACGAATCTCTTCCTGGGTGAGATGAATTGTGGTGGGTATCAGTTGTTTCCTGGACTTCGAGACAAATCGGCGAATGTAAGCGAGGACCCTCAATGCTCGAGCGAATGACGAAAGTCGGGCCAGAAAGTCATGATTTTCCAGTGAGTGCAGGGCTTCTATCCGTCGTTGTTCTGGGGGGAGTCATTATGATGGCTATCTTTCGGCCAGTCAGGAAGGGAGTGTACGAGCCACCTTGGGCCACTCCACCAGAGTGAACAGTCGACCAAGTCCTGGGGTCGACATCCCCGAGTGCCCATATCAGCTGGATTTTCTCCACTGGGTGCATGTCGCCACGTTGCGTTACTAACATTGTCGAGTATCTAGGATACGCGGTTTGCTACATATGTTTTCCATGTATGTGGTTGCTTTTCGAGCCAAGCCAGCACTATGGAGGAGTCTGTGCACAGAGTCAAGTTGCTCTCTGTGAGTTTAAGCAAAGTTCGAATATGCTTTACTAATTTTGAGAGGAGTAACGCTCCGCAGAGCTCTAATCGGGGTAGGCTCACTGTTTGTAGGGGTGCAACTTTACTTTTTGTTACGAGTAAGTGAGAGGATATAGAGTTATCGCTGTGTTGAACTCTTAAATAGACGAAGGCACAATATGCCTTTACAGAGGCGTCGGAGAAACCATGTATCTGAGTGGGCACGTTGGGGGTGAATTGAACCCAACGGGGAATTTGTATATCTCCAATTGCTGAGAGGCCTTCCGTAAAGGATTTCCATTTGAGAAGTGAACCGGGTTTGACGTGCTCATCCCAATCCGTTCCTTCCATCCAGAGCTGTTGCAGAGAGTTTTTGCTACTATCATTATAGGCAATAGCCATCCTGCCGGGTCGAAAAGTTTCGCGACGGACGAGAGAATATGTCGCTTGGTTGCCGAGTGTGCGTCTGATATGGGGTTGTACGAATAAGAGAAGGAGTCTTCGATTGCGTTCCAGCGTACTCCAAGAGTTTTTGTGGAGCTTGAGTCGTGGAATTTTAGAAAGTACGCATCGAGAAGATCAGATTCGGGGATTGATTCCAATATTTCTGGGTGGTTCGCTGTCATTTTTTTGAGTGGGAAGCCTGCTGACTTTAGTGCTTCGATCAACTGAGTCATGGTTTCGCGAATAGACTGTATGTTATGTCCGCCTGAGAGAATGTCATCCACGTAGGTCTCTCGCAGGAGAACGTTGGTAACGAGGGGAGTTCGGCTTTGCAGTCTTCTGCGAGCTGCTGCAGGGTGCGAATCGCCAAGTAGGGAGCACAGTTAACACCGAAGGTTACTGTTTTTAATTTAAAATCTTCTACTTGGCCTTGAGGAAATCGACAAAAGAGTATTCGTTGGAATGATCTTGATCTTTCTTGTGGACATATATTTGCCGATACATCTTCTAAATGTCGCCGTTAAATACATATTTGTAGAGTCGCCAGTTGAGTATAACGACCATTAAATCATTTTGTAAAACGGGACCTGTATGAAGCACGTCGTTGAGTGAGATGCCGGAGTGAGATCGTTTGGATGAATTGAAAACTACCCGGACTTTAGTAGTTTTACTATCGGGTTTGAGTACGGCATGATGTGGTAAGTAAAAAGAGAAATACTTTCCATCACGTACAATTTCCCGAGGGGTTGTGGGCTCCATATGATCTAGGGTTAAGTATTCCGCTAAGACGTTGGAGTAGGTCGTTCGAAGCTCTGGTTTTTTCTCAAGGCTTCGTTCTACGCTGAGGTATTGTTGCTGAGCAGCGGGTCTAGAGTGCCCTAAAGCTATTGAGTTGGGAAACGAGTCTTTAAATGGGAGTTTTACTACGTAGCGGCGATCATTTCTTCGCATTGTGGTACTTTTGTAGAGCTCTTCGCATATTAGATCATCGTCTTTGAGAGAGGAAGCCGATGGCACTTCTTCTTGTTCCCAAAACCTTTTGAGTAGGTCTTCGAGGAACTCCTTTTGCGTTTCAACTACTTGAGTTGAGAATGTTGAGATCTGTTCCTTAAGTGGCCCGCTTAATATCCACCCGAAGATTGTGTTCTGGGCTATTAAACTTCCAGCTAAATTGGTTTTGAGGCCCGGAATCAATATTTGAGGGAGTATGTCGCTACCTATTACCATATCTATCTTGGCAGGCGCGAAACAGTTGGGGTCTGCTAGAGAGAGTGTTGAGTACTCTTTAAGGTCTATATAAGAGATTTAAACGTTGGCAAGAATTGCGTCAGTTGAGGGAGTATGATCGCATTAGTTGCGAATTTAATATTGAGATCTGGAGAACATATGGTGATTGAGCACACCTTATCTGCTTTCTGGACTGTTCGTCCGCCCATTCCCAATATTTCGTAATTGGTCTTTTGAACGGGTAGACCAAGTAGTTTTGTATTCTAGAGGTTACAAAAGTTGTTTGGGATCCTTGGTCTAGAAGAGCACGAATATTAAAGGTTTCCCCATTGTGTAACACGGGAATGTTTGCTGTAGGGAGCAAGGTTCGCTCTCTACTACTAGAGAAGTGTGAGAGTACGTTCTCCGTGCTGTTTCGAGGAGCTGGCTCAGAGTTCATCTATGCCGCTTGTTGAGAGGTACAAGGCTTTTCTTCATCGATGGTCACGTGAGATGTGACGAGATTTTTCTTCGGTGTTGAGCTGTTTCGCGTTTGGTTGTTGGCTGAGTAGTGTAGGAGGGAGGGGTGTCGCTTTTGGCAGTAAACGCAAGTGAAACTGCTTCCGCATTGTCTTTCTGAGTGGGAGTAAGCCAAACAGTTCTGGCAATACCTGTTCTCCCTTACGAATTTGTTTCTATCTTGAACTGAGAGCTCTTTAAATTTGACACAATTCATCAGCGAGTGATTGCTGTTGCACAATTTGCACGAAGCCTGCCTTTTTGGGTCAGTGTGCAATGAGTGTGTCTTGTTCCTTGAGTGGAACGAGTTATTAGTAGAGTGGAAGACCGCGGGGTGAAATTCGATTGATTAGGCTTTGGTTTGTTAGGCCTATATGTGGTTAGGCGTTCAACTACCTCATACCGAGTAGTCAGAAACTGGTCCAATTCGGACCAAAGAGGTAACTCCTTACGAGAGTTGAGGGATTGCTCCCATAAAGCTAGGGTTTCGTCTGGCAATTTGGAGGAGCAGAGATATACTAGCATCGGGTCCCAATTAGCTGTGGATACTCCGTTTGCCTTAAGGGTTGAGAGGCAATTATTGATTGTGGTTGGCACATATTGTATGCGTTCACCATTTTCGCTGGTAACGGGTTGGATATTAAAGAGGGTTTTGAGCTGGTTATCGACGAGAATTCTGCGGTTTTCATATCGATGCTTTAATGCATTCCACGCAAGCTCAAAACTTTGGTCATTAAGCGGGTAGTTTTTAATAAGGAGGGCTGTTTTACCTCGGATTTTTTGCCTCAAATGGTAAAGTTTTTGGGCAGGAGAGAGTTTGGGGTGACTAATGTACACTGCAGTGAACATGTCCCTAAAGGATGGCCAGTCTTCATATCCTCCGTAGAAGACCTCTGTGGCACATGCAGGTACCTTTAAATAATTGGGTTGATTAGAAGGGGGGAGCGTTGCCAGCGGAGTCGGATTGGTTCTGCTAGCTTCTTCTGGGGCTGGCCTAATACTACTGAGGATCTCATTTATCCGTAGTCTCGTATTTAATCCTGAATCGTTGATTTGGTCGTATCTTTCCTCGCTCGATTTCCTTATTGTCTCTTCAATGTTGCTCATCTGAAGGTTTTCATTCGCCATGTCCACCAAAGCCATGTGTTTGTTTAGTTGCTCCAGATAGGTCTTGAGACCAGCTTCCGAGTGGTCAGTTTCCGCGATGTTCCACCACTTGTCGCAAAATTTCTCTAATCTTGTGGCTTCAAACATGAATTTTTTATTAAAGATTGCTGCTTCCTCTTCGTCACTCTGAGATTTCGCTCTTGTTTTCTTTGGTGCTTGGGGTAGGAGGGATTGTGGTTTTTCTTCACCTGTGCCGCCCATTGTGAATTTAATTCAATAGGAAGAAATTGATTTAGGGGTTCTAAAATTGTATCAAAAGTTTCAGGGTGATTTGAGTTCTTTTGACCCACTGTATTTTGAGTTGTTTTTTATAAGTTGAGGGCCACTGTACTTTTGACTAGCGGGATTTGCATAAACAAGTGAGGGTGGGAAATACTTGTCTTAGCGCATCTAAGTCCAAGTATGTTTATGTGCATACAAATATATATATATTCAGCGAACAGAAATAAATAGCGGTGGGCGGAGTTAATTTGCAAATTACCTAAATTAAATGGTGTTATAATAAGTACACCTAAAAGGAATTGAGAGAGTCAATAATGCGCTGATTAACTTTGAATGTTTCAGGGACCGAAACAACGTTAAATATTTTGCAGTTTTAAGGCTGAGTTTGATTTTTGATTTGGGACGAATACATATGTGTATATATGTAACTTTTGTATTTTTGTAAGTCGTAACCAATATCTAAAGTAATTTATTCTAGGAGAGCAAATTTCTTGTGTTGGCTGTGAGAAATGGTATACGGTAAAATTTTAAGGGAAAAGTCCAGTGGAAGACCCGACAAATCTTACAACGGGTTGGTATATAAGTAAATATGTGATATGGGTATGTGTATATATGGATATATGTAAGAATCACAAATTTGAGCGTATTACCAATATACCTATGTATATATAAGAAGAGCTTAGCGGAGTTTTTAAATGAGAGAGATTTGCGCAAAACGGAGTTTTGTGCGGATTCTTTCCAAGATCTTGTCAACCTTACCGTAGATGAGTGCGATTATGTATTTGCTTAGGGGAATTCCGCTGCACTTATATATGCATATGTTTTGGGCAAGGTGTACTTACTTTGGCATATTTTATTTTTTACCACATGACTTTTCTGTTGCGGGATTGTTGTTGTTGTTGTCGGTCGGTGTCGCTGATGCTGTTGCGCTGACGGCAGTATTGCTTTGCTGTTGTTGTGGTGGTTTTGCTGCCGGGTAACACTTTTGCAGGTCTACTGCTTGTGGTTTAAAAAATTAATTTACTTTGTGGATGCGCTTTCAAACCACTTTGATAATGGGGTTTTTTTTTTTTGTTATTTATGTCTAGTTTGGTTTTCTTTATTTTTCCCAACAAGAGCTACACTTTCCTTTTTTTTATATATTTTTTCCTTTAATATAAATCGTTTTTTTTTTTGTTTGATATATAGAAATTCTTTTATTTCTCTACTTTCTTCTCTTTTTTAATATTTTAAAACTTTTGTTTTTCTTCCTATTTTCCGACAACTTTTTCCGTTTTTTTTCAGCACTTAGCCACTGTAGCTTCACCTCACTCAGTTTTTCAGTAAATTTGGTATATACTTTTGTTGCTTTTATTCTTTCTGTACTTGTATATTTGCATTTGTATGTATATATTTTTTAATATTTCACACTTAATTTCACTTTTATTTTATGTTTAATACTTTTTAATATAGTATATTTTTTATATTCTGAAACTTTTGTTTATCTTTTTATGTTTTCAGCACTTTTACATTAGATAATTATATTAGCGCGTCGCGTCTACCGGCTTTTGTGTATTGTTTTTAATGTAATCGTATTTAATTATTATTTGAACTATTTTCTTTTCTAGGTCGCTCGTTCACTGTCACTTGATGGTACCAAAGGACCATGTATAAATTTGCACTATGAAGGTGGTGCACTGAGGGATTACGGGGAGGTAGCACGTCACTTTATTCAATAAAAAACGCGATAACTGTCAGGTTAAACGTATAAAAAATATAAACTTTATTTTCACTTGTTGAATTATTTAATTTAACAATTTTCACTTTTTCGTAGTTATTATATTTATCGGCGTGATTAGTTAGGCTCATGGCGAGTAACTAATTTTACAACGGCCCAGCACATTCCACTGGACCGTTTACTTCTTTTACTGAGAGCATGCATATGTATGTGGGTATACATAGATATGTGTACGCTAAACAGTAATTATGTTTCTTATTTACAGGGTTCTTCAAACAGGTAAATATACATGGTATTCCAAAAAGGGTGAGTATAGAATAAAGGAAAGTAATTTTAAGCAAATATTTCATATAAGTAAATATTTCAAAGGTAAGTAAAAGGTAAGTATTTATAATATAAGTATTATATATCAATATAATTATAATTTTTCTTTTCAGATAATATGTATGTATTATATATATAAATTTATTTTAATCCTCAAACTCTATAAGGTTATCGCTCATGTCTTCAACAACATGATTTTACTTTTTGGTAACAAAAAAAAAATATGGTTAAATTTCGATTTTCGTTTCATTTTGGTTTTATAAACAGAGAAGCAGATGTATGCGTATATATATAAATACTTATAGACATGTATACATATGTTCCTCTGAGTAAAAACTGCAAGCTACGGCCCCGGGCTATAAGCCAAGAAAAACTATTAATTTTCTTATACACAGCAATTTTTATACTCAGTTGAGCAGAGCTCACAGAGTATATTAAGTTTGATTGGATAACGGTTGGTTGTACATATATAAAGGAATCGAGATAGATATAGACTTCCATATATCAAAATAATCAGGATCGAAAAAAAATTTGATTGAGCCATGTCCGTCCGTCCGTCCGTCCGTCCGTCCGTTAACACGATAACTTGAGTAAATTTTGAGGTATCTTGATGAAATTTGGTATGTAGGTTCCTGAGCACTCATCTCAGATCGCTATTTAAAATGAACGATATCGGACTATAACCACGCCCACTTTTTCGATATCGAAAATTTCGAAAAACCGAAAAAGTGCGATAATTCATTACAAAAGACAGCTAAAGCGACGAAACTTGGTAGATGAGTTGAACTTATGACGCAGAATAGAAAATTAGTAAAATTTTGGACAATGGGCGTGGCACCGCCCACTTTTAAAAGAAGGTAATTTAAAAGTTTTGCAAGCTGTAATTTGGCAGTCGTTGAAGATATCATGATGAAATTTGGCAGGAACGTTACTCCTATTACTATATGTACGCTTAATAAAAATTAGCAAAATCGGAGAAGGATCACGCCCACTTTAAAAAAAAAAATTTTTTTAAAGTAACATTTTTACAAAAAATTTAATATCTTTACAGTATATAAGAAAATTATGTCAACATTCAACTCCAGTAATGATATGGTGCAACCAAATACAAAAATAAAAGAAAATTTCAAAATGGGCGTGGCTCCGCCCTTTTTCATTTAATTTGTCTAGGATACTTTTAACGCCATAAGTCGAACAAAAATTAACCAATCCTTTTGAAATTTGGTAGGGGCATAGATTTTATGACGTTAACTGTTTTCTGTGAAAATGGGCGAAATCGGTTGATGCCACGCCCAGTTTTTATACACAGTCGTCCGTCTGTCCTTCCGCATGGCCGTTAACACGATAACTTGAGCAAAAATCGACATATCTTTAATGACCTTAGTTCACGTGCTTACTTGAACTCACTTTATCTTGGTATGAAAAATGAACGAAATCCGACTATGACCACGCCCACTTTTTCGATATCGAAAATTACGAAAAAAGAAAAATATGCCATAATTCTATACCAAATACGAATGAAGGGATGAAACATGGTAAGGTAATTGGATTGTTTTATTGACGCGAAATATAACTTAAGAAAAAACTTTATAAAATGGTTGTGACACCTACCATATTAAGTAGAAGAAAATGAAAAAGTTCTGCAGGGCGAAATAAAAAACCCTTAAAATCTTGGCAGGTATTACATATATAAATAAATTAGCGGTATCCAACAGATGATGTTCTGGGTCACCCTGGTCTACATTTTGGTCGATATCTGGAAAACGCCTTCACACCACTCCCTTTTAAAACTCTCATTAATACCTTTAATTTGATACCTATATCGTACAAACTCATTCTAGAGTCACCCCTGGTCCACCTTTATGGCGATATCTCGAAAAGGCGTCCACCTATAGAACTAAGCCCCACGCCCTTTTAAAATACTCATTAACACCTTTCATTTGATACCCATATCGTACAAATATATTCTAAAGTCACCCCTGGTCCACCTTTATGGCGATATCTCGAAAAGGCGAACACCTATAGAACGAAGGCCCACTTCCTTTTAAAAATACTCATTAGCACCTTTCATTTGATACCCATATCGTACAAACAAAGTCTAGAGTCCCCCTGGTCCACATTTATTACGATACCTCGAAAAGGCGTCCACCTATAGAACTAAGGCGCACTCCCTTTTAAAATGCTCATTAACTCCTTTCGTTTGATACCCATATTGCACAAACGAATTCTAGAGTCACCCCTGGCCCACCTTTATGGCGATATCTCGAAACGGCGTCCACATATGGAACTAAGGATTACTCCCTTTTAAAATACTCATTAACACCTTTATTTTGATACTCATATTGTACAAACAAATTCTAGGGCCACCCCTGCTTCACCTTTATGGCGATATCTCGAAACGGCGTCCACCTATGGAACTAAGGATTACTCCCTTTTAAAATACACATTAACACCATTCGTTTGATGCCCATATTGTACAAACAAATTCTAGGGTCACCCCTGGTCCACCTTTGTGGCGATATCTCGAAACGGCGTCCACCTATGGAACTAAGGATTACTCCCTTTTAAAATACTCATTAGCACCTTTCATTTGATACCCATAACGTACAAACGCATTCTAGAGTCAACCCTGATCCACCTTTATGGCTATATCCTTAAATGGCGTCCACCTATAGAATTATGGCCCACTCCCTCATAAAATAATCTTTAATGCCTTTGATTTGATACACATGTCATACAAACACATTTCAGGGTTACCCTCGGTTCATTTTCCTACATAGTTATTTCCCTTATGTTGCTACCATAGCTCTCAACTGAGTATGTAATGTTCAGTTACACCCGAACTTAACCTTCCTTACTTGTTGTTCTTGCCTTTTCGGCATAATCTCTTTTTATTACCTGTATTAAAATTTTTTTTTACTTAACTTTGTTTTACAGTTGTTTTTTTATATTTTTTATTGAATTACGCGCGACCGCATGCCCATTGCCTACTAACGCGTGGAATTTTCTTTATGAATGGAATAGCTGGAGAAGGCAACTGTCAAATTTGGAAAATCGCTCTCAATAAGAAAGAAAAGACAAACGAAATAACTTTGAGCTACATTCTGATCTCACTCTTTTCGGTTTTAGAGCACATATATGCAAGTATTCTCATTTCAGCAAACCCACCTCAACGATGCAGGCGCCTTCGTCAAGGGAGAGTTTGGTGAGTACTAATAACTGAGTTTACAATATATTGCACACACATGCATATCCATCTTTTCCTTTCTACATACTATAAATATTTATAGTTTAGTGAGTTATAGAAAAGTAAGCAATACAAGAAAACAGAATATGGTCTTCATCACAGTAGTGAGAAAGATAGTAGCAGTAGCATAATAGTAAACCATATGAAAGATAGAATTCCTGAAAAAAAACAGGGTAATAATAATAGTAATAATAATAAAAACAAAAAAATAGGGGGAGAATAGGAGGATAATAATGATTTATAAATTTGAAATATATATGAAGCCCAAAGTTTAATTTGTTATTAGAGAAAATAAGAAGAAAAAAAGGAAATACAAATCCAAAGTAGGAATTGCTCGGAAGTAAGAATTAGAAACTATGTCTAAGCCACCTTTCTATTTAAATCCTTTTTATACTCAGTTGAGCAGAGCTCTCAGAGTATATTAAGTTTGATTGGATAACGGCTGGTTGTACAGGTATAAAGGAATCGAGATAGATATAGACTTCCATATATCAAAATCATCAGGATCGAAAAAAAATTTGATTGAGCCATGTCCGTCCGTCCGTTAACACGATAACTTGAGTAAATTTTGAGGTATCTTGATGAAATTTGGTATGTAGGTGTCTGAGCACTCATCTCAGATCGCTATTTAAAATGAACGATATCGGAATATAACCACGCTCACTTTTTCGATATCGAAAATTTCGAAAAAACGAAAAAGTGCGATAATTCATTACCAAAGGCAGATAAAGCGATGAAACTTGGTAGGTGGGTTGAATTTATGACGCAGAATAGAAATTTATTAAAATTTTGGACAATGGGCGTGGCACCGCCCATTTAAAAGTTTTGCAAGCTGTAATTTGCAGTCGTTGAATATATCATGATGAAATTTGGCAGGAACGTTACTCCTATTACTATATGTACGCTTAATAAAAATTAGCAAAATCGGAGAAGGACCACGCCCACTTTAAAAAAAAAAATTTTTTTAAGTAAAATTTTAACAAAAAATTTAATATCTTTACATTATATAAGTAAATTATTTCAACATTCAACTCCAGTAATGATATGGTGCAACAAAATACAAAAATAAAAGACAATTTCAAAATGGGCACTACCACCACTCCCTTCTAAAACCCTCATTAATACCTTTAATTTTATACTCATATCGTACAAACATATTCTAGAGTCACCCCTGATCCACCTTTATGGCGATATCTCGAAAAAGCGACCACCTATAGAACGAAGATCCACTCCCTTTTGATACCCATATCGTACAGACAAAGTCTAAGTTGCGATACCTCGAAAAGGCGTCCACCTATAGAACTAAGGCCACCTCCCTTTTAAAATACTCATTAACACCTTTCTTTTGATACCCATATTGTACAAACACATTCTAGAGTCACCCCTGGTCCACCTTTATGGCGATATCTCGAAAAGGCGACCACCTATACAACTACCACCACTCCCTTTTAAAACCCTCATCAATACCTTTAATTTTATACCCATATCGTACAAACAAATTCTAGGGTTACCCCTTGTCCACCTTTATGGCGATATCTCGAAACGGCGTCCACCTATGGAACTAAGGATCACTCCCTTTAAAATACTCATTAACACCTTTCTTTTGATACCCATATTGTACAAACAAATTCTAGGGTCACCCCTGGTCCACCTTTATGGCGATATCTCGAAACGGCGTCCACCTATGGAACTAAGGACTACTTCCTTTTAAAATACTCATTAACACCTTTCATTTGATACCCATATCGTGCAAACAAATTCTAGAGTCAACCCTGATCCACTTTTATGGCCATATCTCTAAATGGCGTCCACCTATAGAACTATGGCCCACTCCCTCATAAAATACTCTTTAGTGCCTTTCATTTGTCCTTTCACATGTCCTACAAACACATTCCAGGGTTTCCCTCGGTTCAATTTCCTACATGTTTATTTTCCCTTATGTTGTCACCATAGCTCTCAACTGTGTATGTAATGTTCGGTTACACCCGAACTTAACCTTCTTTACTTGTTCTATATCATTTTCGGGAATTTATAAAACAAAAACTAGAGTCTAAGTTATCTTTTCATGTAATTTGAATTTTTTTGAATTTCTTTTTTCTTTTTTTTTTTCTTGATTTTATAAAACAAAAACTAGAGCCTAAGCTACCTTTTCATTTAATTTGAATTTTGAATATTTATCTTCCTCTTGATTTTATAAAATTAAAACTGGAGCCTAAGCTACCTTTTCATTTAATTTGAATTTTTTTTTCTTGAATTTCCTCAATAAAACCTTTTTGTACATACAGATAATAAAAATAAATGTAAGGCGCGATAACCTCCGAAGAGATCTAAGGCCGAGCTTCTCTTTCAATTTGCGTCGTGCTCCTCTTGATTTTTCCCTACAAATTGGCCGGACGGGACCTACATGTTTTATGCCGACTCCGAACGGCGTCTGCAAGGCAGATGAGTTTTCACTGAGAGCTTTTCATGGCAGAAATACAATCGGAGCGCTTACCAGACACTGCCGAGGGGCGACCCCGCTTAGAAAAATTTTCTTCTAATTGAAAAATCTTATTTCTAAAATTTTGATGTTGCTTTGCCCGTGAGTTGAACCCAGGGCATACGGTGTGATAGGCGGAGCACGCTACCATCACACCACGGTGGCCGCACATACAGATGTAATGTGAAAAGAGAATGAAAAAATGAGTTGCTAACTTCATAGGATTGGTGTGAGTGTTGCACTGGTGCAACGAGGGAGGAAGTAGGTTGCACGGACCTTTGACTATACCGACATGGGCTAGCCTAGGACTCATTCAGACAGACTAGTGTCAGTATCTGGGGGCGCTGTAGAAAGAGATGAGTCAGCACAGCGCCCATGGCTTCGAGCGCGCCGTGCCGAAAAGCGTGGGTAGACTTCAACGGACGGGACAGAACAGGACAGGATGGGCCTATTCTTTTCTGTGTTTTTTCCGATTGCTTTCCTACCAGTCACAAGTATATTTCTAATATGGCATGGCACAACTACTTTTGATTACATAGCTGAAGACTGGGTGGAAATTAACCACTCCCACCCGACGAGTTTTAGCTGGGATCGCCACCATGCCACTTGCCACCCTGCCTTGCCCCAACAGCCAGTTATGTAACACATCCTTTTGAAATTTGGTAAGGGCTTAGATTCTATGACGATAACTGTTTTCTGTGAAAATGGGCGAAATCGGTTAAAGCCAGTTTTTATACACAGTCGACCGTCTGTCCTTCCGCTCGGCCGTTAACACGATAACTTGAGCAAAAATCGATATATCTTTACTAAACTTAGTTGACGTACTTACCTGAACTCACTTTATCTTGGTATTAGAAATGAGCGAAATATGACTATGACCATGCCTACCTTTTCGATGTCGAAAATATCGAAACATAATAAAATTCCATAATTCTATACCAAATACGAAAAAAGAGATGAAACATGGTGATTGGATTAGTTTTTGAATCAAAATACAACTTTAGAAAAAAACTTTGTAAAATAGGTGTGATATTAAGTAGAAGAAATTGAAAAAGTTCTGCAGGGCGAAATCAAAAGCCCTTGGAATCATGGCAGGAATACTGTTCGTGGTATTACATATATAAATAAATTAGCGTTACCCGACAGATGATGTTCTGGGTCCCCTTGGTCCACCTTTATGGTGATATCTCGAAAAAGGCGTCCACCTATAGAACTAAGGCCCACTCCCTTTTAAAATACTCATTAACACCTTTCATTTGATACTCATGTCGTACAAACACATTATAGGGTGACTCCTGGTCCACTTTTATGGCGATGTCTCGAAAAGGTGTCCACCTATAGAACTAAGGCCAACTCCCTTTTAAAATACACTTTAATACCTTTCATTTGATACCCATGTAATACAAACACATTCCAGGGTTACCCTAGGTTCCTTTTCGTAATGGTGATTTTCCCTTATTATGTTCAAAAAACGTCACCCTCCTCTTCAATTTGGTCGACATTTCCCAAACGTATGTAATATGGAATTAAAAAAGCACTTATAAACATTTTACGAAACCCTACGAAACCAACGTAGCTAAGCTCTCAGCTGAGTATGTAATGTTGGGTTACACCCGAAATTAGCCTTCCTTACTTGTTAATGATAGGAGCAACTTTGTTAGTGTAAGGTTGTAAGACATACACATAATCTTCAACACTTTACAGCCCCGCACTTGAACCCACGCTTGGTCGATCCTGTGCACCTCTCGCCTTCTCTTAATCTCGTCTACTTGGGACAACTACGGAGCAAGCTTCGAGGGATGTGCCCTTTTTAGCTAGTTCAACTGTTTTTTCATTCCCATAATAGATGTTGGGACCCAATATAGATGTATGCTTCTCCCTGTCCCGATTCTATCCAGAGACTGCGTACACTGTAACATGCATTTAGATGCTGTGATATGCGAGATAATTGCCTTAATTCCTGTTTGACTGTGAAAAGTTAACACGGTTGCAGCTTAAGCTATTCTCTTCCAGTGTGTATACTGCTTTGGTTGCGGCTAATATTTCCGCTTGGAAAACGCTGCGGTAATCTGGCAACCTGTAGGATCTGTTTATTTCCGAATCAGCACAGTAACCGCAGACACTACTCCTTCCACTACTGTGGAACCATCTGTGGAACCATCCACCTCTATTGTGGCCTTAAGATCTCCCTCGGTGCGCAGATAGGGAATCATATAGTCTTTTCGCCTTGTGATTGATGACTCTATACTACTGTGGCCGTATGGTCGGTATTCAAGTTGCTCCGAGGCACCGAGCCTGGATGCAGTTGTTAACGCTATTTTCTTTGCTACCAGGTCTACAGGTGAAATATGCAGAATGGCAGTGCAGCCGTCGCGGTTGTTTTCAGGGCTCCCGTAATGCTAAGCATTGATAGTCTGAATACCCTCGCTAATTTTTTGAGGTAGGTTGTTTTTTGTGTGGCTTTCCACCAAACAAGAACTCCATAGTATAGAATAGGGTTTACAATCGCTGCAAATACCCAATGAGAAAGAGAGGGCGATAAGCCCCACGTACACCCCAGCATTCTCTTGCATGCATAAAGAGCCGTAGAGGCCTTCTTAACCCTCTCCTCCACGTTGAACTTCCATGACAGCTTACTGTCTAGGATGATTATTAGATACTTTGTGCAAGGTTTCTCCTGTAGGGTCACCCGTCCTAACATAGGCCTACTCCAAGTTGGGACCTTGTACCTCTTTGTAAAACAGACCATATCCGCAATATCAGCGTTGGCTTTCAACCCGACATTAGATGCCCAGGTATGATATACGTGATCGATCTTCCCCGCCTTTGATAGGAAAGCTACACCAGCAGTTCTTCAAGAGTGCAGTACATGATTCAGTCTTATGCACCCATCGAATATTATTTTAAGCCATTCCACGACCGCCCTACTTGAAACTTATAGCATGGCCGGGAATATACCATTTGGGCCCGGCGATTTAAACTTAGAACACGTCTGCTCTGCCCATTCGATCTTCGTACACCATGGTGCAGGATAGGGTTTGCAATCGCTGTAAATGCCCAACGAGAAAGAGAGGGCGATAAACCCCACGTATACCCCAACATTATGTCACATGCATACATTACCGTCGAAGCCTTCTTCAACCTATCCTCCACGTTGAGCTTCCACGACAGCTTACTGTATAAAATGATTTCTCCTGAAGGGTCACCCTTCTAACTTAGGCCTGGTCCAGTTTGGGACCAGGTACCTCTTTGTAAACACGACCATATCCGTCTTCTCCGCTTTGGCTTTCAACCTGACGTCAAATGCCCAGGCATGAATATCCCGAAGCGGCCGATCCATCAAAGAGCTAATCGTTGGAAGGCACTTTTCAATTATGACAATTGAAACTTCATCTGCGTAAGCCGTAAGTTTTACGGGTCCCTCGTTGAATCGCCTGAGCAGTTGGTTTATGACCAGCGTCCACAGCAGAGGTGATAGCACCACTCCCTGAGGCGTGCCCCTGTCCACTGATTACGTGGCCTCGTACAATCCCCATTGTGATGTAATCTTCCTGCAATTTAACATGCAGCCGATCCACCTGGTTAAGGCTGTATGTGTTTCAATGCCATCTATAATCGCCTATTTAGAAATATTGTTGAAATGAAAATAATGGCGATAGTAATTTTTGCGTCTTGGGGGATTTTAATCTTAGTAAAATTGTTTGGTTGAAAATACTAGATTATTATATTTTAACACCTACTAATGTTCATCAACGCCACGAGATTAATTTCTTAGACACTCTTTTTAGGCCAATCTATTTCAGATTAACAATTTCGTGAACCAGTTAAATAATATTTTGGACCTAATTTTTATCGATGGGAATCTCATAACTTACTTGACTAAATATGTGTTTCCTATATATAAATCAGATATGCATCACGTAGCATTATCTTTATCTGTAGAATTCTTCGACCTAGTGCTGAAAAACAATATAAAAATAATAATGTGCACTTCTATAACTTTAAGGATTCAAATTATGAATCTCTAAAAACTCTCATATTTGAAATAGAGTGGACATCTATTTTCTTTGCTAAAACTGCAAGATTGTTGACATATTCAATAGCAATCTCTCTCTCCTTCCTGTTAAGGTTCACAAACTAACCTGGTACAATACTAAGTCGAAAATTTTAAAAATCAAAGAAATGAGTACTTTAAATTATACAAGACAACCAGCGATATTGCTTTTAAAGATCTGTATACTTCTCATATAACGCAGTTCAAGTTGTTGATAAGTTTTTGTACAATAAATACGTTTCTCGAGTTGAAAATGACTTGATAGTTAATCCTAAATCTTTTTGGAACTATGTTCGTTAAAAGAAAGGTTGTTGTAATATACCAACCTGTGTTAAATTTAATGACATTTGCTGTAATAGTTTGGTCGATTCGACAAATCTTTTTGCTGACTTTTTTATACTCAGTTGAGCAGAGCTCTCTGAGTATATTAACTTTGATTGGATAACGGTTGGTTGTACAGGTATAAAGGAATCGAGATAGATATAGACTTCCCTATATCAAAATCATCAGGATCGAAAAAATATTTGATTGAGCCATGTCCGTCCGTCCGTCCATCCGTTAACACTATAACGTGAGTAAATTTTGAGGTATCTTGATGAAATTTGGTATGTAGGTTCCTGAGCACTCATCTCAGGTTGCCATTTAAAATGAACGATATCGGACTATAACCACGCCCACTTTTTCGATATCGAAAATTTCAAAAAATCGAAAAAGTGCGATAACTCATTACCAAAGACGGATATAGCGATGAAACTTGGTAGGCGAGTTGAATTTATGATGCAGAATAGAAATTTAGTAAATCTTGGACAATGGGCGTGGCACCGCCCACTTTTAAAAGGGGGTAATTTAAAAGATTTGCAAGCTGTTATTTGGCAGTCGTTGAAGATATCATGATGAAATTTGGCAGGAACATTACTCCTATTACTATATGTATGCCTAATAAAAATTAGCAAATTCGGAGTACGACCACGCCCACTTTTAAAAAAAAATTTTTAAGTCAAATTTTAACAAAAAATTGAATATCTTTACAGTATATAAGTAAATTATGTCAGCATTCAACTCCAGTAATGATATGGTGCAACAAAATACAAAAATAAAAGAAAATTTCAAAATGGGCGTGGCTCTTCCGTTTTTCACTTAATTTGTTTAGGATACATTTAGTGCCATAAGTCGAACAAAAATTTACCAATCCTTGTGAAATTTGGTAGGAGCTTAGATTCTGGACGATAACTTATTTTTGTGAAAAATGCCGAAATCGGTTTGAAGCCACGCCCAGTTTTTATACACAGTCGACCGTCTGTCCTTCCGCTCGGCCGTTAACACGATAACTTGAGCAAAAATCGATATATCTTTACTAAACTCAGTTCACGTACTTATCTGAACTTACCTTGTATTGGTATAAAAAATGGCCGAAATCAGACTATGACCACGCACACTTTTTTAATATCGAAAATTACGAAAAATTTAAAAAATGCCATAGTCATATACCAAATGCGAAAAAACATTGTAATTGGATTGGTTTATTGACGCAAAATATAACTTTAGAAAAAACTTTGTAAAATGGATGTGACACCTACCATATTAAGTAGCAGAATGGAAAAGTTCTGCAGGGCGAAATAAAAAACCTTTGGAATATTGGCAGGAATACTGTTCCTGGTATTACATATATAAATAAATTAGCGGTACCCGACAGATGATGTTCTGGGTCACCCTGTTCCACATTTTGGTCAATATCTCGAAAACGCCTTCCATATACAACTACCACCACTCCCTTTTAAAAGACTCATTAATATCTCTAATTTGATACCCATATCGTACAAACACATTCTAGAGTCACCCCTGGTCCACCTTTATGGCGATATCTCGAAAAGGCGTCCACCTATAGATCTAAGCCCCACGTCCTTTTGAAATGCTCATTAACACCTTTCATTTGATACCCATATCGAACAAACATATTATAGAGTCACCCCTGGTCCACCTTTATAGTGCTATCTCGGAAAGGCGACCACCTATATAAATAAGGCCCACTCCCTTTTAAAACTACCCATTAACACCTTTCGTTTGACACCCATATCGTACACACAAAGTCTAGAGTCACCCCTGTTCCACCTTATGGCGATATCTCGAAAAGGCGTCCACATATAGAACTAAGGCCTACTCCCTTTTAAAATACTCATTAACACCTTCTTTTTGACACCCATATCGTACACACAAAGTCTAGAGTCACCACTGGTCCACCTCTATGGCGATATCTCAAAAAGTCGTCCACCTATAGAACTAAGGCCCACTCCCTTTTAAAATACTCATTAGCACCTTACCTTTGATACCCATATTGGACAAACGCATTCTAGAGTCACCCCTGGTCCACCTTTATGGCGATATCTCGAACAGGCGACCGCCTATACAACTACCACCACTCCCTTTTAAAACCTCATTAATACATTTAATTTGATACCCATATCGTACAAACAAATTCTAGAGTCACCTCTGGTCCACCTTTATGGAGATATTTCGAAAAGACGTCCACCTATAGAACTAAGCCCCACGCCCTTTTAAAATACTCATTAACACCTTTCGTTTGATACCTATATTATACAAACGCATTCTAGAGTCACCCCTGCTCCACCTTTATGGAAGTATCTCGAAAAGGCGTCCACCTATAGAACTAAGGCCCACTCCCTTTTAAAATACTCATTAACACCTTTCATTTGATACCCATATCGTACAAACAAATTCTAGAGTCACCCCTGGTCCACCTTTATGGCGATATCTCGAAAAGGCGTCCAGCTATATAATTAAGGCTAACTCACTTTTAAAATACTCATTAGCACCTTACCTTTGATACCCATATTGTACAAACGCATTCTAGAGTCACCCCTGGTCCACCTTTATGGCGATATCTCGAACAGGCGACCGCCTATACAACTACCACCACTCCCTTTTAAAACCTCATTAATACATTTAATTTGATATCCATATCGTACAAACAAATTCTGGAGTCACCCCTGGTCCACCTTTATGGAGATATCTCGAAAAGGCGTCCACCTATAGAACTAAGCCCCACGTCCTTTTAAAATACACATTAACACCTTTCGTTTGATACCCATATTTTACAAACGCATTCTAGAGTCACCCCTGCTCCACCTTTATGGAAATATCTCGAAAAGGCGCCCAGCTATAGAACTAAGGCACACTCCCTTTTAAAATACTCATTAACACCTTTCGTTTTATACCCATATTGCACAAACGCATTCTAGAGTCAACCCTGGTCCACCTTTATGGCGATATCTCGAACAGGCGACCGCCTATACAACTACCACCACTCCCTTTTAAAACCTCATTAATACTTTCAATTTGATACCCATATCGTACAAACAAATTCTAGAGTCACCCCTGGTCCACCTTTATGGCGATATCTCGAAAAGGCGTCCACCTATAGAACTAAGCCCCACGCTCTTTTAAAATAGTCATTAACACCTTTCGTTTGATACCCATATTACACAAACGCATTCTAGAGTCACCTCTGGTCCACCTTTATGGAAATATATCGAAAAGGCGTCAACCTATAGAACTAAGGCACACTCCCTTTTAAAATACTCATTAACACCTTTCATTTGATACCCATATCGTACAAACAAATTTTAGAGTCAATACTGGTCCACCTTTATGGAGAAATCTCGAAAAGGCGTCCAGCTATAGAACTAAGGCACACTCCCTTTTAAAATACTCATTAACACCTTTCGTTTGATACCCATATTGTACAAACGTATTCTAGAGTCACCCCTGGTCCACCTTTATGGCGATATCTCGAAAAGGCGACCACCTATATAACTACCACCCCTCCCTTTTAAACCCTCATTAATACATTTAATTTGATACCCATATCGTACAAACAAATTCTAGAGTCACCCCTGGTCCACCTTCATGGCGATATCTCGAAACGGCGTCCACCTATGGAACTAAGGGTCACTCCCTTTTAAAATACTCATTAACACCTTTCATTTAATACTCATATCGTACAAACCAATTC
Organism: Eurosta solidaginis; assembly: GCF_040869045.1. Lineage (NCBI taxonomy): Eukaryota > Metazoa > Arthropoda > Insecta > Diptera > Tephritidae > Eurosta > Eurosta solidaginis. The sequence continues at coordinate 33,771,040 of NC_090324.1, read as the reverse complement.
TAGAGTATACCCTGATCCGCCTTTATGGCGATGTCTCGAAAAGGCGTCCACCTATAGAACTAAGCCCACGCCTTTTAAAATTTTCATTAACATCTTTCATTTGATACCCGTATCATACAAACAAATTCTAGAGTCAGTCATCTCGAAAAGGCGACCACCTATAGAACTATGGCCCACTCCCTCATAAAATACTCTTTAATACCTTTCGTTTGATACACATGTCATACAACCACATTCCAGGGTTACCCTCCGTTCATTTTGCTACATGGTTATTTTCCCTTATCTTGTCACCATAGCCTCAACTGAGTATGTAATGTTCGGTTACACCCGAACTTAACCTTCCTTACTTGTTAAATCTACTTTTGTTGTTGAGGCGGATAACTTTGATAACAGGTATCTTATTGATAGCCCCAAACCTTTAGATTTTGGGTCTTTGTTCGAATCTGAAACCGATATTATCTTGGGTATATCCTCCTTACAGTCCTCAATCAAAAATGATATAGATGGATTGTCCTCTTTTTAAACGGTTTTATTTAGGTTGACTTGACAGGCTGGCTGGTTGGATGGCTGACACGAATTTTTTAATTGAAACTTGGAATATAGTTCAGAACCCGATGACAATGCAATAATAAAAATTGCCGCTAGGTGGCGCAAGGATCGAGATATTCACAAAAATCGTATTTGTGGTCCGATTTGGCTCATATTTGGAACACATAATACATAGATAGAAAGCAACCTATGAAAAAAAAATCGCCGCTAGGTGGCGCAAAGATCCAGATGTTCAAAAAAGTCGTATTTGTGGACCGATTTGGTCCATATTTGGAACACATAATACATACAAGAATAGAAAGCGACCTATGAAAAAAAATCACGGCTAGGTGGCGCAAGGATCGAGATATTCACAAAAATCGTATTTGTGGTCCGATTTAGCTCATATTTGGAACACATAATACATAGATAGAAAGCGACCTATGAAAAAAAATCGCCGCTAGGTGGCGCAAAGTTCCAGATGTTCAAAAAAGTCGTATTTGTGGACCGATTTGGTCCATATTTGGAACACATAATACATACATGAATAGAAAGCGACCTATGATGTTCGCTCATATTTGGAACAAATATTACATACAGTCCGGTAGAAATGAAATCAAAATATCTTGGAGTTGGAGGAGGGACAACGTGGCGCAGAGTCGAGTAAAGTCTTTGGAAGGATTATTGAGTATTGAGGAATTAGATTGTAACAAATTGTCAGGAAAGTCCTTGCAGTAATGAGCCACTAAATGAACTAAATAGATTGAGAAATAATAGGCAATTAAATAAAGACTAAAAACTTGAAAATAAAATAATTAAACCAACATTTTAAGTTAAACGGTTTTATTGAAAACGCTTATATTTAATTGTCTGATCAACGCCCTAGATAGATGAGGACTGTGATGACTAGTACCTAGGACGTACCTAGTCATTTTCTAGCTTTTAGTATTATTATTTCTTCATGTAAGTATTGTTTTCAATAAAACTGTTTAACTTAAAAAAAAATTTATAATTATTTTATTTATTATACACAGCTGTACTTGTACACAGGATATTATAACTTTGATTGGATAACGGTTGGTTGTACAGATATAAAGGAATCGAGATAGATATAGATTTCCCTATATCGAAATCATAAGTATCGAAAAAAACTTTGAGCCATGTCCGCCCGTCTGTTCGTTAGCACGATAACTTGAGTAAATATTGAGACATATTCACCAAATTTGGTACACGAGCTTATCTAGACCCAGAATACTCACGCCCACTTTTATACTCAGTTGAGAAGAGCTCACAGAGTATATTAACTTTGATTGGATAACGGTTGGTTATACAGGTATAAAGGAATCGAGATAGATATAGACTTCCATATATCAAAATCATCAGGATCGAAAAAAAATTTGATTGAGCTATGTCCGTCCGTCCGTCCGTAGGACTGTTAACACGATAAAGTGAGTAAATTTTGAGGTATCTTGATGAAATTTGGTGTGTAGGTTCCTGAGCACCCATCTCAGATCGCTATTTAAAATGAACGATTTCGGACTATAACCACGCCCATTTTTTCGATATCGAAAATTTCGAAAAATTGAAAAAGTGCGATAATTCATTACCAAAGACGGATAAAGCGATGAAACGTGGTAGGTGAGTAGAACTTATGATGCAGAATAGAAAATTATTAAAATTTTGGACAATGGGCGAGGCACCACCCACTTTTAAAAGGGGGTAATTTAAAATTTTGCAAGCTGTAATTTGGCAGTCGTTGAAGATATCATGATGAAATTTGGTAGGAACGTTACCCCTATTACTATATCTATGCCTAATAAAAATTTGCAAAATCGGAGAACGACCACGCCCACTTTAAAAAAAAATTTTTTTAAAGTCAAATTTTAACAAAAAATTTAATATCTTTACAGTATAAAAGTAAATTATGTCAGCATTCAACTCCAGTAATGATATGGTGCAACAAAATATAAAAATAAAAGAAAATTTCAAAATGGGCGTGGCTCCGCCCTTTTTCTCTTAATTTGTCTAGGATACTTTTAATGCCACAAGTCGAACAAAAATTTACCAATCCTTGTGAAATTTGGCAGGGGCTTAGATTCTAGGACGGTAACTTATTTCTGTGAAAAAGGGCGAAATCAGTTGAAGCCACGCCCAGTTTTTATACACAGTCGACCGTCTGTCCTTCCGCTCGGCAATTAACACGATAACTTGAGCAAAAATCGATATATCTTTACTAAAGTAAGTTCACGTACTTATCTGAACTCACTTTGTATTGGTGTACAAATGGCCGAAATCCAACTATGACCACGCTCACTTTTTCGATATCGAAAATTACGAAAAATGAAAAAATGCCATAATTCTATACCAAATACGAAAATACATGGTAATTGGATTGGTTTATTGACGCAAAATATAACTTTAGAAAAAAACTTTGTAAAATGGGTGTGACACCTGAAAGTTCTGCAGGGCGAAATAAAAAACCCTTGAAATCTTTGCAGGAATACTGTTCGTGGTATTACATATATAAATAAATTAGCGGTACCCGACAGATGATGTTCTGGGTCACCCTGTTCCACATTTTGGTCAATATCTCGAAAACTCCTTCACATATACAACTACTACCACTCCCTCTTAAAAGACTTATTAATACCTTTAGTTTGATACCCATACCGTATCACCTTTATGGCGATATCTCGAAAAGGCGTCCACCTATAGATCTAAGCGCCACTCCCTTTTAAAATACTCATTAACACCTTTCATTTGATACCCATATCGAAAAAACATATTCTAGAGTCACCCCTGGTCCACCTTTATGGCGATATCTCGAAAAGACGACCACCTATATAACTAAGGCCCACTCCCTTTTAAAACCTCATTAATACATTTAATTTGATACCCATATCATACAAACAAATTCTAGAGTCACCCCTGGTCCACCTTTATGGAGATATCTCGAAAAGGCGTCCACCTATAGAACTAAGCCCCAAGCCCTTTTAAAATACTCATTAACACCTTTCGTTTGATACCCATATCGTACAAACAAATTCTAGAGTCACCCCTGGTCCACCTTTATGGCGATATCTCGAAAAGACGACCACCTATATAACTAAGGCCCACTCCCTTTTAAAACCTCATTAATACATTTAATTTGATACCCATATCATACAATCAAATTCTAGAGTCACCCCTGCTCCACCTTTATGGAAATATCTCGAAAAGGCGTCAACCTATAGAACTAAGGCCCACTCCCTTTTAAAATATTCATTAACACCTTCCATTTGATACCCATATCGTACAAACAAATTCTAGAGTCACCCCTGGTCCACCTTTATGGCGATATCTCGAAAAGGCGCACATCTATAGAACTAAGGAACACTCCCTTTTAAAATACTCATTAACACCTTTCGTTTTATACCCATATTGTACAAACGTATTCTAGAGTCACCACTGGTCCACCTTTATGGCGATATCTCGAAAAGGCGACCACCTATACAACTACCACCACTCCCTTTTAAAACCCTCATTAATACATTTAATTTGACACCCATATCGTACAAACAAATTCTATAGTCACCCCTGTCCACCTTTGTGGCCATATCTCGAAACGGCGTCCACCTATGGAACTAAGGATCAATCCCTTTTAAAATGCTCATTAACACCTTTCTTTCGATACCCGTATCGTACAAACAAATTCTAGAGTCAGTCATCTCAAAAAGGCGGCCACCTATAGAACTATGGCCCACTACCTCATAAAATCTATATATTAATACGCTAACAAAATTTCCATACAATCAATTGACAGGCTGTTTCGCATACTTAGCATACGTAAAATCATATAAAAGTTATATGAATCGATTCGTATTGATCAGCCGCAGTGCATGGGCCTATTTTTGTTAACAAATATTACTCTGTTTGTTTATAATTAATAGAAAAAGTTTTTTGTAAATTCGAAAATCTGTGCAGCTATCGAAATTGCCATCTGTAGGACGCATTATGTTCACAAACCCCCCTGAGTACATAGCTCCAAATTCTCAATTGTTGCGTTGCTCAAATGTTTGATCTATACATATGTATATATTTGTACATGCCAAACGGTGAGAGAACTACTGCTTCGATCATTTTCTGTTGAAATAAAATATTGTTTCCCATTGTTTCCAATTACCAATATTGGTTTGTACCGAAATCCTTAAAAAATTGTTCTAAAATAATTGTTAGCGCACAAAAAAACTTTAAAGAGAAGTAATAACTTAACCGGCCTATTTTTTTGGACAAATTTTACTTACACGTAAAAGCATAGGTCTTTATTTAACAGATTCTTTGTTTTTCATTTTACTTGCTTTAAAAAAATTAAATCAGAAATAATGAGTCAACTTTTGTTCAAACTCACTAAATTTATTTATTTATAACAATTAAGTGCAAATTTGACCCAAATGTTTTTTGCATTTCCAGATTTTATGCTCATTTTAGATATAGCACGTGTTATAGTGAACAAAAGATAAATAAATTTGCTACAAAGATATTACATTAAAATTTGTATATTGTCTTTTATGCTAATTTATTTTGATATTTCTTATTTAATTTTATTATAATATCTTTTATCACGTTGTATATTAAATTTGCTAGAGAGATATTACATTAAAATTTGTATATTGTCTTTTATGCTAATTTATTTTGATATTTCTTATTTTATTTCATTATATTATCTTTTATTTCAACTTAGTTTATTATTATTTAAATGCAACTTGATTGAATCGGAAAATTTCACGTTGTATATTAAACGAAAAAAAACGACCCAAAAACGTATTCGATTTTAAGTCGAAATATTACATAGGCCGTGTATTATACTCTACTATCTATATACTAGCCTTTACCCGCGGCCCCGTCCGCAAGGAGAAAATTAAATATATGGGCTATTCACGTTAGCCTGCTTATCAAGTTATCGGTTTAAAAAAATGTGTCTGTCTAATGCATTTTATTTTTGTAATTGAGTAAAAAAAAGGATCTAAATGTGCTGATAACCTGATAGGATCCCCAAATGATCCCGAAATTACCCAGAAAAAGCCACGAAATGAACCCGACGATATCGCGGATGGATCCCGAAAACCGTCCAGAAATGCCCCGGATGGGTCTCCAAAAGTTCCCGGAATAGTCCCAAAAAACCCGGAATGACGACGCCACAATTCTAGACTTATCCAGAGAGCCACACAGAAATGATCCCTGAAGAGTACCAAACTGATCCCGAAATAGTCCCGGAAAAGTTCCGAAATGACCCTGACGGGCTCCCGGATGTATTTCAAAAACCATTCAGAAAATATCCAGGAAGGGTTCCCAAATGACCCCGAGGGGATCCACGACGGATCGCGAAAACCATACAGAAATGATCCCGGAAGGGCCCCAAAACTATCCCGAAAAATTTACAAAAATATCTCGAAATGACTCCTACGGCATCACGGACGGATCCAGGAATGACCTCGGAAGGGTCCCCAAATGATCCCAAAATGGTCCCGAAATGACCCTGATGGACCCGGCAAACCATCAATAAACGATCCGATGGGTTCCCGTATAGGTCCCGAAAACCATCCAGAAATGATCCCGGAAGGCTTTCGATATGACCCTAACGGGATTACAAATAAGGTGAAGGTAATTATAAAACCATGTTGATAAGGAAGCAGGCGCGTTGGAGCGAATGAAGCGTGCTAATAAAAACAATTGAAGGAGGGCGGATGGCGGGAGGAGAGGACAACTGATCGTTTTTCCAAAATTGTTTAGATCTCGATCTGTATATGCCAGATACCAAAAACTATTGATTTTGGAGAAAATTTATATTGAGTTATAACAATTTATAGATTTTACAGCAGAGGTAGGAGAATGGGGAGGGGGCACGGAGGGTGTCACTGCACATTTTGTAAGCTCCCGACTTATTTGACCTATTGAGTTGTAATATTGGTGAAGGTCAGTAAAGGTAAAATTATAATGTGTAAAAATTATTAAAAAGTAATGGTTTGAAGGGGTCGTGGCATGCCCACCCCCCTTTCCATGCTCGAAAAAAATTTCGCTTGTAGACTATTTTCTTTGTACCAAATTTCATCAAAATCCGTGTAGCCGTTCTGGCGTGATTCAGTCACAAAAACGAAAAAATACAATAGTTAAATTTTAACTGTTCCTAGGGGGCGGGGACCTCCTCCCTTTTCAAAAAATATAGCTAGTAGATCCTTCTACACTATTGGCTATATGTGTGCAAAATTTCATCCAAATCGGTCCAGCCGTTCTTGCGTGATTGTGTCACAAAGACAAACGTCTGGACCAACATCCAAACATTCAAACATCCAAACATCCAAACTTTCCCATTTATAATATATATTAGAATTAGATTAATACGCTAACATAATTTCCATACAATCAATTGACAGGCTGTTTCGCATACTTAGCATACGTAAAATCATATGAAAGTTATATGAATCGATTCGTATTGATCAGCCGCAGTGCATAGGCCTATTTTTGTTAACAAATATTACTTTATTTGTTTATAATTAATAGAAAGTTTTTTGTAAATTCGAAAATCTGTGCAACTATCGAAATTGCCATCTGTAGGACGCATTATGTTCACAAACCCCCCTGAGTACATAGCTCCAAATTCTCAATTGTTGCGTTGCTCTAATGTTTGATCTATACATATGTATATATTTGTACACGCCAAACGGCTTCGCTCATTTTCTGTTGAAATAAAATATTGTTTCCCATTGTTGGCAATTATCTATATTGGTCTGTACCAAAATCCTTAAAAAATTGTTCTAAAATAATTGTTAGCGCACAAAAAAACTTTAAAGAGAAGTAATAACTTAACCGGCCTCTTTATGGACAAATTTTACTTACACGTAAAAGCATAGGTCTTTATTCAACAGATTCGTTGTTTTTCATTTTGGGTGCTTTAAAAAAAATGAAATCAGAAATAATGAGTCAAATTTTGTTCCAAATCACTAAATTTATTTATTTATAACAATTAATTGCAAATTTGACCCAAATGTTTTCTGCATTTCCAGTTTTTGTGCTCATTTTAGATATAGCACGTCTTATAGTGAACAAAAAATAAATAAATTTGCTACAAATATATTACATTCAAATTTGTATATTGTCTTTTATGCTAATTTATTTTGATACTTCTTATTTGATTTTATCATCTTTTATTTCAACTTAGTTTATTATTATTTAAATGCAACTTGATTGAATCGGAAAATTTCACGTTGTATATTAAACGAAAAAAATCGTCCCAAAAACGTTTTCAATTTTAGGTCGAAATATTGCATAGGCCGTGTATTACTCTACTATCTATATATTAATACGCTAACAAAATTTCCATACAATCAATTGACAGGCTGTTTCGCACACTTAGCATACGTAAAATCATATAAAAGTTATATGAATCGATTCGTATTGATCAGACGCAGTGCATAGGCCTATTTTTGTTAACAAATATTACTCTATTTGCTTATAATTAATAGAAAAAGTTTTTTGTAAATTCGAAAATCTGTGCAACTATAGAAATTGCCATCTGTAGGATCTATGTACCATCTATGTACCATAAATTCGAAAATCTGTGCAACTATAGAAATTGCCATCTGTAGGATCTATGTACCATCCTACAGATGGCAATTTCGATAGTTGCACAGATTTTCGAATTTACAAGTTCTCAATTGTTGCGTTGCTCAAATGTTTGATCCATACATATGTATATATTTGTACACGCCAAACGGTGAGAGAACTACTGCTTCGCTCATATTCTGTTGAAATAAAATATTGTTTCCCATTGTTTCCAATTACCAATATTGGTTTGTACCAAAATCCTTAAAAAATTGTTCTAAAATAATTGTTAGCGCACAAAAAAACTTTAAAGAGAAGTAATAACTTAACCGGCCTATTTTTTGGACAAATTTTACTTACACGTAAAAGCATAGGTCTCTATTTAACAGATTCTTTGTTTTTCATTTTAGGTGCTTTAAAAAAATGGAATCAGAAATAATGAGTCAAATTTTGTTCAAACTCACTAAATTTATTTATTTATAACAATTAATTGCAAATTTGACCCAAATGTTTTCTGCATTTCCAGATTTTATGCTCGTTTTAGATATAGCACGTTTTATAGTGAACAAAAAATAAATAAATTTTCTACAAAGATATTACAATAAAATTTGTATATTGTCTTTTATGTTAATTTATTTTGATATTTCTTATTTTATTTTATTATATTATCTTTTATCACGTTGTATATTAAATTTGCTACAAAGATATTACATTAAAATTTGTATATTGTCTTTTATGCTAATTTATTTTGATATTGCTTATTTTATTTTATTATATTATCTTTTATTTCAAATTAGTTTATTATTATTTAAATGCAACTTGATTGAATCGGAAAATTTCACGTTGTATATTAAACGAAAAAAATAAAACGACCCAAGAACGTTTTCGATTTTAGGTCGAAATATTGCATGGCAGTATATTACCCACTATCTATATATTAATACGCTAACAAAATTTCCATACAATCAATTGACAGGCCGTTTCGCATACTTAGCATACGTAAAATCATATAAAAGTTATACGAATCGATTCGTATTGATCAGCCGCAGTGCATAGGCCTATTTTTGTTAACAAATATTACTCTATTTGTTTATAATTATTAGAAAAAGTTTTTTGTAAATTCGAAAATCTGTGCAAATATCGAAATTGCCATCTGAAGGACGCATTATGTTCACAAACCCCCCTGAGTATATAGCTCCAAATTCTCAATTGTTGCGTTGCTCAAATGTTTCATCCATACATATGTATATATTTGTACACGCCAAACGGTGAGAAAACTACTGCTTCGCTCATTTTCTGTTGAAATAAAATATTGTTTCTCATTGTTTCCAATTACCAATATTGGTTTGTACCAAAATCCTTAAAAAATTGTTCTAAAATAATTGTTAGCGCACAAAAAAAATTTTAAAGAGAAGTAATAACTTAACCGGCCTATTTTTTTGAACAAATTTTACTTACACTTAAAAGCATAGGTTTTTATTTAACAGATTCTTTGTTTTTCATTTTAGGTGCTTTAAAAAAAATTAAATCAGAAATAATGAGTCAACTTTTGTTCAAACTCACTAAATTTATTTATTTATAACAATTAATTGCAAATTTGACCCAAATGTTTTTTGCATTTCCAGATTTTATGCTCATTTTAGATATAGCACGTCTTATAGTGAACAAAAAATAAATAAATTTGCTACAAAGATATTACATTAAAATTTGTATATTGTCTTTTTTGCTAATTTATTTTATATTTCTTATTTTATTTTATTATGTTATCTTTTATCACGTTGTATATTAAATTTGCTATAAAGACATTACATTCAAATTTGTATATTGTCTTTTATGCTAATTTATTTTGATATTTCTTATTTTATTTTATTATATTATCTTTTATTTCAACTTAGTTTATTATTATTTAAATGCAACTTGATTGAATCGGAAAATTTCACGTTGTATATTAAACGAAAAAAACGACCCAAAAACGTTTTCGATTTTAGGTCGAAATATTGCATAGGCCGTGTATTACTCTACTATCTATGTATATATTAATACGCTAACAAAATTTCCATACAATCAATTGACAGGCTGTTTTGCATACTTAGCATACGTAAAATCATATAAAAGTTATATGAATCGATTCGTATTGATCAGCCGCAGTGCATAGGCATATTTTTGTTAACAAACATTACTCTATTTGTTTATAATTAATAGAAAAATTTTTTGTAAATTCGAAAATCTGTACAACTATCGAAATTGCCATCTGTAGGACGCATTATGTTCACAAACTCCCCTGAGTACATAGCTCCAAATTCTCAATTGTTGCGTTGCTCAAATGTTTCATCCATACATATGTATATATTTGTACACGCCAAACGGTGAGAGAACTACTGCTTCGCTAATATTCTGTTGAAATAAAATATTGTTCCCATTGTTTCCAATTACCTATATTGGCCTGTACCAAAATCCTTAAAAAATTGTTCTAAACTAATTGTTAGCGCACAAAAAAACTTTAAAGAGAAGTAATAACTTAGCCGGCCTATTTTTTGGACAAATTTTACTTACACGTAAAAGCATAGGTCTATATTTAACAGATTCTTTGTTTTTCGTTTTAGGTGCTTAAAAAAAATGAAATCAGAAATAATGAGTAAACTTTTGTTCAAACTCACTAAATTTATTTATTTAAACAATTAATTGCAAATTTGACTTAAATGTTTTCTGCATTTCCAGATTTTATGCAAAAAATAAATAAATTTCCTACAAAGATATGACATTAAAATTTTTATAGTGTCTTTTATGTTAATTTATTTTGATATTTCTTATTTTATTTTATTATATTATTTTTTATCCCGTTGTATATTAAATTTGCTACAAAGATATTACATTAAAATTTGTATATTGTCTTTTATGCTAATTTATTTTGATATTTCTTATTTAATTTTATTATATTATCTTTTATCACGGTGTATATTAAATTTGCTAGAGAGATATTACATTAAAATTTGTATATTGTCTTTTATGCTAATTTATTTTGATATTTCTTATTTTATTTCATTATATTATCTTTTATTTCAACTTAGTTTATTATTATTTAAATGCAACTTGATTGAATCGGAAAATTTCACGTTGTATATTAAACGAAAAAAAACGACCCAAAAACGTTTTCGATTTTAAGTCGAAATATTGCATAGGCCGTGTATTATACTCTACTATCTATATACTAGCCTTTACCCGCGGCCCCGTCCGCAAGGAGAAAATGAAATATATGGGCTATTCACGTTAGCCTGCTTATCAAGTTATCTGTTTAAAAAAATTTGTCTGTCTAATGCATTTTATTTTTGTAATTGAGTAAAAAAAGGATCTAAATGTGCTGATAACCTGATAGGATCCCCAAATGATCCCGAAATTAGCCAGAAAAAGCCACGAAATGAACCGGACGATATCGCGGATGGATCCCGAAAACCGTCCAGAAATGCCCCGGAAGGGTCTCCAAAAGTTCCCGGAATAGTCCCAAAAAACCCGGAATGACGACGACACAATTCTAGACTTATCCAGAGAACCACACAGAAATGATCCCTGAAGAGTACCAAACTGATCCCGAAATAGTCCCGGAAAAGTTCCGAAATGACCCTGACGGGCTCCCGGATGTATCTCAAAAACCATTCAGAAAATATCCAGGAAGGGTTCCCAAATGACCCCGAGGGGATCCACGACGGATCGCGAAAACCATACAGAAATGATCCAGGAAGGGTCCCAAAACTATCCCGAAAAAGTTACAAAAATATCTCGAAATTACTCTTACGGCATCACGGACGGATCCAGAAATGACCTCGGAAGGGTCCCCAAATGATCCCGAAATGACCCTGATGGACCCGGCAAACCATCAAGAAATGATCCGATGGGTTCCCGTATAGGTCCCGAAAACCATCCAGAAATGATCCCGGAAGGCTTTCGATATGACCCTAACGGGATTACAAATAAGGTGAAGGTAATTATAAAACCATGTTAATAAGGAAGCAGACGCGTTGGAGCGAATGAAGAGTTACATAGAAACATACAGGCTAATAAAAGCGTGCTAATAAAAACAATTGAAGGAGGGCGGATGGCGGGAGGAGAAGGAGAGGACCACTGATCGTTTTTCCAAAATTGTTTAGATCTCGATCTGTATATGCCAGATACCAAAAACTATTGATTTTGGAGAAAATTTATATTGAGTTATAACAATTTATAGATTTTACAGCAGAGGTAGGAGAAGGGGAGGGGGCACGGAGGGTGTCACTGCTCATTTTGTAAGCCCCCGACTTATTTGACCTATTGAGTTGTAATATTGGTGAAGGTCAGTAAAGGTAAAATTATAATGTGTAAAAATTATTAAAAAGTAATTGTTTGAAGGGGTCGGGCATGCCCACCCCCCCTTGCATGCTCGAAAAAATTTGTAGACTATTTTCTGTGTACCAAATTTCATCAAAATCCGTGTAGCCGTTCTGGCGTGATTCAGTCACAAAAACGAAAAAATACAATAGTTAAATTTTAACTGTTCTTAGGGGGCGGGGACCTCCTCCCTTTTCAAAAAATATAGCTAGTAGATCCTTCTACACTATTGGCTATATGTGTGCAAAATTTCATCCAAATCGGTCCAGCCGTTCTTGCGTGATTGAGTCACAAAGACAAACGTCTGGACAAACAACCAAACATTCAAACATCCAAACATTCCCATTTATAATATATATTAGAATTAGATTAATACGCTAACAAAATTTACATACAATCAATTGACAGGCTGTTTCGCATACTTAGCATACGTAAAATCATATTAAAGTTATATGAATCGATTCGTATTGATCAGCCGCAGTGCATAGGCCTATTTTTGTTAACAAATATTACTTTATTTGTTTATAATTAATACAAGGTTTTTTGTAAATTCGAAAATCTGTGCAACTATCGAAATTGCCATCTATAGGACGCATTATGTTCACAAACCCCCCTGAGTACATAGCTCCAAATTCTCAATTGTTGCGTTGCTCAAATGTTTCATCCATACATATGTATATATTTGTACACGCCAAACAGTGAGAGAACTACTGCTTCGCTCATATTCTGTTGAAATAAAATATTGTTCCCATTGTTTCCAATTACCTATATTGGACTGTACCAAAATCCTTAAAAAATTATTCTAAACTTATTGTTAGCGCACAAAAAAACTTTAAAGAGAAGTAATAATTTAACCGGCCTATTTTTTGGACAAATTTTACTTACACGTAAAAGCATAGGTCTTTATTTAACAGATTCTTTGTTTTTCTTTTTAGGTGCTTTAAAAAAAAAATGAAATCAGAAATAATGAGTAAAATTTTGTTCAAACTCACTAAATTTATTTATTTAAACAATTAATTGCAAATTTGACCCAAATATTTTCTGCATTTCCAGATTTTATGCTCATTTTAGATATAGCACGTCTTATAGTGCACAAAAAATAAATAAATTTGCTACAAAGATATTACATTAAAATTTTTATAGTGTCTTTTATGTTAATTTATTTTGATATTTCTTATTTTATTTTATTATATTATTTTTTATCCCGTTGTATATTAAATTTGCTACAAAGATATTACATTAAAATTTGTATATTGTCTTGTATGCTAATTTATTTTAATATTTCTTATTTTATTTTATTATATTATCTTTTATTTCAACTTAGTTTATTATTATTTAAATGCATCTTGATTGAATCGGAAAATTTCACGTTGTATATTAAATGAAAAAAAACGACCCAAAAACGTTTTCTTTTAGGTCGAAATATTGCATGGCAGTATATTACCCACTATCTATATATTAATACGCTAACAAAATTTCCATACAATCAATTGACAGGCTGTTTCGCATACTTAGCATACGTAAAATCATATAAAAGTTATATGAATCGATTCGTATTGATCATCCGCATTGCATAGGCCTATTTTTGTTAACAAATATTACTCTATTTGTTTATAATTAATAGAAAAAGTTTTTTGTAAATTCGAAAATCTGTGCAACTATCGAAATTGCCATCTGTAGGACGCATTATGTTCACAAACCCCCCTGAGTATATAGCTCCAAGTTCTCAATTGTTGCGTTGCTCAAATGTTTGATCTATACATATGTATATATTTGTACACGCCAAACGGTGAGAGAACTACTGCTTCGCTCATATTCTGTTGAAATAAAATATTGTTTCCCATTGTTTCCAATTACCAATATTGGTTTGTACCAAAATCTTTAAAAAATTGTTCTAAAATAATTGTTAGCGCACAAAAAAACTTTAAAGAGAAGTAATAACTTAACCGGCCTATTTTTGGACAAATTTTACTTACACTTAAAAGCATAGGTCTCTATTTAACAGATTCTTTGTTTTTCATTTTAGGTGCTTTACAAAAATGGAATCAGAAATAATGAGTCAAATTTTGTTCAAACTCACTAAATTTATTTATTTATAACAATTAATTGCAAATTTGACCCAAATGTTTTCTGCATTTCCAGATTTTATGCTCGTTTTAGATATAGCACGTTTTATAGTGAACAAAAAATAAATAAATGTGCTACAAAGATATTACAATAAAATTTGTATATTGTCTTTTATGTTAATTTATTTTGATATTTCTTATTTTATTTTATTATATTATCTTTTATCACGTTGTATATTAAATTTGCTACAAAGATATTACATTAAAATTTGTATACTGTCTTTTATGCTAATTTATTTTGATATTTCTTATTTTATTTTATTATATTATCTTTTATCACGTTGTATATTAAATTTTGTAGAGAGATATTACATTAAAATTTGTATATTGTCTTTTATGCTAATTTATTTTGATATTTCTTATTTTATTTTATTATATTATCTTTTATTTCAACTTAGTTTATTATTATTTAAATACAACTTGATTGAATCGGAAAATTTCACGATGTATATTAAACGAAAAAAAACGTTTTCGATTTTAGGTCGAAATATTGCATAGGCAGTATATTACACATTATATTTATTATTAGGCTAATTTTGTTTGATTATATGCCCATTAATCGGATGCTTAGATCCCATAATCCTAATTTATTTATGTCGCTTAAAATTATGAAATCAATTTTATTTTAGTAAATATGTTTGCGTGAGTAATTTCAATGTTTTTGTTTCTTTTTCTTTTCTTTCTAATTTATTCTGCTTTGTTATACCTTAGTATTATATCGTTCACAGACGATATTTTATGGTAGATATGGTCATATATATTCATCTCCATTTCATGAAATTGAGTCTTTACAAATTTAATATAAATTAATTACGTACATACGTCTCAATACGAATCCCAACATTAAATATCCGAGCATTAGAATCTTCATATTTCCAAAATGATAACATTAAAACCCGCAAAAAAGTTGAAGTTCACTTATTGCGGTTTTATATGGAATTGTTTATTCACTTTACTTAATTTTTTCGCACTTTAAGTACTTTATTTTTTTTTTCTTTCATTTTACCTAATTTTTTTTAGTAAACTCTGCCTTCTTTCCCATTACATAATTTTTTTATATTTTTACATTATTTTTTAAGAAGGTATGTATCCTCTATTCTATTCGAAATTTTCGTTTTGTGTCACACTTGTGTACATACTACATATGTATTTATACAAAATTAAACTCGGTAAAGCGCCAATTGCATACCTAACGGGTGGCGTGAAATAGGCTAAATTCCTTAAGCACATTTCTTCGTTTTAACTAAAAGTTCGTGTTTTTGTAATATGACACTATTGAAGTAAATGGGCGATATATGTATATAGGAGATATAGGCCTACTGGGGAACAGAGCACACAAGACTAACTTCGGTAGCGCCCCAACCGGGAACTCCCGGGTGGTGTGGAAAAAGCTATTTTTCAATTTAATGTCAAGTAATTTCACCTTAATTCTATGTCAATTTCTTTTGATTAAGGAGCTCCATACCAAAAGCTTATAATTACATTTGGAAATTTTGTAGAAAATTTAAGAAAATACAATAAAAATTACAATGTCTTAATGAAAAATTTAAGTAAGTTAGACCAGTTTGCTATATTTCCGCTCACTGCTTAACTATTAACGCATTATTTCACTACCCCCAACACTGGATGCATAGACTGAGTTGAAAAAAATAATAGTTGGACGAATTTCGACCACAGGCGTTACTAGTACTATTTAATACCTTTCCTTTGATACACATGTCATACAACCACATTCCAGGGTTACCCTCCGTTCATTTTCCTACATGGTTATTTTCCCTTATCTTGTCACCATAGCCTCAACTGAGTATGTAATGTTCGGTTACGCCCGAACTTAACCTTCCTTACTTGTTATATATATAACATTTTGGAAAACACAAAAAACCTGGTTATTTAGTAAATAATACACCTAGAATGTTGAAACTTGACGTGGGGACTGATAATGAGACTCTTGATAAACATTTTGAAATGGGCGTGGCACCGCCCACTTGTGATAAAATCAGTTTTACAAATTACAATCACAAATCAAAAATCGTTAAACCTATCGTACAAAATTCGGCAGAGAGGTTGCCCTTACTATAAGGAATGCTTTGAAGACAAATGAACGAAATCGGTTAAGGATCACGCCCACTTTTATATAAAAGATTTTTAAAAGGGTCGTGGACGAATAAAATAAGCTATATCTTTGAAAAAAGAGCTTCATATCAGTGCTATTTCATTTCCCAAGTGGATTTATAATCATTAATAGAAAAACTTCAAATTTAAAAAAATGGGCGTGACACCGCCCCTTTTATGACTAAGCGATTTTCTGTGTTTCCGGAGCCATAACTCGAAGAAAAATTAACGGATCGTAATAAAATTGAGTACACAAATTTTTCCTATAGCAAATATTTCTAGAAAAAATGGACGAGATCGGTAAAAGACCACGCCCACTTTTATATAAAAGATTTTTAAAAGGGTTGTAGACGAAAATAATAAGCTATATCTTAGCGAAAAAGAGTTTTGCATCAATAGAATTTGACTTTATAAATTGAATTACAACATTAAATTGGAAAACACTAAAATTTTTGAAAATGTGTGTGGCACCGCCCCTTTTATGACTAAGCAATTTTCTATGTTTCGGGAGACATAATGTTACGTGGCTGACTGTTTGGGTGGCGAGGAGCGGCGGCGAGCAGGTATGCTTGCGGGCCCTTGGTAGCTCGTCGTCTTGGGCGGGGCATTTCACCACCGTCCTCACCCGCAGCCACATGAACAAAATAGGGGTTCATACCTGCATGATGAGAAAAAGAAGGGAAAGCTGAAAAACATTCGTGAGGGGAAAGATAAGAGGGGGAAAAGGATGGAGGCCTGTCCTCTCAGGAGGAGTCTACCCTCCCTCTGCAGTGCAACTTGCACCGCACCGTGGGCACTGTCCTGACTCCTATCTACTTACAGTGTCCCCAAACCTGACATAAGTCCGTCCGTCCGTCAACAAGTCATTTCCCTATGTTCACCTTCACTTACCCTTATCGCGCACAAGCGCAGCACCTACACCAAATATTGTCAACCTAGCCCTGCATAATGAATATATTCAAACTTCATCCAAACATACTAACAGTTTTATTCATGAATTCAATTTCCTTAGTCACTAAAAGAAAACTATGAGTTTAACCGGTAGAGAAAAATCTTATATAAGGCTTAAATTAACTTTCAACTAATAAAGCTGCCGCTTGGTTCTTAGACTATCCTAATGACAATGACTGTATAATACAGTTCAATTAGTGAACCCGAAACTCTAACTTCAAATAAATTCAAACTAAGCTAGACTTATTCCGACCCTTCTTAATGCCCTCTCGTTTACCAAGTTAAATTCCAATTCCAAATGGTACAGAAAAAAATAACAAAAAAAAAAATTCAATTCAAACCTCTGCCTTCTTTAGCTTAAACTTTAACTTTAACTTTAGTTTTAACTTTAACTTTAACCTTAACTTTAACTTTAACTTTAAATTTAACTTTAACTTTAACTTTCACTTTAACTTTAACTTTATTTTTAACTTTAACTTTGACTTTCGCTTTAACTTTAACATTCACTTTAACTTTAACTTTAATTTTAACTTTAACTTTAACTTTAACTTTAACGTTAACTTTAACTTTAACTTTAAATTTAATTTTAACCTTAACTTTAACTTTAACTTTAGCTTTAACTTTAACTTTAACTTTAACTTTTACCTTTACTTTAACTTTAACTTTAACTTTCACTATAACTTTAACTTTATTTTTAACTTTAACTTTAGCTTTAACTTTAACTTTAATTTTAACCTTAACTTTAAATTTGACTTTAACTTTAACTTTAACTTTATTTTTAACTTTAGCTTTAACTTTCGCTTTAACTTTAACATTCACTTTAAATTTAACTTTAACTTTAAATTTAACTTTAACTTTAACTTTAATTTCAACTTTAATTTTAACCTTAACTTTAGCTTTAACTTTAACTTTGACTTTAACTTTAACTTTAACTTTAACTTTAACTTCAACTTTATCTTTAACTTTATCTTTAACTTTAACTTTAACTTTAACCTTAACTTTAGCTTTAACTTTAACTTTGACTTTAACTTTAACCTTAACTTTAACTTTAACTTTATTTTTAACTTTAATTTTCGCTTTAACTTTAACATTCACTCTAACTTTAACTTTAACTTTAAATTTATCTTTAACTTTAACTTTAGCTTTAGCTTTAACTTTAACTTTAACTTTAACTTTAACCTTAACTTTAACTTTAACTTTAACTTTATTTTTAACTTTAACTTTCGCTTTAACTTTAACATTCATTTTAACTTTAAATTTAACTTTAACTTTAACTTCAACTTTAACTTTAATTTTAACTTTAACTTTAAATTTAACTTTAACTTTATTTTTAACGCAATGCGGTTTTATTAGGTTGGCTTGTAAGCGACCATATGTGTATACGATAAGCGATAGCACAATGGCTACTTCGTGAAAATCAACGACAGCTATTTTAGTTTGATTTCGATGGTCGTACGGTGAGGAAGTGTCGCACGCGCGCTTAAAACAGAATACCAAAAAGTGCGTGTGACACATGTTCACCGTTCAAGCATTGAAATCAAACTAAATAAATAATTGATTTTGCTTTCGTGCTCGCTACGCGTTCGTGTTTACTAACACATTCTCAATTTGGTAACCGTGTAAATGTAGTGGTGCCCACCGCTGTTTATGATAGATATCCAATTTTATGTCCAGGCCTGTTGCTAACACCGAACCTTTTCGAACCTTTTCGAGCCTTTTCGGATCTTTTTTGACAAATAATCGATACGATTTTTTTTGATTTATTCGCCAAGCCCGCGATAAAATCTATCTAATAGTCTAAAAGGCTCAAACATACACTTGTCTCTCAATTACTCAGCAAGATCACTCGATGGTGATCTTGGAGAACCGTTTAGTTGGTAGTATGAAATCTGCAGTTGTGGTGGCGATGTAAAAAAACAAATGTGCATAAAAAAAGAATATTAGTTAAAGGGACAGCTGTTGCCCGCTTGCACAGCTAGAAACCGGGTTTTGGTGCCGATAAAAGGCAGGGTAATTTACAAATCTTAAGTTGGCAAAAAATTTTGGTGGCCAAAAACTTAAGAAAATGGGGTGTTGTTCTAAATCAAAGAAGCCACATGGGCTTGTGAAGGTAGGGAAGGATTTCCATGAAGTTCTGAGAAAGGCAAATAGGAGCTAAAATTGAAAACAAAAGCAAAGATAATCAGATCGGGAGGATTGGAATTCTAATAACAAATGTCAAAAAAAAAGGAACCAAGTTGAAAAAAAGAAAAATTAAACCCAAAGGAAACGCAATGAGCATAATGCATAGGTAAAAAAATGAAATGAATAGAATTATGAAAGATGGAATAACAGAATTTATGTCCTAAAAACTAAGAAAAATAAAAGGTGAATATATATAAAAACCTGAAAACTTGTAGGCAAGCATGGATTTTTTTTCCCCTAATATTTACAAGTACGTTATAGGCAAAAAATGTAAAATTGTGTATGACTAATTTTAAACCCAAAAAGGTAAAACTAAAAGTTGAAATATAACTCATGCAAACCCCATATGCCCTTTAAACCCTCTTTGCCCTTTACTCTGGGTTTATGAACCTTAGAAATTATGCACAAAATCACAACAATGTACGTATAAATACAATATCAAAAAATTTCAATTTAATTGTTGTTGTTGTTGGCCCTTGATGGCTGCTGCGATTGTCTCAAAAATGTTGCTGAAAATGTCGTAGTGGTTGTTGCTGCGATTTTTGACCAGGTGGATATAGCATAAAGATGGGTTAACTGGGTTCGTTTTGATTTTGTTGCCGGTGGGTTTTGTTAGGTCGGTTTGTTGGCAATAAGAAGAAGTGATATTGGGGCGGTTTCCGTCAGTATAACATCGATGTACGCTGCCAAATCAAAGAGTTGTGGTTGTTGCTGTGGCGCGCTGAATAATATAAGAAAATGTCGTTGTGGCGGTCGTTGGTTGTTCAGGCTGGGTGCCGCCAAATGGTATGGTTTGTAGTTGTTGTTGCGTGACCGATATGCCGGAAATGGATGTGCCCAGTGGGTCCTACCAACTAGCAGGGTGACCTAGAATTATGAGAAAAGAATAAAAAACCCAAACCTTACTAAGTAAAATATATGTCGAGCCTTAAAAATTCATCAACCATATTTATGCCTACATTTCTTGTCAATTGCGGAGATATATCTCGTGTTTTGTAGCCGGATGAGTATTCCATCTATGTGGGGTAACGGGTATGCGTCTTTAACTGTTCTCTCATTCACCTTACGAGCGTCCAAGCATAGGCGATTCTTTGTTCCTTTAATGACCAAGGAGACCGGTGAATTCCAGCTGCTGTTGGACTCCTCTATTACTCCCATGCCTAACATCCTGTCCAACTCTGCATATATTAATTTTTGTATGGCTGGTGATATTGGATAGTGGCGTTGCTTGACTGGCAGATTCTCGTCCACCACCTTGATGACGTGTTCCTCTTTGTCTGTCCGGCCTAACCCCAGTACCGCGAAAGACGGGAATCGGGCCTTCACACGCTCCAACATATTATGCTGTTCCGTCGATAAAACGTGTTGCACGGCATCGAAGGACAAGTCATCCTCGGCGGGTACAAGTTCCGCCACACTGGCAGCATTTGGACACACATTCCCATTCATACCTTTACTCACAACACTCATACGAAAGGCCTGCCAAAAGTCTATCCCAAAATATACTTCCTGTTGCAGATCAGTAACTATCAAAAATTCTAATTCTCTGGTCGTATTATCCCACACGACTGGTAACTTTATGACCCCTACCACGGCGGTTTCCTCCCCGTTCACGGTTCGGATATTTTGGCCCCTGATCGGCACAATCAAGGCCTCTTTACCGCACAGGAGTACCGCTGAGCCTTTCCATAAACAGCTGGCACTCGCTCCTGAGTCCAAGAGAGCTAAAACTTCCCTACCTCCTATCGCGGTTTTGGCGCAAAACCTGTTATCGCCTTTTACAGTCACAATTGTTGAAATTATTTTATTTCTTAAAACTTTGAAATATTCCCCCTTCTCCCTCATCTTTTCTATCTTTTTAAAATTCCTATTTTTCCTATTATTTAGTATTGTTTCACAAAAAATTCTACTTCTTGCCTCCTCGTAATATAACTTTCGCTGGTGCAAACTTTTGACCTCCCGTTTTTCTGTTATCCTTTCCTCTACCTTAAATTTATTGTCTTTCATTTCCTTCTTCAAAATCTTTACTGCTGGGTTGCCGGGTTTTCTGTCTTCTGGCTGGAGTTCCCGGTCAACTCCGCCAGTCTCGAGTTTCCCTGCTGAGGCTTAAATACACAAAAGGACGAATGACTACCACAAGCAAAACAGACCATATTGTGAAACGAGGACGTACACTTATTCGGCTTTTGGGCTTCTGCCGGGTTTTTCACAAAGAGATACACCGGCATACCGCACGAAAAACACAACATCAAGTGGAAGGGAGAAGCACAAAAGGAATTCACAGTCGACTTAGACACAGGACTAACAGAAGGACGAACACTATTGGGATTGGCTGGGGTTTGGTGTAGGGGTTGCATAATGAATATATTCAAACTTCATCCAAACATACTAACAATTTTATTCATGAATTCAATTTCCTTAGTCACTAAAAGAAAACTATGAGTTTAACCGGTAGAGAAAAATCTTATATAAGGCTTAAATTAACTTTCAACTAATAAAGCTGCCGCTTGGTTCTTAGACTATCCTAATGACAATGACTGTATAATACAGTTCAATTAGTGAACCCGAAACTCTAACTTCAAATAAATTCAAACTAAGCTAGACTTATTCCGACCCTTCTTAATGCCCTCTCGTTTACCAAGTTAAATTCCAATTCCAAATGGTACAGAAAAAAATAACAAAAAAAAAATTCAATTCAAACCTCTGCCTTCTTTAGCTTAAACTTTAACTTTAACTTTAGTTTTAACTTTAACTTTAACCTTAACTTTAACTTTAACTTTAAATTTAACTTTAACTTTCACTTTAACTTTAACTTTATTTTTAACTTTAACTTTGACTTTCGCTTTAACTTTAACATTCACTTTAACTTTAACTTTAATTTTAATTTTAACTTTAACTTTAACTTTAACGTTAACTTTAACTTTAACTTTAAATTTAATTTTAACCTTAACTTTAACTTTAACTTTAGCTTTAACTTTAACTTTAACTTTAACTTTTACTTTTACTTTAACTTTAACTTTAACTTTCACTATAACTTTAACTTTATTTTTAACTTTAACTTTAGCTTTAACTTTAACTTTAATTTTAACCTTAACTTTAAATTTGACTTTAACTTTAACTTTAACTTTATTTTTAACTTTAGCTTTAACTTTCGCTTTAACTTTAACATTCACTTTAAATTTAACTTTAACTTTAAATTTAACTTTAACTTTAACTTTAATTTCAACTTTAATTTTAACCTTAACTTTAGCTTTAACTTTAACTTTGACTTTAACTTTAACTTTAACTTTAACTTCAACTTTATCTTTAACTTTATCTTTAACTTTAACTTTAACTTTAACCTTAACTTTAGCTTTAACTTTAACTTTGACTTTAACTTTAACCTTAACTTTAACTTTAACTTTATTTTTAACTTTAACTTTCGCTTTAACTTTAACATTCACTCTAACTTTAACTTTAACTTTAAATTTATCTTTAACTTTAACTTTAGCTTTAGCTTTAACTTTAACTTTAACTTTAACTTTAACCTTAACTTTAACTTTAACTTTATTTTTAACTTTAACTTTCGCTTTAACTTTAACATTCACTTTAACTTTAAATTTAACTTTAACTTTAACTTCAACTTTAACTTTAATTTTAACTTTAACTTTAAATTTAACTTTAACTTTAACTTTATTTTTAACGCAATGCGGTTTTATTAGGTTGGCTTGTAAGCGACCATATGTGTATACGATAAGCGATAGCACAATGGCTACTTCGTGAAAATCAACGACAGCTATTTTAGTTTGATTTCGATGGTCGTACGGTGAGGAAGTGTCGCACGCGCGCTTAAAACAGAATACCAAAAAGTGCGTGTGACACATGTTCACCGTTCAAGCATTGAAATCAAACTAAATAAATAATTGATTTTGCTTTCGTGCTCGTTACGCGTTCGTGTTTACTAACACATTCTCAATTTGGTAACCGTGTAAATGTAGTGGTGCCCACCGCTGTTTATGATAGAGATCCAATTTTATGTCCAGGCCTGTTGCTAACACCGAACCTTTTCGAACCTTTTCGAGCCTTTTCGGATCTTTTTTGAGAAATAATCGATACGATTTTTTTTGATTTATTCGCCAAGCCCGCGATAAAATCTATCTAATAGTCTAAAAGGCTCAAACATACACTTGTCTCTCAATTACTCAGCAAGATCACTCGATGGTGATCTTGGAGAACCGTTTAGTTGGTAGTATGAAATCTGCAGTTGTGGTGGCGATGTAAAAAAACAAATGTGCATAAAAAAAGAATATTAGTTAAAGGGACAGCTGTTGCCCGCTTGCACAGCTAGAAACCGGGTTTTGGTGCCGATAAAAGGCAGGGTAATTTACAAATCTTAAGTTGGCAAAAAATTTTGGTGGCCAAAAACTGGGGTGTTGTTCTAAATCAAAGAAGCCACATGGGCTTGTGAAGGTAGGGAAGGATTTCCATGAAGTTCTGAGAAAGGCAAATAGGAGCTAAAATTGAAAACAAAAGCAAAGAAAATCAAAAGTTATAGGACAGATCGGGAGGATTGGAATTCTAATAACAAATGTCAAAAAAAAAGGAACCAAGTTGAAAAAAAGAAAAATTAAACCCAAAGGAAACGCAATGAGCATAATGCATAGGTAAAAAAATGAAATGAATAGAATTATGAAAGATGGAATAACAGAATTTATGTCCTAAAAACTAAGAAAAATAAAAGGTGAATATATATAAAAACCTGAAAACTTGTAGGCAAGCATGGAAATTTATGCCCCTAATATTTACAAGTACGTTATAGGCAAAAAATGTAAAATTGTGTATGACTAATTTTAAACCCAAAAAGGTAAAACTAAAAGTTGAAATATAACTCATGCAAACCCCATATGCCCTTTAAACCCTCTTTGCCCTTTACTCTGGGTTTATGAACCTTAGAAATTATGCACAAAATCACAACAATGTACGTATAAATACAATATCAAAAAATTTCAATTTAATTGTTGTTGTTGTTGGCCCTTGATGGCTGCTGCGATTGTCTCAAAAATGTTGCTGAAAATGTCGTAGTGGTTGTTGCTGCGATTTTTGACCAGGTGGATATAGCATAAAGATGGGTTAACTGGGTTCGTTTTGATTTTGTTGCCGGTGGGTTTTGTTAGGTCGGTTTGTTGGCAATAAGAAGAAGTGATATTGGGGCGGTTTCCGTCAGTATAACATCGATGTACGCTGCCAAATCAAAGAGTTGTGGTTGTTGCTGTGGCGCGCTGAATAATATAAGAAAATGTCGTTGTGGCGGTCGTTGGTTGTTCAGGCTGGGTGCCGCCAAATGGTATGGTTTGTAGTTGTTGTTGCGTGACCGATATGCCGGAAATGGATGTGCCCAGTGGGTCCTACCAACTAGCAGGGTGACCTAGAATTATGAGAAAAGAATAAAAAACCCAAACCTTACTAAGTAAAATATATGTCGAGCCTTAAAAATTCATCAACCATATTTATGCCTACATTTCTTGTCAATTGCGGAGATATATCTCGTGTTTTGTAGCCGGATGAGTATTCCATCTATGTGGGGTAACGGGTATGCGTCTTTAACTGTTCTCTCATTCACCTTACGAGCGTCCAAGCATAGGCGATTCTTTGTTCCTTTAATGACCAAGGAGACCGGTGAATTCCAGCTGCTGTTGGACTCCTCTATTACTCCCATGCCTAACATCCTGTCCAACTCTGCATATATTAATTTTTGTATGGCTGGTGATATTGGATAGTGGCGTTGCTTGACTGGCAGATTCTCGTCCACCACCTTGATGACGTGTTCCTCTTTGTCTGTCCGGCCTAACCCCAGTACCGCGAAAGACGGGAATCGGGCCTTCACACGCTCCAACATATTATGCTGTTCCGTCGATAAAACGTGTTGCACGGCATCGAAGGACAAGTCATCCTCGGCGGGTACAAGTTCCGCCACACTGGCAGCATTTGGACACACATTCCCATTCATACCTTTACTCACAACACTCATACGAAAGGCCTGCCAAAAGTCTATCCCAAAATATACTTCCTGTTGCAGATCAGTAACTATCAAAAATTCTAATTCTCTGGTCGTATTATCCCACACGACTGGTAACTTTATGACCCCTACCACGGCGGTTTCCTCCCCGTTCACGGTTCGGATATTTTGGCCCCTGATCGGCACAATCAAGGCCTCTTTACCGCACAGGAGTACCGCTGAGCCTTTCCATAAACAGCTGGCACTCGCTCCTGAGTCCAAGAGAGCTAAAACTTCCCTACCTCCTATCGCGGTTTTGGCGCAAAACCTGTTATCGCCTTTTACAGTCACAATTGTTGAAATTATTTTATTTCTTAAAACTTTGAAATATTCCCCCTTCTCCCTCATCTTTTCTATCTTTTTAAAATTCCTATTTTTCCTATTATTTAGTATTGTTTCACAAAAAATTCTACTTCTTGCCTCCTCGTAATATAACTTTCGCTGGTGCAAACTTTTGACCTCCCGTTTTTCTGTTATCCTTTCCTCTACCTTAATTTTATTGTCTTTCATTTCCTTCTTCAAAATCTTTACTGCTGGGTTGCCGGGTTTTCTGTCTTCTGGCTGGAGTTCCCGGTCAACTCCGCCAGTCTCGAGTTTCCCTGCTGAGGCTTAAATACACAAAAGGACGAATGACTACCACAAGCAAAACAGACCATATTGTGAAACGAGGACGTACACTTATTCGGCTTTTGGGCTTCAGCCGGGTTTTTCACAAAGAGATACACCGGCATACCGCACGAAAAACACAACATCAAGTGGAAGGGAGAAGCACAAAAGGAATTCACAGTCGACTTAGACACAGGACTAACAGAAGGACGAACACTATTGGGATTGGCTGGGGTTTGGTGTAGGGGTTGAGGTTGTGGTTGGTATTGGGGTGGGCGCTGAGGCTTCCTATCAAAAGCTTCTAACTTTCTCTCTCCCAGTATATCGGGCTGTTCGAACCCTATCTCATTAACTGGTCTGGACTGGCTCTTATTTTCCTTAATTAGTTTTTCCGCTCTCTTACACTCAGCTTTGAGATCCGACAACGAGTCCACTTTAATGGCGAAAGTCAGGTTGGCTAGGTACGGTTTAAGATTTCCCCTAATTATGCCAACCAATTCCCTCTCAGGAATTCTCTTCCGCAAACGGAATGTCATGTTATGGACTTCGGCATAAAAGTCGTCGAAAGCTTCGGCGGTAAGCTGTTTCCTCTCCATAATTTCACGGATGATTTCATAGTCGCACTCGGCAGTCTTGAAGTGGCTCAGCAGCTCGGACTTTAGCTCAAAGTAGCCAAAGTTCGGCTCCTCCGCATGGTCTTCAAGGACCTGCCAATTCCACTTCAAGGCACCGCCGGAAACCAGACAAAGAAAGTCCGTGAAAAGCTGGAAGAAGGAAATATTATGCTGCTCGCGCATTTTTTCCACCCGAAAGATGAAGCTTTCGACGCTTATACCTTTACTTGTTCCATCCTTCTTCCACCTGGGAGGATCGCTGGCATCTCGCCCGGTACTGTAACTTACCGTTGCCTCATTGACGCGCTCTGCGTTTCCCCATCTCCGGCTCTGAGGCTCGGGCGTAAATGCCAAGGCGGACCGATGTACAGGCGCTTGCGCAGACATTTTTATGTCTGCTACGCGGCCACCAAGGTTATCGACACTGGGCTTAATGCTCATTACCTCATTTGCCATTTGCGCCACCAAGTCGTTTTGTTGCGCCATCATCGCCATCATCGCCATCATTCGGCTCAGCTGTTCAACATTATTTGCATTTTGGGCGGTGTGGCTTTGAGGAGCATTAAGGCTAGTGCCGACATTCGTTGATGGTGCGTTCTGCGCCGGAATATCACCCCCCTGGGCACCTACGTTTTCCCTATCGACCATATGGCACACCAAATCGATTTTTTGGGAGAAGTTTAGGCTATTATCTAACCCGTTCGCTACAGAGACCCTCAGCGGCAATCAGGGCATAAAGATCCAAAAATCCGCGACGCGCACCTATTAAAATAGTCCGTAGGGGCAAAGTCTATGGGCCTCGGAATCCCTGTGTCAATTTGTGTGAAAAGGGGACCAGTAATCTGGTTTTCAAGAGCCCTGGCACGACTCCTTGTAACACGCCTATTGGAATCTAAAATTCCAAATCCCACAAAAGGTCTTTCCTCGGTATGTTTGTCCTGGCCTTGGTCGGACACTCACTGTATGCAGCGGCGAAACTTTTAACCAAAAACCCAAAAAACGAAAGAACAATCGAAAAATAAAAAGAGCGAACTAGAGATTTTGTCCCGGACGCCCCAATACCTCCAAGGAAACGATATCCCGACCGCAACCCAAATGGAAAAAAAGAAGAAAAAAATTATGCGAAAAAGAAAAAAAATGAGATGCAAAGAAAATATTCTGATAAAAACAATCTGTTTATATTTGCAGATCCAAATAATAAAAAAGTAAATACTATAAGGTAACAGGTCCAAATTCACCCAAAACCCAATAAATAAATATATAAATAAAGGATATTAAATAATAGATATAAAAATTACAATATATGTATGTATATAAAAATTCAATTCAAATATTAAGTAATAGGTTTGTGTGTATGTATGTATGTGTATGGTAACTCAAGTGATTTGTGGGTTAATGCGTATGAGGAAAGAAGAAAAAAACTTACACGTTAATATCAAAAAAAATTTTTTTGAAGTATATAAACAAAATTTATTAAAACTGAAGTTAAATTCAAGGGCTATGTGCGTGTATATGTGTGTGAGAATTCAAACAATGTTTGTTTGGGTGTAAAATATTATGTATATGATAATCGAAACAATAGAAACTTAAGACTTACAAAAGGGAGAATTCAAATTATATGTTGGCTTGTGTGTGTATGAGTAGCAAGACACACTTTTTTTTATTTTTCTGTCTTAAAAGTCTCGTATCCAACCCAAAAATATGACCCAAAACCAAAAACAAAATAACTCAGGGATCAAAAATTAAATTCGAATAATACTTTTGATACCTAATGATCTAGGTTTGACGATTTAAGGGTCTGACCCAGAATCCAAAAAAAAAAATACCTCAGGGATAAAACTGAAAACAAAATTAAACTAAAACTAAAACCAATCTCTAACACTATGTATGTGTGTGTGAGCTAGTTAGATGTAAATTTTCAAAAAAAAAACCAATTTTAAATCAAAAGTTAAAATGTAATGTAATGTATTTGTATTGGTGTCTGTGGTGCTGCCTTGGCGAAGGTTCAGCGAAGGTGGTTAGTCCGTCTCTATGTGTTTGAAGTCTGTTCAATCGTGCAGTCCGTGGAAGTGTGGCACTTCACGTTCAAGAACTTATTCCTATGTGTGGATGCCACACCTCCTACTCCTAAATATCGTGGCGACGACTGTAAACCTCACTTACCGTCAGTGCTGGACTCCCGTTAAGGTAGCTTGAACAGCTCGCCAAGATCTCCTACCTAAGTCCCTCGCTAGCTAAGTGTCATACAGTTCAAGTTCAACAAAGGAACCCTGACATGGACACTCAGCTAATCCCTATCCTCTGGTCATGATGACACTTGTCGATCAGGTGAACCCAATCGGCGTTGCCATCGTGACTGTCCCTGTTCTATCAAAATACGAAAATCAGGATTGGGTTTCAAAGGATCATGGGATAAAAAAAACCAGGAAATCTGGAATAAAAGTGCGAAAATTAAGGAATAGTGAAAAATAGAGTTAGTTGAAAAAGGTAGGAGATAAAAAGAGGATCGGGCTATTAACGTTGGGCGCCATTGTTACGTGGCTGACTGTTTAGGTGGCGAGAAGCGGCGGCAAGCAGGTATGCTTGCGGGCCCAGGCCAGCTCGTCGTCTTGGGCGAGGCATTTCACCACCGTCCTCACCCGCAGCCACATGAACAAAATAGGGGTTCATACCTGCATGATGAGAAAAAGAAGGGAAAGCTGAAAAAGATCGAAACATACGTGAGGGGAAAGATAAGAGGGGGAAAAGGATGGAGGCCTCTCCTCTCAGGTGGAGTCTACCCTCCCTCTGCAGTGCAACTTGCACCGCACCGTGGGCACTGTCCTGACTCCTATCTATTACAGTGCCCCCAAACCTGACATAAGTCCGTCCGTCCGTCAGCAAGTCATTTCCCTATGTTCACCTTCACTTACCGTTCTCGCGCACAAGCGCAGCACCTACATCAAATATTGTCAACCTAGCCCTGCATAATGAATATATTCAAATTTCATTCAAACATACTAACAATTTTATTCATGAATTCCATTTACTTAGTCACTAAAAAAAACCATGAGTTTAACCGATAGAGAAAAATCTCATATAAGGCTTAAATTAACTTTCAACTAATAAAGCTGCCGCTTGGTTCTTAGACTACCCTAATACCAATGCCTTATTATACAATTCCATTAAAGAACCCGAAACTCTAACTTCAAATAAATTCAAACTAAGCTAGACTTATTCCGACCCTCCTTAATGCCCTCTCGTTAACCAATTTCCTAACAAATTAAATTCCAATTCCAAATG
Organism: Eurosta solidaginis; assembly: GCF_040869045.1. Taxonomy (NCBI): domain Eukaryota; kingdom Metazoa; phylum Arthropoda; class Insecta; order Diptera; family Tephritidae; genus Eurosta; species Eurosta solidaginis. The sequence continues at coordinate 33,740,666 of NC_090324.1, read as the reverse complement.
TACAGAAAAAAAATAACAAAATAAAAAAATTCACTATAGAAGTTGAAACCTCTGCCTTTTGTTACTGACCCCCCCCCCCCCCCCCCCCCCCCCCTAATATCTTGATACTTACAGTCAGTGAATTCAAATCCTAAAGATACAATTCCGAATTCATAAACGCGTAAACAATATAAGATAAAAAAAAGGAAATGAAAAAGACAAAACCCTAATCCCTGACCTACCGTAAATGTACAAATAGAAGGAAGAAAAAACGGAACTAAAATCAACTAAGTTTGCAAGTAGATAAGTAAAATATGTATGTTTGATTGTTGTAATTATGTAGGGACATATATTCAAACTTTTTTTTTTTTTCCTGATCTTCTGTTTTCGCAAGATCAGTGAATCGATCTCAATACATGTTCATACAAATGTACGCTGATATAAACATAAATACCAAATCCTTTAATTGTACTCACCGGTCTCTCGTTCTCCAACGGCGCCTCTGCAGTTGAGTAGATACCTGTGCTGAAAGGGAAAAAAGGACGCGTGGCACTCGGGGACTGCCGCGGTAAAGCTATTGCATATTATCAACTTATGCAATTATAATATTTATGCAACATTTTGTTTTCTTTGATATTAATTCAAGTTTTGTCTTTGATATTAATTCAAGTTAACTTTTTAAGCGTGGTGACCGATAAGAAAACAATTTTTTTTACTTTTATTGAATAAATGAGAAGTTAATATTTAACTTTCACTTTCACTTTAACTTTAACTTTATTTTTAACTTTAATTTTCACTTCAACTTTAACATTCACTTTAACTTTAACTTTAACTTTAAATTTTCACTTTAACTTTAAATTAACTTTAACTTACACTTTAACTTTAACTTGAACTTTAACTGTAAATTTAACTTTAAATTTAACTTTAACTTTAACCTTAACTTTAGCTTTAACTTTAACTTAAACCTTAACTTTAATTTAACTTTAACTTTCATTTTAACTTTAACTTTAACTTTATTTTTAACTTTAACTTTAACTTTCGCTTTCGCTTTAACTTTCACATTCATTTTAACTTTAACTTTTACTTTAACTTTAACTTTAAATTTAACTTTAACTTTAACTTTAACTTTAACTTTAACTTTAACTTTAACTTTAACTTTAACTTTAACTTTAACTTTAACTTTAACTTTAATTTTAACTTTAACTTTAAGCTTAATTTTAACTTTAAGTTTAACTTTAACTTTAAGTTTAACTTTAACTTTAACTTTAAATTTAACTTTAACTTTAACTTTAAACTTTAACTTTAAATTTAACTTTAACGTTAACTTTAACTTTAACTTTAAGTTTAAGTTTAACTTTAACTTTAACTTCAACTTTATCCTTAACTTTATTTTTAACTTTAGCTTTAACTTTCGCATTAACTTTAACATTCACTTTAACTTTAACTTTATCTTTAACTTTAACTTTAACTTTAACTTTAACTTTAACTTTAATTTTAACTTTAACTTTAACTTTAATTTTAACTTTAACTTTAACTTTAACTTTAACTTTAATTTTAACTTTAACTTTAACTTTGACTTTAACTTTAATTTTAACTTTAACTTTAACTTTAACTTTAACTTTAACTTTAACCTTAACTTTAACTTTAACTTTCTTTTTAACTTTAACTTTATTTTTAACTTTAACTTTAACTTTCGCTTTCGCTTTAACTTTAACATTCATTTTAACTTTAACGTTTACTTTAACTTTAACTTTAACTTTAAATTTAACTTTAACTTTAATTTTAACTTTAACTTTAACTTCAACTTTATCCTTAACTTTATTTTTAACTTTAGCTTTAACTTTAACTTTAACTTTAAACTTTAACTTTAACTTTAACTTTAACCTTAACTTTAACTTTAACTTTAAGTTTAACTTTAACTTTAACTTCAATATAACTTACGACAGTCTTCTTCGATTAGACATGCCAGAAAGCACCTTCCTCGTTGCATTTGCAGACGACGTGGCAGCTGTGATAACAGCACCAAGCTGCGAGCTGGCACAGCTAAAATTAAACCAGGTCATGCGCAATGTAAATAGGTGGATGGCTGAGCACGGTCTCCAGTTAGCAACAGCCAAAACGGAGATCGTCATTCTCACAAAGAGACGTATTCCCACTACCAGGAACATGATGGTTGGGGACCAGCCAATAGAAACACTCGCTTCAACGAAATATCTGGGAGTGAGGTTAGACAGCAAACTCAACTTCTCGGATCACATACGAGGGGCCTGCGAAAGAGCTGCGCGCATAATAGCGCAGTTGAGTAGATTAATGGCAAACACAGGTGGCCCAAAGCCATGCACAAGGAAGTTGCTTGCATCAGCCTCGGATTCTATACTCTTATATGGTGCAGAAATCTGGGCGGACGCAATGAAATACCGGAAGAACCGAGTCGCCCTCACCTCGGTCCAACGCAGAGGGGCGCTGCGAATATCTTCGGCTTACCGCACGGTATAAGCTGAAGCTGTCCTGGTCGTTGCGGGAACCATACCGATATATCTTCTCGTTGAGGAAAGAAAAACAATATATGACAACGGATCGCAAGCAAGTAGAGCTGCTGTTGCCATGCAGGCGCGTGAAGAATCGATTCGATGTTGGCAAGATCAGTGGAGCAACAGCATCGTAGGAAAGTGGACTAGGGAACTAATCCCTGAACTGAATCCATGGTTGAAGCGACCGCACGGAGAGGTAGACTTTTACCTGACCCAGTTTCTAACGGGACATGGTTACTTCCGCAAATACCTACACAGAATGGGTAAAGTTGATAGCCCGAGCTGCCTGTACTGTGGGGAAATAGACGATGTACGCCACACCTTCTTCGAATGCAGGCACTTCTCCCATCAGCGAAGGAGGGTAGAAGAGGTACTTGGCGACCTATCCCCGGGCAGTGTCATTAATAACATGACCTGTCGAAGAGACAAATGGGATACGGTCAGCAGATATGTGAGACATATACTTACCTGTAAACGAGAAGACGGATGCCTAGCTCATTAGCGTGAGAGTAGCCATAGAGCTCACGTAGCGCGCACCCGCACCCGAAGTAATGCTAAACGCGGTCCCAGGTACGGGGATTTGCGCGGGCCGTGGGAGGTTAGGTTTTAGTGGGTAGGCCTTCATGGAAGAAGGGAGTCCTACACTCGGAGAGTCTCGCAGTGAGGCTTAAATATCCCGGTCAGTGCATAAAGCATTTCCTCCTTCCACAAAACACAAAAAAAAAAAAAAAAAACTTTAACTTCAACTTTATCCTTAACTTTATTTTTAACTTTAGCTTTAACTTTCGCATTAACTTTAACATTCACTTTAACTTTAACTTTATCTTTAACTTTAACTTTAACTTTAACTTTAACTTTAACTTTAACTTTAACTTTAACTTTAACTTTAATTTTAACTTTAACTTTAACTTTGACTTTAACTTTAATTTTAACTTTAACTTTAACTTTAACTTTAACTTTAACTTTAACCTTAACTTTAACTTTAACTTTCTTTTTAACTTTAACTTTATTTTTAACTTTAACTTTAACTTTCGCTTTCGCTTTAACTTTAACATTCATTTTAACTTTAACGTTTACTTTAACTTTAACTTTAACTTTAAATTTAACTTTAACTTTAATTTTAACTTTAACTTTAAGTTTAACTTTAACTTTAAGTTTAACTTTATCTTTAACTTTAAATTTAACTTTAACTTTAAACTTTAACTTTAACTTTAACTTTAACCTTAACTTTAACTTTAACTTTAAGTTTAACTTTAACTTTAACTTCAACTTTATCCTTAACTTTATTTTTAACTTTAGCTTTAACTTTCGCATTAACTTTAACATTCACTTTAACTTTAACTTTATCTTTAACTTTAACTTTAACTTTGACTTTAACTTTAATTTTAACTTTAACTTTAATCTTAACTTTAACTTTACCTTTAACTCTAAATTTAACTTTAACTTTAACTTTAACTTTAACTTTACCCTTAACTTTAACTTTAACTTTAACTATAACTTTAACTTTAACTTTTACTTTAACTTTAACTTTAACTTTAAATTTAACTTTAACTTTAACCTTAACTTTAACTTAACCTTTAACTTTAAGTTTGACTTTAACTTTAACTTTAACTTTAACTTTAACTTTAACTTTAACCTTAACCTTAACTTTAACTTCAACTTTAACTTTAACTTTAACTTTAACTTTAACTTTGACTTTAACTTTAACTTTTATTTTAACTTTAACTTTATTTTTATCTTTAACTTTAACTTTCGCTTTAACTTTAACATTCACTTTAACTTTAACTTTAACTTTAATTTTAACTTTAACTTTAACTTTAACTTTGACTTTAACTTTAATTTTAACTTTAACTTTAACTTAACTTTAACTTTAACTTTAACTTTAACTTTAACTTTAACTTTAGCTTTAATTTCAACTTTAATTTTATCCTTAACTTTAGCTTTAACTTTAGCTTTGACTTTAACTTTAACTTTAGTTTTAAGTTTAACTTTAACTTTAACTTTAACTTTAACTTTAACCTTAACTTTAACTTTACCTTTAACTTTAAATTTAACTTTAACTTTAACTTTAACTTTGACTTTAACTTTAACTTTAACTTTAACTTTAACTTTAACTTTAACTTTACCCTTAACTTTAACTTTAACTTTAACTTTAACTTTAACTTTAACTTTTACTTTAACTTTAACTTTAACTTTAAATTTAACTTTAACTTTAACCTTAACTTTAACTTAACCTTTAACTTTAACTTTGACTTTAACTTTAACTTTAACCTTAACCTTAACTTTAACTTTAACTTTAACTTTAACTTTGACTTTAACTTTAACTTTTATTTTAACTTTAACTTTATTTTTATCTTTAACTTTAACTTTCGCTTTAACTTTAACATTCACTTTAACTTTAACTTTAATTTTAACTTTAACTTTATTTTTAGCTTTAACTTTCGCTTCAAATTTAACTTTATCTTTAACTTTAACTTTAACTTTATCTTTAACTTTAACTTTAACTTTAACTTTAACTTTAACTTTAACTTTTACTTTTACTTTAACTTTAACTTTAACTTTAACTTTAACTTTAATTTTAACTTTAACTTTAACTTTAATTTTAACTTTAACTTTGACTTTGATTTTAACTTTTATTTTAACTTTAACTTTATTTTTATCTTTAACTTTAACTTTCGCTTTGACTCTAACTTTAACTTTATCTTTAACTTTAACTTTAACTTTAACTTTAACTTTAACTTTCACTTTAACTATAACTTTAACTTTATTTTTCACTTTAACTTTGACTTTCGCTTTAACTTTAACTTTGACTTTAACTTTAACTTTATCTTTAACTTTATCTTTAACTTTAACGTTAACTTTAACTTTAACCTTAACTTTAACTTTAACTTTGACTTTGACTTTAACTTTAACTTTAGCTTTAACTTTAACTTTGACTTTAACTTTAACTTTAACTTTAGTTTTAACTTTAACTTTAACTTTAACTTTAACCTTAACTTTAACTTTAACTTTAACTTTAACTTTAAATTTAACTTTTGCTTTAACTTTAACTTTAACTTTTACTTTAACTTTAACTTTAACTTTTACTTTAACTTTAACTTTAACTTTAACTTTAACTTTAACTTTTACTTTTACTTTAATTTTAACTTTAACTTTTACTTTAACTTTAACTTTAACTTTTACTTTAACTTTAATTTTACTTTAACTTTAACTTTAACTTTAACTTTAGCTTTAACTTTAACTTTGACTTTAACTTTAACTTTAACTTTAGTTTTAACTTTAACTTTAACTTTAACTTTAACTTTAACCTTAACTTTAACTTTAACTTTAAATTTAACTTTAACTTTAATTTTATCCTTAACTTTAGCTTTAACTTTAACTTTAACTTTAACCTTAACTTTAATTTTAACTTTAATTTCAACTTTAATTTCATCCTTAATTTTAGCTTTAACTTTAACTTTAACTTTCAATTTAACTTTAACTTTAACATTCACTTTAACTTTAACTTTAATTTTAACTTTAACTTTAACTTTAACGTTAACTTTAACTTTAACGTTAACTTTAACTTTAACGTTAACTTTAATTTTAACTTTAACTTTAACTTTAACCTTAACTTTAACTTTAGCTTTAACTTTAACTTTAACTTTTACTTTAACTTTAACTTTAACTTTAACTTTAACTTTAACTTTAACTTTAACTTTAACTTTTACTTTAACTTTAACTTTAACTTTAACTTTAACTTTTACTTTAATTTTAACTTTAACTTTTACTTTAACTTTAACTTTAACTTTTACTTTTACTTTAACTTTAACTTTAGCTTTAACTTCAACTTTAGCTTTAACTTTAACTTTGACTTTAACTTTAACTTTAACTTTAGTTTTAACTTTAACTTTAACTTTAACCTTAACTTTCATTTTAACTTTAACTTTAAATTTAACTTTAACTTTAATTTTATCCTTAACTTTAGCTTTAACTTTAACTTTATCTTTAACTTTAACTTTAACTTTAACCTTAACCTTAACTTTAACTTTAACTTTAACTTTAACTTCAACTTTAACCTTAACTTTAACTTTAATTTTAACTTTAACTTTAACTTTAACTTTAACTTTAACTTTAACTTTAACGTTAACTTTAACTTTAACTTTAACTTTAACTTTAACTTTAACTTTAACTTTAACTTTAACTTTAACTTTAACTTTAACCTTAACTGTAACTTTAACTTTAACTTTAACTTTAACTTTAACTTTCATTTTAACTTTAACTTTATTTTTAACTTTAACTTTAACTTTCGCTTTCGCTTTAACTTTAACATTCATTTTAACTTTAACTTTTACTTTAACTTTAACTTTAACTTTAACTTTAACTTTAACTTTAACTTTAAATTTAACTTTAACTTTAATTTTAACTTTAACTTTAACTTTAACCTTAACTTTAACTTTAACTTTAACTTTAAGTTTAACTTTAACATTAACTTTAAATTTAACTTTAACTTTAAACTTTAACTTTAACTTTAACTTTAACTTTAACTTTAACTTTAACTTTAACTTTAACTTTAACTTTAACTTTAACTTTAACTTTAACTTTAACCTTAACTTTAACTTTAACTTTAAGTTTAACTTTAACTTCAACTTTATCCTTAACTTTATTTTTAACTTTAGCTTTAACTTTCGCTTTAAATTTAACATTCACTTTAACTTTAACTTTATCTTTAACTTTAACTTTAATTTTAACTTTAACTTTAACTTTAACTTTAACTTTAACTTTAACTTTAACTTTAACTTTAACTTTAACTTTAACTTTAACTTTAACTTTAACTTTAACTTTAACTTTAACTTTAACTTTAGCTTTAGCTTTAACTTTAACTTTAACTTTAACTTTAACTTAAATTTTTTACTTTAACTTTAACTTTATTTTTAACTTTAACTTTAGTTTTAACTTTAACTTTAACTTTAACCTTAACTTTTTCTGGTAACACTCCGGACTCAATCAGTCTACGTGAGGTCCTCATGGACCGGCCAGTTCAACCTACCTAACCTTAACTTTAAATTTGACTTTAACTTTAACTTTAACTTTAACTTTAACTTTAACTTTAACTTTAACTTTAACTTTAACTTTAACTTTAACTTTAACTTTAACTTTAACTTTAACTTTAACCTTAACTTTAACTTTAACTTTAACTTTAACTTTGTTTTTAACTTTAACTTTAACTTTCGCTTTAACTTTAACATTCACTTTAACTTTAACTTTATCTTTAACTTTAACTTTAACCTTAACTTTAACTTTAACTTTAACTTTAACTTTAACTTTAGATTTAACTTTAACTTTAGGTTTAACTTTAACTTTGACTTTAACTTTGACTTTAACTTTAACTTTAACTTTAACTTTATCTTTAACTTTAACTTTGACCTTAACTTTAACTTTAGTTTTAACTTTAACTTTAACTTTAACTTTAACTTTAGCTTTAACTTTAACTTTAGCTTTAACTTTAACTTTGACTTTAACTTTAACTTTAGTTTTAACTTTAACTTTAACTTTAACCTTAACTTTAACTTTAACTTTAAATTTAGCTTTAACTTTAACTTTAATTTTATCCTTAACTTTAGCTTTAACTTTAACTTTAACTTTATCTTTAACTTTAACTTTAACCTTAACTTTAACTTTAACTTTAATTTCAACTTAAATTTATCCTTAACTTTAGCTTTAACTTTAACTTTCACTTTAACTTTAACTTTATTTTTAACTTTAACTTTGACTTTTGCTTTAACTTTAACATTCACTTTAACTTTAACTTTAACTTTAACTTTAATTTTAACTTTAACTTTAACGTTAACTTTAACTTTAACGTTAATTTTAACTTTAACTTTAACCTTAACTTTAACTTTTGCTTTAACTTTAACTTTAACTTTAACCTTAACTTTAACTTTAACTTTAACTTTAACTTTAACCTTAACTTTAACTTTAGCTTTAACTTTAACTTTAACTTTAACTTTAACTTTAACTTTAACTTTAATTTTAACTTTAACTTTAACTTTAATTTTAACTTTAACTTTGACTTTGATTTTAACTTTTATTTTAACTTTAACTTTATTTTTATCTTTAACTTTAACTTTCGCTTTGACTCTAACTTTAACTTTATCTTTAACTTTAACTTTAACTTTAACTTTAACTTTAACTTTCACTTTAACTATAACTTTAACTTTATTTTTCACTTTAACTTTGACTTTCGCTTTAACTTTAACTTTGACTTTAACTTTAACTTTATCTTTAACTTTATCTTTAACTTTAACGTTAACTTTAACTTTAACCTTAACTTTAACTTTAACTTTGACTTTGACTTTAACTTTAACTTTAGCTTTAACTTTAACTTTGACTTTAACTTTAACTTTAACTTTAGTTTTAACTTTAACTTTAACTTTAACTTTAACCTTAACTTTAACTTTAACTTTAACTTTAACTTTAAATTTAACTTTTGCTTTAACTTTAACTTTAACTTTTACTTTAACTTTAACTTTAACTTTTACTTTAACTTTAACTTTAACTTTAACTTTAACTTTAACTTTAACTTTAACTTTTACTTTAATTTTAACTTTAACTTTTACTTTAACTTTAACTTTAACTTTTACTTTAACTTTAATTTTACTTTAACTTTAACTTTAACTTTAACTTTAGCTTTAACTTTAACTTTGACTTTAACTTTAACTTTAACTTTAGTTTTAACTTTAACTTTAACTTTAACTTTAACTTTAACTTTAACCTTAACTTTAACTTTAACTTTAAATTTAACTTTAACTTTAATTTTATCCTTAACTTTAGCTTTAACTTTAACTTTAACTTTAACCTTAACTTTAATTTTAACTTTAATTTCAACTTTAATTTCATCCTTAATTTTAGCTTTAACTTTAACTTTAACTTTCAATTTAACTTTAACTTTAACATTCACTTTAACTTTAATTTTAACTTTAACTTTAACTTTAACGTTAACTTTAACTTTAACGTTAACTTTAACTTTAACGTTAACTTTAATTTTAACTTTAACTTTAACTTTAACCTTAACTTTAACTTTAGCTTTAACTTTAACTTTAACTTTTACTTTAACTTTAACTTTAACTTTAACTTTAACTTTTACTTTTACTTTAACTTTAACTTTAACTTTAACTTTTACTTTAATTTTAACTTTAACTTTTACTTTAACTTTAACTTTAACTTTTACTTTTACTTTAACTTTAACTTTAGCTTTAACTTCAACTTTAGCTTTAACTTTAACTTTGACTTTAACTTTAACTTTAACTTTAGTTTTAACTTTAACTTTAACTTTAACCTTAACTTTCATTTTAACTTTAACTTTAAATTTAACTTTAGCTTTAATTTTATCCTTAACTTTAGCTTTAACTTTAACTTTATCTTTAACTTTAACTTTAACTTTAACCTTAACCTTAACTTTAACTTTAACTTTAACTTTAACTTCAACTTTAACCTTAACTTTAACTTTAATTTTAACTTTAACTTTAACTTTAACTTTAACTTTAACTTTAACTTTAACTTTAACGTTAACTTTAACTTTAACTTTAACTTTAACTTTAACTTTAACTTTAACTTTAACTTTAACTTTAACTTTAACTTTAACTTTAACTTTAACCTTAACTGTAACTTTAACTTTAACTTTAACTTTAACTTTCATTTTAACTTTAACTTTATTTTTAACTTTAACTTTAACTTTCGCTTTCGCTTTAACTTTAACATTCATTTTAACTTTAACTTTTACTTTAACTTTAACTTTAACTTTAACTTTAACTTTAACTTTAACTTTAACTTTAACTTTAACTTTAACTTTAACTTTAAATTTAACTTTAACTTTAATTTTAACTTTAACTTTAACTTTAACCTTAACTTTAACTTTAACTTTAACTTTAAGTTTAACTTTAACATTAACTTTAAATTTAACTTTAACTTTAAACTTTAACTTTAACTTTAACTTTAACTTTAACTTTAACTTTAACTTTAACTTTAACTTTAACTTTAACTTTAACTTTAACTTTAACCTTAACTTTAACTTTAAGTTTAACTTTAACTTCAACTTTATCCTTAACTTTATTTTTAACTTTAGCTTTAACTTTCGCTTTAAATTTAACATTCACTTTAACTTTAACTTTATCTTTAACTTTAACTTTAATTTTAACTTTAACTTTAACTTTAACTTTAACTTTAACTTTAACTTTAACTTTAACTTTAACTTTAACTTTAACTTTAACTTTAACTTTAACTTTAACTTTAACTTTAACTTTAGCTTTAGCTTTAACTTTAACTTTAACTTTAACTTTAACTTTAACTTTAACTTAAATTTTTTACTTTAACTTTAACTTTATTTTTAACTTTAACTTTAGTTTTAACTTTAACTTTAACTTTAACCTTAACTTTTTCTGGTAACACTCCGGACTCAATCAGTCTACGTGAGGTCCTCATGGACCGGCCAGTTCAACCTACCTAACCTTAACTTTAAATTTGACTTTAACTTTAACTTTAACTTTAACTTTAACTTTAACTTTAACTTTAACTTTAACTTTAACTTTAACTTTAACCTTAACTTTAACTTTAACTTTAACTTTAACTTTGTTTTTAACTTTAACTTTAACTTTCGCTTTAACTTTAACATTCACTTTAACTTTAACTTTATCTTTAACTTTAACTTTAACCTTAACTTTAACTTTAACTTTAACTTTAACTTTAACTTTAGATTTAACTTTAACTTTAGGTTTAACTTTAACTTTGACTTTAACTTTGACTTTAACTTTAACTTTAACTTTAACTTTATCTTTAACTTTAACTTTGACCTTAACTTTAACTTTAGTTTTAACTTTAACTTTAACTTTAACTTTAACTTTAACTTTAGCTTTAACTTTAACTTTAGCTTTAACTTTAACTTTGACTTTAACTTTAACTTTAGTTTTAACTTTAACTTTAACTTTAACCTTAACTTTAACTTTAACTTTAAATTTAGCTTTAACTTTAACTTTAATTTTATCCTTAACTTTAGCTTTAACTTTAACTTTAACTTTATCTTTAACTTTAACTTTAACCTTAACTTTAACTTTAACTTTAATTTCAACTTAAATTTATCCTTAACTTTAGCTTTAACTTTAACTTTCAGTTTAACTTTAACTTTATTTTTAACTTTAACTTTGACTTTCGCTTTAACTTTAACATTCACTTTAACTTTAACTTTAACTTTAACTTTAATTTTAACTTTAACTTTAACGTTAACTTTAACTTTAACGTTAATTTTAACTTTAACTTTAACCTTAACTTTAACTTTAGCTTTAACTTTAACTTTAACTTTAACCTTAACTTTAACTTTAACTTTAACTTTAACTTTAACCTTAACTTTAACTTTAACTTTAGCTTTAACTTTAACTTTAACTTTAACTTTAACTTTAACTTTAACTTTAACTTTAACTTTAACTTCAACTTTAACTTTAACTTTAACTTTAACTTTAACTTTAACGTTAACTTTAACTTCAACTTTAACGTTAACTTTAACTTTAACTTTAACTTTAACTTTAACTTTAACTTTAAAGTTAACCTTAACTTTAAATTTAACTTTAACTTTAGCTTTAACTTTAACTTTAACTTTAACTTTAACTTTAACTTTAACTTTAACGTTAACTTTAACTTTAACTTTAACTTTAACTTTAACTTTAACGTTAACTTTAACTTTAACTTTAACCTTAACTTTAACTTTAACTTTAGCTTTAACTTTAACTTTAACTTTAGCTTTAACTTTAACTTTGACTTTAACTTTAACTTTAACTTTAGTTTTAACTTTAACTTTAACTTTAACCTTAACTTTAACTTTAACTTTAAATTTAACTTTAACTTTAATTTTATCCTTAACTTTAGCTTTAACTTTAACTTTATCTTTAACTTTAACTTTAACTTTAACTTTAACTTTAACTTTAACTTTAACTTTAACCTTAACTTTAACTTTAACTTTAATTTCAACTTTAATTTTATCCTTAACTTTAGCTTTAACTTTAACTTTAACTTTAACTTTAACCTTAACTTTAATTTTAACTTTAACTTTAACTTTAATTTTAACTTTAACTTTAACTTTAACTTTACCTTTAACTTTACCCTTAACTTTAACTTTAACTTTAACTTTAACTTTTACTTTAACTTTAACTTTAAATTTAACTTTAACTTTAACCTTAACTTTAACTTAACCTTTAACTTTAACTTTGACTTTAACTTTAACTTTAACTTTAACCTTAACCTTAACTTTAACTTTAACTTTAACTTTGACTTTAACTTTAACTTTTATTTTAACTTTAACTTTATTTTTATCTTTAACTTTAACTTTCGCTTTAACTTTAACATTCACTTTAACTTTAACTTTAACTTTAATTTTAACTTTAACTTTAACTTTATTTTTAGCTTTAACTTTCGCTTCAAATTTAACTTTATCTTTAACTTTAACTTTATCTTTAACTTTAACTTTAACTTTAACTTTTACTTTTACTTTAACTTTAACTTTAACTTTAATTTTAACTTTAACTTTAACTTTAATTTTAACTTTATCTTTAACTTTAACTTTAACTTTAACTTTAACTTTAACTTTAACTTTAACTTTAACTTTTACTTTAACTTTAACTTTAATTTTAACTTTAACTTTAACTTTAATTTTAACTTTAACTTTAACTTTGACTTTAATTTTAACTTTTATTTTAACTTTAACTTTATTTTTATCTTTAACTTTAACTTTCGCTTTGACTCTAACTTTAACTTTATCTTTAACTTTAACTTTAACTTTAACTTTAACTTTAACTTTAACTTTAACTTTAACTTTAACTTTAACTTTAACTTTAACTTTAACTTTAACTTTAACTTTAACTTTAACTTTAACTTTCACTTTAACTTTAACTTTAACTTTATTTTTAACTTTAACTTTGACTTTCGCTTTAACTTTAACTTTGACTTTAACTTTAACTTTATCTTTAACTTTAACTTTGACTTTAACTTTAACTTTAACTTTACCCTTAACTTTAACTTTAACTTTAACTTTAACTTTTACTTTAACTTTAACTTTAACTTTAACTTTAACTTTAACTTTAACTTTAACTTTAACTTTAAATTTAACTTTAACTTTAACCTTAACTTTAACTTTAACTTTAACCTTAACCTTAACTTTAACTTTAACTTTAACTTTAACTTTGACTTTAACTTTTATTTTAACTTTAACTTTATTTTTATCTTTAACTTTAACTTTCGCTTTAACTTTAACATTCACTTTAACTTTAACTTTAATTTTAACTTTAACTTTAACTTTAACTTTATTTTTAGCTTTAACTTTCGCTTCAAATTTAACTTTATCTTTAACTTTAACTTTAACTTTATCTTTAACTTTAACTTAACCTTTAACTTTAACTTTGACTTTAACTTTAACTTTAACTTTAACTTTAACCTTAACCTTAACTTTAACTTTAACTTTAACTTTGACTTTAACTTTAACTTTAACTTTAACTTTAACGTTAACTTTAACTTTAACTTTAACGTTAACTTTAACTTTAACTTTAACTTTAACTTTAACTTTAACTTTAACTTTAACTTTAGCTTTAACTTTAACTTTAACTTTAGCTTTAACTTTAACTTTGACTTTAACTTTAACTTTAACTTTAGTTTTAACTTTAACTTTAACTTTAACTTTAACTTTAATTTTAACTTTAACTTTAATTTTAACTTTAACTTTGACTTTAATTTTAACTTTTATTTTAACTTTAACTTTATTTTTATCTTTAACTTTAACTTTCGCTTTGACTCTAACTTTAACTTTATCTTTAACTTTAACTTTAACTTTAACTTTAACTTTCACTTTAACTTTAACTTTAACTTTAATTTCAACTTTAATTTTATCCTTAACTTTAGCTTTAACTTTAACTTTATCTTTAACTTTAACTTTAACTTTAACTTTAACCTTAACTTTAACTTTAACTTTAACTTTAATTTTATCCTTAACTTTAGCTTTAACTTTAACTTTAACTTTAACTTTAACTTTAACTTTAACTTTAACTTTAACTTTAACTTTAACTTTAACTTTAACTTTAACTTTAACTTTAACCTTAACTTTAACTTTAACTTTAACTTTAACTTTAACTTTAATTTCAACTTTAATTTTATCCTTAACTTTAGCTTTAACTTTAACTTTAACTTTAACTTTAACTTTAACTTTAACCTTAACTTTAACTTTAACTTTAACTTTAACTTTAATTTTAACTTTAACTTTAACTTTAACTTTAACTTTACCTTTAACTTTACCCATAACTTTAACTTTAACTTTAACTTTAACTTTAACTTTGACTTTAACCTTAACTTTTATTTTAACTTTAACTTTATTTTTATCTTTAACTTTAACTTTCGCTTTAACTTTAACATTCACTTTAACTTTAACTTTAACTTTAATTTTAACTTTAACTTTAACTTTAACTTTATTTTTGGCTTTAACTTTCGCTTCAAATTTAACTTTATCTTTAACTTTAACTTTATCTTTAACTTTAACTTTAACTTTTACTTTTACTTTAACTTTAACTTTAACTTTAACTTTAATTTTAACTTTAACTTTAACTTTAATTTTAACTTTAACTTTGACTTTAATTTTAGCTTTTATTTTAACTTTAACTTTATTTTTATCTTTAACTTTAACTTTCGCTTTGACTCTAACTTTAACTTTATCTTTAACTTTAACTTTTATTTTAACTTTAACTTTATTTTTATCTTTAACTTTAACTTTCGCTTTAACTTTAACATTCACTTTAACTTTAACTTTAACTTTAATTTTAACTTTAACTTTAACTTTAACTTTAACTTTAACTTTAACTTTAACTTTAACTTTAACTTTAACTTTAACTTTAACTTTAACTTTAACGTTAACTTTAACTTCAACTTTAACGTTAACTTTAACTTTAACTTTAACTTTAACTTTAACTTTAATTTTAACTTTAACTTTAATTTTAACTTTAACTTTGACTTTAATTTTAACTTTTATTTTAACTTTAACTTTATTTTTATCTTTAACTTTAACTTTCGCTTTGACTCTAACTTTAACTTTATCTTTAACTTTAACTTTAACTTTAACTTTAACTTTAACTTTAACTTTCACTTTAACTTTAACTTTAACTTTAACTTTATTTTTAACTTTAACTTTGACTTTCGCTTTAACTTTAACTTTGACTTTAACTTTAACTTTATCTTTAACTTTATCTTTAACTTTAACGTTAACTTTAACTTTAACCTTAACTATAACTTTGACTTTGACTTTAACTTTAACTTTAACTTTAACTTTAACTTTAACTTTAACTTTAACTTTAGCTTTAACTTTAACTTTGACTTTAACTTTAACTTTAGTTTTAACTTTAACTTTAACTTTAACCTTAACTTTAACTTTAACTTTAACTTTAACTTTAACTTTAACTTTAACTTTAACTTTAACTTTAACTTTAACTTTAACTTTAACTTTAACTTTAACTTTAACTTTAACTTTAACTTTAACTTTAACTTTAAATTTAACTTTTACTTTAACTTTAACTTTAACTTTAACTTTTACTTTAACTTTAACTTTTACTTTAAATTTAACTTTAACTTTAACTTTTACTTTTACTTTAATTTTAACTTTAACTTTTACTTTAACTTTAACTTTAACTTTTACTTTAACTTTAACTTTTACTTTTACTTTAACTTTAACTTTAACTTTAGCTTTAACTTTAACTTTGACTTTAACTTTAACTTTAACTTTAGTTTTAACTTTAACTTTAACTTTAACTTTAACTTTAAATTTAACTTTAACTTTCACCTTAACTTTAACTTTAAATTTAACTTTAACTTTAATTTTATCCTTAACTTTAGCTTTAACTTTAACTTTAACTTTAACTTTCCTCATGGACCGGCCAGTTCAACCTACCTAACCTTAACTTTAAATTTGACTTTAACTTTAACTTTAACTTTAACTTTAACTTTAACTTTAACTTTAACTTTAACTTTAACTTTAACTTTAACTTTAACTTTAACTTTAACCTTAACTTTAACTTTAACTTTAACTTTAACTTTGTTTTTAACTTTAACTTTAACTTTCGCTTTAACTTTAACATTCACTTTAACTTTAACTTTATCTTTAACTTTAACTTTAACCTTAACTTTAACTTTAACTTTAACTTTAACTTTAACTTTAGATTTAACTTTAACTTTAGGTTTAACTTTAACTTTGACTTTAACTTTGACTTTAACTTTAACTTTAACTTTAACTTTATCTTTAACTTTAACTTTGACCTTAACTTTAACTTTAGTTTTAACTTTAACTTTAACTTTAACTTTAGCTTTAACTTTAACTTTAGCTTTAACTTTAACTTTGACTTTAACTTTAACTTTAGTTTTAACTTTAACTTTAACTTTAACCTTAACTTTAACTTTAACTTTAAATTTAGCTTTAACTTTAACTTTAATTTTATCCTTAACTTTAGCTTTAACTTTAACTTTAACTTTATCTTTAACTTTAACTTTAACCTTAACTTTAACTTTAACTTTAATTTCAACTTAAATTTATCCTTAACTTTAGCTTTAACTTTAACTTTCAGTTTAACTTTAACTTTATTTTTAACTTTAACTTTGACTTTCGCTTTAACTTTAACATTCACTTTAACTTTAACTTTAACTTTAACTTTAATTTTAACTTTAACTTTAACGTTAACTTTAACTTTAACGTTAATTTTAACTTTAACTTTAACCTTAACTTTAACTTTAGCTTTAACTTTAACTTTAACTTTAACCTTAACTTTAACTTTAACTTTAACTTTAACTTTAACTTTAACCTTAACTTTAACTTTAACTTTAGCTTTAACTTTAACTTTAACTTTAACTTTAACTTTAACTTTAACTTTAACTTCAACTTTAACTTTAACTTTAACTTTAACTTTAACGTTAACTTTAACTTCAACTTTAACGTTAACTTTAACTTTAACTTTAACTTTAACTTTAACTTTAACTTTAAAGTTAACCTTAACTTTAAATTTAACTTTAACTTTAGCTTTAACTTTAACTTTAACTTTAACTTTAACTTTAACTTTAACTTTAACGTTAACTTTAACTTTAACTTTAACTTTAACTTTAACTTTAACGTTAACTTTAACTTTAACTTTAACCTTAACTTTAACTTTAACTTTAGCTTTAACTTTAACTTTAACTTTAGCTTTAACTTTAACTTTGACTTTAACTTTAACTTTAACTTTAGTTTTAACTTTAACTTTAACTTTAACCTTAACTTTAACTTTAACTTTAAATTTAACTTTAACTTTAATTTTATCCTTAACTTTAGCTTTAACTTTAACTTTATCTTTAACTTTAACTTTAACTTTAACTTTAACTTTAACTTTAACTTTAACTTTAACTTTAACCTTAACTTTAACTTTAACTTTAATTTCAACTTTAATTTTATCCTTAACTTTAGCTTTAACTTTAACTTTAACTTTAACTTTAACCTTAACTTTAATTTTAACTTTAACTTTAACTTTAATTTTAACTTTAACTTTAACTTTAACTTTACCTTTAACTTTACCCTTAACTTTAACTTTAACTTTAACTTTAACTTTTACTTTAATTTTAACTTTTATTTTAACTTTAACTTTATTTTTATCTTTAACTTTAACTTTCGCTTTGACTCTAACTTTAACTTTATCTTTAACTTTAACTTTAACTTTAACTTTAACTTTCACTTTAACTTTAACTTTAACTTTAATTTCAACTTTAATTTTATCCTTAACTTTAGCTTTAACTTTAACTTTATCTTTAACTTTAACTTTAACTTTAACTTTAACCTTAACTTTAACTTTAACTTTAACTTTAACTTTTACTTTAATTTTAACTTTTATTTTAACTTTAACTTTATTTTTATCTTTAACTTTAACTTTCGCTTTGACTCTAACTTTAACTTTAGCTTTAACTTTAACTTTGACTTTAACTTTAACTTTAACTTTAACTTTAACCTTAACCTTAACTTTAACTTTAACTTTAACTTTGACTTTAACTTTAACTTTAACTTTAACTTTAACGTTAACTTTAACTTTAACTTTAACGTTAACTTTAACTTTAACTTTAACTTTAACTTTAACTTTAACTTTAACTTTAACTTTAGCTTTAACTTTAACTTTAACTTTAGCTTTAACTTTAACTTTGACTTTAACTTTAACTTTAACTTTAGTTTTAACTTTAACTTTAACTTTAACTTTAACTTTAATTTTAACTTTAACTTTAATTTTAACTTTAACTTTGACTTTAATTTTAACTTTTATTTTAACTTTAACTTTATTTTTATCTTTAACTTTAACTTTCGCTTTGACTCTAACTTTAACTTTATCTTTAACTTTAACTTTAACTTTAACTTTAACTTTCACTTTAACTTTAACTTTAACTTTAATTTCAACTTTAATTTTATCCTTAACTTTAGCTTTAACTTTAACTTTATCTTTAACTTTAACTTTAACTTTAACTTTAACCTTAACTTTAACTTTAACTTTAACTTTAATTTTATCCTTAACTTTAGCTTTAACTTTAACTTTAACTTTAACTTTAACTTTAACTTTAACTTTAACTTTAACTTTAACTTTAACTTTAACTTTAACTTTAACTTTAACCTTAACTTTAACTTTAACTTTAACTTTAACTTTAATTTCAACTTTAATTTTATCCTTAACTTTAGCTTTAACTTTAACTTTAACTTTAACTTTAACTTTAACTTTAACTTTAACTTTAACTTTAACTTTAACCTTAACTTTAACTTTAACTTTAACTTTAATTTTAACTTTAACTTTAACTTTAACTTTAACTTTACCTTTAACTTTACCCATAACTTTAACTTTAACTTTAACTTTAACTTTAACTTTGACTTTAACCTTAACTTTTATTTTAACTTTAACTTTATTTTTATCTTTAACTTTAACTTTCGCTTTAACTTTAACATTCACTTTAACTTTAACTTTAACTTTAATTTTAACTTTAACTTTAACTTTAACTTTATTTTTAGCTTTAACTTTCGCTTCAAATTTAACTTTATCTTTAACTTTAACTTTATCTTTAACTTTAACTTTAACTTTTACTTTTACTTTAACTTTAACTTTAACTTTAACTTTAATTTTAACTTTAACTTTAACTTTAATTTTAACTTTAACTTTGACTTTAATTTTAGCTTTTATTTTAACTTTAACTTTATTTTTATCTTTAACTTTAACTTTCGCTTTGACTCTAACTTTAACTTTATCTTTAACTTTAACTTTTATTTTAACTTTAACTTTATTTTTATCTTTAACTTTAACTTTCGCTTTAACTTTAACATTCACTTTAACTTTAACTTTAACTTTAATTTTAACTTTAACTTTAACTTTAACTTTAACTTTAACTTTAACTTTAACTTTAACTTTAACTTTAACTTTAACTTTAACTTTAACTTTAACGTTAACTTTAACTTCAACTTTAACGTTAACTTTAACTGTAACTTTAACTTTAACTTTAACTTTAATTTTAACTTTAACTTTAATTTTAACTTTAACTTTGACTTTAATTTTAACTTTTATTTTAACTTTAACTTTATTTTTATCTTTAACTTTAACTTTCGCTTTGACTCTAACTTTAACTTTATCTTTAACTTTAACTTTAACTTTAACTTTAACTTTAACTTTCACTTTAACTTTAACTTTAACTTTAACTTTATTTTTAACTTTAACTTTGACTTTCGCTTTAACTTTAACTTTGACTTTAACTTTAACTTTATCTTTAACTTTATCTTTAACTTTAACGTTAACTTTAACTTTAACCTTAACTATAACTTTGACTTTGACTTTAACTTTAACTTTAACTTTAACTTTAACTTTAACTTTAACTTTAACTTTAGCTTTAACTTTAACTTTGACTTTAACTTTAACTTTAGTTTTAACTTTAACTTTAACTTTAACCTTAACTTTAACTTTAACTTTAACTTTAACTTTAACTTTAACTTTAACTTTAACTTTAACTTTAACTTTAACTTTAACTTTAACTTTAACTTTAACTTTAACTTTAACTTTAACTTTAACTTTAACTTTAAATTTAACTTTTACTTTAACTTTAACTTTAACTTTTACTTTAACTTTAACTTTTACTTTAAATTTAACTTTAACTTTAACTTTTACTTTTACTTTAATTTTAACTTTAACTTTTACTTTAACTTTAACTTTAACTTTTACTTTAACTTTAACTTTTACTTTTACTTTAACTTTAACTTTAACTTTAACTTTAGCTTTAACTTTAACTTTGACTTTAACTTTAACTTTAACTTTAGTTTTAACTTTAACTTTAACTTTAACTTTAACTTTAACTTTAACTTTAACTTTAACTTTAACTTTAACTTTAACTTTCACCTTAACTTTAACTTTAACTTTAAATTTAACTTTAACTTTAATTTTATCCTTAACTTTAGCTTTAACTTTAACTTTAACTTTAACTTTCCTCATGGACCGGCCAGTTCAACCTACCTAACCTTAACTTTAAATTTGACTTTAACTTTAACTTTAACTTTAACTTTAACTTTAACTTTAACTTTAACTTTAACTTTAACTTTAACTTTAACTTTAACTTTAACTTTAACTTTAACCTTAACTTTAACTTTAACTTTAACTTTAACTTTGTTTTTAACTTTAACTTTAACTTTCGCTTTAACTTTAACATTCACTTTAACTTTAACTTTATCTTTAACTTTAACTTTAACCTTAACTTTAACTTTAACTTTAACTTTAACTTTAACTTTAGATTTAACTTTAACTTTAGGTTTAACTTTAACTTTGACTTTAACTTTGACTTTAACTTTAACTTTAACTTTAACTTTATCTTTAACTTTAACTTTGACCTTAACTTTAACTTTAGTTTTAACTTTAACTTTAACTTTAACTTTAACTTTAGCTTTAACTTTAACTTTAGCTTTAACTTTAACTTTGACTTTAACTTTAACTTTAGTTTTAACTTTAACTTTAACTTTAACCTTAACTTTAACTTTAACTTTAAATTTAGCTTTAACTTTAACTTTAATTTTATCCTTAACTTTAGCTTTAACTTTAACTTTAACTTTATCTTTAACTTTAACTTTAACCTTAACTTTAACTTTAACTTTAATTTCAACTTAAATTTATCCTTAACTTTAGCTTTAACTTTAACTTTCAGTTTAACTTTAACTTTATTTTTAACTTTAACTTTGACTTTCGCTTTAACTTTAACATTCACTTTAACTTTAACTTTAACTTTAACTTTAATTTTAACTTTAACTTTAACGTTAACTTTAATTTTAACGTTAATTTTAACTTTAACTTTAACCTTAACTTTAACTTTAGCTTTAACTTTAACTTTAACTTTAACCTTAACTTTAACTTTAACTTTAACTTTAACTTTAACTTTAACCTTAACTTTAACTTTAACTTTAGCTTTAACTTTAACTTTAACTTTAACTTTAACTTTAACTTTAACTTTAACTTCAACTTTAACTTTAACTTTAACTTTAACGTTAACTTTAACTTCAACTTTAACGTTAACTTTAACTTTAACTTTAACTTTAACTTTAACTTTAAAGTTAACCTTAACTTTAAATTTAACTTTAACTTTAGCTTTAACTTTAACTTTAACTTTAACTTTAACTTTAACTTTAACTTTAACTTTAACTTTAACTTTAACGTTAACTTTAACTTTAACTTTAACTTTAACTTTAACTTTAACGTTAACTTTAACTTTAACTTTAACCTTAACTTTAACTTTAACTTTAGCTTTAACTTTAACTTTAACTTTAGCTTTAACTTTAACTTTGACTTTAACTTTAACTTTAACTTTAGTTTTAACTTTAACTTTAACTTTAACCTTAACTTTAACTTTAACTTTAAATTTAACTTTAACTTTAATTTTATCCTTAACTTTAGCTTTAACTTTAACTTTATCTTTAACTTTAACTTTAACTTTAACTTTAACTTTAACTTTAACTTTAACTTTAACTTTAACCTTAACTTTAACTTTAACTTTAATTTCAACTTTAATTTTATCCTTAACTTTAGCTTTAACTTTAACTTTAACTTTAACTTTAACCTTAACTTTAATTTTAACTTTAACTTTAACTTTAATTTTAACTTTAACTTTAACTTTAACTTTACCTTTAACTTTACCCTTAACTTTAACTTTAACTTTAACTTTAACTTTTACTTTAACTTTAACTTTAAATTTAACTTTAACTTTAACCTTAACTTTAACTTAACCTTTAACTTTAACTTTGACTTTAACTTTAACTTTAACTTTAACCTTAACCTTAACTTTAACTTTAACTTTAACTTTGACTTTAACTTTAACTTTTATTTTAACTTTAACTTTATTTTTATCTTTAACTTTAACTTTCGCTTTAACTTTAACATTCACTTTAACTTTAACTTTAACTTTAATTTTAACTTTAACTTTAACTTTATTTTTAGCTTTAACTTTCGCTTCAAATTTAACTTTATCTTTAACTTTAACTTTATCTTTAACTTTAACTTTAACTTTAACTTTTACTTTTACTTTAACTTTAACTTTAACTTTAATTTTAACTTTAACTTTAACTTTAATTTTAACTTTATCTTTAACTTTAACTTTAACTTTAACTTTAACTTTAACTTTAACTTTAACTTTAACTTTTACTTTAACTTTAACTTTAATTTTAACTTTAACTTTAACTTTAATTTTAACTTTAACTTTAACTTTGACTTTAATTTTAACTTTTATTTTAACTTTAACTTTATTTTTATCTTTAACTTTAACTTTCGCTTTGACTCTAACTTTAACTTTATCTTTAACTTTAACTTTAACTTTAACTTTAACTTTAACTTTAACTTTAACTTTAACTTTAACTTTAACTTTAACTTTAACTTTAACTTTAACTTTAACTTTAACTTTAACTTTCACTTTAACTTTAACTTTAACTCTATTTTTAACTTTAACTTTGACTTTCGCTTTAACTTTAACTTTGACTTTAACTTTAACTTTATCTTTAACTTTAACTTTGACTTTAACTTTAACTTTAACTTTACCCTTAACTTTAACTTTAACTTTAACTTTAACTTTTACTTTAACTTTAACTTTAACTTTAACTTTAACTTTAACTTTAACTTTAACTTTAACTTTAAATTTAACTTTAACTTTAACCTTAACTTTAACTTTAACTTTAACCTTAACCTTAACTTTAACTTTAACTTTAACTTTAACTTTGACTTTAACTTTAACTTTTATTTTAACTTTAACTTTATTTTTATCTTTAACTTTAACTTTCGCTTTAACTTTAACATTCACTTTAACTTTAACTTTAATTTTAACTTTAACTTTAACTTTAACTTTATTTTTAGCTTTAACTTTCGCTTCAAATTTAACTTTATCTTTAACTTTAACTTTAACTTTATCTTTAACTTTAACTTAACCTTTAACTTTAACTTTGACTTTAACTTTAACTTTAACTTTAACTTTAACCTTAACCTTAACTTTAACTTTAACTTTAACTTTGACTTTAACTTTAACTTTAACTTTAACTTTAACGTTAACTTTAACTTTAACTTTAACGTTAACTTTAACTTTAACTTTAACTTTAACTTTAACTTTAACTTTAACTTTAACTTTAGCTTTAACTTTAACTTTAACTTTAGCTTTAACTTTAACTTTGACTTTAACTTTAACTTTAACTTTAGTTTTAACTTTAACTTTAACTTTAACTTTAATTTTAACTTTAACTTTAATTTTAACTTTAACTTTGACTTTAATTTTAACTTTTATTTTAACTTTAACTTTATTTTTATCTTTAACTTTAACTTTCGCTTTGACTCTAACTTTAACTTTATCTTTAACTTTAACTTTAACTTTAACTTTAACTTTCACTTTAACTTTAACTTTAACTTTAATTTCAACTTTAATTTTATCCTTAACTTTAGCTTTAACTTTAACTTTATCTTTAACTTTAACTTTAACTTTAACTTTAACCTTAACTTTAACTTTAACTTTAACTTTAATTTTATCCTTAACTTTAGCTTTAACTTTAACTTTAACTTTAACTTTAACTTTAACTTTAACTTTAACTTTAACTTTAACTTTAACTTTAACTTTAACTTTAACTTTAACCTTAACTTTAACTTTAACTTTAACTTTAACTTTAACTTTAATTTCAACTTTAATTTTATCCTTAACTTTAGCTTTAACTTTAACTTTAACTTTAACTTTAACTTTAACTTTAACTTTAACCTTAACTTTAACTTTAACTTTAACTTTAACTTTAATTTTAACTTTAACTTTAACTTTAACTTTAACTTTACCTTTAACTTTACCCATAACTTTAACTTTAACTTTAACTTTAACTTTAACTTTGACTTTAACCTTAACTTTTATTTTAACTTTAACTTTATTTTTATCTTTAACTTTAACTTTCGCTTTAACTTTAACATTCACTTTAACTTTAACTTTAACTTTAATTTTAACTTTAACTTTAACTTTAACTTTATTTTTAGCTTTAACTTTCGCTTCAAATTTAACTTTATCTTTAACTTTAACTTTATCTTTAACTTTAACTTTAACTTTTACTTTTACTTTAACTTTAACTTTAATTTTAACTTTAACTTTAACTTTAATTTTAACTTTAACTTTGACTTTAATTTTAGCTTTTATTTTAACTTTAACTTTATTTTTATCTTTAACTTTAACTTTCGCTTTGACTCTAACTTTAACTTTATCTTTAACTTTAACTTTTATTTTAACTTTAACTTTATTTTTATCTTTAACTTTAACTTTCGCTTTAACTTTAACATTCACTTTAACTTTAACTTTAACTTTAATTTTAACTTTAACTTTAACTTTAACTTTAACTTTAACTTTAACTTTAACTTTAACTTTAACTTTAACTTTAACTTTAACTTTAACGTTAACTTTAACTTCAACTTTAACGTTAACTTTAACTTTAACTTTAACTTTAACTTTAACTTTAATTTTAACTTTAACTTTAATTTTAACTTTAACTTTGACTTTAATTTTAACTTTTATTTTAACTTTAACTTTATTTTTATCTTTAACTTTAACTTTCGCTTTGACTCTAACTTTAACTTTATCTTTAACTTTAACTTTAACTTTAACTTTAACTTTAACTTTAACTTTCACTTTAACTTTAACTTTAACTTTAACTTTAACTTTATTTTTAACTTTAACTTTGACTTTCGCTTTAACTTTAACTTTGACTTTAACTTTAACTTTATCTTTAACTTTATCTTTAACTTTAACGTTAACTTTAACTTTAACCTTAACTATAACTTTGACTTTGACTTTAACTTTAACTTTAACTTTAACTTTAACTTTAACTTTAACTTTAGCTTTAACTTTAACTTTGACTTTAACTTTAACTTTAGTTTTAACTTTAACTTTAACTTTAACCTTAACTTTAACTTTAACTTTAACTTTAACTTTAACTTTAACTTTAACTTTAACTTTAACTTTAACTTTAACTTTAACTTTAACTTTAACTTTAACTTTAACTTTAACTTTAACTTTAACTTTAACTTTAACTTTAAATTTAACTTTAACTTTAACTTTAACTTTAACTTTAACTTTTACTTTAACTTTAACTTTTACTTTAAATTTAACTTTAACTTTAACTTTTACTTTTACTTTAATTTTAACTTTAACTTTTACTTTAACTTTAACTTTAACTTTAACTTTAACTTTAACTTTTACTTTTACTTTAACTTTAACTTTAACTTTAACTTTAGCTTTAACTTTAACTTTGACTTTAACTTTAACTTTAACTTTAGTTTTAACTTTAACTTTAACTTTAACTTTAACTTTAACTTTAACTTTAACTTTAACTTTAACTTTAACTTTCACCTTAACTTTAACTTTAACTTTAAATTTAACTTTAACTTTAATTTTATCCTTAACTTTAGCTTTAACTTTAACTTTAACTTTAACTTTCAATTTAACTTTAACTTTAACTTTAACTTTAACCTTAACTTTAACTTTAACTTTAGCTTTAACTTTAACTTTAGCTTTAACTTTAACTTTGACTTTAACTTTAACTTTAGTTTTAACTTTAACTTTAACTTTAACCTTAACTTTCATTTTAACTTAACTTTAAATTTAACTTTAACTTTAATTTTATCCTTAACTTTAGCTTTAACTTTAACTTTATCTTTAACTTTAACTTTAACTTTAACCTTAACTTTAACTTTAACTTTAATTTCAACTTTAATTTTATCCTTAACTTTAGCTTTAACTTTAACTTTAACTTTAACTTCAACTTTAACCTTAACTTTAACTTTAACTTTAATTTTAACTTTAACTTTAACTTTAACGTTAACTTTAACTTTAACTTTAACTTTAACTTTAACTCTAACTTTAACTTTAACTTTAACTTTAACTTTAACCTTAACTGTAACTTTAACTTTAACTTTAACTTTAACTTTAACTTTAACTTTAACTTTCATTTTAACTTTAACTTTATTTTTAACTTTAACTTTAACTTTCGCTTTCGCTATAAGTTTAACATTCATTTTAACTTTAACTTTTACTTTAACTTTAACTTTAACTTTAACTTTAAATTTAACTTTAACTTTAACTTTAACCTTAACTTTAACTTTAACTTTAACTTTAACTTTAAGTTTAACTTTAACTTTAACTTTAAATTTAACTTTAACTTTAAACTTTAACTTTAACTTTAACTTTAACTTTAACTTTAACCTTAACTTTAACTTTAACTTTAAGTTTAACTTTAATCTTAACTTTAACTTCAACTTTATCCTTAACTTTATTTTTAACTTTAGCTTTAACTTTCGCTTTAAATTTAACATTCACTTTAACTTTAACTTTATCTTTAACTTTAACTTTAATTTTAACTTTAACTTTAACTTTAACTTTAGTTTTAGCTTTAACTTTAACTTTAACTTTAACTTTAACTTTAACTGTAACTTAAATTTTCACTTTAACTTTAACTTTATTTTTAACTTTAACTTTAGCTTTAACTTTAACTTTAACTTTAACTTTAACTTTAACCTTAACTTTAAATTTGACTTTAACTTTAACTTTAACTTTAGCTTTAACTTTAACTTTAACCTTAACTTTAACTTTAACTTTGTTTTTAACTTTAACTTTAACTTTCGCTTTAACTTTAACATTCACTTTAACTTTAACTTTATCTTTAACTTTAACTTTAACCTTAACTTTAACTTTAACTTTAACTTTAACTTTAACTTTAGATTTAACTTTAACTTTAGGTTTAACTGTAACTTTGACTTTAACTGTGACTTTAACTTTAACTTTAACTTTAACTTTATCTTTAACTTTAACTTTGACCTTAACTTTAACTTTAGTTTTAACTTTAACTTTAACTTTAACTTTAGCTTTAACTTTAACATTAGCTTTAACATTAACTTTGACTTTAACTTTAACTTTAATTTTAACTTTAACTTTAACTTTAACTTTAACTTTAACTTTAACTTTAACCTTAACTTTAACTTTAACTTTAAATTTAACTTTAACTTTAATTTTATCCTTAACTTTAACTTTAACTTTAACTTTATCTTTAACTTTAACTTTAACCTTAACTTTAACTTTAACTTTAATTTCAACTTTAATTTTATCCTTAACTTTAGCTTTAACTTTAACTTTCACTTTAACTTTATTTTTAACTTTAACTTTGACTTTCGCTTTAACTTTAACATTCACTTTAACTTTAACGTTAACTTTAATTTTAACTTTAACTTTAACGTTAACTTTAACTTTAACTTTAACGTTAACTTTAACTTTAACTTTAACCTTAACTTTAACTTTAGCTTTAACTTTAACTTTAACCTTAACTTTAACTTTAACTTTAACTTTAACTTTAACTTTAACTTTAACTTTAACTTCAACTTTAACCTTAACTTTAACTTTAACTTTAGCTTTAACTTTAACTTTAACTTTAACTTTAACTTTAACGTTAACTTTAACTTCAACTTTAACGTTAACTTTAACTTTAACTTTAAAGTTAACCTTAACTTTAAATTTAACTTTAACTTTAGCTTTAACTTTAAATTTAACTTTAACTTTAACTTTAACGTTAACTTTAACTTTAACTTTAACTTTAACTTTAACTTTAACTTTAACTTTAACTTTAACCTTAACCTTAACTTTAACTTTAGCTTTAACTTTAACTTTAACTTTAGCTTTAACTTTAACTTTGACTTTAACTTTAACTTTAGTTTTAACTTTAACTTTAACCTTAACTTTAACTTTAACTTTAAATTTAACTTTAATTTTATCCTTAACTTTAGCTTTAACTTTAACTTTATCTTTAACTTTAACTTTAAATTTAACTTTAACTTTAACTTTAACCTTAACTTTAACTTTAACTTTAATTTCAACTTTAATTTTATCCTTAACTTTAGCTTTAACTTTAACTTTAACTTTAACTTTAACTTTAACTTTAACTTTAACTTTATTTAACTTTAACCTTAACTTTAACTTTAACTTTAACTTTAATTTTAACTTTAACTTTAACTTTAACGTTAACTTTAACTTTAACTTTAACTTTAACCTTAACTTTAACTTTAACTTTAACTTTAACTTTAACCTTAACTTTAACTTTAACTTTAACTTTAGCTTTAACTTTAACTTTATTTTTAACTTTAATTTTAACTTTCGCTTTCGCTTTAACTTTAACATTCATTTTAACTTTAACTTTTACTTTAACTTTAACTTTAACCTTAACTTTAACTTTAACGTTAACTTTAACTTTAACTTAAAGTTAACTTTAACTTTAACTTTAACTTTAACTTTAACTTTAACTTTAACTTTAACTTTAACTTTAACCTTAACTTTAACTTTAACTTTAACTTTAGCTTTAACTTTAACTTTAGATTTAACTTTAACGTTAACTTTAACTTTAACGTTAACTTTAACTTTAACTTTAACCTTACCTTTAACTTTAACTATAACTTTAGCTTTAACTTTAACTTTAGCTTTAACTTTAACTTTGACTTTAATTTTAACTTTAACTTTAACTTTAGTTTTAACTTTAACTTTAACTTTAACTTTAACTTTAACCTTAACTTTAACTTTAACTTTAAATTTAACTTTAACTTTAATTTTATTCTTAACTTTAGCTTTAACTTTAACTTTATCTTTAACTTTAACTTTAACCTTAACTTTAACTTTAATTTCAACTTTAATTTTATCCTTAACTTTAGTTTTAACTTTAACTTTAACTTTAACTTTAACTTTAACTTTAACCTTAACTTCAACTTTAACTTTAACTTTAACTTTAATTTTAACTTTAATTTTAACTTTAACTTTAACGTTAACTTTAACTTTAACTTTAACTTTAACCTTAACGTTAACTTTAACTTTAACTTTAACTTTCCTTTTAACTTTAACTTTAACTTTATTTTTAACTTTAACTTTCGCTTTCGCTTTAACTTTAACATTCATTTTAGCTTTAACTTTTACTTTAACTTTAACTTTAACTTTAACTTTAAATTTAACTTTAACTTTAACTTTAGTTTTAACTTTAACTTTAACTTTAACCTTAACTTTAACTTTAAGTTTAACTTTAAATTTAACTTTAACTTTAAACTTTAACTTTAACTTTAACTTTAACTTTAACCTTAACTTTAACTTTAAGTTTAACTTTAACTTTAACTTCAACTTTATCCTTAACTTTATTTTTAACTTTAGCTTTAACTTTCGCTTTAAATTTAACATTCACTTTAACTTTAACTTTATCTTTAACTTTAACTTTAATTTTAACTTTAACTTTAACTTTAACTTTAACTTTAACTTTAACTTTAACTTTAACTTTAACTTTAACTTTAGCTTTACCTTTAACTTTAACTTTAACTTTAACTTTAACTTAAACTTTCACTTTAACTTTATTTTTAACTTTAACTTTAGCTTTAATTTTAACTTTAACCTTAACTTTAAATTTGACTTTAACTTTAACTTTAACTTTAACCTTAACTTGAACTTTAACTTTATTTTTAACTTTAACTTTCGCTTTAACTTTAACATTCACTTTAACTTTAACTTTATCTTTAACTTTAACTTTAACTTTAACTTTAACCTTAACTTTAACTTTAACTTTAACTTTAACTTTAGCTTTAACTTTAACTTTAGGTTTAACTTTAACTTTGACTTTAACTTTAACTTTAACTTTAACTTTAACTTTAACTTTAACTTTAACTTTAACTTTAACTTTAACTTTAGCTTTAACTTTAACTTTGACTTTAACTTTAACTTTAACTTTAGTTTTAACTTTAACTTTAACTTTAAATTTAACTTTAACTTTAGCTTTAACTTTAACTTTAACTTTAACTTTAGCTTTAACTTTAACTTTGACTTTAACTTTAACTTTAACTTTAACTTTAACTTTAACTTTAACTTTAACTTTAACTTTAACTTTAACTTTAACTTTAGCTTTAACTTTAACTTTGACTTTAACTTTAGCTTTAACTTTAGTTTTAACTTTAACTTTAACTTTAAATTTAACTTTAACTTTAGCTTTAACTTTAACTTTAACTTTAGCTTTAACTTTAACTTTGACTTTAACTTTAACTTTAACTTTAACTTTAGTTTTAACTTTAACTTTAACTTTCACTTTAACTTTAACTTTAACCTTAACTTTAACTTTAACCTTAAATTTAACTTTAACTTTAATTTTATCCTTAACTTTAGCTTTAACTTTAACTTTATCTTTAACTTTAACTTTAGCCTTAACTTTAACTTTAACTTTAACTTTAATTTTATCCTTAACTTTAGCTTTAACTTTAACTTTAACTTTAACTTTAACTTTAACTTTATTTTTAACTTTAACTTTGACTTTCGCTTTAACTTTAACATTCACTTTAACTTTAACTTTAATTTTAACTTTAACTTTAACTTTAACGTTAACTTTAACTTTAACTTTAACGTTAACTTTAACTTTAACTTTAACTTTAACTTTAACTTTAACTTTAACCTTAACTTTAACTTTAACTTTAATTTTAACTTTAACTTTAACTTTAACTTTAACCTTAACTTTAACTTTAGCTTTAGCTTTAACTTTAACTTTAACTTTCATTTTAACTTTAACTTTAACTTTATTTTTAACTTTAACTTTCGCTTTCGGTTTAACTTTAACATTCATTTTAACTTTAACTTTTACTTTAACTTTAACTTTAACTTTAACTTTAACTTTAACTTTAACTTTAACTTTAACTTTAACTTTAACTTTAACTTTAACTTTAACTTTAACTTTAACTTTAACTTTAAATTTAACTTTAACTTTAACTTTAATTTTAACTTTAAATTTAACTTTAACTTTAATTTTAACTTTAACTTTAACCCTAACTTTATCTTTAACTTTAACTTTAACTTTAACTTTAACTTTAACTTTAACTTTAACTTTAAATTTAACTTTAACTTTAAACTTTAACTTTAACTTTAACTTTAACTTTAACTTTAACTTTAACCTTAACTTTAACTTTAACTTTAACTTTAACTTTAAGTTTAACTTTAACTTTAACTTCAACTTTATCCTTAACTTTATTTTTAACTTTAGCTTTAACTTTCGCTTTAAATTTAACATTCACTTTAACTTTAACTTTAACTTTAACTTTAATTTTAACTTTAACTTTAACTTTAACTTTAACTTTAAATTTAACATTAACTTTAACTTTAATTTTAACTTTAACTTTAGCGTTAACTTTAACTTTAACTTTGACTTTAACTTTAATTTTAACTTTAACTTTAATTTCAACTTTAATTTTATCCCTAACTTTAGCTTTAACTTTAACTTTGACTTTAACTTTAACTTTAGTTTTAACTTTAACTTTAACTTTAACCTTAACTTTAACTTTAGCTCTAAATTTAACTTTAACTTTAACTTTAACTTTGACTTTAACTTTAACTTTAACTTTATCTTTAACTTTAACTTTAACTTTAACCTTAACTTTAACTTTAACTTTAACTCTGACTTTAATTTTAACTTTAGTTTTAACTTTATCTTTAACTTTAACTTTAACTTTAACCTTAACTTTAACTTTAAATTTAACTTTAACTTTAACTTTAATTTTATCCTTAACTTTAGCTTTATCTTTAACTTTGACTTTAACTTTAACTTTAACTTTATCTTTAACTTTAACTTTAACTTTAACTTTAACCTTAACTTCAACTTTAAATTTAACTTTAATCTTAACTTTAACTTTAACTTTAGCTTTAACTTTAACTTTGACTTTAACTTTAACTTTAACTTTAGTTTTAACTTTAACTTTAACCTTAACTTTAACTTTAAATTTAACTTTAACTTTAACTTTAACTTAAATTTTATCCTTAACTTTAGCTTTAACTTTAAGTTTAACTTTAACTTTATCTTTAACTTTAACTTTAACTTTAACTTTAATTTCAACTTTAATTTTATCCTTAACTTTAGCTTTAACTTTAACTTTAACTTTAACTTTAGTTTTAACTTTAACTTTAACCTTAACTTTAACTTTAACTTTAACTTTAAATTTAACTTTAACTTTAACTTTCACTTTAACTTTAACTTTATTTTTAACTTTAACTTTGACTTTCGCTTTAACTTTAACATTCACTTTAACTTTAACTTTAATTTTAACTTTAACTTTAACTTTAACGTTAACTTTAAATTTAACTTTAACCTTAACTTTAACTTTAACTTTACATTTAACTTTAACTTTAACTTTTACTTTAACTTTTACTTTTACTTTAACTTTAACTTTAACTTTCACTTTAACTTTAACTTTATTTTTAACTTTAACTTTAGCTTTAACTTTAACTTTAATTTTAACCTTAACTTTAAATTTGACTTTAAATTAAACTTTAACCTTAACTTTAACTTTAACTTTATTTTTAACTTTAGCTTTAACTTTCGCTTTAAATTTAACATTCACTTTAAATTTAACTTTAACTTTAACTTTAACTTTAAATTTAACTTTAACTTTAACTTTAATTTCAACTTTAACTTTAACCTTAACTTTAGCTTTAACTTTAACTTTGACTTTAACTTTAACTTTATCTTTAACTTTATCTTTAACTTTAACTTTAACTTTAACTTTAACCTTAACTTTAACTTTAACTTTGACTTTAACGTTAACTTCAACTTTAACGTTAACTTTAACTTTAACTTTAACTTTAACTTTAACTTTAACTTTAACTTTAATTTTAACTTTAACTTTAATTTTAACTTTAACTTTGACTTTAATTTTAACTTTTATTTTAACTTTAACTTTATTTTTATCTTTAACTTTAACTTTCGCTTTGACTCTAACTTTAACTTTATCTTTAACTTTAACTTTAACTTTAACTTTCACTTTAACTTTAACTTTAACTTTATTTTTAACTTTAACTTTCGCTTTAACTTTAACATTCACTTTAAATTTAACTTTAACTTTAAATTTATCTTTAACTTTAACTTTAACTTTAACTTTAACCTTAACTTTAACTTTATTTTTAACTTTAACTTTCGCTTTAACTTTAACATTCACTTTAATTTTAAATTTAACTTTAACTTTAACTTCAACTTTAACTTTAACTTTAACTTTAATTTTAACTTTAACTTTAACTTTAACTTTAAATTTAACTTTAACTTTAACTTCATTTTTAGCGCAATGCGGTTTTATTAGGTTGGCTTGTAAGCGACCATATGTGTATACGATAAGCGATAGCACAATGGCTACTTCGTGAAAATCAACGACAGTTCTTTTAGGTTGATTTCGATGGTCGTACGGTTAGGAAGTGTCGCACGCGCGCTAAAACAGAATACCAAAAAGTGCGTGTGACACATGTTCACCGTTCAAGCATTGAAATCAAACTAAATAAATAATTGATTTTGCTTTCGTGCTCGCTACGCGTTCGTGTTTACTAACACATTCTCAATTTGGTAACCGTGTAAATATAGTGGTGCCCACCGCTGTTTATGATAGAGATCCAATTTTATGTATTTGGCCTGTTGCTAACACCGAACCTTTTCGAACCTTTTCGAGCCTTTTCGGATCTTTTTTGACAAATAATCGATACGATTTTTTTTGATTTATTCGCCAAGCCCGCGATAAAATCTATCTAATAGTCTAAAAGGCTCAAACATACACTTGTCACTCAATTACTCAGCAAGATCACTCGATGGTGATCTTGGAGAATCGTTTAGTTGGTAGTATGAAATCTGCAGTTGTGGTGGCGATGTAAAAAAACAAATGTGCATAAAAAAAGAATATTAGTTAAAGGGACAGCTGTTGCCCGCTTGCACAGCTAGAAACCGGGTTTTGGTGC
This sequence comes from Eurosta solidaginis, assembly GCF_040869045.1. Taxonomy (NCBI): domain Eukaryota; kingdom Metazoa; phylum Arthropoda; class Insecta; order Diptera; family Tephritidae; genus Eurosta; species Eurosta solidaginis. The sequence goes on along the minus strand of NC_090324.1, from coordinate 33,705,825 downwards.
CGATGAAAGGCAGGGTAATTTACCAAATCTTAAGTTGGAAAAAAATTTTGGTGGCCAAAAACATAAGAAAATGGGGTGTTGTCTAAATCAAAGAAGCCACATGGGCTCGTGAAGGTAGGGAAGGATTTCCATGAAGTTCTGAGAAAGGCAAATAGGAGCTAAAATTGAAAGCAAAAGCAAAGAAAATCAAAAGTTATAGGAAAGATCGGGAGGATTGGAATTCTAATAACAAATGTCAAAAAAAAGGAACCAAGTTGAAAAAAAGAAAAATTAAACCCAAAGGAAACGCAATGAACATAATGCATAGGTAAAAAAATGAAATGAATAGAATTATGAAAGATGGAATAACAGAATTTATGTCCTAAAAACTAAGAAAAATAAAAGGTGAATATATATAAAACCTGAAAACTTGTAGGCAAGCATGGAAATTTATGCCCCTAACATTTACAAGTGCGTTATAGGCAAAAAAATGTGAAATTGTGTATGACTAATTTTAAACCCAAAAAGGTAAAACTAAAAGTTGAAATATAACTCATGCACACCCCATATGCCCCTTAAACCCTCTTTGCCCTTTACCCTGGGTTTATGAACCTTAGAAATTATGCACAAAATCACAACAATGTACGTATAAATACAATATCAAAAAATTTCAATTTAATTGTTGTTGTTGGCATTTGATGGCTGCTGCGATTGTCTCAAAAATGTTGCTGAAAATGTCGTAGTGGTTGTTGCTGCGATTTTTGACCAGGTGGATATAGCATAAAGATGGGTTAACTGGGTTCGTTTTGATTTTGTTGCCGGTGGGTTTTGTGAGTGTTGTTGTTGCTGTAACCAAAATTCGCTGTAATTGTTGCTGTTTTTGAGGTCGGTTTGTTTGGCAATAAGAAGAAGTGTTATTGGGGCGGTTTGCGTCAGTATAACATCGATGTACGCTGCCAAATCAAAGAGTTGTGGTTGTTGCTGTGGCGCGCTGAATAATATAAGAAAATCTCGTTGTGGGCGGTCGTGGTTTGTTCAGGCTGGGTGCCGCCAAATGGTATGGTTTGTAGTTGTTGTTGCGTGACCGATATGCCGGAAATGGCTGTGCCCGAAGTGGGTCCTACCAACTAGCAGGGTGACCTAGAATTATGAGAAAAGAATAAAAAACCCAAACCTCACTAAGGTAAAATATATGTCGAGCTTTAAAAATTCATCAACCATATTTATGCTACATTTCTTGTTTGCCATGCTCATATACTCACCTTACATACATATATTGTATGTAGGCTTATGTATATGTTTGCAATTTTGATTTGGGCTTGCTTGGAGATGGACTAGGTTAATGTCCCAGCTCCCGTCGAGCACGCCTAGGAAAACCAACAAAAACTGAGGTGGACTTACCTGGATCTGGCTGGCTGATTATTGTGTTTTTGTGAGGATTTGGTGATTCGGCGATACATATCACGAAACTATACTTTTACGGCGCGGCGCGCACAATTTCAGAAAACTTCTTTTTTTCCAAACTGGAACTTTGCGGTTTAATTCGTGCACTTTAACCGACTTCTTCACTCACTTTTTAAATAATCACTTCTTTGACAACCACCACTGGACACTGTAAAAAATGTACTTTTGGCCCGTTGCCTAACGTTCTGCTTTTTATCTCTACCGCCGTGGTAAGGAAAGTTACCCAAAAACGGATAGTTTTAACACATACAAGCTTTTTACTTTAGGCTTTCCCGTACTTTTCTTTGTGCATTTCCACAATCATACATTCACACATTTGTACGTTCACACAAAATAACACCTACACAGATACATTTCATTCGTGCCCTCACCGCAATGTAGCTATACCTTGGCAATATTGTTGCAGCTAAAACCAACCTGATGCCGAAGCGACTGGTCACTTCCGCTGCAACAATGTTGTCATGCCGGAGTGTAGATGCGTTCTTCGCAACATTTCGGCTGAGGCATGAACCTAGACACACTAAACCACAGATACGGACACACCGCTACCATTCACTCAAACCAGTACATATGGTGAAAGGCTGTCGTTACAGGCTCGCAACCGCCGATGGTGCCTGCACTATGGAGCGTGTGCGTAAAAAGATTCAGACGCAGCCTGTAACTGGTTGTTTTCCGTCCAACGTGTGGCCTCAACCCACGACTCAATGCCGGGCCTAATCTTATTGTCAACGTCTCAAAGCTTGTTCTATTGCCACATCTACATACTACGTCACTGGGTCACTTTTACTCTTTTTACCATATATAACCTATATCACAGATAGAATCTAAAATCTATTAAAAAAATAATAAAATATCACAGATAATAAAACTTAATAAAAACTATAAAATAAAATACCACTGGTAATAAAAAAGATGCAATAAAAGGATTAAATAAAATAAAATATCACAGATCATATAGTCAAGTAAAAAAAATATGTAAATAAATAAATAATAAAAAAAACTAAATAAATGCAAAATTAATCAACTAAATAAAAAAGTCAAGAAAAATAAAAATAACAAGAGTACTAGCACTACAAAAACATTAAACTATTTTGCAAAAATCTCTTTAGCGTGGTATACGCCGATTTTTTCCCATTGATGTTGCCAAGTTCATACATTGAGTTCCCTATAACGTTTAAAACAATACATCTTACTTGTTTTGGAGCTAATTTAGCGTTGTAATTTTCGGCTTGGGAACTTTGTTTGAAGTTTCGGCGATATACCACTTGTCCAATATTAAACTTCACATCTCTACTTCTAGTTTCATATCCTTTTGGCTTCCTTCATCGGCCAACTTTAGCTCTTTCATGATTTTGTCTCTGGTGAGCTGCATTCTATCGCTGGATGCTTCTATTTCGCAATCAACGTCCTTAACCGCCCGCCAGCTTTCGGTATAGCTCATATGAAGCAGCATGCTGTATCATAGGCATACCGAAAGTGGCAAAGTAAGGCGACATGTTGATTGCGGAGTGTGTAACGCTGCGAGCACAAATGCAGCATCGCTAACGCGTTTGTCCCAATTCTTTTGATTGTCCTTATGAAGGATCTAATTATTTGTACTACTGATCGGTTAACTCTCTCCGCAGCGTTATCCTGTGGCGAATATAATGCAGTTTTTATGTGTTTTGTGCCATATTTTTCCAAAATGCTTTAAACATTTCCGACACAAACTGTTTTCCATTGTCCGAATGGACATATTCGGGCACGCCGAATGTGTGGAAAACATCTTTCCCTAAATATTTTACGACTTCAGCTGAAGTGGCTCTTCTCATTGGTTTTAAAAATACGAATTTCGAGAAATGATCAAGACAGACAAAGACATATACATTCCCATCTACAGTACGCGGATACGGACCCATACAATCTATGAATAAGCGTTGGAATGGTCGCTCTGTGATACTTTGTTTTCCCATCATGGGTTGTTTGAAAACGTTTTGAGTTTTGTTAGTTTTGCAATTTTCGCAGTCTTTTACGTGAGCGCATACGTCGGTGACCATTCCTGGCTAGTAGTATTTTTGACGTAGTCGGGATAATGTTTTGTGAATGCCACCATGACCAGCGGACGGTGAGCTGTGAGACGACTCTACCAGCCCCGGTCGCAACCCCGACGGAACCCAGAGCTTCCAGGTCTGGTCCGCTAGAAGATCACCCCCCCCCTGTTGAATTGCGTCCGTTTGTAAACGTAACCGTACGATAAACACAAATCCGGTAACTTGTCTTTGTTCTCGGTCACCGTCTTTTTCAACTCCGTATACTCCTCCGACTCGAAGCACGGTGACCCGAGACATACGTCAATGGCTCTGTCGTTCGTCTTTCTTTCGTCCATGTGCATTCGTGAGAGTTTGTCGGGAACCACGTTTTGCGCACCTTTTCGATGTTGGATATCGAAATCATAACCCTGGAGTTTCAAACTCCACCTTGCCAGCCTCCCAGAAAGATCTTTCTGATTCATGAGCCTTTTGATGCTGGAATCTCTTGACACTCACGATGGCAGCGTAGCATTCAAGTTCCGTAGTGCTGTAATTTTTCTGCGCCTTATTTAATTTTGCCGAAACGCAGGCAATAGGTCTTTCGTTCTGGTCATCGTACAACTGAAACAAAACCCCTCCCACTCCGTCTGTCGATGCATCGCATTGTATGTAAAACTTTCGATTGAATTCCGGGTGCGTTAGCACCGGTGCCGAAATCAACCTTTGCTTTAAAATTTCAAAAGATTTCATCGCTTCGTCAGTCATAGCGAATTTCTTAATTTTTTTATTTCTTGAGGCCGTCGTGCAGCGGAGCTGCAATAGTCGCATAGTCCTGTATGAAACTTCGGTACCAGCCCGACATACCCAGGAACCGCGTAGTTGCTTCGGGGTTTTCGGAATCGGAAAGTCCCTCACAGCTACGACTTTATTGTCGTCTGTTCTAATGCAACCATCCCCGACTACGTACCCTAGATATCGAACTTCCTTGAAACAGATCTTGCTCTTTTCTACATTTATAGTTAACTTAGCCTCACGAAGACACCGAGCGACCCTTTCCAACAAACACATATGAGACTCAAAATCTACCGAACACACTAACAAATCGTTGAGATAAACAAAAACACATTCGCGTAAAACGGCTGGAATGACCTTGTCCATGAGACGACACATTCGTTGTGCACAACCCGAAAGGCATAACAGTAAATTGGTATAGGGGTCGGCCAGGGACAGTGAAGGCAGTCTTCTCACGTGATTTTCGCTCGAGGGGAATCTGCCAGAAAGCGTCCTTGAGGTCAATTAGGGAGATATATCTCGTGTTTTGTAGCCGGATGAGTATTCCATCTATGTGGGGTAACGGGTATGCGTCTTTAACTGTTCTCTCATTCACCTTACGAGCGTCCAAGCATAGGCGATTCTTTGTTACTTTAATGACCAAGGAGACCGGTGAATTCCAGCTGCTGTTGGACTCCTCTATTACTCCCATGCCTAACATCCTGTCCAACTCTGCATATATTAATTTTTGTATGGCTGGTGATATTGGATAGTGGCGTTGCTTGACTGGCAGATTCTCGTCCAAAACCTTGATGACGTGTTCCTCTTTGTCTGTCCGGCCTAACCCCAGTACCGCGAAAGACGGGAATCGGGCCTTCACACGCTCCAACATATTATGCTGTTCCGTCGATAAAGCGTGTTGCACGGCATCGAAAGACAAGTCACCCTCGGCGGGTACAAGCTCCGCCACACTGGCAACATTTGGACACACATTCCCATTCATACCTTTACTCACAACACTCATACCAAAGGCCTGCCAAAAGTCTATCCCAAAATATACTTCCTGTTGCAGATCAGTAACTATCAAAAATTCCAATTCTCTGGTCGTATTATCCCACACGACTGGTAACTTTATGACCCGTACCACGGCGGTTTCCTCCCCGTTCGCGGTTCGGATATTTTGGCCCCTGATCGGCACAATCAAGGCCTCTTTACCGCACAGGAGTACCGCTGAGCCTTTCCCTAAACAGCTGGCACTCGCTCCTGAGTCCAAGAGAGCTAAAACTTCCCTACCTCCTATCGCGGTTTTGGCGAAAAACCTGTTATCGCCTTTTACAGTCACAATTGTTGAAATTATTTTATTTCTTAAAACTTTGAAATATTTTCCCTTCTCCCTCATCTTTTCTATCTTTTTAAAATTCCAATTTTTCCTATTATTTAGTATTGTTTCAAAAAAATCCTACGTCTTGCCTCCTCGTAATCTAACTTTCGCTGGTGCAAACTTTTGACCTCCCGTTTTTCTGTTATCCTTTCCTCTACCTTAACTTTATTGTCTTTCATTTCCTTCTTCAAAATATTTACTGCTGGGTTGCCGGGTTTTCTGTCTTCTGGCTGGAGTCCCCGGTCAACTCCGCCAGTCTCGAGTTTCCCTGCTGAGGCTTAAATACACAAAAGGACGAATGACTACCACAAGCAAAACAGACCATATTGTGAAACGAGGACGTACACTTATTCGGCTTTTGGGCTTCTGCCGGGTTTTTCACAAAGTAATAACCGGCATACCGCACGAAAAACACAACATCAAGTGGAAGGGAGAAGCACAAAAGGAATTCACAGTCGACTTAGACACAGGACTAACAGAAAGACGAACAATATTGGGATTGGCTGGGGTTTGGTGTAGGGGTTGAGGTTGTGGTTGGTATTGGGATGGGCGCTGAGACTTCCTATCAAAAGCTTCTAACTTTCTCTCTCCCAGTATATCGGGCTGTTCGAACCCTATCTCATTAGCTGGTCTGGACTGGCTCTTATTTTCCTTAAAAGTTTTTCCGCTCTCTTACACTCAGCTTTGAGCTCCGCCAACGAGTCCGCTTTAATGGCGAAAGTCAGGTTGGCTAGGTACGGTTTAAGATTTCCCCTAATTATGCCAACCAATTCCCTCTCAGGAATTCTCTTCCGCAAACGGAATGTCATGTTATGGACTTCGGCATAAAAGTCGTCGAAAGCTTGGGCGGTAAGCTGTTTCCTCTCCATGATTTCACGGATGATTTCATAGTCGGACTCGGCAGTCTTGAAGTGGCTCAGCAGCTCGGACTTTAGCTCAAAGTAGCCAAAGTTCGGCTCCTCCGCATGGTCTTCAAGGACCTGCCAATACCACTTCAAGGCACCGCCGAAACCAGACCAAGAAAGTCCGCGAAAAGCTGGAAGAAGGAAATATTATGCTGCTCGCGCATCTTTTCCACCCAAAAATGAAGCTTTCGACGCTTATACCTTTACTTGTTCCATCCTTCTTCCACCTCGGAGGATCGCTGGCATCTCGCTCGGTACTGTAACTGACCGTTGCCTCATTGACGCGCTCTGCGTTTCCCCATCTCCGGCTCTGAGGCTCGGGCGTAGATGCCAAGGCGGACCGATCTACAGGCGCTTGCGCAGACATTTCTATGTCTGCTACGCGGCCACCAAGGTTATCGACACTGGTCTTAATGCTCATTACCTCATTTGCCATTTGCGCCACCAAGTCGTTTTGTTGCGCCATCATCGCCATCAACGCCATCATTCGGCTCAGCTGTTCAACATTATTTGCATTTTGGGCGGTGTGGCTTTGAGGAGCATTAAGGCTAGTGCCGACATTCGTTGATGGTGCGTTCTGGGCCGGAACATCACCCCCCTGGGCACCTACGTTTTCCCTATCGACCATATGGTACACCAAATCGATTTTTTGGGAAAAGTTTATGCTATTATCTAACCCGTTCGCGACAGAGACCCTCAGCGGGCGATCAGGGCCAAAAGATCCAAAAATCCGCGACGCGCACCTATTAAAATAGTCCGTAGGGGCAAAGTCTATGGGCCTCGGAATCCCTGTGTCAATTTGTGTGAAAAGGGGACCAAGAGCCCTGGCACGACTCCTTGTAACACGCCTATTGGAATCTAAAATTCCAAATCCCTCAAAAGGTCTTTCCTCCGTATGTTTGTCCTGGCCTTGGTCGGACATTCACTGTCTGCAGCGGCGAAACTTTTAACCAATAACCCAAAAAACGCAAAAACAATCGAAAAATAAAAAGAGCGAACTAGAAATTTTGTCCCGGACGCCCCAATACCTCCAAGGAAACGATATCCCGACCGCAACCCAAATGGAAAAAAAGAAGAAAAAAATTATGCGAAAAAGAAAAAAAATGAGATGCAAAGAAAATATTCTGATAAAAACAATCTGTTTGTATTTGCAGATCCAGATAATAAAAAAGTAAATACTATAAGATAACAGGTCGAAATTCACCCAAAACCCAATAAATAAATATATAAATAAAGGATATTAAATAATAGATATAAAAATTACAATATATGTATGTATATAAAAATTCAATTCAAATATTAAGTAATAGGTTTGTGTGTATGTATGTATGTGTATGGTAACTCAAGTGATTTGTGGGTTAATGCGTATGAGGAAAGAAGAAAAAAACTTACACGTTAATATCAAAAAAAAAAAATTTTGAAGTATATATAAAAAATTTATTAAAACTGAAGTTAAATTCAGGGGCTATGTGCGTGTATATGTGTGTGAGAATTCAAACAATGTTTGTTTGGGTGTAAAATATTATGTATATGATAATCGAAACAATAGAAACTTAAGACTTACAAAAGGGAGAATTCAAATTATATGTTGGCTTGTGTGTGTATGAGTAGCAAGACACACTTTTTTTTTATTTTTCTGTCTTAAAAGTCTCGTACCCAACCCAAAAATATGACCCAAAACCAAAAACAAAATAACTCAGGGATCAAAAATTAAATTCGAATAATACTTTTGATACCTAATGATCTAGGTTTGACGATTTAAGGGTCTGACCCAGAATCCAAAAAAAAAATACCTCAGGGATAAAACTGAAAACAAAATTAAACTATAACTAAAACCAATCTCTAACACTATGTTTGTGTGTGTGAGCTAGTTAGATGTAAATTTTCAAAAAAAAAAAACCAATTTTAAATCAAAAGTTAACAAATGAAATTTAATGTATTTGATGTATGTGATGCTGCCCTGGCGAAGGTTCAGCGAAGGTGGTTAGTCCGTCTCTATGTATTTGAAGTCTGTTCAATCGTGCAGTCCGTGTAAGTATGGCACTTCACGTTCAAGAACTTGTTCCTATGTGTGGATGCCACACCTCCTACTCCTAATTTTCGTGGCGACGACTGTAAACCTCACTTACCGTCAGTGCTGGACTCCCGGTAAGGTAGCTTGAACAGCTCGCCAAGATCTCCTACCTAAGTCCCTCGCTAGCTAAGTGTCATACCAGTTACCACTTTGTCGAGCTGTTCAAGTTCAACAAAGGAACCCAGACATGGACACTCAGCTAATCCCTATCCTCTGGTCATGATGACACTTGTCGATCAGGTGAACCCAATCGGCGTTGCCATCGTGACTGTCCCTGTTCTGTCAAAAGACGAAAATCAGGATTGGCTTTCAAAGGATCATGGGATAAAAAAACCAGGAAATCTGGAATAAAAGTGCGAAAATTAAGGAATAGTGAAAAATAGAGTTAGTTGAAAAAGGTAGGAGATAAAAAGAGGATCGGGCTATTAACGTTGGGCGCCATTGTTACGTGGCTGACTGTTTAGGTGGCGAGAAGCGGCGGCAAGCAGGTATGCTTGCGGGCCCAGGGCAGCTCGTCGTCTTGGGCGGGGCATTTCACCACCGTCCTCACCCGCAGCCACATGAACAAAATAGGGGTTCATACCTGCATGATGAGAAAAAGAAGGGAAAGCTGAAAAAGATCGAAACATACGTGAGGGGAAAGATAAGAGGGGGAAAAGGATGGAGGCCTGTCCTCTCAGGTGGAGTCTACCCTCCCTCTGCAGTGCAACTTGCACCGCACCGTGGGCACTGTCCTGACTCCTATCTACTTACAGTGCCCTCAAACCTGACATAAGTCCGTCCGTCCGTCAACAAGTCATTTCCCTATGTTCACCTTCACTTACCCTTATCGCGCACAAGCGCAGCACCTACACCAAATATTGTCAACCTAGCCCTGCATAATGAATATATTCAAATTTCGTCCAAACATACTAACAATTTTATTCATGAATTCAATTTATTTAGTCACTAAAAGAAAAGTATGAGTTTAACCGATAGAGAAAAATCTCATATAAGGCTTAAATTAACTTTCAACTAATAAAGCTGCCGCTTGGTTCTTAGACTACCCTAATGACTATGCCTTATTATACAATTCAATTAAAGAACCCGAAACTCTAACTTCAAATAAATTCAAACTAAGCTAGACTTATTCCGACCCTCCTTAATGCCCTCTCGTTAACCAATTTCCTAACAAATTACATTCCAATTCCAAATGTACAGAAAAAAAATTACAAAATAAAAAAATTCACTATAGAAGTTCAAACCTCTGCCTTTTGTTACTGACCCCCCCCCTAATATCTTGATACTTACAGTCAGTGAATTCAAATCCTAAAGATACAATTCCGAATTCATAAACGCGTAAACAATATAAGCTAAAAAAAGGAAATGAAAAAGACAAAACCCTAATCCCTGACCTACCGTAAATGTACAAATAGAAGGAAGAAAAAACGGAACTAAAATCAACTAAGTTTGCAAGTAGATAAGTAAAATATGTATGTTTGTATAATTGTCGTAATTATGTATGGGCATATATTCAAACCTTTTTTTTCTTTCCTGATCTTCTGTTTTCGCAAGATCAGTGAATCGATCTCAATACATGTTCATACATATGTACGCTGATATAAACATAAATACCAAATCGTTTAATTGCACTCACCGGTCTCTCGTTCTCCAACGGCGCCGCTGCAGTTGAGTAGATACCTGTGCTGAAAGGGAAAAAAGGACGCGTGGCACTCGGGGACTGCCGCGGTAAAGCTATTGCATATTATCAACTTATGCAATTATAATATTTATGCAACATTTTGTTTTCTTTGACATTAATTCAAGTTTTGTCTTTGATATTAATTCAAGTTAACCTTTTTAAGCGTGGGGACCGATAAGAAAACAATTTTTTTTACTTTTATTGAATAAATGAGAAGTTAATATTTAACTTTCACTTCAACTTTAACTTTAACTTTCTTTTTAACTTTAACTTTAACTTTCACTTTAACTTTAACATTCACTTTAACTTTAACTTTAACATTCACTTTAACTTTATTTTTAACTTTAACTTTCGCTTTAACTTTAACATTCACTTTAAATTTAACTTTAACTTTAAATTTAACTTTAACTTTAATTTCAACTTTAACTTTAACCTTAACTTTAGCTTTAACTTTGACTTTAACTTTAACTTTAACTTTGACTTTAACTTTATCCTTAACTTTATCTTTAACTTTAACTTTAACTTTAACCTTAACTTTAACTTTAACTTTAACTTTGACTTTAACTTTAACTTTAATTTTAACTTTAACTTTAACCTTAACTTTAACTTTAACTTTAACTTTATTTTTAACTTTAACTTTCGCTTTAACTTTAACATTCACTTTAACTTTAACTTTAACTTTAAATGTATCTTTAACTTTAACTTTAGCTTTAGCTTTAACTTTAACTTTAACTTTAACTTTAACTTTAACTTTAACGTTAACTTTAACTTTAACTTTATTTTTAACTTTAACTTTCGCTTTAACTTTAACATTCACTTTAACTTTAAATTTAACTTTAACTTTAACTTTAACTTTAACTTTAACTTTAACTTTAACTTTAATTTTAACTTTAACTTTAACTTTAACTTTAACTTTAAATTTAACTTTAACTTTAACTTTATTTTTAGCGCAATGCGGTTTTATTATGTTGGCTTGTAAGCGACCATATGGGTATACGATAAGCGATAGCACAATGGCTACTTCGTGAAAATCAACGACAGTTCTTTTAGGTTGATTTCGATGGTCGTACGGTGAGGAAGTGTCGCACGCGCGCTTAAAACAGAATACCAAAAAGTGCGTGTGACACATGTTCACCGTTCAAGCATTGAAATCAAACTAAATAAATAATTGATTTTGCTTTCGTGCTCGCTACGCGTTCGTGTTTACTAACACATTCTCAATTTGGTAACCGTGTAAATGTAGTGGTGCCCACCGCTGTTTATGATAGAGATCCAATTTTATGTATTTGGCCTGTTGCTAACACCGAACCTTTTCGAACCTTTTCGAGCCTTTTCGGATCTTTTTTGACAAATAATCGATACGATTTTTTTTTGATTTATTCGCCAAGCCCGCGATAAAATCTATCTAATAGTCTAAAAGGCTCAAACATACACTTGTCTCTCAATTACTCAGCAAGATCACTCGATGGTGATCTTGGAGAACCGTTTAGTTGGTAGTATGAAATCTGCAGTTGTGGTGGCGATGTAAAAAAACAAATGTGCATAAAAAAATAATAGTAGTTAAAGGAACAGCTGTTGCCCGCTTGCACAGCTAGAAACCGGGTTTTGGTGCCGATGAAAGGCAGGGTAATTTACCAAATCTTAAGTTGGCAAAAAATTTAGGAGGCCAAAAACTTAAGAAAATTGGGGTGTTGTTTTAATTCAAAGAAGCCACATGGGCTTGTGAAGCTAGGGAAGGATTTCCATGAAGATTTGAGAAAGGCAAGGAGGAGCTAAAATTGAAAGCAAAAGCAAAGAAAAGCAAAAGTTATAGGAAAGATCGGGAGGATTGGAATTCTAATAACAAATGACAAAAAAAGGAACCAAGTTGAAAAAAAGAAAAATTAAACCCAAAGGAAACGCAATGAGCATAATGCATAGGTAAAAAAATGAAATGAATAGAATTATGAAAGATGGAATAACAGAATTTATGTCGTAAGAACTAAGAAAAACTTGTAGGCAAGCATGGAAATTTATGCCCCTAATATTTACAAGTGCGTTATAGGCAAAAAAATGTGAAATTTTGTATGACTAATTTTAAACCCAAAAGGTAAAACTAAAAGTTGAAATATAACTCATGCACACCCCATGTGCCCCTTAAGCCCTCTTTGCCCTTTACTCTGGGTTTATGAACCTTATAAATTATGCACAAAATTACAACACTGTACCTATAAATACAATATGAAAAAAATTTCAATTTAATTGTTGTTGATGTTGGCCCTTGATGGCTGCTGCGATTGTCTCAAAAATGTTGCTGAAAATGTCGTAGTGGTTGTTGCTGCGATTTTTGACCAGGTGGATATAGCATAAAGATGGGTTAACTGGGTTCGTTTTGATTTTGTTGCCGGTGGGTTTTGTTAGGTCGGTTTGTTGGCAATAAGAGGAAGTGATATTGGGGCGGTTTGCGTCAGTATAACATCGATGTACGCTGCCAAATCAAAGAGTTGTGGTTGTTGCTGTGGTGCGCTGAATAATATAAAAAAATGTCGTTGTGGCGGTCGTTGGTTGTTCAGGCTGGGTTCCGCCAAATGGTACGGTTTGTAGTTGTTGTTGCGTGGCTGATATGCCGGAAATGGCTGTGCCCAGTGGGTCCTACCAACTAGCAGGGTGACCTAGAATTATGAGAAAAGAATAAAAAACCCAAACTTTACTAAGTAAAATATATGTCGAGCTTTAAAAATTTGTCAACCATATTTATGCCTACATTTCTTGTTTGCATGCTCATATAGTCACCTTACATACATATATTTGTACGTAGGCTTATGTATATGCTTGCAATTTTGATTTGGGCTTGCTTGGGAGATGGACTAGGTTAATGTCCCAGCTCCCGTGGAGCACGCCTAGGATAACCAACAAAAACTGGAGGTGGACTTACCTGGATCTGGCTGGCTGATTATTGCGTTTTTGTGAGGGCGATACATATCCCGAAAGTATACTTTACGGCGCGGCGCGCACAATTTAAGAAAACTTCTTTTTTCCAAACTGGTAACTTTGCGGTTTAATTCGCGCACTTTAACCGACTTTCTTCACGCACTTTTTAAATAATCACTTCTTTGACAACCACCACTGGACACTGTAAAATATGTACTTTTGGCCCGTTGCCTAACGTTCTGCCTTTTTATCTCTACCGCCATGGTAAGGAAAGTTACCCAAAACGGATAGTTTTAAGACATACAAGGTTTTTACTTTCGGCTTTCCCGTACTTTCCTTTATGCATCTACACAATCATACATTCACACATTTGTACGTTCACGCAAAATAACACCTACACAGATACATTTCGTTCGTGCCGTCACCGCAATGTAATATCTTTACAGTATATAAGTAAATTATGTCAACATTCAACTCCAGTAATGATATGGTGCAACAAAATACAAAAATAAAAGAAAATTTCAAAATGGGCGTGGCTCCGCCCTTTTTCATCTAATTTGTCTAGGATACTTTTAATGCCATAAGTCGAACAAAAACTTACCAATCCTTGTGAAATTTGGTAGGGGCTTAGATTCTAGGACGGCAACTGTTTTCTGTGAAAAAGGGCGGAATCGGTTGAAGCCACGCCCATTTTTTATACACAGTCGGCCGTATGTCCTTCCGCTCGGCCGTTAAGACGATAACTTGAGCAAAAATCGATATATCTCAGTTCACGTACTTATCTGAGCTCATATAAAATGGCCGAAATCCGACACGCCTACTTTTTCGATTTCGAAAAGTACGAAAAATTTAAAAAAATGCCATAATTCTATACCAAATACGAAAAAAGGATGAAATATGATAATAGGATTGGTTTATTGACGCAAAATATAACTTTAAAAAACAACTTTGTAAAATGGGTGTGACACCTACCATATTAAGTAGTAGAAAATGAAAAAGTTCTGTAGAGCGAAATCAAAAGCCCTTGGAATCGTGGCAGGAATACTGTTCGTAGTATTACATATATAAATAAATTAGCGGTACCCGAAAGATGATGTTCTGGTCCACATTTTGGTTGAAATCTCGAATATACAACTATTACCACTCCCTTTTAAAATCCTCATTAATACCCTTAATTTGATACCCATATCGTACAAACACATTATAGAGTCACTCCTGGTCCACCTTTATGGCGGTATCTGGAAAAGGCGTCCACCTATAGAACTAAGGGCCACTTCCTTTTAAAATACTCATTATCACCTTTCATTTATAATAATATAATATTAATAATTTATTTATTTACGGTCTTTAAAACCTAGTTCAAGGTAAAAAAATATATATATATATAAATAAATTGCATACTTTACATGCTTAATGACTTACAGTATAAAAATAATTTTGCTTTAAACTTATTAATATTTTCACAGTCTTTTATCGTATTTGGTAATTCATTGTACATTTTATAACCTATATATTCTAAAGTCTTCTTCGCGAACTCCGTTCTTACTCTAGGCAGTCTTATATTTCCGCTGCTTCTAGTTCCATAGTTATGTATTTCATGATTAAAATGTATTCTCCCGTTCAGATAATTCGGTGTTATTCCTAATTTCATATGATGTATAGATTTCAATGTGAAATAATATATCGACTGTTTTACACTGAGCCAGTTTAACATATTTAGCATTGTATTTTTGGTGTTCTAAGCGAACATTTTAAAATTAATCGCATTGCCTTGTTTTGTTGTATCTGCAGTTTTTTTATTTGTGTGTCATTTGCTAATAGCAGGATTGTTGGACAATAGATAAAGTGCGGTTCAATAATTGATCGATACACTAATATTTTGTGTCGCTGACTAATATATTTACAAGTTCTGTACATAAAACCAATTTTTTTTGCAATTTTGTTTTCTAAATAACTTATGTGTTCTCCAAATCTAAGGTTTTTGTCGATCCAGACTCCCAGTATTTGATCTTGTCTACCTGCTGAATTTCAACATTTCTTATCTTCAGAGTAATATTGCTAAGGTTATTGGCACCCATAATGCTTTGATTTTTGCAAAATATCATACATTTGGTTTTATCCACATTCACTTTCAACTTTCTATGGCATAGCCATTTGTAAAGGGAGTCTAAGTCTTCTTGCATTTTCGATACCGCAAAACCCGCATTTCTTTCATTAATGGTTATCAATGCATCATCCGCAAATAGTCGAATATTGCAATATTTCAAGCATTCTTTAATATCGTTAATATATATTGTAAACAATAGCGGTGCTAATACTGAACCTTGCGGTAGCCCAATATATACATCAGCAACCGGTGAATCTGCACTTCCAATTATCGTCTTCTGCTTTATATTACTCAAATAGCTTCTGAACCATTCCAAGGCTTTTCCTCTTATCCCATTATTAAACATAACATTCAGCAGTTCCTCTCTATCCACAGATTCAAAAGCACGTTTTAAGTCTAAAAAGGCTAAGATCACAACTTTCTTGTCAGTTATATCATCTTTCCATTCCGTAATAACCATATTCAGTGCTGTTTCGCAAGAATGGCTCTTCCTAAACCCAGATTGTTCAGGTATAATAATTTGGTATTTATCTAGATATGCCACTAATTGATTTTTAACCACCGTTTCCATAATTTTTTCATCTGCGGGTAGCGTATTAATTGGGCGCAGTTCCTCCGGCCTTACTGTATTTTTGACTTTTTCCGCAGGTACTATAGTTGATACTTTCTAGCAATTTGGAACAATGCTACTGTTTATTGAGTCGTTTATTATATCTTTGTAGAAGTGAGCAATGTAAATCATGGCATCTTTAAATACCCCCTCCGACAAAAGCTTTTTTCCACCATATTTGTTTCTAAAAGATTTAGTAATGTTCATTATATCATCTAACACTACGTCGGTGAATTGAAAAGTTTCAATTGCATTATTTACACTTGTTTCTGCCGCAATAGGAATTATTTCAATACTATCATTAATTTCAGCTATGCTCTGTGCAAAAAATATATTTAGGGCATTGGCTATATCGTATTCCTTCTCGAGGCATTCACCGTTAATTACTATTTTGCTAACGACCTTTTTGTCATCTGTGAGCTCAGCAAGATCTTTTAGAGGCTTCCACATCCGCTTCATGTCTCCTGCACTATCGAGCACTTTATCTTCCATATATTTCTTCTTTTTATACATAACAGTTTTTTTTATATATTTTTTTAATGCCATTATAATCCTCCCAGTTGCCAGTATTTCTAGCAGTATTATAGGATTCAAGTTTTCTTTTGTGCAGTTCCCTTAGCTCACGGTCATACCACTTATTCCTCAGTTGTATTTGGATCCTCTTCTCATATGTCAATGCTTGCATAGCTTCAGTTAAAATATTGTTCAGGATCTCAGTTCTACGTTCTACTTCTACATGAGACACAGAGCTAAAGTCGCATGTTCGCAGCAGATTTAAAAGATTTTCTGCGCTATAGTACTCCCAGTTGGTGACAGTAGCAACTTTTCTCATTTTGCAATATTTAGCTGTTGGTACTTTGAAATGAATTGTTTCATGATCGGAAATTCTATATTCACTTACATGTTCAGTTTTAACTTGCTCATTATTGCTGAACAATAAGTCTATTTTCGTAGAAGAGTGCTCAGTTATTCTTGTGTTGAAATTTATTCTTTGTACCATAGCCATTTGTGCAAATAAACTTATAAGCTGGTTTGAGTATGTTGATGATATATTCATATTAATATTAAAATCTCCAACTATTATAATATTGTAAGATTCCCTGAGGTGTTCATTGATGACATTGTTTAAGTATGTCATGAAGTCAACATCACTGCTATTTGGTCAGTGATAGAGTACACTAATTTGCCATTTTAATGCATATTTTTTAAGTTTTATGATAATGCACCACACATTCCTGTCAATAGCTTTATTACACACTATGCTATATTGTAAGTTTTCATGTACATACATTAGAACACCACCTGTATGTCTACCGTGGGAATCGCAGCGGATGAATTTATACGTGGAAATGCATAGCTCAGAACCCATGAATTTATCTGTTGTACATGTTTCCGCGCATAAAACAATGCTGGGTTTTTTATTTCTATAAGATGTTCCAGCTCTAGCTTATTTGCTGTAATACTATTAACCCTCTGCAACTGACGTCGTAGTCTGATAGACACCGCAAATATAAACTCAGAGCATAACTTTGAAAAAATGTTGCCTATGCTCTCTATACTCTCTTTACCTTTCGTATTCATATTTCTATTTCGTTCAGTATGAAAAGAGCGATCGAGGGCAACACACGTGTGTAGCTATGCGAAAAAGTGTATGTGATACCTCCACGTCAGTATTTGTGTAAGTATTTGGCAGACCACCAGGTCAGTATAATTGTGATATTTCATAGTGTCCTACAGACCTCATATCAGCTACATCGTAAAATTATCATAGTGTCTCTCAGACCTCTCGAAAGCAAAATTGTATATATTGCGGCTATATCATTGCTTTTAATTTTTCAGTCAATAAGCTAAGACGAAATGAGTTCCTACAAAAGAACTTCAGCTAGAAATTTTAAAAGCAGCGAGGAGCAAATAACTGCATGGCTCGAGCAGATAGATGAAGAAGATGACTTTAGCGAGGACGATGATATACAAGATCCAAATTTCGAACCAGAACAAATAACATTTGATGACGACGAAATTCCTTTGGAAGTAGAACCTCAAGAAGAATCTAATAAATTTACGGAAGAAACGATAGGTGATCATTTATTTAAAGGTAAAAATGGATTTATTTGGTCTGATCTAGAGAATCCACGAAACTCTCAAGTGCGAGCTCATAATATTTTAAGGCTACCGAACCTTGTAACTACCTCAAAATTCGAAAGTTATATTGATCTTTGGACGAAATTTTTTGACGAGTCAATGCTCTCGATTTTGGTTACAAACACAAACAATAAGCTTGATATATATAGAAGACGGTTCAAAAAGAGCAGCAGAGCAGAACTTGTGAATACAAATGAGAATGAAATGAAGGCATTTATATTATTCGTCGGTTTTAAAATGCAACGATTGTGATCTCAACTCAGTATTTGCTAATGACGGCACAGGCCGTGAAATATTTCGCTGCGTTATGTCGAAGTACAGATGTTCCTGTTTGGTCAACTGTTTAAGATTTGGTGACCTTCAGACCAGAGAAGAACGTTTAAAAGATGACCCTTTAGCTCCTATATCAAATATATTTAACAAGTTTATGTCAAATTCTCAAACTCTGTATTTTCCTGGAGCTAATATGTGTATTGATGAAATGCTGGTTCCCTTTTGAGGTCGCTGCAAATTTATAGTTTACATGCCTCAAAAACCTGCTAAGTATGGGCTGAAGATAATGATTTTAAGTGACGCACAAAATTTTTATACGTACAATGCTTATATCTATCATGGTAAAAACTCTGACGGAAAAGGACTAAATCAAAAAAAAATAAAATTATCTGTGCCAGCGCAATCCGTTTTACGACATGTGAAAGTAGTTGAAGGATCAAACCGAAACATCACTGCTGATAACTGGTTTAGTTCCGTACCACTAATAAAAGTGCTGCGACAAAAAAATTTGTCTTATCTGGGGACTTTGAAAAAAAAATAAGAGAGAGATTCCGGCATGCTTCCTGCCTAACAAAGAGAGAGAAGTTGGAAGTTCACTCTACGGTTTCACAAAAGAGTTAACATAATTATCATTCGTTCCAAAGAAAAACAGGGCAGTTCTTTTAGTTTTATCCATGCCTCACACTCGAGAGTCCAACACTGAGTCAGGCAAACCACTAATGATTGAAGATTATAATCGCACAAAAGGAGGCGTTGACGAGATCGACAAGAAGTGCTCAATATATTCATGCAGCCGCAAAACTCGACGTTGGCCGATGGCAATTTTCTATAGAATCCTGGATATGATAGGGATTAACTGTTATGTTGCATACCAAGCATGTGAAAACATGGATCCCAAAATGAGGAGACGAGAATTTTTATTAAATGTGGCTCGAGAAATGGTACTAGATCATTTAAAATCACGCGTATATAACGACAGACTACCAAGGGAATTGCGCATTACTATAAGCCGAGTCTTGGGAAAAGATTTGCCCCCTCCACCTCCAAAAATTCAGCTAGGCTCCATCAGTGGTAGGAAACTATGCTATATATGTCCACCTAAAATAAAAAGGAAAACGAAATACAGCTGTTGTTATTGCTTAATCCCTATTTGTTTGCAGTGTTCTAGTCCTCTCTGTGAAAACTGTCAACAAAAAATGTTAAATTTCCAGACTGCATAAAGTGAAATCTAACCACAGGATTTGGCTAAAAATGGAGACTGAATTTAGTTAATAAGTATTTTTAAAGAGACGGGGAATAATCCCTCAATTTTTTTAGAACTTTGTTGTTTTTTTTTTTGTTGAGTACATTGTATTGCTTTGTTGTTTTTTTGTAACTGAATGAAATAAATCGTATTTGTTAAAATAATTATTGTATTTAAAATTTTGGTATTAGGTTGGATTAAAAAATATTTATTGTTCAAGAAAATATAACCATGAAAATTGCAATCAAAATTTTTAATAAATATAAACTTTTTAAAGTTGAGGTTTGATGGACCACACGTCAGTTGAATTGTTAGAATTTGATCACGTCAGCTGCAGAGGGTTAATATTAAGATATATACAGTCCAAGTTGGGTACTTTGTTACGCAGGTTTGTATTAGTTTTTGACTTGTGTTTTGTGGTTACAGATTCCCGCATTGGTTGCTAATAGCCAATCTTCCTCTTCATTGCTATGAGCTTTTGTTGATACACAGGACACATTCTGTCCATGGAATCGTGATTTTCGTCCAGTCCCAAATTTAATTCTTTATTTGCCCTGATGCAGATGGTGCATTTATTTATTGCTTCTTTATTGCATACCACATATTTATGCTCACCCAAGCATTTTGTACATACTTCTTTTTCTTTGCAGTCACTGGCTTTGTGATTGACGCCTTTGCATTTGAAACAACATAGTACTTGCACTGCATCATATACTCTGCACCGCTCCCAGCCTACATTGAGCCTTTCTCCGGCTAGTATATTCATAAAAGCTTCAACCTCCACTTCAAGTACGGCATTATAGTAAATTTTCTAATTTTTTTTAACTTCATACTGCCTGACAATTTTTATATGTGTTTCGAATAGACAATTATTCTGACGTTTAATTCTCTGGGTGAGCTCATCATTATCATACTTGAAATTTATACCAGTAACAATAACGGTTGGTTTCACTTTCATAGGAATCTACACATTGTAGTTATTTCCGAGGCTGTTCTCAATAGCATTTTTTATTTTCTCAGGATCATGGTCATTTGCACTTTCTACAATCACTACACCGCTTTGTCTTGTTACTATATTTGTAATTTGTAGCTCCTTTGGATCGACATTCAAGTTTAGATCATTTTTGGTTTTTTCAGCACCTTGCTTTGTATTTGGCTTAATTATTAAGGGAGCAGCTTTTCTGATCTCTGGCAACGCTTTTGTTACAGCTGCATACGATGCCTTGGCTTCAACATTGCCGTTTCTCTTTATTTCTGTGCATATTTTTTTATTTTCATTACTAATTGTTGCAATCATTTTCTTATTGTCATTTTTATTGCTTTTTAACTCTTCGCATACTTGCTCACTGCTTCGCTTGAATCCTTCTGCTATTTCGCGGATTATGTTTACTTCTTTCACACTTCTTTCGCAAGATTCTTGAGCTTTTTGCATTGCTTTGATTCTTTCACTAAATGCAACTTCCACTGCTTTAAGTACTTGTTTAATCTCTCGCTCATTTTTCTTTAGTGAATTATCAAACTCACTTCTATACTCTGCTAATTGTTGTCCATTCTGCTTTACCACCATTTGCATATCTTTGAGGATGTCATCAACGTTATGTACATACTGCACACAGTCAGTACACATAAACCTAAGCATCTCACATTCTTCAAGTTTGGTGACGCTGTATTGATCCAAGCCTGAGCATTTTGTTGTTAGGTGGTAATATTTACCACACACCCCTTCACACCGAATTTTTGAAGCTTCTCCTCGTATATTACTTTTGCATTTTTCCCATTTTTTCTCCACTCTTCTTTCCGCATATACAAAATTTATTATAATAGTAGTTTACAATGTTTTTGCATCAAATAACTGCAGAACATTTATGTCCGCTAATTGTTGTTGAATTTTAGAGTCTTTATGTATATTTTTCACAAATATTTAGTGCGTATACCTTTAAACCGATATTTCGAAAAGCCGTCCACCTATAGAACTAAGGCCTACTCCCTCTTAAAGTACTTATTAACACCTTTCATTTGATACCCATATCGTTCAAGTCACCCCTGGTACACCTTTATGGCGATACCTCGAAAAGGTGTCCACCTATAGAACTAAGGCCCACTCCCCTTTAAAATACTCATTAACATCTTTCATTTGATACCCATATCGTATAAACAAATTCTAGGGTCACCCCTGGTCCACCTTTATGGCGATATCTCGAAAAGGCTTCCATGCATGGAACTAGGGCCCACTCCCTTTTAAAATACTCATTAACACCTTTCGTTTGATACCCATATTGTACAAACGCATTCTAGAGTCATCCCTGGTCCACCTTTATGGCGATATCTCGAAAGGGCGTCAACCTATAGAACTAAGGCCCACTTCTTTTTAAAATACTCATTAACATCTTTCATTTGACACACATTTCATACAAACAAAGTCTAGAGTCACCCCTGGTCCACCTTTATGGCGATATCTCGAAAAGGTGTCCACCTATAGAACTAAGGCCCACTCCCCTTTAAAATACTCATTAACATCTTTCATTTGATACCCATATCGTATAAACAAATTCTAGAGTCACCCCTGGTCCACCTTTATGGCGATATCTCGAAAAGGCTTCCATGCATAGAACTAAGGCCCACTCCCTTTTAAAATACTCATTAACACCTTTCATTTGACACCCATATCGTACAAACAAAGTCTAGAGTCACCCCTGTTCAACCTTTATGGCGATATCTCGAAAAGGCGTCCACCTATAGAACTAAGGCCCACGCGCTTTTAAAATACTCATTAACACCTTTCATTTGATACCCGTATCGTACAAACAAATTCTAGAGTCACCCCTGGTCCACCTTTATGACGATATCTCGAAAAGGCGTCCACCTATAGAACTATGGCCAACTCCCTTTTAAAATACTCTTTAATACTTTCCATTTGATACACATGTCATACAAACACATTCCAGGGTTACCCTAGGTTCATTTTCCTACATGGTGGTTTTCCCTTATTTTGTCTCCATAGCTCTCAGCTGAGTATGTAATGTTCGGTTACACCCAAACTTAGCCTTCCTTACTTGTTTTTACATTTATAGACGTTTACGCTTAAACTTTATATGGACTGATATGCGTCAAATGTTAAATACACCTCTGAAATTGCTGCGCATAAAATTTGTGCTACTAAATTTCAATACTTACTATACTCAGATGTAACTGAAATATGTGTATATGTTTCACCCTCTGCACTAATTCTATGTATTCTGTGCGTGTCGACTATTCATCGCAACTGATTCAGCTATATGTTATACATTATGGCCACCAGAGGTTTGTGGCTCTGATTTTAGGTAAACCGTGTTCTGTAGCTAGTTATTTAACCACTGCCGCTAGATGGGTCTCCTAAGTATTATCTAAGCGAGGATAAGCATTTTTTTACAGGCAAACGTAAACGTATACGTTTCACAACATGGCTTTTGCACGGGTAAGTCCACTGTGTCTAACTTGTTGGAGTTCAAAACCCTTGTATAAAATAACTTTAGGACGAACTGCGAAGTTGATGTCATTTACACTGATTTCAGTAAGGCGTTTGATAAAGTTTCCCATACCTTACTCCTGCTAAAACTCGATCGTTGTGTTTTCCATCACTGCTTCTCTCTTGGGTTTCTTCGTACTTGGAAGGAAGAAAACAAACCGTTGTGTTTAACAACTGCTTGTCTGAATTCATCGATGTATCCCCAGAACAGTCACCTTGGTCCAGTGTTGTTCCTGCACTTCATTAATGACCTCCCAAATGTTTTGAAGCGCTGCTTGCCGCTGATGTACGCTGATGATGTCAAACTGATTATGCCCATTCGCTCACCTTAAGGTAGGGCATTTCTCCAATCGGATCTGAATAACCTAGTTGAGTGGTGTGATATGAGCGTCATGTCACTAAACTTACCAAAGTGGAAGTTTTTGTGTTTTACGAGGAAATCCTTTAAATCCTATCAGTACGTGATAGGCGATTACATCATTAAGCAAGTCATTAACTTCACTGATCTTGGCGTTATAATGGACCCTAAACTGGACTTCAAATTACATATCGAATCGTACGTGAATAGGGCTGGAGGCAGAGCTGGGTAAATTCAATTCCATTATATTACCCATTACATTCCTCAGTAATTGGAAAAATTAATCAATTCCTTTCCTTCACAGCAAAAGAAAAAATACCAAAATTAATTTCGTTTTTTGAGGCTCGAGTACAAAAAATTTTTGTTTGTAATTGAAAAAAAAAAATATATATATATATACTTTGCGCAATTGTAATTGTCTTTCAATTATATTACAAGGAATGGAAAAATTATTTTCGAATTTCCCATTCCGTTCCTCAAAGGAATTGACAAAGTAATTGAAAAACTACAAGTTAGTCTTTGTATAAGAACTTACTCCGGTCAATGTGGGTGACTTTTCGTGTCACACTTTTCATTACTTCATCAGATTTTTCTTGTAAGTGGTAACTCAAGGCATTTTGAAACACCAATAAATATCAACTAATTATCCTCTTAAAGTTCTAAGCTAATTAAGGGCATCTCCTTTCCTTCCTCCGCTATCGAAGTGTGCTGGCTATAGGAAAGCAGCATACTTTTTAATTTTCTTTGATACATTGGGCTGGCATAACGTAAACACCATTAATGTTCCAGAAAACTTTTTATACCCAGTTGAGCAGAGCTCACGGAGTATATTAACTTTGATAGGATAACGGTTGGTTGTACAGGTATAAAGGAATCGAGAAATCATCAGTATCGAAAAAAAAAATTGATTGAGCCATGTCCGTCTGTACGTTAACACGATAACTTGAGTAAATTTTGAGGTATCTTGATGAACTTTGGTACGTAGGTTCCTGGGCATTCATCTCAGATTGCTATTTAAAATGAACGATATCTGACTATAACAACGCCCACTTTTTCGATAGCGAAAATTTCGAAAAACCGAAAAAGTGCGATAATTCATTACCAAAGACGAAAAAACGATGAAACTTGGTAGGTGAGTTGAAATTATGATGCAGAATAGAAAATTAGTAAAATTTTGGACAATGGGCTTAGCACCGCCCACTTTTAAAAGAAGGTAATTTAAAAGTTTTGCAAGCTGTAATTTGGTAGTCGATGAAGATATCGTGATAAAATTTGGCAGGAACGTTACTCCTATTACTATATGTATGCTTAAAAAAAATTAGCAAAATAGGAGAATGACCACGCCCACTTAAAAAAAATTTTTAAAGTCATATTTTAACAAAAAATTTAATATCTTTACAGTATATAAGTAAATTATGTCAACATTCGACTCCAGTAATGATATAGTGCAACAAAACACAAAAATAAAAGAACATTTTAAAATGGGCGTGGCTCCGCCCTTTTTCATTTAATTTGTCTTGGATGCTTTTAATGCCATAAGTCGAACAAAAATTTACCAATCCTTGGGAAATTTAGTAGGGGCTTAGATTCTAGGACAATAGAAATCGGTTGAAGCCACGCCCAGTTTTTATACCCAGTCGACCGTCTGTCCTTCCGCTCGACCGCTAACACGATAACTTGAGCAAAAATCGATATATCTTTACTAAACTCAGTTCACGTACTTATCTGAACTCACTTTGTATTGGTGTAAAAAATGGCCGAAATCCCACTATGACCACGTCCAATTTTTCGATATCAAAAATTACGAAAAATTAAAAAAATGCCATAATTCTATACCAAATACGAAAAAAGGGATGAAACATAGTAATTGGATTGGTTTATTGAAGCAAAATATAACTTTAGAAAAAAACTTTGCAAAATGGGTGTGACACCGACCATATTAAGTAGAAGAAAATGAAAAAGTTCTGCAGGGCGAAATCAAAAGCTCTTCGAATCTTAACAGGAATACTGTTCGTAGTATTACATATATAAATAAATTAGCGGTACCCGACAGATGATGTTCTGAGTCACCCTGTGTCACCTTGGTCAATATCTCGGAAACTCCTTCACATATACAACTACCACCATTCCCATTTAAAATACACATTAGCACATTTCACATTTTCGAAAAGGCGTCCACCTCTAGAACTAAGGCCCACTCCCTTTTAAAATACTCCTTAACACCTTTCATTTGATACCCATATCGTACAAACAAATTTTAGAGTTACCCCTGGTCCACCTTTATGGCGATATCTCGAAAAGGCGTCCACCTCTAGAACTAAGGCCCACGCTCTTTTAAAATACACATTAATACCTTTCATTTTATATCCATATCTTACAAACAAATTCTTGAGTCACCCCTGGTCCACCTTTATGGCGATATCTCGAAAAGGCGTCCACCTTTAGAACTAAGGTCCACGCCCTTTTAAAATACTCATTAACACCTTTCATTTGATACCCATATCGTACAAAAAAATTCTAGAGCCGCCCCTGGTCCACCTTTACGGCGATATTTCGAAAAGGCGTCCACCTCTAGAACTAAGGCCCACGCCCTTTTAAAATACTCATTAACACCTTTCAGATGATACCCATATCGTACAAACAAATTCTAGAGTCACCCCTGGTCCACCTTTATGGCGATATCTCGAAAAGGAGTCAACCTGTAGAACTAAGGCCCACGCCCTTTTAAAATACTCATTAATACCTTTCATTTGATACCCATATCTTACAAACAAATTCTAGGGTCACCCCTGGTCCACCTTTATGGCGATATCTCGAAAAGGCGTCCACCTATAAAACTAAGGTCCACGCCCTTTTAAAATACTCATTAACACCTTCCATTTGATACCCATATCGTAAAAACAAATTCTAGAGTCACCCCTGGTCCACCTTTATGGCGCTATCCCGAACTAAGGCCCATGCCCGTTTAAAATACTCATTAACACCTTTCATTTGATACCCATATCGTACAAACAAATTCTAGAGTCGCCCCTGGTCCACCTTTATAGGGATATCTCGAAAAGGCGTCCACATATAGAACTAAGGCCCACTGCCTTTTAAAATACTCATTAACAACTTTCATTTGATACCCATATCGTAAAAACAAATTCTAGAGCCACCCCTGGTCCACCTTTATGGCGATATCACGAAAAGGCGTCCACCTATAGAAATAAGGCCCACTCCCTTTGTTTAGGCAGGATGCCTAACTTTTTCCGCATCTGTCTGCGATCCCCCCAATGCAACCCTGCGAATCGATACTCGATACTCGAATTAATTTGTAACCACCCACACCATCACCGCCGCATGCATGTGCATGCATACACATGTACGTGTATGTGTGTTTTTTGTCAGCACTCATGCATATGCATGTCGGGGTTGATGTGTGGGTGCCTTTCCCCTCCAAAACGGAGGATTTTGCGGTTCAACGGTTGTAGCTTGCTATACAACCGGCCTCTTGGATTCTGACCGCCAACCAGCACGCATCTGCCGCAAGCGATATCTGCCGTTTTTCTACAATACAGTCAATACAGGTAATATTGTCACCAAAATATTGTACTTCTATTCAATAAAACATATTATTATAACGAGAAATTCTCGCCTATTTGTCTATTCCTTTATTCCACATGCCACATTCCCATTGAGATCGACCCCGGTGCGCCCATCGACTCAGGAGCAGACGCACCCCGGCCGAACATTTGGTCCTATCTCACCAGGAATTGGAAACAGCACCTTAAAAATACAGTCCACAACATAATTAGCCCGAAAATTTATACGGAAAAATATTTGCCCATCAACAGCTATACCACAAAATTTGGAAAGTCTACTATTTAATACCAGCGTGCAAAACACTGTGCAAGCGACAGCCAGCTTAAGCCATCAGCAACACCACAAGTCATCTTGCCACATCATCACCAGAACATACAAATCACCAAAAAGTTCACAGTAAGTGCAATATTTCTTGCCACATTTTTTTTGGTTAAAATAATATATAAAAGTGCGAAAAATCGATCTAAAGTGCCATACGTGATTGTAGTTAACCGCGAAAAGTGTGAAAAAACTGTGTAGTGCCAAAAAGGAAAATAAGTACAAACGCGTTGCATTAACGTCGCTTAAGATTCCTTGTGACTATCTGGTCTGTCCCCCCACCAGCGGTAAGGCTCTCCAGACACAGCACAGGGAAGAAGTGCACATAACTTCACTTTCAAAAAAAATTCACGCCATTCGACTGCGGTAAAATTCTATTTCTTTTGCGTCACTATTATTTTCACTAATTTCTCTAATTAATCTTATTACACAGTTTTGTTCTTTGTTGCATAATATTTATTTCACGGTTTCACACTTTTCGTCGAGTTTATATCAACGCACGCACTTATTTTATAATAAAATTGAAGGTTGAAGTGGCGAGTGGCCCCCCTTTACTTCGCACAATACACATTGGTGTTGATTCACCCTGCTCCTTGTTTTAAGGCACAAATAATCTGCAAAGTCAGACAAAAATAAACAAATTAAGAGTAGTAAATCAATTTTGCGTAATTTTAATAGTTGTTGGTTGGGTGATTCGCTCAGGTTTTCAAGTTTTATATCCCTTCGTTAATTCGCTCTCCACTTTTGAACCATGAACATGGACTCCTACATTAGATTGGCCGATCGAGTAATCGAATTCGAGGCCGATTTTAATGATATCAATGCGGCTCTGCACACTGTACACACTCTTGCAATACAGCAAAAAGAGTTGCAAGCTAAGTGGGAAAAAGCAGAGAACGCCCTAGAGGAGTTGCTTGGCTCTGACACGCTCGACGCAAAGAAAATTGCAGCGGTCAAGATCAAGCATAAAGCGACATATGTCGTCTTCTTGCGATGCATGTCGAACATGGCTGAACTTCAAGCCAAATTGAAGGAGGAAAAAGATAGGGCAGTCAAACCTGAGGGAGAACGCGCGCACGAACACAGTATCCGCCTGCCAGCTTGTGATACTGAGGTGTTCAAGGGCGACTACCAATCTTGGCCAACGTTTCGTGACCTGTTCACGGCCATATACAAAAACAACAGTCGCCTAAGCCCGGTAGAAAGGTTGTTCCACCTCAATCAGAAAACTCAAGGTGAGACAAAGGACATCGTCAAGAAATGTCCCTTGACAAATGAAGGCTTCGAAACAGCCTGGAAAAACCTATGTGAGAGATACGAGAATAAGCGGATTCTCGTAAACTCACAACTACAAATTTTGTTTAATCTAAAAAAGATAGATAGCTCTATCAAAACCTTACAGCGCGACATAAATAATTGCTTGGCATCTCTAAAAACACATCAGATCGATGTTTCAAATTGGGATGTGATTACTACCTATTTATGTTCGACCAAATTACCTGAAAATACGTTGGCTCTATGGGAGAAGAGCATTGACCACAAGACGGACATATCCAAGTGGGAGGATATGGACAAATTCTTGTCAAATCGTTTCCAGACACTTGAAACCGTGTCTGGTTTTACAGGGAATGCCACTTCTAAAGTGCAAAAGTCAAACACGTCGCGCCAGTCGACGGAAAACCCTACAAAAAGACTTGGTGCTTTTCAAACCAAAGTAACCAAGCAAACAACAAAATCAATATGTAAAATGTGCAAATCTACGGAGCACAGATTACGGAACTGTTCACGTTTTTGCGATTTAAACCCGGTAGAGAGGATTAAATTCGTCAAATCCACAAATGGCTACCTGAATTGTTTATCCCCAGGACACACAGTGACGAGGTGCACCAGTTCGTACAACCGTTACAAATGCCACTCTCGTCACCACACGCTCCTGCATGCGGACACACTTCAGCAACCGGCGGTGCGAAATCCCTTCAAAGATGCGGATAATGCCCCATCAACTTCGGCACAGGCAAGGAAAAGACAGGAATCGGGACAACCACCTTCCTCTGCGAATCAGAATGTCAAATCCTGCCATGCCAATTCCAGCACAGGTGTGCTATTAGGAACTGCTCGCGTACACATTCACCATAATGGTACCGACTTCTCCGCGCGGGCATTAAATGATTCTGGGTCTGAATGTTCCTTTATAACTGAAAGACTGAAACGCAGAATCAATTTGTCAGCGAGGAAAAGGCATGCCCATGTTTCAGGCATCACAAATGCGGTGTCAGCTCAGGAGAAAGAAGCATCCAACATCGAATTACGTTCACTAGTGATCCCTGCTTCAGCCTGACTACACCTGGACTAGTTCTAGCGAAACTCACTGGGAATTTTCCATCCTGCCATATCAACGCAATGACTATGCAGGCATTCCCAGACTTGATTTTGGCAGACAAGAGGTTCTACGTCAACGAAGACGTAGACCTCATACTTGGCGGAGACATATATCCCCACATTATAATGAGCGGTATAAAAATGAATGTGCTAAACACACTCTTAGCCCAAGAGACAGTGTTCGGTTGGATACTAACCGGTCGTATCGAATCACCGAATCCAACGAAGAGCATTATGTCTTTCTACAACGAGGTTGCGTTAGACAACCAACTCAAAGCTTTCTGGGAGGTAGAAAATGTACCCAAAAATAAAATATTAAATTAGGATGAAAGGTACTGCGAACAACTATTTAAAGAAACAACGCAGCGAAGTGAGAATGGAAGGTACACCGTGTCACTACCATTCCGGCAGGATTACCCTAACAATATTAACTTAGGACCATCCCTGAAGCGTGTATGCTCTCAATTCTTCCGGAATGAAGGACGGCTAATAAAAAACCCAGATTTAGGTATGGAATATGTTCGGGTGTTGTCAGAATATGAAACGCTCGGACATATGGAAGAATTGAAAAGAAATATCCCATCCGACGATTCGGATCATTACTTCCTGCCCCACCACGCCGTTATTAAAGCGGAAAGTACCAACACAAAGGTACGCGTAGTATTCAATGCCTCGAGCCCTACGGCCAACGGTAATAGCCTAAACGATATTCTCCTCCCAGGCCCAGTTCTACAAGCCGATCTACCCATCCTTATCTTACGATGGAGACTATACCGTTTCGTCTTCAATAGCGACATCGAAAAGATGTATCGACAAATTTGGGTGAACGAAAATCACACCAAATTTCAACGTATTGTGCATCGCACGTTCCCGAATGACCCCATTAGTCTTTATGAATTAAAGACGGTTACCTTCGGAGTGAATTGCGCTCCATATCTCGCGATACGAACGCTCCTACAACTGGCAGACGACGTGTCAAATTCACACCCAACAGCGGCTAATATACTACGAGAATACATGTATGTAGATGACGTGTTAGCGGGTGGACATACGATCACATCGACTATTAAAGCCAGAGATGAAATTCGTCAAGTCCTACACTCAACGGGCTTTCCACTTCGCAAATGGACATCCAATTCAGAGGACATTCTAAGGGACATCCCCAAAGCAGACCTGCTCAATGAAAACTTCCTGGCATTCGAAGATACCAGTTCAGTTAAAGCGTTAGGCATTCGATGGAATGCCCTCTCCGATTTATTTTATTTTAAAGCAGGGACGCTGGGCCACCCGGAAAACATTGTGGCAAAAATACTCATGCAGAGTATTTGGTTGGAAGGCACCGCTTGGGACGAACCAGTATCTACCAGTACGCTGGAACGATGGAAAACCTTCACCGACCAATACCATGAAATCGATAAAATCCGGATACCTAGATGGGTCAACTTTTCACCAGGAACCGACATCGATATCCATGGATTTTGTGACGCATCCGAGAAGGCTTATGCAGCAGCCGTTTACATGCGCGTAAAAACGGATAATGACATCTGGACAAACCTGCTTTTAGCCAAAACCCGAGTAGCCCCAGTGAAAACTCTTTCTCTTCCACGATTGG
Organism: Eurosta solidaginis; assembly: GCF_040869045.1. Classification (NCBI taxonomy): domain Eukaryota; kingdom Metazoa; phylum Arthropoda; class Insecta; order Diptera; family Tephritidae; genus Eurosta; species Eurosta solidaginis. The sequence goes on along the minus strand of NC_090324.1, from coordinate 33,674,519 downwards.
AACTTTGCGGAGCCGTGCTGTTAGCTGAAATCACCGAATCAATTTTCAGGAACCTCAAGTTGGGACCAGTGAAAGTGCACCTTTGGACGGATTCAACGATCGTCCTCGCATGGATAAGGAAACCGCCGTGTTCCTGGTCCACTTTCGTCGCACATCGGATCACCAAGATCATCGACATGGTCGGAAATAAGGACTGGTTGCATGTAAACTCAGAATCTAACCCAGCAGATTTAGGTAGCAGAGGATTACCTGCGTCTGAATAGGTCAACAATTAGTTGTGGTGGCAGGGACCTTCTTGGCTGCAAGGAGACACTTCCCAATGGCCAGCACAAGAAAGTGACTACATCACCTCCGTAGAGGAAAAGAGGGCGAAGACCTGCGCAACAACAACAGTAAATACTACCGATGTTCTCCAACGCTTTTCAGACCTACCTAAGGCTTTACGGGTGCTCTCATACGTTATGAGGTTCTAACAAAGAACTCACCCCAAAACAAAAAAATCATTTCAGGTCGAGTCACCTTTAATCTCTCCTGACGCGATCAAATCAGTAACCCAACTCTTAATTAGAATCTATCAGAAACAACATTATAGTTCCGAATATAATGATCTAAAGGCCGGAAAACAAATTGCAGGGAAAAGTGCAATACTCTCACTTAATCCCTACCTAGACCAACATGGCATCATTCGGATAGGAGGGCGACTCGGGGCGTCAAAGGACTTAACTTTTAATGAACGCCACCCAATCCTCTTCCCATACAACTGCCGGTTATCCCATCTGACAGTCCTAATGTTTCATCAACAAAGTCTGCATGGGGAGAACCAACTCATGTTACGTCTGATACGCACCCAATACTGGATACCTAACATCAAAACCATGATTAGGGCAACCATTCATAATTGCAAAACCTGCATTATTCATCGAAAGCGTGCTCAGACCCAACTTATGGGTATTCTCCCTGGCGAACGCACGACATTCAGCCGTGCATTCACGAATACGGGAGTCGACTTCGCCGGACCCTTCGACATTAAAAGTTACCGCGACAGAGGTTGTCGACTATCCAAAGGCTATGTTTGCCTGTTCGTGTGTTTTCCATACGAGCAATTCATCTGGAGGCCACTAATGACCTCAGCACACCATCATTTCTAGCGGCATTTGCCCGTTTCATATCTAGGCGTGGATGCCCGAAAAATATGTACTCCGAAAATGGTACGAACTTTGTCGAAGCGTCACGATCTCTAGGATCAGAATTCAAGACCTTCATCTCACAAGCGCGAGAGAACGCTGTCTCAAAGTACAGCCACCAGTCACTCACGTGGCATTTCATCCCTGCGGGCGCTCCCCATGTGGGAGGGTTTTGAGAGGCTGGAGTGAAAAGCTTCAAAAGCCATTTCAAAAAGATAGCCTCACCACACAAATTCACCTTCGAGGAATTCCATACCCCCTTGTGCCGCATCGAGGCATGCCTGAACTCGCGGCCTCTCAGCCCGGCATCCAATGACCCAACCGACCTAGAGCCACTTACCCCAGGTCATTTCCTCACTGGCAACCATCTACTGGCTCCGCCAGAACCAGATGCTAGTGAGAGATCTGCCTCGATGATAAATCGGTGGCAGAAACTCAAAGCCCTCCATCATACTTTGTGCAAGCGATGGAAAACCGAATATCTCACCTAGATCCAGAAACGATACAAGTGGAAATATCCACAATCTAATCTAAAACCCGGAGACCTAGTTGTTATCAAAGAGGACAACCTCCAACCCAACGAGTGGAGAATGGGGAGAATCGTCAACACACACCCAGGCTCTGATAACCGTGTGCGTGTTGTTGACGTTCAGACGACCAAGGGACAAATAACTAGACCAATTACGAAATTGGTACTCCTTCCGTCCCACGACAAGGAGGATTAAATGTAAGGGGCCAAATTCCGCCTTACAAAACCCCAAAAAACCTAAATTCTATTTCCCCCGCCTACCTACAATCAGGGGCCCACGGTTGGTGATAGCATCGAAAACATATTTACGGAACCCGCGTCTTCGTGTGTCTCTATCCCTAAGCCTGCGTTTCTCCCGAGCCATATATTATAATCAACCCCCCGGTCTCGTGAGGGTGCGAGTCTACCGGAGGGGAAACCTAAGGCGTACTACGCAATGGCAATGGGGAAAGAGAGCGCGGGACATAAAGACGCGTTCAACCACGCGCCGTGATGCCCCGCTATCCCTAAGCTTGTGTCTTGCCCGAGGCCCCAATTATAATCAACCCCCCGGTCTCGTGATGGTGCGAGTCTACCGGAGGGCGATCCCACATCTTCTCTTTTTTTGTTCTCTACCCCCGGTCTCGTGTCGAGTCTACCGGGGGGAATCCTAAACTTGACTACTGGTGGGCAATGGGGAGAGGGAGCGAGACGCACGAAGACACGGGAGAGCTTACCAAAAGCTCGCAAACAAAAAGCATTTTTTTCTAAGGTTTTTTTAACAATACTAGCCGGGGCCCCCTGAACAAAAGACCCAAATTCACTCGCTCACCCAGAGCGAGGACACAAGAAAACCCCACCAATTCACCCTCTCACCCAGAGCGAGGACACCAGAAACCATCCCATTCACTCGTTATCCCATAACGAGGACATCATAAAAGCCTACCGCAGAAGGGCGAACCGATCTGCCACAAAACACTTATTTTTTAAGAAATTACAAATAACACCCCAAGTCACTCGCTCACCAGAGCGAGGACAACATCAAACCCAAATTCACTCGCTCACCCCGAGCGAGGACACAAGAAACAACCCCCGGTCTACCACAGAACATAGGCACTCGGCTAAAGGCACGAGGCCAACAGGAATTTCATTTCCAAAATAATAGAATTAAAAAAAAAAAAATAATCAACTAAAATTCGTTAAGAGTATCTACTGATAATTAATTGAAACTCGAACAATTACAAATCGTTAAGGTTTTGGTTATTTAGCAATCAGGTTTTCAGATCATACAATTTCTAGTTTTCTCAAACAACGTGCAGAACGTTGATATTTGTTCTACGAACTAATTCTGAAAGTCATGCAGGCGCCAACTAAAGAATGGCCGAAATTCTAAAGGGTCGTAGGAGAACCCAAGAAATGTTTTAAATGCAGCCCTCCTCTCTTAAAAAAAAAAAAAAAAACATTTATGATCATACTTTGAAATTTTCCAAGTTATCTACTCAGAAAGAGCGATCCAATTGTACTCATAGGTAGAGATATTCAAATTCAATCAACAGCCTTTAACTCGCGAATCGGATTAAGGAAATATGGTGAATAGGGGTTTCTCTTAGGTGCGAATGTGTTGACAGATTCTTTTTTTATCGTCTCACTGAACAAGCACTTCCAAATCCAGTAACATCCTACCCCCCCCCCCCCCCCCCCCCCCCTTTTTTTTTTGATTCTCTGGCACACTATGGCCAAAACACGGGAGCTTAGGAACAATAAGAGCAACTAACTATTCACAATTCAAAGAATTCTACCCCTCAGGGACACCTACTAAAGCAACAACAACTTGCAAGAACGCGTCTCTTGCTCAAAGCAAAAAGGTATATTTTTCTCAAAAAATAGCAGTCTGTACAATTCATAACAGTGCATGCAATCTCACCTGCAGCTTAGCAGTATCCGACAGTATTTCATCTGACCAATTCTAGCGCACGCATAAGAGTGTCCGGTGCGGGGGGACCCATAGAATCGAAATGCACCAAATCATCTATGCCGAGTTCATTTTAAATTGCAACACACCAGCACCTACAAGTGACGTACCAGTTAATATCGTATTTACATTCACCATTCTTTGGCCACTTACCTAAATTTTGAACGCAATATTTGCGGATATGAGCTGTCCTGTTCACGGTAAAAGACTGCTTGTCACTCAAAATGGGAAGGTGTTGTAAATTCATCTTGCAACTGAGTGCTATACTCTTCAACCGCCTTACTAACTTTTAGCAACTCATTGCCGTATCGAGTTTACCAATGGTTATCCGACCGAGAAGGCGACGATGTGATTGAAAATCTACCCAATCATTGCTCTCTACAGGATATTCATGTATGTAACGTATCCAAATATCACGTGCAACCCCTGAAGAATCATTTTTTTTCACCTTGCTAACATGTCGACCTTTAGTTAATGCCTTTTGTAGCGTACGTGGCTTGGATGGCCCAACACCACGCAAGAGAACCAATCGACAACCATGCTGTAGAACATGTTGTTCAAAGTCCGGCTGCAGCAAAATTTGTTCGTTGACGCCATGAGACATTATCACACGGACATTCTCACGCATTTATTTATCTGTTTTGCGCCCATGTATAATTGAAATCACACACATTGCATTAAGTACGATGAATTACTAATTGTGGTTCATTGAGGGTTACTAAGTACCTTATCCATCAAAGGGCCACTGCCCACAAACACACACAATCACCTTCGCTCCTGCAATACTGTGAGGGTTATCTTACGTAAAGGTTTTACTGTGTCTTAGCGTGAATTTCAAACGAACAAATTCATCCATTTCTATGCAGTTATCCCTTGTTTTTCCAATCAGTGTTTTCGATGACCTCAGCTGGCAATTATTTGTTATTATTTACATATAAGACAACGTTAAGGGTTGCCAAGCATATATGTACACATACATAATCCAGTGCTTATGCTGTCGTCACGGAAACGTTCTGTGTCGCGCCCTGGCCACGTTCAACCACACCACGTGACGTTGCCTCGTCACCGATCAGACATCGCAAATATTTGTAGAGTCTGTAAGATCGACAGATTTTACGCAATTGGAACTAGATGCAAGTCTTCCATTCAATATCTGACACGGCGAGTTAACAGAAAGTTACCTGGATACTTCTGTAATTGCAGAAGTGGCCATTGTGACAACAGCCATATCCGAACTTGTGGTTCGCTCTCGTTCTATACACATTGATACCTTTGTCATCGGCACTTAACGTTACGGCAATATCATCTTTCTGTTAATGTTGAATATTCTCACTGGTTTTAAACTATTGCTTAATGGAATTATTATTTAACAAAAAAAAAACAAGACTCCTTTCTGATTATGAAATATACTTCCATCGAAAATTCTAGTTGGGAAATTCTGCTCTTGGCGGTTATATTCCTGGAAAGAAGGACAAGTTACATGGTCACACATCTCCTTCTCCAAATTAGCAGCATTACCTTGCGATATAAAGATGTTTAAAGTCTCTACCTCACCCACGACCAAATAAAGGACTAGTGGTTTGCAACCAGCAGTTGCTTTACGTTTGTGTAAGTAGTCCATCAAACGTGCCAGCGCTTGTGAAGCATAACATGTATCGAAATGTAGTATGGAAAAATGTGCGACACGCACTTCCAGCAAAAGGCGCCATAAATCGATGCAGCGTTGAAATTGTAAAGCATCTGCATATGAAGCGCCTCGAAATGTTAAACGAAAAAGCATATCTTTGTGCGTTATGCCGAGTATACGTTCATAAATTAATGGACTTTGAATACGCATTGCATCCATATCTGTGACGATACTGTCAAGCGCTTCGAGTGGTAAATTCAACAGCACTTCCGTATGCGTTCCGTAGTGGCAAAGGTACGATCGTCGAGTACTTCATAAAGGCCACGCTGTTCAATATCCGCCTCACAAACGATTACCAAACATCCTGCTACAGGCACGCAACCACGTTTGCAGGCTATGAAAAGCGGTGCGCAATCAGTTTGCATTTTTTTGACAATTTCGCGACGGATGCCACGGCCATAGCGTTCCAAATCATCACGTATGTTTGGATAGCACAGAGTCATCCTTACAACGTTTCCATTCTTCTCTTAAATCATAATTTATTTTGTGATTTTTCGTTGCATACTGGGCACTATGCACGATAGCCAGCCGTTATCTCGGCCCACATTTGTTGGACCGGTTTTTAAATGTAATCCAGCTGTGCCATTATTCGAATTAGAATTGCTACCACTCATTACTGCGCCTAGTGTGCGAGACCTCCGCTGGCCAGCTTTTACGTTATTATTGGGGGTTTTTCAGGCTTCTGTGTAGAACTCCTCGACCGCAAGGATATTTTATTGTAGGGGTCAGCAATTTGCACCTTATTTAGATGCAAATAACAATATAGGTGGTATTCTTAGGATTTTTCATCACCAATACCTCCCTACCTGACACCTCTATACCTGAAACGAGAAATGAAACAAAAAATAAGAAAGGAAACGACATTAATGAATGAAATAAGAGAAATAAAATTCAACAATGCAATAGAAATAAAACCTAACCTACGACATACTTACCGCGTGCGTTTTTTTTTCCAATGGAAATATCATATATATACACGTCACGTACGGATTTGACAAGTTCACCACAGCAATCAGTGCGTATAATGGGACGAGAAACGAAAAGGTTGTCATGCTCGCTAACTCGACCTCTAAATGGTGCGTTTCCCTACGGGTCTGTCAATGTCCAAGCACTCAATTTCTCTTATATAGGACGACCACGATTCCCCACACCACCCCTTAAAAAACCGCCCCCACAACTAAGTATATACAATTAATTCTTTAAATGGCAATTCATTGTATAATATTAAAACTGAAATAAAGAACACAAAAAAGGTAATTCATTTATGTATTTCTTTCTCCACATCTCACTGACACTATCGGTGATGAATCCGCTTTCTGTGTAGGGAGAGCGACGCTGATGAAGGGTACCTTTTTGGGCACTCCCAGCACCGATAGGGATAAAATCTCATATGCCCATTCAAGTGTCCCACTAGGCATAAAAATGACGATAGGGTTCGGTTGCACACGCGGCAGTTGAACGTACCACGCGAAGGTGAACCGTGGAGTGGTCGCCGGAACCACAATACACCCTCATAGCTGGCGTAAAACTGGCCATACCAGGCGATGGTGTTCCCGCGCATTTTTACAATAATCGGCGTCAGCAGAGCACGGAGGATACAGAGGTTCACGCGCCGCAACCCCTCTGCCACCGCCTGCTGCACAAGCTCCTCCGGCGCGTGACAGATGAAGGATCCCCTTCGCCGCTCAGGATACTGCACATCAGCCACCACCTGGATGGGCTCCTCGTCCTCAGCCTCCACTGTCACTAAAATAAACTGCATTGCTTCCATCTGAAACGCAAAAAAAGGGGGGGAAGAACCATTAGGACAAATACTCAAATGCGTTATAAGTATCTCTTACTTACGTCGTTCAACGTCGGTTGTTGCTTAAATATTGACAAAGAAGTAGAAGGCATGTACTCACCACAACCTTCCAGTAACGGGTCCTTAAAGTCCCGGTTACGCGACTATAGCGTAAAGGAATCAGGGCTGCCATAAACCCTTATAAGCACACGTCACCCATACCTTTTGCGTGTATAATCCATAAACACCATAATTCTCCACGAGATGGCAACCAACGGCACAACACCGACAGTCTCATTAGTGCTGTCATATTAAGAAAGGAGAAAAAGGCGGATACCGATAAGTACACCAAAGCAGTACCGAATACCGCAAAACATCAGAATCGGTACTGACGTGTTTTTGCCGAATATGGGCATCTCTGCAGTACCAAGCAGTCACACAACAAAGGAACTCAAAAAAAAAGGAAAACAAAACAAAAAACAAGCTTTCCTTGCAAAAAATTTCACATTTTTTTTAAACAAAGAAATTTGTTTTGTAGTTTTTTTTTTGTTTTTTTTTACCCTCTCCGTTTTATGGGTACTGTTTTCTGGCTGGGGGGCAGGACTTGTTGCTTTTCAACAACAAACATCACAAACAGTCATTATAAGGGCTCGGTACAAAAAACAATCCGGGTCCCGAAATAAAAGAATCCCGACACGACAAAATCCCGAAATGGGAAACAGTCAACTGTTTCTACCGGCTTAGTGTGCTACTGCCCCAGTGACCTAGTTTTTTTTCAAGGGCAAGCAAATACATATATGTATATATATATTCGCACGCCACAAATTCACCATACCAGCTGTCAGCTGACCAATAAATACACGACAGGGTTGCACGCCATCTCAAAATGGTACGTGCAGATAAAACGCGTCGTTGAGAACGCATCGCCAATCTGCATGCAAGCACCGGCAGTTGGTACACTTTCCAATTTAATTACGATTTGCGCTGTTCGTCATGAGCTGTCGCACAAAATTAAATCCATACCTTCGTCAGCCTCTACGCTTCGTTTTAAACTCGGTTTATTCATCTATTTTAACGTACGTTTGTTAATAAAACAACACGCGTATCACGAAAACTAATAATTTTGCGCGGGTGGCTTGGAATCACGTCCGTTCCAACCTCCCACACTACGCAATCTTGCTGGTTTTGTTGAAATGCATAAGTTGCTGGAAATCACAGCACTAACTACCTTGCAAAAACGCTCTCGTCATTCCACGTCATTTGACTAGTCATTTTACGGTGATAGGTTATATTCGTAGTCACATTTGCATGGGCGTGGGTAAGTTTTGTGACCAAGTGTTTTGTAGGGTAATAATATAATACCCAACTGACGAAATACATGCGCTACAGCGAAAACGCGCATCACCCAACCAACCTCACGGCCACTCGCCCTGGCACATCCATAAAATGCCACAGTCGACCTGAGAGCGACACGACACGTTATACGCTGGAACGGAGACCTCGGCCTCTTCGTCCAGCCCAGAAAAACCTCAAATCCCTCGAGTCTGGAACGGAGACCTCTGCCTCTTCGTCCAACCAACAAAAACAAAAAACTGCAAATCTGGAATGGAGACCCCGGCCTCTCCATCCGGAACGACAAAAACCAAATAATAACAAAAAATGGTGCCACTCTGGAACGGAGACCTCGGCCTCTTCGTCCAGCCTTACTGGCCATCGACTATACACATATTACATTCTGAATTTCTATATTTATGTATAATTCAATGGCAAGAAATATTCACTTATAACTGTTCATAACCGCTAATTTTTTCATCGTAGCTCAGGTGGCATGCGAAGCAAGTCGGAAAGGACTCCCGGCCATTTTGCGCCGTCAGACGAACTCCTCATTTAGATTAAGTTTAGTGTGTAAGTCTTATATTCATTTTTCTCGTTTCAGCGGAGGTCATTGGCGGAAAACGATGTTGCGTATCGCAAGGGGGGCTGGCATGTTTAGGCAGGATGCCTAACTTTTTCCGCATCTGTCTGCGATCCCCCCAATGCAACCCTGCGAATCGATACTCGATACTCGAATTAATTTGTAACCACCCACACCATCACCGCCACATGCATGTGCATGCATGCACATGTACGTGTATGTGTGTTTTTTGTCAGCACTCATGCATATGCATGTCGGGGTTGATGTGTGGGTGTCTTTCCCCTCAAAAACGGAGGATTTTGCGGGTCAACGGTTGTAGCTTGCTATACAACCGGACTCTTGGATTCTGACCGCCAACCAGCACGCATCTGCCGCCAGCGATCTCTGCCGTTTTTCTACAATACAGTCAATACAGGTAATATTGTCACCAAAATATTGTACTTCTATTCAATAAAACATATTATTATAACGAGAAATACTCGCCTATTTGTCTATTCCTTTATTCCACACGCCACATTCCCATTGAGATCGACCCCGGTGCGCCCATCGACTCAGGATCAGACGCACCCCGGCCGAACACCCTTTTAAAATACTCATTAACACTTTTCATTTGATACTCATATCGTACAAACAAATTCTAGAGTCACCCCTGGTCCACCTGCCTCATAGGAGGGTAGCCAAGGAATACAAAAACGCATTAAGCGATGCGTCGGACTCGGGAAGCGAGAGTAGTGCTGATTCAATGAACTTCGTTTTGGAAAAGCATAGAAATGAAAACGGAGCAGTAGAGTGAAGAAGTGTACGGAGCAGAGGAGGTAAGACAGCCCTGTCGCTGCAACGAGCAGCAATCGGAGCAGTGGTCGACCCAACGGAAGTGGAAACCGAGCGCTTTGAATGGGTTCATGAGGCGGTAGAAGTAGGTCGAAATCAATTCAAAAGGCTTGTTGTGAGAAACCGTCGGTACTGCAACCGGTACGAGGAGGAAGAAGCTTCGAATGGAAGAATGAAGAGGCAACGTTCGGCGGAAGGAGACAAGCCTGTTTTGAAGACGCACAAAGGACTCAGTCCCAGAGCAGCGAGGCAGGGCAGCCACATAGACAAGACAAGTAGGCCTAAAGCTGTAGGACAGATGGGCCCATTAGCAAGGAAGCAACTACCTCGAAAGCTGCAAGTCAAAGGGAGGACATCAAAAGTGGCGAAGTGCCAACTATGGAAGTAACAGGTAAGCCAAAGGGATATAACTCTAAGACAGCGGCTTTTTCCGAGAAGATGAGTGATGTGGCATAGCAGTCACTGACTTTGGCGCTGGTTGATCGTAGCAATCCTTTCCGATAGATGACTACTGGAAGATGGAGATCTGTAGAAAGAGAGCTTATTAGCTTAATGCTTAAGATGATGCGCGAACAACCAAGTTAGCCCCGAACATATCAACACAGGATTGGACATTGGGATCTACACATTGATTTCCATTGTGTTTCATTGTCACCAGGCTCAGCGTTATGACTCTAGCTCACCTGATATATGTTTAAAAATTAATTAAAACATTCTGTAAGGAAATTCTGCCAAGTGCTAATGTTACCTAACGACACAACTTGACTCATATTACAAATCTCAACTTGAGTACTATGCGACTAGTAAATTAACACAAACGCGCAATTGGGAAGAGCACCTAAATAACTGCAACCTGTCTTGTGTGTCGATAAGCCGTGGTCAATCATCAAATCCATGTCTAACCCAAAAAAACACAATTATAATATATCGATCGCCTTTGGTGATAAAACTCTGCAGACTCGAAGACATGCGTGAGCGGTTTTTTCCGGCAACTTGTAATGCGTCCTTGAGTAGACAAGGCCAGATGAAGTGCAAACAGAGGCGAACATAAACACAAATACGACGTGTGACCGATTACCGTCACCCCACAGTGGTTGAAGAAGTCATGAAAAAAGCCAAACTTTCTAAATCATTAGGTCCAGATTAAGTAGCCATGCCAATGCTAAAACATCTTGGCGCTGAGGGAGTAAGCTACCTTACGCACGTTTACAAGCCTGGGAAACCAGCTAACGAAGGTGAGTCATAACGACCGGTATCATTCCATTCGCCAGTAGCGAAGACATTGGAAACCTTCCTGCTCCGTCAGTTTACTGTGAATATTCGCCTAGCCGCTCATCAGCATGGTTTCCGCAAAATGCACAGCACTACCAACGCTGTCAAAACTTTCGACACAGTCAACCAAGGTACTCTACTCCAATATATAAAAAGATAGACGGCAAATTATCTGAACCTAGCCGGCCAAATCCATGGCCACTCTGACCATACCAGACCATACTTTCCTAAAGGTTTTCGATGCGCTGAATTCAAATCTAGACGCAGAATTGCTCTATCACGTCAGGATTTTGAGATATCCTAACCTAAATGTGCAAAACACACCGTTTTTGCCTATTTTTGAGGTTATATATAAACGACAGATTTTTTTTTTAAAAGCACACATAGCATCTTAGAAGAAGCCTTTCTCTTACGAATGGAACTTTAAATTGCTCTATCTTAGCGAAAAAAAGATATTTGAGCAAACTCAACGCCATTCGTAAGAGATGTAGTAATCCTCGCTTCTGCCACTCAACCGAATACATCCAACATCGTGTGAGGCCAAATACATTCAATTTTGTTATGAAACTGATCAAAGACTCACGACGATGTATTGCATTTTGTCCTGACAATAGCAGCGATGTAATTTTGCGCCATTTTGGATTACACGTAAAAGTTATGAAAAAAACACAGTCGTCCATATTCACGAACGAAAGTCATAGCATCCTGTATGTATTCCTGCATGAGATGCGGACTTCCTATATATGATGATGGCAGGATGACATAGTTACCTATTTTTTTAATGTCAGCGTTATTTGCAATAGCATATTGCAAGTGAATATATTCTTCCGCACCCAGCTTCTGTTGATTGTGTCGCAAGTACCGTAAACGTTCACCCTCTATCTTTACGCACATGTCAACCATAAATTGTTGACAAAGCTCATCTTAAAATAATGTTGTCTTTGCCGCGTCTAATCATCATATGATACGAATAGTAATATTTTGAGCTAACGTTCTTATTTGTTTAGGCTCCTATTATAATATATACTTAAATTAATTTTAGATTTTCTCTTTGGTAATAAATTAACTTCAATGAAAATTTAATTTCCTATATATAACGAAAACTATCGTACATACTACGAAATCTTTCGTAACTTTGAGCAAATACCAGTGGTTGTTGTTGTTGTTGTTGTTGTAGCCATAAGGTTGCTCCCCGAAAGCTTTGGGGAGTGTTATCGATGTGATGGTCCTTTGCCGGATACAGATCCGGTACGCTCCGGTACCACAGCACCATTAAGGTGCTAGCCCGACCATCTCGGGAACGATTTATGGGGCCACATTAAACCTTTAGGCCATCCCCTCCCTCCCCAAACCCAAGTTCCATGAGGAGCTTAGCGCCAGAGCCTCGTCTGTTAGTGAAACAGGATTCACCGTGGATGGGTGAGGTTGACAATTGGGTTTGGAGAAGCAATATATTGCGCTGGCAACCTGAAGAGTTGCGCTACACAGCAACTTGAATCTGGTATTTTAGTCGCATTTTACGACAGGCATACCTACCGCGGGTATATTCTGACCCGCTGGGTTTTGGCGTGATGTACTCCCGAGGAGATTTAGGTCGAGCTTCCTCTCCAAGGGTCCTCACTAGGGTAGGCACCTTGTCGTTGGTTTGAGGGCTTAGCCGATCTCCATAGCGCCCGACTATGAGGCCAAGATGAACGACTCATTACCTAATTGTAATAAGGACGATGATAAGAGGAGGACTGAGTCGCAAGCCAAGGACGACAAATACACATTAAGCGATAAGTCGGACTCGGGGAGTGGGAGAAGTGCTGATTCAATAAACTCCGTGTTGGAAAAGCACACAAATGAAAACGGAGTAGAAGGAGAAGGGTACCGAGCAGAGGAAGTAAAAGAGCTCTCCCGCAGTACCGTGCAGTACTAAGAATTGTACAACGCTTGGGAGCAGTGGTCGACCCAACAGAAGTGGTGGTGGAGCACTTGGAATGGGCCCATGAGGCGGTAGAAGTAGGTCGAAGGCAGTTCAAAAGGTTTGCTGCGAGAAACCCTCGGTTCTGCAACCGGTACGAGGACGAAGAATCGTCAAATGGCAGAATGAAAAGGCAATATTCGGCGGAAGGCGACAAGCCTGCTTCCAAGAGGCAGAAAGGACCTAGTCCCAGAGCCGATAGGCTGGGCAATCGAATAGACAAGACAAGTAGGCCCAAAGCTGTAAGACAGATGGGCCCCAATAGCGAGGTAGCAACTACCTCGAAAGCTGCAAGTCAGAGGGAAGTTCCAACTACGAAAGTAGGAGATAAGACAAAGGGAGATAACGCTAAGACTCCGGCTTTCTCGGAGGTGCTAAAGGGAGTTAAAGCTAAGACTCCAGCTTTCTCGGAGGTGCCAAAGGGAGTTAACACTAAGACTCCGGCTTTTCCCGAGAAGATGAGTGATGTGGCAAAGCAGTCACTGACTGTGGCGCTGGTTGATCGTAGCAGTTCTTTTGGACAGATGACTACCGAAAGGTGGAGATCTGCAGAAAGGGAGCTTATTAGCTTAATGTTTAAGATGATGCGGGAACAACCAAGTAAGCCCCTTCCAAACTTTGATTCTGGGGGATGGTATAATGTGTGAGGATGATAGCGTGCGACAACATCGCGAGCTTGCGGTGGATGGAGGAAGTGATTCCAAACCTCTAAATGCAAGGCACGAACGCGCGCTTTGAGGTGGTGGATAAAGCGCAAATCCCCACGGTACCAAAAGTTAAGGTATGGATACCGTGCGTGATGAAGTCGAAGGATACAATGCGTCTTCTGCAGAATCAGGTTCCGAACATACCGACACAGGATTGGAAGCTACTTTCTGTATCTCGGCCTACGGAGGAAGGTCAGTTCTACATCTTCCAAATAAACAAGCAGGCGGAGGATATATTGTACACGCAACTTCAAAAAATGTCCTTTTGGTACTTGCAAAATTTATATGCGACACAGGAAAAGAAGTCCAGAGGATAAAAATCCTAACACGCTGGAAGTGGGCGAAGTCGAAAAAGAACTCAAAAGTCTAAGGGAAAAAAGACAGGTGGAGGTAGCCGACGTCACCACGAAGGTGTTAGAAGAGGACCAACAACCAGATAGTGCTGTGAGTCGCACAGAGGAACACCCGGCACAACAGTTACATGAGGCTGAAAGGGGCTTCGCACGCTCTAAACCAAAAGAGCAAGGGGAGGACGACGACTTCTCGACGAAGGTACTGGAGGGGGACAAACAGCCCAATGGTGCTGCGAGTCCAACAGATAAACCTCCAACACAGTGAAGTGGCGTCGAGCGAACTCCTCCTAACCCTTGAGGAAGGTTCGTTTGACGTGGCACTGATCCAGGAGCCGTGGCACTCATCGGGAGGAAAGGTTGCTGGACTCAATGTGCGCGGATTTGGCGTTTACTATGCGCAAACGGAAGAACGGGTTCGAGCTGTACTTATGGTAAGGAAACAGCTGCATTCATATATACTGCCTAATTACACTACTGAGGACCCCATAGTGGTGGCCGTTGAGTAAAGGAATAAGCAAGCATTTATCCTGGCATCCTGCTACATGGCCCAAGCTGCGGAGGTCCCACCGATTGAGTGCAAGGGGCTAGTACAGGACGAAGGGCGCAAAGGGCGGTTGGTCATAGGCGCGGATGCAAGTGCGCACCACTATTCGTGGGGAGAAGCAGATACGAACGAGAGAGGCGAATCTCTATTTTGTTACAGCCTGCAAACCAATTTGCAGATAGCCAACAGGGAAATTGTCCCTACATACATTGGTCCAACATACAGCAATATTTTGAATATCGCACTGAGCTCCGAACGTGATATATCAAGGTATGATTCGATGGTTCTTGATAGACCATCCTTCTACGACCATGCGTATATCGGCTTCAGTATCCCCCTAAAGGGGGTAGAGAAGGGAGGAACCTTTAGAAACCCTTGGTCAATAATCTGGACTAAATTCCAGAAACAGGTAGAAGCGAAACTGGGACAACCGAAAGAGGTTGCCAATGTGGAAGGTCTGGAGGAGCCCAGTGAATTCCGCTTATGACTGCGTATAACAAAGCTTGCCCTCTAAGAAGTTTCAGAGGAAAGCAAAGCCGCCATTGTGCAGCAATGTGCTGAGTCTTCCAAGAAGAAGGTAAAAGAAATGTTTAAGCTAGCAAAGACCGCGGAAAGCGAAGCGTGTCGGGACGAGTACAGGGATCTACTGAGGATCTACAAGCGTGAAATTTCCAGGACCAAGAGAATCCCATGGAAAAGTTTCTGTACGGACATAGAGTGCTCCAGTGAAACAGCACGGTTGAGAAAAGTCCTAGCAAGGGGAAACATAGTCCAGGGACTAATAAAGAAAGAGAACGGGGAATGGTCAAGTAATAGTAAGGAATCCCTTAAGGTGCTTCTCGATACACATTTCCCATCGGAAGATGGTTTAGAAGAGCCAGCAGACAGCACTGACACTTCGATCACGGAGCGGGTAGTGCCGGGCTTGGTGACCGATACCAAAATCGAATGGGCAGTGAAGACGTTTTCTAATTTTAAATCACTAGCTTTCCTACCAAAGGCGGGGAAGATCGTTCACGTGTATCGCAAAGACTACAGACACATTAGCTTAACATCTTCTCAAAACCTTTGAGAGGCTGATATGTGTACATAAAGTCCAACGTGGATGAAAAGCTGCTCTCCACCACACAACATGCGTACACCAAAAGCAAGTCGGTAGACATCGCATTGCATAGGGTGGTAATAAGCACAGAAGAAAGACGAATATAAAGAATATGCTCTAGTAGTCTTCTTAGATATTGCCGGGGCTTTCAATAAAGTTTCTGCTGTGGATGCTGGTCATCAACCAACTGCTCAGGAGATTCGATGAAGGACCCGTAAAACTTACGGCTAACGGCAATGACGTTGCAATTGTCATAAGTGGAAAGTGTCCTCCAACGATTAGCTCTTTGATGGATCGGGCGCATCGGGATATTCATAACTGGGCATCTAATGTCGGATTGAAAGTCAACGCGGAGAGGTGCAAGGTCCCAAATTGGATCAGGCCTAAGTTAGGTGAGGTGACCCTACAGGAGAAAGGTTGCACAAAATATCTAGGAATCATCCTAGACAGTAAGCTGTCATGGAAGTTCAACTTGGAGGAGATGGTGAAGAAGGCTTCAACGGCAATTTATGCATGCAAAAGAATGCTGGGGTGTACGTGCGGCTTATCGCCCTCTTTTTCTCATTGAGGTTTTACAGCGATTGTAAGCCCTATCCTATACTATGGAGTTCTTGTTTGGTGAAAAGCTTCACAAAAAGCAACCTACCTCAAAAAATTAGAGGGGGTATACAGACTATCAATACTTAACATTACGACAGCTGCACTGTATGCCGTTCTGCACATTCCTACTGTAAACATGGAGGCAAAGAACATAGCGTTAACAACTGCAACCAGGCTCGGTGCCTCGGGGCAGCTTGAGCGCCGACCATACTGCCATAGTAGTATAGCGTCATAAATCACAAGACAAACAGACCACCTGATACCCTATCTGCGCTTCGAGGGTGATCTTAAGGCCACAATAGAGGTGGACAGTTGGCGCAAGGGTGCTGAAATGGTGGACGAGGCGATACATGTGTACACAGATGGTTCAAAAGTAGTGTAAAGAGGAGGTTCTGCGGTATACTGTGCTGATCCGGAAATAAACACATCCTACAGGCTGCCGGATTACTGTGGCGTTTTCCAAGCGGAAATAATAGCCGTAACCAAAGCAGTAGAAACCCTGGAAGAAAATAGTCCAAGCTGCAATCGTGTTAACTTTTATATTGACAGTCAAGCAGCAATTTAGGCAATAATCTCGCATACCACAGCATCTAAACGCGTGTTGGAGTGTAAGCAGTCCCTGGAGAGAATCGAGACGGGGAAAAGCATGCATCTATATTGGGACCCAGGGCATATGGGAATAGATGGAAATGAAAAAGCGGATGAACTAGCTAAAAAGGGCGCATCCCTTGAAGCGTGCTCCTTAGACGTCCCAATTAGACTGGGCGAAATTAAGCGAAGGCGAGAGGTACATATGATCGACCAAGCAGGAAAGGCGTGGGTTCAAGCGAGGGATTGTAAAGCGTCGAAGTTTATGTGTAGGTCTTACAAACTTAGACTAAAAAAGTTGCTTCTATCATTAAAAACAGAGGACTGTAAACTCATGACGGGTATTCTGACTGGACACTGCCTTCTGGCGTCACATGCCCTTAAATTAGGCTTGATCTGTGATAGCAGATGTAGGAAGTGCGGGCTGGGGGAGGAAACGATCGAGCATGTTCTGTGCTCGTGCCCTGCGCTTGCCAGGCTAAGACTCCAGCAGTAGGTTGTGATAGCAGATGTAGGAAGTGCGGGCTGGGGGAGGAAACGATCGAGCATGTTCTGTGCTCGTGCCCTGCGCTTGCCAGGCTAAGACTCCAGCTATTAGTAGTGATACAGCTGCCAGATCTAGAAGCAGCAAGTGGCTTAAATCCTAGGGGGCTTCTAGTATTTGCCAAGAGGACTGAGTTATTTTATAATATAGGTCCTGGTTTTTGATAGGGTTTTCCAGTTTGGTCGTTAAAACAAACTTCTGGTAACACTACGCACTTATTCAGTCTATGTGAGGTCCTCATGGACCGATCAGTTCAACCTAACCTAACCTTCTTCTCCAAATTGCATCGTGCATATTTAAATTTTTTCCTGCAAATTGGTGGGGGATTTATGGCAACTCCGGCCGGCATCTGATAAGCATATGAATTTCCACTTAGAAGCCTTTCATTTAGAAAACCTGTTTCTAAAGTATTTTTATGTCACTTCTACTGCGATTTGAAACCAGGTCATTTGCATGGTAAGGCGAGGACTAAGGCTGCGTGAATCTGCGCGGTGTTGAATTATGGAGTTGATACCGAGCCCGGTGTCACTGGAGATAACACACTGCTTCGAAGTACCGTTTCGCAATAACGCCAATGACACCAGGCGACTACAAACTCCTTTTCGACAAAACATTAATTATCAACACTTTAACTCAATGCCGCTAGGTACTATGATCGGGCGACATCTGTAATTCGGTAATCGGAAGTTGCTGCTAGTCTTGTGATGCCACCTACAACTTGCAATAGCATAATGAGCTGGTGACATCTGTATCGAGAGTTGCTGCTAGTCAAAACTTCCACTCAATGCCGTCAGTAACTCCAATAACACCTGCGTTACACTGCGCGGCGTGATACCCTGCCAGCACACTACTGAACAGCGCCAAAAATTGTCTTGGCGCTATTATGCTAGCACAATGATGTGATCATCCTTAGCGTTGGCTTCATGGTGTTAACGCCAAAAAAAAAGCGCCAAAGCCTTAGCGAGGACGTTACATTCATGCCACGGCGGCCGGATGAATAGAAGTACTATAAAGTAGTGTTTATCTAGTCATATTGTACGAAAGTAAAAAAACCCGTCTCTAAATTTAATTTTTTACGAAAGTATTTCGTAATATATGTATATGAAATTTTTCGTTTATTGTACGAAGGTAAAAACATATTGCTGCTTTGTACTATTTACAAAAATATTTCGTACAATATACGAAAATATTCGTAAGCTGTACGAATAACAAAGTATTTGACGGTTCTGTTCCTTTCCAGGGCTTTACGCTACAGTTTGAAAAGATCGCAGCAGTGAACAACTGGAATATTGAAGATAAAGCTGCAACTCTATTCGTAGTACTGAAGGGGCCAGCAGCCGAAATCCTAGAGACGATTCCCGAAGGAGAGCGGAACAACTATGAAGCATTTATGGCTGCTGTAGAACGGCGATACGGAAGCGAACACAGGAAGCAGATATACCAAATTGAGTTGAAAAACCGCTACCAAAAAGGTAATGAGACTTTGCAGTAGTTTGCGTCGGATGTTGAAAGGCTGGCCCATCTAGCAAATGCGGACGCACCCGTGGAATACACCGAGATGGTAAAAATCCAGAGCTTCATAATTGGCACACGAGACGTGGAAACGAAGTGAGCTACATATGCGAAACCAAAACTAACATTTGCGAAACGGTATGCCATGCATTAACACAGGAAACTGCCTCACTTTTGAGTAAGCCCGCATACAAAGCACGCCGTGGGGAAGTAGAAAGGCCAGACTGGGTGAACTCAATATTGGAGACGCTGAAAGGATTGCAAAAGCGGAGTGATATAGTAATCAAATGCTTCAAATGCGGGAAGCCAGATCACATTGCACGTCATTGCGGTATTGACCCTAGGGGTTCCAACAGCATGGGTGGTCGTAAACGCAAAGCTGGAGGAGATAAGCAAGAGCGAGTCAGATGTAAAGATCGAAAACTTTCCCCAGCTATTGAATCTCCTGTGATATCTATCTCACAAATTGAAGAAAGTCGAGCAGTCTTACCTTAAGAGGAAATTTGGATGGCAAAGAACGTGTACTGACTGTAGATACGGGTGCATCTCATTCTTTAATCCGATATGATTTGGTCAACATGAGAGCAAAGCCATTACCTACAGCAAGATTGCGTACCGCCACTGGCGAGTATAACCAAGTCCAAGGAGAAGTGATATGTGAAGCCTTAATTGGAAAGGTCACGGTTCTACACAAATTCGTTGTGGCGGAGATCGTTGATGAAGTCATATTTGGAGTAGACTTCTTAGTTGACCATGGCATCAGGATCGATATGCAGAAAAGGATTAAGCGCTATAAGAACCATGTACCACTCAACTTCAGTTTGGAGAAAGGGTTCAGCAGTAATCGAGTGCTGGTGGAGGCGATTCGACAAAGACCACCAGAGTCAAAGGTAGTAGATCGGGCAAAGGTTGATGGAACGTATGGACCAAACAAAGCAAAATCAAAGATACCTGTGAGAGAAATACTGGCATTGACAAACCCAAATGGACGCACTAAAACGAATGAAAGAATTTCCCCACAAAGAATGCAAAGGTGGTTTCAAGCCAGGGCGCACTACTGATGTGAAACGCCGGAGCGATAGAGATTATGCGAAGCCAATCCGTCAAGCGCAAGCTCTAAGAAGTAGTTCATAGGCCAAACAATAGAGTGTGAGGGAGCGGTCCAGGTTAATGAGTAGTAGGATGAAACACAGGTACGACAAGAACAATACTTCGGAAGGTTTCTTGGAGGTAGATTTGGTACTGCTATGCAACCCTCACCGGCAGAAAGGTGTTCCACCCAAATTTTGGTGCAGTTGGGAAAGCCCGTGCAGAGTTGTGAAGAGGATCAGTGATGTCATCTACCGCATACAAACAATTGGGAAACCACGAAATGGAAGTGTAGTTCATTTGGAGAGGCTAGCAGCGGTTAGATCGAGAGATTTGTCTGATCGGGACGATCAGACTTGGTGGAGGGTAGTGTGACGAATATTAGTAACTCTAAGTGATACTCACATCACTAATCTGATACTAAGTAAATAAAGCCACAACAGCAATAAAGCAAGCTGCCACACTTGTATGTACGTAAACAAATTAATCATCATGTACACACATACAAACAAGCAGCAGAGAGATACTCACAAACGCATGTCATCATCAGCTACTACTTCGCTCACATATATACACACATATGGTTACACACTACATATACACGGCGTATGGCTGGTAACCAAGTAGAAAATTCTAGCAGAAGAAACGTCTAGACTTTTGGGCACAGAGTATAAAAGCAGCGAATGCTGAGTAATCTTGCATCAGTTTGATTTAAGCACGCTATTGGTTGCGAAGTATAAGTGTTATTCTGAAGTACTTTCAAATTAGTCTAATAAAGACCATTTTTCCTTATAGAATATTGGAGTTATTTATTCAACAATTAAGCGATACGGACGTTAGTAGAAGCGCAGTTTTCCTAAATTTGTTACAATATTTATGCAATATCCGTCTTGTCCCTTCCAAAAAATTAGTGGATATTGGAGAGGATGATATGACCGGTGGGTATTAATAAACTGAAAACTATTATTTCTTCTTCGAATCAAGATTCGCCTCGTAGCTGTATTGTTACCAACCATGATTCCTGCAACGTCGTACAGATGAATCTACGTATATGCTCTCCAGCTGGTGTTCTATCAGGATTTATAACAATGTTTCAACAATTCATTGTGCTCATTTAATAGAGTGTCCAGCTCGGTGACGATGCGTCTGGCAAAAGGTGAATTTAGTTTATTGTTTTCACAACGTTCATCCACGCGATTGGCGAGTGCGCGTTCGGAATCTTAGCCACCCATAAAGTAAATTTGTAAAAATGTATGAGGTTCGTTTGGCATTGGCAGGAACTAGCACACTTTATGATAAACTTGGCCTTTGATTTTAAACGTTGAATTAAAATGTTGACCGTTTGCAGAAATATTTTGAATTAGTTCTTTTCTCCAAATGATGTCATTTGGAAACATGCATTAAATGTGCCAACTGACTTTAAGGCAATGTTTCGGTTGAGTTTAAATTTCCATTAGTTGAACTTTTCCTGATGAGCAACACATCCCGGCTGGCTCATTTTTAAATTTAAGTGCATGACAATGCTGGCATTCCTTGTCAAAAGTAGCAATAGCCACTTTGGAATGAGCGTAGTATTCAACACCAGGCTCATACTGGAATGCTAGTTGAAGAAATGAATTTGATGTGGATGCCCGATGAACTTATTGGCGTTGTTGGTCATTTGCTCTACGTCTGTCGACTACGAATCTGCGCGTTTTTCACCGTTCTAATCGTGTTTTTCATTTCGTTCATCTCGTCTCTTTTGTGATTTTAATCCACGTAACTACGCCATGCTTATACGCGCATCTGCATTTGTTCGTTGTCTTGTTCCCTTCATCCTCTATAGTGAACTGTTGTTGTAAAGCTCAATTAACTGACCGGGCAGGTAAATTATTCCTTGCATCTGATTTAGATTTGGTAATCTCACATTATGCGGAAATGCGGAATACTACTGATCCGAATGCGTCTTCTTGCTGGTTTCTATTTATGAAGGCCAATTGGTCTTTACTAATCGATGAAGTCTCAAATATAACTTGGCCTGAGTACGATGGAGATATTGAAGCGAGCTCCATCCATTTCACCAATGTTATACATGCAATATTTCTCAAATGTGTGCCTTTTCCAAAAACCTCTTCAGCACCTCCAGCTACTGCTTGGGGCTCTAGAGAACCTAATTATCTAATAAACAAAAAAACAAAAAACACGCTTCTTCAAGCGTTTCAAATTATTTGCTTCTAATAGTGACTATGCCGCATATTCCATCTTTCGCCTTATGTACAACGGGGTACAGATAAGATGCTATAAGAATTATATGATAAAGATCGGATCTCTTCCAAAACCAAAATCATTTTATTCTTTGTCAACGCCAAAAGAAAAACAAGTAAGGAAGGTTAAGTTCGGGTGTAACTGAACATTACATACTCAGTTGAGAGCTATGGTGGCAACATAAGGGAAAATAACCATGTAGGAAAATGAACCGAGGGTAACCCTGGAATGTGTTTGTATGACATGTGTATCAAATGAAAGGCATTAAAGATTATTTTATGAGGGAGTGGGCCATAGTTCTATAGGTGGACGCCATTTAGGGATATAGCCATAAAGGTGGATCAGGGTTGACTCTAGAATGCGTTTGTACGTTATGGGTATCAAATGAAAGGTGCTAATGAGTATTTTAAAATGGAGTAATCCTTAGTTCCATAGGTGGACGCCGTTTCGAGATATCGCCACAAAGGTGGACCAGGGGTGACCCTAGAATTTGTTTGTACAATATGGGCATCAAACGAATGGTGTTAATGAGTATTTTAAAAGGGAGTGGGCCTTAGTTCTATAGGTGGATGCCGTTTCGAAATATCGCCATAAAGGTGGACCAGTGGTGACTCTAGAATGTTTTTGTACGATATGGGTATCAAATTAAAGGTATTAATGAGGGTTTTGAAAGGGAGTGGTGGTTGTTGTATAGGTGGTCGCCTTTTCGAGATATCGCCATAAACGTGGGCCAGGGGTGACTCTAGAATGCGTTTGTACGATATGGGTATCAAATGAAAGGTGTTAATGAGTATTTTAAAAGGGAGTAATCCTTAGTTCCATAGGTGGACGCCGTTTCGAGATATCGCCATAAAGGTGGGCCAGGGGTGACCCTAGAATTTGTTTGTACAATATGGGCATCAAACGAAAGGTGTTAATGAGAGTTTTAAAAGGGAGTGGCGGTTGTTGTATAGGTGGTCGTATTTTCGAGATATCGCCATAAAGGTGGACCAGGGGTGACCCTAGAATTTGTTTGTACAATATGGGTATCAAACGAAAGGTGTTAATGAGTATTTTAAAAGGGAGTGGGCCTTAGTTCTATAGGTGGACGCCGTTTCGAAATATCGCCATAAAGGTGGACCAGTGGTGACTCTAGAATGTGTTTGTACGATATGAGTATCAAAAGAAAGGTGTTAATGAGTATTTTAAAAGGGCGTGGGGCTTAGTTCTATAGGTGGACGCCTTTTCGAGATATCGCCATAAAGGTGGACCAGGGGTGACTCTAGAATGAGTTTGTACGATATAGGTATTAAATTAAAGGTATTAATGAGAGTTTTAAAAGGGAGTGGTGTGAAGGCGTTTTCCAGATATCGACCAAAATGTAGACCAGGGTGACCCAAAACATCATCTGTTGGATTCCGCTAATTTATTTATATATGTAATACCTGCCAAGATTTTAAGGGTTTTTTATTTCGCCCTGCAGAACTTTTTCATTTTCTTCTACTTAATATGGTAGGTGTCACAACCATTTTATAAAGTTTTTTCTTAAGTTATATTTCGCGTCAATAAAACAATCCAATTACCTTACCATGTTTCATCCCTTCTTTCGTATTTGGTATAGAATTATGGCATTTTTTTCTTTTTTCGTAATTTTCGATATCGAAAAAGTGGGCGTGGTCATAGTCGGATTTCGTTCATTTTTCATACCAAGGTAAAGTGAGTTCAAGTAAGCACGTGAACTAAGTTCATTAAAGATATGTCGATTTTTGCTCAAGTTATCGTGTTAGAGGCCATGCGGAAGGACAGACGGAAGACTGTGTATAAAAACTGGGCGTGGCATCAACCGATTTCGCCCATTTTCACAGAAAACAGTTAACGTCATAAAATCTATGCCCCTACCAAATTTCAAAAGGATTGGTTAATTTTTGTTCGACTTATGGCGTTAAAAGTATCCTAGACAAATTAAATGAAAAAGGGCGGAGCCACGCCCATTTTGAAATTCTCTTTTATTTTTGTATTTGGTTGCACCATATAATTACTGGAGTTGAATGTTGACATAATTTACTTATATACTGTAAAGATATTAAATTTTTTGTAAAAATTTTACTTTCAAAAAATTTTTTTTTTTTTAAAAGTGGGCGTGATCCTTCTCCGATTTTGCTAATTTTTATTAAGCGTACATATAGTAATAGGAGTAACGTTCGTGCCAAATTTCATCATGATATCTTCAACGACTGCCAAATTACAGCTTGCAAAACTTTTAAATTACCTTCGTTTAAAAGTGGGCGGAGCCACGCCCATTGTCCAAAATTTTCTAATTTTCTATTCTGCGTCATAAGTTCAACTCATCTACCAAGTTTCGTCGCTTTATCTGTCTTTTGTAATGAATTATCGCACTTTTTCGGTTTTTCGAAATTTTCGATATCGAAAAAGTGGGCGTGGTTATAGTCCGATATCGTTCATTTTAAATAGCGATCTGAGATGAGTGCCCAAGAACCTACGTACCAAATTTCATCAAGATACCTCAAAATTTACTCAAGTTATCGTGTTAAGGGACGGACGGACGGACGGACGGACATGGCTCAATCAAATTTTTTTTCGATCCTGATTATTTTGATATATGGAAGTCTATATCCATCTCGATTCCTTTATATATGTACAACCAACCGTTATCCAATCAAACTTAATATACTCTGTGAGCTCTGCTCAACTGAGTATAATTAAAGGGTTTCCTTTTGTAATGAAGTATAACGATCATATTTCTAGTAATGACTCCGAGATTGCTAATATGTTTGCTGACTTTTTTAAATCTAACTATTCGACTATCCCTGACTCCCCTCTGGTGGATTATCATTAGCCGTGTTTTTATACTCAGTTCAGCAGAGCTCACAGAGTATATTAACTTTGATTGGATAACGGTTGGTTGTACAGGTATAAAGGAAATAAAGGAATCGAGATAGATATATACTTGCATATATTAAAATCATCAGTATCGAAAAAAAATTTGATTTAGCCATGTCCGTCCGTCCGTCCGTCCTTTAGCACGATAACTTGATTAAATTTTGAGGTATCTTGATAAAATTTGGTACGTAGGTTCTTGGGCACTCATCTCAGATCGCTATTTAAAATAATCTATATCGAAAATTTCGAAAAATCGAAAAAGTGTGATAATTCATTACCAAAGACGGACAAAGCGATGAAACTTGGTAGGTGAGTTGAATTTATGACGCGGAATAGAAAATTAGTAAAATTTTGGACAATGGGCGTGGCACCGCCCACTTTTAAAAGATGGTAATTTAGAAGTTTTGCAAGCTGTAATTTGGCAGTCGTTGAAGATATCATGAAGAAATTTGGCAGGAACGTTACTAATATTACTATATGAATGCTTAATAAAAATGAACAAAATAGGAGAACGACCACGCCCACTTAAAAAAAAATTCTTTTTAAAGTCAAATTAAAAAAAAAAAAATTAATATCTTTACAATATACAATAAGTAAATTATGTCAACATTCAACTCCAGTAATGATATGGTGCAACAAATTACAAAAATAAAAGAAAATTTCAAAATGGGCGTAGCTCCGCCCTTTTCATTTAATACTTTTAATGCCATAAGTCGAACAAAAATTTACCAATCCTTTCTGTGAAAAGGGGCGAAATCGGTTGAAGCCACGCCCAGTTTTTATACACAGTCGACCATCTGTCCTTCCGCTCGGCCGTTAACACGATATCTTGAGCAAAAATCGATATATCTTTACTAAACTCAGTTCACGTAATTATCTGAACTCACTTTGTATTGGTATATAAAATCGCCGAAATCCGGATTGGTTTATTGACGAAAAATATAACTTTAGAAAAAAACTTTGTAAAATAGGTGTGATACCTACCATATTAAGTAGAAGAAAATGAAAAAGTTCTGCAGGGCTAAATCAAAAACCCTTGGAATCTTGGCAGGAATACTGTACGTGGTATTACATATTGTAACGAATATTAGAAGCACTAAGGGATATTATCATCTCTAAGCCGATGCTAAACAGTGACTTGATGCACAGCAATAATTCAATCATTATGTCTACACATATGTACGTAGACGCAGCGGAGAAGAGCGCACAAACACCATATATCTTATCTGAGATGCTCACAAGAGAGGGCAATTATTTTTGCAAGTATTACTCACGCGCTGATAACTAACTAGTAAGTTCTGGAATGGAAAAGCCCAGAAGTACGCAACGAGGAAATCAGACAGCATAGAAGGCGACAACAGTAGAGGCGCGAGAATCAGTTTTGATTAAGCACGCTATCTGTCGAGCAATAGTAGTGCTTTGTGAAATACGTTATATTGTGAAGAACTTTAATAAAGGCCATTTTACACTATTGAATAGTGGAGTTATTTATTCAACAGTTTAGTGATTCAAAATTAGCAGAAGGTTGCAAATAATAGGATTTGCAGTAAATTCGTTACAATATATAAATAAATTAGCGGTACCCGACAGATGATGGTCTGGGTCACCCTGGTCCACATTTTGGTCGATATCTCGAAAACGCCTTCACATATACAACTACCACCACTCCCTTTTAAAACCCTCATTAATACCTTTAATTTGATACCCATATCGTACAAACACATTATAGAGTTACCCCTGGCCCACCTTTATAACGATATCCCGAAAAGGCTTCCACCTATAGAACTAAGGCCCACTTCTTTTTAAAATACTCATTAACACCTTTCATTTGACAACCATATCGTACATAGTCTAGAGTCACCCCTGGTCCGCCTTTATGGCGATATCTCGAAAAGGTGTCAACCTATAGAACTAAGGCCCACTTCCCTTTAAAATACTCATTAACATCTTTCATTTGATACCCATATCGTATAAATAAATTCTAGAGTCACCCCTGCTCCACCTTTATGGCGATATCTCGAAAAGGCGTCCACCTATAGAACTAAGGCCCACTCCCTTTTAAAATACTCATTAACATCTTTCGTTTGATACCCATATCGTACAAACAAATTCTAGAGTCACCCCTGCTCCACCTTTATGACGATATCTCGAAAAGGTGTCAACCTATAGAACTAAGGCCCACTTCCCTTTAAAATACTCATTAACATCTTTCGTTTGATACCCATATCGTACAAACAAATTCTAGAGTCACCCCTGGTCCACCTTTATGGCGACATCTCGAAAAGGCGTCCACCTATAGAACTAAGGCCCACTTCTTTTTAAAATACTCATTAACACCTTTCATTTGACAACCATATCGTACAAAGTCTAGAGTCACCCCTGGTCCGCCTTTATGGCGATATCTCGAAAAGGCGTCCACCTATAGAACTAAGGCCCACCCCCTTTTAAAATACTCATTAACACCTTTCATTTGATACCCGTATCGTACAAACAAACTCTAGAGTCACCCCTGCTCCACCTTTATGGCGATATCTCGAAAAGGCGTCCACCTATAGAACTAAGGCCCACTCCCTTTTAAAATACTCATTAACATCTTTCGTTTGATACCCATATCGTACAAACAAATTCTAGAGTCACCCCTGCTCCACCTTTATGACGATATCTCGAAAAGGTGTCAACCTATAGAACTAAGGCCCACTTCCCTTTAAAATACTCATTAACATCTTTCGTTTGATACCCATATCGTACAAACAAATTCTAGAGTCACCCCTGGTCCACCTTTATGGCGACATCTCGAAAAGGCGTCCACCTATAGAACTAAGGCCCACTTCTTTTTAAAATACTCATTAACACCTTTCATTTGACAACCATATCGTACAAAGTCTAGAGTCACCCCTGGTCCGCCTTTATGGCGATATCTCGAAAAGGCGTCCACCTATAGAACTAAGGCCCACTTCTTTTTAAAATACTCATTAACACCTTTCATTTGACAACCATATCGTACAAAGTCTAGAGTCACCCCTGGTCCGCCTTTATGGCGATATCTCGAAAAGGCGTCCACCTATAGAACTAAGGCCCACCCCCTTTTAAAATACTCATTAACACCTTTCATTTGATACCCATATCGTACAAACAAACTCTAGAGTCACCCCTGCTCCACCTTTATGGCGATATCTCGAAAAGGCTTCCACCTATAGAACTAAGGCCCACTCCCTTTTAAAATACTCATTAACACCTTTCATTTGATACTCATATCGTACAAACAAATTCTAGAGTCACCCCTGGTCCACCTTTATGGCGACATCTCGAAAAGGCGTCCACCTATAGAACTAAGGCCCACTTCTTTTTAAAATACTCATTAACACCTTTCATTTGACAACCATATCGTACAAAGTCTAGTGTCACCCCTGGTCCGCCTTTATGGCGATATCTCGAAAAGGCGTCCACCTATAGAACTAAGGCCCACCCCCTTTTAAAATACTCATTAACACCTTTCATTTGATACCCATATCGTACAAACAAACTCTAGAGTCACCCCTGCTCCACCTTTATGGCGATATCTCGAAAAGGCGTCCACCTATAGAACTAAGGCCCACTCCCTTTTAAAATACTCATTAACATCTTTCGTTTGATACCCATATCGTACAAACAAATTCTAGAGTCACCCCTGCTCCACCTTTATGACGATATCTCGAAAAGGTGTCAACCTATAGAACTAAGGCCCACTTCCCTTTAAAATACTCATTAAAATCTTTCATTTGATACCCATATCGTATAAATAAATTCTAGAGTCACCCCTGGTCTACCTTTATGGCGATATCTCGAAAAGGCGTCCACCTATAGAACTAAGGCCCACTTCCTTCTAAAATACTCTTTATTATTTTCCATTTGATACACATGTCATACAAACACATTCCAGGGTTACCCGAGGTTCATTTTCCTACATGATGGTTTTCCCTTATTTTGTCTCCATAGCTCTCAGCTGAGTATGTAATGTTCGGTTACACCCGAACTTAGCCTTCCTTACTTGTTTTTACATCTATAGACGTTTACGCTTAAACTTTATATGGACTGCTATGCCTCAAATGTTAAATACACCTGTGAAATTGCTGCGCATAAAATTTGTGCTACTAAATTTCAATACCTATTATACTCAGATGTAACTGAAATATGTGTATATGTTTCACCCTCTGCACTAGTTCTATGTATTCTGTGCGTGTCGACTATTCATCGCAACTGATTCAGCTATATGTTATACATTATGGCCACCAGAGGTTTGTGACTCTGATTTTAGGTAAACCGTGTTCTGTAGCTAGTTAAAAAACACGGCTAATATATGTTACCTTCACTTAACTCAGTAGTAATCTCATATATTCATACAGATGAGGTACTAAGGCATTTGGAAAGTCTGAAAATTTCCTTCTCCAGTGGACCTGATGAAATACCATTTGTTGTGCTAAGAACTAGCGCTCAATTTCGGTGTCGACCCCTCACCTGCTTATTTAATGCCTTTTTGAGGCAAGGGATTTTCCCTAAGAAATGGAAGGAGTCTTTAATAATACCACTTTATAAAAGTGGGAGTAGACCTTGTGTCACAAACTATACAGGAATAGCCAAACTTTGCGCTATTTCAAAACTATTTGAATCAATTGTCACAGAGCAATTCGCTTTTGCAGTATCTTGAGCAGTGGACCTTTCACAACATGGCTTTTGCACGGGTAAGTCCACTGTGTCTACCTTGCTGGAGTTCAAAACCCCTGTATAAAATAAATTTAGGACGAACTGCGAAGTTGATGTCATTTACACTGATTTCAGTAAGGCGTTTGATAAAGTTTCCCATTCCTTACTCCTGCTAAAACTCGATCGATTGTGTTTTCCATCACTGCTTCTCTCTTGGGTTTCTTCCTACTTGGAAGGAAGAAAACAAACCGTTGTGTTTAACACCTGCTTGTCTGAATTCATCGATGTATCCCTAGAACAGTCACCTTGGTCCAGTGTTGTTCCTGCACTTCATTAATGACCTCCCAAATGTTTTGAAGCGCTGCATGCCGCTGATGTACGCTTATGATGTCAAACTGATTATGCCCATTCGCTCACGTGAAGGTAGGGCACTTCTCCAATCGGATCTGAATAACCTAGTTGAGTGGTGTGATATAAGCGTCATGTCACTTACCAAAGTGGATGTTTTTGTGTTTTACGAGGAAATCCTTTAAACCCTATCAGTACGTGATAGGCGATTACATCATTAAGAAAGTCATTAACTTTACTGATCTTGGCGTTATAATGGACCCTAAACTGGACTTCAAATTACATATCGAATCGTACGTGAATAGGGCTGGAGGCAGAGCTGGGTAAATTCAATTCCATTATGTTACCCATTACATTCCTCAGTAATTGGAAAAATTAATCAATTCCTTTCCTCCACAGGAAAAGAATTGATTACATTTCAATTCCTCATAAAAAAATATCAAAATTAATTTCGTTTTTTGAGGCTCGAATAAAAAAAATTTTTTGTTTGTAATTGAAAAAAATAAATATATATATATATACCAGAGCTGGTGAAGAACGAAATCATTTGCTGTTTGAAATTAGAGTTTTTCCACAACCAGTATTTCACAATTTTTCCTTCATAGGAGAATTATGCATTCATTTTTTTATTTCTGCAATCATGCAGTGAAATAAGGATTTCATTCAACACCGCATGTATTTGAAAAGAATGCTAAATCAGACTGCAGAAATAAATATACTGAAATCAATGAGTGCACTCAGGTGATTTAAAATTTTTGTGGTGTGAAGTTATGCATTCAGTGCCAATCACTTACTACAAAAATGCGCAAATAGTACCTAAAATGGTACGAAAAAATTTTAAGTTCCTTTTTATGAAAGCTTAGTTTTAAAAATTGGTTGAAAAAGTTTTTATGAAGATATTTAGTGTGAGAAGAGTTAAAACAACTTGCTCAAAAGCATTAATCATGACAATTTTAAAAGTGTCGAGTTATATTGAAAAATAAAGTATCATTCCGGCGAGTTGAACATTCCTGTCTTTCATATTAAATTTTTTATTGGATTTGATGATATTTCGGTTTTTTTACTTGGGCATATTTAGTTAACCTTCGGAGCCCTTTAATTTCGCTGTCACATCTTTAAAAAAAATAAAGCTAAATGGAAAATAAATGCTTATAAAATTTTTTTTTTGGAAATTGTCATAAACAAAGTGCAAAACCACACAAATGGAATACGTAAGATTTTACAGCTCTGAACCCCAGACACCCCGCTCTATACATAGAAATCATAAATTTTTTATTTAAACCTTAATTTTGAAATGTAACGGTTGAATAATATGTTGCTTTCACAAATGCAAGTAAGTTTTTCAGTAAGCAGAAGCATTTTTAAATTTAGAAAAATTATTACTTATCTTCTCATGGTAAAAATTGGAAAAGAAAAAGTTGTAAGTTTTCTACCCGCGTGTAAAGTTTGCATCATCGCTTTCAATCAATTTTTTTCCCGTGATCATTTTGATACATGTAAATCTTTATTTTTCTCGATTAGTTTATGCCATTACGATACAGAGTCACAGATGAAACCAATAACCTTATTATCATAGGTAGAATAAAGTAAAACAGGTATATCCAAAAATTTACATCATTTGCGCACCATAAAACAACATATGGCACATTTACTCGTATATAAAAATTTATGAAAATAGGCGTGATATCGAGCAATATATTTAAGTGCGCTTTGGGTGTAAACTATTTACTTTACTGCAAACTTTCTAAACTGTAGGTACCTACTCGCTAAGAAGCATGGTTTTACTGATCTTGGTATTCTTTATTTACTTTTTTTTTGTGATCTTTTTTCATAAAAAAAGTTTCTTGCACTTTTACTGTTTTTTATGGTATTAGTAAAATATACATATATATACGTACTCAGTGTACAGGTATCTGAGGTCTCGAAGACTAGTGTTTTATATAATTTTTTCTAGTTTCCGAATAATAGCAACATGTCCCGCCAAATGGGTTAATGAATATTCCAAAAGATTTTGAAACTTCACCCTATATTAGTGATGTCAATATTTTATAATTTCGGAACCCCGGGATATTCGGGATCTTGTATTGTAATTAATACCGGGATTTAGATATTCTTTAGATTTCAAAAACTTAACCTACGAAAGTTGAAAAAAAAATAATATATATTGTATAATAAGACCATAATTTCTTGAAAACCTTTTAGTCTATTGTGATCTGATAAGTCAAAGAAATTTCATAACATCCTACTTATGTGTATGTTCTGCTCTTAATGCTAAGCAACACTCAAAAATTTCAAAAAGTATTCCTACATTCAAAAAAGTACTGCTACTATAGATTTGTATGGATTCGTATGTATATGTATGTGCATATGCTAAATTAATATTTAGGTAAGCTTTAAAAGCGGGTTTCTGACGGCACTTCATGTTTCTTAAGAAATTGCTAGAACTTGTATTAAAGGTGAAGTCTCTGAATTTACATCGTTAGCATGCATGATTCAATCAAAAGAGGCTCGACTGAAAATTTTTTTCACAATTGCAGCCATTTTGCACCCAAATCGTACTGACATCAGTTAATTGTGTTGTTTCTTTGCGATTTTTCCGCAAAATTTTAGTAGTTGAAATAGGAAGCAATCAGTTTACAAATAACCGATAAGCACTGAACTGCATAATTCCTTCGAAATTTTATTTTAATTTTATGATGAATTTATTAACAATGCCATGTTCTATTAGTGTGGCTGAACATAGGTTTTGCGAAAAGTATGGACTCCAAGGAATCGTGCACTTTTGTAAACCTATAAACATACGAAACCTAAACAAATTCAAAATTCATCGTTCAACGTCAACTAGTAAATCGATTCACGTAAAAATGTCATTAATATATAATGGAGATGGCATAACGAAATGTACTCATTGTTAACTTATTAATTCCGTATGTTCGGAACATTCGTCTTCATTTAAGAATTTGGGGAATCGGTTTATATTTGGAATATTATTTATAGACTTATATGGTTTATTCGGACCTCGTGAGGTAGTATCAAACGAACATATTCCGAATATTCTAAATTAACGGTTTATCCGGAACAATTCCATTAATACTTAACGGAAAAGAGATTTCCGAAATTTCAGAATAAAAAGGTGAATACTCCCTGTGTAGCAGGACCGAACAAAAGCTTAACTCTTCCGTCAAAGTCAAGGCCGGAATATAAAGTTCGAAGACAATAAGCCATTACCTTTTTTTATCAGTTCATTACGGCTGCTAAGTAGAGTATCACTCCATGTCGGCTGCCTGTTCAAAATCGTCCTATCTCAGAATAATTTTCAAAAATTTCCCATTTCAGGATTTGTTACAAAAACGCCCTATATTAGAATTAGATTGAAGAACGCCTCATTTCGATGCTTTTCATTAACTCCTTCTTATGTCAAAATGCATGAACTTATGCTCATATGCTTTTTGAAACAAATTTTGAGATAGTGAATTTTTTCCTCGAAAACCTGTTTGCATTTACACATTTATTATCACTACTAAAGGTACTTTTCCACTATAATTTTCGCTGAAGCGGATTGAATTATTCCCCGTTTTCCTTACTTCGTAAAGGCAACCCGTCCAGATTTTTAAATTTGGGAGTGTCAAAGCTCTGTCATCATTGAGAACAAGTTTTCGTTTTTAAAAAAAAAATGTCCGTGTAATTATTATATTTTCGTTTGATGTAGTATTGTCGTGCTAAGAAAATATGTTTTGTGGAACTTAAAAGAATTATGTTTTAGATAAATAAACTTTCGTTTATGAATAAAAAAATCTTGTAATTATGTGAAATATTAAAATCAAATTTACTCTAAAGCTATTATCATAATCGTATGATAAAATGGAGATATAAAGCGTGCAAGTAACGGAACATGTAACGGGGTAGAGATTACCCCATATATAATTTACAAAAATACATATAACACTACTGAGGACAAATAACGGGATGGAAAACATCTTCATATTTTAATGTACAGTCATGTACACATGACGAGTGAATGTAAATTCTTTAAAATATTACACTAAATACGAAGACTAATTGAAATTATGTGAAAGATTATACCTTACATACAAATTGTGATAACATACATATAACTCCACAAAGGACAAAAAAATGAATATAAATTCATTAAAGGATGCAAAGTCATTTAAAAAAAAAATAAAACTATGTAAATATTAGCAAATAAGCATAGCATAGCAACTATAACAAGCGCATTACAATACCTTGTCTAACCTTGTTTCAACTTTACAATTAAACAAATTTCTACAATTGGAATTACAACTTTACAATTAAAAAATTAATAATCTACATAAAGAAAACAAGTGACCACTGGGAATTACCCAAAAAGCTGAATTATTTAACAAATCAACGACAAACAAATAACGATGACTAAATTAATATTTCTATTACAATGGGAGGATGTCTGTGGCCACTGGCTTG
This sequence comes from Eurosta solidaginis, assembly GCF_040869045.1. Classification (NCBI taxonomy): domain Eukaryota; kingdom Metazoa; phylum Arthropoda; class Insecta; order Diptera; family Tephritidae; genus Eurosta; species Eurosta solidaginis. The sequence continues at coordinate 33,639,749 of NC_090324.1, read as the reverse complement.
GGCATGATGGGGGTACCACTTGCTGGATGGGAGTGAGATTATAATACCGACATAAAAATATAATTCATGATGAATTACAAATCTTGAAAAAGCACATGGCAACAAGCCATATATTTAACAATTACAAGGAAAAAATTTGTGCTACGGGTTTTTACTTTGCGACATATGTTAACTGCTTATGCACGTCTAAATGTTGCAAGTATATTACCCTTATACGTTTGTTAACCTGGCGATTTAAGAGGCAATCCTCTTCTCATTTTTTTGGAATTGAAAGATTCAATTCCCAAAACAGGGAAAAAAAATCTGTCATCATTGGAGAACAAACCTCTAGTAATTGAATCATGGTTAGCATGCATGCTTAGATAATTCGTCCCGATTCTAATGTGGTAACAACATTCTTCACCACGGTAACGAAATCATGTGCCAACTTTTACACCCTTTTGGTATTCTACCCGCGAAAGTAGCCGGATAATTTTTTATCCCCAAAAGTAGGTGGTTACATCGAAAAAACCACCCAACAGCTGTTGTTTAGAAAACGGCAAAACTGAAAAACAAAGAATAGAAAGCGCAAATAAGTAATGATAATAGTAAAAAAGTTTTGCCTATTGCTATACATATTTGTTTACATTATGTAATTTCACAGAATAAATTACAATATATCTATGTAGAAACTTATTATGAATAATATGCATATACACATCGTCCCGTTTATTCGTTAACCTCGTATCAATAAGTGAGAAATTTTCGGTAAAGCGAACACGGTTGCCAAACCATGTTTTCATTTGGGACCAAAATTCATCGAAAAAAGGACCAAATCTTTGTTTTATTTTATTAGTATAAAATACAAAATTTTTGGATGTTCCATATAAAATTTTACTAAACATAGTGAAGACTTCCCTCACTAGGGTAGGCACCTTGTCGTTGGTGTGAGGGCTTAGCCGAACTCTATAGCGCCCGACTATGAGGCGGAGCTGTTTAGGACTGTCCTCTATGCCGTTTCGCCTCATACGAGGGCGGCGGGATGTCGGTGACCAAGAACTGCCAACCCCCTAATCCAGGGTGTTATGCGGACCGTGCCTATTAGACGATTTGCAGTTAGGGGATAAATTCGGCTGTATTCGAACGGAGCCTTCCCGATACTGGGCCACCTCGGGAAGTATTAATGGCCTTACCACAGTAAGGGGCGCTTCTGTGGCGGACGGTTCTTTCCCCGTATATAATACTGGACCGCTGAGCCCGCCTTGTCGGGCAGGTGGTCGTACGACCAAGATGAACTCATTACCTGACTGTAATAAGGACGATGTAAAGAGGAGGACTGAGTCGCAATTCAAGGACGACAAATACGAATTAAGCGATGCGTCGGACTCAGGGAGCGAGAGTAGTGCCGATTCAATGAACTCCATGTTGGAGAAGCACACAAATGAAAACGGAGTAGAAGAGTGGAGAAGGGTACGGAACAGAGGAAGTAAAAGAGCTCTCTCGCAGTACCGTGCAGCACTAAGAATTGTACAACGCTTGGGAGCAGTGGTCGATCCAACAGAAGTGGAGATCGAGCGCTTGCAATGGGCCCATGAAGCGGTAGAAGTAGGTCGAAGGCAGTTCAAAAGGTTTGCTGCGAGAAACCATCGGTTCTGCAACCGGTACGAGGAGGAAGAAGCGTCGAATGGCAGAATGAAGAGGCAACGTTTGGCGGAAGGCGACAAACCTGCTTTCAAGAGGCAGAAAGGACCCAGTCCTAGAGCCGCGAGGCAGGGCAGTCACATATACAAGACAAGTAGGCCCAAAGCTGTAAGACAGATGAGCTCCAATAGGGAGGTAGCAACTACCTCGAAAGCTGCGAGTCAGAGGGAAGTTCCGATTACTAAAGTAGGAGATAAGCTAAAGGCAGATAATGCTAAGACTCCGGCTTTCTCGGAGGTGCCGAAGGGAGATAACACTAAGACTCCTGCTTTTCCCGAGAAGATGAGTGACGTGGCAAAGCAGTCACTGACTGTGGCGCTGGTTGATCGTAGCAATCCTTTCGGACAAATGACTACTGAAAGGTGGAGATCTGTGGAAAGGGAGCTTATTAGCTTAATGCTTAAGACGATGCGGGAACAACCAAGTAAGCCCCTTCCAACCTTTGATTCGGGGGATGGTATAATGTGTGAAGATGATAGCGTGCGACAATTTCTCGAGCTTGCGGGGGCTGGAGGAAGTGGTTCCAAACCTCCAAAGGCAAGGCACGAACGCGCGGTTTGAGTTGGTGGATAAATCGCTAATCCCCGCGGTACCAAAAGTTAAGGTATGGATACCATGCGTGATGAAGTCGGAGGATACACTGCGACTCCTGCAGAATCAGAATCCGAACATACCGACACATGATCGGCCTACCGAGGATGGTCAGTTCTCGTCTTCCAAATAAACAAGCAGGCGGAGGATATTTTATACACGCAGCTTGGTAAAATGTCCTTTGGCACTGGCAAAATTTACATGCGACTCAGGAAAAGAAGTCCCGAGGATAAAAACCCTAACACGTTAGAGGTGGGCGAAGTCGTAAAGGACCTCAAAAGCCTAAGGGAAAAAGACAGGTGGAGGTCCCCGACGTCACCACGAACGTGCTAGAAGAGGACCAACCGCTAAATGGTGCTGTGACTCGCACAGAGGAACACCCGGGACAACAGTCACGAAAGGCTGAAGGGGGCCTCGAATACTCTAAACCAAAAGGGCAAGGGGAGGACGACGACGTCAAGACGAAGGTGCTGGAGGGGGACAAACAGCCCAATGGTGCTGCGAGTCCTACAGATAAACCTCCAACACAGTAAAGTGTCATCGAGCGAACTCCTCCTAACCCTTGAGGAGGGTTCGATTGACGTGGCGCTGGTCCAGGAGCCGTGGCTCTCATCGGGAGGAAAGGTTTCTGGACTTAGCGCGCGCGGGTTTGGCGTTTACTACGCGCAAACGGAAGGACGGGTGCGAGCTGTAGTAATGGTAAGGAAACAGCTGCATTCATATATGCTGCCTAATTACACCACTGAGGATCTCGTAGCGGTGGGCCGTTGAGCAAAAGAATAAGCAGGCATTTATTCTGGCGTTCTGCTACATGGCCCATGCTGCGGAGGTTCCACCGATGGGGTGCAAAAAGCTAGTACAGGAGGAAGGGCGCAAAGGGCGGTTGGTCATAGGCGCAGATGCAAATGCGCACCACAATGCGTGGGGAGGAGCAGATACGAACGAGAGAGGCGAATCTCTGTTTTGTTACATCCTGCAAACCAATTTGAAGATAGCCAACAGGGGAAATGTCCCTACATACATTGCTCCAACATCCGGCAATGTTCTGGATATTACATTGAGCTCCGAGCGTGATATATCAAGGTATGATTGGATGGTTCTTGATAGACCATCCTTCTCCGACCATGCGTATATCAGCTTCAACATCCCCCTAAAGAGGTTAAGAAGGGAGGAACCATTAGAAACCCTAGGTCAACGAACTGGAATAAATTCCAGAAACATGTAGAAACAAAACTGGGACAACCCAAAGAGGTTGCTAATGTAGAGGAACTGGAGGAGTCGAATGAATTCCAGGGACGCTTATGACTGCGTATAACAAAGCTTGCCCTCTAAGAAGATTCAGAGGAAAAGCAAAGCCGCCATGGTGGAGCAATGAGCTGAGACTTGTAAGAAGACAGGTTAAAGAAATGTTTAAGCTCGCAAAGACCGCGGAAAGCGAAGCGTGTCGGGACGAGTACAGGGATCTACTGAGGATCTACAAGCGTGAAATTACCAGGGCGAAGAGAAACTCATGGAAAAGTTTCTGTACGGACATAGAGTGCTCCAGCGAAACAGCACGGTTGAAAAAGGTCCTAGCAAGGGGAAAAATAGTCCAGGGACTAATAAAGAAAGAGAACGGGGAATGGTCACGTAATAGTGAGGAATCCCTTGAGGTGCTTCTCGATACACATTTTCCATCGGGAGACGGTTTAGAAGAGCCAGCAGACATCACTCACACTTCGATCACGGATCTAGTAGTGCCGGGCTTGGTGACCGATACCAAGATCGAGTGGGCAGTGAAGACGTTTTCTAAGTTTAAATCGCCGGGCCCAGATGGTATATTCCCGGCCATGCTACAAGTCTCAAGTAGGGCGGTCGTGGAATGGCTTAAAATAATATTCGATGGGTGCATACGACTGAATCATGTACCGCACTCTTGGAGAACTGCTCGTGTAGCTTTTCTACCAAAGCCGGGGAAGATCGGTCACGTGTATCCCAAAGAATATAGACCCATTAACTTAACATCATTTCTGCTCAAAACCTTTGAGAGGCTCATAGATATGTACATAAAGTCCAACGTGGATGAAAAGCTGCTCTCCACAACACAGCATGCGTACACCAAAGGCAATTCGGTAGACACCGCATTGCATAGGGTGGTAATAAGCATAGATAAATCCCTGGAATATAAGGAGTATGCTCTAGGAGTCTTCTTGGACATTGCCGGGGCTTTCAATAATGTTGCAAAATGGGCGATTATGGATGGTCTTAATTACATTAAAGTACATCCTGCCTTAATCAGATGGATCGGCTGCATGTGAAATTGCAGAAAGGTTACATCACAATGGGGATTATACTAGGCCACGAAATCAGTGGACAGGGGCACGCCGCAGGGAGGGGTGCTATCACCTCTGCTGTGGACGCTGGTCATCAACCAACTGCTCAGGCAATTCGATGAGGGACCCGTAAAACTTACAGCTTACGCAGATGACGTTGCAATTGTCATAAGTGGAAAGTGCCTTCCAACGATTAGTTCTTTGATGGATCGGCGCTTCGGGATATTCATACCTGGGCATCTAATGTCGGGTTGAAAGTCAATGCGGAGAAGACGGATATGGTATTGTTTACAAAGAGGTACAAGGTCCCAAATTGGACCAGGCCTAAGTTAGGAGGGGTGACCTTACAAGAGAAACCTTGCACAAAATATTTAGGAATCATCCTAGACAGTAAGCTGTCATGGAAGCTCAACGTGGAGGAGAGGGTCAAGAAGGCCTCAAAGGCACTCTATGCATGTAAAAGAATGCTGGGGTGTACGTGGGGCCTATCGCCCTCTCTTTCTCATTGGGTTTTTACAGCGATTGTAAGCTCTATACTATACTATGGAGTTCTTGTTTGGTGGAAAGCCACACAAAAAACAACATAGCTCAAAAAATTAGAGGGGGTATGCAGAATATCAGTGCTTAGCATTACGGGAGCCCTGAAAACAACCCCGACAGCTGCACTGTATGCCATTTCGCATTTATGCTCGGTGCTTCGGGGCAGCTTGGCACCGACCATATGGCCATAGTAGTATAGCGTCATCAATCACAAGACGAGGAGATCTTAAGGCCACAATATAGGTGGACGGTTGGCGCCAGAGTGCGCAAATGGCGGACGAGGCGATACATGTGTACACCGATGGTTCCAAAGTAGTGGAAGAAGTAGGGTCTGCGGTATACTGCTCTGATCCGGAAATAAGCATATCCTACAGGCTGCCGGATTACTGTAGCGTTTTCCAAGCGGAAATATTAGCCGTAACCAAAGCAGTAGAAACCCTGGAAGAGAATAGCTTAAGCTGCAATCGTGTTAACTTTTATATTGACAGTCAAGCAGCAATTAAGGCAATAATCTCGCATAGCACAGCACCTAAATGCGTGTTAGAGTGTAAGCAGTCTCTGGAGAGAATCGGGACAGGGAGAAGCATACATCTATATTGGGTCCCAGGGCATATGGGAATAGATGGGAATGAAAAAGCGGACGAACTAGCTAAAAAGGGCGCATCCCTTGAAGCTTGCTCCGTAGATGTCCCAATTAGATTGGGCGAGATTAAGCGAAGGCGAGAGGTCCACATGATCGACCAAGCGGGAGAGGGGTGGGTTCAAGTGCGGGGTTGTAAAGTGTTGAAGATTATGTGTAGGTCTTACAAACTTAGACTAACACAGTTGCTCCTATCATTAAAAATAGAGGATTGTAGACTCATGATGGGTATTCTGACTGGACACTGCCTTCTGGCGTCACATGCCTTTAAACTAGGCTTGGTCAGTGACAGCAGATGTAGGAAGTGCGGGTTGGAGGAGGAAACGATCGAGCACGTTCTGTGCTCGTGCTCTGCTCTTGCCAGGCTAAGACTCCAGCTATTAGGAGTGATACAGCTGTCAGATCTAGAAGCAGCAAGTGGCTTAAATCCTAGGAAGCTTCTAGTATTTGCCAAGAGGACGGAGTTATTTTATAACATAAGTCCTGGTTTTTGATTTTGGTTGTTAAAACAAACTTCTGGTAACAGTACGGACTTAATCTGTCTATGTGAGGTTCAACCTACCTACCTAGTGAAGACTTTCCTTTAATTCAAGCTGAACAAAGAAATATATGTGCATTAAACCAAAAATGGTACTATATTTTAACATAGGATAAGTCTATGTCTTTCACCAACCAAACGTTGTGAACCTAGTTTTGGTCACAAAGCTCATGGTTCTAGCATTATGTTGTTGATTGCAATGAAATAAAATGTATAGTTCAGTTAGGTTTTAGTAAGAAACGGTTCAAAATTTTCGCTTTGGTTTTGCCGAACTATGCAGGTGGAAAACTCAGTAAATCATAAATGAAACTAGGCAATTTTGTTAGTGCTATTTTTATAGATGCTTACTTTTTCCCTTAACGTTTAAACTTAATATCAGCGCCTAGATTCAGTAAGTGTGAGTTTTGATCCCAGGCCTCAGGCATTCTGCTAGCACCTACTGGAATAATTTTATACAAAACATTTCTTCCGAAATCCAATCTCTTTTGCATTTGCTTCCTTCTGTCTTCGAGTTAAAATATTTCTTGTGCCAAGATCTTAGTTTTCAATTACCTTGCGTGGCTTAACACCACAATAGTCCTGGAATTACTTGAACTAATTGAGCTGGGTGAGAAAGATTTAAATATTAACGTGCCAAACGAGAAGTAATGCATAGAATTTGTTTGTATAAGATTTGAAAGTGTTACGCTCATGACAGAGTGCTCGGTATAAGCTATGTTAGGCGAGAAGCAATTTTGATTTTCCTGTATTTTACGTAGTGTTGTATAACCGATTGAAATATCTAGCCGTTATGAATATTATTATAAAACAAGAGTTCTTTTGATTAGTCGGTTATTTCATCAACAATTAACGACAATATGTTTGCCAACACTTTGCTTTTTAATGCCTGGCATAAATTATATCCTAGGTGAAATGTTATTGTTCTGGTACACTTTATCGGCTGAGCAATTTTTTATGGCGAGAGTTCCATTGAAGTAAATTCGAAATTATATGGGGGTTAACGAAAGTGTGGCGAATTTTGGGCAATATTGTGAGTTTTTACCTGAGTGAAAAAAAAAGTACCAATCGTGGCTACTGTCTAAAAAGGACCAAAATTGAAGAAAAGGGACCAGCGGACCAAATGGGGTTGGAAGGGACAATTTTTGGTCCAAATGGACCAAAGTGGCAACCGTGAAAGCGAAGAAAACTACTTTATAAATTTCTCCACAGGCACTGGTGAGTTTTTTCGATGACGACAGCGTTACCACTTGGGCCAGAATCGCGGATAAAAGAACTGGAACGCTCAGAATCGGGGCGTTAAAGTGAACAATTGAAGTCTAAGCACTTCCGCAGTATTACTTTTACAATTTTTTTTTTGCATACTGACGGCCCCACCGTACACATTATTTCTGCTTAACCGTTTCCCCGACATTTGTTTTTCAGAAAAATAAACGTACTTATTCTCAGTACTAAGAAGTTGTTTTCATGATATAAATCAAAGTATAAAATTATGTTTCTTAGTGTACGTTTTAGCACCACCAATTAAAGGACGTAAAGGATTCAAGTTTTCTACTACTTCCTTTTTAAAAGATCCCATCAAGTAAATGGAGCATTTTAGAAAAATTTTCTTTTGAGCAAGAAGTGTTCAGAACGGAAAGAGTTTTTTTTATATTTTTTTCTTATGGACGTTGTGACAGCGCACTGCCCTCAAGTCTTCCAATGAAACCAAGCTAATCCTGTTCATACCGAGTCCTTGTAAAGCAATGGTTTTTATCCGTCGAAATCTAAAACTGCTCGGCTACAGAGGAAACCTCATCAGCTAAGCAAAATAAATGCCGTATTAGTAATTAATATACATACATATAATGGATAGAATTAGTAGAAAATGAATTTAATACGTTAATGAATACAGTTAGTTACTATTAAGATAGGAAAGAACATACACAAATAGCGGAAGGTCTCATTTAATTCAAAAATTTTTCTACAATATTTTAGGTAGATAGGTTTAAGATGTCTTGAATGCCGGGAAGGGACATTAAAGTTGTTTGCTTCGCTCAACAGGAATGAGTTAGAGACCGAACCATTTAGTAATTTAATCAAAAATACAATTCCAAGCATTTCCATACAACTATCAAGGAAATCTCTTAAGAAGAAAAGTAAGAATTGTTTTTGGACTGATTCCAGCTGATCAATATAAACCTGGTAGCTCGGGTTCCAAATTATTGCACCATATTCTAATATCGGCCTTCCTAATGTTGCAAAAAGAGCTTTAGTAACGTACGGGTCGCTGAATTCTTTATACCATGGCTTTACAAACGCCAAAACACCTCTAGCCTTATTAACATTTGCAGCAATATGAAGGGTGAAATTATGTTTACTGTCCATATTAACCCCAAGGTCTATAAAACTGTATACGTTTTCAAGATTATAATTGTTAAGAATATAGAAAGCTGGCTGAAGTAATCTACATAAATTTGCATTTTTTAAGATTAAGTGGTGATAGTTGATGGTTGTTAAGAATATAGAAAGCTGGCTGAAGTAATCTACATAAATTTGCATTTTTTAAGATTAAGTGGTGATAGTTGATGGTGGACCATTTGAGCAATGTGTCTGATTGTAAAAGAGACCTTTCTTCGCTTGACGCATAGGATAAAAAAAAATTTACATCATCCTTTGCAAGAGAAAAACTAATCATTATTACTAACTTATTTAATTGGGCGAAATCCAAAATTTTCTTGCTAACATATTCTTGTAAAAGACACGGCGATATATATTGTATGAGCAATAAAGTTTGCAATTGGGTAGGTAGTCCAATATTGTGCTTATGTCATTTAATGAAATATTATATATTTTTTTGTTTATGACAATAGAAAAAACATCGCCTTCCAGACACAGTGTAGCATTTTCAACAAACATGAAATATAAAGAAAAAAGCGTAATCCAGCTAACGTGATTAAAAGTACAATATAGGTACACTATTAATAAAAAATCACGTTGTTGTCATGCGAATTTCATCTTTTTATATGAACAAATTATCAAAAAGTCTTCAAAATGATACAGGTCATATTTTTCATTAAAGGAGTGGTAAATCTTTATACCGTTAGCTGCCAAAACTTTCTAAACTTTCAAAACTATTGCAGGGACTCCAAAAAACAAAAAAAATCGTTTTTATAAATAATAATCTGTACAAAATACCCCTTTCTCCTTGGTTTTGATCCCCCTGATGCCATTCTGCTATTTGTACCCAGAGACATCACACCCCTAGATCTAGTGGAAATTAATAATCAAATATTGGTTTATTTTAAGTTATTCCCACAATTTCGAAGACTTTGTAAATCGGAAAAATGCTTTTTTAAGTTTCAGAGTAGCTTTTTTTGTGATAATGACTTTTATTTTTAAACGGTTTTATTTAGCTTGACATGACAGGCTGCATGGCTGTTGTGAACGAATTTTGTAATTGAAATTTAAGTAACTTCAAAAACTGCTCCACCTTTATGGCGATATCCCGAACTGAGGCCCATGTCCGTTTAAAATACTCATTAACACCTTTCATTTGAAACCCTTATCGTACTAACAAATTCTAGAGCCACCCCTGGTCCACCTTTATGGCGATATCTCGAAAAGGCGTCCACCTATAGAACTAAGGCCAACTCCCTTTTAAAATACTCATTAACACTTTTCATTTGATACCCAAATCGTACAAACAAATTCTAGAGTCAGCCCTGATTCACTTTTATGGCGATATCTCGAAAAGGCGTCCACCTATAGATCTAAGGTCCATGCCCTTTTAAAATACTCATTAACATCTTTCATTTGATACCCATATCGTACAAGCAAATTCTAGAGTCACGCTGGTCCACCTTTATGGCCATAACTCGAAAAGGCGTCCACCTATAGAACTAAGGCCCACTCCCTTTTAAAGTACTTATTAACACTTTTCATTTGATACCCATATCGTACAAACAAATTCTAGAGTCACCCCTGGTCCACTTTTATGGCGATATCCCCAACTAAGGCCCATGCCCGTTTAAAATACTCATTAACACCTTTCATTTGATACCCATATCGTACAAGCAAATTCTAGAGTCCCCCCTGGTCCACCATTACGGCGATATTTCGAAAAGGCGTCCACCTCTAGAAGTAAGGTCCACGCCCTTTTAAAATACTCAATAACACCTTCCATTTGATACCCATATCGTACAAACGAATTCTAGAGTCACCCCTGGTCCACCTTTATGACGATATCCCGAACTACGGCCCATGCCCGTTTAAAATACTCATTAACACCTTTCATTTGATACCCATATCGTACAAACAAATTCTAGAGCCACCCCTGGTCCACCTTTTTGGCGATATCTCGAAAAGGCGTCCACCTATAGAACTAAGGCCCATTTCCTTTTAAAATACTCATTAACACTTTTCATTTGATACCCATATCGTACAAACAAATTCTAGAGTCGCCCTGGTCCACCCTTATGGCGATATCTCTAAAAGGCGTCCACATATAGACCTAAGGCCTACTGCCTTTTAAAATACTCATTAACACCTTTCATTTGATACCCATATCGTACAAACAAATTCTAGAGTCACCCCTGATTCACTTTTATGGCGATATCTCGAAAAGGCGTCCACCTATAGATCTAAGGTCCACGCCCTTTTAAAATACTCATTAACACCTTTCATTTGATACCCATACCGTACAAGCAAATTCTAAAGTCACGCTGGTCCACCTTTATGGCCATAACTCGAAAAGGCGTCCACCTATAGAACTAAGGCCCACTCCCTTTTAAAGTACTTATTAACACTTTTCATTTGATACCCATATCGTACAAACAAATTCTAGAGTTACCTCTGGTCCACCTTTATGGCGATATCCCGAACTAAGGCCCATGTCCGTTTAAAATACTCATTAACACCTTTCATTTGATACCCATATCGTACAAGCAAATTCTAGAGTCGCCCCTGGTCCACCTTTACGGCGATATTTCGAAAAGGCCTTCCACCTATAGAACTAAGGTCCACGCCCTTTTAAAATACTCATTAACACCTTTCATTTGATACCCATACCGTACAAGCAAATTCTAGAGTCACGTTGGTCCACCTTTATGGCCATAACTCGAAAAGGCGTCCACCTATAGAACTAAGGCCCACCCCTTTTAAAGTACTTATTAACACTTTTCATTTGATACCCATATCGTACAAACAAATTCTAGAGTCACCCCTGGTCCACCTTTATGGCGATATCCCGAACTACGGCCCATGCCCGTTTAAAGTACTCATTAACACCTTTCATTTGATACCCATATCGTACAAACAAGTTCTAGAGTCGTCCCTGGTCCACCTTTATGGCGATATCTCGAAAAGGCTTCCACATATAGAACTAAGGCCCACTGCCTTTTAAAATACTCATTAACACCTTTCATTTGATACCCATATCGAAACAAATTCTAGAGCCACCCCTGGTCCACCTTTATGGAGATATCTCGAAAAGGCGTCCACCTATAGAACTAAGGCCCACTCCCTTTTAAAATACTCATTAACACTTTTCATTTGATACCCATATTGTACAAAAACATTCTAAAGTCAAACCTGTTCCACCTTTACAACCATACCTCGAAAAGGCGTCCACCTATAGAACTAAGCCCACGCCCTTTTAAAATACTCATTATCACCCTTTATTTGATACCCATATCGTACAAACAAATTCTAGAGTCAGCCCTTGTCCACCGTTATGGCGATATCCCTAAATGGCGTCTACCTATAGAACTGTGGCCTACTCCCTCTGAAAATACTCTTTAATACCTTCCCTTTAATATACATATCATACAAACACATTCCAGGGTTACCCTAGGTTCATTTTCCTACATGGTGATTTTCCCTTATTTTGTCTCCATAGCTCTCAGCTGAGTATTTAATGTTCGGTTACACCCGAACTTAGCCTTCCTTACTTGTTTCTCGTATTCTTGATATTTTGACTCATCCATAGTTGCCTCCTCTGAGTGGTTTAGGACTGCATCTGCGCCGTTTTGCCTCAAAAGAGGGTAGCCAAGGAAAACAAAAACGCATTAAGCGATGCGTCGGACTCGGGAAGCGAGAGTAGTGCTAATTCAATGAACTCCGTTTTGGAAAAGCATAGAAATGAAAACGGAGCAGTAGAGTGAAGAAGTGTACGGAGAGAGTGGTCGACCCAACGGAAGTGGAAACCGAGCGCTTGGAGTGGGCTCATGAGGCGGTAGAAGTAGGTCGAAATCAATTCAAAGGGTTTGTTGTGAGAAATCCTCGGTACTGCAACCGGTACGAGGAGGAAGAAGCTTCGAATGGAAGAATGAAGAGGCAACGTTCGGCGGAAGGAGACAAGCCTGTTTTGAAGACGCAAAAAGGACTCAGTCCCAGAGCAGCGAGGCAGGGCAGCCACATAGACAAGACAAGTAGGCCTAAAGCTGTAGGACAGATGGGCCGAATAGCAAGGAAGCAACTACCTCGAAAGCTGCAAGTCAAAGGGAGGACATCAGAAGTGGCGAAATGCCAACTATGGAAGTAACAGGTAAGCCAAAGGGCGATAACTCTAAGACAGCGGCTTTTTCCGAGAAGATGAGTGATGTGGCATAGCAGTCACTGACTTTGGCGCTGGTTGATCGTAGCAATCCTTTCGGACAGATGACTACTGAAAGATGGAGATCTGTAGAAAGAGAGCTTATTAGCGTAATGCTTAAGATGATGCGCGAACAACTAAGTTAGCCCCGAACATATCGACACAGGATTGGACATAGGGATCTATACATTGATTTCCATTGTGTTGCATTGTCACCAGGCTCAGCTTTATGACCCTAGCTCACCTGATATATGTTTAAAAATTAACTAAAACATTCTGTAAGGAAATTCTGCCAAGTGCTAATGTTACCTAACGATACAACTTGACTCATATTACAAATCTCAACTTGAATACTATACGGCTAGTAAACTAACACAAAGAAGAGCACCTAAATAACTGCAACCTGTCTTGGGTGTCGATAAGCCGTGGTCAATCATCAAATCCATGTCTAACCCAAAAAAACTCAATGATAATATATCGATCGCCTTTGGCGATAAAACTCTGCAGACTCGAAGACATGCGTGAGCGGTTTTTGCCGGCAACTTGTAATGCGTCCTTGAGTAGACAAGGCCAGATGAAGTGCAAACAGAGGCGAACATAAACACAAATACGACGTGTGCCCCATTTCTGTCACCTCACAGTGGTTGAAGAAGTCATGAAAAAAGCCAAACTAAATCATTAGGTCCAGATTAAGTAGCCATGCCAATGCTAAAACATCTTTGCGCTGTGGGAGTAAGCTTTCTTACGCACGTTTACAAGCCTGGGAAACCGGCTAACGAAGGTGAGTCATAACGACCGGTATCATTCCATTCGCCAGTAGCGAAGACATTGGAAACCTTCCTGCTCCGTCAGTTTACTGTGAATCTTCGCCTAGCCACTCATCAGCATGGTTTCTGCAAAATGCATAGCACTACCAGCGCTGTCAACCACGGTAATCTACTCCAATATATAGAAGGTTCACCCTTTCCCATTTGTATAAAAAGATAGACTGCAAATTATCTGAACCTAGCCGCCAAATCCACGGCCACTCTGTTTTGCGACGTGGAACGTTTGACGTTCACGTCGATGGTGTTGCGCTACCGATTACACAGACCGACAAAATGAGACAGATTTTTTTGACCATAAACCAGACCATACTTTCCTAAAGGTTTTCGATGCGCTGAATTCAAATCTAGACGCGAAATTGCTCTATCACTTCAGGATTTTGAGATATTCTAACCTAAATGTGCAAAAAACACCTATTTTTGAGGTTATATATAAACGACAGATTTTTTTTAAAACACACATAGCATCTTAAAGAAGAAGTCTTTCTCTTACGAATGGCGTTGAGTTTACTCAAATATCTTTTTTTTTCGCTAAGATAGACCAATTTAAAATTTATAAATTATTACTACTGCATCATACCTACGTTAATTCAGTGGTTTTTGCTACAGGAAAATTAGCAAATTTATAAACTTTAAATTGCTCTACCTTAGCGAAAAAAAAGATATTTGAGCAAACTCAACGCCATTTGTAAGAGAAAGATTTCTTCTTTAAGATGCTGTGTGTGCTTTAAAAGAAAAGAATCTGTCGTTTATATAAATGTAAGGCGCGATATCCTCCGAAGAGATCTAAGGCCGAGCTTCTCTCCCAATTTGCGTCGTGCTCCTCTTGATTTTTCCCTACAAATTGGCCGGACGGGACCTACATGTTTTATGCCGACTCCGAACGGCATCTGCAAGGCAGATGAGTTTTCACTGAGAGCTTTTCATGGCAGAAATACAATCGGAGCGCTTGCCAGACACTGCCGAGGGGCGACCCCGCGTAGAAAAATTTTCTTCTAATTGAAAAATCGTATTTCTAAAATTTTGATGTTGCTTTGCCCGGGAGTTGAACCCAGGGCATACGGTGTGATAGGCGGAGCACGCTACCATCACACCACGTTTATATATAAACTCAAAAGTAGGCAAAAACAGTGTTTTTTGCACATTTAGGTTAGGATATCTCAAAATCCTGACGTGATAGAGCAATTCTGCGTCCAGATTTGAATTCAGCGCATCGAAGTCCTTTAGAAAAGTATGGTCTGGTTTATGGTCAAATTTCTTGTTGGCCTGTGTTATCAGTCATCCAAAGCTCTTACGGGTAACATTCGGTCAGACTCTCACCTTCAAGGCGTATGCCATCGATGTTGTATCTAAAGTACAAAGACGCAACAAAATCCTCAAGTCACTTGCCAGTAGCAGTTAGGGAAAAGATGAAGAAACGCTGATAGCTACGTAAAAGCAATTGGCCGACCGCTCAACAGCAAGTCTAAACTTACATACAATCTTACCATACCCTTCCTCATATATGGCAAGGAGAAATGAATTGCCAGTCATAGAAGACAATGCTAATGTTTTGTAAAAATGTTCTTATGGTCCAAGGAGTTACTATTGCCTCATAAAATCACCGCTTGATTCGCATAAATATTTTTTACACTAAGAATTTTTCAAATACTTTTGCAATTCATTTGAGGAATGGGAAATTATTAACTAATTTTAGCATTCCTTGTAATATAATTGGAAAATTTTCAATTCCATTTCCAATTTCTTTCGAAATTAATGGGGCAGAAATTACGTTTGAGCAAAGCATTTTATTTTTTTTTTTTCAATTACAAGCAAAACAAGTAAGGAAGGCTAAGTTCGGGTGTAACCGAACATTACATATTCAGCTGAGAGCTTTGGAGACAAAAAAGGGAAAATCACCATGTAGGAAAGTGAACCTAGGGTAACCCTGGAATATGTTTGTATGACGTATGATTATTGGGTTCCAAATGGAAGGTATTAAAGAGTATTTTAAAAGGGAGTGGGCCATAGTTCTATAGGTGGACGCCATTTCGGGATATCGCCATAAAGGTGGAGGGGTGACTCTAGAATGTGTTTGTACGATATGGACATCAAATGAAAGGTAATGAGTATTTTAAGAGGGTATTTTAAGAGAGTATTTTAAAAGGGAGTGATCCTTAGTACTATACGTGGACGCCTTTTCGAGATATCGCCATAAAAGTGGACCAGGGGTGACTCTATAATGCGTTTGTACGATATGGGTATCAAATGAAATGGGTTAATGATTATTTAAAAGGATGTGGGCCTTAGTTCTAAAGTTGGACGCCTTTTCGAGACATCGACATAAAGGTGGACCAGGGGTGACTCTAGAATGCATTTGTACTAGGTATCAAATGAAATGGGTTAATGATTATTTAAAATGGCGTGGGCCTTAGTTCTATAGGTGTAGGCCTTTTCGAGATATCGCCATAAAGGTGGACCAGGGGTGACTCTAGAATGCGTTTTTACAATATGGGTATCACATGAAAGGTGTAATAAGTATTTTAAAAGGGAGTGGGCCTTAGTTCTATAGGTGGATCCCTTTTCAAGACATTGCCTTAAATGTGGACCAGGGGTGACACTAGAAAGTGTTTGTACGATATGGGTATCAAATGAAAGGTGATAATTAGTATTTTAAAAGGGAGTGGGCCTTAGTTCTATAGTTTGACGCCTTTTCGGGATATCGCCATAAAGGTGGACCAGGGGTGACTCTAGAATGTGCTTGTACGATATGGGTATATTAATGAGTATTTTAAAATGGAGTGGGCCTTAATTCTATATGTGGACGCCTTTTCGTGATATCGTATAAAGGTGGACCAGGGGTGACTCTATAATGTGTTTGTACGATATGGGTATCAAATTAAAGGTATTAATGAGGGTTTTAAAAGTGAGGGGCCTTTAGGTTTATATGTGAAGGCGTTTTCGAGATATCGACCAAAATGTGGACCAGGGTGACCCACAACATCATCTGTCGGGTACCGTTAATTTATTTATATATGCAATACCACGAACAGTATTGCTGCCAAGATTCCAAAGGCTTTTGATTTCGCCGTGCAGAACTTTTTCATTTTCTGCTACTTAATATGGTAGGTGTCACACCCATTTTACAAAGCTTTATCTAAACTTATATTTTGCGTCAATAAACCAATCCAATTACCATGTTTCATTCCTTTTTTCTTATTTGATATAGAATTATGGCATTTTTTTCATTTTTCGTAATTCTTGATATCGAAAAATTGGGCGTGGTCATAGTCGGATTTCGGACATTTTCTATACCAAGATAAAGCGAGTTCAGATAAGTAGGTGAACTAAGTTTAGTAAAGATATATCGATTTTTGCTCAAGTTAACGTGTTAATGGCCGAGCGGAAGGACAGACGGCCGGCTGTGTATAAAAACCGTGCGTGGCTTAAACCGATTTCGCCCATTTTCACAGAAAACAGTTATCGTCATAGAAGCTATGCCCGTACCAAATTTCACAAGGATTAGTATATTTTTGTTCGACTTATGGCATTAAAATTATTCTAGACAAATTAAATGAAAAAGGGCGGAGCCACGCCCCTTTTGAAATTTTCTTTTATTTTTGTCTTTTGTTGCACCATATCATTACTGGGGTTGAATGTTGACATAATTTACTTATATGCTGTAAAGATACTAAATTTTTTGTTAAAATTTGACTTAAGAAATTTTTTTTTGCAAATTTTTATTGAGCACGCATATAGTAATAGGAATAACGTTCCGCCAAATTTCATCATGATAACTTCAACACTGACAAATTACAGCTTGGAAAGATTTTAAATTACCGTCTTTTAAAAGTGGGCGGTGCCACTCCCATTGTGCAAAATTTTACTAGTTTTCTATTCTGCGTCATATAGTCAAACCTCCTACCAAGTTTCATCGCTTTATCCGACTTTGGTAATGAATTATCGCACTTTTTCGGTTTTTCGAAATTTTGGATATCGAAAAAGTGGGCGTGGTTATGGTCCGATTTCGTTCATTTTAAATAGCGATCTGAGATGAGTGCCCGGGATCCTACATACCAAATTTCGATAAGATACCTCAAAATTTACTCAAGTTATCGTGTTAACTGACAGACGGACAGACGGACTGACGGACGGACATGGCTCAATAAAATTTGTATACTCAGTTGAGCAGAGCTCACAGAGTATATTAAGTTTGATTGGATAACGGTTGGTTGTACAGGTATAAAGGAATCGAGATAGATATAGACTTCCATATATCAAAATCATCAGGACCGAAAAAAAATTTGATTGAGCCATGTCCGTCCGTCTGTCCGTCCGTCCGACCGTTAACACGATAACTTGAGTAAATTTGGAGGTATCTTGATGAAATTTGGTATGTAGGTTCCTGAGCACTCATCTCAAATCGCTATTTAAAATGAACGACATCGGACTATAACCACGCCCACTTTTTCGATATCGAACATTTCGAAAAGCCGAAAATGTGCAATAATTCATTACCAAAGACAGATAAAGCGATGAAATTTGGTAGGTGAGTTTAACATATGACGCAGAATAAAAAATTTGTAAAATTTTGGACAATGGGCGTGTCACCGCCCACTTTTAAAAGAAGCTAATTTAAAAGTTTTGCAAGCTGTAATCGTCGCAGTCGTTGAAGATATCATGATGAAATTTGGCACGAACGTTACTCCTGTTACTATATGTACGCTTAATAAAAATTAGCAAAATCGGAGAACGAGCACGCCCACTTTAAAAAAAAATTTTTTAAGTAAAATTTTAACAAAAAATTTAATATCTTTACAGTATATAAGAAATTATGTCAACATTTAACTCCTGTAATGATATGGTGCAATAAAATACAAAAATAAAAGAAAATTTCAAACTGGGCGTGACTCCGCCCTTTTTCAGTTAATTTGTCTAGGATACTTTTAATGCCATAAGTCGAACAAAAATTTACCAATCCTTTTGAAATTTGGTAGGGCATAGATTTTATGATTTTAACTGTTTTCTGTGAAAATGGGCGAAATCGGTTGAAGCCACGCCCAGTTTTTATACACAGTCGTCCGTCTGTCCTTCCGCATGACCGTTAACACGATAACTACAGCAAAAATTGACATATCTTTACTGAACTTAGTTCACGTACTTATCTGAACATAAAGTGCGTTGGTATACAAAATGAACGAAATCCGACTATGACCACGCCCACTTTTTCGATATCGAAAATTACGAAAAATGAAAAAAATTCATAATTCTATACCAAATACGAAAAAGGGATGAAACATGGTAATTGGATTGTTTTATTGACGCGAAATATAACTTTAGAAAAAACTTTTTAAAATGGTTGTGACACCTACCATATTAAGTAGAAGAAAATGGAAAAGTTCTGCAGGGCGAAATAAAAAACCCTTGAAATCTTGGCAGGTATTACATATATAAATAAATTAGCGGTATCCAACAGATGATGTTCTGGGTCACCCTGGTCCACATTTTGGTCGATATTTGGAAAACGCCTTCACATATACAACTACCACCACTCCCTTTTAAAACTCTCATTAATCCCTTTAATTTGATACCCATATCGTAAAAACTCATTCTAAAGTCACCCCTGGTCCACCTTTATTGCGATATTTCGAAACGGCGTCCACCTATAGAACTAAGGCCCACTCCCTTTTAAAATACTCATTAACACCTTTCGTTTGATACCCATATTGTACAAACGCATTCTAGAGTATCCCCTGGTCTACCTTTATGGCGATATCTCTAAACGGCGTCCACCTATGGAACTAGGGCCCACTCCCTTTTAAAATACTCATTAACACCTTTCGTTTGATACCCATATTGTACAAACGTATTCTAGAGTCACCCCTGGTACAACTACCACCACTCCCTTTTAAAACCATCATTAATTCCTTTAATTTGATACCCATATCGTACAAACTCATTCTAGAGTCACCCCTGGTCCACCCTAATGGCGATATTTCGAAACGGCGTCCACCTATAGAACTAAGGCCCACTGCCTTTTAAAATACTCATTAAGACCTTCCGTTTGATAACCATATTGTACAAACACATTCTAGAGTCACCCCTAGTCCACCTTTATGGCGATACCTCGAAAAGGCGTCCACCTATAGAACTAAGCCCCACGCCCTTTTAAAATACTCATTAACACCATTCATTTGATACCCATATTGTACAAACAAATTCTAGAGTCACCCCTGTTCCACCTTTATAGAGATATCTCGAAAAGGCGACCACCTATACAACTACCACCACTTCCTTTTAAAACACTCATTAATACCTTTAATTTGATACCCATATCGTAAAAACTCATTCTAAAGTCACCCCTGGTCCACCTTTATTGCGATATTTCGAAACGGCGTCCACCTATAGAACTAAGGCCCACTCCCTTTTAAAATACTCATTAACACCTTTCGTTTGATACCCATATTGTACAAACGCATTCTAGAGTCTCCCCTGGTCTACCTTTATGGCGATATCTCTAAACGGCGTCCACCTATGGAACTAGGTCCCACTCTCTTTTAAAATACTCATTAACACCTTTCGTTTGATACCCATATTGTACAAAAGTATTCTAGAGTCACCCCTGGTACAACTACCACCACTCCCTTTTAAACCCTCATTAATTCTTTTAATTTGATACCCATATCGTACAAACTCATTCTAGAGTCACCCCTGGTCCACCCTAATGGCGATATTTCGAAACGGCCTCCACCTATAGAACTAAGGCCCACTGCCTTTTAAAATTCTCATTAAGACCTTCCGTTTGATACCCATATTATACAAACGCATTCTAGAGTCACCCCTGGTCCAACTTTATGGAGATATCTCTAAACGGCGTCCACCTATGGAACTAAGGATCACTCCCTTTTAAAATACGCATTAGCACCTTTCAAGTGATACCCATATTGTACAAACAAATTCTACAGTCACCCCTGGTCCACTTTTATGCCGATATATCGAAAATGCGGCCACCTATACAACTACCACCACTCACTTTTAAAACCCTCATTAATACCTTCCATTTGATACCCATATCGTACAAACATATTCTAGAGTCACCCTGGTCCACCTTTATGGCGATATCTCGAAAAGACGTCCACCTATAGAACTAAGGCCCACTCTGTTTTAAAATACTCATTAAAAATCTTTCGTTTGATACCCATATTGCACAAACTCATTCTAGAGTCAACCCTGGTCCACCTTTATGGCGATATCTCGAAACGGCGTCTACCTATGGAACTAAGGATCACTCCCTTTAAAAATACTCATTAACACCTTTCATTTGATACCCATATCGTACAAACAAATTCTAGAGTCAACCCTGATCTACATTTATGGCGATATCCTTAAATGGCGTCCGCCTATAAAACTATGGCCGACTCCCTCATAAAATCTATATATTAATACGCTAACAAAATTTCCATACAATCAATTGACAGGCTGTTTCGCATACTTAGCATACGTAAAATCATATAAAAGTTATATGAATCGATTCGTATTGATCAGCCGCAGTGCATAGGACTATTTTTGTCAACAAATATTACTCTATTTGTTTATAATTAATAGAAAAAGTTTTTTGTAAATTCGAGAATCTATGCAACTATCGAAATTGCAATCTGTGGGACGCATTATGTTCACAAACCCCCCTGAGTACATAGCTCCAAATTCTCAATTGTTCCGTTGCTCAAATGTTTCATCTCTACATATGTATATATTTGTACACGCCAAACGGTGAGGGAACTACTGCTTCGCTCATTTTCTGTTGAAATAAAATATTGTTTACCATTGTTTCCAATTACCTATATTGGTTTGTACCAAAATCTTTAAAAAATTGTTCTAAAATAATTGTTAGCGCACAAAAAAACTTTAAAGAGAAGTAATAACTTAACCGGCATATTTTTTTGGACAAATTTTACTTACACGTAAAAGCATAGGTCTTTATTTAACAGATTCTTTGTTTTTCATATTAGGTGCTTTAAAAAAAAAAAATAAATCAGAAATAATGAGTCAACTTTTGTTCAAACTCACTAAATTTATTTATTTATAACAATTAATTGCAAATTTGACCGAAATGTTTTTTGCATTTCCAGCTTTTATGCTCATTTTAGATATAGCACGTCTTATAGTGAACAAAAAATAAATAAATTTGCTACAAAGATATTACATTAAAATTTGTATATTGTCTTTTATGCTAATTTATTTTGATATTTCTTATTTTATTTTATTATATTATCTTTTATCACGTTGTATATTAAAGTTGCTACAAAGATATTACATTAAAATTTGTATATTGTCTTTTATGCTAATTTATTTTGATATTTCTTATTTTATTTTATTATTATTAAACGAAAAAAAACGACCCAAAAACGTTTTCGATTTCAGGTCGAAATATTGCAGAGGCAGTATATTACCCACTATCTATATATTAATACGCTAACAAAATTTCCATACAATCAATTGACAGGCTGTTTCGCATATTTAGCATACGTAAAATCATATAAAAGTTATATGAATCGATTCGTATTGATCAGCCGCAGTGCATAGGACTATTTTTGTTAACAAGTATTACTCTATTTGTTTATAATTAATAGAAAAAGTTTTTTGTAAATTCGAAAATCTGTGCAACTATCGAAATTGCCATCTGTAGGACGCATTATGTTCACAAACTCCCCTGAGTACATAGCTCCAAATTCTCAATTGTCCCGTTGCTCAAATGTTTCATCTCTACATATGTATATATTTGTACACGCCAAACAGTGAGAGAACTACTGCTTCGCTCATTTTCTGTTGAAATAAAATATTGTTTACCATTGTTTCCAGTTACCTATATTGGTTTGTACCAAAATCTTTAAAAAATTGTTCTAAAATAATTGTTAGCACACAAAAAAACTTTAAAGGGAAGTAATAACTTAACGGCCTATTTTTTTGGACAAATTTTAGTTATACGTAAAAGCATAGGCCTTTATTTAACAGATTCTTTGTTTTTCATTTTAGGTGCTTTAAAAAAAATAAATCAGAAATAATGAGTCAAGTTTTGTTCAAACTCACTAAATTTATTTATTTATAACAATTAATTGCAAATTTGACCCAAATGTTTTTTTGCATTTCCAGATTTTATGCTCATTTTAGATATAGCACGTCTTATAGTGAACAAAAAATAAATAAATTTGCTACAAAGATATTCCATTAAAATTTGTATATTGTCTTTTATGCTAATTTATTTTGATATTTCCTATTTTATTTTATTATATTATCTTTTATCACGTTGTATATTAAATTTACTATAAAGATAATAAATTAAAATTTGTATATTGTGTTTTATGCTAATTTATTTTGATATTTCTTATTTTATTTTATTATATTATCTTTTATTTCAACTTAGTTTATTATTATTTAAATGCAACTTGTTTGAATCGGAAAATTTCACGTTGTATATTAAACGAAAAAAACGACCCAAAAACGTTTTCGATTTTAGGTCGAAATATTGCAGAGGCAGTATATTACCCACTATCTATATATTAATACGCTAACAAAATTTCAATACAATCAATTGACAGGCTGTTTCGCATACTTAGCATACGTAAAATCATATAAAAGTTATATGAATCGATTCGTATTGATCAGCCGCAGTGCATAGGACTATTTTTGTTAACAAATATTACTCTATTTGTTTATAATTAGTAGAAAAAGTTTTTTGTAAATTCGAAAATCTGTGCAACTATCGAAATTGCCATCTGTAGGACGCATTATGTTCACAAACCCCCTGAGTACATAGCTCCAAATTCTCAATTGTTCCGTTGCTCAAATGTTTCATCTCTACATATGTATATATTTGTACACGCCAAACGGTGAGAGAACTACTGCTTCGCTCATTTTCTGTTGAAATAAAATATTATTTACCATTGTTTCCAGTTACCTATATTGGTTTGTACCAAAATCTTTAAAAAATTGTTCTAAAATAATTGTTAGCACACAAAAAAACTTTAAAGAGAAGTAATAACTTAACGGCCTATTTTTTTGGACAAATTTTACTTACACGTAAAAGCATAGGTCTTTATTTAACAGATTCTTTGTTTTTAATTTTAGGTGCTTTAAAAAAAAATAAATCAGAAATAATGAGTCAACAAAAGTTGACTCAAACTCACTAAATTTATTTATTTATGTGGGAGTGAGTTTCTAAATAACATTTTGACCTTTTCTCAGCAACCTTGTTGCACGCGATACGAAGAAGCAACAAAGAGAAACAACAATGATCAAACGAGAAGCAATAGTTAGTTGACGCGGGAACTCAAACCATAACGGCGGCAGAACGACGCATGTGAAAGTTAACCATCTTGAATATTGGAATTAACTAAATATCCTATTACATTCAACCATTTGTGAATTTCATTTGTAACTTAATTCTTTATTAAACATTAAACGTTCAAAATTAATCATTAAATAATCTATTTAACTTCGTAAAAAGGATAGTCGTATATCACTAGCCCCTTTTTACCCACAATTTGGGGACTCAACCAGAATCAATTTTTTTTCTTTGGCGTCGCGCAAACACGCGAAATAGTTTCAATTCTATTGCAAAAACTCCAAATAAATAAAAGTGACTATAAAACTGCAAAAAGTGGCGTTTTGTGCAAGAAAAAACATATTAAACGATTAGAAATTGCAAAATAAGAAGTAAAGTCGATTGCATAAAATTTCTAATAAGAAAGAAATTCGTGGAAATGTTGTGTCTGCAAAAATTTGAATTTGTACGCGAAAAGTTGCGTACAAGCTGCAAACAAAGCATTGTAGCTCTGCACAAATTTGTATTCGAGTCCGAAGGAGGCAGATCAAATCGCAAACGTTTACGCGAATTTTAAGTGTTTGAATACGACGAACATGACGACCGCTGCAAGCAAAAGTTTAAATACATCGATGAAAATTTGACAGCCACTGATCTAATATACATTTGCAACGTGTTGGGTTTGAGCTTCAAAGTAGAGAATGTTGGGCTACACATTTTTCGGAATTTGCAGAACAAAACGTTGTTGTGTGCTGCTGCAGAGGCTGGGGAAAATGACAACGACGATGACGAAAGCGAAAATGGTGAGAATGGCGACGATGGTGGTGGTGATATGCGTAGTTTTGACGTAACTACAAATGACGCACATTTTGAATTTCCACCACGAAAAAGTAGTCAAGTCAAAATCAACGATCGAATAAATAACGAAAACGACGAACAAGTGGAAGCGAATAGCAGAGGCGCAACAACAACAAAACCGTTGCCAGAAGCAGCACAAGTGACACGATTCTCTATCAACTTTCGTGATATTGAAGACTCTGTACGGCAATTTGATGGTAGTGAAAATATTTCTGTTGAGATTTGGCTGCAAGAGTTTGAAGAGACTGCAATTATGTTAGGGTGGGATGAATTACAAAAATTCATATTTGCTAAAAAATCACTGCGAGGTTTAGCAAAGTTGTTTATTCAAAGCGAAAGAGGTATTACTTCTTGGCAAAAATTGAAATCAGCATTAGCAGAAGAGTTTAAGACTGTTGTAAATAGCGCACAAATACACAAACAACTATGCGAGAAAAAAATGAAAGCAGAAGCGAGTGTGCAAGAATATTTTTTGAGTATGAAGGAATTAGCAATGCGGGGTAATATCGAAGAAAATGCTTTAATGCAATATGTGATTGAAGGTATTAGCGACTTGAATGTAAACAAAGCAGTATTGTACGGTGCACATAGTTTGAAAGAATTTAAAGAAAAAATCAAAATATACGAAACGATGCGAAAGAGTAATAAGAAGAGTGTCGAATGTAAAGTAGAAGCAAAAAGTGCGGTAAAACCGAAAAAGATAAATTTGTTTGCTACAATTGCGGGATGAAAGGGCACAAGAGTGTAGATTGCAAGGACAAGGGAAAGGGAACGAAATGTTTTCAATGTAAACAATTCGGACACATATCAAAAAATTGCCCAAAAAATGAAAATAAAAGTGAAACAAGCAATACGCGATGTCTCTACCCAAAAAATAACATGATGAACAAGTGTGTGGTCATTGAAAACGTTAAATATATGGCTTTGTTTGATACAGGCAGAAAATTTAATATAATTACTGATAAAGTGCATAAGACATTGAATAAACCAGTACTGCAACAAACAAACGTATGTTTGGTAGGTTTCGGTGAAAGAAATATGAATAATAATATCAAACCAATTGGAAAACTTAGTACTGAAATATATGTTGACGATAATGTGTTCAAAGTGAATTTTTTGGTGGTATCTGATAAATATATGGATATTGATGTGGTGATAGGAGAAGAGTTTTGTTTACTAGCAAATATTCATATTAATCGTGATGGCCTTTTGATAAGAAAGCATAATGAGGACAATAAATAAGTGTTTTCCATGATGAATATCGAGTTCAATGATAATGAGGTGAACATTGATGAAAATGCTAGTGTAAGTGCGAAGCAAAAGGTGCATCTGTTGGTGAGTAATTATAAACCAAATAAATGCAAATCAACAAATGTAGAGATGAACATTGTTTTGAAAGATGAAACTCCCATAGCTTGTAGGCCGCGCAGACTTCCACTTTCAGAACGCTGCAAAGTAGATGAACAAATTGAACAGTGGTTACAGGATGGTATAATCGAAAACTGTAACTCAGAATTCAGTAGCCCTGTAGTGATGGTCAAAAAACGCGACGGCAGCCATCGGTTGTGCGTAGATTATAGACAAATTAATAAAGTGATTATTAAAGACCGTTTCCATTGCCGTTAATAGAAGATCAATTAGATCGGCTTCAAAATGCGAAAATATTTAGTACCAAAGATTTGAAAAACGAGTTTTTTCACGTGTCAGTTTCTGAACCTAGTCGAAAATATACGGCATTTGTGACGAACAATGGACAATATCAATTTCGTAAAGTGCCATTCGGTTTGTCAAACTCTCCGGGTGTGTTCCAAAGGCACGTTAATGCAATATTTCGTGATTTATCTCGACAGGGAATCGCAGGCCTATTTTTTGGACAAATGTTACTTACACGTAAAAGCATAGGTCTTTATTTAACATATTCTTTGTTTTTCATTTTAGGTGCTTTAAAAAAATAAATCAGAAATAATGAGTCAACTTTTGTTCAAACTCACTAAATTTATTTATTTATAACAATTAATTGCAAACTTGACCAATGTTTTTTGCATTTCCAGATTTTATGCTCATTTTAGATATAGCACGTCTTATAGTGAACAAAAAATAAATAAATTTGCTACAAAGATATTACATTAAAATTTGTATATTGTCTTTTATGCTAATTTATTTTGATATTTCCTATTTTATTTTATTATATTATCTTTTATCACGTTGTATATTAAATTTACTACAAAGATATTACATTAAAATTTGTATATTGTCTTTTATGCTAATTTATTTTGTTATTTCTTATTTTATTTTATTATATTATTATTTATTTCAACTTAGTTTATTATTATTTAAATACAACTTGTTTGAATCGGAAAATTTCACGTTGTATATTACACGAAAAAAACGACCCAAAAACGTTTTCGATTTTAGGTCGAAATATTGCATAGGCAGTATATTACCCACTATCTATATATTAATACCAAACAAAATTTCCATACATTCAATTGACAGGCTGTTTCGCATACTTAGCATACGTAAAATCATATAAAAGTTATATGAATCGAATCGCATTGATCAGCCGCAGTGCATAGGACTATCTTTGTTAACAAATATTACTCTATTTGTTTATAATTAATAGAAAAATTTTTTTGTAAATTCGAAAATCTGTGCAAATATCGAAATTGCCATCTGTAGGACGCATTATGTTCACAAACCCCTCTGAGTACATAGCTCCAAATTCTCAATTGTTCCGTTGCTCAAATGTTTCATCTCTACATATGTATATATTTGTACACGCCAAACGGTGAGAGAACTACTGCTTCGCTCATTTTCTGTTGAAATAAAATATTGTTTACCATTTTTTCCAGTTACCTATATTAGTTTGTACCAAAATCTTTAAACAATTGTTCTAAAATAATTGTTAGCACACAAAAAAATTTAAAGAGAAGTAATAATTTAACCGGCCTATTTTTTAGACAAATTTTACTTACAAGTAAAAGCATAGGTCTTTATTTAACAGATTCTTTGTTTTTCATTTTAGGTGCTTTAAAAAAAAAATAAATCAGAAATAATGAGTCCACTTTTGTTCAAACTCACTAAATTTATTTATTTATAAAAATTAATTGCAAATTTGACCCAAATGTTTTTTGCATTTCCAGATTTTATGTTCATTTTAGATATAGCACGTCTTATAGTGAAACAAAAATAAATAAATTTGCTACAAAGATATTACATTAAAATTTGTATATTGTCTTTTATGCTAATTTATTTTGATATTTCTTATTTTATGTTATTACATTATCTTTAATCACGTTGTATATTAAATTTGCTACAAAGATATTACATTAAAATTTGTATATTGTTTTTTATGCTAATTTATTTTGATATTTATTATTTTATTTTATTATATTATCTTTTATTTCAACTTAGTTTATTATTATTTAAATGCAACTTGATTGAATCGGAAAATTTACGT
This sequence comes from Eurosta solidaginis, assembly GCF_040869045.1. Taxonomy (NCBI): domain Eukaryota; kingdom Metazoa; phylum Arthropoda; class Insecta; order Diptera; family Tephritidae; genus Eurosta; species Eurosta solidaginis. The sequence goes on along the minus strand of NC_090324.1, from coordinate 33,611,435 downwards.
TGTATATTAAACGAAAAAAAAACGACCCAAAAACGTTTTCGATTTTAGGTCGAAATATTGCATAGGCAGTATATTACCCACTATCTATATATTAATGCGCTAACAAAATTTCCATACAATCAATTGACAGGCTGTCTCGCATACTTAGCATACGTAAAATCATATAAAAGTTATATGAATCGATTCGTATTGATCAGCCGCAGTGCATAGGTTTATTTTTGTTAACAAATATTACTCTATTTGTTTATAATTAATAGAAAAAGTTTTTTGTAAATTCGAAAATCTGTGCAACTATCGAAATTGCAATCTGTAGGACGCATTATGTTCACAAACTCCCCTGAGTACATAGCTCCAAATTCTCAATTGTTCCGTTGCTCAAATGTTTCAGCTCTACATATGTATATATTTGTACACGCCAAACGGTGAGAGACCTACTGCTTCGCTCATTTTCTGTTGAAATAAAATATTGTTTACCATTGTTTCCTATTACCTATATTGGTTTGTACCAAAATCCTTAAAAAATTGTTCTAAAATAATTGTTAGCGCACAAAAAAACTTTAAAGAGAAGTAATAACTTAACCGGCCTATTTTTTTGGGAAAATTTTACTTACACGTAAAAGCATAGGTCTTTATTTAACAGATTCTTTGTTTTTCATTTTAGGTGCTTTAAAACAAAATAAATCAGAAATAATGAGTCAACTTTTGTTCAAACTCACTAAATTTATTTATTTATAACAATTAATTGCAAATTTGACCCAAATGTTTTTTGCATTTCCAGATTTTATGCTCATTTTAGATATAGCACGTCTTATAGTGAACAAAAAATAAATAAATTTGCTACAAAGATATTACATTAAAATTTGTATATTGTCTTTTATGCTAATTTATTTTGATATTTCTTATTTTCATTTCTATATTTTGTTGGCCTTATTTGATATGATTAAATATATTGGTTTGATGAGCTTGAGGCCGTACAGTAAATAAAACACGTTTATTTTCCTTTTTCAAAAATATTTAATTGGTCGATATTTCGACTTCAACCTGAAGTCATCATCAGGACTAACATAAACGAGAAAACAAAAACCAAAGATATAAGAATGTTTACAATTTAAAATATGTACAAACATATATATATATATATGCTTACGGTATTCAAATTTGTTTATATTTTTATACTCAGTTGAGCAGAGCTCACAGAGTATATTAAGTTTGATTGGATAACGGTTGGTTGTACATATATAAAGGAATCGAGATAGATATAGACTTCCATATATCAAAATAATCAGGATCGAAAAAAAAATTTGATTGAGCCATGTCCGTCCGTCCGTCCGTCCGTCCGTCCGTCCGTCCGTTAACACGATAACTTGAGTAAATTTTGAGGTATCTTGATGAAATTTGGTATGAAGGTTCCTGAGCACTCATCTCAGATCGCTATTTAAAATGAACGATATCGGACTATAACCACGCCCACTTTTTCGATATCGAAAATTTCGAAAAACCGAAAAAGTGCGATAATTCATTACAAAAGACAGCTAAAGCGACGAAACTTGGTAGATGAGTTGAACTTATGACGCAGAATAGAAAATTAGTAAAATTTTGGACAATGGGCGTGGCACCGCCCACTTTTAAAAGAAGGTAATTTAAAAGTTTTGCAAGCTGTAATTTGGCAGTCGTTGAAGATATCATGATGAAATTTGGCAGGAACGTTACTCCTATTACTATATGTACGCTTAATAAAAATTAGCAAAATCGGAGAAGGATCACACCCACTTTTAAAAAAAAAAATTTTTTTAAAGTAAAATTTTTACAAAAAATTTAATATCTTTACAGTATATAAGTAAATTATGTCAACATTCAACTCAAGTAATGATATGGTGCAACCAAATACACAAATAAAAGAAAATTTCAAAATGGGCGTGTCTCCGCCCTTTTTCATTTAATTTGTCTAGGATACTTTTAACGCCATAAGTCGAACAAAAATTAACCAATCCTTTTGAAATTTGGTAGGGGCATAGATTTTATGACGTTAACTGTTTTCTGTGAAAATGGGCGAAATCGGTTGATACCACGCCCAGTTTTTATACACAGTCGTCCGTCTGTCCTTCCGCATGGCCGTTAACACGATAACTTGAGCAAAAATCGACATATCTTTAATGAGCTTAGTTCACGTGCTTACTTGAACTCACTTTATCTTGGTATGAAAAATGAACGAAATCCGACTATGACCACGCCCACTTTTTCGATATCGAAAATTACGAAAAAAGAAAAAAATGCCATAATTCTATACCAAATACGAAAGAAGGGATGAAACATGGTAAGGTAATTGGATTGTTTTATTGACGCGAAATATAACTTAAGAAAAAACTTTATAAAATGGTTGTGACACCTACCATATTAAGTAGAAGAAAATGAAAAAGTTCTGCAGGGCGAAATAAAAAACCCTTAAAATCTTGGCAGGTATTACATCTATAAATAAATTAGCGGTATCCAACAGATGATGTTCTGGGTCACCCTGGTTTACATTTTGGTCGATATCTGGAAAACGCCTTCACACCACTCCCTTTTAAAACTCTCATTAATACCTTTAATTTGATACCTATATCGTACAAACTCATTCTAGAGTCACTCCTGGTTCACCTTTATGGCGATATCTCGAAAAGGCGTCCACCTATAGAACTAAGCCCCACGCCCTTTTAAAATACTCATTAACACCTTTCATTTGATAACCATATCGTACAAACATATTCTAAAGTCACCCCTGGTCCACCTTTATGGCGATATCTCGAAAAGGCGAACACCTATAGAACGAAGGCGCACTCCCTTTTAAAATACTCATTGACTCCTTTCGTTTGATACCCATATTGCACAAACGAATTCTAGAGTCACCCCTGGCCCACCTTTATGGCGATATCTCGAAACGGCGTCCACATATGGAACTAAGGATTACTCCCTTTTAAAATACTCATTAACACCTTTATTTTGATACTCATATGGTACAAACATATTCTAGGGCCACCCCTGCTCCACCTTTATGGCGATATCTCGAAACGACGTCCACCTATGGAACTAAGGATTACCCCCTTTTAAAATACTCATTAACTCCTTTCTTTTGATACCCATATTGTACAAACAAATTCTAGGTTCACCCCTGGTCCACCTTTATGGCGATATCTCGAAAATACGACCACCTATACAACAACCACCACTCCCTTTTAAAACTCTCATTAATACCTTTAATTTGATACCCATATCGTACAAACACATTCTAGAGTCACCCCTGGTCCACCTTTATGGCGATATTTCGAAACGGCGTCCACCTATAGAACTAAGGCCCACTCCCTTTTAAAATACTCGTTAACACCTTTCGTTTGATGCCCATATTGTACAAACAAATTCTAGGTTCACCCTTGGTCCACCTTTATGGCGATATCTCGAAACGGCGTCCACCTATGGAACTAAGGATTACTCACTTTTAAAATACTCATTAACACCTTTCTTTTGATACCCATATCGTACAAACACATTCTAGAGTCACCACTGGTCCACCTTTATGGCGATATTTCGAAACGCCGTCCACCTATAGAACTAAGGCCCACTCCCTTTTAAAATACTCATTAACACCTTTATTTTGATACTCATATGGTACAAACATATTCTAGGGCCACCCCTGCTCCACCTTTATGGCGATATCTCGAAACGACGTCCACCTATGGAACTAAGGATTACCCCCTTTTAAAATACTCATTAACTCCTTTCTTTTGATACCCATATATACCCCACTTGACCAATGTTTTTTGCATTTCCAGATTTTATGCTCATTTTAGATATAGCACGTCTTATAGTGAACAAAAAATAAATAAATTTGCTACAAAGATATTACATTAAAATTTGTATATTGTCTTTTATGCTAATTTATTTTGATATTTCCTATTTTATTTTATTATATTATCTTTTATCACGTTGTATATTAAATTTACTACAAAGATATTACATTAAAATTTGTATATTGTCTTTTATGCTAATTTATTTTGTTATTTCTTATTTTATTTTATTATATTATTATTTATTTCAACTTAGTTTATTATTATTTAAATACAACTTGTTTGAATCGGAAAATTTCACGTTGTATATTACACGAAAAAAACGACCCAAAAACGTTTTCGATTTTAGGTCGAAATATTGCATAGGCAGTATATTACCCACTATCTATATATTAATACCAAACAAAATTTCCATACATTCAATTGACAGGCTGTTTCGCATACTTAGCATACGTAAAATCATATAAAAGTTATATGAATCGAATCGCATTGATCAGCCGCAGTGCATAGGACTATCTTTGTTAACAAATATTACTCTATTTGTTTATAATTAATAGAAAAATTTTTTTGTAAATTCGAAAATCTGTGCAAATATCGAAATTGCCATCTGTAGGACGCATTATGTTCACAAACCCCTCTGAGTACATAGCTCCAAATTCTCAATTGTTCCGTTGCTCAAATGTTTCATCTCTACATATGTATATATTTGTACACGCCAAACGGTGAGAGAACTACTGCTTCGCTCATTTTCTGTTGAAATAAAATATTGTTTACCATTTTTTCCAGTTACCTATATTAGTTTGTACCAAAATCTTTAAACAATTGTTCTAAAATAATTGTTAGCACACAAAAAAATTTAAAGAGAAGTAATAATTTAACCGGCCTATTTTTTAGACAAATTTTACTTACAAGTAAAAGCATAGGTCTTTATTTAACAGATTCTTTGTTTTTCATTTTAGGTGCTTTAAAAAAAAAATAAATCAGAAATAATGAGTCCACTTTTGTTCAAACTCACTAAATTTATTTATTTATAAAAATTAATTGCAAATTTGACCCAAATGTTTTTTGCATTTCCAGATTTTATGTTCATTTTAGATATAGCACGTCTTATAGTGAAACAAAAATAAATAAATTTGCTACAAAGATATTACATTAAAATTTGTATATTGTCTTTTATGCTAATTTATTTTGATATTTCTTATTTTATGTTATTACATTATCTTTAATCACGTTGTATATTAAATTTGCTACAAAGATATTACATTAAAATTTGTATATTGTTTTTTATGCTAATTTATTTTGATATTTATTATTTTATTTTATTATATTATCTTTTATTTCAACTTAGTTTATTATTATTTAAATGCAACTTGATTGAATCGGAAAATTTACGTTGTATATTAAACGAAAAAAAAACGACCCAAAAACGTTTTCGATTTTAGGTCGAAATATTGCATAGGCAGTATATTACCCACTATCTATATATTAATGCGCTAACAAAATTTCCATACAATCAATTGACAGGCTGTCTCGCATACTTAGCATACGTAAAATCATATAAAAGTTATATGAATCGATTCGTATTGATCAGCCGCAGTGCATAGGTTTATTTTTGTTAACAAATATTACTCTATTTGTTTATAATTAATAGAAAAAGTTTTTTGTAAATTCGAAAATCTGTGCAACTATCGAAATTGCAATCTGTAGGACGCATTATGTTCACAAACTCCCCTGAGTACATAGCTCCAAATTCTCAATTGTTCCGTTGCTCAAATGTTTCAGCTCTACATATGTATATATTTGTACACGCCAAACGGTGAGAGACCTACTGCTTCGCTCATTTTCTGTTGAAATAAAATATTGTTTACCATTGTTTCCTATTACCTATATTGGTTTGTACCAAAATCCTTAAAAAATTGTTCTAAAATAATTGTTAGCGCACAAAAAAACTTTAAAGAGAAGTAATAACTTAACCGGCCTATTTTTTTGGGAAAATTTTACTTACACGTAAAAGCATAGGTCTTTATTTAACAGATTCTTTGTTTTTCATTTTAGGTGCTTTAAAACAAAATAAATCAGAAATAATGAGTCAACTTTTGTTCAAACTCACTAAATTTATTTATTTATAACAATTAATTGCAAATTTGACCCAAATGTTTTTTGCATTTCCAGATTTTATGCTCATTTTAGATATAGCACGTCTTATAGTGAACAAAAAATAAATAAATTTGCTACAAAGATATTACATTAAAATTTGTATATTGTCTTTTATGCTAATTTATTTTGATATTTCTTATTTTCATTTCTATATTTTGTTGGCCTTATTTGATATGATTAAATATATTGGTTTGATGAGCTTGAGGCCGTACAGTAAATAAAACACGTTTATTTTCCTTTTTCAAAAATATTTAATTGGTCGATATTTCGACTTCAACCTGAAGTCATCATCAGGACTAACATAAACGAGAAAACAAAAACCAAAGATATAAGAATGTTTACAATTTAAAATATGTACAAACATATATATATATATATGCTTACGGTATTCAAATTTGTTTATATTTTTATACTCAGTTGAGCAGAGCTCACAGAGTATATTAAGTTTGATTGGATAACGGTTGGTTGTACATATATAAAGGAATCGAGATAGATATAGACTTCCATATATCAAAATAATCAGGATCGAAAAAAAAATTTGATTGAGCCATGTCCGTCCGTCCGTCCGTCCGTCCGTCCGTCCGTCCGTTAACACGATAACTTGAGTAAATTTTGAGGTATCTTGATGAAATTTGGTATGAAGGTTCCTGAGCACTCATCTCAGATCGCTATTTAAAATGAACGATATCGGACTATAACCACGCCCACTTTTTCGATATCGAAAATTTCGAAAAACCGAAAAAGTGCGATAATTCATTACAAAAGACAGCTAAAGCGACGAAACTTGGTAGATGAGTTGAACTTATGACGCAGAATAGAAAATTAGTAAAATTTTGGACAATGGGCGTGGCACCGCCCACTTTTAAAAGAAGGTAATTTAAAAGTTTTGCAAGCTGTAATTTGGCAGTCGTTGAAGATATCATGATGAAATTTGGCAGGAACGTTACTCCTATTACTATATGTACGCTTAATAAAAATTAGCAAAATCGGAGAAGGATCACACCCACTTTTAAAAAAAAAAATTTTTTTTAAGTAAAATTTTTACAAAAAATTTAATATCTTTACAGTATATAAGTAAATTATGTCAACATTCAACTCAAGTAATGATATGGTGCAACCAAATACACAAATAAAAGAAAATTTCAAAATGGGCGTGTCTCCGCCCTTTTTCATTTAATTTGTCTAGGATACTTTTAACGCCATAAGTCGAACAAAAATTAACCAATCCTTTTGAAATTTGGTAGGGGCATAGATTTTATGACGTTAACTGTTTTCTGTGAAAATGGGCGAAATCGGTTGATACCACGCCCAGTTTTTATACACAGTCGTCCGTCTGTCCTTCCGCATGGCCGTTAACACGATAACTTGAGCAAAAATCGACATATCTTTAATGAGCTTAGTTCACGTGCTTACTTGAACTCACTTTATCTTGGTATGAAAAATGAACGAAATCCGACTATGACCACGCCCACTTTTTCGATATCGAAAATTACGAAAAAAGAAAAAAATGCCATAATTCTATACCAAATACGAAAGAAGGGATGAAACATGGTAAGGTAATTGGATTGTTTTATTGACGCGAAATATAACTTAAGAAAAAACTTTATAAAATGGTTGTGACACCTACCATATTAAGTAGAAGAAAATGAAAAAGTTCTGCAGGGCGAAATAAAAAACCCTTAAAATCTTGGCAGGTATTACATCTATAAATAAATTAGCGGTATCCAACAGATGATGTTCTGGGTCACCCTGGTTTACATTTTGGTCGATATCTGGAAAACGCCTTCACACCACTCCCTTTTAAAACTCTCATTAATACCTTTAATTTGATACCTATATCGTACAAACTCATTCTAGAGTCACTCCTGGTTCACCTTTATGGCGATATCTCGAAAAGGCGTCCACCTATAGAACTAAGCCCCACGCCCTTTTAAAATACTCATTAACACCTTTCATTTGATAACCATATCGTACAAACATATTCTAAAGTCACCCCTGGTCCACCTTTATGGCGATATCTCGAAAAGGCGAACACCTATAGAACGAAGGCGCACTCCCTTTTAAAATACTCATTGACTCCTTTCGTTTGATACCCATATTGCACAAACGAATTCTAGAGTCACCCCTGGCCCACCTTTATGGCGATATCTCGAAACGGCGTCCACATATGGAACTAAGGATTACTCCCTTTTAAAATACTCATTAACACCTTTATTTTGATACTCATATGGTACAAACATATTCTAGGGCCACCCCTGCTCCACCTTTATGGCGATATCTCGAAACGACGTCCACCTATGGAACTAAGGATTACCCCCTTTTAAAATACTCATTAACTCCTTTCTTTTGATACCCATATTGTACAAACAAATTCTAGGTTCACCCCTGGTCCACCTTTATGGCGATATCTCGAAAATACGACCACCTATACAACAACCACCACTCCCTTTTAAAACTCTCATTAATACCTTTAATTTGATACCCATATCGTACAAACACATTCTAGAGTCACCCCTGGTCCACCTTTATGGCGATATTTCGAAACGGCGTCCACCTATAGAACTAAGGCCCACTCCCTTTTAAAATACTCGTTAACACCTTTCGTTTGATGCCCATATTGTACAAACAAATTCTAGGTTCACCCTTGGTCCACCTTTATGGCGATATCTCGAAACGGCGTCCACCTATGGAACTAAGGATTACTCACTTTTAAAATACTCATTAACACCTTTCTTTTGATACCCATATCGTACAAACACATTCTAGAGTCACCACTGGTCCACCTTTATGGCGATATTTCGAAACGCCGTCCACCTATAGAACTAAGGCCCACTCCCTTTTAAAATACTCATTAACACCTTTCGTTTGATACCCATATTGTACAAACAAATTCTAGGGTCACCCCTGGTCCACCTTTATGGCGATATCTCGAAAATACGACCACCTATACATCAACCACCACTCCCTTTTAAAACTCTCATTAACACCTTTCGTTTGATGCCCATATTGTACAAACAAATTCTAGGGTCACCCCTGGCCCACCTTTATGGCGATATCTCGAAACGGCGTCCACCTATGGAACTAAGGATTACTCCCTTTTAAAATACTCATTAACACCTTTCATTTGATACCCATATCGTACAAACGCATTCTAGAGTCACCCCTGGCCCACGTTTATGGCGATATCTCGAAAAGGCGACCACCTATACAACAACCACCACTCCCTTTCAAAACCCTCATTAATACCTTTAATTTGATACCCATATCGTACAAAAGCATTCTAGATTCACCACTGGTCCACCTTTATGGCGATATTTCGAAACGGCATCCACCTATAGAACTAAGGCCCACTCCCTTTTAAAATACTCATTAACAACATTCGTTTGATGCCCATATTGTACAAACAAATTCTAGGGTCACCCCTGGTCCACCTTTGTGGCGATATCTCGAAACGGCGTCCACCTATGGAACTAAGGATTACTCCCTTTTAAAATACTCATTAGCACCTTTCATTTGATACCCATAACGTACAAACGCATTCTAGAGTCAACCCTGATCCACCTTTATGGCTATATCCCTAAATGGCGTCCACCTATAGAACTATGGCCCACTCCCTCATAAAATAATCTTTAATGCCTTTAATTTGATACACATGTCATACAAACACATTCCAGGGTTACCCTCGGTTCATTTTCCTACATGGTTATTTTCCCTTATGTTGCCACCATAGCTCTCAACTGAGTATGTAATGTTCAGTTACACCCGAACTTAACCTTCCTTACTTGTTTATTTTTTTATTTGATTCCTTTTGAACAAACCTTTCAACCACCTGATCAGTCGACCAAGCACATCATTGCGTGTAAGTTCTGTTTCTCTGCATATATATATATATATATGTTTGTACATATTTTAAATTGTAAACATTCTTATATCTTTGGTTTCCCTCACTAGGGTAGGCACCTTGTCGTTGGTGTGAGGGCTTAGCCGAACTCCATAGCGCCCGACTATGAGGCGGAGCTGTTTAGGACTGACATCTACGCCGTTTCGCCTCATAGGAGGGCGGCGGGATGTCTGTGACCAAGAACTGCCAACCCCCTAATCCAGGGTGTTATGCGGACCGTGCCTATTGGACGATTTGCAGCCAGGGGATAAATTCGGCTGTATTCGAACGGAGCCTTCCCGATACCGGGCCATCTCGGGAAGTATTTATGGCCTTACCGCAGTAAGGGGCGCTGCTGTGCCGGACGGTTCTTTCCCCGTATATAATACTGGACCGCTGAGCCCGCCTTGTCGGGCAGGTGGTCGTACGACCAAGATGAACAACTCATTACCTGAATGTAATAAGGAGGATGTAAAGGGGAGTACTGAGTCGCAATCCAAGGACGACAAATACGAATTAAGCGATGCGTCGGACTCGGGGAGCGAGAGTAGTGCTGATTCAATGAACTCCGTGTTGGAGAAGCCAACAAATGAAAAGAAGGATAAAAATCCTAACACGCTGGAAGTGGGCGAAGTCGAAAAGAACCTCAGAAGCCTAAGGGAAAAAAGACAGGTGGAGGTCCCCGACGTCACCACGAACGTGCTAGAAGAGGACCAACCGCTAAATGGTGCTGTGACTCGCACAGAGGAACACACGGCACAACATTCCATAGGGGCTGAAAGGGGCCTCGAATACTCTAAACCAAAAGGGCAAGAGGAGGACGACGACGTCAAGACGAAGGTGCTGGAGGGGGACAAACAGCCCAATGGTGCTGCGAGTCCTACAGATAAACCTCCAACACAGTAAAGTGGCGTCGAGCGAACTCCTCCTAACCCTTGAGGAGGGTTCGTTTGACGTGGCGCTGATCCAGGAGCCGTGGCTCCCATCGGGAGGAAAGGTTTCTGGACTTAGCGCGCGCGGGTTTGGCGTTTACTACGCACAAACGGAAGGACGGGTGCGAGCTGTAGTAATGGTAAGGAAACAGCTGCATTCATATATGCTGCCTAATTACACCACCGAGGATCTCGTAGCGGTGGCCGTTGAGCAAAAGAATAAGCAGGCATTTATCCTGGCGTCCTGCTACATGGCCCATGCTGCGGAGGTTCCACCGATGGAGTGCAAAAGGCTAGTACAGGAGGAAGGGCGCAAAGGGCGGTTGGTCATAGGCGCAGATGCAAATGCGCACCACAATGCGTGGAGAGGAGCAGATACGAACGAGAGAGGCGAATCTCTATTTTGTTACATCCTGCAAACCAATTTGCAGATAGCCAACAGGGGAAATGTTCCTACATACATTGGTCCAACAACCAGCAATGTTCTGGATATTACATTGAACTCCGAGCGTGATATATCAAGGTATGAGTGGATGGTTCTCGATAGACCATCCTTCTCCGACCATGCGTATATAAGCTGCAGCATCCCACTAAAGAGGGTAGAGAAGGGAGGAACCTTTAGAAACCCTAGGGCAACGAATTGGACTAAATTCCAGAAACATGTAGAAACGAAACTGGGACAACCCAAAGAGGTTGCTAATGTAGAGGAACTGGAGGAGTCGAATGAATTCCTAACAAGGACGCTTATGACTGCGTATAACAAAGCTTGCCCTATAAGAAGATTCAGAGGAAAAGCAAAGCCGCCATGGTGGAGCAATGAGCTGAGTCTTCTAAGAAGACAGGTAAAAGAAATGTTTAAACTCGCAAAGACCGCGGAAAGCGAAGCGTGTCGGGACGAGTACAGGGATCTACTGAGGATCTACAAGCGTGAAATTACCAGGGCGAAGAGAAACTCATGGAAAAGTTTCTGTACGGACATAGAGTGCTCCAGTGAAACAGCACGGTTGAAAAAAGTCCTAGCAAAGGGAAACATAGTCCAGGGACTAATAAAGAAAGAGAACGGGGAATGGTCACGTGATAGTGAGGAATCCCTTGAGGTGCTTCTCGATACACATTTCCCATCGGGAGACGGTTTAGAAGAACCAGCAGACATCACTCACACTTCGATCACGGAGCTAGTGGTGCCGGGCTTGGTGACCGATGCCAAGATCGAGTGGGCAGTGAAGACGTTTTCTAAGTTTAAATCGCCGGGCCCAGATGGTATATTCCCGGCCATGCTACAAGTCTCAAGTAGGGCGGTCGTGGAATGGCTTAAAATAATATTCGATGGGTGCATAAGACTGAATCATGTACCGCACTCTTGGAGAACTGCTCGTGTAGTTTTCTACCAAAGGCGGGGAAGATCGGTCACGTGTATCCCAAAGACTATAGACCCATTAGCTTAACATCATTTCTGCTCAAAACCTTTGAGAGGCTGATAGATGTGTACATAAAGTCCAACGTGGATGAAAAGCTGCTCTCCACAACACAGCATGCGTACACCAAAGGCAAGTCGGTAGACACCGCATTGCATAGGGTGGTAATAAGCATAGAGAAATCCCTGGAATATAAGGAGTATGCTCTAGGAGTCTTCTTGGACATTGCCGGGGCTTTCAATAATGTTGCAAAATGGGCGATTATGGATGGTTTTAATTACATTAAAGTACATCCTGCCTTAATCAGATGGATCGGCTGCATGCTAAATTGCAGAAAGATTACATCACAATGGGGATTGTACGAGGCCACGAAATCAGTGGACAGGGGCACGCCGCAGGGAGGGGTGCTATCACCTCTGCTGTGGACACTGGTCATCAACCAACTGCTCAGGCAATTCGATGAGGGACCCGTAAAACTTACGGCTTACGCAGATGACGTAGCAATTGTCATAAGTGGAAAATGCCTTCCAACGATTAGTTCTTTGATGGATCGGGCGCTTCGGGATATTCATACCATGGCATCTAATGTCGGGCTGAAAGTCAATGCGGAGAAGACGGATATGGTCTTGTTTACAAAGAGGTGCAAGGTCCCAAATTGGACCAGGCCTAAGTTAGGAGCGGTGACCTTACAGGAGAAACCTTGCACAAAATATCTAGGAATCATCCTAGACAGTAAGCTGTCATGGAAGCTCAACTTGGAGGAGAGGGTCAAGAAGGCCTCAACGGCACTCTATGCATGTAAAAGAATGCTGGGGTCTACGTGGGGCCTATCGCCCTCTCTTTCTCATTGGGTTTTTACAGCGATTGTAAGCCCTATTCTATACTATGGAGTTCTTGTTTGGTGGAAAGCCACACAAAAAACAACATACCTCAAAAAATTAGAGGGGGTATGCAGACTATCGATGCTTTGCATCACGGGAGCCCTGAAAACAACCCCGACGGCTGCACTGTATGCCATTCTGCACATTCCACCTGTAGACCTGGTAGCAAAGAACAAAGCGTTAACGACCGCAACCAGGCTCGATGCTTTGGGGCAGCTTGAGCTCCGTAGGTACCATCATCATCGCGATCCCGATCCACGGACATCCCATCCCGAAGCCTAGCCACCCGTTGTCATAGCTATTTGGTGAGAGCCACCGTCATCCAGTACTCTCTCTCTGGGCGTGATCCTAACTACCGCCGTCACTACTATCGCCGTTAGCACCCCTTAGCGAGAGCCACCGTCGTCTCCACCATCTCGGCCACCGCTAGGTAGCACTCTATCCTCTCTCTCTGCGGAGAGCCGTCGTCCTTGGATTATAATATCAGCGATACTACTTAGTGAACATCTCTCTCTCTCTCTCTCTTCTGGATTCAAGGTTGTGGATAGTTTAGCCCGAGAGCCGCGTGTGTGTGTGTGTTCGAAATCAAAACTCTAATTTACTGTGTATTTATTTAGGTGGGGGAAGTGGGACCTCCATCCGACTCTGGATTAACTTGAGCATACCTCAGCCTTTGACCAAACCCACCTCATAAATGGCGCCCGAGCAGGGACCCGTCTCCTCAGGAGACTGTGCCAACACCAACGAGAGCACCAACACTGCAGGAACGGGTTCACCGAACACACAACCAACAATTGACACAAAAATAAGCGAAACCACCACCACCACGTTCAACGTCGACTCTCTTGGCTGGATTTACCTGCTGAAGAAGGAGAGGCTAATCGAAAAATGCTAACGCTACCGAATCTACACCGAAGGACATACCGTCGCCGAATTACGCAGCACTCTCAGCGCATACGTCCGAGACCAACGAAAGCGTAAGTCAACAGAAAATCTTTTGAGAGAGGTAGAGATGGAGATCGCCGCGGAAGAGGCCCGGCCAGTCACATCTACGCACTCTCAGCGCATACGTCCGAGACCAACGAAAGCGTAAGTCAACAGAAAATCTTTTGAGAGAGGTAGAGATGGAGATCGCCGCGGAAGAGGCCCGGCCAGTCACATCTACGCAAAACACCACGCCGGCCGTCACAATCAAAACAATATCCCTCCAGCGCGAGCAGAGCGGCATAAGTAACGCGGAGGTCATGAATACAGTCCGCCGCTGGGATGTACATTACGCTGGAGGCGACACATTATACGACTTCCTGGAAAGGATTGAGGAACTGGCAGAATGCTATCTGATTAAGCCAGATCAACTCCTCCCAACCCTTCCAGAGATACTGCGTGGCAAATCCCTTCAATGGTTCCGTCTGCGAAAACAACAACTACACACATGGGCTGACTTCCGCTCCGAAGCCGGAAAATTCTTTTTGCCGAAGCGACACATTAGCCAGCTAGAGGACGCTATCCGCCAAAGAAAACAGACGAGCAGAGAAAATGCCAAGGACTATATCCTCGCCCTCCAGACGATGATTCGCCGCCACCCGACTTTGTGCAAAGAAGATCATCTAGAACGCATATACGACGGACTACGGGTGGAGTATCGACTTTTTGTGAAGCGGGGCGAGTTCCAAACGATAGAGCAGCTTATGGAGCTCACCGACGAGTACGAACTGCTGCGAAGCGAAGAAGCCAAACAGAGCCGACTGTTAGCACATAGCTTAAGCACAGTAATAATCGAGGAGCTGGAGGAGCAGAATGATCAAATAACAAACTCCCTATCGACACTCACTGACAGTTACGATGCAAGAAACACCTGCTGGCGATGCAAGAAACGCGGCCACCGCCGCTCCCATTGGAACAACAAAACACGACTTTTTTGTTCTAGATGCGGCAGAGACGGAACGCTCTCCAGGGATTGTGCATGCTACGGAATGAACCGAAATAATCCGATAACACCCGCACTATTATCATCCGTAGCCAAAGGGATGGGGAACGACGGACGTTTTTACATACAGGTGTCCATCGAAGGATTGCTGTGCCGCGCCCTGATCGACACGGGGGCCACCGTGACATAAATCAATGAAGCCGTAAGAAGGCATCTGGAACGACGAAAGATTCCACCGTTATCCAATCGTCGCAACGTGCAACTCGCCGACCAATCGTGCATTGCGAGCACCCACTCCTACCCGGTCAAGGTCAAATACAATGATCAAACAGCCAGTAAGTTGGTGTCTGTTATCCCTAATTTGGCCGAGGGTGTTATCCTGGGTATGGACTTTTTGGCAAAGCGCAACGTTACCGTCTCACTGGATGGAAAGCCCCTTACCACAGCCGGTGCAACCAAAGCAAGCGCAACCGTAACCCTGCATTACATAAGAGAAGCGGAACACCTCAACGAAGAGCGAAAGATAGAACACCTAGAGCTCATAGAAACACATCAAAAAGCACCCACACATCTAAAAGGGCCAAACACCGCAGAACACAGACACAACACAACACTAAAACAAAGTTATTACCCGGCCATCCTCCTCAGCAACAATGGTGAGCAACTCTTCACTAACGCTCCGGCAACTATCCTGAAGGATCATAACATCACCCACCGATTTACCAAACCGTGTGCCCCCCACAAAAATCCTACCGAACGCGTTAATCGCGTTATCAAAACAAGGGTGGCACAACGTACGAAACAAGACTATCGGAACTGGCAACGGGAATTACCAGAAAAAGCGTTCGCCATAAATACGACCCAACAAAAATCAACCGCCGAAACAAATTTTAACCGCAACTTCGTTGGGCCGAGAGAATCACCAACAAAATATGCCATGGCCGAAGAACCGCCTCCATTCGACGCAGTACCGTGGCCCGCAAATAAGCCACGAATACTGGACGTTAAGATATTCTGGAACCCGCCATTAATAGCCGGCCATCTAAACGCCATCGTATGCGACAAACCAACCGCTGGTGACACTATACCGTATGCACCAAACCGAGAGCCACACGATACTATTAATGGAAACCACGCCCAGACTTCTTTGCCCGGACAATGGCTAAATCGCAAAAGGGTGTAACACGGCGCGTGGGGTGGACGAAGATCACGCCATAATCAAGCTGAAAGAACACTCCAAGATGGTACGATTCGCTGGCTGAGGAGAAGCAAGATCCGACCTAGTTTGATAAGTTTTCTATACATGAAATGTAAATTTAAAATGTAATATAAAAATGTACATATGTATATACCTTAATCTTGAAATGTAAATTTAAAATGAAATTCTACTTGCAATGTAAATTTAAACACAAATGAAATGTACACATTATTGTTGAAAAAAGAGAAGGAAAAAAAATTAATTCATCAATCATAATAATAAAAACATCAACGAACACATATGCACACATGCCGGTCGATCCATCGGATTCAACCGATGATAAAACATACCTGGGCTCTGCCCATGGTAGTTCAGGCCTCCGCGCAAAAACCCTAGAATGCCACAACCTTTCGTCCGCCGAAGTAGGAGGGGGACTGTAACGTAGCAAATACTACGCCACAATATCTATTTCCTATTTAGCGCCCACCCCTAACATCATATTTTCCATTTACTGCCCACCCCTAGTAGTGTATGTACCGACATACATATATACATACATACCGGCCCGACAACCATCGCGCAAGCATAAAGCAAGCCAGCGATGGTGAACGCACAATGCTTGGGAATTTTCATTCGTGGCGCGCTGTGCGCGACAATGCGAGCATAATTCCCAACGTGTTCATAGCTACCTATGAATAAAATTATTGGCCGGAATACACCAGGCACACTTCGCCGTAGGTAAGTGAAGTGCGTGTCGGCCGCCACTGGCGGTCGACAAGGGGTGCCCTTTGGGTTAGGAGGGTGCGTTACAAGGTCTGTTCCACCGATGGTACGCCCCCCCTGCTTATCGGACACCCCGCAGGTTTACCCACATTTCCGGTGAGTAAGACGGGATTCACACCCCTTATTACTCATCGGAAAGGTAATGCACGAGCAGCCTTCTCGGGTAGGAAGGAAACCCGTCCCAAGGCCATTGGCGGGGCGGATTTCCCCACTACTCTGGTAGACTGCTCGAGCCAATATAAATACATTGTAGGGACACCCTTTTGGTCGAGGGGGGTAAAGTTACAAGGTCGGTTCTGCCGATGGTACTTCCCCCCGGCCTATTGGGCAACCCTAATATTTTGCTATCATCTCCTCTGAGTAAGACGGGACTCACCCCCCCTATTACTCAGAGGAAGGGTAATGCACGGATATACGGCTCAGGTAAGAGGGGAACACTTCCCAACGCCTGCGGCGGGACAAACTCCCCTACTACCCTAGCCGAATACCCGAGCCAATATATTGTAGTTAGTTAGCCTCATACTAATATAGGCACACTTCGCCGTAGGTACAACATCATCGCCATCCCGATCCTTGGACATCCCATCCCGCAGTCTAGCCACCACCGTCATCACAGCTATTTGGTGAGAGCCACCGTCACCCCGTAATCTCTCTTCGGGCGTGATCCTAACTACCGCCGTCATTACTACCGCCGTTAGCACCCCTTAGCGAGAGCCACCGTCGTCTTCACCATCTCAGCCACCGCTTAGCTAGCACTCTATCTCCCTCTATCTGTGGAGAGCCGTCGTCCTTGGGTTACACTATATTTTCAGCGACACTACCTAGTGAACATCTCTCTCTCTCTCTCCTGGATTAAAGGTTGTGGATATTTTAGCCTGAGAGCCGCGTGTGTGTGTGTGTTCGAAATAAAAACACTAATTTACTGTGTATTTATTTAGGTGGGGGAAGTGGGACCTCCATCCGACTCTGGATTGACTTGAGCATACCTCAGCCTTTGACCAAACCCACGACCATATGGCCATAGTAGTATAGCGTCCTCTGTCACAAGACGAACAGACTACATGATTCCCTACCTGCACTTTGAGGGAGATCTTAAGGCCACAATAGAGGTGGACGGTTGGCGCAAGGGTGCGCAAATGGCGGACGAGGCGATACATGTGTACACCGATGGTTCCAAAATAGTGGAAGGAGTAGGGTCTGCGGTATACTGCGCTGATCCGGAATTAAGCAGATCCTACAGGCTACCGGATTACTGTAGCGTTTTCCAAGCAGAAATATTAGCCGTAACCAAAGCAGTAGAAACCCTGGAAGAGAATAGCTTAAGCTGCAGCCGTGTTAACTTTTATATTGACAGTCAAGCAGCAATTAAGGCAATAATCTCGCATAGCACAGCATCTAAATGCGTGTTAGAGTGTAAGCAGTCTCTGGAGAGAATCGGGACAGGGAGAAACATACATCTATATTGGGTCCCAGGGCATATGGGAATAGATGGGCATGAAAAAACGGACGAATTAGCTAAAAAGGGCGCATCCCTTGAAGCTTGCTCCGTAGACGTCCCAATTAGATTGGGCGAGATTAAGCGAATGCGAGAGGTGCACATGATCGACCAAGCAGAAAAGGCGTGGGTTCAAGCGCGGGGCTGTAAAGTGTCGAAGATTATGTGTAGGTCTTACAACCTTAGACTAACACAGTTGCATCTATCATTAAAAAGAGAGGACTGTAGACTCATGACGGGTATTCTGACTGGACACTGCCTTCTGGCGTCACATGCCTTTAAATTAGGCTTGGTCAGTGATAGCAGGTGTAGGAAGTGCGGGTTGGAGGAGGAAATGATCGAGCACGTTCTGTGCTCGTGCCCTGCACTTGCCAGGCTAAGACTCCAGCTATTAGGAGTGATACAGCTGTCAGATCTAGAAGCAGCAAGTGGCTTAAGTCCTAGGAAGCTTCTAGTATTTGCCAAGAGGACGGAGTTATTTTATAACATAGGTCCTGGTTTTTGATAGGGTTTTTCAGTTTGGTCGTTAAAATAAACTTCTGGTAACACTACGGACTCAATCAGTCTATGTGAGGTCCTCATGGACCGGCCAGTTCAACCTACCTACCTATATCTTTGGTTTTTGTTTTCTCGTTTATGTTAGTCCTGATGATGACTTCAGGTTGAAGTCGAAATATCGACCAATTAAATATTTTTGAAAAAGGAAAACAAACGTGTTTTATTTCTTATTTTATTTTATTATATTATCTTTTATTTCAAATTAGTTTATTATTATTTAACAGCAACTTGATTGAATCGGAAAATTTCACGTTGAATATTAAACGAAAAAAAACGACCCAAAATCGTTTTCGATTTTAGGTCGAAATATTGCATAGACAGTATATTACCCACTATCTATATATTAATACGCTAACAAAATTTCCATACAATCAATTGGCAGGCTGTTTCGCATACTTAGCATACGTAAAATCATATAAAAGTTATATGAATCGATTCGTATTGATCAGCCGCAGTGCATAGGACTAAATTTGTTAACAAATATTACTCTATTTGTTTATAATTAATAGAAAAAGTTTTTTGTAAATTCGAAAATCTGTGCAACTATCGAAATTGCCATCTGTAGGACGCAATATGTTCACAAACCCCCTGAGTGCATAGCTCCAAATTCTTAATTGTTCCGTTGCTCAAATGTTTCATCTCTACATATGTATATATTTGTACACGCCAAACGCTCATTTTCTGTTGAAATAAAATATTGCTTACCATTGTTTCCAGTTACCTATATTGGTTTGTACCAAAATCTTTAAAAAATTATTCTAAAATAATTGTTAGCACACAAAAAAATTTTAAAGAGAAGTAATAACTTACCGGCCTATTTTTTTGGAGAAATTTTACTTACACGTAAAAGCATAGGTCTTTATTTAACAAATTCTTTGTTTTTCATTTTAGGTGCTTCAAATATAAATAAATCAGAAATAATGTGTCAACTTTTGTTCAAACTCACTAAATTTATTTATTTATAACAATTAATTGCAAATTTGACCCAAATGTTTTTTGCATTTCCAGATTTTATGCTCATTTTGATATATCACGTCTTATAGTGAACAAAAAATAAATAAATTTGCTACAAAGATATTACATTAAAATTTGTATATTGTCTTTTATGCTAATTTATTTTGATATTTGGCGGCCACCGTGGTGTGATGGTAGCGTGCTCCGCCTATCACACCGTCTGCCCTGGGTTCAACTCCCGGGCAGAGCAACATCAAAATTTTAGAAATAAGATTTTTCAATTAGAAGAAAATTTTTCTAAGCGGGGTCGCCCCTCGGCAGTGTTTGGCAAGCACTCCGGGTGTATTTCTGCAATGAAAAGCTCTCAGTGAAAACTCATCTGCTTTGCAGATGCCGTTCGGAGTCGGCATAAAACATGTAGGTCCCGTCCGGCCAATTTGTAGGGAAAATCAAGAGGAGCACGACGCAAATTGGAAGAGAAGCTCGGCCTTAGATCTCTTCGGAGGTTATCGCGCCTTACATTTATTTTTTTTTATTTTGATATTTTTTATTTTATTATATTATCTTTTATTTCAACTTATTTTGTTATTTTTTAAATGCTACTTGATTGAATCGGAAAATTTCACGTTGTATATTAAACGAAAAAAAAACGACCCAAAAAGGTTTTCGATTTTAGGTCGAAATATTGCATAGGCAGTATATTACCCACTATCTATATATTAATACACTAACAAAATTTCCATACAATCAATTGACAGGCTGTTTCGCATACTTAGCATACGTAAAGTCATATAAAAGTTATATAAATCGATTCGTATTGATCAGCCGCAGTGCATAGGACTATTTTTGTTAACAAAAATTACTCTATTTGTTTATAATTAATAGAAAATATTTTTTTTAAATTTGAAAATCTGTGCAACTATCGAAATTGCCATCTGTAGGACGCATTATGTTCACAAACCCCCCTGAGTACGTAGCTCCAAATTCTCAATTGTTCCGTTGCCCAAATGTTTCATCTCTACAAATGTATATATTTGTACACGCCAAACGGTGAAAGAACTACTGCTTCGCTCATTTTCTGTTGAAATAAAATATTGTTTACCATTGTTTCCAGTCACCTATATTGGTTTGTACCAAAATCTTTAAAAAATTGTTCTAAAATAATTGTTTGCACACAAAAAAAATTTTAAAGAGGAGTAATAACTTAACCGGCCTATTTTTTTGGACAAATTTTACTTACACGTAAAAGCATAGGTCTTTATTTAACAGATTCTTTGTTTTTCATTTTAGGTGCTTTAAAAAAAGAAATCAGAAATAATGAGTCAACTTTTGGTCAAACTCACTAAATTTATTTATTTATAACAATTAATTGCAAACTTGACCCAAATGTTTTTTGCATTTCCAGATTTTATGCTCATTTTAGATATAGCACGTCTTATAGTGAACAAAAAGTAAATAAATTGGCTACAAAGATATTACATTAAAATTTGTATATTGTCTTTTATGCTAATTTATTTTGATATTTTTTATTTTATTTTATTATATTATCTTTTATCACGTTGTATATTAAATTTGCTACAAAGATATTACATTAACATTTGTATATTGTCTTTTATGCTAATTTATTTTGATATTTTTTATTTTATTATATTATCTTTTATTTCAACTTAGTTTATTATTATTTAAATGCAACTTGATTGAATCGGAAAATTTCACGTTGTATATTAAACGAAAAAAACGACCCAAAAACGTTTTCGATTTTAGGTCGAAATATTGCATAGGCAGTATATTACCCACTATCTATATATTAATACGCTAACAAAATTTCCATACAATCAATTGACAGGCTGTTTCGCATACTTAGCATACGTAAAATCATATAAAAGTTATATGAAGCGATGCGTATTGATCAGCCGCAGTGCATAGGACTATTTTTATCAACAAATATTACTCTATTTGTTTATAATTAATAGAAAAAGTTTTTTGTAAATTCGAAAATCTGTGCAACTATCGAAATTGCCATCTGTAAGACGCATTATGTTCACAAACCCCCCTGAGTACATAGCTCCAAATTCTCAATTGTTCCGTTGCTCAAATGTTTCATCTCTACATATGTATATATTTGTACACGCCAAACGGTGAGAGAACTACTGCTTCGCTCATTTTCTGTTGAAATAAAATATTGTTTACCATTGTTTCCAATTACCTATATTGTTTTGTACCAAACTCTTTAAAAAATTGTTCTAAAATAATTGTTAGCGCACAAAAAAATTTAAAGAGAAGTAATAACTTAGCCGGCCTATTTTTTTGGGAAAATTTTACTTACACGTAAAAGCATAGGTCTTTATTTAACAGATTCTTTGTTTTTCACTTTAGGTGCTTTAAAAAAAATAAATCAGAAATAATGAGTAAACTTTTGTTCAAACTCACTAAATTCATTTATATATAACAATTAATTGCAAATTTGACCCAAATGTTTTTTGCATTTCCAGATTTTATACTCATTTTAGATATAGCACGTCTTATAGTGAACAAAAAAAAATTAATTTGCTACAAAGATATTACATTAAAATTTGTATATTGTCTTTTATGCTAATTTATTTTGATATTTCTTATTTTCATTTCTATATTTTGTTGGCCTTATTTGATATGATTAAATATATTGGTTTCATGAGCTTGAGGCCGTACAGTAAATAAAACACGTTTATTTTCCTTTTTCAAAAATATTTAATTAGTCGATATTTCGACTTCAACCTGAAGTCACTTGTACATATTTTAAATTGTAAACATTCTTATGTCTTTGGTTTTTGTTTTCTCGTTTATGTTAGTCCTGATGATGACTTCAGGTTGAAGTCGAAATATCGACCAATTAAATATTTTTGAAAAAGGAAAATAAACGTGTTTTATTTCTTATTTTATTTTATTATATTATCTTTTATTTGAAATTAGTTTATTATTATTTAAATGCAACTTGATTGAATCGGAAAATTTCACGTTGTATATTAAACGAAAAAAACGACCCAAAAACGTTTTCGATTTTAGGTCGAAATATTGCATAGGCAGTATATTACCCACTATCTATATATTAATACGCTAACAAAATTTCCATACAATCAATTGACAGGGTGTCTCGCATACTTAGCATACGTAAAATCATATAAAAGTTATATGAATCGATGCGTATTGATCAGCCGCAGTGCATAGGACTATTTTTGTCTACAAATATTACTCTACTTGTTTATAATTAATAGAAAAATTGCCATCTGTAGGACGCATTATGTTCACAAACCCCCCTGAGTACATAGCTCCAAATTCTCAATTTTTCCGTTGCTCAAATACATATGTATATATTTGTTCACGCCAAACGGCGAGAGAACTACTGCTTCGCTCATTTTCTGTTGAAATAAAATATTGTTTACCATTGTTTCCAATTACCTATATTGGTTTGTACCAAAATCTTTAAAAAATTGTTCTAAAATAATTGTTAGCGCACAAAAAAACTTTAAAGAGAAGTAATAACTTAACTGGCCTATTTTTTTGAAAAATTTTACTTACACGTAAAAGCATACGTCTTTATTTAACAGATTCTTTGTTTTTCATTTTAGGTGCTTTAAAAAAAAATAAATCAGAAATAATGAGTCAACTTTTGTTCAAATTCACTAAATTTATTTATTTATAACAATTAATTTCAAATTTGACCCAAATGTTTTTTGAATTTCCAGATTTTATGCTCATTTTAGATATAGCACGTCTTATAGTGAACAAAAAATAAATAAATTTGCTACAAAGATATTACATTAAAATTTGTATATTGTCTTTTATGCTAATTTATTTTGATATTTCTTATTTTCATTTCTATATTTTGTTGGCCTTATTTGATACGATTAAATATATTGGTTTGATGAGCTTGAGGCCGTACAGTAAATAAAACACGTTTATTTTCCTTTTTCAAAAATATTTAATTGGTCGATATTTCGACTTCAACCTGAAGTCATCATCAGGACTAACATAAACGAGAAAACAAAAACCAAACATATAAGAATGTTTACAATTTAAAATATGTACAAACATATATATATATATATATGCTTACGGTATTCAAATTTGTTTATATTTTTTATTTTTTTATTTGATTCCTTTTGAACAAACCTTTCAACAACCTGATCAGTCGATCAAGCACATTATTGCGTGTAAGTTCTATTTGTCCGCATATATATATATATATATGTTTGTACATATTTTAAATTGTAAACATTCTTATATCTTTGGTTTTTGTTTTCTCGTTTATGTTAGTCCTGATGATGACTTCAGGTTGAAGTCGAAATATCGACCAATTAAATATTTTTGAAAATGAAAATAAACGTGTTTTATTTCTTATTTTATTTTATTATATTATCTTTTATTTCAAATTACTTTATTATTATTTAAATGCAACTTGATTGAATCGGAAAATTTCACGTTGAATATTAAACGAAAAAAAACGACCCAAAATCGTTTTCGATTTTAGGTCGAAATATTGCATAGGCAGTATATTACCCACTATCTATATATTAATACACTAACAAAATTTCCATACAATCAATTGGCAGGCTGTTTCGCATACTTAGCATACGTAAAATTATATAAAAGTTATATGAATCGATTCGTATTGATCAGCCGCAGTGCATAGGACTATTTTTGTCAACAAATATTACTCTATTTGTTTATAATTAATAGAAAAATTTTTTGTAAATTCGAAAATCTGTGCAACTATCGAAATTGCCATCTGTAGGACGCATTATGTTCACAAACCCCCCTGAGTACATAGCTCCAAATTCTCAATTGTTCCGTTGCTCAAATGTTTCATCTCTACATATAAATATATTTGTACACGCCAAACGGTGAGAGCACTACTGCTTCGCTCATTTTCTGTTGAAATAAAATATTGTTTACCATTGTTTCCAATTACCTATATTGGTTTGTACCAAAATCTTTAAAAAATTGTTCTAAAATAATTGTTAGCCCACAAAAAAATTTTTTAAAGAGAAGTAATAACTTAACAGGCCTATTTTTTTTGGACAAATTTTACTTACACGTAAAAGCATAGGTCTTTATTTAACAGATTCTTTGTTTTTCATTTTAGGTGCTTTAAAAAAAATAAATCAGAAATAATGAGTCAACTTTTGTTCAAACTCACTAAATTTATTTATTTATAACAATTAATTGCAAATTTGACCCAAATGTTTTTTGCATTTCCAGATTTTATGCTCATTTTAGATATAGCACGTCTTATAGTGAACAAAATATAAATAAATTTGCTACAAAGATATTACATTAAAATTTGTATATTGTCTTTTATGCTAATTTATTTTGATATTTCTTATTTTTTTTATTATATTATCCTTTATCAGGTTGTATATTAATTTTGCTACAAAGATATTACATTAAAATTTGTATATTGTCTTTTATGCTAATTTATTTTGATATTTCTTATTTATTTTATTATATTATCTTTTATATCAACTTAGTTTATTATTATTTAAATGCTACTTGATTGAATCGGAAAATTTCACGTTGTATATTAAACGAAAAAAAAACGACCCAAAACCGTTTTCGATTTTAGGTCGAAATATTGCATAGACAGTATATTACCCACTATCTATATATTAATACGCTAACAAAATTTCCATACAATCAATTGACAGGCTGTTTCGCATACTTAGCATACGTTAAATCATATAAAAGTTATATGAATGGATCCTTATTGATCAGCCGCAGTGCATAGGACTATATTTGTTAACAAATATTACTCTATTTGTTTATAATTAATAGGAAAAGTTTTTTGTAAATTCGAAAATCTGTGCAACTATCGAAATTGCAATCTGTTTTACGCATTATGTTCACAAACCCCCCTGAGTACATAGCTCCAAATTCTCAATTGTTCCGTTGCTCAAATGTTTCATCTCTACATATGTATATATTTGTACACGCCAAACTACTGCTTCGCTCATTTTCTGTTGAAATAAAATATTGTTTACTATTGTTTCCAGTTACCTATATTGGTTTGTACCAAAATCTTTAAAAAATTGTTCTAAAATAATTGTTAGCACACAATAAAATTTTAAAGAGAAGTAATAACTTACCGGCCTATTTTTTTGGACAAATTTTACTTACACGTAAAAGCATAGGTCTTTATTTAACAAATTCTGTGTTTTTATTTTTAGGTGCTTTAAATAAAAATAAATCAGAAATAATGTGTCAACTTTTGTTCAAACTCACTAAATTTATTTATTTCTAACAATTAATTGCAAATTTGACCCAAATGTTTTTTGCATTTCCAGATTTTATGCTCATTTTAGATATAGCACGTCTTATAGTGAACAAAAAATAAATAAATTTGCTACAAAGATATTACATTAAAATTTGTATATTCTCTTTTATGCTAATTTATTTTGATATTTCTTATTTTATTTTATTATAATATCTTTTATCACGTTGTATATTAAATTTGCTACAAAGATATTACATTAAAATTTGTATATTGTCTTTTATGCTAATTTATTTTGATATTTCTTATTTTATTTTATTATATTATCTTTTATTTCAACTTAATTTATTATTATTTAAATGCTACTTGATTGAATCGGAAAATTTCACGTTGTATATTAAACGAAAAAAAACGACCCAAAAACGTTTTCGATTTTAGGTCGAAATATTGCATAGGCAGTATATTACCCACTATCTATATATTAATACGCTAACAAAATTTCCATACAATCAATTGACAGTCTGTTTCGCATACTTAGCATACGTAAAAGCATATAAAAGTTATATGAATCGATTCGTATTGATCAGCCGCAGTGCATAGGACTATATTTGTTAACAAATATTACTCTATTTGTATATAATTAATAGAAAATTTTTTTTGTAAATTCGAAAATCTGTGCAAATATCTAAATTGCCATCTGTAGGACGCATTATGTTCACAAACCCCCCTGAGTACATAGCTCCAAATTCTCAATTGTTCCGTTGCTCAAATGTTTCATCTCTACATATGTATATATTTGTACACGCCAAACGGTGAGAGAACTACTGCTTCGCTCATTTTCTGTTGAAATAAAATATTGTTTACCATTGTTTCCAGTTACCTATATTGGTTTGTACCAAAATCTTTAAAAAATTGTTCTAAAATAATTGTTAGCACACAAAAAAACTTTAAACAGAAGTAATAACTTAACCGGCATATTTTTTTGGACAAATTTTACTTACACGTAAAAGCATAGGTCTTTATTTAATAGATTATTTGTTTTTCATTTTAGGTGCTTTAAAAAAAAATAAATCAGAAATAATGAGTCAACTTTTGTTCAAACTCACTAAATTTATTTATTTATAACAATTAAGTGCAAATTTGACCCAAATGTTTTTTGCATTTCCAGATTTTATGCTCATTTTAGATATAGCACGTCTTATAGTGAACAAAAAATAAATAAATTTGCTACAAAGATATTAAATTAAAATTTTTATATTGTCTTTTATGCTAATTTATTTTGATATTTCTTATTTTATTTTATTATATTATCTTTTATTTCAAATTAGTTTATTATTATTTAAGTGCAACTTGATTGAATCGGAAAAGTTTACAACGTAACTACTGCTTCGCTCATTTTCTGTTGAAATAAAATATTGTTTACCATTGTTTCCAGTTACCTATATTGGTTTGTACCAAAATCTTTAAAAAATTGTTCTAAAATAATTGTTAGCACACAAAAAAAATTTAAACAGAAGTAATAACTTAACCGGCCTATTTTTTTGGACAAATTTTACTTACATGTAAAAGCATAGGTCTTTATTTAACAGATTCTTTGTTTTTCATTTTAGGTGCTTTTAAAAAAAAAAATCTGAAATAATGAGTCAACTTTTGTTCAAACTCACTAAATTTATTTATCTATAATAATTAATTGCAAATTTGAAACAAATGTTTTTTGCATTTCCAGATTTTATGCTCATTTTAGATATAGCACGTCTTATAGTGAACAAAAAATAAATAAATTTGCTACAAAGATATTACATTAAAATTTGTATATTGTCTTTTATGCTAATTTATTTTGATATTTCTTATTTTATTTTATTATATTATCTTTTATTTCAACTTAGTTTATTATTATTTAAATGCAACTTGATTGAATCGGAAAATTTCACGTTGCATATTAAACGAAAAAAAACCACCCAAAAAAGTTTTCGATTTTAGCTCGAAATATTGCATAGGCAGTATATTACCCACTATATTTATTATTAGGCTAACTTTTTTTTATTATATGCCCATTAATCGGATGCTTAGATCCCATAATCCAAATTTTTTTATGTCGCTTAAAATTATGAAATCAATTTTATTTTAGTAAATATGTTTGCGTGAATAATTTCAATGTTGTTGTTTCTTTTTCTTTTTTTCTAATTTATTCTGCTTTGCTATATCTTAGTATTATATCGTTCACAGACGATATTTTATGGTAGATATCAATGTTTACAAATTTAATACAAATTAATTACGTACATAGATCTCAATGGGAATCCCAACATTAAATATCTGAATATTAGAATCTTCATATTCCCACAATGATAACAGTAAAACCCGGAAAAAGGTCCAAGTGCACTTATTGCGTTTTTATATGGAACTGTTTATTCACATCACTTAATTTTTTCGCACTTTAAGTACTTTATTTTTTTTCTTTCATTTAAATTTCTTTAGTAAACTCTGCCTTCTTTCTCATTACATAATTTTTTTATATTTTTATTTTTTATGAAGGTATCCTCTATTTATTTTATTTATTTATTAGTCTACAAATTTAACAATTAATCAGACCAAATATAATTACGGATTACAGAAGAAATTACAGATGCATAAATAGTGAGCAAAATTATATTATAAAATATGTATATCTATTAATAAATCAGTTGTCGGGATGAACTGTGATGCCGAGCAACGGAGTTCATTATCAGTGCTGCAAAAATTTCTTTTCGACAGATCCCAATTTTTCGCTTTGAATCTGATAACTTACTAACGATAAAAAAAGAGTTTTAGTGACATAGGGGTCATTGAATTCCTTTGACCACCTTTTTACGAAAGCCAAAGTCCCTCTAGATAGAGCTGGGTAGTAATGATTACTTTAGGTATTCAATTACCGTCGATTCCCCATTACTTGAGGAAAGTAATCGATTCCTTTCCTCCACAGCAAAGGAATTGATTACACTTCAATACCTCAAAAAAAAAAAAATACCAAAAGTAATTTCATTTTTTTGAGGCTCGATTACATTTTTATACGCGTTTATAGCGTGCTTTGCACACAGAGTATATTAACTTTGATTGGATAACGATTGGTTGTACAGCTATAAAGGAATCGAGATAGGTATAGACTTCCATATATCAAAATCATAATTATTGAAAAACAAGTAAGGAAGGTTAAGTTCGGGCGTAACCGAACACTACATACTCAGTTGAGAGCTATGGTGACAACATAAAGGAAAATAACCATGTAGGAAAATGAACCGAGGGAAACCATGGAATGTGTTTGTATGACATGTGTATCAAATGAAAGGCATTAAGAGTATTTTATGAGGGACTGGGTCATAGTTGTATAGGTGGACGCCATTTAGAGATATCGCCATAAAGGTGGATCAGGGTTGACTCTAGAATTTGTTTGTACGATATGGGTATCAAATGAAAGGTGTTAATGAGTATTTTAAAAGCGAGTAATCCTTGATTCCATAGGTGGACGCCGTTTCGAGATATCTCCATAAAGGTGGACCAGGGGTGACCCCATAATTTGTTTGTACAATATGGGTATCAAAAAAAAGGTAATAATGAGTATTTTAAAAGGGAGTGATCCTTAGTTCCATAGGTGGACGCCGTTTCGAGATATCGCCATAAAGGTGGACCAGGAGTGAATCTAGAATTTGTTTGTACGATATGGGTATCAAATTAAAGGTATTAATGAGGGTTTTAAAAGGGAGTGGTGGTTGTTGTATAGGTGGTCGCATTTTCGAGATATCGCCATAAAGGTGGACCAGGGGTGACTCTAGAATGCGTTTGTACGATATGGGTATCAAATGAAAGGTATTAATGAGTATTTTAAAAGGGAGTAATCCTTAGTTCCATAGGTGGACGGCGTTGCGAGATATCGCCATAAAGGTGACCCATTTTGTATGATATGGGTGGAATTTATTTTGTATGATATGGGTACCAAATGAAAGGTATTAATTAGTATTTTAAAAGGCGTGGGCCTAAGATCTATAGATGGACGCCTTTTCGAGATATCGCCATAAATATGGACCAGGGGTGACTCTAGAATTTGTTTGTACGATATGAGTATCAAATGAAAGGTGTTAATAAGTATTTTAAGAGGACGTGGGCCTTAGTTCTATATGTGGACGCCTTTTCGGAATATCGTTATAAAAGTGGACCAGGGTTGACTCTAGAATGCGTTTGTACAATATGAGTATCAAACGAAAGGTGTTAATAAGTGTTTTAAAAGGGAGTGGGCCTTAGTTCTATGGGTGGACGCCTTTTCGGGATATCGCCATAAACGTGGACCAGGGGTGACTCTAGAATGCGTGGTGTTAATGAATATTTTAAAAGGGCGTGGGCCTTAGTTCTATAGGTGGACGCCTTTTCGAGATATCGCCATAAAGGTGGACCAGATTTCATCAAGATACCTCAAAATTTACTCAAGTTATCGTGTTAACGGACAGACGGACGGACGGACATGGCTCAATCGAATTTTTTTCGATACTGATGATTTTGATATATGGAAGTCTATATCTATCTCGATTCCTTTATACCTGTGCAACCAACTGTTATCCATTCAAAGTTAATATACTCTGTGAGCTCTGCTCAACTGAGTATACAAATGGAATAAACCACTTCTAAAATAAACAACTCAAATAAAAACCCTCTTTAATATAAAAACTGGAAATTGAGAAAAAAAAATAAATTATGCAGAGAACAATAAATAATTGCATTTCGACTCTAAAAGCGAATGGTGTATCCACAGAAAGTTGGGACCCAATGCCTATATATTTTTCTGCCTCACAACTCCCAGACGAATCGCTCGCGTTATGAGAATAGTCCCTAAATTCTCGAAAGGAATTACCTCCCTGGTCAGAAATGGCCGAGTTCCTCACTAGTCGTTATGAGGTGGTCGAACTGCTAACCACTAACAGACCAAATAAACTTAAGTAAATTCAGCCTAGTTTGACGTCCCGCTCTTCCACTCCTACCTTTCAACCGTTCCAATATCAGAACAAGTCTCACTCGTTCCATAGCGAGCAAAATCACTACGCCTCATGTAAGTAAGCTATGTAACTCCATAGTACAGGTTTACAAGTATGATATGTATGAGAAGGAAGCAATTCCTTTGTCTTTCTAACACATTGCAGTTTGACACTTCGGTCAGTGTCAAACTATTGTGGAACTCAGTGGAACCTGCGTGGAACATGCGTTTGGCACTGAACGAAGTGTCAAAATTACCGGGGTTGTTTCGTTGGAAGCGACGCAGGGAATTAAAATAAGGAGCGGAATATCAGATATGGGTTGCTGTGATGGTAAATTTTTTGAACGAATTTAGTATGAAAATGTAGTGCACCTATATGGGTCCTACAGAAAAAATCTTGAATTGGGATATCTGAGGAGGCGTAGTTATTCCAGTATTAAGAATACAAACACGGGTGCTAAGTTTTTCTACCCGTTCAAAAGTTCTCCGCGAAAAACAGTTTGAAACCGAGGTTGACTGCAATAACCCGTCAAAAAATGTGGAAAGAGAAATAAAAAGAAGCGTTTTGTCCTTTTATCAATAGCCCAAAGGCGAAAAAGTATTCGAATTATTGGAAGCGAGCAAAAACGCGTCTATTAATACCTCCCCCCCACGGTTTTGGTCGTGTTTTAGCAATCGTCCCCGGTAATAAAGTATCACAATTTGTTAATTAAAATTGTCGAAAACATATGGATTCCAAAGAGGGATGTAATTAAGTGCTCGTTTGAAAGTAAATAAGGGCATTTCTTTGTAAAATTACGATAAAACTTGTACGCAGTTTTCGTTAGCAGCTACTACACTTTTCTTGGACCTAAAAAGTACAACAATGCCAAATAGCATCCACAAAAAAAAACGAACAAGAACAAGCATTTTATCAGGTGAGCGTGGCTGTGTATGTGCGTGCTGCTACATATCCTACTTGTAGACCTGTACTATGATGTAACTCCGCTCACTCTATGATGAGTTGCACAAAAATCAAAGAACTCTCAGTTGCAGATAGAAACATGTTTGTTAGATAAAAAAAAAATACTGCAAAAACTGTTTGGCGTACTCTCACTCTGAAAGAGAGTGTAAAAGTAGCTTCACCTGCGTATATAGCCAAAAGTGGCATCACTCCCTTTTCCATTACCCAGAAAACCACCAAACGGAATACAACGACAAAAAGTCTACAAAAAATCCGTCACATCTCACCCGACTTTCGAAGAAGAAAGGCCAATCACCTCAAGACGGCCCGCAGCGACAAATTTACATCATGTATCTCAAAGCAGTGATGGAAACGATATCTCATATTTCTCGAGTAGTAGCGAAAGAACCCTACTACCCACAGCAATGGTTCCCATTGAGCATAACAGAGTAATAACTAACCTCAGAGCTCGCATAGACCCAGGATCTGAAAAAACATTTGTAACCTCTCGTGTAAAAAAGCTGCTTCTTCCACGAACAACAAAAAGCCTCTTCAAAATACAGGGTATGGGCGGTGGTAGAGTCCAAAACTCGAACAAAATATGTTCACTAACGATATATTCCCCAGACGTCACAACAAAAATTGCAACTCACGCGATAACACTTCCCCAATTAACTCATTTCCTGCCATCTTTCATGGTAACGCAGATTGATCTCAAGCAATATTCCTCACTCCCACTCGCGGATCCCAACTGCTACACACCCGTCAGAACAGATATGGTGATTGGTAGCGACATTCACCCTAAAATACTTATATGTGGTATGAAAAACGATGTTGGTGGAAGCCTATTAGCCCAAAATTCAATATTTGGGTGGATATTAAGCGGGCCCCTCTCGAAAAATATATCAGCATTATCCACTCAGACGAAAGCTCAGAAGATTGCTTAGGTGACCTACTCAAAACAAACTCTGTGAAGAACAATATAGAGAGACAACTTGTCGGTGAGAAGACGGACGATATGTGGTGAAACAGCCATTCAAGTCACAATTCCCGATGGCCTTAGGGAACTCTAGACCCGCTACACAATAACAATACCTCAGCATTGAACGAAGCCTCCAAAGGAAAGTGGAATTCAAAGCAAAGCTAACCAAAGTCCTGGGCGAATATTTAACACTCGACCACATGGAACTTACAAGCTCACGCGAAATTATACGTGATGTTAAATACCTCCCTTTTTACCTCCTACGTCACGCAGTGATAAACTCGACAGCACGACTACGAAAGTTAGAGTAGTTTGCAATGCCTCTAAATTTTCTAACACAGGTCTCTCACTCAATAACGTACTATACACATACCCCACTCTCCAAAATGACCTCATGCTTATCATTCTTAAATGGCTACATTGAAAAATGTATCGCCAGATATACGTTTACAAGGAAGATCAAGATTTTCAGAGAATTTTGTTTCGTAAATCCCTCGACGGTCCGATAGAAGACTTCATACAGTCACACCTGTTGCAACTGTGCCCCATATTTGGCCCTTAGAACGGTCCACGAATTGGCCAAGGATCACTGCAAAAACAAAAATATAATTGCAGAAATTCCAAAAGGTAATGATTACCCAAATAAATTGATATACAGGCTACTCAACAGGTATCAAGCACCAAACAGCAACACTAATACGTCAAATACCCAAATCAATACCAACAACCAACAACAACATATTACCAAAACTTAACGCAGAAGATAACTAAAAAGATCAAAGCGTACACAAACAATATACGATTTGCCTTCAAAGACAGGAACAACTATAAAAAACAATGAAAGATAACATCCCACCAAAAAACATTGTATACGAAATTGACTGCGTTGACTGCCAACGTAAAAGAAGCTGTATAGGCACCATATCACAAAAACTATATAAGCGACTGGGTCAACATAGCAAAGATGTTGAAAACAAACGCACAGAAAAAAGTGATCTTGCTCAACATGCCATTACTTTTGGGCACAAATTTTATTTTGATAATGCCCAAGTAATAGCAAGAGAAACACACTGGCAAAAGAGAATGCTTCTGTAAGAAATACACATAAAAGCAGACAAACACTGTGTAAACAATAGAAATATAGAAGCAAGAAATATTAGCGACATCTATGCGTGTATACTCAAATGAAATTGCAATAATCCATCAAGCATGTATTCGGCGGTGACCAACAAACGTACATATGTACAGCCCCGAGGCGTAGTTTCCTGAGATGTCACAGTGGCCAGGATCCCATAATATGCTTAGATTGCAATTTTCAGCTAGTTTGTTGGGGGTTTCTCTGCACTTCAATGCCACTAGTGACGAGGTGTTACTGCATTGCAGGGATTTTATGGCAGCGTGGCTGTCAGAGAAAATTGAAACAGAATTGGTCACTTGCAGGTTAGCAAGATAGAGGGCTGCTTCCCCTATAGCTATCAGTTCAGCCTGAAAAACACTGCAGTGGTCGGGTATCATCGGCCTAAACACCCGCGCTGTTAGCTCTGCTTACTCCAAACTGGAAAAAGAAGCGGTAAGGATGGGTTCGATGGTGAATGAGGACAAAACGAAGTACCTGCTGTCATCGAGCAAAGAGTCAGCGCATATGCGCCTTGGCAACCACGCTACTGTTGGCAGCCATAATTTCGAAATAGTAAAAGACTTCGTTTATTTGGGAGCCAGCATCAATACTAGCAACAACATCAGCACTGAAATCCAGCGAAGAATCAATCTTGCCAATAAATGCTACTTTGGACTAGGTAGGCAATTGAAAAGTAAAGTCTTCTCTCGGCGAACGAAAATCATACTCTACAAGTCACTTGTGGTATCCGTCCTGCTTTATGGGGCAGAAGCATGGACCATGACAACATCAGATGAAGCGGCTTTGGAAGTGTTCGAGAGAAAAGTTCTTCGAAAGATTTATGGACCTCCACGCGTTGGCGATGGCGAGTACCGAAGAAGATTTAATGATGAGAAGTACGAGCTATACGCAGACATCAACATAGTCCAGCGAATTAAAACGCATCGTCTGCACTGGCTAGGTCATGTTATGCGAATAAAAGATGATGCTCCGGCCAAGAAAGTGTTTCTATCGGAACCCGCCTATGGAAGCAGAGGTAGAGGGCGGCCCCAACTCCGTTGGAAGGACCAGGTGGAAAACGCTTTAACCTCACTTGGTGTTACCAATTGGCGCCGGTTGGCGGAGCGAAGGAGCGATTGGCGCGCCTTGTTGGACGGCCATAACCGTTGAGACGGTTAAGCGCCAATTAAGTAAGTAAATAAGGTCGGGTAAGCGAAAGCTCTCACTTAGATTGAGCTTCTCCGAGAATATTCCGCTGCCGACTCTGTTGTTTAATTTAGAGCCATCTGTAAAAACGGAGATATCTTGAGATCCCGGCTCCTCGCCGTTTGCCCACTCGTTCCTCTCTGGGATTCTTGCGGAAAATTTGTTGTCCCAGCAATGGGACGATGTTGTATGGTCTAATTTCAAGAAGGTTTCGGGGACTTGCTTCAGGATCCGGGTGTGACCATGGTTCGATAGCGTTGAGCCTTGCCGCGTTGCACGAGGCACAGTATCTACCATATAGATCAGTTGGGAGAAGGAATAATATGATTTCAAGTGCTTTGGTGGGAGTGGAGGGGAGGACACCGCTGGTAAGCATTGCCGCCATCCTCTGCACTCTCGTTAGAGGTACTAAGACATTTTTTTTAGTTCAGGAGAGTCTTAAGTTGTTCCATGTTCAAATTTAAGTCGAATTTCAAAAGCAACCAATATTGATCATGATTTTTTGCCTGGGCCTTCAAACAGTGAGGAGACAATAAAAACATCAAACAAAAATTCATGTTTACATGTATCGGAAATCGCAAAGTTTTCGTGGTGACACCGATGAAGGTTCATCTTCAAAAAGTCTTCCAACAATACCACCAACTCTGTATCAAAGTCCAGATTATTTAAACTTCGATATCGGTAGCATGAATAATGAGTTTTTGCAATCTGAAAAAGTCAACGAAATAATTCGTCGAGGTCATCAAAAGTGTCCTGCTATTTTTCCACGTGATTTTTATGACGAGGCATTTCCTACCTCGTTGGTAAACAGAATCTTGCCAAATGGAGAGAAAGTGGAACGTGACTGGTTAGTGTCGAGTGCCAGTAGCAATGCTTTTTATTGCCTACCATGTCGTCTGTTAAGCACCAATACTTTAAATCGACTTAAAATTTGTTTTCCTGGCGGGTATTTGAAATTCTAGGTATGCAAGAAGCTATACAATAAACTACCATCACACGAAAATACTCTGTGAGGACCCCAAAACCGAGGGTTTTGTACCCTCACAACATATACCTATTTTTTCATTTTTTCACAAAAATTTTATACAATAATTGAATTTAACCCTGAATTTAACATTTATATATTTTTACGACATGTACTCTATCTTTATGAATTACACGTCAAAATACATATATGCTGTT
This sequence comes from Eurosta solidaginis, assembly GCF_040869045.1. Lineage (NCBI taxonomy): Eukaryota > Metazoa > Arthropoda > Insecta > Diptera > Tephritidae > Eurosta > Eurosta solidaginis. The sequence goes on along the minus strand of NC_090324.1, from coordinate 33,574,758 downwards.
GTATATTGAATTATTATTTACTAAATTGAGGGACAAAGCAGACTTGCGCACTTTTGCACGCAAGCAAAATATTTAAATTTTTCGCCCACATAAATTTCAAATATAGGTCACCCTAACATACACTAAAATATTTGGAAGGGAGTTGGATACGCACAAAACACAAAATTGCGCCGGTCAACCAACCATTTGCGCATCCAGTGCACTCAACTAGAAATACAACATATGTACATAATAATTTGGATAAACAGGGATCAGCAGCAAAAGTCGCCAAATTGGAACTTTTCTATACATACTTACACACGAGCATACGACACACCAACGCACGCCGTAAGCAGAAGTCGAAAGCATCAAGCGAGGCCAACGCACCATCAGAAAAAAGCGACAGCGAACATACGCATAAACACAAATGGTTTAATTCAATAGGTAAAGCGAAGATTGGAAAACACGGCAGGCAAACAACAAATGTATGTAGGAAATTAGGTACACTGTTCGCTATGTATATTAGGGCTCCTGAAAATTGGGATACTAAATGCCGGGATAGCGGATTATCCACATGATCGAAAGTATGCATATATATATATATATATATATATATATATACATGTGTACAAATCATAGGCATGATAATGGAATAAGGGAAAACGTATGTTAGCATGTAAGCGTATGTATGCACTAATCGAATGCAGCGAAAATAGCGTTAAACTAGTATTCGATTTTTGCATTTCCACCTTTTATAATTGTTATTATTGTTATTGTAAAATTACTGACTGCCTGAGCGCAGTCCTACATAATTTTTTAACGGAGGAATTGTTACTGAAAACGACAACGAGAAATGGCAGGATCGGCTTACAGACCTAGCTCTACAACACGCAAGGACGACATCTACACTAAACATACCACAGCCAAATAGTCTGTCGACATCTTCAAGTGCTACGAAAACGGATGACGATAATACAACCGGCGCACCCAACCACCACAGGGTCCCACAACCTCCACTATATGCGATGCAACAACCAGGCACATACGCAACCACTATGGACCGGGTAAAAAAATGGGGTTTAAAATACGACGGGGGCAAGCATCCTCTAGGGTTCATAGAACGTGTAGAAGAACTAGCAGAAGGATACGAAATAAACGTCAGCTCTATACCAAGGGCATTGCCGGAGCTACTCAAGGACAAAGCGCTGGTTTGGTACCGAAATAACAACCGGAGCTGGAAAGAGTGGGACTCATTCCAGAAGGATTTCCTAAAATTTTTCCTCAGCTCCAGATATTTTGAACAGTTGGATGGCGAGATACGTGCACGCATGCAAAGACCAGGAGAGAAATTCAAGGATTATGTGCTAGCACTACAAGGGCTGATGCGACGTGCCGCCTACACCGAAGACCAAAAGCTAAACCGCATATACAGGAAATCCCGCAGAGATATCCAGCTGTATGTTAAAAGAGGCGAGGTCAGCAACCTGGAAGAATTGGTAAGTTTGTTAGAAGATTATGAAAATATTACCCCTGACAGAGATCCGATGCGACCAACGGCAAGACCATTTGTACCACGGCGCCAAGAAGAATGTTACCAATACATACAGGCGGAGGAGCGAGAACGGCAGGCAGAGGCACAACCATCCCAGAAGTCAGACGCGGCACCAAGATATATCGGTATAAGTACGGCGTGCAGACGATGCGGAGGAGGCAGCCATGTCGCATACGGTCGCCGCAGCACTCGCATAGAATTCTGCTGGACATGCGGAAACGTAGGCACACTCAAACGAAACTATTGTAGACGAATGCAGGGAAACGGCCAGAACCCCATTGGCACCGAGGAGTGGGGTCTCCCCAAACGCAACCTCGGGAGAACTAAACACGTTGAGACAGACAAAGGGCCTGATCTTTTCAAACATCACATTGAATGGCGAGGAGGTGGTGGACGCAATCGATACAGGGGCGACCCGAAACTTTGTAAGTGGAACAATGGCAAGGAGGCTGAAGAAAGGTGTATTCAAGACAATAGAAACGCGAGTGATACTGTGAGATGGCAGATTTAAAACGATCGTAGAAGCGGTAGATGCAGAAGTGAGAATGGGTAACCAAGTGCTGCGAAATGAAATGCTAATCCTATCAGGACTAGTCGACGAAGTGGTGCTTGGAACGGATTACCTGGCGAAGGTGAACATGGAGATGAGATGCGGAGAACAAACGCTAATATTGAACACAGACAATCAGGAGGAGGAAGCGATCACATGTACAAGAATGGTCGAAAGTAGTCACGAACATAACCAAAGTTGCGAATACACACGAGTCGGTGAGTAAATTTCTCAGCAAAGAATTACAGATGTTCGAGGATATAGCAGGGCTATCCAAAGTGGCCACGCAAAAGATAGTGATGAGAGACGGCCGCCCCATAAAACAAAGGTATTACCCGAAGAATCCAAAGGGAAAGTTAAACGTGGTGACAGATGCACTTTTGAGACAGCCGATGGACGAGCAACTAAGCACGTTGACGGTGGGGCAAGGAAAATACGAGTGCAAGTGGCTAAAAGCGAAGATATCAGAAGTGGGAGAGGCTCCGGAGAATTTCCCAGACTATGTGATCGAGGACGGAAAGCTATACAGGAGAGTAGAGAGTCAATTTGATGGTGAAGATGCAGTACCGTGGAAGCTATGTGTACCGACCCCACAGAGACGCAGAGTGCTGGCGGAAATTCATGAAACACCAAGCGCAGGACACATGGGCGTTCGAAAATCTATTGCACGAGCGAAGACATGATATTACTGGCCCGGAATGTTCAGAGACGTAAGGAAATACATACAGCAATATCATGGATGTCAGGTATACAAACCTAGTCAACAACATGCCGCGGGTAAGATGTTAACTAAAATCCCAGAACAAGTGGACAACAGTGTGTGCAGACTTTATTGGTCCAATGCCACGCTCAAAACATGGTAATACAACGGCATTTGTTTTCGTTGACAGATTTTCAAAATGGGTGGAGATAGTGGCAATTAGAAAGGCAACAACAGAGAGCGTAATACGGGGATTTAGAGAGAGAATTTTGGCACGATTTGGCATTCCAAAGGTATTAATTACAGACAACGGAGCGCAGTTCGTGAGCAAAAGTTTTAAGAAGTATTCGGAGGAGCTTGGCGTAAAACACCAGCTGACAGCACCATACACCACGCAGGAGAATCCGACAGAAAGGGCGAACCGCAACATCAAGAGGATGATAGCACAGTTTTCAGGGAATGAGCAGAGAACATGGGACGAGCTGATACCAGAGATAACACTCGCATTAAACACAAGCGTATGTGAATCGACTGGGTACAGTCCAGCATATGTAGTACAAGGCAGAGAACCAAGGATCCCCAATAGCCTTTATGACGAGCATATATTCTGTACAGGTGAAAGAGTGGCTAATCCAGCGGAGAAATCGATGAAGATGAAGGAGATATTCGAGATGGTACGACGGAAGTAGGAGCGAGCATCAGAAGAGCAAGCAAAGCATTATAATTTAAGAAGAAGGCAATGGCGACCGGCTATAGGTGACCTAGTGCCGGTAAAGGAGTATCAGCTGTCAAAAGCGGTGGATAACTTTGCGCCAAACTAGCGCCCAAGTACAGTGGACCACACCGGGTAGCGAACTTTGTATCACCAGTGATCGCAGAGCTAGACAAAGTTTTCAGAGGAAGGAGGAGGACAGCCCACTTAAGTGAGCTGAAAGCATACCACGTAACCGCCGCCGCCGACAACAACGAATCCAGGAAGCAAAGGCATCAACGGAGTAACAAGAAGAACGCTAGTGAAGATAAAATCACGTCAACATCGTCCAATCGAACAGCAAACCATATTTTCCGAGGTACAACAACAGAGAGAGAACAGCGAGGTAGACATTTGCGGTACGCTTACACAATTCAGCGAAGAAGCCGAGAAACAACAAGGAGAGAACCAAAGTACAAGCCAACAACTGGTAGTATACAGAGACGCCCAAGTGCAAAACAATGCGGAGAATCCGGTACAGGTCACTCGAGGAACCCAAGAACAGATCGCCAGAGAACCGATACATGGAACAAGATTACACCTAGGGAGGCAGTTCGCTATAGCGGCCTTAAACGAGCACACGCCCCGAGACAACTCCGGAATAACGGACTATTACGTGAGATTCTACTGCAACTCGACTCAAATCGGTAGTAACGTAGATGCCCAATCGGAACAGTATCAAATCATACATGAAGAAATTTCATTTCAAGAAGTACCCGGACTTCGAATAAACCACTAAAGCCCGGTAAACTCTAACAACAATTATATAATCACATAAATGTACTCCCTAACTGGGCTCATGATATACCGCGTTTTTACAAAAGGAAAAAATAACAATCCACCATATACGGTGGGTACACCCTAAGGAAAATCCACCAGTTTTTTATTTAAAGTACAGGATAGCATCATACATACCACCAACTGGAAGGGCAGCGACGAGCAACAACATAGCAACATCCTGATGAAAGTTACAATAACTAATTCGGTAAGAAGGATTGAGTGATACCCGCTGCCAGGGAAAGTACCGTCTAGCGCGTCAAAAGAAAACATATATAAGCCGGGCCGCGGCAGGCCAAACCACAAAGCATCGTAAAGCGAGTAACAACGAACACACATAATTTTTCCGAAGAACAAAGTGAAGGGTGCGAGTGGGCCCCATTGAGAATGCGGCTACGGCGAACGGCATCGGCTGCCACGTACGAGGAGGAATACGGCGATGAAAGCACCGAAGAGTATAAGTCCGAATCCGAGGAGTGGGCCGTCGTTCGGGACCCTACACCTATTCCCATTTCCTCAGAGAGCGAGGACGAAGACGACAACGAACCACCACCAAAACAGCAGGGCGAGCTCTCGGTACGCCAGAACGACGAAGAGGTACAGGGCCGGGGGTTCGTCGAATACAGGCGACACGTCGCCTTCCGAATGCGGATATGCGACCCAAAACGAAGACGGAACCCCCGACCAAGGTGAGGATCGGGGAGGCGATAGACGGAGCACTGGACCAAGATGGTAGCCAAACATTAAGCCGTAAGGCCAACGGGATCAACGGCAGCCCAAATGACAGCAACAACGACGACAGCAAAATATTAAGCCGTATGGCCAGCGGGGTCGACGGCAGCCCCAAAGACAGAAATAGCGACACCTTGAGCCTGATGGCCAGCGAGGCTAACGACAGCCATGACGACGCAGGCAGCATCTTAAGGGAGATAGCGCGCTGGCTGAACGAAGCCCAGACCACCACAGCGGCCTGCTGGGACAACCAATCCGATATTGACCCACCACCCCAGGAAATCTTGGAAGAGATACGAAGACACCTGGACCAACCAGAGCGACGTACCCGACAATCCTTCCAGCGCAGTGTGGGCGGGCACTGCTTCCGAGTACGGATCACACGGAACGGCATGGTGACTGTAAGCTTCGCTGCGGTAGGTGAGGGGGGAGTGTGAGGACCCCAAAACCGAAGGTTTTGCACCCTCACAACATATACCTATTTTTTCATTTTTTCACTTACATTTTATACAATAATTGAATTTAATCCTGAATTTAACATTTATACATTTTTACGACATAAATCTTATATCTTTATGAATTACACGTCAAAATACATATATGCTGTCGTATATTGAATTATTATTTACTAAATTGAAGGACAAAGCAGACTTGCGAACTTTTGCACGCAAGCAAAATATTTACATTTTTCGCCCACATAAATTTCAAATATAGGTCACCCTAACATACACTAAAATATTTGGAAGGGAGTTGGATACGCACAAAACACAAAATTGCGCCGGTCAACCAACCCTTTGCGCATCCAGTGGCCTCAACTACAAATACAACATACATAATAATTTGGATAAACAGAGATCAGCAGCAAAAGTCGCCAAAATAAGCGCCGCTACTAATTGGAACTTTTCTATACATACTTACACACGAGCATACGACACACCAACGCACGCAGTAAGCAGAAGTCGAAAGCATCAAGCGAGGCCAACGCACCATCGGAAACAAGCGACAGCGAACATACGCATAAACACAAATGGTTGAATTCAATAGGTAAAGCGAAGATTGGAAAACACGGCAGGCATACAACAAATGTATGTACGAGATTAGGTACACTGTTCGCTATGTATATTAGGGCTTCCGAAAATTGGGATACTAAATGCCGGGATAGCGGATTATCCTACATGATCGAAAGTATGCATATATATATATATATATATATATATATATATATATATATATACTTGTGTACAAACCATAGGCATGATAATGGAAGAAGGGAAAACGTATGTTAGCATGTAAGCGTATGTATGTACTAATAGAATGCAGCGAAAATAGCGTTAAACCAGTATTCGATCTTTGCATTTCTACCTTTTATAATTGTTATAATTGTTATTGTAAAATTACTGACTGCCTGCGCGCAGTCCTACATAATTTTTTAACGGAGGAATTATTACTGATGAATCGTTTTTAGGAAATAACCGTCCTCCGGCGTACAAAATCGTATATAAGGGCGACAAATTAGCTTGTAAGATCAGAAGCTAGGAGATAGGCATATGAGTCAGTGGGCTTCTACCACTGACCAGAACACGACCTGAAGGTTTCTACTTCATTTCGTGATTAGCGTTATATTCAGTAGGAGGTTTCTACTCCAACTGACGGAGAGCTTAGCAGAGAGGTTCTACCTCAGCTACTCTTATTTATAACGTTTTCGGAACTTCTTTGTTTATTTATTTCAATCGGAATAGGTTCTCCCACCAACTGTAGGAACCCTGGACGGACTGGGCATACCTCAGCAGAAATAAGTCCGTCACAACTCAAAATCACATTAAATGTTATATTCAATGGCGATCTTTACAAAACCTAATTCAAAAGGAGGCTACAATTGAAACACTTATCAATGAACAGCTAATCACTGAAACTCAAATGTGGAAAGACATTTTATATAGAATTTTGGACACTATTTTATTTTTGGGTGAAAAAGGACTACCTTTCAAAGGCGAAAGTATATATCTTGGTGAACGAAATGATGGAAATTTTTTGGGCATCTAAGATCTCATAAGATCCGATAGTTTGATATCATTTGGAGAAAGTTAGGATTTCACAACAGCAGCACAAACGTTTACAAGTTCACTATCTTTCCCCAGACATTCAGAACGAGCTTATAGAAATTTGTGCAAAACACGGGAGGGAAACTATATCAGATCAAGGCAAGAAAGCCAAGTATTTTGCTATTATCGTTGATGCTATGCCTGATGATAGTCACGTTGACTACGTTCATTTTGCGCTAACTCCATTTCAATTCGAAAGCAACATATTTTAAAACTCAAGAACGGTTTTTGGCTTTCGAGAACTATAACCAAAAAACTGGTAAGAAAATCGCAGATTTAATTTGCCATATTCTAGGTAAACCTGAAATCCCATTAAAAGATTGTCGTGCAAAAGGGTACGATAACGGCGCCAATATGAAAAAAAATTAAAACGGAGCACTACGTCACATTCTCGCCAAAAACTCGAATGCTGATTACTCGCCTTGTGCAACCCACAGTCTCAATTTATGTGGTGTTGATGCTGCAGAGTGTTGTACGACTGCAATTACTTTCTTTGGAGTTGTAAAAAAATATTTTACTATTTTCAGCAGCACTCCACAACTATGGGATATCCTCAAAAAAAAATGTACCAAGCTCTCTTCATAGTCTTTCAGACAAAAGCCAAAAGCCAAATTTGACTGCGCAAGCATACGGAGATGTTACCTGTATTCTCAAGTACATCAACAAGTTCGAATGTATCTTGCTGTCCTCAATTTGGTTCAAAATACTGACCACCATTAATGAAAGAAACGTGGTCCTCCAAGCTAGAGACGCCAAAATTGATGTTGAGGTCCGACATCTAGATGCCTTATTAGCTGATTTGAAGTTGATCAGGAACCAATGGGAAACAATTTTAAACGAATGCAAAACAGTTGCTATTCAATTGAACATCTAGCTTAAGTTTCCGGACATTCGAAAGAGCAACCCAAAATACGTTCTGAAGATAGTTTAAATGAGATGATTACGGATGATTCAGAGTCTGATTTTAAAAACAATATATGCAAATTATCGTCCTCCTACTTTAGGAGGGGTTTTTAAAAATTAATAAGAATTTTGTATGGTTAGTTACAGAATGTAACATTGACACCAAACTCAGAATCCAAACTGCCTTTATTTTCCACAATTGCTCTTATTTAGAACTTAATTCAATATTTACAATATAAGCGTTGCTTCGGATTTGCCCTTGAAACCCGATGCGTGAGAAATGGAATGTTTATTCAATGAAATGCCAGTGGCTTGAGAAATATAATATTTGTTTAGTCTGCTTACTGAAAGGCCAGTGGCTTGAGAAATATAATCTTTGTTTAGTCTGCTTACTGAAATGCCAGTGGCTTGAGAAATACAATATTTGTTCAGTCTGCTTACTGAAATGCCAGTGGCTTGAGAAATGGAATATTTGCTTATGATTGCCATAAGGGCACTGTGGGAAGTGTACTGTTAACTCCCCCCTTTCTTTAAGAGATTCGCCCCGATTCTGTAATTTTGTTTGTAAGTTGATTAATTTTAACGGTTAATTCATTAAAAATTTCCTCTTGTTTTATTGACTGTCTATTTGTTTTCCATCTCTCAACCACTTTGTTGATCTTAAAAAATATATATATTATAATTATAATACATGTTAATACAATGACAATCCAATATACAGGATGAGATTGTATTTCATTTCTTACATAGTTGATCAAATTGATGTTTTCAAATTTCAAATTATAGTCTTTTGACTCAATGTAATCTACAATTTCAAAATTACTTACTTTACTATTCCTGACATACTGCCATATTTTTCCAGTTAAAATATCTGACAAGCAGCTATTTGTATTATTAATTTTACAATAGGTATTTATCAATTCTTTTTTACAATTTTCAACATTAACATATTTGTCGTTACATTTTGCAAATTTCTTTTGCAATTAGTAGCTTACCATCTATTTGGGCAATTGGCCTTACTTCAAACAATTTACAATCAAATATAATTTTTGGATATTTTATGTAAACAACTATTACATCTTCATTTTGCAATATTTTAAAAGCAGATACGTCTATTATATCTGATATAGATAGTTGTCCGTGCTCATTTTCGGCTATCTTCTCTATTTCATCAAAATGTAAAATTACTGAATTTAAAATTCCTACTTTTGCCATTGCTATAGTATTAACGAGATTTTGTAATTCCGACATTAAGAATTCATTTCTTCGGGTGCCTATCATATTTATTTCCATTACAAATATCGCAGCTTCTAATATAATCTCTGAATTGCTTATGCATTTCAGGCCAATAGTACATCTTACAAATTTGCTTTATATCTTCTTCAAAACTTCTGTGTGCTCTGTTATGTGTTTGTTCTATTATCGCACCATCAGATAGCTGCTTTAAATATTGCCTAGACAACGCATCCGCTACTATATTCACTTTACCACTAAGTTATTTCTCCAACCCACGTCAACAAACATTAATTAATGGTACTTCTATATCAAGTGAAGAAGCTGTTAATATCGGCCTTCCACAAGGATCGATACTTGCACCAATACTTTTTAAAATATATATAAATGACAGAGTCAAAGCAGCAAACCATTGTTATATCAAATTGTTTGCAGATGATACCCTTATTATGATAAGCGATAAAAATCTCAATGTAGCTATTGAAAAAATGCAATCAGATTTAGATAGTGTATATCTCTGGATGTGCCAAAATAAATTAAAGATAAATGCTGATAAGACCAAATATATGATCTTAAGTAGAACACTTATTAGTAATACAAATGAACTAAAAATCGGAAACTGCAAAATTATGGAAGTAGATAAAATAAAATACCTAGGTATAGTTATTGATAATAAAGTGAAATTCGAGGATCATGTAAACGACTTGAAGCAAAAGATTGCAAAAAAGATAGGCTTTTTATACAGATCATGTAAATTTGTTTCAAAAAAGCATAAAATTCTTGTATATAGAATAATCGTGGAACCTCATTTTAATTACTGCCCTACTATATTGTTTTTAGTGGCAGATAGTGTGATAGACAGTTTACAAAAAATGCAAAATAAAGCGATCAGGTTTATTCTAAAGAAAAAATACAATACTCCGACAAGAGAAATGCTAAACGAATTGCAATGGCTTAGTGTAAAACAGCGGATCCTTTTCTTTGTAATGATTTTTATTTTTAATATTAAAAAAGGTAATCTGCCAGAGTATTTGAGCAACAATATTGTATATCAAAGAGACGTTCACAATATTAATACGAGAAATAAAAATAGCTTCAGACTTCCGCTCTTTACAATGGAAAGAGGACAGCTTAACCTGTTTTATAAAGGTCTAAAAAGATTTAATGAGCTTCCTGTAGAAATTAGAAACTGTGAAGACTTAAATATGTTTAAAAATAAATTATACTTATATTGTCGCACTACTGTGATACGATAGAGATTTCATATTACATGTGATAAGTTTATATGTTGTAAATCTAGGCATAAAAGCTGTAATAATAATAATAAATAAATAAATAAATAAATATAAATTATTTTTGGAGCATATTCCTCGATTATAGTGTGCAATCTTTTCATTTTAACATTTGGGTTTCTGGGAGAAACCGAAAAAGATAATGGCTGAAGATCTGTGTGAATCTCCAGATCTGATACCCCATAAAGGTAATATCTTAAAGTTTAGTGAATTATGTATTAAATATAACTATGTATATACGTGGTAAATGTAAAAGACTAGAAGGAATATACAATTCAAAAATATTGAAATTTGTATAGATTACTTACTTACTAAGATGTAAATTCAAGATAAAAATGGTTTCAAAATGTATTCAACGTGTTAGAGTTCAGTATGTAAAACTAATAGTAATAGGACTATCCTCAAGAATGAAATCTCATTTTCTGTTAAAAAAAATTTTTTTTCTTTTCTATTATTGAAAAATCTTTTTATTTAATAAGTACACTCTAATGTGGTAAATAAACGGTGTAATGGTTTTTTCTTTTTCTTTTTACGATCGGCATGTTGCACTTCAGCGAGGTCATGGTAGGTACACTGTCGTGTGTCTGTTCGTCTGTTCGTCTGCCGTCCATGGTCTAAGTCATCTAGTCTCTTAGTCACTAAGAATTGTGGTACATCACTACCTGCACCTTGGCTTAGCACGTGGCTACCTCCATCCTCAGTAACTACAAAACTATCCCCCTTGTGGAAACATGCTATAAGCCTCACACATGGGCAGTGCCGGACCGCACATGTGGCAGTTTGAACACCTTGTTGTCACCAAAAATAAAAATCCAATATTTATCATACCTTTTACTGTGCTGGTCCGGACTACGGATACCACTTCTAGAAGCGTTGGACCTCCCAGAAGGGACTCTGAAATCTTGACCAGCACCCCACCCACAGTTGTTAATTAGCTACAAAACTCCTCATATTAATATAAAAAGCTGTTAGCTAAAAGTGCTAAACTGTCCGAAAGAGAAGAAAATAGCGGAAGAGATAGTATATAGAGAATAGAAATAGAGTGGGAAACTAAATAAAGATCGGGCTATATTTGTTGGGCGCCATTGTTACATATCTGGCTGTTGGGGCAAGGCAGGGTGGCAAGTGGCATGGTGGCGAGCCCAGCTAAAACTCTTCGGTTGGTAGTGGTTAATTTCCACCTGCCCAGCCTTCAGCTATGTAATCAAAAACAGTTGTGTTATACCATATTAGAAATGTACTTGTGACAGGGAGAAAAGCAATCAGAAAAACGCAATATAGAGTAGACCCTCTTCGGCGCGGCGCGGTCGAAGCCATGGCGCTGTGCTGACTCCTCTCTTTCTACAGCGCCCCCAAATCCTGACACTAGTCCGTCTGAATGAGTCCTAGTCTAGTCCAAGTCGGTATAGCCAAAGGTCCGTGCAACCTACTTCCCCTCTGGTTGCACCAGTGCAACACCCACACCAATCCGATGAAGTTAGCGATTCATGTTTTTCATTCTCTTTTCACGTTACATATGTATGTACAAAAAAGGTTTTTTTGTGGAAATTCAAGAAAAAAATTCAAATTAAATGAAAAGGTAGCTTAGGCTCCAGTTTTAGTTTTATAAAATCAAGAGAAAGATAAAAATTCAAAATTCAAGAAGAAAATTCAAATTAAATGAAAAGGTAGCTTAGGCTCTAGTTTTTGTTTCATAAAATCAAGAAAAATATAAAAAAAGAAGTTCAAAATTCAAAAAAATTCAAATTACATGAAAAGATAACTTAGGCTCGAGTTTTTTTTTTTTATAACTTCACGAAAATGATATAGAAAAAGGAATTAAATAGAAAGGTGGCTTAAACTTCGTATATATTTCTTACTGTCGAGCATTTCCTACTTTGGATTTGTTTTTCCTTTTTTTTCTTCTTATTTCCTCTAATAACAAATTAAACTTTGGGTCTTCATATATATTTCAAATTTATAAATCATTATTATCCTCCTATTCTCCCCGTTTTTTTTTTTTTGTTTTTATTATTATTATTACTATTATTATTACCCTTTTTTTTTCAGGATTTCTATCTTTCATATGCTTTACTATTATGCTACTGCTACTATCTTTCTCACTACTGTGATGAACACCCTATTCTGTTTTTTTTTTTTTGTTTATTCCTTACTTTTCTATAACTCACTAAACTATAAATATTTATAGTATGTAGAAAGGAAAAGATGGATATGCATGTGTGTGCAATATATTGTAAACTCAGTTATTAGTACTCACCAAACTCTCCCTTGACGAAGGCGCCTGCATCGGTGAGGTGGGTTTGCTGAAATGAGAATACCTGCATAAATGCTCTCTAAAACCGAAAAGAGTCTCCATCCCTAGTGGGATCAGAATGTAGCTCAAAGTTATTTGTTTTTCTTTTCTTTCTTATTGAGAGCGATTGTCCAAATAAATTTGACAGTTGCCTTCTCCAACTATTCCATTCATAAGGAAAATTCCACGCGTTAGTAGGCAACGGGCATCGGTCGCGCGTAACTCAATAAAAAAATATAAAAAAAAACAACACTAAAACAAAGTTAAGTAAAAAATAAAAATAAAAATACAGGTAATAAAACGGGATTATGCTAAAAAGGCAAGAACAGAAATTGCGGTGTGTAAGAAAATTAATAGTTTTTCTTGGCTTATAGCCCGGGCCCGTAGCTTGCCATTTTTACTCAGAGGAACATATGTATACATTTCTATAAGTATTTATATATATACGCATACATCTGTTTCTCTATTTATAAAACCAAAAAGAAACGAAAATCGAAATTTAACCATAATTTTTTTTTGGTTACCAAAAAGTAAAATCAAATATTCCCAACTTCCCTGTCCCCATACAAAGCGCTTTGAGAATGTCCCACGCCCATAATTTTTTTGTATTGCTTAATTGAATAATATGAATATATATTATAAAATATTATTTTTATAAATAATTGGCATATATTTACCTTATTTTGGCTATTTTATTTTGTGAGTCAAATGTGACTCCTGAACGTAGCAAGAGCAATTTCGTTTACCACGTGCAATGAGTCACATGTAAACATATAGGACCATAAGAAATAATTTAATTTTCCAATCGCAATAACAGTAAATTGAGAAAAGCGTGTATAAGTGTGCTTTTTTGTTTAATTGAAGTTAGAATTCTTAGGTATATACAAAAATTGGGGAAAATGAGAAAAAGGTATCAGAAAAAAAATTTCGAAATTTTCTTTCATTTTCCTAAAGTTTAGGTCTTTTGATATACGCTGACCATGGTGGAATAACCAGGTGAAGTAAGCCGCCAATTTTCTCGCACTAAATTCTTCTTTGTGCTGTCATTCGATTATCTGAGAATTTTTCACCAATGTTGTCCCCGCAAAAATGTTGTTTTTTGCATTTTTCATGAGTAAAATAATCCACTTTTAGTACATAAAACTAGTAGGTGAATATCGATGGACCTTTACTGGATTTAGTTACAGAGATTCATTATTTATTTTTATTTTTATTTTTATTCGATGCCAAAAGTAATGTAAACTCGTACTGGTCCTGTGTATCCTTTCTGCATTGGCGTTAGGTATTACTGATATGCTGAAAAAAACAGTTTCCGTAATGGCTTTCGTAGCAAGGTATTTATTTTTCTACTCCTATTTTTTCAAAGTGGGTAAGAATTTTACCCTCCTCTTGAAAATACATCACTACCGTTTCAGATAGTGTACATCTTCTGTTTTTTTTTATTTACTTCACCTGGTGATTCCAACATGTACGCTGACATAGATTTCACATATATATAACGACACGTTAATACCAAGAAAGCGCCTTCAAGTTGTATAAAGAAATGAGTCACATGTGACTCATGAACTTATTTCAATACGCTCTTGTGAGTCACATATGACTCATTGGACAGGAAAGTTGTTAAGTATGCCCCCAATGTGAGGTTAGGAATTCCCTCTGTTTTCAGAAAAAACAAACAGCAACAAAGATTTCGAAAAAATGATGTAAGAAAATAAAAAAGAAAAAAAGGAGGATAAAAGGGAAGACACTTAAGTTGTAAACATCGGAAAATGTCAGAATAACGTATGCAAAATGAGAAAAAGATTAAAATTTGTAAGAATAGGAAGAATAAATGATGACATTTAGCGCAAACCGAGAAAAAGCTAATGGGAGAGAGAATGGCAAAAAAAAATTTAGGAAACTAAGAAACAAAACGAAAAGAACTAAAAATTACCAAAAAAAGATTTAAAAGTAATGGCGGAAACGCACTGTCCTTAAACTAAGGAACCCCGTTCGTATGGGGCTCCCGCTCAAGCTCCTCGCGCTGGTCTGGTGACGGTGTCATGACGTATGTATTTATGTATGTTCCCTTGCTCGTTTGTTGGTTTTTTGTCTGGCAGAAATTTATGTTGGTGAAAAAAATCTTGTGGTTTGCTCCACTGTTCTGAGTGAGGTGGTCTCTTGGGACTTTTATTCTACGTATTTCTTTGGGTGTTCCCCAATTTTGCTTTGTGGCAAGAACGCTTCCGTGTTTAGTCCCTTTTGTGTGGTTGCCCTAGTGGCGATGTAGCTGGGTTCCAGCTCCCTGTTCCGCTAGTTTTTTTTGTGCTGCTATATTAGTACCGCGCGAATTTCGCTATTTAATATAAAACTATGCACTTTGACCACACACTTCGCGTTATAGAATTCCGCGTCGCAACTTCACTAATCAAGGACACTTTTACTTATGAATTTTGCATTCGTTGGTCTTGGGATCGTGCCCCATCTATCGTATAGCCGTTTTTCCGACAATGTTCACTCAACTTTCACACAAATACACGCTGACTCGTATCAAACTTTCGCGACCCTCACACAATCTCAGGTACACACACAACGATACACGCAACATACTCCTGAATATTATCCCTACAAGCATGTTGTGCAACATGTCGCTACGCATGTTGCGCTTTAGTGTATCGGTGCAACCTTTCCAACAAGCGTTGTTGGGATGCGCCTATGGTGGTGGCAGTGCCTGTTGCATCAACCTAACAGGCTGTCGTTACAGGCTCGTATCCGCCGATGTTGCCTGCAATATGGAGCGTGTACGTAAAAAAATTCAATAACGCGGCCTGTTCTCTTTCCAGTATTTCGCTCAACGTGTGGCCTCAACCCACGATCAGATGCCAGGCTTAGATCTTTTGGAATTCATTCTATTTACATATGGACATGTCTACACTTAACATTTCACAAGGACCTTACGATGTTACAACACTCATGGCATCACATTTTTACTGCTACATCTATACGCTTATATCACAGTTTACTAACTTCACGCGTTCTTAACAGTACCGAACACTGTCTCCAGATATGTAAGTTTGTGTTCCACTTATGACATTAAAAGTATGCTAGACAAATTAAATGAAAAAGGGCGGAGCCACGCCCATTTTGAAATTTTCTTTTAGTTTTGTATTTTGTTGTACTATATCATTAATGGAGTTGAATGTTGACATAATTTACTTATATACTGTAAAGATATTAAATTTTTTGTTAAAATTTGACTTAAATTTTTTTTTTTTAAGTGGGCGTGTTCGTCGTCCGATTTCGCTAGTTTTTATTTAGCGCACATTTAGTAATAGGAGTAAAGTTCCTGCCAAATTTCACCATGATATCTCCAACGACTGGCAAATTACAGCTTGCAAAACTATTAAATTACCTTCTTTTAAAAGTATGCGATGCTCCGCCCATTGTCCAAAATTTTACTAA
This sequence comes from Eurosta solidaginis, assembly GCF_040869045.1. Lineage (NCBI taxonomy): Eukaryota > Metazoa > Arthropoda > Insecta > Diptera > Tephritidae > Eurosta > Eurosta solidaginis. Next base: position 33,558,453 of record NC_090324.1, on the reverse strand, counting down.
TTTTCTATTCTGCATCATAAGTTCAACCCACCTACCAAGTTTCATGGATTTATCCGTCTTTAGTAAAGAATTATCGCACTTTTCGGATTTTCGAAATATTCGATATCGAAAAAGTGGGCGTGGTTATAGTCCGATTTCGTTTATTTTAAATAGCGATCTGAGATAAGTGCCCAGGAACTTACATACCAAATTTCATTAAGATACCTCAAAATTTACTTAAGTGTTCGTGTTTACGGAAGGACAGACGGACATGGCTAAATTTATTTCTTTTTTCGCCCAGATCATTTTGATATATATCAATCTCGATTAGTTTATGCCGTTACGGGGTACCATTAAGCGATCAAAATTAATATACTCTGTGAGCTCGGCTCAGCTGATGTAGGAAGTGCGGGTTCGAGGAGGGAACGATCGAGCACGTTCTGTGCTCGTGCCTTGGGCATGCCGGGCTAAGACTCCAGCTATTAGGAGTGATACACTTGTCAGATCTAGAAGCAGCAAGTGGTTACAGTCCTAGAAAGCTTCTAGTATTTGCCAAGAGGACGGAGTTATTTTATAACATAAGTCCTAGTTTTTGATTGGGTTTTTCAGTTTGGTCGTTAAAACAAACTTCTGGTTACACTGCGGACTCATTCAGTCTATATGAGGTCCCCATGGACCGGCCAGTTCAACATAACTTTTATTCATTATTATTTTATCAAGCATTGCCTACCTATGGTTGCTGTTTTAAACAAAAATAACTTCAACCCAACCTGAAAATTTTTTAATTCATATGTACGTATTTTTCGACCGTTCTGTGTGGTAATAGTGCGTGCGACACTTCCTTATTGTACGGACGTTGAAATCACACTAAATGTGCTTGGTCGTTGATTTTGACAAAGTACTAATTTTTCTTTCACTCGACGTATACGTATATGGCCACTTAGCAGGTGCTAAGCTCATGCCCACACTGGTAATATGTGTTCAGAATATGAGCCTAATCGGGCAACAAATACGATTTTTTTAAATATGTCGATCCTTGCGCCACCGGGCCGCGATCTTTTTCATATGGAGCACAAATACGAATTTTTTGATTATCTCGATCCTTGCGCCATCTAGCGGCGATTTTTCCATAGGTCGCTTTCTATTCATGAACGTATTATGTGTTCCAAATATGAGCCAAATCGGACCACAAATATGTTTTTTTTAAATATTTCGATCCATGCGCCACCCATCGGAGTTTTTTTATATTATTGCATTGTCATATGGTTCTGAACAATATTCCAAGTTTCAATCATGTAGCTTATCGGGAAGTTACTTACATTTCAATTACAAAATTCTGTTCGCTACACAGAGTCAAACTAAATAAAACCCTTTAAAAATGTGTTCTTTGAACGGTGGGTTGAGCCAACTGCCAAGGGAAATAATTATCCTTAAACTTTAAAGAATAGGAGTTCTTAAATTATTTTTCACACTTCACTATAATATCAAAAGGAAAAAATTGTATTCATAACCAACACTTTAAAACGTCAAAGATTTGCAAAAAGCCGAATAAACATGTTGAGCAAATGGAGCGAAAAATATTTGACGGAAGTGCCAATCGTTGAGTTGATTATAATACTCAACGGTCCGTTCAGAAAATAATCACTCAACGATTGTGTTTGCTGAAAACTCCCATTATGAATTCCAACAAGTGGAGAAAGCTTGAAAAAAACGTTCGCAAGAGTAAACAGCTAAGAGCTGTTCGATGACTTCAATCCTTTGCCTCGAACATTTTTGTAAGTACATGTATGTATGTGTGAAATACAAAGGGTTTAGGCAGGTCACCTACCGGACACCCGGGAGTGGAATTGGGAGGGAAGTTTATTTTTGGGTTTTGTTCCAAAACAGGTTTGCGAATTCTAACTCTTTTTACTTTAGGTTAATAAAATTAATAAACGTAAAACTAAATTGAGAGGTTCCCAATTCAGATAAAAGAAGATTGAAAATTTGGGTTAACCGACTACAAATTAAAATTTTTGGATCAACCTTTTCACCTTGTACCAGCAAGAGGAATCACAATTTCGTCACCGCCGTATACATAGATACTTCGTCAAATCGCCCCAGCTGAATGTATGAAACTTCTCAACTAAAGAATTGAGAAACTTTTCATTTAAGTACTTTGCGAAGTCAAATCAAGTGATCTTTGGGAAATTATTAAGCGAACATAAAATTTACATACATCTTTCACAATTATTTGAAATATTTAAGCACGGTGATTTTTAGCGATACTCACCGGTTACTTGACTAAAATTTAATAATTGCTACATAATATCTTTAACATGTGAATTGGACAAACTCGTAATTGCTAAGTTTTTAGTTGGCAATGTACTGCTACTGTTGCAGTATTCTGACATCAAATCATCCTTATTCGAACGGTTATTTGTGCCATCGCTAGTCTCGCTGCCGTATGGTGTATTCCCATCGTCATCAGTCCGTGCTGCTCCCGACATGGAATTTACAGTTTTATGGCGTTGGTTGTTATCTTTATAACATAATGCAGACTTCGTTAACTTAGGATTCGTAATATTATTAACGCAGTCGTTTTGCTTAGTATTGATACTATTCTTGTTGAACTGAGGTCCGTTACAAACCCTGCCACTATCGTTTCCAATATCGGTCTTGCATTTATTAGTACCACCAATTGCCTTACCATTTTGTTCAGTAATAGCAGCCAAGAGTTTTTGCTGTTTTTTTTGCTGACTATTATCACATTTTGTTGGTGGTTCGCAGCAATCACCATTGTTGTTAAAATTTTCTTTCCACTCTAAGTCGCCCGTTTTCTTGTTATTTACTTCTAACTCCTCATAGATTTGTCTAAGTGCACCTACTCCATCATTATAAACAGTGCCAAAATTAATAGCTTCTGCGCAATTTACGTCATTAGGACCAATAACATTAATATTAATAGTTTCTACTTTAGTAAGATTTGTCAGATCGTAGTTTTCGAGGTGACTCCCTTCGTCAACAACCTTGTTACGTTTACCCAAATTTAAGTTAAGTCGCTGAATATTGGTTTGCGTATCTCCCGTAGCACAAATTATTTTTTTTTTAAACACATGCTGCTCGACATTCATCTGCGGTGTGTGGCATAGATTGGAGTCACCTAAATCAACTTCGTTTTTTGACTCTGCGCTGATATCTGATAAGAAATGTAAGTTTCCCTTCGAAGCATGTAACCTGGTTGATTTGATAGCGTATTTATTCAGTATTTCACTTTCTCTTTTATTTTTCTTACTGTCCTCGTTATTACTATCTTCGGAAATTGCGGCAAATCGTTGGTGTCGTGATTTTTTATCCTTGGCTCGGGAGTTTTGAAACCAAACCTATTGAATATAAAGGAGGAAATATAAAGCTGCATATTTAATAGTTCATGCGCGCAAAATCAAATGTTATCTTATTTCATTTTAGGATAAAGGTGAAAATCCACATATATCGCCAACCGAACCTGAGTGCGTGTTTTAACCATTTTTGCCTACATTGAAACCCCCTCACATTCATTGCGGGCATGCAAATTTATGCCTCTACAATAAGTACCTACTTATTTAGGATTTCAATAATAGAGCCACCGGGCCCAGAAGGGATTGGTTTAAGTTTCTGCAACACAGTATTATAAAGAATATGAAACTACTACATAATATCCTAGTAACACTTTTTTAAAAACACTCGATCTATTTACGTCAACAAAGTTATAAGCTTATCTGGCTAAAAATTAGAACTGGAGTGGAAGTAGACGGATATGTTATATTTTTTTCTGAATGTAGCCAAAATAGTTTTTGGATACGACAAAGTTTGCTGGGCACACTACACTGCTGGAAGGTTATGCAACTTTGCCATGGGAACCACTATAACAGACATTTGAAAGACTAAACCGAAATAACTCTAAGTCAGAAAATTATTTTTCAAATAAAAAATGGAAAATGTCGCCTAAAGTTTGATTTAATCAAAATTTTTGGTACATTTAATCTGAACTAAGTGCCGTTTGGTTCTGCCTGGAGTTATAAGCTTACGTTTTGCATTCATTCTTCCTTTGCTACTATTTATTCGTTTTCTCTGTTCACACTGACATTTGTGAATGCTTAATACAGCCATTTTATCCTTAAACTATGGTCGCCAAAGAAACGGTGCAAAACTAATATAAAAAATTTACAGTTTTTGATGAAATACCTACATTTGAGTACAATAAATAGTCTTTCAAAATAAAGAACGCGTACACTTACGCATAAAATGTTTAATTGTTTAACGCAAACCCCTTCGCTTAGCTTTAGTCGCAGTCGCACCATTTTTTTTTTTAGTTTTGTTTGGATTTAAACTTTCTATTTTTCTTACTGCGAAGTATTTCCTTATAGAACTGAAAGAACGCAAAAAAAACGTGAGGAACGACGTAGTCTTCATAATCGGAAGAAATTCCGCCTGTACGGTACACCAACAAAGGGAACGAGGATACCATCACCGTCACCGCTACCGGCATTACAAACGCCACAACCACAGACAGTTCATCAGTGAACTCAACGTTGGATATAACAAAGCAAATTTCTATGCTCCAAGAAAAATTAGAGGAGTCAAAGGTAACGTTGAAAACAGAATCATATTTTCCAAAGGCTGGAAATAGCGCTGCGCAATACAGTGGATAGGAGCGAAATGCAGGAAGACTTGAACTCACTATACAGGTGGCTTTGTAATAACAAGCTGAGACTTGGTGTTAAAAAAATCAATTTTATGGTTATATCCAGAACAATAAACTATGAGTCTCGCAAAATTGAGCTAAAAATAATTAACTCAAATATTCACGAATTTAAAAATGTCAAGTATTTTGGGGTTCAGATTGATGGTTAATTAAAATTGAATGATCACATTGTTTATATAGTTTCCTAACTTGACAACTAAATTGGCTTTTGGAACAGTTCATGCAAATTTATAAGTAAAAAATACAAGCTTACTGTTTATGACTTCACCATAGAGCTGCATTTAATATATTGCGACGCAATATTCTTTATTGCTATTATTAATTACCAGACTACCTTAGTGAAAAGCTTATAAATGTAAATGAAGCACATTCATATATAATTGGAGAAGTTACCAAGTTTAGATCACCTTTTTTACACTCAGCGTGCTTTGCACACAGAGTATATAAACTTTGATTGGATAACGGTTGGTTGTACAGGTATAAAGGAATCGAGATAGATATAGACTTTCATATATCAAAATCATCAGTATCGAAAAAAATTTTATTGAGCCATGTCCGTCCGTCTGCCCGTTAACACGATAACTTAAGTAAATATTGATATATCTACACAAAATTCGGTACACGAGCTTATCTGGTCCCAAAATAGATTGGTATTGAAAATGAGCGAAATCGGATGATAACCACGCCCACTTTTTATATATATAAAATTTTGGAAAACACAAAAACCTGATTATTTAGTTAATAACACACCTCAAATGTTTAAATTAGGCGTGTGGACTGATATTTAGACTCTTGATAAAAATTTTAAAATAATTTTCAAAACGTGCCTGGCACCACCCACTTGTGATAAAATCAATTTTACAAATATCATTAATCATAAATCAAAAATTGTTAAATCTATCGTAACAAAATTCGGCAGAGAGGTTGCCTTTACTCTAAGGAATGCTTTGAAGAAAAAGTATCGAAATCGGTTAAGGTCCACGCCCACTATTATATAAAAGATTTTTAAAAGGGTCGTGGACGAATAAAATAAGATATATCTTTGCAAAAAAGAGCTTTATATCAATGGTATTTCATTTCCCAAGTAGATTTATAACAATAAATAGGAAAAACTTCATATTTTAAAAAATGGGCGTGGCACCACCCCTTTAATGACTTAGCAATTTTCTATGTTTCGGGAGCCATAACTCGAAGAAAAATAAACGGATCTTAATAAAATTGGGTACAGAATTTTTCCCTATAGCAGGAAATATTCCTGGAAAATTTAACTAGATCGGTTAAAGACCACGCCCACTTTTATATAAAAGATTTTTAAAAGGGTCGTAGACGAAAATAATAAACTATATCTTAGCGAAAAAGAGCTTTGTATCAATAGAATTTTATTTTCTAAATTGAATTATAACATTAAATTGGAAAAACAAAAATTTTGGAAATGGGTGTCGCACCGCCCCTTTTATGACTAAGCAATTTTCTATGCCATAACTCGAAGAAAAATTAAAATATTGTAACGAAATTGTGTACACATATTTTCCTTATAGCAGAAAATACTTCTAGTAAAAGTGGACGGGACCGGTTAAAGACCACGGTAACTTAGATATAAAACAAGTTTAAAAGGGTCGTAGACTAGAATAATAAGCTATAACTTAGCATGAATAGTTTTGAATCAATGATATATCACTTATCAAGTTTTAAAGTAAGAGGAAAAGGGGGGGGGGGGGCATTTTTTTTAAACGGGCGGTGCCACGTGTTATGTAGAAAAGTAATTTATCTGAAATGAAATGTATAATTGAAGCCGAACTTAAACACCTTTACTTGTTTTTGCTCAAAATAGAAACGAACAAGCAAAATATGTATATACAATTTATGATGGCTTGAAATATTTCAATGAACTTCCCATCACATAGAGAAGTAATACCCTAAACACAAATAAAAATGTTTGCTGGAGCATTTGAAAACCTTCTCAATAAGATAAAGCAGTTTATCTTTATTTTTCATGCCGATTCCGACATTAGAAAGGAAATTCAGATGTCGACTCCTTCGACGTTATCGTTATAAGCTCTTCTTAAACTAGAAATTGTATTTTTTCTCATTTAACTGAAATCAAGTCTTTGTCCGACAGTCACTTGTCCGACAGAATTATTAGTACAACTAATATTTTACACATGAGCTGAAAAAGGAGTGATAGAAAAAACGTACTTTCCTATCAGCCAATACATGTTGAGGTATGCTGATCGCAGACTCATTCATTCCGATAGCGTAAATACCAAAGTTAATTGGAAAAACTTAATGTTACAAAATTTGTTACCTTAAGCTGGCAGAGCGTCCCCTCCAACGCACACTGGTCGGTCTTATATAGAGTTGGTGGCCAAAAATATTTCCAGTAGAGATATCAGCGTGAAACTTGAACACGGCTTTACAAATCAAAAATTTTAACTCGTTTAAAAGATATTAACGAAAAACCGAAAAAATACCCGCGGGTCCTTCTGAAACCGTGGGTGTTATCCATAGTATTTTTGTGCAGAACACCTTTCTGCGGTTATAAAAAATGGTAAAAGTCTAGTTGAGAGGACGACTGCGAATACGCTACCAAAAATATCGAGAGAGGTGTCAAAAGACGAATATTGCCCTCGACAACAATAATCAGAAGGCGGAAAAGAAAAATTTTATCTCAGTCCGGAGATATTTGCAGTTGAAGTTGGCGATTTTCATGTGGTTGTTAAATGTTGTAGTACCCACAGTTGTGAACATAAGTGTTTTGCGTGGATATAGTTTGGTCTCCAAACCGGTGTTGGACCCACCCATGGTAAATTTTTAGGTAAAAGTCTAGTTGAGAGGTCGGCTGCTAATACGTTACCAAAAACATCAAGGTATCAAACGACGCGTCTTGACATCAGTGTTAATAAACAGAAGGCGGAAAATAAAAATTGTAACTCGTTCAAAAGTTATTAACGCAAACCAGAAAAAAGACCCGCCGGTTCCTCCGAAACCTGCATTGGCGGCCTTCGGCCGCGCTCATAAAAAATTACCCTGGGTGGGTCCAACACCGGTTTGGATACCAAAACTATATCCGCGCAAAACGCTTATATTCACAATTTTTTTGGTGGGTACTACAACATTACAACAACCACATGAAAATCGCCCACTTCAACTGCAAATATCTGCGGACGGAGATACAATTTTTATTTTCCGCCTTCGCATAATTGTTCTCGAGATTAATACGCGTCTTTTGACACCTCTCTCGATATTTGTTGACGCGTATTAGCAGTCGACCCCTCAACTAGACTTTTACCATTTTTTATAAGCGCGGCCGACGGCCGCCAACGCAGAAAAGTGTTCTGTACAATAATACTATGGATACCACCCCCGGTTTCGGAAGGACCCGCGGGTCTTTTTTCGGTTTTTCGCTATATCTTTTGAACGAGTTTAAATTTTTATTTTCCGCCTTCGGATTATTAATACTGATGTCAAGCCGCGTCGATTGACACCTCTCTCGATATTTTTGGTAGCGTATTAGCAGTCGACCCCTCAATTAGACTATTACCAAAAAAAAAAAAAAGACAACAAGCTAAAGACACTAAATTTATTTCAAAATGAAGTATATACCTTTGACTTCAATATTCATTTTTATTTATTTCAATACAATGATACTTAATGTATTTTTAAACAGGACTTCATTTTTAATTTGCTTACACTGCAAAAACCAACTAATACCATAACCTCTTTTTCGAAGCTATTCTTAAAGAGTACATTTCGTATACAACAAAAACAATTATACCTTTTAAAAGGCTGTTCTAATAAGAGATACTAACGACACATTTGGTGACAAACTTTTCCCTTTGAGTTTTTTTTATTTTTGGCCTATGCAACCGACCAATGAAACTGAAATATTTGTGCAAATAAACAATTTTTTGTTGTTATATCGGCCTACTGATTTGTAAGATCGCGGGTTCGAATCGAGCTCAAGGCCTAACAATAATTATTTTATCATTATTGTTGTTATGATAAATTTTTTCTTAATTGAAAAAATTATTAAATTAGAATAGAAGAAAGAAAAAATTTTAGACAACTGCCAAAGCTCGTTGTATATATCCATTTCGGGAACTGCTAAATTCCTTCATCGGCAATGTTTAGGCGCCGCTGCTATAACCATTCAGCCATCACAGCGGTGTTTTGTTTGTCTTCATTAATCCTACTTCTATTCTGGTTCATGCCAATTGACATTCACAACACTGCAACATCTGTTGCAGAATGAATGTGAAAATTGGACTTGTTTGATGGCTATGCTGCCATAGTGTCATATTTTATTCACACTTTTTCCCCGGGCCTTGGGATGTATTAACAATTTTTTGTTGTTATGTCGGCCTACTGATTTGTAACATCGCGGGTTCGAATCGAGCTCAAGGCCTAACAATGATTGTTTTATCATTATTATTGTTATGATAAATTTTCTCTTAATTGAAAAAATTATTAAATTAGAATAGAAGAAAGAAAAAATTTTTAGACAACTGCCACAGCTCGTTGTATAGATCCATTTCGGGAACTGCTGAATTCCTTCATCGGCAACGTTTGGGCGCCGCTGCTATAAAAATTCAGCAATCACAGCGGTTTTTTGTTTGCCTTCATTAATCCCACTTCTATTCTGGTTCTTGCCAATTGATATTCACAACACTGCGACATCTGTTGCAGAATGAGTGTGAAAATTGACTTGTTTGATGGCAATGGTGCCATAGTGTCATATTTTATTGACACTTTTTCCCCGTGCTCTGGGATGTATTAACAATTTTTTGTTGTTATGTCGGCCTACTGATTTGAAAGATCGCGGGTTCGAATCGAGCTCAAGGCCTAACAATAATTATTTTTATGATAAATTTTTTCTTAATTGAAAAATTATTAAACTAGAATAGAAGAAAGAAAACATTTTTTTTTTGTTTTTTTTAGACAACTGCCAAAGCTCGTTGTATAGATCCATTTAGGGAACTGCTAATTATTTCATCGGCAACGTTAAGGCGCCGCTGCTATAACCATTCAGCCATCACAGCGGTTTTTTGTTTGTCTTCATTAATTCTACTTCTATTCTGGTTTTTGCCAATTGATATTCACAACACTGCGACATCTGTTGCAGAATGAATGTGAAAATTGCACTTGTTTGATGGCAATGCTGCCATAGTGTCATATTTTATTGACACTTTTTCACTCTGGGATGTTTTAACAATTTTTTGTTGTTATATCGGCCTACTGATTTGTAAGATCGCGTGTTCGAATCGAGGTCTAGGCCTAACTCTAATTATTTTATTATTATTATTGTTATGATAATTTTTTTCTTAATTGAAAAAATTATTAAATTAGAATAGAAGAAAGAAAAAAATTTTAGACAACTGCCAAACCTCGTTGTATAGGTCCATTTCGGGAGCTGCTAAATTCCCTCATCGGCAAGGTTTAGGCGCCGCTGCTATAACCATTCAGCCATCACAGCGGTTTTTTGTTTGTCTTCATTAGTTCTACTTCTCTTCTGGTTCTTGCCAATTGATATTCACAACACTGCGACATCTGTTGCAGAATGAATGTGGAAATTGCACTTGTTTGATGGAAATGCTGCCATAGTGTCATATTTTATTGAAACTTTTTCCCCGTGCTCTGGGATGTATTAACAATTTTTTGTTGTTATATCGGCCTACTGATTTGTAAGATCGCGGGTTCGAATCGAGGTCAAGGCCTAACTATAATTATTTTATTATTATTACTGTTATGATAATTTTTTTCTTAATTGAAAAAATTATTAAATTAGAATAGAAGAAAGAAAAAAATTTTAGACAACTGCCACAGCTCGTTGTATAGATCCATTTCGGGAGCTGCTAAATTCCTTCATCGGCAAGGTTTAGGCGCCGCTTCTATAACCATTCAGCCATCACAGCGGTTTTTTGTTTATTTTTATTAATCCTACTTCTATTCTGGTTCTTGCCAATATTTTATTGACACTTTTTTCCCGTGCTGTGGGATGTATTAACAATTTTTGGTTGTTATATCGGCCTGCTGATTTGTAAGATCGCGGGTTCGAATCGACTTGACCTCGACAATAATTTTTTATCATTATTATTGTTATGCTAACTTCTTTCATCGGCAACGTTTAGGCGCCGCTGCTATAACCATTCAGCCATCACAGCGGTTTTTTGTTTGTCTTCATTAATTCTACTTCTATTCTTGTTCTTGTCAATTGATATTCACAACATTGCGACATCTGTTGCAGAATGAATGTGAAAATTGGACTTGTTTGATGGCAATGCTGCCATAGTGTCATATTTTATTGACACTTTTTCCCCGTGCTCTGGGATGTATTAACAATGTTTTGTTGTTATGTCGGCCTATTGATTTGTAAGATCGCGTGTTCGAATCGAGCTGAAGGGCCTAACAATAATTATTTTTATCATTATTATTTTTATGATACATTTTTTCTAAATTGAAAAAATTATTAAACTAGAATAGAAGAAAGAAAACATTTTTTTTTTTTTTTTTTAGACAACTGCCAAAGCTCGTTGTATAGATTCATTTCGGGAATTGCTAACTTCTTTCATCGGCAACGTTTTAGGCGCCGCTGCTATAACCATTCAGCCATCACAGCGGTTTTTTGTTTGTCTTCATTAATTCTACTTCTATTCTGGTTCTTGCCAATTGATATTCACAACACTGCGACATCTGTTGCAGAATGAATGTGAAAATTGCACTTGTTTGATGGCAATGCTGCCATAGTGTCATATTTTATTGACACTTTTTTCACGTGCTCTGGGATGTATTAACAATTTTTTGTTGTTATGTCGGCCTATTGATTTGTAAGATCGCGTGATCGAATCGAGCTCAAGGCCTAACAATAATTATTTTATCATTATTATTTTTATGATAATTTTTTTTCTTAATTGAAAAAATTATTAAATTAGAATAGAAGAAAGAAAAAAATTTTAGACAACTGCCAAAGCTCGTTGTATAGATCCATTTCGGGAGCTTGCTAAATTCCTTCATCGGCAAGGTTTAGGCGCCGCTTCTATAACCATTCAGCCATCACAGCGGTTTTTTGTTTATTTTCATTAATCCAGCCTTCTATTCTAATTCTTGCCAATATTTTATTGACACTTTTTTCCCGTGCTATGGGATGTATTAACAATTGTTGTTATATCGGCCTACTGATTTGTAAGATCGCGGGTTCGAATCGACTTGACCTCGACAATAATTTTTTATCATTATTATTGTTTATGATAAATTAGAATAGAAGAAAGAAAACATTTTTAGACAACTGCCAAAGCTCGTTGTATAGATCCATTTCGGGAACTGTTAAATTCCTTCATCGGCAAACGTTTAGGCGCTGCTCCTATAACCATTCAGCCATCACAGCGGTTTTTTTTTGTCGTCATTAATCCCACTTCTATTCTGGTTCTTGCCAATTGATATTCACAACACTGCGACATCTGTTACAGAATGAATGTGAAAATTGGACTTGTTCGATGGCAATGCTGCCATAGTGTCATATTTTTTTGACACTTTTTCGATATAACAACAAAAAATTGTTAATAGATCCCCGAGCACGGGGAAAAAGTGTCAATAAAATATGGCACTATGGCAGCATTGCCATCAAACAAGTCCAATTTTCACATTAATTCTGCAACATATGTCGCAGTGTTGTGAATATGAATTGGCAAGGACCAAGAACAGAAGTAGGATTAATGAAGGCAAACAAAAAACCGCTGTGATGGCTGAATGGTTATGGCAGCGGCGCTTAAACGTTCCGATGAAGGAATTTAGCAGTTCCCGAAATGGATTTATACAACGAGCTTTGGCAGTTGTCTAAAATTTTTTCTTTTTTCAATTAAGAAACAATTTATCATAACAGTAGTAATGATAAAATAATTATTGTTAGGCCTTGAACTCGATTCGAACCCGCGATCTTACAAATCAGTAGGCCGATATAACAACAAAAAATTGTTAATAAATCCCAGAGCAAGGGGAAAAAGTGTCAATAAAATATGGCACTATGGCAGCATTGCCATCAAACAAGTTCAATTTTCACATTAATTCTGCAACATACGTCGCAGTGTTGTGAATATCAATTGGCAAGAACCAGAACAGAAATAGGATTAATGAAGACAAAAAAAAAAACCGCTGTGATGGCTGAATGGTTATAGCAGCGGCGGCTAAACGTTTCCGATGAAGGAATTTAGCAGTTCTCGAAATTGATCTATACAACGAGCTTTGGCAGTTGTCTACAAAATTTTTCTTTCCTCTATTCTAATGTAATAATTTTTTCAATTAAGAAAAATTTATCATAACAATAATAATGATAAAATAATTATTGTTAGGCCTAGAGCTCTATACGAACCCGCAATCTTACAAATCAGTAGGCCGATTGTTGAAGACTTGATCCGATTTTCGGATTAAGTCCGCCCCTCCGTCTGGCAACACCCGGCCAGTGCGGCCAAACGCAATCATGGCAGCTCAGCTGTGTCTGCTACCGCGCTCACTCTCAATTTTTCAGTTTATCTAAAACTATCCGCCTACACGCATCCCCCGAGCCGCAATCGTTTATTTATATTACTGCCCGCCCGCCGTCGCGCAAATCACATATTTTAATTAATTTCCTTTACTTTTCTACAAATTTTGTAATTTCAAAGTGAAAACCAATAATAAACACATTATATTTCACTTAAATTAGTGCCCTCTTTTTTTCTTTGATAAAGTGCACATTGCTATGCTACCGAAAATTATATTATTATATTAATGCGTAAACATGGTCCTTGGCGGCCAAAAAACACCAGCGACCAAAAATAAAAACTAAAAATTTATAAAAAACAATTTACATACGGTTCGGTACGGACATAAAAAACTAAAAAAGTACGAAACAAATTTATTTAAAATAAGTTGGAAAAAAATACATACATATAGGTGTACCTGAAAACACTTTAGGGTGGTGAAAAAAAAAAATTTTGTTTCGTATTAAAATACATACAAATACAATACAAAGTTTCATTTGCATAAGAAAAAAAAAACATCAAACATAATTAAGTTTGTACAAAAGAAAAAGTTGTAACAATAAGTGGCAAAAAGAAAGTGCATAAATGTGTTGAGTAAAAAAAAAAATGTCTATATAAAAAATAAAAATTTTTATTAAAATATAAATATATACAAAAACCCCTTTGGGTTTTGAAAAAGAAAAAGTTTTGTGGAAACAAAAATTTTGAGAACAAGAAAGAATTAAAGAAAAAAATTAAGAAATAAACAAAAAATTTAATAAGAACATATTGAAGAAAGAAAGAAAATAAAATCGAAAAAAAAGATAAAGTGAAAATTTTTGAAAAAAAAAAACAAAACAAAAGATAAAAAGCGGAAAAAAGATTGTTATTAAATTTTTAAACAAAAACAACAATTTAAGAGAAAAAAATTGAAATATTTGAAATTTGTAAAACAAAAAAATATATATATCTAATATATAAAATTCCTCTGTCACGGTTTTAGAGGCTGAACTCCTCCGAAACGGCTGAACCGATTCTCATGAAATTTTGTGAACATTTTGGGTAGGTCTGAGAATCGGCCAACGTCTACCTTTTTTTTCGCTACGTGCCTAGGGCCTTGAGATCAAAACGTGGACCCGGGTACCCCTAGAATGTGTTTATACAATATGGATATCAAATGAAAGCTGTTGATGAGTGCTATAGTACAGGATAATTTTCATACAACTGGGAGGCTAGGGTCTCGAGATATAGCCCAAAACGTGGACCCGGGTACCCCTAGAATGTGTTTATACAATATGGATATCAAATGAAAACTGTTGATGAGTGCTATAGTACAGGATAATTTTCATATAACTGGAAGGCTAGGGTCTCGAGATATAGCCCAAAACGTGGACCCGGGTACCCCTAGAATGTGTTTATACAATATGGATATCAAATGAAAGCTGTTGATTAGTGCTATAGTACAGGATAATTTTCATATAACTGGGAGGCTAGGGTCTCGAGATATAGCCCAAAATGTGTTTATACAATATGGATATCAAATGAAAGCTGTTGATGAGTGCTATAATGCAGGTTAATTTTCATACAACTGGAAGGCAAGGGTCTCGAGATATAGCCCAAAACGTGGACCCGGGTACCCCTAGAATGTGTTTATACAGTATGGATATCAAATGAAAGCTGTTGAAGGCTGCTATAGTACAGGATAATTTTCATACAACTGGGAGGCTAGGGTCTCGAGATATAGCCCGAAACGTGGACCCGGGTACCCCTGGAATGTGTTTATGTAATATGGATATCAAATGAAAACTGTTGATGAGTGCTATAGTACAGGATAATTTTCATACAACTGGGAGGCTAGGGTCTCGAGATATAGCCTAAAACGTGGACCCGGGTATACCTATAATGTGTTTATACAATATGGATATCAAATGAAAGCTGTTGATTAGTGCTATAGTACAGGATAATTTTCATATAACTGGGAGGCTAGGGTCTCGAGATATTGCCCAAAATGTGGAACCGGGTACCCCTAGAATGTGTTTATACAATATGGATATCAAATGAAAGCTGTTGATGAGTGCTATAGTGCAGGTTAATTTTCATACAACTGGAAGGCAAGGGTCTCGAGATATAGCCCAAAACGTGGACCCGGGTACCCCTAGAATGTGTTTATACAGTATGGATATCAAATGAAAGCTGTTGAAGGCTGCTATAGTACAGGATAATTTTCATACAACTGGGAGGCTAGGGTCTCGAGATATAGCCCAAAACGTGGACCCGGGTACCCCTGGAATGTGTTTATGTAATATGGATATCAAATGAAAACTGTTGATGAGTGCTATAGTACAGGATAATTTTCATACAACTGGGAGGCTAGGGTCTCGAGATATAGCCCAAAACGTGGAAAAGGGTACCCCTAGAATGTGTTTATACAATATGGATATCAAATGAAAGCTGTTGATGAGTTCTATAGTACAGGATAATTTTCATACAACTGGGAGGCTAGGGTCTCGAGATATAGCACAAAACGTGGACCCGGATACACCTAGAATGTGTTTTTATATTATGGGTATCAAATTGAAGCTGTTGATGTGTGCTATAATACAGAGTAAGTTTTACACCGCTGAGTGACTAGGGAAAGCTGTTGCTGAGAGCTCTAAAGTTCATTGTGATATTCGATTTAGTCGCATCAACCTGGCAAAATGGATAAATATGCAAGCGAAGCCGAAATAAAGACAACAATTAATAATACCCACATACCTATTTACATACGTCCTATTCGATTTGCCTGAAATTTCGTATATAAATTTTCCTATATTAGTATTTACGATGCTTTTTTCCGGGAAGTATACCAGAGACGGACTGGGACTGGGGTTAGGACTAGGACTGGGACTGAGACTGAGATTCGGAGTGGGAATGGGACTGAGACTCGGAATGGGACTGGAACAAAATACATACCACCCTCTGTGACTGGCAATAAGAGATGAAGAAGAAGGAGAAAAACTTGAGAGAAGAGAAAAGAGAGAAGGAAACTGAGAAAGAGCTGGAATGAGACGAAGCTGGAGATGAAGCAAAAAGACTGAGGGAGGAGTGAATAAAAAGATTAGGAAAAATGTAGAGGGATAGGGCAGAGTTAGACAGAAAAACCCTATTAAAATGTATGCAGATAGGCCAAATTTAGGGCAGAACAACCTCTGCCGGGTCTGCTAGTACATATATAGAAATTTTAAAAAAATAAAAATTAGTTTGAAAAAAAAGTTTGTTTGAAAATTTTTTGAGACGCATCAACGCTACAACAGAAAACAACATTTACACTAATTACACCACAACATATCAAGGAGAAACAACACAATACGACGAGGAGCAATACAACAAAGGCACAAGTAACACAAATAAAAGCAAATTATCACCCCTTCAAACCGTGAGTCTTTCACGGTTAGAAATCTGTGGAGCAGTCTTACTCTCCAAATTAGTGAACAGCTCCGAAGTGAGCTGAACCTACCCCAACATGAACTCACTCTCTGGTGCGATTCTGCAATCGTACTGGCATGGTTAGAAAAACCACCCCATACCTGGAAAACGTATGTCGCCAACAGGACATCCGAAACACTTGGAGGCACGTTTCCAGTAAGGATAACAGAGCGGATTTGGGCACTCGAGGCTGCAAGCCTCAGGATTTAGTCCAATGTCCATTATGGTTGGAAGGAACTAATTGGCTTATCACTCCAGAAATTTCATGGCCAAAGGATATATCTCACCACCCAACTCCCACCGAACAATGACAAGTGAAAGTATTCCACACACTGCAGGAAGATAATATAGATATACTCTACCGGTATTCGTCGTTTTCTCGAGCGTCGTGGCCTATATGTTGCGGTTTATCAAGAAAGCAAGGAAACCGAAAGTTCCAGCCACGCTCAACCTCACCTACGCCGAAGTGAATGATGCCAAAATCAAAATCATCATTCATGTTCAACGGAAGCATTACGGAGACACGATAGAGCTGCGTCAAACGTCAGGACCCTTACCCAAAAAGAACACCCTTCTGACATTAAACCCCATGCTAGATAACTCAGGATTCATGCTTGTTTCTGGAAGATTAGCATATGCCACCTATAGCTTTAATGAGCGGCACCCAATTATCATACCCGAAAACTCTCGATTTTGTTCTCTTCTGTTGGACTTCCAACAGTCAGTACTACATTTCACGTTTGAAGCAAAAGGTCAAAAAGCTCATCTTCCACTGCAAAACCTGCACCATCTACAACCAGCATATGAAAACGCAGATAATGACAGCTTTGCCACCCGTGAGGTCAACATATTCCCTACCCTTTCATACAACAGGAGTCGACTTTGCTGGACCATTTATGGTAAAAACTTCTCCCCTTCGCCGAGCTTCGTATGTCAAAGCTTACGTTTATGTGTTCTTCTGATTTTCCACAAAGGCTGTTCATTTAGAAGTGTGTTCTGACCTTACCACGAATGCCTTCAACGCAGCCTTTGCCCGATTCACTGGCCGCAGTGGCTTACCACATCAGATATTTTCTGACAACGGAAAAACGTTCGTCGACGCACAACGCGTACTACAAAGGGAATTCATCACATTCCTTAAGGAAGTCGCCACACACGTCGCTGAAAAACATGCAACTCACGGATTCTCATGGAAATTCATCACACCATACGCTCCACACATGGGTGGTCTATGGGAAGCGGCCGTGAAAAGTTTCAAGATACACTTCACGAAGATAGCAGGAAACCAGAAGTTTTCCTTCGAAGAGCTCACTACCCTCTTGGTACGCATAGAAGCGGTCCTCAACTCCCGACCCCCTATGTCCGAAGATCCAATGGATCCCCTAGTCCTAACCCCAGGGCATTTCCTACGTGGCGCCCCACTCTTGCCACTGCCGGAGCCAAGTGCCGATCATATCACCGATCATATCACCCTGATCAATAAATGGTAGAAACTGAAAATGCTTCAGCACACGATGGAAGAACGAGTACCTCAAGGAGTTGGCAAAGTGGTACAAATGGAAATGCCCTTAACTCAACCTTCAAGTTGGCGATTTAGTTGTGGTAAAGGATGATTTACTACCCCGAACGAATGGCATTTGGGGCGAGTAATCACTTTACACCCTGGATCGGATAACCATGTTCGAGTTGTGGAACTCAAAAAACAAAACGGACTAATAACCCGAAATATTGCCAAACTGTGCGTGCTACCAACTGCCTAGCAATGCTACCCCTACCTCCGGTACCTCCAGCTTTCAGTCCCCCTAGCAATCTGAAAAGATATATAAGCTACCCTCACCAGTGCCTGAAAAATACGAATATTTTTTCTCTTTTCTTGTCTTTACAGGACCCGCAGAACAACCGAGGGACCAAAGTGTCGCCTCTGTGGTCAACGGCATGTGTTGAGACAGTGTCGGGCTCTTTTAGCGATGCAACAAGAGGAACGATATCAGTGTGCGAAAACCCACCGGCACTGCCTCAACTGCCTCGCAATTTCACATTCCATCGGGGCGTGCGATTCTCCGAGCAGCTGCCGAAAATGCTTCCTCGGCCACCACCCTTTGCTCCATCGGGCTCGACCGAACAATAATGCTGGACGCCAGGACAACGACAGCCGACGCCGAGACAGGGCAACCCCACGACTTTTCTAAAAATTTTGTAATTTCAAAGTGAAAACCAATAATAAACACATTATATTCCATTTAAATTAGTGCCCTCCTTTTTTCTTTGATAAGGAACAACAAAAAATTGTTAATACATCCCAGAGCACGGGGAAAAAGTGTCAATAAAATATGACACTATGGCAGCATTGCCATCAAACAAGTCCAATTTTCACATTAATTCTGCAGCAGATGTCGCAGTGTTGTGAATATCAATTAGCAAGAACCAGAATAGAAGTAGGATTAATGAAGACAAACAAAAAACCGCTGTGATGGCTGAATGGTTATAGCAGCGGCGCCTAAACGTTGCAGATGAAGGAATTTAGCAGTTCCCGAAATGGATCTATACAACGAGCTTTGGCAGTTATCTAAAAAAAAAAAATTTTTTTCTTTCTTCTATTCTAATTTAATAATTTTTTCAATTAAGAAAAAATTGATCATAACAATAATAATGATAAAATAGTTATTGTTAGGCCTTGAGCTCGATTCGAGCCCGCAATCTTACAAATCAGTAGGCCGATATAACAACAAAAAATTGGTAATACATCCCAGAGCTCGGGGAAAAAGTGTCAATAAAATATGACACCATGGCAGCATTGCCATCAAACAAGTCCAATTTTCACATTCATTCTGCAATAGATGTCGCACTGTTGTGCATATCAATTGGCAAGAAACAGAATAGAAGTAGGATTAATGAAGACAATCAAAAACCCCTGTGATGGCTGAATGGTTATAGCAGCGGCGCCAAAACGTTGTGGATGAAGGTATTTAGCAGTTCCCGAAATGGATCTATACAACGATCTTTGGCAGTTGTCTAAAAAAAAAAATTTTTTTCTTTCTTCTATTCTAATTTATTAATTTTTTCAATTAAGAAAAATTTATCATAACAATAATAATGATAAAATAATTATTGTTAGGCCTTGAGCTCAATTCGAACCCGCGATCATGCAAATAAACACTAATAAAAGTACTTGTGAAATTTTAAATAACAAAAAAAAGGATCACAAGCTAAAAACACTAAAATTATTTCAAAATGAAGTAAATACCTTTGACTTCAATACAAATTTTTATTTATTTCAATACAATGATACTTTATGTATTTTTAAATTGGAATTCATTTTTAACTTGCTCACACTGCAAAAACCAACTAATACTATAACCTCTTTTTTGAAGCTATTTTTAATGAGTACAGTTCGAATACAACAAAAAGAATTATACCTTTTAAAAGGCTGTTCTAATAAGAGATACTAACGACACATTTGGTGACAAACTTTTCACTTTGATTTTTTTATTTTTGGCCTATTGAACCGACTACTGTGCAACGTCCCCTAAAAGTGTTGCTTAATGAAATAAATAAATAAAAATATATGTTTCGGCTATATTTGGAGGGATAAAAAAATGTCCTATAACCAATCGACATAAGCTTCACATTTCGGGCCGGTTAGGTTAGGTTGAACTGGCCGGCCAATAAAGACTGAATGTGTCCATAGTGTTACCAGAATTTTACGAATTAACGGCCAAAGGAAAGAACCCAATCAGGTGCCAGGACATATGTTATAGATTACTTAGTAACTTGTGATCCCTGTCACATCCTAAAATTTGAGCAAATATCCTTTGCTTCAGACCACGATTTGATTTTCTGTACTATAAATGTTGATATGAACTGTTCTGACTTAGGCTGCACGTTTTTGTTTCGTGATTTTAAATCGTTGAATGTTAATGCGTTGTAATCCGGTATGTGTGGTGTTGATTGTTGGTTTCTTTACACGGTTTCTTTGCGCCTATTCGTTGTGCAAGTATTATTAATAGTTAAACGTCAAAAATACTATGGCAAGTGGCGTAAAAATAGTACAAATATTTCCTGGTGTCGATAAAAAGAAGTGCGAAATGAAACAACAGCTATTATCAGTTAGGCAAATTGTAGGTACAGTAAATCAAAGCTAGATCCCTCACTTCCATCTAAGGAGCTGCGGATAAACTTGAAAAGGTTTAAAATAAATGGATGTGGATGACTAAATGACTTATTTGTTAGCGGTAACAATGACGTCAAAGCTCCAGCCCTGCTAAAAGATTACTCCTCCTATGTCGGCCCTGATAACACATTTCAATTTGATGCAATTGGCGAGCCTGATGTTTTGAAGTCTTTATTAAGTATAAATTCGAATGTTTTGGGGTTGGATAGAATCTCTCCAAGGCCCAGTTTTTAGTACAAGATCAACTCAGTTTGTCAGTTACACTACGCTTAAACTTATAATGCAGTTGTTCAGTCTACTTTAACTGAAGTTTAAGCTGAGCTTAAGCGGCCGATCTGGCATGGTCCAACTGTAGTTAACCTATGAGTACGCTTACACAGCCACCGATTTTGATCGTCCGATGCCGGTCGTAATCGTCTGATAAAAATAAATATATGTAATTAGATGAGCGTGTGTACGATGACCTAAATACATGTGTTTATTATACTCAGTTGAGCAGAGCTCACAGCGTATAATAACTTTGATTGGATAACGGTTGGTTGTACAGGTATAAAGGTATCGAGATAGATATATACTTCCATATATGAAAAACATCAGTATCGAAAAAAATTTGATTGAGCCATGTCCGTCCGTCCGTCCGCCCGTTAACACGATAACTTGAGTAAATTTTGGGGTATCTTGATAAAATTTGGTACGTAGGTTCCTGGGCACTCATCTCAGCTTGCTGTTTAAAATGAACGAAATGGGACTATAACCACGCCCGCTTTTTCGATATCGAAAATTTCGAAAAACACAAAAAGTGCGATAATTCATTACCAAAGACGGACAAAGCGATGAAACTTGGCAGGTGAGTTGAACTTATGACGCAAAATAGAAAACTAGTAAAATTTTGGACAATGGGCGTGGAACCTCCCACTTGTAAAAGAAGGTAATTTAAATGTTTTGCAAGCTGTAATTTGGCAGTCGTTGAAGATATCATGATGAAATTTGGCAGGAACGTTACTCCTATTACTATATGTATGCTTAAAAAATGAGCAAAATCGGAGAACGAGCACGCCCACTTAAAAACAAAAAGGATTTTTAAGTAAATTTTAACAAAATATATACTACCTTTAGAGTATATAAGAAAATTATGTCAACATTCCACTCCAGTAATGATATGTTGCCACAAAATATAAAAATAAATGAAAATTTCAAAATGGGCGTGGCTCCGCACTTTTTCATTTAATTTGTCTAGGATACTTTTAATGCCATAAGTCGAAGAAAAATTTACGAATCCTTGTGGAATTTGGTAGAGGCTTAGATTCTAGGACGATAACTGTTTTCCGTGAAAAAGGGCGGAATCGGTTGAAACCACGCCCAGTTTTTATACACAGTCGGCCGTCTGTCCTTCCTCTCGGCCGTTAACACGATAAATTGAGCAAACATCGATATATCTTTACTAAACTCAGTTTACGTACTTATCTGAACTCACTTTGTATGGGCATAAAAAATGGCCGAAATCCGATTATAACCACGCCCACTTTTTCGATATCGAAAATTACGAAAAATGAAAAAAATGCCATAATTCTCTACCAAATACAAAAAAACATGGAAATTGGATTGGTTTATTAACGCAAAATATAACTTTAGAAAAAAACTTTTTAAAATGGATGTGACACTTACCAAATTAAGTAGAAGAATGAAAAAGTTCTGCAGGGCGATATAATAAACCCTTGGAATCTTGGCAGGAATATTGTTCGTGGTATTACATATATAAATAAATTAGCGTTACCCGACAGATGATGTTCTGGGTCACCCTGGTCCACCTATATGGTGATATCTCGAAAAAGGCGTCCACCTATAGAACTAAGGCCCACTCCCTTTTAAAATGTTCATTAACTCCTTTCATTTGATACCAATATCGTACAAACAAATTCTAAAGTCACCCCTGGTCCACCTTTATGGAGATATCTCGAAAAGGCGTCCACCTATAGAACTAAGCCCACGCCTTTTAAAATTCTCATTAACAAATTTCATTTGATACCCATATCGTACAAACAAATTCTAGAGTCAGCACTGGTCCACCTTTATGGCGATATCCTTAAATAGCGTACGCCTATAGAACTATGGCCCACTCCCTCTTAAAATACTCTTTAATACCTTCGAATTGACACACATGTCATACAAACACATTCCAGTGTTACCCTAGGTTCATTTTCCTACATTGTGATTTTCCCTTATTTTGTCTCCATAGCTCTCAGCTGAGTGTGTAATGTTCGGCCACACCCGAACTTAGCCTTCCTTACTTATTTTTCAAGTCCTAGATTGCCGACATTTTCAGCCTGGTCGAATAATATCCTAAGTCAATAACTTCCTCAACAATCAGGTTGCTTGTATTTTTTACGCTACCATTTTTCTATCTTTTGGGATGAAAACGAGCGCGACTAGTCTTATTATTGCACGTTTATATAGCGCTTTATATATATATATATAGGTTCTCTTGTAGCTTTTTATACTCAGTTTAGCAGAGCTCACAGAGTATATTAAGTTTGATTGGATAACGGTTGGTTGTACATATATAAAGGAATCGAGATAGATATAGACTTCCGTATATCAAAATAATCAGGATCGAAAAAAAATTTGATTGAGCCATGTCCGTCCGTCCGTCCGTCCGCCCGTTAACACGATAACTTGAGTAAATTTTGAGGTATCTTGATGAAATTTGGTATATAGGTTCCTGAGCACTCATCTCAGATCGCTATTTAAAATGAACGATATCGGACTATAACCACGCCCACTTTTTCGATATCGAAAATTTCGAAAAATCGAAAAAATGTGATAATTCAATGCCAAAGGCGGCTGAAGCGATGAAACTTGGTAGATGGGTTGACGTTATGACGCAAAATAGAAAATTAGTAAGATTTTGGACAATGGGCGTGGCACCGCCCACTTTTACAAGAAGGTAATTTAAAAGTTTTGCAAGCTGTAATTTGGCAGTCGTTGAAGATATCATGATGAAATTTGGCAGGAACGTTACTACTATTACTGTATATGTGTTAAATAAAAATTAGCAAAATTGGATGAAGAACACGCCCACTTTTTAAAAAAAAATTTTTTTAAATTCAAATTTTAACAAAAAATTTAATATCTTTACTGTTTATAAGTAAATTAAGTCAAAATTCAACTCCAGTAATGACATGATGCAACAAAATACAAAAATAAAAGAAAATTTCAAAATGGGTGTGGCTCCGCCCTTTTTCATTTAATTTGTCTAGAATACTTTTAATGCCATAAGTCGAACAAAAATTTACGAATCCTTCTCAAATTTGGTAGGAGCATAGATTCTGTGAACGTAACTGTTCTCTGTGAAAATGGGCGAACCCGGTGGAAGCCACGCCCAGTTTTTATACACAGTCCACCGTCTGTCCTTCCGCTCGGCCGTTAACACAATAACTTGAGCAAAAACCGATATATCTTTACTAAACTTAGCCCACGTACTTATCTGAACTCACTTTATCTTGGTATAAAAAATAGCCGAAATCCGACCAAAACCACGCCCACTTTATCGATATCGAAAATTACGAAAAATGAAAAAATGCCATAATTCTATACCAACTACGAAAAAAGGGATGAAACATGGTAACTGGATTGGTTTATTGAAAATATAACTTTGGAAAAAACTTTGTAAAATGGGTGTGACACCTACCGTATTATGTAGAAGAAAATGAAAAAGTTCTACAAGGAGAAATCAACAGCCCTTGGAATCTTGGCAGGAATACTGTTAGTGGTATTGCATATATAAATAAATTAGCAGTACCCGACAGATGATTTTCTGGATCACCTGGTCCACATTTTGGTCGATATCGTGAGAACGCCTGCACATATACATCTAAGGGCCACTCGCTTTTAAAACCCTCATTAATACTCTTTATTTGATATCCATATCGTACAAACACATTCTAGAGTCACCCTGGCCCACCCTAATGGCGATATCTCGAAAAGGCGTCCACCTATATACCTAATGTCCACTCCCTCTTAAAATGCTCAGTAACACCTTTCGTTTGATACCCATATCGTACAAACACATTCTAGAGTCACCCTGGCCCACCCTAATGGCGATATCTCGAAAAGGCGTCCACCTATATACCTAATGTCCACTCCCTCTTAAAATGCTCAGTAACACCTTTCGTTTGATACCCATATCGTACAAACATTTCTAGAGTCACCCCTGGCCCACCCTAATGGCGATATCTTGAAAAGGCGTCCACCTATAGACCTAATGCCCACTCCCTCTTAAAATGCTCAGTAACGCCTTTCGTTTGATACCCATATCGTACAAACATTCTAGAGTCACCCCTGGCCCACCCTAATGGCGATATCTCGAAAAGGCGTCCACCTATAGACCTAATTCCCACTCCCTCTTAAAATGCTCAGTAACACCTTTCGTTTGATACCCATATCGTACAAACACATTCTAGAGTCACCCCTGGCCCACCCTAATGACGATATCTCGAAAAGGCGTCCACCTATAGACCTCATGTCCACTCCCTCTTAAAATGCTCAGTAGCACCTTTCGTTTGATACCCATATCGTACAAACATTCTAGAGTCACCCTTGGTCCACCTTTATGGCGATATCTCGAAAAGGCGTCCACCTATAGACCTAATGCCCACTCCCTCTTAAAATGCTCAGTAACACCTTTCATTTGATTCCCATATCGTACAACTAGAGGCACCCCTGGTCCACCTTTATGGCGATATCTCGAAACGGCGTCCACCTATGGAACTAAGGATCACTCCTTTTCAAAATACTCATTAACAGCTTTCATTTGATACCCATATCGTACAAACATATTCTAGAGTCACCCCTGGTCCACATTTATGGCGATTTCTCGAAAAGGCGTTCACCTATAGAACTAAAGCCCATTCCATTTTAAAATACTCATTATCACCTTTCATTTGATACCCATATCGTACAAACACATTCTAGAGTCAGCCCTGGTCCACCTTTATGGCGATATTCCTAAATGGCGTCCATCCATAGAACTATGGCCTACTCCCTCTTAAAATACTCTTTAATACCTTCCATTTGATACACATGTCATACAACCACATTCCAGGGATACCCTAGGTTCATTTTCCTACATGGTGATTTTCCTTATTTTGTCTCCATAGCTCTCAACTGAGTATGTAATGTTCGGTTACACCCGAACTTAGCCTTCCTTACTTGTTCTTCATTATTTTTGTTATTATGGGCTGGTTTTTTAGTATTTTGCATATTTCCACCGACACAAGATTTCTAATCAATCATTATTTTGTGAAAATTTATTATTTTATCAGGGCTGTGGTCTAAATCGTCTACTTTGACAGCCTTCATAGTTGGTATTTCGATAACTTCCATAGGAACTACTATTGTGAATTTTGATATTGCTTCATGACTATCTTTATCTTTAAAGATATCGGGAGCATTCAAAAAAATTATGCAAATTCTTGATTTACTATCGAACTTAGACAGTGCTGATGTAGATGTTGTTGTTGTTGTTACAACAAACTGTCATCAATCCTCCTCTAACGGGAGTCCAAGGAAACCCCATTTAATTTGTTTTGATGTAGCTGTCTTTATTGTCGATTGAGACATTTTGGGGTTACTGTTTGAGGTTTTATTTTCAATTGTTGCTCTTCATCAAAATCAGATTGAGTTTTAACTAATAAAGAATAAAGTACTTTGTTTAAAATAAAAAAAAAAATTAGATACGGTCTTGAATGGTTTTTAATTGTCTATATTTATTCTTCATACAATTTTCGAGCATCGTAGCTATTGTGATGATCAGCAGCATGAATACGCAAATTAGGACTGCTAACCAAACATCTGGAATGTTTGGAATATTTTTTGTATCTACCTCAGCTGGTGGTTCTTATCTAACTATCCTGTTCTCTCTTCTTTCCGAGTTTTATTTTCCTAATTCATATCCGGCTATCGCTATCATGATACCGTGTGCAATTTTTGTCCACCAAGCTTTAATAAAATTTGTTTGATTTTATTCTTTATTTAAACATTCTATTTTACTTAAAATTTCTTTTGTAATTTATTTTTCCCTTATTTAAACAACATTGTGAAAAATTCTATGGTAGAAGTTTTGTTTTATGTTAATATTTTTGCATTTCTAACTAACTTATTTTAGGTACATAAAAAAATTTGTTTATATATTACTATTCCTTAGCTTCTTTATTTTTGCTTTTGTTCTATTCATTCTTTAACTGAGGAATAGCTGCAACTTTGAACAAATTTAATTAAAAAATTTTGTTTTAATTATTCTTTACTTATTTAGCACAAAAAGTTTATTTCCAATTTTCTTAAGAACCATTTTCAATTTTTAAAAAATTTTGTAATTTATTTTTCGAATTATTTAATTAAAATTAAGAAATATTTAAAAGTTAATCTCTATACCATTGTGACTTTCATATGTTGCCAGTTTTCAAGAAAAATATTTAATAAAATTTATTTTTTTTTCACATTGTCCTGAGCAGAAATCGAAGATTTAAAATTTAATATTAGTTTAGATACTTAGTTGCTGCCAGTAATGCTGCCAGTCACAAGTGCTTTACGCTGCCAGTCGTAGTGTTGATTGTCATCCATATGGTACCTATTCCACCCTTTTTATACATAATATAAGTAAAAGGAGTTTGTTGATTGCAAGTATGCCGCCAGTCACAGTGTCGATATTATATGTATTCCACTTCATCTATGCGTTTGTTCATATTCCTTGTTATTGCCATTGCAATTTTCGCTGAGTGTACCAAATAAATGTCTTAATCCTGATGATATGAAGTTGCTTGCATCCTTGTCAGGTTTTCGTAGAGTCCCAAAAATTTGTTTGATGAAAATCCGATTCTAAAGGACTTTAACCAATTGCACGCAAGCAGCAAAATTGGAATTTTGATTTTAAACTGACTGGTTTTAAACTGCCTGATTTTAAACTGACTGATTTTAAACTGGCAGGATCTTCCTCCAGAATCATCGTTTTAGCAATTTTGCTTATTTAGCAAATTTTCTGCTATCTAGTGATCAGACTGGCAGGATCGCCATGTAATAAGATCATCCAAATAAATTAAAATGATGTTGGTTCGTTGGATCAACCAAAGTGATTTTTCTTTATTTTGGAAATGTTCTGCTTTTATACAAAATGTTCTTTTTCTACTTATACCTATTTACACTAAGCTTTACGAACTAGAATGTACATATTTCCTGTATGTGGAGTCAGCATATTGGAATGACCTACTTAGGTACATGAGTACGTATGTGTGTATATGGTCAAAGTGTATCAGTCAGCGTGACCAATTGACCGATATAAACAAATATGTGCATTCAATGCATAAGTGCATACTTAGCAATTTGATATTAAAATTTCGTGGCGTGTGAGGTCTGCATGTGTGTAAATATGTATTGAACAATTGAATGTAGTGAAAGCGGAACTAATCCTAAGGGCACATTACAATAAAATTTTTTTTATGTGGGCAGGTTCGTCATTCGATTTCGCTAATTTTTATTTAACGCACATGTAGTAGTAGGAGTAAGGTTCCTGCCAAATTTCATCATGATATCTTCAACGACTGCCAAATTACAGCCCGCAAAACTTTAAAACTACTTTCTTTTAAAAGTGGGCGGTGCCATGCCCATTGTCCAAATTTTTATAATTTTCTATTCTGCGTCATAAGGTCAACCCACCTACCAAGCTTCATCACTTTATCCGTCTCTGGTAATGAATTATCGCACTTTTTTGGTTTTTCGAAATTTTATATATCGACAAAATGGGGGTGGTTATAGTACGATTTCGTTCATTTTAAGCAGCGATCTGAGATGACTGCCCAGGGACTTACATACCAAATTTCACTAAGATACCTCAAAATTTACTCAAGCTATTGTGTTTACGGACGGACGGACGGACGGACGGAGATGGCTAAATGAATTTCTTTTTCGCCCAGATCATTTTGATATATAGAAGTCCATATTTATCTCGATTAGTTTATGCCGTACTCCGTAACCGTTATGCGAACAAAATTAATATACTCCGTGAGCTCTGCACAACATTCAAAATCAACAAACTACAAAGGAGAACAAACATATAATTGGAAGTCTGGCAGCGAAGGAGGGAGACCCTAAAGGAAGTTTAAACAGACCTCAAAAAAAAAAAAAACACGTTTAAGCAGACCCCAAGATACAGAGTGAGTCGTATCCTTTCATAAATATATACTTAGATATATTGTTATACGAGGTTTCCTCCAACCGTAAATTTCCGATTTTTTCATAAACATACCCATTTTATAGAAAATTCTATAGAGATCCCGTAGTCGAAAAAAAAACGTACAAAATATATATATGTTTACATATTTCCCTGCTCATTTCAAAAAAAAAATATCTACTGAAATTCTTAACGGAGCTAAAATAAAGCCTCAAATACGCATATATATACAAAAAAAAAAACAACAAATATATTTACATATATAATACTTTTAATTTAATGTTGAAATCCAAAAATTTACAAACGGAAAACTTCATATTTCTACATAAACACTTTTGCATAACCATTAGAAAAACCAAGCCCGGCTGTTTAGTTATAAACACATTGTACATATTTAAAAGTATAAGTTGCTAATTCCCTATTACTACGTTTTGTCATGTACGATTACTGATAATTTTACTTTCTTATTATCACTTGCAATTTATAATGTTCATATGGATATATATAACTTCATACACACATATGCTAACATTTGCTTGCTTTAAATCTGCACTCCCACTACCCCCTATTGTTATCAATGCATACAAACCTGTTTACCATTGATCTGTAATCACTGTTCTACATAAAACATACATACATATGTATATATGTATGTTAGAATAAAACAAGTAAAGGTGCCTAAGTTCGGGTGTAACCGAACTTTGTATACTCAGCGTGAGCTTCATTTGTACATTTCATTTCAGATTAATTACTTTTCTACAAAAAAAGTGGCATCGCCCGTTAAAAAAAAATGTCTGCCCATTTCCTCTTACAATAAAACTTGATAAGTGAAATATCATTGATTGAAAACTATTTTTTTCTAAGTTAATCTTATTATTCTAGTCTACGACCCTTTTAAACTTGTTTTATATCTAAGTTGCCGTGGTCTTTAACAGACCCCGTCCATTTTTACTAGAAATATTTTCTGCTATAAGGAAAATATGTGTACACAATTTCATTACGATATGTTAATTTTTCTTCGAGTTATGGCTCCCGAAACATATAAAATTGCTTAGTCATAAAAGGGGCGGTGCCACACCCATTTTCAAAAATTTTAGTGTTTTCCAATTTAATGTTATAATTCAATTTAGAAAGTAAAATTCTATTGACACAGAGCTCTTTACCGGTCGAAAATCGATTTTTAGTAAAGTCAATACATGGCTTTAATGATGTTAGGGGAAAATTTATGGTTAATTTGTTTGGCACAAACAGTCCTGTTTTTTTTTTGCTCCCCATGCTTTCATCTTTCGACGGAATAGTTGGGCTTGATCTGCTTACGCAGACAAATGCTACATTAGATTTTAAAAACAAAGTAATAAAAACCAGTTCTGGCTCCGAGGAACTTAAATTCTTGAGGTGCGGTAACGTGAATTTTACACAAGTTGAAGACATAGAAGCGCCGCAGGTTGTGAAAAACAAATTTCAAAAAATGATAAGAAATTTGATGGGGGTATTCTCGGACCCAAATGAAGCACTCCCTTACAATACGCACATTACTAAATAATTAATATAGAGCGGTAAACGACTCACACAATAAAGAATTAAAATTGAAACTCCTTATAGTCGTTTATATATATATATATGTTTGTTTTATTTGGCAAAACAATTGTTTCGACACTCGCGACGTGTCATCATCAGTTGCTAGTTATCAACTAACCATTGTCGACAAATATAAACAAAGTATGCCTATGCAAATCAAACATTCAAAATTTTTGTAAAAGCTAATGCAATGCGAAAATAATAAAAAGAGAGTTTAAACAACAACAACAAAATACAAAAGTAATTATGTACATATGTATGTAATATGTAATAACAATATATGGAACAATCTAAGTTTACTGGAAAACTCTCTTTTTATTATTTTCGCATTGCATTAGCTTTTACAAAAATTTTGAATGTTTGATTTGCATAGGCATACTTTGTTTATATTTGTAGACAATGGTTAGTTGATAACTAGCAACTGATGATGACACGTCGCGAGTGTCGAAACAATTGTTTTGCCAAATAAAACAAACATATATATATATAAACGACTATAAGGAGTTTCAATTTTAATTCTTTAATACGCACATTGTCGCCACTATTCGAACCGAAAGTGACGACCCGGTATATTCCAAGTTGTACCCATACCCTATAGGAAGTTTGCGGAAATTCGTGACTTATAGGAAATGGCATAATAAGGCCATCGCGATCACCAAACAACAATCCAATCTGGGTTGTTGATAAAAAAGGAAAGGATGGGCAGGGTAACACCAAAAAGCGTCTGGTTATAGATTTTAGGAAGCTAAATCAGACAACCATCGACGAAAAATATCCTATTCCTAATGTTACAGTCATATTGTCGAATCTGGGAAGGGCCAAGTATTTCACAACGCTTGACCTTAAATCAGGCTTTCACCAAATAGCACTTGGCAGACCAAGATCGAGAGAAGATCGCGTTGTCGGTGGGTCATGGGAAATACGAGTTCTGTAGACTCCCTTTCGGATTAAAGAATGCACCCAGCATTTTTCAGAGGGCGACGGCATGGTTCGAGAACAGATAGGGAAGTGTTGTTATGTTTACGTCGAAGACGTTATTATTTTTTCCGAAGACGAGGAGAAACACGTTGAGCATATTGAGTGGGTTTTGAGAAGTCTGTACGAAGCTAATATGAGGGTATCCCGTGAAAAATCTCACTTCTTTAAAGAAAGTGTGGAGTACTTGGGCTTTGTGGTATCTAAGGACGGTACTAAGACAACTGCTAGTAAGATCGAAGCAATTCGCAATTAAGAACAGCCCTCAACTTTGTTCAATGTCAGGTCCTTCCTGGGGCTGTTTTATAAAGGATTTTGCGTCGATAGCAAGGCCTCTGCCGGATATCCTTAAAGGTGAAAACGGTAAAGTTAAGTCTACACAATCGAAGAAAGTAAGGTAAAACAGAATGAAGATCAGTTAAGGGCTTTTAGCAAATTAAAAGAGGTGTTGGCGTCTGAAGACGTTATACTACCCTATCCAGATTTTAAGAAGCCTTTCGATCTAACGACGGACGCTACATCAATGGGTATAGGGGCCGTGTTGTCTCAGGGTTGAAAGCCTACAACTATGATTTCTAGAACCCTGAAGGATCGGGAACAGAATTTCGTAACTAATGAAAGAGAGTTGCTGGCAATAGTCTGGGCTCTCAAGAGCCTTAGAAATTACCTTTACGGCGTTAGGAATCTGAATATTTATACAGACCACCAGCCACTCACGTTTGCGATATCAGACCGGAATCCAAACGCCAAGATTAAACGTTGGAAGACTTTTATTGATGGACACAATGTACAGATTTTTTACAAACCCGCTGACGCACAGCCACGATAGAATATCCATGTCCTAGAGGAGGAAGGGCAGTCCGATTTGGCCACCATTCATAGCGAAATGTCATTGTCGCATGCAATCGAATCAACGGAGAAATCACTCAATTGTTTCAGAAACCAACTTGTTCTGGAGGAGGCAAATCTTGATTTGAGACGAAATTTCATATATTTCGGAAAAAAACTCGTCATGAAATTCAGTTCACTAACAGAAGAATATTTGTTGAAGAGATTAAGGTGGTTGTTTTGCTCGGATTGCAAACTCGAAAGTTTGACCGACCAAATTTTGGGGGGTAAAAGAAAAGAAAAGAAAATTGGTATCTATTAATTTCAAATATTTAATATGTATATAATAATATACACGTCACGTTAATTCGTAAGTTTATAATACTAATTATACTTATTTTTTAGGTTACCTTTGTTGAAACAGCTACGGCTCCTGGTGCGTGTGGACGTGATGAACGATGAATCCAAGTGAAGGATACAAAACTGTTAACAATGTTAAACGAGTTGCTGTCGTACGGTTTATTTATCCATGCGATGTTTTAGCAGATATAACTTAAACCGTTCGACCAACTCTGTTAACAAGTAAATGAAAAGTAAGTACGAGGGCGACCTTATAAGTTTAAGGTTTTAGGCATCTGGCCTAAACATGCCGGCCCCCGTTGCGTGACGCAACGTAACAAAGAAGAGAAAACGCGTACCGGAAGCCGTTGTGTTTCCTCAGGTTTTTAAACTAATTTCTTATATCTAAGCTCTTCGCTCTGAAAAGAAGGGAAGATAAATGAAAAAATGAAATATACGTGGTTTCAAATTCAGTGGCACGTTTTGTTGATCAATTCAAGAAAAATTCATATTTGTATGTATTTAAAAATTATATGTAGATTAGTTTTTTTTTTTTTTTATGTATATTTAGCAGGCGCCGGATAGCACCCACCCAAAGATCGTATTCTGGGCCAATAAAGAACCCAGGGTTCCCGCTGGAATAGCTCCCAGCAATGTCTTAGGAACAACTTCCGCCCCCAACACAATGCGAACCGGGGCGGCGAGGTGAAATTGCGGATCTGCCAGTTTAAGATTCGCGTATTGACCGAATACCGTTGCGTCGAGGTTTGTGGCTGGTGTTTTGCGTTGTATCCGCTGAACGCAGACCGCATGTGTGGTGACGGTCGCCGAATTTGCCATGCTTCCCACGTAATTTTAAAAAACACCCCATCCGACCGTATAAGTACGTTACCCCCAAATGAAGTTGCGTACCAAGTCCTCTGATACCTCGGTGGCACTGGTGCATACGTTGAGTAGCGCCCGCACGAGGTGTATGCGTCCTCCTGCTTCTATCTTGACGACTACTGTTGGTGCAACCGAGGTGAGGCATTGTACGACCGGGGGTATCGCTATTGCGCCGGAGCGGAAGTTGACCCTTGAGGGTAGATGGAATGCTTCAGATTCCACTCTACCCCGTTTTCGATGAGAGAGAGGGTGGAATGCTTCACATTCCATTCCCCCCTGATTGTGACGAGAATGGAGGTGGAATGCTTGAGATTCCACTCTCCCCTGTTTGTGATTGCGCCAAGATCCCTTATAGGTCGGAGCATTCTTATGCCGTTTTCCCTGTGGAATTTCATGGCGTAGACGTGGCCGGAAACGTTGCAGCGCAGTACTACTTTGAGGGGCTGGGTGGAATGCCATGGATTCCACTCCAGTCAAATTATCCTGGCGGAGAACAGATGCTTCGGAGTCAGTTAAATCTCCTTCCGAGGCAAATAGCGACATTGAGTCGGTGTCGTTGGCGTCATTCCTGGTGGGACGTGTTGGTCGTCGCCTGATTTTTTCGTTGGGCTCAATGTGGACCATCGTATGATGATGTTCGCCGCATCGTCGACATAACCCTTCATTTGAGCACTGAGATGCGATATGTGCCTCTGAAAGGCAATTGGCGCAGTAGCGGTATTTATGTGTTAATCGTAGGCGTTCGGTGGGCTCCTTGGCCCTGAAAACTGGGCATGCTCTTAGCGGGTGTGGTTTGCTACATAGCCGACATCTTAATTCAAATTGGCTCGTCTCAGAGCGCTTGCGTAAAGCTGTGTAACGCGTCATATCTGGAAAAGTAATATTTTCCAAGTTGCAGACCTTTACCATTTATTTCGTGGAGGCCCAATGCATGGCGAGCAATATGAGCGGCTATATAACGCCGTACTGAAAAATTGGTGGTAGCTACTTGCTGGGTTAGGGATACTTAGAAACGGCCCTTAAGTCCTTAGTGCAATGTGGTTTGTGAAGGTGGTTAAAAGATCAAATATTTCATTTATTTAAATGAAAGTCTCTCGGGGAATCAATATGAAAAAATAAAGGCCTAGAAATAGTATAAAATGAGCCGCAAACCCGTTTCAGGTAGTTGCATCCTAACCCCATTACACTGCTTGAATAAATGGCAAGTGTAGCCCTGATGTTATCCCTACATCGATCCGATATCGATTTATCGCCGCTCGATTCATTTTACGCTGCACTAAATTTGTCAATGGCAATTAAATTGGTTAAAGCGTGGCGCGTAGATCTTCGTTTTTTGCTTGTCGGTTGTGCGTGCGAAAAGTTTAATACGGGCGTTTTCGATAGTGTAGTGTAGTGAAAAAAATATAATGCAATATAAATAAATAAAATAAAGCCATGAGGAAAGTGAATATAAAAAAAATATGTACATACATATATCATGTATTCCTAACCTCCAGAAAAAAAAACGTGCGTAGTGGCGAAAAAATGTAGTTTTGTGTTGTGTGTGTAATTGTTTTTCAGTTTTATGGATAATCCATTATGAGAAAAAAAAAACGATCGGAGTAGCGTGTGTATTGTACATTCGGGTGTACCAAGGAAACAAATTTTTCCTTTCGCTTTCTTTTTTAGAAAAAAGAAAAAAAAAATGTTTTGCTTTAGCTTTGTTGTATAAATTGGATGTTACTATTTAGTAACACAGGTTATGCATCAGGCTGTTCCATTTTTTTTGTTTTTTTTTTTTTAGGATTTCTGATAAATTCTTTGTTAAATCACTGTTTTGTTTAGAAAGGGTTAATGCAATGGAATTGGTAGCGGATGAATTTTCTTTTACGTAACGCTACCTTTGCCATTGTAATATCCCTCTTTTCCATTCTTCCAAAAAAAAAATTTGTGAAAAATATTTGCAAAAAAAAATGAACACTTTTCTGGTCAGTGTAATATAATTGGCTATAAATTTTTGTGTGCAAAAACGTGTGGTGAGACTACGTATTAGTCTGTGGAAAAAAAATTTTTTTTTTTTGATGCCGGAATTTTTTCCATGTGATTCATAAAAAAATATTATCGAGTGGTTGTTTGGCTTAAGCTCGCGTTAGGTTACCGTATTGCGTAAAGACAGTGTGAGAAAAATAAAAAAACGAAATTGCAAACTTTTTCCCAACACCTTTGAAGTGACGCATTATCAACCAAACAATCTGCTCTTAATCTTAATGTAATATTTCGAGAATTTATACTTGACACAAACCCATGTGGAAAAATTCCGGTGACCGGAACCAAAAGGTGTGCATTGTGAATTGGCCTAATACCCATAACCGTATTGCGTCTGTTTGTACAAATTAAACCGGCGTGTGCCTACCCAGCAGTATAATCGTTCTGCATGGGAGCATGTAAAAAGCCTCTTAAAGGTGAAATGTGTTTTTGTAACCAAGACACACGAAATGTGAATATGTATTAGAATATCACGCCGTGATTTGTACAAACATACACATGTACTTTAGGGCGGGTCGAAAGAAAAGAAAAAAAAATCTCCAAGGGAATTTAGTAAAAACCCCGAAAAAACTCCTACACTCGTATTAGATATGAATTGTTGTTCACATTAGGCTGGGTCGACTAAAGTAAGAAAAATTTTCAATTTTTTTTTTTTTTTTTAAGGGGATTGATGTACTTTCTTTTTGTTTTTCTTCTAATTGTGAGGTTGTTGGTTTTGGGTAGTGGTTAGATTCGTGTCATTTGTTTGTGAGTTGGTTGCTTTTGCCAGATTTGTTTCTTCTGATTGTGAGATCAATGGTGGTAATAATACCAGTTTGACAAGTGGTCTTGTCACTTGGCCCCTCTCTGTCCGAATGTCTACGACGCGTACCCGGTTGTCGGAACCAGGATAAACATTGACCACTCGTCCCAGTCTCCACTCATTTGGCGGTAAATTGTCCTCTTTAATGACCACCATATCTCCTACCTTGATGTTTGATTTTGGCTGTTTCCACTTCGTCCTCTTTTGTAGCTCCGATAGGTATTCGCTTTTCCATCTTTGACAAAAGTTTTGATGCCAATGCCTTGAGCTTTTGCCATCGATTCACGATTGAGGCTGGGTTTTCGTTGATTTCTAGCTCTGGTGGAGCTAATAAATGTCCGCCGACTAAAAAGTGACCTGGAGTCAGGGGTTCTAGATCCGAAGGTTCATTGGAGGCAGGGCTTTGAGGACGCGAATTAAGGCAGGATTCGATTCTGCAAAGTAGCGTGTTGAATTCCTCGAAAGTAAATTTCGAGCTCAAAGCGATCTTTTTAAAATGTGTTTTAAAGCTTCTCACACCGGCTTCCCACAGCCCGCCCATATGCGGAGCGCCGGCTGGTATGAAATGCCAGGTTAATGCCTGATATGCAAATTTTGAGAGAATTTGTATTCGGGAATCGGCGAGAAAAGCTTTAAATTCTGCCTTTAGTGCGCGTGAAGCTCCGGCGAAGTTGATCCCATTATCTGAGTAGATATTCCTTGGGCATCCTCGTCTGGCTACGAATCGCGAAAACGCTGCTAGAAAAGATGAGGTGCTCAAATCGCTAGTGGCCTCTAAGTGTATGGCCTTAGTAGAAAAACAAACGAACAGACAGGCGTAACTTTTGAGGTACGACAACCGCGCCCCCTATAACTCTTTATGTCGAACGGCCCTGCAAAATCCACCCCTGTGTTAGTAAATGCGCGCGAAAAGGTTGTACGCTCTTGTGGTAAAATTCCCATAAGTTGACTTTGAACGTGCCTTTTGTAGATCGTACAGATCTTACAATTATGAATTGTGGCTCTGACCATGGTTTTCACCTTTGGAATCCAGTACTGGGTGCGAATAATTCGCAGCATTAGTTGGTTTTCGCCGTGGAGAGAAAGTTCATGGACAAACTGGACGAACAGACGCGACAACCTACAATTGTATGGTAGTATTATTGGGTGCTTTTCGCCATATGCCATATCGGTGGATGTTCCAAGCCGCCCCCCGTCCTAATGACTCCGGTTTCATCGAGATATGGATTTAGGGAAAGTATTTCGCTCCTAGACTCTAGCGGCTCCTTGACTTTTAGTTTCGCTACTTCATTACCGTAATGTTTCACTTGAGCAAGTTTAATTAAACAGATAGTCGTTGCTTTAATTTCATCAGATGAGATGAAGGGAGATTCCTGGATATGTGCTTTCTCTTTCAGGTGGGTCCTATGAATGAATCTAAAAACGTATGATAGTACCCTCAAGGCGCGCGGTAACTTGGAAAACCTTTCAAGAATGTCACTTCTGTTATCTGCGACTGCTGCTGGATGTGCCTGTACTCGCTTTTCCTCTATGTTGGTTGTGAAGTCCGTTTCTTGAGTTGGCCAATTTCCTCTGTCTTCTTGGAGCCACGACGGTCCCTGCCACCACAGAGAGTTGTCGACCAAGTCCTGAGCTAGTATGCCTCTGCTGGCTAAATCTGCTGGATTTGTACCTGAATCTACGTGGTACCAAGATGAACTTCCCACTTTATCGATGATTTTGGTTATTCGATGAGATACGAAAGTGGAACAGGAGCATGGGGGTTTGCGTATCCAGGTCAGCACTATCGTCGAGTCAGTCCACAGATGGATATTGAGATGACCTAAATCCAGATTACTGCAAATTGATTCGATGATTTCTGCTAACAATACCGCCCCGCAAAGTTCCAGTCGCGGAAGTGAAATGGTTTTAACTGGAGCCACTCTTGTTTTTGCCGAAAGCAGATTGACAAGTACTTTGTCATCCTTTTTGACCCGCAAATAGACCGTTGCAGCGTATGCTTTTTCGGAAGCATCGCAAAACCCGTGAATTTCTACTTTTTCCGTCGGGGAATAGGAGACCCATCGGGGAATTCGTAATTTCTCCAGTTCATTGTAAGTAAAATTTTTCCACCTCTCCAATGTTAAGGGAGATACGGGTTCGTCCCACCCACTACCCTCCAGCCATATATTTTGCATAATAATTTTCGCGACTATAATTGTGGGTGCCAGCCAACCTAACGGGTCGAAAAGTTTTGCGATAGTCGACAATATCGCTCTTTTTGTGAGACTTGTATCTTCTTCTATTGGTTTGATGGTGAAATAGAATTTATCGGAATGTGCATTCCACCTAATTCCAAGTGCTTTCACGCTACTGGAATCCTCAAATTCTAGAAAATCTTCACTCAAAAGATGAGGTTTTGGAATTCCTTTTAATATTTCGTTGTTATTCGAGGTCCATTTGCGCAATGGGAAACCAGCTGATTTTAAAACTGTAGATATGTCATCCCTAGCTTCTATCGCGGACTCAATGGAATGCCCCCCCTGAAAGGACGTCGTCGACATACATATTTTTGCGTAAAATATTCGAGGCTATTGGATGAGAAACTTCCGAGTCATCAGCTAGTTGGAGTAAAGTCCTTATTGCCAGATAAGGAGCACAATTAATCCCGAAAGTTACCGTTTTGAGTTCATAAAGATTGATTGGATCGTTTGCGCTTGCGCGGAAAACTATTCGTTGGTACTTGGTTTGCTTGGAATTTACTAAGATTTGTCTGTACATCTTCTCAATATCGCTATTGAAGACGTATCTGAAAAGTCTCCAGCGAAGGATTAATATGGATAAATCAGACTGGAGTACAGGCCCAGGGAAAAGAACGTCGTTCAGACTGGTACCATTTGAAGAACGTGAAGATGCGTTGAAAACTACTCTAACTTTCGTTGAGATGCTTTCTTCTTTAATAACAGCGTGATGCGGCAGATAATAGTTGTCGACTGCATCGGCCGACTGAAGTGCACTTATTTTTGACATATGCCCCATTGTCTCGTATTCCATAATGACCCTATTGTATTCCTTTTGTAATTCGGGATCTTTCTTAAGTCGTGTCTCGTTTTTGTAAAATTGAGAGCACGCTATCCTTAATGAAGGTCCCAGGCTAATGTTCGCTGGGTAATCTGCTTTGAAAGGAAGGGAAACGACATATCTTCCGTCAGAATTTCGTTGCGTTGTGCGTTTGTACAACTCCTCACATATTTTCTCTTCGGCTGTAAGAGCTTTTGATTTGGGTATATCTTCAATTTCCCAAAAGGAGCTTAGCTGTTTGTCTAAAGCCATTTCATTCAAGAATGATACCTTATTGTGGTTGGTTGGGTTGGCTGCATCGGCACGACCCGTCAGTATCCAACCGAACACTGTTTCTTGGGCCAAGAGAGTATTAAGAATGTTCTTCTTAATACCACTCAAGATGATTTGCGGGTAAATATCTCCGCCCAAAACAAGATCGACTGGTTCATTTACGAAAAATCTTTTGTCCGCTAGTACAAGATCGGGAAATGCTTGTTGTGGGAGTGCACTGACATCGCATGTAGGTAGGTTGCCAGTTACCTGTGGCAAAACTAACACTACAGCGTTGATTGAGATTAGAGGGTCTACGGGTGACCGCAATTGTATGGCACATGCCTCTTTAACCTGCGCACAAACGGTGTTATTGATGCCCGAAACTTGGGCATGCATTTTCCTACTTGGCAGGTTAATTCTTCGCCTGAGTCTTTCTGTAATGAAAGAGCACTCAGATTCCAAATCTATGAGAGCTCTAGCCGAATAATTAGTGCCATTATGATAAATGGATACACGGGCTGTTCCTAGTAAAACGCCTTTACTTGTGTTCGCGAAATTCGATTTTACTTTAACCGTTTTAGCCGATTTCTTCTTCTTCGTAGACTCATTACGCATTTGAGCTGATTTGGATGGAGCCGTTAAATCATCAGTAGAATCTGTGGCCACCGGCGAAGTATCATTTGTGGCCTTGGTCGTCTGCAAATGCAGAAGGGTATTGTGCCTTGACTGACAGATGCTGCAGTTGGAGCCACTAGTACACTTCGACACCGAATGCCCCGGTGAGAGACAATTCAGGCAACATCGGTTGCTTTTGATTAATGAAATTCTGTCGCTTATTGGTAATTTTTTGAATTTGTCGCAGGCATATATTCTGTGGCTAGAGGTTTGACACATTGTGCACCCATTTTTAGCGACACGCGCTTGAAAAGACCCAAAGCTTTTTATGCGTTGGTTCAGAGGACTGCTTATTGCCTTGTACCTTTGAAGGTTTTGCCGGCTTTGTTCCTCTTAAACCCGAAACCGATTCTAAGGTTTGGAACCTATGTGATAGGAATCGGTCCATGTCAGCCCACTTGGAAGTCTCTGTTTTATTCTCCACTGACTGTTCCCAAAGTGATAGGGTAACATCAGGTAACTTTGTCGAACAGAGATATGTTATAATGGGGTCCCAGTTTGATATGTCAATTTTGTGACTCACTAATGAGGATATACAATTGTTTATATCCCGTTGTAATCTCTTTATGGATGTACCGCATTCAGTTTCGACTGTTTGCAGGTTAAAGAGAATCTTCAACTGGGTATTGACAAGGATTCTTTTATTTTCATATCGTTCGCAGAGGTTTTTCCAGGCTACTTCAAAACCTTCGTTTGTCAAGTCGCACTTCTTGACAATTTCCCTGGCCTCACCTTGAGTCTTTTGATTCAAGTAATAAAGTTTTTGTATTGGAGTAAGTCCCTTATTAAGAACATATATGGCTGTGAACATGTCACGAAATTTTGGCCATGATAAATAATCTCCTTTGAATACATTTGTATCACAGGGTAGGAGATGTAGGTTGCGTGGATTGCTTAAAATTTCCTTTTCCTTCTCTCGCTTTTCTAGCCCTTCTGAGAGTTCATAAATTTTTGACATGCACCTTACATAGACTGAATAGGCTGACTTATTTTTCTTTTTGATTATGGCTAAATCTTTTGCCGGGAGGTCATCTGCAGCCATTATTTCGTCAAAAGCCTCTGTGGCTTTGTCCCACTTCGACTTCAATGTTTCCTGCTGAATTTTCAGCGAAAATTTGGAGTGGTCGCTTGTGGGGATGCTGAGGAATTCGACCTCGAATTCAACGACCATGTCAGCTAGTCGATTGCATGCGTCCATATTGGATGAAAAAGGGTATAACTACTCTAAACAAACCTTTGAATCTTGCACGCGACTTAGTATAAAACTCCAGAAAAAAGCACAGTGGCAGAATCTGTTTTCTGGTAACCCAAAATATCAAGCAAAAAAATGCTGCCCACCGAATTTTCCGAATAAATAAATTCCACAGAATTTATTGTTAAACGCAAGTTTTTTTTTTTTTAATTTATTAAACAACCCTTCAATAGGTTGCATCAACGCAAAAACTATATTTATATATGAATGTGTGTGGTTATTGCTCGCCACACAAAAGGCGTATGCATATATTTGCTTGTGTTTGAATCGCGAGAAAAATAAAAAAAAAATAATAATAACAACTACCGAGAAAAAAGTGCAACGAGTATGGTGGCAATTTATAACAAAAAAATTTGTAATTTTAGGTATAAATTATCAAATACTACGAAAAAGTGATTTTTTATTTCAAATAATGCATTTAGTGTACTACCAGAGTGATTTTTATTTTTTTTTTTTTATTTTGTGCAAACGAAATTTTTAGTATGCAAAAGTGAACAATGTGAGGTTATAGTCACTGTGCAGTGTTGTTGTTGTGAAAGTTAACCAACGAGAAGTGCAAGTAACGAAAAACTTATATGCTCCTCCAATCCTCTAAAGGGGATATGTGCAACTTTTGGTTTAACTTTCTCAACACTGATTTGTATAGATATGTGTGCTCGGTGCACTGAAGACCCTTGCGCCGTGTCAAATATTCTTTACCATTGGTGGGGAGTAATATTCGATGGTCAGAAGGGCTATCTATACAAATTGACACTCACAACTTTAATTTTGTTGTTTATTTAATTTTATCACTGCACAACAGAAAACAAATCACTCGCGATACACTTTGTTAAATTAACAATTATAATAATATATGTGCGCACTGAATTTTCAAACCACTTACTTTTTTCGTTGTAGCTTTTTGTTGCGGACTGTAGCTGGTAAAAATTTAATGTGTGACTGATGGATGTTTTTGCTGGCTGTTCAAACTCCTTGATGATGTTTTTGCTCGGAAATATTTAGCATATA
Source organism: Eurosta solidaginis (assembly GCF_040869045.1). Lineage (NCBI taxonomy): Eukaryota > Metazoa > Arthropoda > Insecta > Diptera > Tephritidae > Eurosta > Eurosta solidaginis. The sequence continues at coordinate 33,515,717 of NC_090324.1, read as the reverse complement.
AATCGCTGGGCGTTTGAGGCCAAATCAATGAGATGGTTGTGATTTTCGGTCGCTGGTAAATAAGAAACGGCTCTGAATGACCCAGTGTTTTGCTCGGATTGCAAACTCGAAAGTTTGACCGACCAAATTTTGGGGGGTAAAAGAAAAGAAAAGAAAAGAAAAGTGGTATCTATTAATTTCAAATATTTAATATGTATATAATAATATACAAGTCACGTTAATTCGTAAGTTTATAATACTAATTATACTTATTTTTTAGGTTACCTTTGTTGAAACAGCTACGGCTCCTGGTGCGTGTGGACGTGATGAACGATGAATCCAAGTGAAGGATACAAAACTGTTAACAATGTTAAACGAGTTGCTGTCGTACGGTTTATTTATCCATGCGATGTTTTAGCAGATATAACTTAAACCGTTCGACCAACTCTGTTAACAAGTAAATGAAAAGTAAGTACGAGGGCGACCTTATAAGTTTAAGGTTTTAGGCATCTGGCCTAAACAGTGGTTATAAATCCAAACGTGGTGAATGCGATATATTGCAACCTGCCAACTTTGGCAAGCATTCAACACGAATTGGTTACATCTTTTCCATCAACGAAATTTTGGCATTGTAAACGCATGGTGTCAGATATAGTCAACAAGGACGAACAAAGAGAAATAATTACGGCTGAACACAACCGTGCTCACAGAGCAGCTCAAGAAAACGTGAAGCAGATCCTCTGTGACTACTACTTTCCAAAAATGACTAAGCTAGCAACCGAAATAGTTTCAAATTGTAAAATATGCAACAGGGCCAAATATGACAGACACCCCCGTAGGCAGGCATTAGGGGTAACCCCTACACCGTGCTATGCTGGAGAGATGCTACATATTGACATTTTCTCCACAGACAAAAAATACTTTCTCACTTGTCTGGATAAGTTTTCTAAATTTGCGGTGGTACAGCACGTACCATCCCGTACTATTGTAGATTTGAAAGGCCCAATTCTGCAGCTAATGAACATATTTCCGGGTATGAGGACTGTCTACTGCGATAATGAGGCATCGCTATATTCCGAAACTATAAAATCTCTGTTAAAAAATCAGTTTGATGTCGATATTGTGAGTGCGCCTCCGCTTCACAGCACCTCTAATGGTCAAGTTGAGCGTTCCCACGGTACACTTGCAGAGATTGCGAGATGCCTAAAATTGGAGAAAAAAATTGACGAAACAATTGAGCTTATATTGTTGGCTACGTTCGAATATAATCGAACTATTCATTCTGTCACCGGCAAAAAACCCATTGATGTGATTCACGCCACACCACAGGATATGCGAAATGAAATAATGGATAAATTGTAGCATTCACTCATTAAGTCATTCATTCGTTTGTACAAACATATATTTCGACCCGTTTTGGAATGTCTTAAAATGCATTGACTCTTACATTCATATTAATACATTTGTACATACATATATTTTGGTTCGCTTTGGTACGGCCTGAGATTCATTGACACACTCATTCATTTGTACAAACATATATTTTGTACATGCCACGGTAACCACGCCGTGCACTGTCTGGTAACTTGAACCTTGGTATGTTACTGTTTAAAGCTTGCTCACCACAAGCCTTTACCTGTATACAAATTACTAACATGATTTACTTATACTTGCGTTGCAGATTCCACAGCTAATTTTCTATGTTTCTATTCTCTACATTGTTTTTATCGATATTTACTACTCTAAATGGAATTATAGTAAAATTATTATTTTTATCGATTTTTTCTACCTTATAGGATATTAATATAATTATTTTTCCTATTTTACCGGTCATAATAAAGTTATTTTTTCTATAGGTATTTTATATTCTGCAGGACCCTATATGTATATCTACTATCTACCTTATGACCTCTCTAAAGGCAAGGTTTTCCTAGATGAAGCAGGTCAAACTTATATTTATATTTCTAAAAAAAATAATGAAGAATAATGATTTACATTTCCTTACTTTCTACTCCACAGGACCCTATATACATATATGCTATCGACTAAATATAGGAGATTCAGTTTTCCTTACCTTGACTATTTTCATCAAACAAAGCTTTTGCATTGTTATTAAAATTAAAGCGTATAAAATAAGATGGTGGTTACAGTCATCATTGGCTGAAAATTGACATTGTTCTAAAAAGCGGGATTTCTGAGCGTATTATATACAGGAGATTGGGTAGATTCAGTTGCTGCTAGAGCAAGAAGTAGTTATATAGTGATAAGTGGTTAAACCAATGAGTACAGTGATGCAAACATTTTTAATATCTTTACTTATACCATTTTTCATATTTTCCAGTAATATTTTTATTTGTTCTTATGTATATCATGCGATTTCTGGGTGGCCTTCCCAGATGGGATCGTCATGATATTTATGAAGAATTTCCTTAATTTCTGTCGACATTTGTCACATGCATAACTTCTGGGGTTAATGCAAATATTAGATCTTCGAGAACTTGGGTTCCTATTTTATATTTTTAAATTTGCCTACTCGAGTGTCTACTATTATTGACCAATTTGTCTCCTAAGGCACAACTGTATTTTTATTTCTTTACAAGTCCTATATTGCCGGCATTTTTCAGCCTGGTCAATTATTGTCCTAAGTCAATCTTTTCCTCAACAATCTGCTTGCTTGTGTTTATTAAGCTACACATTGTCTGTCCTTTGGGATGAAAACGAGCGCGACATGTCTAATTGCAAATTTATTTATTTATTTATTAAGCGCTTTATTTATAACAAGGTTCTCTTTGTGACTTTTTCTTCATTTCTACTTTTATTACTGGTGTAAATTTTTCTTTTCTCTTGTGGTATTTTCGGTGTGTTGCATGCTTCCACTGACATTCAGTACATGCATTTTTAAAAGATTTCCCATCAAAACTTTTGCAAAGATGTCATGAGCATCCGAAAAGTTTACTCAAATTTTTGGTTTGCTTTCGAACTTAGACAGTGCTGATAAAGCTTGTCTCAAGAAAATATTTTGTTAATTGAAGCATTTTGAGAGTTATTGTTTGGAAATGGGTTTTTAATAGTAAGGTAATAAGGTTTTTGTTTTTAAAAAAAGGACTAAGAATATGAAAAAGGACTAATTTAGGCCTAATAAAATTGTTGATTTTGTTCTTTATTCTTACTTAAACATTTATTTTACAACTTTCTTGTTTGTAAAATTTTGTCTTTTTTTAAATATTATTGGAATAAAATATTGGAATTTGAAAATTTGTTTCTATACTATTATCATTTTTATTTCATTTTCTATGCCACTTTGGGCTTCATATTTTTTCTCTTTTTCTTCATATACATTGATCTGCCTAAGTTCTATTAGTTAAAAAATTTTTAGAAAATTTTATTTAAATGATTTTTTTTTCTTTGTTACTTAACTTTTTGGTCTTCTTCTTCCATTAATCTACTACAACGCAAGAATACTGCGTCAAATTTTTCCTGACTACCTATATTGTTCCTTTAAAAATTTAGAGGGGGAAAGGAAAAAAAAAATTCTTAAATTTATTTGCAAAAATCTACTTTTTGCCCGTAAACTGGCAGCCGTTAGGTTGCCAAATGCTTCTATTATAATCTTACAAATACTTAGATAATAAATACATAATAAGATAAATAATACATAATCCCGGTCATCCATCAACAAGTTGTATAGCGCACGTAGAACCTCCAACAAGCTGATAGTGCATATGGTTTTACTACACGTTTATTCCACTTCGGTTTTGGTTGCAGTTAATGAAGATGCCATCCGTATTAAAGACCAAAAATATTTTTCCTTCTTTCCTTTGTGGTATTCATGAAGTTTTAAAATTTGTCTTGCACCCTTGTTGTCACTGTCGCTGTGATCCGCCCCTTTGCATTGACTATACCATTCGCCGTGGCAAAGTTGATGCCTTGAACTCCTTTGCAGAAAGTAAACTTTTTCAAATATATTTTGTATCTGAAGTCTGCCTATACTTCAAGCAGCAGACGAGGAGACTGGCGTTTTAATTCAGCAGTGTGGCAGGATCGCCCTGTAGGTAAGGTACCCTGCTTGGTATAAAAATGAAATCAGTCCTGCTAAATATGTTTAGCAGAACGCTTTTTAAACAGCAGTCAGTTTATTATTAAGCAGAGCTGGTAGGATGCCAATTTAATTCAGGCAGTATGGCAGGATCGCCATGTAATGATTGGGACTGTGGCGTCCTACTAAAGATGTTTAGCAGACTATACTTTTGGAAACATTAAGTACTCACCAGAGGCAGGCACGAAGCATAAACATTTTAGGTACAGCTTTGAAAGTTATAGCAGGAACACCAGATTTCGATGGTTTTGAAAATTTAAAATTTCGACAACAAGAGCTAATTAATTCAGCAAATAGGCAAATAGAAATAAACACAGAAGTACAAAAAAAAATAAACGAGCTAACAGATACAGTGAACCTAACCAAAAATAATGTTAAAGTTAAGAAGATTTACACTAATCATTTATACGAAACATTGCTCGCCAGAAATAGAGCTTCAATTTCCAAAATTGAAATCTTGATTTCAGCCATTGCCCTTGCAAGGATTGGCGTCATTAATCCCTCAATATTGTTACGAATATTAGCAAAACTAAGGGGTGCTGCTATATATAAGCCGATGCTAAGCAGTGACGTGAATTCACATCAATAATTCAATCATTATGTATCTACATAAACGAAACAATAATTGCGTCTACACATATGTACCATGTACGTATACGAGCAGCGGAGAATCAAAGCACAAACACATGCATACATCTGAGATACTTCTGAAAGTATGCAATGAGAGAAGCTATAAAATCGTGCAATTGTAGTTAGAGCTGAGAAGTTTGAGAGCTGCTGGCAACTAGTAGATTCTGGAAGCGCCTAGAAGATGCGAACGCTGAAATAAGAGAGTATAAAAGGAAGCATATGTAGAGGCGCTGGAATTCAATTTGATTTGAGCTATCAAGCAGTTTCAATTAAGACGATATCTAGCGAGCAATAGCAGTAATATTTTGGAAGTCAGTTTCATTTAAGCTATCAGTTTGGTTACTAAGCCAGCTAGTTGCAAAGTATAAGTGTTATTGTGAAGTATTTAATAAAAGCCATTTTTCCATTATTCAATATTGGAGTTATTTAATCAACAGTTTAGTGATACGAACTTAGCAAAAAGGCAAATAAGAGGATTTGCAAGTAGATTCGTTACAATTGGTGTCAGAAGAGGAATTGTTGAAAAAATTCCAGAGGACAACAAGGACATGGCAAAGTTCAGTGAATTGAAGATCCAGCAACTAAAGAAGGAGTTGGAGAGCCGTGGATTGAATACAAGCGGCGTTAAACTCGAACTTCAGGCACGGCTACGAGAGGTAATGGAAGCAGAAGGAATTGATGAGGACGAGTATGTCTTTTATCCTGATGAGGACGAGACAACAACAAAAATTGAAGAGAAAAATGAAACACCGCAGACAATGGCGAACACAGACTTGAACATGATATTGGCTGCAATATCGGCACAAATGTCCGAAATGTCATCACAAATATATACCAACATGTCATCACAATTGGAAGAACAGAAGACACGTATTGCAGAAATGTCGTCAGAAATAACATCGAAGATTGAAGAACAAGAAACGCGTATTTCAGAAATGTCGGCACAAATTTCAACACAGATATCATCTCAGATCTCCACACAACTAGAAGAGCAGGAAGTCCGCATATCATCTAAACGGGAAGCGCATATGTAAGAAAAATCTAACCCAGTTTCACGAAGGCTTCAGTGGTCGACAGGATAAAATCGAGGCCAAGGTGGATGCTTTGAGAGGACGTATCGAGCAGTTACAACTAAATCGTCCGGCAGTTTCAGCGAGTAATCCAAAGGTTAAAACACCATCCTTTGACGGTTCTGTTCCTTTCCAGGTCTTTAAGAGACAATTTGAGAAGACACCAACAGTGAAAAATTGGAATGCTGAAGATAAAATTGCTGCACTCTTCGTAGCATTGAAAGGACCAGCTGCCGAAATCTTACAGACGATTCCAGAGTACGAACGGAACAGTTAAGAAGCATTGATGGCTGCTGTAAAACGACGTTATGGAAGCGAGCATAGAAAACAGATATTCCAAATTGAGTTGCAAAACCGCTACCAAAAAGCAAATGAGACTTTGCAGGAGTTTGCGTCAGATGTCGAAAGGCTTGCACATCTTGCAAATGCGGACGCACCCGTGGAGTACACCGAGAGGGTAAAAATCCAGAGTTTTATGAATGGCATATGGGACGTAGAAACGAAGCGAGCGACATATGCAAACTCAAAACCCACATTCGCAGAAACGATATTCCATGCACTGACTCAAGAAACAGCATTGCTTCTGTGTAAGTCAGTTTCCAAAGCACGCCGCGTGGAGGTAGAAAGGCCAGAGTGGGTAGACGCAATATTGGAGGCGCTGAAAGGATCGCAAAAGCGGAGTGAAAAAGTTATCAAATGTTTCAAATGCGGGAAGCGCGGTCACATTGCACGTCATTGCGATCTTGGTCCTGGTAGTTCCAACTTTGGTGACCGTAAACGCAAAGCTGGAGGAGATGAGCAAGAGCGTGCCAGATGGAAAAATCGAGAGCTAGCTCCAGCTATTGAATGTCCTGTAATGTCTGTGTCGCAAATTGGAAGGAAATCAAGCAGTCTTACCGTCAGAGGGATTGTGGATGGCAAGGAGCGTGTACTGAGTGTAGATACGGGCGCATCTCATTCTTTGATTCGATCTGATTTAGTCAACAGGAGAGTAAAACCGTTACCCAGAGCAAGGTTGCGTACAGTCACAGGGGAGTATAACCAAGTCCAGGGAGAAGTGATATGTGAAGTCCTAATTGGGAAGGTAATGGTTCTCCACAAATTCGTTGTGGCGGAGATCGTTGATGAAGTCATATTGGGAGTGGACTTCTTAGTTGACCATGACATCAGGATCGATATGCCAAGAAAGATTATGCGCTATGAGAACCAGGATGTGCCACTTAACTTCAGTTTGGAAGAAGGGTTCAGCAGTAATCGAGTGCTGATGAAAGAGATTCGACAAAAACCGCAAAAGTCAAAGGCAGCAGATCGGGCAAGGGTTGATGGAACGAATGGACCAAACCAATCAAAACCGAGGGTACCTGCGAGAGAAAGACCGACATCGACAAACCCTAATGGACGCACTAAAATGACTGAAAGAATTTTTCAGAAGGAATGCGAGGGTAGTTTCAAGCCGGAGCGCACTACTGTTGTGAAACGTGGGAACGATACTGATTATGCGAAGCCAATCCGTCAAGCGCAAGCTCTACGAAGTAATTCATTGACCAAGCAACAGGGTGCGAGGGAACGATCCAGCACAATGGGTAGTAAGATGAAACACACGTACGACAAGAAAAATAAATCGGAAGGTTTCCGGGAGGGAGATTTGGTACTGCTATACAACCCTCACCGGCGGAAAGGTGTTCCATCCAAATATCGGTGCAGTTGGGAAGGCCCGTATAGAGTTGTGAAGACGATCAGTGATGTCATCTACCGCATACAAGCAATTGGGAAATCACGAAATAGAAGAGTGTTACATTTGGCGATGCTAGCAGCATTTAGACCGAGAGATTTTTTACTGATCGGGACGATCAGAGTTAGGTGGAGGGCAGTGTTACGAATATTAGCAAAACTAAGGGGTGCTGCTATCTCTAAGCCGATGCTAACCAGTGACGTGAATTCACATCAATAATTCAATCATTATGTATCTACATAAACGAAACAATAATTGCGTCTACACATGTACCATGTACGTATACGAGCAGCGGAAAATCAAAGCACAAACACATGAATACATCTGAGATACTCCTGAAAGTATGCAATGAGAGAAGCTATAAAAGCGTGCAGTTGTAGTTAGAGCTGAGAAGGTTGAGAGCTGCTGGCAACTAGTAAATTCTGGAAGCGCCTAGAAGATGGAAACGTCGAAATCAGAGGGTATACAAGGCAGCAAATGTAGAGGCGCTGGAATTCAGTTTGATTTGAGCTATCAAGCAGTTTCGATTAAGATGATATCTAGCGATCAATCGTAGTATTATTTTGAAAGTCAGTTTCATTTAAGCTATCAGTTTGGTTATCAAGCCAGCTGGTTGGAAAGTATAAGTGTTATTGTGAAGTATTTAATAAAGGCCATTTTTCCATTATTCAATATTGGAGTTATTTATTCAACAGTTTAGTGATACGAACTTAGCAAAAACGCAAATAAGAGGATTTGCAAGTAAATTCGTTACAATATTTAATATTGAAGATTTAAAAAAGATAATTAACATGCACTCTACAAATACAACCATATAAGATTTAATAGAGGTATCTAGTATTAGGGTCCTGTTAGACAATCATTTTTTATATTTTTTAATAAAGTATCCGAAACCTATATTAGTATGTAAGAGAGTCATCTTGTTCCTCGTTCAACACAACGAAATTGTCCTGCACTTTGGTAACGACAACAACGTCGCTGACTGTGACAATCAGATTTTGCTATTGGCAACTGTATTACAGCACTCACATCCACATTTTGCAAAAAGCTACAAAATACAACATGCGCACAAAAACTACACTCGGGAAGTTGCGGCTCACCGCAGCACGCGCCCGTTACATTTGTTGATGAAAGCATCGTAGTTATCAATGGCAATACCGCTGTGGACAAGTCAAATGATGGTTCTGAGAAAACCGTTACTGGTACTTACCTTATAACCTTTGAGGCGAGGTTCAAATCAATGGATCTTGCTTTAAGAACAAAAATGGTATATTGATGAAATTGCCAGGTTCTGCGACGACAACACTTGTCAATATTACCAACCATCAAGATATATCGAGCCTACCATACCTTAAAAGAATGAATATACAGAACTTGGGGTACATTGAAAGAATGGAGACGAGAACCGTAGTGTGGCCAATACTATCTGGCCTGGCTACTATCGCAATTCTGGTCTGTGGCTACTCCCTTATCAAACTGCGGCAGAAGCAAAACCGGAAACGCCAAAAACACGTTATCCAGGCTGTCATTGAAAGCCTTAAAATGTCCGAGGCCGGCCTTCATTTAGAATTGCAGGAGTTAACACCTGCAGCCTAAGGCCAGACGCTAAACTAGCGCATAAGCAAAGTCAGAAAATTTGTCTCCTAGAGCTGACGATCAAAATAAGAAATTCACTAGCGGCTAGCCAGCATTCGCTAATTACTGCGAATCTACAATTCAACACCAACATGCAGCTGCATGGCGGTTCGTATCAATGTTCAGCAATCATAACAACTTCCTTGAATCGTGGGAGTGAATTCATGCAGATATTGAATTTCGAACATCTGCAAATTCCACAACATCACAAGCCAGTCATAGCGCGGCGTTCCTGGAACTCTTCCCAGCGGCGATACCAGCAGCGACTGCGACGGTGGCGGCTGTAGGTTAGGATTAAAAATCGAGTAGTTTGTAAGTTTAGTTTAGTTTTGAAACTCACCGAAAAAGCAAGTGCTTTCGGTAATAAAAAATAAATCATTCCCTCGAGTTATAAATTGATATTTTTTAGTTTGTATGGTCATAGGAGACAACATTCGATGCTCCACATGAATAAAAATACATACACCCCCACATCAGTTCACACCACAGTATAACAACAGGACTAGTTGCTACAGCTAGATCCGAAAATCATGAAATGCAAAACCCTGAAATAGAAACAGGAACCCCCCCCGATGCTCTAATGCAGCAAACATACAAGCTCTTCATGCAAACAGTGAAAACAAAATTCTTTTGCCGACTGCGATAGTCTCCATCGAACATCGAGGAGAACTATTCAAACTAAGAGCTCTAATAAATCAAGGGTCACAAAGATCGGCTATCCCGTTAAAGGTACAAAACCGGCAAAGACTCAATACTCAAACATCAGATTTTGAAATTTCAGGGATGGGTGGAAAAGTTATAAAAAACTCTAACAAAATCTGTTCACTAACCCTGGTTTCCCCCAATGCGAGTATAAGAATCTTCTATTCTTCTTCTTATTCACAAGCAATTGTACTACCACAACTCACAAGTATGTCCCCAACTATAAGCTAAATAGCAAATATATAGAAAAATTTGCACAACTCGAATTAGCCGACCCCAGGTGCCATACCCCCGGTCAAATAGATATCCTATTAGGCAGCGACCTCATACCGCAGATAATTTTAGATGGAATTGTGATATTGTCAAAAACATTTTTAGCTAAAAAAACCATTTTCGGATGGATCCTGAGTGGTCAAGTAACGATACAGATATCCGATTTCACAACTCAAGTTGAATATATATCAACTGAATATCTCAATTCCCAACATAGAAACTTCTGGGAGTTAGAAGAAATGATCCCCCAGCAATTCACTACCCCCCAAGACAAAGCTTGCAAAAACAACAACGTGTGCAGAAAGTGGTCGATACATAGTACGACTCCCCTTTAAGCCAGAGTTTCCAGACACTCTCGCCTTAGGCCACTCCCGTATCTCTGCTCTTCAGCAGTTTTGAAGCATGGTGAAAAGATGTAGCTGAATGCAAACATTCATCGTTTTACCTTCCCCATCACGCAATTGTTAAGCCAGACAAAAAAAACACCAAAGTAAGAGTAGTCTTCAATGCCTCCAAATCCACAAGCTCAGGTAACTCCCTCAATGATATTGTAACGAATTTAGTGCAATTCCTCTTATTTGCAAACTTGTGCTAACGTTCGAATCACTAAACTGTTGAATAAATAACTCCAATATCCGATAATGCAAAATGGTCTTTATTAGACTACTTTTAAAATAACACTTCTATTGCTCGACAGATAGCGTGCTTAATCAAAACTTATTGTCGTGCCTCCACTGTCGCTGCTTTTATACTGTGCGGTTTCATCGTTGACATATTTCTAGGCCCTTCTATTTCTACAAATTACTAGTTAGTTATCAGCTATAAAATTACGCAGCTTTAACTACAGGTGCACGATTTTTATAGCTTCTCTCATTGCATACTTTCGGGAGTATTTCAAGTATATGCATGTCCCGATCAGACAAATCTCTCGATCTAACCGCTGCTAGCCTCTCAATTGAACCAACCTTCTTTTTCGTGGTTTCCCAATTGTTTGTATGCGATAGATGACATAACTGATCCTCATCACAACTCTGCACGGGCCTTCCCAACTGCACCGAAAATTTGGCTGGAACACCTTTCTGTCGGTGAGGGTTGTACGACAGTACCAAATCTCCCTTCAAGAAATCTTCCGAATTATTGTTCTCATCGTACCTGCGTTTCATCTTACTACTCATCTTACTACTCATCATCCTGGATCAATCCCTCGCACTCTGCTGTTTGGCCAATGAAGTACTACTTCGCAGAGCTTGATCTTGACGGATTAACTTTGCATAATCAGTATCGTTCCCATGTTTCACAAAAGTAGTGCGCGCTGGCTTGAAACTACCCTTGCATTCTATCTGGAAAATTCTTTCAGCCATTTTAGCGCGTCCCTTGGGGTTTGTCAATGCCCGTATTTTTCTCGCAGGTACCTTTGGTCTTGATATTTTTGGCCCATTCGTTTAATCAACCCTTTGCCCGATCTGCTGCCTTTGACTTTTGTGGTTTTTGTCAAAACTCTTTAACCAGAACTCGATTACTGCTGAACGCTTTCTGCAAACTGAAGTTAAGTGGCACATCCTGGTTCTTATAACGCATCACCCTTCTCTGCATGTTGATCTTGATGTCATGGTCAACCAAGAAATCCACTGCCAATATGACTTCATCAACAATCTCCGCCACAACGAATTTGTGTAGAACCATGACCTTCCCAATTAAGACTTCACATATCACTTCTCCCTGGACTTGGTTATACTCAGCTGTAACCGTACGCAACCTTGCTCCAAGTAACGGTTTTACTCTCCTCTTGACCAAGTCAGATCGGATTAAGGAATGATATGCGCCGGTATCTACAGTCAGTACACGTTCTTTGCCATCGACATTCCCTCTGACGGTAAGACTGCTTGATTTCCTTCCAATTTGCGACACAGATATCACAGGACATTCAATAGCTGGAGCTAGTTTTCGATCTTTACATCTGACTTGCTCTTGCTTATCCCCTCCAGCTTTGCGTTTACGGCCACTCAAGTTGGAACTGCCAGGACCGGTGCTGCAAGACGAGCAATGTAACCTGGGTTACCGCACTTGAAACATTTGATTGCAAAATTATTCTTCTGTTACGTTCCTTTTAAAGCTTCTAAAATTGCGTCTACCCACTCTGGCCTTTCTACCTCCGGCGTGCTTTGAACGCTGGCTTACTCAGAAGCGATGCTGTTTCCTGAATCAGAGCATGCGATACCGTTTCTGCGAATATAGGTTTCGGGTTTGCGTAATGTCGCTCGCTTCGTGTCGACATCCCGTATTCCATCAATAAAGCTCTGGATTTTTACCCTTTCAGTGTATTCCACGGGTGCGTCCCCATTCGCTAAATGTGCCAGCCTTTCAACATCCGACGTAAACTCTTGCAATGATTCACCAGGCCTCTGGAGGCGGTTTAGTAACTCCATTTAGTATACCTGTCTCCTATGCTCGGTTCCGTATCGTCTCTCCATAGCGCCGATCAGTGCTTCATAAGAGTTCCGTTCGCCCTCTGGAATGGTTTGTAAGATCCTAGCTGCAGGCCCTTTCAATGCCATGAACAGTGCAGCTACTTTATCATCCGCATTCCAGTTGTTCACTGCTGCGGTCTTCTCAAATTGTAGCTTAAAAACCTGGAAAGGAGCAGAGCCGTCAAAATATGGAGTTTTTACCTTCAGGTTGCTTGCTGAAACATCTGGGCGATTGAGTTGCAGCTCCTGTATACGACCTCTCAATGTTTCAATCTCGGTATCTATTTTGTCCTCGAGTTGTAAAATGTTTGTATCTTGTGCATCCAGCTTCTATGATACCCTTATCTCCTGCGCCTCTAGCTGCGAGGATATGCGAGCCTCTTGCGCTTTCAACTGTACAGCCAACTGAGATTCAATTTTTGTTGTTGTCTCATCTTCATCAGGATGAAAGACATCATCGTCCACATTAATTCCTTCCGACTGCATAGCGTCTCGTAGCCGTGCTTGGAGTTCGATCTTATTGCCGGTTGTATTCAATCCATAGCTCTCCAACTCCTTCTTCAGTTGCTGGATCCTCAATTCACTCAACTTTGCCATGTCCAAGTTGTATTCGCAATCTTTGGAATTTATTCAACAATTCCTCTTCTGACACCAATTGTAACGAATTCAGTGCAATTCCTCTTATTTGCAACCTTCTGCTAACGTTCGAATCACTAAAATGTTGAATAAATAACTCCACTATTCAATAATGCAAAATGGGCTTTATTAGACTACTTTCAAATTAACACATCTATTGCTCGCCAGATAGCGTCCTAAAACAAACTGATTGTCGTGCCTCCACTGTTGCAGCCTTTTATACTGTCTGATTTCCTCGTTGCATATTTCTAGGCTTTTCTATTTCCAGCATTTACTAGTTAGTTATCAGCTATGAAATTACTCAGCTGTAACTAAAGATGCATGATTTTATAGCTTCTCTCAAACCCCATGCGCTTGTATGTGTGAGCTCCACTTACACAACCTTTGCATACTTTCGGAAGTATCTCAGATATATGCATTTGGTTGTGCGTTGCTTCTCCGCTTCGTGTACGTACATATGTGTAGACTTAATGATTGATTCGTTTATGTAGATACAAGTGAGTGGCTGCTCTATTGTTGTTGTGACTTCAGTTACTTAGCATCAGACTAGTGATGTAGGTATCACTTAGTGCGCTAATATTCGTCACAATATGTTATACACTGGTCCCACGTTACAACCCGATTTAATCCTCGTCATATTAAATTGACGTATGTACAATTATGTTTTTAACGGCGGCGTCGAAAAAATGTACTGACAAATTCTTGTGCATAAAGACGATCAAGATTTCGAATTCACCCAACAGCCAACTGATTGATTACAAATTAAAAACGGTAACATTTGGCGTGAATTGCGCCTCCTTCTTAGCCATCCGAACGCTGCACGAATTAGCAGATTAAATTAGGTTCAAGTACCCCAAAGCAACCCCACTGTTTAAAACACTGAAATGGTCCCAATTTGCAAATAATTTGCAGTCCATTTCCGATATACAGATACCTCGATGGGTAAACTTCCCTCCCGACCATCAAGTCCAGATCCACAACTTTTGTGACTTCTCAGAAAAACTTTATATGTGCGCACACAACTTCAAACAACCAGCCAATTGTTAGTAGCAAAAAGTACGATCGCTCCTCTTAAGACCGCAAGCCTACCATGGCTTGAGCTATGTGGGGCCCTCCTTCGGGCCAAGTTGATCTCCACCGTACAAGCTCAATTGAGCCTCCAAGATAGTCAAATTTTTTCTCTGGTCTGACTCTGAAATCGTCTCAGCCTGGTTAGAAAAACAACCTCATACGTGGAAAGCATATATTTCCAATTGCACTGCCCAAATCCTTCATCTAATTGGACCAGCAACCTGTCGACATGTAGTCAGTACCGACAATCCTGCTGATCTTGGTACAAAAGGTTGAGTCCATCTCCTCCCTTTAGTGGAACGGTCCTAGCTGGTTATTAGATTCACCAGAGGTCTGACCGCATTCTCGCTCACACAATGTAATACCCCCAGAAAGCCGAAAAGTTGAAAGCTTTGACACCCTACTGGATGAAACTGAATTCCATGAACGATTTTCCTCTTACCCCCAGCAACGGGCGTAGTCGCCTATATGTTTCAATTTATACAGCGGCTCAAAAATAAGACAAGGGACACTCTATATCACCCTCACTTACAGAAAGCAAAGATATCTCTCATTTTTGCCACCCAATTGCGGTATCTCAGCCGTGAAAAGGGCCACCGAAAGACAATTCGTCAAATTCGCGGAAGAAATCTCCCCCGAAATAGTATCTAAATATGCTCCCCAGGGTATTGATTGGCCATTCATCCCGCCCAGCGCCCCTCACATGGGTGACCTATGGGAATCAGCAGTAAAAATTTTTAAAATGATTTTCAAAAGACTCGCTGGAAGCCATAAGTTTAATTTTGAAGAGATTACGGCATTACTCACCCGAACTGAAGCCGTTTTTAACTCACGCCCCCTCCCTGCGCTCTCGCAAGATCCCTTCGATTTCACAGCGCTCATGGAAGGAGGAATATCTTAAAGATCTCCATAAACAGTATCGGTGGAAAACACCCAGAAGGCCTCTAATGTTGGAGAATTGGTTTTTATAAAATACGCCCCCACGTAACCGTTCTTCCAGGGCCGTAGCCGACCCACCGGAGTTGGCAAACTTAGCACGGCCAGCCCCAGAACAAGCTCGCTTATTTCATCGCCCTCCTCTACGATGTGGGCTGTGCAGCCGCCTACATGCGTTTCGCCTGTGCCCAATATTCAGGACCACGCAGCCGTTGCAACGTCGACAAGTGGAAGCCGCACAAAATTATTGCCTCAATTGCCTGGTACAAACGCGCATTGCCGAAGCATGTACGTCAGAGAATGTGTGTCAAATATGCCAACATCCATATCACACCCTCTTCCATCACCATCCAATTGGCAGCCTCCGAGCTAGCCGAACCGTTCGACGGCAACCGACTCCAGCTTGGATAGCAACGCGGTAGACGTCAACCGCCCGTAGCTACCTCACGCCGCCGCCATACAACATTCTATCCAGCTCCGCCGCAGTACCAGAATCCCCGTCAGACTCGACCACGCATCACCGACGCGCCTCCGGACTGAGCAACATAGTCGAGAATTTTCAGCAACTACAGCGCTTGCTAGGCTAATTATTCGCCTAGGGGGGCCAGGATGCTTAAATGAGCACTCCAGTTCACACGAAACATTTAACATACAACTCTGTAACACCCACACCCACGCACACACACCTACACACATACACAATGTAACACAACACAAAAACAAACGTCAGATATAATTATAGCCAAAAAGACACATAAGTTTGCGAGCAGCGAAGTGATCACCCGCATATACACCCCATCCCCGCATTGAGTTTAATCTCGGTGCATTTTTTTTCGAAGGTTCAGTTAAGCGTAGGTACTAAGTGCTGTGCGCCGCCCCAACGTTCCTTGAAGTGACATATAATGTACCCGAACCCCATACCTATTTATTTAGAAAGTTACGTAGTAATCGCTTGACTGAAAATGATTTTCATTCACTGATCGTAAATTGTACACCGCTTTCGGAAAACAATATTTGCATAGCCCTAATTATTATATCATTTAATGTTCGGAACATTTCATATTAAATATATCCCTGCTATAAATGTATACGAAAACACCCATGGAAAGCAACTGAAAATATTTAAGGAACGTTTTCTTGAATTAGACAAAAGTTTATTTTGAGCAGGTATGCCCCTTTCGGACTGGTTTGGCAAAAACACCGAGTGTATCTCTGAAAAGTTTCTCAGTGAAAATTAATCTGCCTTGAAGCTGCCGTTCGGAGGTGGCGTAAAATATATAGGTTACGTCCAGCCCAATTAAAAATAAAATAAAAAGAAAACGACGAAATTGGAAGAAAAGTTCGGCCTAAATCTCTTCGGAGGCAAGCCATGCCAAGTATTTATCTACAGTCCATGCTGGGTATATAATGTTCGGTTTCGACCGAAGTTTGACTTTCTTACTTTTTTTCTTAACTTTTGAAATAAGATAATAAGCATTTTTTTTATTTGTGTCACATCCAAGTTTATTAAACCTGTATATCATAAAGAGTTTGTAAGCCATAAACTGATTTCAAAAAGTTTATATTTCTGAAAGGGGTAGCTTTCGCCTTACCAAAGGGGATATTTTCAAATCTTAAAATTGAAGTTGATTTTGGTCTACATGCTGGAATTTTCCCACATAAGTTTAGTACTAGGGGGCTCATTTAATCTTATAAATGTCTTATAAAGAGTGTAAACGTATAAATTTATCTAGTGTGTAAACGAATGTCAAATTTTGTATGGAAAATCATTTACGCTATTTGTATAAATTTACGCTCACATTTCATGGTGCAAACGCGGTAAACTCAAAGGAATGCAACCTTGCAAACATAACAGCCGTCATTTTCATTAGAAATCTCCAACATCAACAAGTCATTTACAAGAATATCTTAGTAAAGACGTTTTAGTTTTGATTTTTCACTAAATCTTGACATTTTTTAATTTGTATAACAACCAAAAATTTTTTTTTGGCAATAGGTGATACAGATTATCAACAAATAAGTTTATCAAGAATATTACTAGGGACATACAGCGTGTGTAAATGGATAAAATTTTAGACCTTACCCATATATCCCGATATTTATTTTGGTTAAGAACTCTGAAAATATGTTATCAAATGTGGCTTGGTGGTCTGAAAAAGGTGTTTTTTGCTCTTCTGAACAGTACGGAAAATATTTGTATAACTATGTTATTTCGGGCAGCGCCGATACAAAATATTTACTTACACTATTTATACCTTTTTATAGAATATATTGATGAAAAAATATTTAAACACTGGGTTTAGTTGACACAGCGGTGAATGCATCGACAATCAGAATTACACAGCATTTCATGAACAGCAACATAACAGTTTACTAAAAATGAAAAGCAAATTAAAATAAGTCTCAAAAAATTAACAATAAATAAAATGTATACATTGAAGATTAAGCGTTTTTTGAAGCGAAGAAAATTAAGCCGTTAAAATATAATTGATATATAAAAATAATATAACAAAAGCATTCACACAAGTAAGGAAGGCTAAGTTCGGGTGTAACCGAACTTTACATACAACCTTGCAAACATAACAGCCGTCATTTTCATTACAAATCTCCAACATCAACAAATAATTTACAATAATATCTTAGTAAAGACGTTTTAGTTTTGATTTTTCGCTTAATCTTGGAATTTTTTAATTTGTATAACAACCAAAAATTTTTTGTGGCAATAGGTAATACAGATTATCAACAAATAAGTTTATCAAGAATATTAAAAGGGACGCTGTATGTAAATAGATAAAATTTTACACCTTACTATTTATTACCCATATATCCCGATATTTATTTTGGTTAAGAACTCTGAAAATATGTTATCAAATGTGGCTGGGTGCTATGAAAAAGGTGTTTTTTGCTCTTCTGAACAGTACGGAAAATATTTGTATAACTATGTTATTTTGGGCAGCGCCGATACAAAATATTTAGTTACACTATTTATACCTTTTTAGATAATATATTGATGAAAAAATATTTAAACACTGGGTTTAGTTGACACAGCGGTGAATGCATCGACAATCAGATTACACAGCAGTTCATGAACAGCAACATACCAATTTACTAAAAATGAAAAGCAAATTAAAATATGTCTCAAAAAATTAACAATAAATAAAAAGTATACATTGTAGATTAAGCGTTTTTTGAAGCGAAGGAAACTAAGCCGTTAAAATATAATTGATATATAAAAATAATATAACAAAAGCATTTACCACAAGCAAGGAAGGCTAAGTTCGGGTGTAACCGAACATTACATACTCAGCTGAGAGCTTTGGAGACAAAATAAGGGAAAATAACAATGTAGGAAAAATGAACCTAGGGTAACCCTCGAATGTGTTTGTATGACATGGGTATCAAATGGAAGATATTAAAGATTATTTTAAAAGGAGTGGGCCATAGTTTTATAGGTGGACGCTTTTTCTAGAAATCGCCATAAAGGTGGAGGAGGGTGAATCTAGGATGTATTTGTACGATATGGGTATTAAATGAAAGGTGTTAAAGAGTATTTTAAAAGGGAGTGGGTCTTAGTTCTATAGGTGTACGCCTTTTCGAGATATCGCAACAAAGGTGGACAAGGGGTGACTCTATAATGTGTTTGTACGATATGGATATCAAATGAAAGGTGTTAATGAGTATTTTAAAAGGGAGTGGGCCTTAGCTCTATGGGTGGACGCCTTTTCGAGATATCTCCATAAAGGTGGACCACGGGTAACTCTATAATGTGTTTGTACGACATGGGTATCAAATGAAAGGTGTTAATGAGTATTTTAAAAGGAGTATCCCTAAGTTGTATATATGAAGGCGTTTTCGAGATATTGACCAAAATGTGGACCAGGGTGACCCAGAACAGCATCTGTTGGGTACCGCTAATTTATTTATATATGTAAAACCACGAACAGGATTTCTGCCAGGACTCCAAGGGTTTTGATATCGACCTGCAGAACTTTTTCATTTTTTTCTACTTAATATGGTAGGTGTCACACCCATTTTACAAAGTTTTTTCTAAAGCTATATTTTGCGTCAAAAAACCAATCCAATCACAATTTTTCATCCCTTTTTTCGTATTTGGTATAAAATTATGGCATTTTTTTCATTTTTCGTAATTTTCAATATCGAAAAAGTGGGAATAGTCATAGTCGGATTTCACCCATTTAAAATACCAAGATAAAGTGAATGCAGATAAGTACGTGAACTAAGTTTAGTAAAGATATATCGATTTTTGCTCAAGTTATCGTATTAGCGGCCGAGCGGAAGGACAGACGGTCGACTGTGTATAAAAACTGGGCGTGGCTTCAACCGATTTCGCCCATTTTCACAGAAAACAATATCGTCATATAACCTATGCCTTTACCAAATTTCACAAGGATTGGTAAATTTTTGTTCGACTTATGGCATTAAAAATATTCTAGACAAAGTAAATGAAAAAGGGCGGAGCCATGCCCATTTTCAAAGTTTCTTTTAATTTTGTATTTTGTTGCGCCATATCATTACTGGAGATGAATGTTAACAAAATTTACTTATATACTGTAAAAATATTAAAATTTTTGTTAAAATTTGACTTTAAATACTTTTTTTTAAAAGATTGGGCGTGTTCGTCATCCGATTTTGCAAATTTTTGTTTAGCACACATATAGTAATAGGAGTAACGTTCGTGCCAAATTTCATCATCCTGAACGACGGCGGCCGCCGTGGTGTGATGGTAGCGGGCTCCGCCTACAACACCGTATGCCCTAGGTTCACGCCACGGGCAAAGCAACATCAAAATTTTAGAAATAAGGTTTTTCAATTAGAAGAAAATTTTTCTAAGCGGGGTCGCCGCTCGGCAGAGTTTGGCAAGCACTCCTAGTGTATTTCTGCCATGAAAAGCTGTCAGTGAAAACTCATCTGCCTTGCAGATGCCGTTCGGGGTCGGCATAAAACATGTAGGTCCCGTCCGGCCAATTTGTAGGGAAAATCAAGAGTAGCACGACGAAAATTGGATGAGAAGCTCGGCCTTAGATCTCTTCGGAGGCTATCGCGCCTTACATTTATTTCTTACATCCTGAACGACTGTCAAATTACAGCCTGGAAAACTTTTAAATTACTTTATTTTAAAAGTGGGCGGTACCACGCCCATTGCCCAAAGTTTTACTAATTTTCTATTTTGCGTCATCAGTTCAACCCACCTACCAAGGTTCATCGCTTTATCCGTCTTTGGTAATGAATTATCGCACTTTTTCGGTTTTTAGAGATTATCGATATCGAAAAATTGGGCGTGGTTATAGTCCGTTTTCGTTCATTTTAAATAGCGGTCTGAGGTAAGTGCCCAGGAACCTACATACCAAATTTTATTAAGATAGCTCAAAATTTACTCAAGTTATCGTGTTTACGGTCAGACGGACCGACGGACGGACGGACATGGCTAAATGAATTTCTTTTTTCACCCGGATCATTTTGATATTGTAACGAATTTACTGCAGATCCTCTTATTTGCAACCTTCTACTAAGTTCGAATCACTAAACTGTTGAATAAATAACCCCACTATTCAATAATGCAAAATGGCCTTCATTAAAGTTCTTCACAATAACACTACTATTGCTCGCCAGATAGCGTCTTAAATGAAACTGGTTGTCGCGCCTCTACTGTTGCTGCTTTTTATACTCTGTAGTTTCTCGTTCGCATCTTCTAGGCGCTTCCATTTCTAGAAGTTACTAGTTCGTTATCAGCTATAAAATTACTACGTGTATAGCTTCTCATATGCGCGTGTATATATGTGAGCACAATTATAATTGCATAGTTTGGGAGAATCTCAGATAAGATATCTGCATGTGCTTGTGCGTCTCTTCTCCGCTGTGTGTACGTACATATGTGTAGACATAGTGATTGATTTGTTTATGTGCATACAAGTCACTGCTTAGCATCGGCTTAGAAATGATAGTTTCCCTTAGTGTTGCTAATTTTCGTCACACAGCCCTCCACCTAAATCTGATCGTCCCGATTAGACAAATCTCTCGATCTAAACGCCGCTAGCATCTCCAAATGTACCACCCTTCTATTTCGTGGTTTCCCAATGGTTTGTATGCGGTAGATGGTATCAAAAATCTTCTTCACAACTTTGTACGGGCCTTTCCAACTGCACCGAATTTTGGATGGAACACCTTTCTGCCGGTGAGGGTGGTATAGCAGTACCAAATCTCCCTCCAAGAAACCTTCCGAATTATTGTTCTTGTCGTACCTGTGTTTCATCCTACTACTCATTATCCTGGGACGTTCCCTCACACTCTGTTCTTTGGCCAATGAAATACTTCGCAGAGATTGCGATTGACAGATTGGCTTCGCATAATCAGTATCGTTCCCACGATTCACATCAGTAGTGCGCCCGGCTTGAAACTACCCTCGCATTCTTTCTGGAAAATTCGTTCCTTCGTTTTCGTGCGACCCTTTGGTTTTGTCAATGTCAGTATTTCTCTCGCAGGTACTTTTTATTTTGCTTTATTTGGCCCATTCGATCCATCAACCTTTACTTTAGACTTTCGTGGTCTTTGTCGAGCCTTCTCCACCAGTACTCGATTACTGCTGAACCCTTTCTCCAAACTAAATTTAAGTGGTATACCCTGGTTCTTATAGCGCATATTCCTTCTTTGCATGTCGATCCTGATATCATGGTCAACTAAGAAATCCACTCCAAATATGACTTAATCAACGATCTTTACCACAACGAATTTTTTTAGGACCATGACCTTCCCAATTAAGACTTCACATACCACTTCTCCCTTGACTCGGTTATACTCGCCTGTGACCGTACGCAACCTTACTCCAGGTAACGGTTTTACTCTCCTGTTGACCAAGTCAGATCGGATTAAGGAATGAGATGCGCCCGTATCTAGAATCAGTGCACGCTCCTTGCCATCCACATTTCCTTTGACGGCATGACTGCTCGAGTTTCTTCCAATTTGCGAGATAGATATCAGAGGACATTCAATATCTGGGGCAAGTTTTCGTTCTTTACATCTGAAACGCTCTTGCTCATCTCCTCCAGCTTTGCGTTTACAACCACCCAAGTTGGAACTACCAGGACCAAGATCGCAATGACGTGCAATGTGACCGAGCTTCCCGCATTTGCAGAATTTGATAACTCTTTCACCACGCTTTTGCGATCCTTATTGCGTCTACCCACTCTGGCCTTTCTACTTCCACACGGAGTGTTTTGAAAACTGGCTTACACAGAAGCGACGCTGTTTCCTAAATCAGAGCATGTGACACCGTTTCTGCGAATGTTTGTTTTTTGACTTTGTGTATGCAGTTCGCTTCGTTTCTACGTCCCGTATGCCATTTATAAAACTCTGAATTCCGAAGCAAATTCTTGCAAAGTCTCATTAGCTTTTCGGTAACTATTTTGCAACTCAATTTGGTATATCTGTTTTCTATGCTCGCTTCCAGAACGTCTCTCGACAGCGGCCATCAATGTTTAATAGTTGTTCTGCTCTCCTTCGGGAATAGTCTGTAGGATTTCGGCTGCTGGCCCCTTCAATGCTACGAATAAAGCTGCAACTTTATCTTCAGCATTCCAGTTGTTAACTGCTGATGTGTTCTCAAGTTGAAGCTTAAACACCTGGAAAGGAACAGATCCGTCAAAAGATGCAACGCGGTAGACGTCAACCGCCCGCAGCTACCTCACGACGCCGCCATACAACACGCTATCCAGCTCCGCAGCAGTACCAGAATCCCCGTAAGACTACACCCCCTTCAGTCAAACACCGTGGGCGTACGCAGCCGTGATCGCATCACCGACGGGCTACCGGATTGAGCAACATAGTCGAGAATTTTCAGCAACTACAGCGCTTGCTAGGCTAATTATTCGCCTAGGGGGTCCGGGATGCTTAAATGAGCACTCCAGGATACGATCCACACCTTCACCTCAGATGCACTCTCAACATTTAACATACAACTCTATAACACCCACACACACACACCTACACACATACACAATGTAACACAACACAAAGAGAAACGTCAGACATAATTATAACAAAAAGACACATAAGTTTGCGAGCAGCGAAGTGATCATATGCATATGCACCCCATGCTCCCGAAGTCCGAAGAAATTATAAATTTTGAATTTAATCTCGGTGCATTTTTTTCGAATAACATAAAATGTACCCGAACCCCATACCTATTTATTTAGACAGTTCCGTAGTAATTGCTTGAGTGAAAATGATTTTCATTCAATGATCGTAAATTGTAGACCGCTTTCGGAAAACAATATTTGCATAGGCCTAGCTAGTATATCATTTAATGTTCGGAACATTTCTCATTAAATATATCCCTGCTACAAATGTATACGAAAACACCCATGGAAAGGAACAGAAAAAATTTAAGGAACGTTTTCTTGAATTAGAGAAAAGTTTATTTTGAGCAGGTATGCCCCTCGGAGTGGTTTGGCAAAAACGCCAGCTTCTCAGTGAAAATTAATCTGCCTTGAAGCTGCCGTTCGGAGGTGGCGTAAAATATATAGGTTACGTCCAGCCCAATTAAAAATAAAATAAAAACGCACGACGAAATTGGAAGAAAAGTTCGGCATAAATCTCTTCGGAGGCAGGTCATGCCGAGTATTTATCTACAGTCCTTGCTGGGTATATACTGTTCGGTTTCGACCGAAGTTTGACTTTCTTACTTTTTATACTCAAATGAGCAGAGCTCACAGAGTATATTAACTTTGATTGGATAAAGGTTGGTTGTACAGGTATAAAGGAATCGAGATAGATATATACTTCCATATATCAAAATCATCAGTATCGAAAAAAAATTTGATTGAGCCATGTCCGTCCGTCCGTATGTCCGCTAACACGATAACTTGAGTAAATTTTGAGGTATCTTGATGAAATTTGGTATGTAGGTTTGTAACGTAGCGTTACAATAACGTAACCCCCTGTATTTCCTTATTCACTTAAACCTGAACCTCCCTGTACTTATTTTTCTATAGCACTTGTACTAGCACTATAGCACTACCACTTGTACTTATTCTTATATAGCATAGTCAACAACCACTGATATCAAACCAATGAAAATCGAAATAATGGTGTGTTGACTTCTCAACCAGTTTGCGGCACCACCCATATAAACATCGAATTTGCATTTTTGCAATTCAGTCTTCACAGGTGAGCCAGCGGGAGTGGTTGTCTTTTTAAAGACAAAATAACCACTTCGGCTAGCTAGCTGAGTGGAAGAGGCGCTGTCATGGCGCGGGTCACCCTCCACCAGGGCTGGGCGTCGCGGGTGGTGTCTTCGGACTACTTTTCCCTCCGTCGCCCACCTTGGTGCTTGAGCGGCCCGCCGCCTCAATGACCCAAAGCACCCCTCCGCCTCAGCTCTGGTTTAATAGGCCGGCCGGAGCGGTGGGACCACTCCCACTAGTTAGCTAGGGAGAAGAGGGTGCGGCTGTTGCGCGAGTCACCCCTTGCTGCACCAGGACGACGAGAGTGGTGTATTCGGGCTACTTTTCCCTCCGTAGCCCTGGTCTGGTAAGGAATGACCCGCTGCCCGAACGATCGCACGACCCCTCTCCATAGCTCTGGTTTCAGCCGTGAGCCGATGTGTGCGCACAAGGGCTACCGCTGTGCCGTTAAGGTGCACTTCCCCTCCGCCCACGGGTCGACCCACGGTGCCCCGGCTGGTACAACTCCGCCCCCTTACGCACCTTCTACTATTGTGCAAGTAGGGAGGTGGGGGTGTCTAGCGGTGAAACCAGCACTAACGAGTCCTCACAGTTTCTCCCGCAGGTGACTGAACCCGCCGATTACCGAGCCTGCCGAAGACGTCCGATCAGCCCGATCCTGCCGAAGCCGACCGACCAACACACGCCCGCTGGTACGCCCCTCCTATCCCGCCCGGAACACACAGCCGCTGTCCAAGCAAACCCCGTCGCCAGCCTATCTCCCCTCCCTCCCTGGCCCTGGTACGCGCTCCGTAGCCCACCGCCGCTGCTACGACGACCGTTGGCTGTTCGCCACCCTACCGCCGTTAAGCCGCTGCATCCCTCCCGCCGCTGCTACGACGACCATTGGCCGTTCGCCATCCTACCGCCGTTAAGCTGCTGTATCCGTCAAGCTGCCGCTACGACGAGCGTTGGCCGCTTGCCATCCTACCGCCGTTAAGCCGCTGCATCCGTCCCGCGGTTAAGCTGCTGCATCCATCCCGCCGCTGCTACTACGACCGTTGGCCACCTGCCATCCTACCGCCGTCAAGCTGCTGCTTCCGTTCCGCCGTACCAGTCCGTCCGTTACCCGACCGTTCAACCGCCCTACCGAACCTCCAACGACCGTTAGCCGCCGCTCCGCCCCCCCCTCGCCACCTTGCGACGGAAAGCTGCTGCCCGCCTAATATCTCCAGCCGTGTGTTCGTGTGTTCGTATCACATAAATATCGTGTATTTATTCAGTAGAGGTTTGTGGGACCTTTACTTGACTCTGGATTGACTGAGCGTTACCCCAGCCTTAGACAAAACCCACCTCATAAATGGCGCCCGAGCAGGGACCCTCCTCCGCAGATGACCGTGGAAAAACAAATACAACAGCCACCAACACTGCCGGGGCGGGTTCGACGAACACACCATCAGAAACAACAAACACACCGGCCCCGAAGTTACGATGCGGAATGCCGACTCACTCAATTGGATCTACTTACTGAAAAGGGAGAGGCTGATAGAGGAGTGCAAGAAGCATAAGATTCACGTGGAGGGTCAAGCCGTAGCCGATCTGCGCCGCGCACTGAGCACGTACGTACAAAAAAAAACGCACGAAGAAATCAAGCGAAGACCTAATGAAAGAGTTGGAGAAGAAAGTAGAAGAGGACGAAGGGAAACCAGTTAAACTACCAACACCGACACTAAACATCACCCCAACACAACCGACCAAGTCAATAACCGCCATCCAGGTACAAAATTCCCTCTCGCATGCGCATGAGAGAGAACGCGCGCAACCGAAATGAGACGAAATGATCACCAGTGAGCTAATGAATACCGTCCGCCACTTGGGTCTGCATTTTTCGGGAGAGGAGTTGCTGTACGAATTTCTGGAAAGAATAGAGGAGCTCGCCGAATGTTACCGCGTTCCCGTCGACCTGCTCCTCCTAACGCTGCCGGAACTGCTGCGTGGCAAAGCACTCCAATGGTACCGCATCCGTAAGCAACAAATCAAACACTGGAGCGATTTTCGAAGGGAGGTGAAATTTTTGTTTCTGCTTAAGCGTCATCTTCAATATTTAGAAGACGCCATACGAAAACGCAGGCAACAAGGCCGAGAAAAAGCCAAGGACTACGTCCTCGCATTGGAAACGCTGATCCGCCAGCATCCGACAATGTGCAAGGAGAATCACCTCGAGCAAATACACGATGGCCTACGCGTTGAATACCGCCTCTTCGTCAAGCGCAGCGAGTTTAAGACGATTGACGAGCTCCTGGAAATAACGGAGGAATATGAGTTGCTAAAAAGCGAGGAAGCGAAACAGGACAAAGAGGCGATCCACAGCCTGTATCATCTTCAAAAGGAGTACGATAGCAAGGAGTGCTGCTGGCGCTGCAAGGAACGCGGACACCGCCACTTCCAATGCAGGGCCGCTGGAGAATGTTCTGTTCCAAGTGTGGACAAGACAACATCCTCTCCAGAGACTGCCTATGCCCTTCGACCAACCAATCCACCGACAACAACACATCCAGGATGCCGTCAAGTTATGTGAGAGGAAGTCGCCAAGCATTATTTGTGCGGCCACAGAAGCCTATTGAATCACCAGCCTGCGATCCCGCTGCCGCAATGCAAGTAGATGACCGTTTCTATATACCGATAACCATCGAGGGCATGACCGTGCGTGCGCTAGTGGACACCGGCGCCACCCTTTCATACGTCGATGAGTCAATACGAAATCACCTGGAGAGAAGCAACATTAAACCAGGCCTTAACAGGTGGATTGTCCAATTGGCAGACCAGACGTTTGTCTATAGTTCGAATTTCTACACAGCAAGGATTACGTACCAAGGACGAACGACCAACACAATGATGTTCGTCATCCCGAACCTGGCAGAACGGATGATCTTAGGTATGGCCTTTTTACGGGAAAGGGGAATCACCCTCACGCTAGACGGCCAGCCGTTAGAAGCCAACTTGACCAGAAGATCAGCCGAGTTAGACACATTATGTGCAATGACCAGCCGGGAACACGTGAGCAATGGCCAAAATTCGGAGAAGGAAACTTTTCCAGCGCACCATCAGAAGCGATTTAGTAAAACCGTTAGCCCAATTACCACAGCCGAACATCCGACCATTCGTAAACATAACCGACCGCTGAAGCAATGCTCCTACCCCCGTTACCCGGCAATACAAAAATACAACCTCAATAAAGAGTACCAAAAAACAGCGCCGAACGCGGTATTCAATACGCTATCCCGCCGCCCGTTACAAAACACCGACACACCGACACATACACCAGACATATTTTACACAATAAAAAGCGACATAGAAGAGCCCGGTGAGATAATTAGCAACCATGCAATATCCGCGGCCATGGGAAATAGTAATCACCGACTCCGTGCCACCACTACCATGTTCCAAGCAAAGAAGCAATTACCTCCTCGCCATGATCTAAAAATTCTACAAGTGAGTGGAGTTAATCCCGGCGCGCCAAGCAAAAAGAGCAAGCGTGCTCAAAGCGCTACAAGAAAAGGTCATATACTTACTTGGTTGTCGGAAAACCTTCCTCACCGACAATGGGAAGCAGTTCGGCGGAAAAGCGTTAGCACCGTTCATGAGCGACCACCGCATATGGGATTAGGAGATTCCACAAATGGCACTTGCAATAAACATGGTCAGAAAAGACGGTCCAAAAGCATCTGCAACAGGCATAAACTTCGGGGAAATAAAACGACGTCAGAGCGGGTGCACACGGAGGGAGCAGTACCAGTGGCCAGCCAACCGAACAAAAACGCGAAGGGGACCTATTATTTTCGGGCCACATTTTTCCGAATACCTGATAGACATGATGAAATCACAACCCGAGGAAGATGGACACGAAGAAGAAGAATATTATGTATTACAATGAATTGTATGAAATATACTCTGTTAGTTTTAAGAACAATGAAACGTAATTATTCTTACGTTATACAAATGAATTAAAAACATAAACTTTGTTAGATATAAGTGGAATGACTCTGTATATTTTTGAGAAAAAAAGAAAAAATAATTAATAAAGTGCTTCGCCCACATGCACACCGGCATAAGACCTAGGCCATGCCTGGAGATCCATCTTTCCCCACCGCAGCTTTCCGTCAACCGGAGTGGGAGGGGGACTGTAACGTAGCGTTACAATAACGTAACCCCCTGTATTTCCTTATTCACTTAAACCTGAACCTCCCTGTACTTATTTTTCTATAGCATAACCAACAACCAATTGTACTTATTCTTATATAGCATAGTCAACAACCACTGATATCAAACCAATGAAAATCACAATAATGGTGTGTTGACTTATCAACCAGTGCCGCAAACATAAAAACCTACCATCTGCAAAAACAAAATCGATTCTATCTTGCTTGGTTCAATAGATATGGACACTTGTCCCTTTTAGTCGGTTAACCCCACCCACAATAAATATGGACACTTATCCCTTTTAGTCGGTTACTTTGATGTAGAAATTGAACCTTTAACGATAGAACCTTGTATCAGCTTGTGGATTAATATACACATAAAAACCTACCATCTGCAAAAATAAATTCGATTCTATCTTGCTTGGTGCAATAGATATGTATACTTATCCCTTTTAGTCGGTTAACCCCACCCACTATAACGTAGAAATTGAACCGTTAACGATGGTAGCTTAGATCACCTTGTGGATTAATATACACATAAAAACCTACCATCTGCAAAAATAAATTCGATTCTATCTTGCTTGGTTCAATAGATATGGACACTTGTCCCTTTTAGTCGGTTAACCCCACCCACAATAGATATGGACACTTATCCCTTTTAGTGGGTTAACCCCATCCCCTTTGGCGTAGAAATTGAACCTTGGGTCAGCTTGTAGATTAATATGCTCATAAAAACCTACCATTAGCAAAGACAAAATCGATTCTATCTTGCTTGGTTCAATAGATATGGATACTTATCCCTTTTAGTCGGTTAACCCCATCCACTTTGACGTAGAAATTGAACCGTTAACGATACAACCTTGGGTCAGCTTGTGGATTAATATACACATAAAAACCAATCATCTGCAAAAACAAAATCGATTCTATCTTGCTTGGTTCAATAGATATGGACACTTATCCCTTTTAGTCGGTTAACCCCACCCACAATAGATATGGACACTTATCCCCTTTAGTCGGTTAACCCCATCCACTTTGACGTAGAAATTGAACCGTTAACGATAGAACCTTGTATAAGCTTGTGGATTAATATACACATAAAAACCTACCATCTGCAAAAATAAATTCGTTTCTATCTTGCTTGGTTCAATAGATATGTATACTTATCCCTTTTAGTCGGTTAACCCCACCCACAATAGATATGTATACTTATCCCTTTTAGTCGGTTAACCCCACCCACTATAACGTAGAAATTGAACTGTTAGCCATAGAACCTTAAATCAGCTTGTGGATTAATATACACATAAAAACCTATCATCTGCAAAAATAAATTCGATTCTAACTTGCTTGGTTCAATAGATATGTATACTTATCCCTTTTAGTCGGTTAACCCCACCCACAATAGATGTGGACACTTATCATACCCATATAAACATCAAATTTGCATTTTTGCAATTCAGTCCTCACAGGTGAGCCAGCGGGAGTGGTTGTCTTTTTAAAGACAAAATAACCACTTCGGCTAGCTAGCTGAGTGGAAGGGGCGCGGTCACTCTCCACCAGGGCTGGACGTCGCGAGTGGTGTCTTCGGACTACTTTTCCCTCCGTCGCCCACCTTGGTGCTTGAGCGGCCCGCTGCCTCAATGACCAAATACCCCCTTCCCCCCTCAGCTCGGGCTTCGTGGCAGGGGCGCCGTCATAGCGCGGGTCACCCTCCACCAGGTCTGACGACGCGAGTGGTGTCTTCGGACTACTTTTCCCTCCGTCGCCCACCTTGGTGCTTGAGCGGCCCGCCGCCTCAATGACCCAAAGCACCCTCCCCCTCAGCTCTGGTTTAATAGGCTGGCCGGAGCGGTGAGACCACTCCCACTAGTTAGCTAGGGAGAAGAGGGTGCGGCCGTGGCGCGAGTTACCCCTTGCTGCACCAGGACGACGAGAGTGGTGTCTTTGGGCTACTTTTCCCTTCATCGTCCTGGTCTGGTAAGGAATGACCCGCTGCCCGAACGACCGCACGACCCCTTTCCATAGCTCTGGTTTCAGCCGTGAGCCGATGCCTGTGCACAGGGGCAACCGCTGTGCCGTTAAGGTGCACTTCCCCTCCGCCCACGGGTCGACCCACGGTGCCACGGCTGGTACAACTCCGCCCCCCTTACGCACCTTCTACTAGTGTGTAAATAGGGAGGCGGTGGTGTCCAGCGGTGAAACCAGCACAAACGAGTCCTCACAGTTTCTCCCGCAGGTGACTGACCCCGCCGATTACCGAGCCTGCCGAAGACGTCCGATCAGCCCGATCCTGCCGAAGCCGACCGACCAACACAAGCCCGCTGGTACGCACCTCCTATCCCGCCCGGAACACGCAGCTGCTGTCCAGGCCCTGGTACGCGCTCCGTAGCCCACCGCCGCTGCATCCGTCCCGCCGCTGCTACGACGACCGTTGGTCGTTCGCCATCCTACCGCCGTTAAGCTGCTGCATCCGTCACGCTGCCGCTACGACGACCGTTGGCCGCTTGCCATCCTACCTCCGTTAAGCCGCTGCATCCGTCCCGCCGCTGCTCCGACGACCATTGGCCTTTCGCCACCCTAACGCCGTTAAGCCGCTGCATCCGTCCCGCCGCTGCTACGACCACCGTTGGCTGCCTGCCATCCTACCGTCGTCAAGCCGCTGCTTCTATCCCGCCGCTGCTTCCGTACCGCCGTACCAGTCCGTCCGTTACCCGACCGTTCAACCGCCCTACCGAACTTCCTCTACTCCAACGACCGTTAGCCGCCGCTCCGCCCCCCTCGCCACCTTGCGACGGAAAGATGCTGCCCACCTAATATCTCCAGCCGTGTGTGCGTGTGTTCGTAACACATAAATATCGTGTATTTATTCAGTAGGGGTTTGTGGGACCTTTACTTGACTCTGGATTGACTGAGCGTTACCCCAGCCTTAGACAAAACCCACCTCATAGGTTCCTGGGCATTAATCTCAGATCACTATTTAAAATGAACGTTATCGGACTATAACCACACCCACTTTTTCGATATCGAAAATTTCGAAAAACCGAAAAAGTGCGATAATTCATTACCAAAGACGGAAAAAACGATGAAACTTGGTAGGTGAGTTGAACTTATGACGCAGAATAGGAAATTAGTAAAATTTTGGACAATGAGCGTGGCACCGCCCACTTTTAAAAGAAGGTAATTTAAAAGTTTTGCAAGCTGTAATTTGGCAGGAACGTTACTCCTATTACTATATGTATGTTTAATAAACATTAGGAGAATCGAAGAACGATCACGCCCACTTTAAAAAAAAAAATTCTAAGTCAAGTTTTAACAAAAAATGTAATATCTTTACAGTATATAAGTAAATTATGTCAACATTCGACCCCAGTAATGATATGGTGCAACAAAATACAAAAATAAAAGAAAATTTCAAAATGGGTCTGGCTCCGCCCTTTTTCATTTAATTTGTCTAGGATGCTTTTAATGCCATAAGTCGAACAAAAATTTACCAATCCTTGTGAAATTTGCTAGGTGCTTAGATTCTAGGACGATAACTGTTTTCTGTGAAAAAGGGCGAAATCGGTTGAAGCCACGCCCAGTTTTTATACCCAGTCGACCGTCTGTCCTTCCTCTCGGCCGCTAACACGATAACTTGTTCAAAAATCGATATATCTTTACTAAACTCAGTTCACGTACTTATCTGACCTCACTTTGTATTGGTGTAAAAAATGGCCGAAATTCCACAATGACCACGCCCACTTTTTCAATATCCAAAAATTAGGAAAAATGAAAAATGCCATAATTCTATACCAAATACAACAAGTAAGGAAGGCTAAGTTCGGGTGTAAGCGAACATTACATACTCAGTTGAGAGTTATGGAGACAAAATAAGGAAAATCACCATGTGGTAAAATGAACCTAGGGTAACCCTGGAATGTGGTTGTATGACATGTGTATCAAATGGAAGGTATTAAAGATTATTTTAAGAGAGAGTAGGCCATAGTTCTATGGACGGACGCCCTTTAGGGATATCGCCATAAAGGTGGACCAGGGCTGACTCTAGAATTTGTTTGTACGATATGGGTATCAAACGAAAGGTGTTACTGAGCATTTTAAGAGGAAGTGGGCCTTAGGTCTATCGGTGGACGCCTTTTCGAGATATCGCCATTAAGGTGGACCAGGGGTGACTCTAGAATGTGTTTGTACGATATGGGTATCAAATGAAATGTGGTAATGAGTATTTTAAAAGGGAATGGGCTTTAGTTCTATAGGTGAACGCCTTTTCGAGAAATCGCCATAAAGGTGGACCAGGGGTGACTCTAGAATATGTTTGTACGATATGGGTATGAAATGAAAGCTGTTAATGAGTATTTTGAAAAGGAGTGATCCTTAGTTCCATAGGTGGACGCCGTTTCGAGATATCGCCATAAAGGTGGACCAGGGGTGTCTCTAGACTGTGTTTGTACGATATGGGAATCAAATGAAAGATGGTAATGAGTATTTTAAAAGGGAGTAATCCTTAGTTAATAGGTGGACGCCTTTTCGAGATATCGCCATAAAGGTGGACAAAGGGTGACTCTAGAATATTTGTGCGATATGGGTATCAAACGAAAGGTGTTACTGAGCATTTTAAGAGGGAGTGGGCATGAGGTCTATAGGTGGACGCCTTTTCGAGATATCGTCATTAGGGTGGCCTGGGGTGACTCTGAAATGTGTTTGTACGATATGGGTATCAAACGAAAGGTGTTACTGAGCATTTTAAGAGGGAGTGGGCATTAGGTCTATAGGTGGACGCCTTTTCGAGATATCGCCATTAGGGTGGGCCAGGGGTGACTCTATAATGTTTGTACGATATGGGTATCAAACGAAAGGTGTTACTGAGCATTTTAAGAGGGAGTGGGCATTAGGTCTATAGGTGGACGCCTTTTCGAGATATCGCCATTAGGGTGGGCCAGGGGTGACTCTAGAATGGGTTTGTACGATATGGGTATCAAACGAAAGGTGGTAATGAGTATTTTAAAAGGGAGTAATCCTTAGTTCTATAGGTGGACGCCGTTTCGAGATATCGCCATAAAGGTGGACCAGGGGTGTCTCTAGACTGTGTTTGTACGATATGGGAATCAAATGAAAGATGGTAATGAGTATTTTAAAAGGGAGTAATCCTTAGTTATATAGGTGGACGCCTTTTCGAGATATCGCCATAAAGGTGGACCAAGGCTGACTCTAGAATGTTTGTACGATATGGGTATCAAACGAAAGGTGTTACTGAGCATTTTAAGAGGGAGTGGGCATTAGGTCTATAGGTGGACGCCTTTTCGACATATGCCATTAGGGTGGGCCAGGGGTGACTCTAGAATGTTTGTAGGATATGGGTATCAAACGAAAGGTGTTACTGAGCATTTTAAGAGGGAGTGGACATTAGGTCTATAGGTGGACGCCTTTTCGAAATATCGCCATTAGGGTGGGCCAGGGGTGACTCTAGAATGTTTGTACGATAAGAGTATCAAACGAAAGGTGTTACTGAGCATTTTAAGAGGGAGTGGGCATTAGGTCTATAGGTGGACGCCTTTTCGAGATATCGCCATTAGGGTGGGCCAGGGGTGACTCTAGAATGATACGATATGGATATCAAATTAAAGGTATTAATGAGGGTTTTAAAAGCGAGTGGCCCTTAGATGAATATGTGAAGGCGTTCTCGCGATATCGACCAAAATGTGGACCAGGTGATCCAAAAAATCATCTGTCGGGTACTGCTAATTTATTTATATATGCAATACCACTAACAGTATTCCTGTCAAGAATCCAAGGGCTGTTGATTTCGCCTTGTAGAACTTTTTCATTTTCTTCTACTTAATATGGTAGGTGTCACACCCATTTTACAAAGTTTTTTCCAAAGTTATATTTTGCTTCAATAAACCAATCCAGTTACCATGTTTCATCCCTTTTTTCGTATTTGGTATAGAATTATGGCATTTTTTTCATTTTTCGTAATTTTCGATATCGATAAAGTGGGCGTGGTTATGGTCGGATTTCGGCCATTTTTTATACCAAGATAAAGTGAGTTCAGATAAGTACGTGGGCTAAGTTTAGTAAAGATATATCGGTTTTTGCTCAAGTTATTGTGTTAACGGCCGAGCGGAAGGACAGACGGTGGTCTGTGTATAAAAACTGGGCGTGGCTTTCACCGATTTCGCCCATTTTCACAGAGAACAGTTACCGTCATAGAGTCTATGCCCCTACCAAATTTGAGAAGGATTGGTAAATTTTTGTTCGACTTATGGCATTAAAAGTATTCTAGAAAACTAAATTAAAATGGGCGGAGCCACGCCCATTTTGAAATTTTCTTTTATTTTTGTATTTTGTTGCATCATATCATTACTGGAGTTGAATTTTGACTTAATTTACTTATATACAGTAAAGATATTAAATTTTTTGTTAAAATTTGAATTTAAAAAAATTTTTTTTTAAAAAGTGAGCGTGTTCTTCATCCAATTTTGCTAATTTTTATTTAGCACATATATAGTAATAGTAATAACGTTCCTGCCAAATTTCATCATGATAACGTCAACGACTACCAAATTATAGCTTGCAAAACTTTTTAATTACCTTCTTGTAAAAGTGGGCGCTGCCACGCCCATTGTCCAAAATCTTACTAATTTTCTATTCTGCGTCGTAACGTCAACCCATCTACCAAGTTTAATCGCTTTAACCGCCTTTGGCAATGAATTATCGCATTTTTTCGGTTTTTCGAAATTTTCGATATCGAAAAAGTGGGCGTAGTTATAGTCCGATATCGTTCATTTTAAATAGCGATCTGAGATGAGTGCCGAGGAATCTACATACCAAATTTCATCAAGATACCTCAAAATTTACTCAAGTCATCGTGTTAAAGGACAGACGGACGGACGGACGGACGGACGGACATGGCTCAATCAATTTTTTTTCGATACTGATGATTTTGATATATGGAAATCTATATCTATCTCGATTCCTTTATACCTGTACAACCAACCGTTATCCAATCAAAGTTAATATACTCTGTGAGCTCTGCTCAACTGAGTATAAAAAAAGGGATGAAACATGGTAATTGGATTGGTTTATTGACGCAAAATATATCTTTAGAAAAAAACTTTGCAAAATGGGTGTGAGACCTACCATATTAAGGAGAAGAAAATGAAAAATTTCTGCAGGGCGAAATCAAAAGCTCTTCGAATCTTAACAGGAATACTGTTCGTAGTATTACATATGTATATAAATAAATTAGCGGTACCCGACAGATGATGTTCGGGGTCACCCTGGTCCACATTTTGGTCAATATCTCGGAAACTCCTTCACATATAAAACTACCACCACTCCCTTTTAAAATACACATTAGCACCTTTCTCCCATATCTTAAAAACAAATTCTAGAGTCACCCCTGGTCCACCTTTAAGGCGATATCTCCAAAAGGGGTCCACCTATAGAACTAAGGCCCACTCCTTTTTAAAATACTCTTTAACACCTTTCATTTGATACCCATATTGTACAAACAAATTCTAGAGTCACCCCTGGTCCACCTTTATGGCGATATCTCGAAAAGGCGTCCACCTCTAGAACTAGGGCCTACGCCCTTTTAAAATACTCATTAACGCCTTTCATTTGATACCCATATCTTACAAACAAATTCTAGAGTCACCCCTTGTACACCTTTATGGCGATATCTCGAAAAGGCGTCCACATATAAAAGAAGGCCCACGCCCTATTAAAATACTCATTAACACCTTTCATTTGATATCCATATTGTACAAACAAATTCTAGAGTCACGCTGGTCCACATTTATGACGATATCTCGAAAAGGCGTCCACCTATAGAACTAGGGCCCACTCCCTTTTAAAGTACTTATTAACACTTTTCATTTGATACCCAAATCGTACAAACAAATTCTAGAGTCACCCCTAGTAAATTTTTATTGCGATATCTCGAACTAAGGCCCACGCCCTTTTACTCATTAACATCTTTCATTTGATACCCATATCGTACAAGCAAATTCTAGAGTCGCCCCTGGTCCACCTTTATGGCGATACCTCGAAAAGACGTCCATCTCTAGAACTAAAGCCCACGCCCTTGTAACTTACTCATTAACACCTTTCATTTGATACCCATATCTTACAAACGAATTCTAGAGTCACCCCTGGTCCACCTTTATGGCGATATCTCGAAAAGGCATCTACCTATAGAACTAAGGCCCACGCACTTTTAAAATATTCATTAACACCTTTCATTTGATACCCATACCGTACAAACAAATTCTAGAGTCACGCTGGTCCACCTTTATGGCGATATCTCGAAAAGGCATCTACCTATAGAACTAAGGCCCACGCACTTTTAAAATATTCATTAACACCTTTCATTTGATACCCATACCGTACAAACAAATTCTAGAGTCACGCTGGTCCACCTTTATGGCGATATCTCGAAAAGGCGTCCACCTATAGAACTAAGGCCCCTTTCTTTTAAAATACTCATTAACACCTTTCATTTGATACCCATATCGTACAAACAAATTCTAGAGTCGCCCCTGGTCCACCTTTATGACGATATCTCGTAAAGGCGTCCACCTATAGAACGAAGGCCCACTCCCTTTTAAAATACTTATTAACAATTGTTTTTGTTTTTATCGGCCTATTGATAAATCATTCAAGTTTCGAATCGAGCTCAGGGCCACAACAATAATTTTTTTCTAATGATAATTATTGTTATTTTTTAATTTTTCTAAATTTGAAAAATTGTATTTTGTTTTTGGAATAGTAAGTAGAAAATTTTCTAGAAAATAGGCCGATAAAAACAAAAACAATTGTTAATAAACCATGAGCACTTGGGAATGTCAAACAAAGTAATTGACAATAAACAAAAATCCAGCATTATCAGTGATTTGGACCAGATGGCGCAACACTGAATAAATATAGTTGTTAAAAAGGAACAGAAGTAGCAAATTTGCCAGTCAAACAAACCACCGCTGTATAGCTAAATTGTTAGCGCAGCATGCCTAAAGCGTACTGATGATGAAGGCTTAGCACCCTTCGAAATGGATCTATCTGCGCAGCTATGGCAGGTTGTCTGAAAAATTTTCTACTTACTATTCCAAAAACAAAATACAATTTTTCAAATTTAGAAGAATTAAAAAATAACAATAATTATCATTAGAAAAAAATTATTGTTCTGGCCTTGAGCTCGATTCGAACCTTGAATGAATACTTATTAACACTTTTTATTTGATACTGTTATGGAATCGCATCTTTAATGGAGCAGTAAGGAAGGTAGTCGGCATGATCTAGTGGTGCTCTGTGGCTAGTCATGTCGGCTGGGCGGGGTTCTTGCCAACCTTACCGTCCTGCGCCATAAACAGAAAAAATTCCTATCATGCCTTTAAGACAAACTGACAAAAAAAACCGAAGAGACGACTCAAAACGCTTGAAATTCAAAATAAAATAACATCCGATCAAACCGGATGCCACGGACAGACCGTTAAACATTCAAAATTTAAAATTCAAAAAGGAAATTCAATAAAAAGAATATAAAGCAGAAAAAAAATTTACCGAACCGGCAATAACCGGTGGAAAATCAAAAAAAAAAAAAAAAATTGCGGGTGTTGTTGCGACGCCCGGTGCTTGTCCCACACTCAAATCCATGGCCAAGTTTTTACAAAAAATTTAATATCTTTACAGTATATAAGTAAATTATGTCAACTTTCGACCCCAGTAATGATATTGTGCAATAAAATACAAAAATAAAAGAAAATTTCAAAATGTGCGTGGCTCCGCCCTTTTTCATTTAATTTGTCTAGGATGCTTTTAATGCCATAAGTCGAACAAAAATTTACCAATCCTTGTGAAATTTGGTAGGGGCTTAGCTTCTAGGACGATAACTGTTTTCTGTGAAAAAGGGCGAAAACGGTTTAAGCCACGCCCAGTTTTTATACCCAGTCGTCCGTCTGTCCTTCCTCTCGGCCGCTAACACGATAACTTGATCAAAAATCGATATATCTATACTAAACTCAGTTCACGTACTTATCTGAGCTCACTTTGTATTGGTGTAAAAAATGGCCGAAATCCCACTATGACCACGCCCACTTTTTCGATAGCGAAAATTACGAAAAATGAAAAAATGCCATAATTATATACCAAATACGAAAAAAAGGAATGAAACATGGTAATTGGAGTGGTTTATTGACGCAAAATATAACTTTAGAAAAAACTTTGCAAAATGGGTGTGACACCTACCATATTAAGTAGAAGAAAATGAAAAAGTTCTGCAGGGCGAAATCAAAAGCTCTTCGAATCTTAACAGGAATACTGTCCGTGGTATTATATATATAAATAAATTAGCGGTACCCGAAAGATGATGTTCGGGGTCACCCTGGTCCACATTTTGGTCAATATCTCTGAAACTCCTTCACATATACAACTACCACCACTCTCTTTTAAAATACTCATTAGCACCTTTCATTCGATACCCATATCTTAAATACAAATTCTAGATTCACGCTGGTCCACCTTTAGGGCGATATCTCGAAAAGACGTCCACCTATAGAACTAAGGCCCCTTTTTTTTAAAATACTCATTAACACCTTTCGTTTGATACAAATATTGTACAAACGCATTCTAGAGTCACCCCTGGTCCACCTTTATGGCGATATCTCGAAAAGGCGTCCACCTATAGAACTAAGGTCCGCTCCCTTTTAAAATACTTATTAACACTTTTCAGTTGATACCCATATCGTACAGACAAATTCTAGAGTCACCACTGGTCCACATTTATGGCGATATCTCGAACTAAGGCCCACGCCCTTTTAAAATACTCATTAACACCATTCATTTGATACCCATAAAGGCGTCCACCTATAGAACTAAGGCCCACTCCCTTTTAAAATACTTATTAACACTTTTCATTTGATAATGTTATGGAATCGCATCTTTAATGGAGCAGTAAGAAAGGCAGTCGGCATGATCTAGTGGTGCTCTGTGGCTAGTAATGTCGACTGGGCGGGGTTCTTGCCAACCTTACCGTCCTGCGGCATAAACAGAAAAAAATTCCTATCATGCCTTTAAAACAAACTGACAAAAAAAAAAGCGCAGAGACGACTCAAAACGCTTGAAATTCAAAATAAAACAACATCCGATCAAACCGGATGCCACGGACAGACCGCTAAACATTCAAAATTTAAAATTCAAAAAGGAAATTCAAAAAAAAGAATCTAAAGCAGAAAAAAATTAACCGAACCGGCAATAACCGGTTACCATACAGGAAAATCAAAAAAAAATAGCTGAAAATTACAAAAAGAAAGAAACAGGCAGAATATACATGGGAGCGCCGCGGGTGTTGTTGCGACGCCCGGTGCTTGTCCCACCCTCAAATCCGTGGCCACCGACGCACCTAAGTTTTCGGTGGCCCCTTACCTGAATTACCTAGTGCCTTCTAAATCAAAAAGAATGCCAGCATTCCCATTTTATATAACATTTATTTATAATCCATTTTTAGTTTTAACCTATTATTATTTCTACCCTACTCTTATTTCGACTTATCTTATTATTATTAGGTGCATGAAAAAAAATACCTTTTTTTAGGAAAAAAAAAAAAGGGATTTGAGTTGCAGGCCTGCTCACATTCAAGTTTATTACTATTTCTAAATAATTCCCAGCAAGGAAAAAAAAAACGATAATGCAAACGCTCGACTGCCTGCCAATTATTTTGGTTGGATATTAGGTACTGTATAGAAAAAAAGAAATTCGGACATATGTACATAGTACAAATACATATACTTACAGCCCTATTCTGTGCACTTGACAAATTCACCATCTTGCTTATTTGTCAAGTTTGACAATTTATCAAGTAATTGCTATTCTATGTAAAAAATAAAAAGCAAAAGTGCGATCGAGAGAAATTGGAAGAACATTTTTTACTTTTGCTGTTATTGTGGGAGGATCATCCTGGGGGATATTCCGGGATGGTTTTGGGGACTCCATCGGGTCCTCCCGAGGTCATTTGGGGGGCATTCTGGGATGTTTTTGGGGACTCTCTCGGGGTAATTTACATTCTGGGATGGTTTTGGGGACTCCCTCGGGGTCATTTAGGACTCATTCCAGGATGTCTTTGGGGACTCCCTCAGGTCCTCCCGTGGTCATTTAGTGGTCGTTCCGGGATGTTTTTGGGGACTCCCTCAGGTTCATATGGGGGACATTCCGAGATGGTTTTGGGAACTCCCTCGGGGTAGTTTGGAGGACTTTCTGGGATGGTTTTGGGGACTCCCTCGGGTCCTCCCGGGATAATTTGGGTGACTTTCTGGGATGGTTTTGGGGACCTCATCATTTCGTCCCGGCGTCATTTAGTGGTCGTTCCGCAATGTTTTTGGGCGCTCCTTCGGAATCATTTGGGGGTCATTCCGGGATCTTTTTGGGGACTCCCTCGGGGTAATTTGGGGGATATTCCGGGAGGGTTTTGGGGCTTCCATCACGTCGTCCCGGCGCCATATAGTGGTCAAACCAACCATCCTCCAATTACCCAGAAAATGACCCCGACGGAGTCCCCAAAACTATCCCAGAATGTCCCCCAAATTACTCCGAGGGAGTCCCCAAAACAATCCCAGAATGTCCCCCAAATGACCCCGATGGAGTCCCCAAAAACATCCCGGAATGAACCCCAAATGACTCCGAAGTAGTCCCCAAAAACATCCTGGAACGACCACTAAATGACGCCGGGACGAAATGATGGGGTCCCCAAAACCATCCCAGAATGTCACCCAAATTATCCCGTGAGGAACCGATGGAGTCCCAAAACCATCCCATAATGTCCCCCAAATTACCCCGAGGAGTCCCCAAAACCATCCCAGAATGTCCCCCAAATGACCCCGAGGGAGTCCCCAAAAACATTCCAGAATGCCCCCCAATTTACCCCGAGGGAGTCCCCCAAACCATCCCACAATGTCCCCCAAATGACCCCGAGGGAGTCCCCAAAACCATCCCGGAATGCCCTCCAAATGACCCCGAGGAAGTCCCCAAAAACATCCTGGAACTACCACTAAATGACGTCGGGACGACCCGATGGAGTCCCCAAAACTATCCCAGAATGTGCCCAAATTATCCTGAGGGAGTCCCCAAAACCATTCCGGAATGTCCCCCAAATTACCACGAGGGAGTCCCCAAAACCATCCCAGAATGTCACCCAAATCACCCCGGCAGGACCCGATGGAGTCCCCAAAACCATCCAAGAATGACCATAAATGACCCCGAGGGAGTCTCCAAAGCCATGCCGAAATGAACCGGAAAAAACTCCGCGGATTATTTTTTCCTATTCCCATTTCGGGGTTAGCAGCATAAAATGAGACATATCGCTCCAATTGCTCATGCGTAGCACGTTCCACTTTTGATTTCCTTGAAAAAACCATGATTTTAAAATATTTGTTACAAAAAATAATGAACAATATTTAATTCTTACGTTTATTCCATTTCGCGATTGTTGCACTAAACAGCCGATTTCGGTTTACTTTATTTAGGTCACCACAGTATGGTGAAAAGCACAGGTCGTAGAGCTTTCTAAAGTTGTCAAGTTATGCCCAGAATAGAAATATTTGTCAACTTGATAAAAATCTAGATTACTTGTCAACTTATTGACAATTTGTTAAGT
The DNA here is from genome assembly GCF_040869045.1 of Eurosta solidaginis. NCBI lineage: Eukaryota > Metazoa > Arthropoda > Insecta > Diptera > Tephritidae > Eurosta > Eurosta solidaginis. Next base: position 33,473,472 of record NC_090324.1, on the reverse strand, counting down.
GCACAGAATCGGGCCGTTACTATATACTTACTATATATAAGTTTATTTAGGCAGGCTGAACAACTAAATAATATGTATGCCTACTTAGCATAACTTTTGAAAAATATTAGATAATCTTTTGTGTATTTGTTATAAAGCAAATTTGTACAAAGCCTGCTTATATAGACTTGACCGCGTATAAATAGACATTTATTTTTTTTTTTTGGAGCAGGATTTCGAAAACTAAAAACCTTACTTCTGAAATTTTCTATCTAGCACAAAAATTGTATTTCAAAAATTCATCGATCTTTAAGTTGCTCTTATTGGGATAAGACAAACAAAAAATGCCGCCCCTAAAGTGATATTTATTGTTTTTTTCCGGTATTGAATGGTAAAAATATTTTAATTGGGGTCGCAAGCTGTACACGCTTTATATACATAGGTACATACACTTTTATATATAAATACTGATGTCCATAATTTGTTTTGTGTTATATTTTTTCGGTATATCTATGCTTGCCTCTTTTTTTGTTTTTCATACACTAATATCGAATGTAACGTAAACGTTTACTTTTTGTATACATACATAGATATTGTTACGAATATTAGCAAAACTAAGGAGTGCTGCCATCTCCAGGCCGATGCTAAGCAGTGACGTGAATTCACATCAATAATTCAATCATTATGTATCTACATAAACGAATCAATAATTGCGTCTACACATATGTACACATTCCGATGAGCAACATTTACATACAAGGCAGCTAGAGATGAGATGTCACACACAGATGCATTTACTTATACGCTTATGTGTGTGCGGGAGACTGTAAACTACAAACTCACATATGTACATCTGAGAAGCGCTAAAAAGTAGACAATTGTAAACAAGTAGAAACTATATGAGAACTATACACACACGAATATAGTTGGTAAGTTCTGGAAATGGAAGAGCCTAGAAGTATGCAGCGTAAACTATAAAAGCGGGGTAGGCGAGTAAGAAGTAATTCAGTTTGAGTTGAGCTATCAATCAGTTTGATTAAGCACGCGATCTGGCGGCCAATAGTAGAGTTTAATTTGAGTTATCAATCAGTTTGGTTATTAAGCCAGCGAGTAGCAAAGTATAAGTGGTATTGTGAAGTACTTTAATAAAGGCCATTTTTCTATTATTCAATATTGGAGTTATTTATTCAACAGTTTAGTGATTCGAACTTAGCAGAGGATTGCAAATAAGAGGATTTGCATGTAAATTCGTTACAATTGGTGTCAGAAGTAGGATTGTTGAATAAATTCCATAGGACAACAAGGACATGGCAAAGTTCAGTGAATTGAAAATCCAGCAACTAAAGAAGGAGTTGGAGAGCCGTGGATTGAATACAAGCGGCGTTAAACTTGAACTTCAGGCACGGCTACGAGAGGCAATGGAAGCGGAAGGAATTGATGTGGAAGAGTATGACTTTCATCTTGATGGCGAGGAAGTAACAAAAATTGAAGAGAAAAACGAAACATCGCAGACAGTTACGAGCACAGACTTGAACATGATTTTGGCTGCAATATCTGCTCAAACATCGACAATGTCATCACAGATGGAATCCCAAGAGACACGCATAACATCGAAGATTGAAGCGCAGGAAACCCGTATAACATCACAATTGGAAGAACAGAAGACATATTTGGTATCTCAACTGGAAGCGCAAGAGGCACGTATATCTGAAATGTTGGCACAAATTTCGGAATAGGTATCATCACAACTCTTTGTGAAACTGGAAGAGCAGGATGCAAAAGTTTTACAACTCGAGGACAAAATTGATGCCGAAATAGAAGCGTTAAAAGGTCGTATGGAGCAGTTACAACTAAACCGCTCAGCTGTTTCAGCAAGCAATCCAAAGGTAAAAACACCATCATTTGACGGTTCTGTTCCTTTCCAGGTCTTCAAGCTACAGTTTGAGAAGACCGCAGCAGTGAACAACTGGAATGCGGAAGATAAAGTTGCTGCACTGTTCGTGGCATTGAAAGGGCCTGCAGCGGAAATCTTACAGACGATTCCAGAGTACGAACGGAACAGTTATGAAACATTGATGGCTGCTGTAGAACGACGTTATGGAATCGAGCATAGGAAACAGATATTCCAAATTGAGTTGCAAAACCGTCACCAAAGAGCGAATGAGACTTTGCAGGAGTTTGCTTCAGATGTTGAAAGTTTGGCTCATCTCGCAAATGCGGACGCACCCGTGGAATACACCGAGAGGGTAAAAATCCAGAGTTTTATAAATTGCACACGAGACGTGGAAACGAAGCGAGCTACATACGCGAACCCAAAACTGACATTTGCTGAAATGGTATCACATGCATTGACTCAGGAAACTGCCTCCCTATTAAGTAAACCAGCATATAAGGCTCATCGTGTAGAAGTAGAAAGGCCAGAATGGGCAGACACAATTTTGGAAGCACTGACGGGATCACGACAGAAAAATGCCGGAGTTATTAAATGTTTCAAGTGCGGCAACCCAGGTCATATTGCACGACATTGCAGCACCGGTCCCAATAGCTCCAACAATGTGGGTGGCCGAAAACGCAAAGCTGGATTTCGTTCAGTACCGCGTGTCATACACTTCACCTTTAATCAAGTATATCTTTGATTATTTGCAGAAGAACAAATGTTATTGCTACTGAAATTGAGTTTTCAGACATTTAAGCTGCATATTTGTATGCGCGTTTATCTTTTAATCTACACTAAAATACCAATACGGCGGGCATTCATTTTATCAAAAAAAAAAAAAACTATATATAAAGAAGTATATATTCATAGACCTGAGTTTTATCTAAATCGGTTTTCTTCAAAATAAGTGGTATGCATTAAGTTATAGAGACAAGGGTGGCAAAACTTGTTTCAAATGTTATAAAGAATCTCGAATTTATTTGAATATATGTAAATATATATGTATATAATTAAAGCGTTACACCTATAACACGAAAGAGAACTAGCCAACGGTATTATTTCCTTAGAATATATACAAGTCCATTACAAGAATATTACTTCAACCTCTGCTAATAAGTTAATGCAAAAACTTGGTTGAATGTATGTTCAAAAAAGAAAAAAAAACGCTAATAGAACATTCAATGCGCGCGAAAGGTCTTACACTTTAAATTATGCCATTTGTTATTTCGAAATGGTTTTCAAAAGTTGAACTTTAGAGACTATTTCGTACAATCAAGATTTAAGCAATGGTTCAAGTAAAAAGGTTCATTTCCCTTTTGAAGGCTTACGGCCGTATTAAGTAAACTAAAAAAATGGAACTAATAATAAAAGTATATTATTCCTAACTTGTCCGTGTCACGGAACGTACTCACCATGTTTCAACGGTCGTTGTTGTTGTAGGTAGTGTTGCAGAAGGCCTATATTCGGCGGCCCTGCTCTTGTTGTTGTAAAAGCTGGTGCTGTTGCAGTAGGCCTAGGTTCGGCGGCCCTGCTGTTGTTGTTGTTAAAGCTGGTGCTCTTGCAGCAGGCCTATGTTTGGAGGCCCTGCTGTTGTTGTTGTAGCTGGTGTTGCAGCAGGCCTATTCTTAGCGGCCCTGCTGCTGTTGTGGTAGCTGGTGTTGCAGCAGGCCTATGTTTAGCGGCCCTGCTGGTATTGTTGCCGAAGGCCAATATTCAGCGGCCCTACCGTGGTTGTTACACCTGGTGCTGGTGGTAAGCCTAGTGGATGCGGCGATGTTTGGCGCTGCCGATGGGGTTGCGGTTGAAGTGGTTGCGCGGTCGAGGTGGTTGTTGTGGGCACCGCGATTGTGGTTGGCGCAGGTGGTGGGGGTTGCGCTCGTGGTTGTTGCGTCGCAATGGTGGTGGTTGCGTCTGGTTGTATTAGCGCGTGGTGTTGGCGCTGTTAATAGTGGCCGTTTTCGTTGGTATTGTCGTCTTCATCGTAATCGTCGTGTAGCTCTCAATAAGGGCGGCTATCGTGGATTCCCTGAGCAAGTATCGATTTAAGCACACACACACAAATTTTAGTGGCGATTTTAAATATGCACTATTTTTATATATGAAAATATATGTAAAACCTGCACTTTAATTAGTGCTTACTTGACTTTTATATATGACGTTACGTTAACAATACAAAATTACTCGTTTCTTTGGCCTATTTTGTAAGTGGTTTCAGTGTGCAAGCATATGGTTAACAGGTGTTCGTCGTTGGGATTTTTTGCAATATGAACTCCGAGGATTTCTTGTCTCGCCTTTTTTTGTTTAAACATTTTAACAATCCACTTAAAAGTTTTTAATAACGAAGTTTAGTGTTACTGAACTGTTTTTGTGTGTTTTGTCTGCTAATGTTGCATGATTTTCATTTAGAATTTTCCACCCGCAGCTAGGCTTAATACAGCACTAATATCGCAACAAAACAGCAGCTGCGACGCACCAACGACACCAATAGCAATCACACCGCCCAAATTCGTTTTTGTTTCGGGCTATATTTTATACCGTTTTTTTCACTTGTTAGCTTATTTACTTGAACGTCCTTTAGGTTCTCGTTTATTTTAGTTCGAACTATACTCAATTTTGCGTTACTTATAAATTAAACGTGAACAAATATTATCGAGAGGTACAACCTTTCGCGACCACCACGCTGCAAGAAAAAAAGTCCTTGCTCTTTTTTTTTATCTTCTGCCAAAAAATGGCCACACACGCCATGGTCTTTAAAAAAAAAAAGAAATTCTTTCCATTATTGCGACTGCGCAGTAGAACGGCGCCGTTAAATCGCATGATTTAACTGTGGTTGTCATGGTAGAACCATACAAAGTGGTAGTCGCGGTCACAATCCTGCAGACATCATTAAAAGTTCGATATATTTCGTTTTGGTGAACCGATGGACTAATGTCAAAATCGTACTGCGCTGAAAGTTAATGTGTCAATTCGTATGAAACTACTAGTCAGCTGTCACTTTGTATAGTTACGCCATGGTGGTTGAAGTTATTGGGAATTTTTCCACACCACTGGATTATTTCGCAAAGCCACCGGCGCGAAATTAACAAAAATTTTCTTTAACCACCCCAGGCAGGCATGAGTGGGGGTGATCCTACCTTTTTCCCTATCACCAGCCAACTGGTACGTTCCAAGGGTGACTCTCCCAAGCGGACCATAACAATACCCATATCGTACAAACAAATTCTAGAGTCACCCCTGGACCACCTTTATGGCGATATCTCGAACTAAGGCCCACGCCCTTTTAAAATACTCATTAACACCTTTAATTTGATACCCATATCGTACAAACAAATTCTAGAGTCGCCCCTGGTCCAACTTTATCGCGATATCTCGAAAAAGCGTCCACATGTAGAACTAAGGCCCACACCCTTTTAAAATACTCATTAACACTTTTCATTTGATACCCATATCGTACAAACAAATTCTAGATTCACCCCTGGTCCTCCTTTATGGCGAAATCTGGAAAAGGCGTCCACCTATAGAACTAAGCCCACGCCCTTTTAAAATTCTCATTATCACCCTTCATTTGCTACCGATATCGTACAAACAAATTCTAGAGTCAGCCCTTGTCCACCTTTATGGCGATATCCCTAAATGGCGTCCACCCAAAAAACTATGGTCTACTCCCTCTTAAAATACTCTTTAATACCTTCCCTTTGATACACATGTCATACAAACACATTCCAGGGTTACCCTAGGTTCATTTTCCTACATGGTGATTTTCCCTTATTTTGTCTCCATAGCTCTCAGCTGAGTATGTAATGTTCGGTTACACCCAAACTTAGCCCTCCTTACTTGTTTTCTTAACTTTTGAAATAAGATAACAAGCATTTTTTTTATTTTTGTCACATCGAAGTTTGTAAGCCATAAACTGATTTCAAAAAGTATATATTTCTGAAAGGGGGTGGCTTCCGCCTTACCAAAGGGGATATTTTCAAATCTTAAAATTGAAGTTGATTTTGGTCTACATGCTGCAATTTTCCCACATAAGATTAGTACTAGGGGGCTCATTTAATCTTATAAATGTCTTATAAAGTGTGTAAACGTATAAATTTATCTAGTGCGTAAACGAATGTCAAATTTTGTATGAAAAATCATTTACGCTATTTGTATAAATTTACGCTCACATTTCATGGTGTAAACGCGGTAAACTCAAAGGAATGCAACCTTGCAAACATAACAGCCGTCATTTTCATTAGCAATCTCCAACATCAACAAGTCATTTACAAGAATATCTTAGTAAAGACGTTTTAGTTTTCATTTTCACTAAATCTTGGCATTTTTTAATTTGCATAACAACCAAACATTTTTTTTGGCAATTGGTAATACAGATTATCAACAAATAAGTTTATCAAGAATATTACTAGGGACATACAGCGTGTGTAAATGGATAACATTTTACACCTTACTATTTATTACCCATATATCCCGATATTTATTTTGGTTAAGAACTCTGAAAATATGTTATCAAATGTGGCTGGGTGGTCTGAAAAAGGTGTTTTTTTGCTCTTCTGAACAGTACGGAAAATATTTGTATAACTATGTTATTTTGGGCAGCGCCGATACAAAATGTTTACTTACACTATTTATACCTATTTATAGAATCAGAATTACACAGCAGTTCATGAACAGCAACATACCAAATTACTAAAAATGAAAAGCAAATTAAAATAAGTCTCAAAAAATTAACAATAAATAAAAAGTATACATTGAAGATTAAGCGTTTTTGAAGCGAAGAAAATTAAGCCGTTAAAATATAATTGATATATAAAAATAATATAACAAAAGCATTAATAACAAGTAAGGAAGGCTAAGTTCGGGTGTAACCGAACATTACATACTCAGCTGAGAGCTTTGGAGACAAAATAAGGGAAAATAACAATGTAGGAAAAATGAACCTAGGGTAACCCTGGAATGTGTTTGTATGAAATAGGTATCAAATGGAAGGTATTAAAGAGTATTTTAAAAGGAGTGGACCATAGTTCTATACGTGGACGCTTTTTCCAGAAATCGCCATAAAGGTGGACCAGCGGTGACTCTAGAATGTGTTTGTACGATATGGGTATCAAATGAAAGGTGCTAAAGAGTATTTTAAAAGGGGTGGGTCTTAGTTCTATAGGTGGATGCCTTTTCGAGATATCGCCATAAAGGTAGACCAGGGGTGACTCTATGATGTGTTTGTACGACATGGGTATCAAATGAAAGGTGTTAATGAGTATTTTAAAAGGAGTCTCCCTAAGTTGTAGATATGAAGGCGTTTTCGAGATATCGACCAAAATGTGGACCAGGGTAACCCAGAACATCATTTGTCGGGTACCGCTAATTTATTTATAATATGTAAAACCACGAACAGCATTTCTGCCAGGATTCCAGTGGTTTTGATTTCGACCTGCAGAACTTTTTCATTTTTTTCTGCTTAATATTGTAGGTGTCACACCCATTTAACAAAGTTTTTTCTAAAGTTATATTTTGCGTCAAAAAACCAATCCAATCACCATTTTTCATCCCTTTTTTCGTATTTGGTATATAATTATGGCATTTTTAGTAATTTTCGATATCGAAAAATCCAATCCAATCACCATTTTTCATCCCTTTTTTCGTATTTGGTATAGAATTATTGAATTTTTTTCATTTTTCGTAATTTTCGATATCGAAAATGTAAGAGTAGTCATAGTCGGATTTCACCCATTTCAAATACCAAGACAAAGTGAATGCAAATAAGTACGTGAACTAAGTTTAGTAAAGATATATCGATTTTTGCTCAAGTTGTCGTGTTAACGGCCGAGCGGAAGGACAGACGGTCGACTGTGTATAAAAACTGGGTGTGGCTTCAACCGATTTCGCCCATTTTCACAGAAACCAATTATCGTCATAGAAGCTATGCCTTTACCAAATTTCACAAGGTTTCTTTTAATTTTGTATTTTGTTGCGCCATATCATTACTGGAGATGAATGTTAACATAATTTACTTATATACTGTAAAGATATTCAATTTTTTGTTAAAATTTGACTTTGATTACTTTTTTTAAAAGATTGGGCGTGTTCGTTATCAGCTTTTGCAAATTTTTATTTATTTATTATAATATTATCTATTAAGCACACATATAGTAATAGGAGTAACGTTCGTGCCAAATTTCATCATGATATCCTGCACGAGGGCAGCCGCCGCGGTGCCAAAAATTTTACTAATTTGCTATTTTGCGTCATACGGTCAACCCACCTACCAAGGTTCATCGCTTTATCCGTCATTGTAATGAATTATCGAATTTTTTCTGTTTTTCGAAATTATCGATACCGAAAAAGTGGGCCTGGTTATAGTCCGATTTCATTCATTTTAAATAGCGGTCTGAGGTAAGTGCCCAGGAACCTACATACCAAATTTCATTAAGATATCTCAACATTTACTCAAGTTATCGTGTTTACGGGCAGACGGACCGACGGACGAACGGACATGGCTAAATGAATTTCTTTTTTCGCCCAGATCATTTTGATATTGTAACGAATTTACTGCAAATCCTCTTATTTGCAACCTTCTGCTAAGTTCGAATCACTAAACTGTTGAATAAATAACCCCACGATTCAATAATGCAAAATGGCCTTTATTAAAGTTTTTCACAATAACACTAATATTGCTCGCCAGATAGCGTCTTAAATGAAACTAATTGGCGCGCCTCCACTGTTGCTGCCTTTTATACTCTGTGATTTCTCGTTCGCATCTTCTAGGCGCTTCCATTTCTAGAAATTACTAGTTGGTTATCAGCTATAAAATTACTACGTTTATAGCTTCTCATATGCGCGTGTATATATGTGAGCACAATTATAATTGCATACTTTTGGGAGCATCTCAGATAAGATATCTGCATGTGTTTGTGCGTCTCTTCTCCGCTGCGTGTACGTACATATATGTAGACATAATGATTGATTTGTTGATGTGCATACAAGCCACTGCTTAGCATCGGCTTAGAGATGATTGTTTCCCTTAGTGTTGCTAATTTTCGTCACACTGCCCTCCACCTAAGTCTGATCGTCCCGATCAGATAAATCTCTCGATCTAAACGCCGATAGCATCTCCAAATGTACCACCCTTCTATTTCGTGGTTTCCCAATGGTTTGTATGAGGTAGATGGTATCAACCGTCTTCTTCACAACTTTGTACGGGCCTTCCCAACTGCACCGAATTTTGGATGGAACACCTTTCCGCCGGTGAGGGTGGTATAGCAGTACCAAATCTCCCAGATTGGCTTCGCATAATCAGTATCTTTCCCACGTTTCACAGCATTAGTGCGCCCGACTTGAAACTACCCTCGCAATCTTTCTGGAAAATTCGTTCCTTCGTTTTCGTGCGTCCCTTTGGTTTTGTCAATGCCAGTGTTGCTCTCGCAGGTACTTTTGATTTCGCTTTATTTGGCGCATTCGAGCCATCAACATTTACTTTTGACTTTCGTGGTATTTGTCGAGTCTTCTCACCATTACTCGATTACTGCTTAACCCTTCCTCCAAACTAAAGTTAAGTGGTATATCTTGGTTCTTATAGCGCATATTCCTTCTTTGCATGTCGATCCTGATGTCATGGTCAACTAAGAAGTCCACTCCAAATATGACTCCATCAACGATCTACCACAACGAATTTGTGGAGAACCATGACCTTCCCAATTAAGATTTCACATACCACTTCTTCCTTGACTTGGTTTTACTCACCTGTGACCGTACGCAACCTTGCTCCAGGTAACGGTTTTACTCTCCTGTTGACCATGTCAGATCGGATTAAGGAATGAGATGCGCCCGTATCTAGAGTCAGTACACGCTCCTTGCCATCCACATTTCCTTTCATGGCAAGACTGCTCGAGTTTCTTCCAATATGCGAGATAGGTATCACAGGACATTCAATAGCTAGGCAAGTTTTCGTTCTTTACATCTGACAGGCTGTTGCTCATCTGCTCCAGCTTTACGTTTACGCACGCAATAACGTGCAATGTGACCGGGCTTCTCGGATTTGAAGCATTTGAAAACTCTTTCACCCATCTTTTGCGAACTTTTCAGCGCCTCCAATATTGCGTCTACCCACTCTGGCCTTTCTACTTCCACACGGTGTGTTTTGAAAACTGGCTTATACAGAAGCGACGCTGTTTCCTGAATCAGAGCATGTGATACCGTTTCTGCCAACGTTGGCTTTGGGTGTGCGTATGTGGCTCGCTTCGTTTCTACGGTCCGTATGCCATTTATAAAACTCTGAATTTTACCCTTTCTGTGTACTCCACGGGTGAGCAAACTATTGCAAAGTCCCATTAGCTTTTTGGTAACGATTTTGTAACTCAATTTGGTATATCTGTTTTCTTTGATCGCTTCCATAACGTCTCTCGACAGTGGCCATCAATGCTTCATAGTTGTTCCGCTCTCCTTCGGGAATAGTTTGTAGGATTTCGGCTGCTGGCCCCTTCAATGCTACGAATAGAGCTGCAGTTTTATCTTCAGCATTCCAGTTGTTCACTGCTGATGTGTTCTCAAATTGAAGCTTAAACACCTGGAAAGAATCAGATCCCTCAAAAGATGGAGTTTTTAACTTCGGATTGCTTGCTGAAACAGTTGGGCGATTTAGTTGCAACTCCTGTATACGACCTCTTAAAGCATCCACCTCGGCCTCGATTTTTTCCTCAAACCGCGTTATTTTCTCGTCCATACCCGCTTCGAGTTTTGATGATATACGCGCCTCTTGCGCTTCGAGTTGTACTGTTATGCGTGTCTCTTGTTCTTTCAGTTCTGCTTCCATCTTTGATGTAATCTGTGTCGACATTTCTGAAATACGCGTTTCTTGTGCTTCAGTCTTCGATGTTATGCGTGTCTCCTGCGATTCCAGTTGAGATCCCATATATGTTTTATGTTCTTCCAATTGAGTTTACATCTTGGATGTTATACGTGTCTCCTGTGATTCTAGTTGAGATGTTATATCTGTCTTTTGTACTTCGAGGTTTGTTGACATATTGGTTGATATTTGTAACGATATCTGCTTCACACTGCTAGTATCGCGTTAGTGTCTACACTCGTCAATGGATTCGGAGTCTCTATCTTCTCCTCCAATTTAGTCGCTGGCTCTTCCACATCAGGATAAAAGACATACTCGTCCACATCAATTCCTTCCAACTCCATTACCTCTCGTAGCCGTGCTTGAAGTTCGATCTTATTGCCGGTTGTATTCAATCTACGGCTCTCCAACTCCTTCTTCAGTTGCTGGATCCTCAATTCACTCAATTTTGCCATGTCCAAGTCGTATTCGTAATCTTCGGAATTTATTCAACAATTCCTCTTCTAACACCAATTGTAACGAATTTACTGCAAATCCTCTTATTTACAACGTTCTGCTAAGTTCGAATCACTAAACTGTTGAATAAATAACCCCACTATTCAATAATGCAAAATAGCCTTTATTAAAGTTCTTCACAATAACACTACTATTGCTCGCCAGATAGCGTTTTAAATGAAAATGATTGTCGCGTCTCTACTGTTGCCGCCTTTTATACTTTGTGATTTCTCGTTCGCATCTTCCAGGTGCTTCCATTTCTAGAAATTATTAGTTGGTTATCAGCTATAAAATTACTACGTTTATAGCTTCTCATATGCGCGTGTATATATGTGAGCACCATTATAATTGCATACTTTTGGGATCATCTCAGATAAGATATATGCATGTGTTTGTGCGTCTCTTCTCCGCTGCGTGTACGTACATCTATGTAGACATAATGATTGATTTATTGATGTGCATACAAGTCACTGCTTAGCATCGGCTTAGAAATGATAGTTTCCCTTAGTGTTGCTAATTTTCGTCACAATATATAGAAGTCTATATCTATCTCGATTAGTTTATGCCGTTACGGGTTACCTTTATGCGAACAAAGTCAATATACTCTGTGAGCTCTGTTCAGCTGAGTATAAAAAACCGATATGTGGCGCATGGATCGAAATATTTCAAAAAATCGTTTTTGTGATCGGATTTGGCTCATATTTGGAACACATAATACATGCGTGAATAGAAAGCGACATATGAAAAAAAAAATCGCCACCAGGTGATCGAGATATTAAAAAAAAAATCGTATTTTTGGTCCGATATGGCTCTTATTTGGAAAACATATATGACATACAGAAATAGAAACCGCGTTAGTAAAAAAAAATTACGCTAGGTGCCGCATGAAATGAGATATTTAAATAAAAGAAATAAAAACATTTTTAAGTTAACCGGTTTTATTGAAAGCAATACTTACATAAAGTAATACATATATGACATACAGAAATAAAAACCGCTTTAGTAAAGAAAATTTACGCTAGGTGCCGCAAGAATTGAGATATTTAAATAAAAAAAAATAATAAAAAAACATTATTAAGGTAAACGTTTTTATTGAAAGCAATACTTACATAAAGCAATAATAATACTAAAATTTTTTTTATTGAAAACCATACATACATTCAGTAATAATAATACTAAAAGGTAGAAAACATTTAGGTCGGTCTTAGATATTAGTCATAACACTCCTCATCAATTGTTTTGCGTGGCAGTGGAGACCCAGGAAGTCGGGCGGGTGCGCCGCAAATAAAAGAAAAGAAAAGACCGAGTTAGTATCACACAATAACAATTTTATTCACTATATTAAAAGGGACACTCTTTGCTTTGTTTATTGCAAGGGGTTTAACAAATTCAAATTAATTCAAATCCACAGGGCATGTGCACATTTAAATTTAGGCAAGTGATTAATTGGAAATCTAGATTCAATAACAATCGCAAATATTAAATTGTAAAAATATATAACCCCACAAAGCGGAGAATTAATTACAGCACACTTTACTATGCACTTGGCAAATTCACATGTAGGACAATTAGTTATCTCAAATATTATTTATAATGAGAATCGCAACTGAGAAAAAAAATGAAAAATGATTGGTTTGGATAACTCACCTTGGGCTAGCTGCTGGCTCGTAAACGTTCCAAAATAGAAAGAAAGTTCAAAACCGCGAACAAGTCCGCGGCACCTGCCGATAGCCAACTTTCGTTGAGTTTTTCCCCTTCAAAGCTAGCTCTCGGCTGGTGTTAGCCGTTACCGGTAATAATAATAAATAAATAACTAATGTACGTGTTAGGGTGGTCCGAAATATTTAGGCTGGTGGCCTAAACATGCCGGCCCCCTTGCGGCGAGCAACTTGAAACCCGGTGAGTACGCCAGCAACCTTCCCAAGGCGGGATAAACTAAATAAATTTAAAAAATATGATACGTATGTTATGTATAGTAGGATCGTAAGTACGATCTCCGGCGGACATCCATGCTCGCAGTAATGCAGCCTCGCTGAACTGTGAATGAAAAGAGAAAAACGTTAGTGTTCAAGTACGTGGGGTTGCTTGGTTTAAAATGCACCTTGTGGTATAGTTTACGGTTTTATAGTGGGTGGGCTCCGGACACGACGAGGCCGAATATTGTGGCTTGGGTGAGGAGCCCGCCGACAGTCGACGCGGGTGTGCCGCCGACCATAATATTGGCGTAGACGTCGGCGCCCAAAGTGAGCAACACTGGCGACGATCGGTAAAACGCCGGATCGGCCAGCTTCATGAACTGGAATGGGGCCGCTACCGACGGGTCCAGATTTGCCGTGGGGTTTAACCTGGCATAGTTTGCTATTACGGTGGCTTGGGTCGTGATCTTTCCCGCGACCCCATACTTTCCTCGAAGAACGATGGTGCACCTCGACAGATGTGCGGTATTGTTACGCTCCAGGTGTAGATCCTTGCACAAATTGGCATCGATAATGCTGGTGGGAGCGCAGGCGTCTAACAGGGCGCGGACCAGGTGTAAACGGCCTCCTGCCTCAATTCGGACTATGGCTGTCGGCGCGATGGCGATCAATGCTCGAGTTATAGTCGGTGCCGTTAAATTATCCCGGAGTCGACCACTTCTGAAGCCGGCTGGGGTTGTTGTTTGGCGCGCGAGGGTGGTGTTGGTACCCTCCTTGCGTGGTGGATACGGGGCCGCTCTGCCAGTAGAGAGTCGGGTCGAGCGGAACGGACGCGGCTCCACGCCGCCCCGGCGCCCACTGGCATTGCGGTGCGATGGGCGGAAAGGACGGGTCTCCGCGCCATCCCCGTGTTCCATGTGTCGCTGATTGCTTTTCTGCTTCTCATGCTGAAGCAGCGGTCGGAAGGATCGTGCTTCTCCACTGGCCGTTGGGGCGATGGCTAAGGCGGCTGCACCTCTCGTGAACTCTTCCATCTCCTTCTCCTCCTCTTCCACCCACGATCGTGTGTCCTCGGTGATGTTGATCGATAGCACCTCGTCGCTTTCGTCGTCGTCGCGCTCTTCGTCAGGGATCGGGCGTGGCCGTGCTTGCTCGTCCTCCATGTGAAGCGTGGTGTGGTGTGGTTCACGGCAGCGGTGGCAACGGTCGTTGCTAGGACATATCTCTAACCGATGGAACGGCGATAGGCAATTGGGGCAGTGCCGGTGTATCAGGACGGCCCGGAGGCGTTCTTCTGCCGACATTCCCCTGTACCGCGGGCATAGTCGTATGCCGTGGTTCTTCTGGCACAACCGGCAGGAGACGGTGAAGGAGTCAACGCGTTGCTCCGTCTTGGTGCGTTTGACCGAGAAACCCGTCATTCTGGAACGGGAACTTGTTATTATTTGTTTTGCATTTTAAGGGAATTGGGTGGCGTATGGGCGGAGAGTAGAGGCTTAATTGGTCGAGCTTGGGGTTGGCGTACTCGGGATAAAGGGTTGTGTGGAACGAATAATCTTATTAAGTTATTCTGTCGATGTAATGATGGGTTTGTAGTGGTTGAAACCACTGTTATATTTAATATAATTTTATTGAGATACGCCTAAAGGTATCTTTAATTTTGGTAAATATCCTCATCATAACGAAATTCTGATATTGAAAGCAGTCATTTTTTGGTGTTTGCCTAATACAGGCAATATGCGGTAATATACGCTACATTTGTGTAGCAGATGGTATCACGAGTTACCCGTGTATTTTCACGGCTCCTTGTAGTTGCCCTACAAAAATTTGGTCACAAAACTCACCCACGCCGATACAAATGTGGCTGTGAATATAACCTATGAATCCCGGTAAAATGACTAGTCAAATGACGTCTTGCATATAAATGTGCGACAAATGTAAAGAGGCCTTTACTCGCTGTCTGGGAACACTCTTTGTGTTGATTTGGGCCATGTTGTGTGAGAATCACAAATTGTGGTGTGTTTGTTGATTCCAACACAACCCTGGCGGGAATAGCCTACACTAACGAGTGTGGTAATTTGTAAAGCTGTCAGCTGTTCACTCTTCCAATCGTTGGAATGAGACCGCTGTGCGGTGCTGCCCATTGCAATGTATTGATACATAATGGTCATGTCATGAGAGTATTTAGGGACAGCTTGCGTCTGAGTCCTGACGCGACATTAAATTTAAAGTCTGTTCTAAAAAGTTTAATTTCTCCATTGTTTGTAGCATCGAAAGCATAGATGACACTACTTTATTCCTGCTGGGATTTCAAGCAAAAAAGGGACTGACGAAAGTCTGTCGAAACTTCAATACACAAACAAAGCAATTTCTGTCATGAAAGCGAGACCACCATTGTGTGCCATGTTTTTGTTTATGTTTTACATTTTAATTTTGCACTACCCTTTTTAACAATGAAAACGATGCAAATAGACCGCGAGAATTATTTCGGTCTCGAGTGGTTTCACCTTTTGTTTTCACAAGAAAGTTGGTTTTAATTGTGTTTCTGTGCACCAAATTGTCAAACTACAACCTTTTCTCAACAAAAATAAAGAAGAAAAAGACGGCCGGATTTAAAAAAAAACTATCGAAATACAACCTGGCGCGTGTGTTTTCAGTGAAACCAGTCTGTATCTTCAGGGTTTTCGTTAGTTGATTTTTTGTTCGGTTACTAACACTCGAGTTTGTTGGATCCCGCGGATCCGAGTTGTGATACTCTTTGGATTGCGCGTAAAGTGCTTACTGCGTGAGAACCGAGTGGCAACTTTGTTTCGTTCATTCAAAATGTCATTCATTCATGGAAATGAGTATAGAGACATTTTGAATGAATTTTCACTATGAAGAAAACTGGTGATGGGTAAGTATGAGTATCGTTCCATTTTTTGATAATTTTATAAATTGACTAATTTTTTATTCTTTTGTTTCGTTTCAGCTCATTACTTCTTTAAAAAACATGGCTTACGTCTAAAGACACCCAAACTGAAAGAAGTCCATATAAATCGGCAATTGGAACAACAGAAATTGAAAAACTGCAACAGCAGCACCACCATCACCAATCCTTGTATAACGCACTTGATCCCACTGCTGATCCAATTTCAGCAGTAAAGACTGATGACACTTATGAACCCTTGAATGCTGCTGGTGCTGCTGTTGCTTGTGCACCGGTAACCAATACACCTGTAGATTCGTTATATTATGCGCTACAAGCAGTCATAGAAGGTATGAGTGCGAAAAGCCGCACAAAAGTTTGAACTTTCAAAAACTGTTCTTGGGCGAAGAGTACGCAAACATCCACAATATGAAAACGATACGTGAAAATCGTGTACTTACAATGGCCTATGAGAAGTTGTTTTTTTTTTTTTTTTGTGATATGCGCTGGATAGGTTCAGTACCAATATAATAGTTTTGTAATACAGATATTTGGCAAGCGAGCATGGATTATGTTGGAGCAAAATACTCAACAACAAAAAGTACAACGTTAATCTGTTTTGCAAAAGCACAAGTCTTGCCCAAACCCACCCAGAATCTGTCTTTTTAATAGTTAATTATAAACTCTTCATACCAACACCATGTCCAGTATAAATACACAGCGTCAAGGTCGATGGTATTTTGGTGGTATTGCTAGCGCTGGCGCTGCTTGTTGTACACATCCACTAGATTTAGTTAAAATTACGTTACAGACAGCAAGGCAAATTATCTGTTTTACAGTTGATTGCAAAAGTGGTACGAGAACAAGGTGTCATAGCCTTGTACAATGGCTTATCTGCATCCATCCTACGTCAGATGACGTACTCGATGACTCGTTTCGGCATATATGAAGCAGGCAAGAAACAAATCAATACCGATATATTCCTTGGTAAAATCACCTTAGCTGGTTTAGCAGGCACCGCAGGCACCGCAGGCGGTATTGTTGGCACACCAGCTGATATGGTGAAGGTTCGTATGCAAAATGATGTTAAATTACCACCCGAGCAACGCAGGAACTATAAAAATGCTTTTGATGGTTTAATCAAAGTTTATCGGCATGAAGGTTTTGCGCGTTTATTTTCTGGTGCTACAATAGCCACTGGAAGGGGTGTTCTAATGACAATTGGCCAAATTGCATTTTACGATCAGATCAATGCTCCGGCTCGAGTACTTTTTAATTTTTAAAAACCCAGTTAAACTTCGTCTCTCGTTATTAACATAATACGCAAAATCGGGTAACGGGACTGCAGCACGCGATGCCTTGTTTGTTGGGGGAGCCCATCGACATAACCGACATTCGTTCAGTACTTCATCATGCTTTACGTAGTCGTGGAAACTGATAACCGAGTTGGAGTCGTCGAACCGCGATTGCTTCAATGGTGGCTACCAGCAAATTGATTCCGCCACTCGACAAGGTAGGTTTTGCGAAAAACCATTAGCTACAACCATAGTAAATGCAAAAAAAATTTTTTATTTTTTTTTACTTACTACTTAGGCTGACGCTTTGGCATACGGGTTCTCTTTACGTAAAGAGCGACAGCGACACTTTTGAGCATTTAATCACGTTTTGCTATGTCGGCAAAACGCTCATAACCGTTAACAATGTTGGTGGGATGTTGCGAGCGGCTTTAATACGTCAATAGAAAAGCGATGTTGTAGATTGTGCTGCCTTTCTCATGGAGAACAGAACCGATTTCTCTTTAGAGCAAGCATATAGCCTGGACAGGGGGACTCAGGGTGAGTATTAAATGAAAAAAATTTCTGGCTCCTAAAACACGAAACTTTATGCATGTAACCCAGAGCAATGATTTTCTTGGATTTTGGCCCACAAAATTTTCAAAGCTGAAAGAGGCAATCTGTAGGTACGGTGCGAGAAACGTTGGCTAACGGCTAACTCAATGTGCATACATTACCGTGTTGAAACTTGGCCTTAAATTATTTAGCTCGGCATAGCTACACATCGTCTCGCCGCTGCTATTTAAGCTAGTGCAACGCTTTGTAACTATGTATATCCGATGTGACACCGTTTTGCTTCCCCAATGAATCAGCCTTATATTTGGCGCCTTTGCGTTCCTGCCCTTGTTATATGACTAGATACGAGTGCTCACGAAAGAGAAGGTGGATGTCCGCCCTTTTGAGATGTAACTAATAGATCATGGTATAGTTAGTAAATTCATCATAAAATTAAGAAATATTCGAAGCAATTATGCAGTTCGGTACTTGTCAGCTATTCGTAAACTGAATGTTTTTTATATTAAACTCTGTTGACCTCGTGCCTTTGGCCGAGGGCGTATAGGTTCTGTGGCAGATAGTAGATCTGCGGTAGGGTTCTGTTGGCCTCGTTCGGGGTGAGCGAGAGCTGGGTTAAGCGGGTTGTTGGCCTCGTTTGGGGTGAACGAGAGCTGGGTTAAGCGGGTTGTTGGCCTCGTTTGGGGTGAACGAGAGCTGGGTTAAGCGGGTTGTTGGCCTCGTTTGGGGTGAACGAAAGCTGGGTTAAGCGGGTTGTTATAACGGGTGGGAGTTACAAGTCTCCCTCACCCTCACTGGAGGGTGGTAGTAGGACCAATTTCGTGATTGGTCTGGTGGTTTGTCCCCTTGCCGTATCCAGTTCGACGACTCGAACTCGGCCATCGGGGCCATAATGAAGATTGGCTATCCGACCTAGTCTCCATTCGTTGGGGGGCAGATTATCCTCCTTAATGACGACTAGGTCTCCCTGTTTAAGGTTTGATTGTGGATGCTTCCACTTAACGCGCTTCTGCAATTCGGTGAGATACTCCGTTTTCCACCGTTTGCAGAAGGTTTGATACAGCGCCTTAAGTTTTTCCCATCGATTGACGAGTGATGCGCGATTCTCGCTGACGTCGATCTCCGGTGGAGCTAACAGGTGCCCTCCCACGAGGAAATGGCCTAGAGTAAGTGGCTCCAAGTTGGACGGCTCGTTGGAGGAGGGGCTTAACGGTCGAGAATTGAGACAGGACTCGATTCGACAAAGTAGTGTGCTGAACTCTTCAAGGGTAAATTTGTGATCCAAAGCGATCTTCTTGAAGTGGTTCTTGAAGCTCTTGACCCCTGCCTCCCATAGTCCGCCCATGTGAGGAGCTCCTGGTGGTATGAAATGCCATGTCAGGTTTTGGTGACTGTACTTGGATAAAGTTTGGTTGCGAGCGTCCGCCAGGAAAGCTTTGAGTTCTGAGCGGAGAGCTCTGGAGGCTCCGACAAAGTTGGTTCCGTTGTCGGAGTAGATGTTCATTGGACATCCTCGCCGAGCGACAAACCTATCGAAAGCTGCCAGGAATGCGGCAGTACTGAGGTTACTAGTGGCTTCCAAGTGAATCGCTTTGGTTGCAAAGCAAATAAAGAGGCAGACGTAACCCTTTGACATGCGGCATCCTCTTCCGCTATAAGATTTGATGTCAAATGGTCCGGCAAAATCTACCCCCGCATTGGTGAAAGACCGGGCGAAGGTGGTTCGTTCTGAAGGTAGATCTCCCATAAGTTGGGTTTGGGTCCGCTTGCGGAATATTGTGCACGTTTTGCAATTGTGTATGACCGATCGGATCATATTTTTGACCCTAGGGATCCAATATTGTGTGCGTAGGCGACGAAACATAAGTTGGTTCTCCCCGTGCAGGGTGTCTTTATGGATGAACTGGACAAGAAGTCGTGTGAGCCGGCAGTCATACGGCAGAATAATCGGGTGCCGTTCACTGTAGGGAAGATCCTTGGCCCCTGAAAGACGACCGCCCACCCTCAATATGCCCTTTTCATCGACAAGGGGGGTAAGAGGGAGGATTTCACTCTTTGAACCGATGAGCTTCCCGGAATTTAAACTCGAAAGTTCCTCCGAATAGTGCCTTCGTTGGCAGAAAGCTATTAACTGACTTGTCGTGGCCTGGATTTCATCGGGTGAAATGAAGTGCGATGCCGCTTTAAAGGAAGATTTTGTCTTAGGATTGGTTCTTTGGATAAATCTTCGAACATACGATATGACCCTCAAGGCCCTGGACAAATTGGAAAACCGTTCGAGGAGGTCGTCTTTCTCTTTTATTTTTGAAGTTGTATGAACCTGCACCCGTTTTTCCTCTATGTTAGTCCGATAGTCCTTTTCTTGTATTAGCCATTCTGTCTTCTCTTCTTGTAACCAAGAAGGTCCCTGCCACCACAAAGAGTTATTGACTAACTCCTTCGCTGATAGTCCTCGGCTAGCCAGGTCTGCAGGATTGGATGCGGATTCTACGTGGTGCCAGGATTTGTTTCCTACCTTTTCTACTATTTTCGTTACTCGATGAGCGACAAAGGTTGACCAAGAACAAGGGGGTTTTCTTATCCACGCCAAAACAATCGTGGAGTCTGTCCATAGGTGTAGATTGAAATTTTCTAAATGCAGATTTTCACGCACTGCTTCGATGGTTTCGGCCAGCAACACTGCACCGCATAGCTCTAATCGGGGTAAGGAAACTGTTTTAACGGGTGCTACTCTTGTTTTTGCTATTAATAAGTTAACGTAGACCTCATCCTTTATCTTTGCTCGTAAAAAGACTGTCGCGGCGTAAGCTTTTTCCGAGGCGTCGCAAAAGCCGTGTATTTCAACGTCGTTGGTTGGCGTAAAATACACCCAACGTGGGATACAAATTCCGTTAATGGAGGGGTATTCCTGCATAAAATTATGCCATCGGTCTAGGGTTCCTGCCGACACTGGTTCGTCCCAGTCAGTCCCCTCTAGCCAAATGTCTTGCATAATGATTTTTGCAACAATGACGACTGGGGCGAGCCAACCTAGGGGATCGAAAAGTTTAGCGATTGCAGAAAGTATTGTCCTTTTCGTTAACATATCCCGATTTTCAATTGGTTTTGCCGTGAAGTAAAAATAATCCGCATGCGCGTTCCATCGAATACCTAGGGTCTTGACCGTACTCGTGTCCTCGAATTCCAAAAAGTCTTCGTTGAGCAGATGAGGTTTGGGTATTCCTTTAAGTATTCTTGAGCAATTTGACGTCCATTTGCGGAGGGAAAAACCAGCGGACTGTAATGCATCTGTGATTTCATCGCGAGCTTTGAGTGTGGATTCGATGCTATGTCCCCCGGCTAGAACGTCATCGACGTACATACCTGTCCGTAAGATATCTGCGGCAATGGGTAATGAAGTTTCAACGTCGTCTGCTAGTTGGTGCAGTGTCCTTATCGCCAGATAAGGAGCACAATTGACTCCAAAGGTGACTGTCTTTAATTCGTAGACGCTGATAGGGTCACTAGGATTGTTGCGAAAAACTATTCTCTGGAATTGTGTTTGGTTCGGCTTTACCAATATCTGCCGGTACATCTTTTCGATGTCGCTATTAAAAACATATTTAAAGAATCTCCATCGCAGGAGTAGAATCGTTAAGTCGGCCTGAAGCACTGGGCCTGTATAAAGTACGTCGTTTAGGCTTGTGCCATTGGATGTGGGACACGAAGCGTTGAACACCACACGAACTTTGGTCGTGGTGCTTTCCTCTTTTATAACCGCATGATGGGGTAAGAAGTAGCAATCGGTCACGTGGGGTGGTATGATCTTTGGAACTTTTGACATATGTCCCAATGTCTCATATTCCGCTAGTACCCTATTGTACTCTGTCTGTAGGGCCGGTGTCTTGGCTAGGCGCGTCTCATTCCGGTAGAATTGGGAGCAGACGCCGTTTAGGGAAGGCCCTAAGGAGATGTTGTTGGGAAAATCCTGTTTAAAAGGAAGGGCGACAGTATATTTGCCATCGGAATTTCTTTCTGTTGTAAGTCTGAAAAGTTCCTCGCAATAGGCATTATCTTCGTTAAGTGCCCTTTTCTTAGGTACGTTTTCAAGTTCCCAGAAAGCGGTTAGTTGCTTGTCTAGGCTGATTTCATTAAAAAAAGATACCCGTGTATTAGTTGGGTGAGGTACTTCTGCACGGCCAGTTAGAATCCAACCGAAGACGGTTTCTTGGGCGAGAAGCAAATTTAGAACGTTCTTCCTTATACCGTTCAGTATTATCTGGGGATAAATGTCGCCTCCAAGTATTAGATCGACTGGTTGATTAATGAAGAACCTTTTATCCGCCAGAATCAGATCAGGGAACGCTTGCCGAGTCGTTGCGCTCACTTGGCAAGTCGGAAGGTCCCCTGTTAATTGGGGCAGGACTAGGACCACTGTATCGATGCTCACTAAGGGGTCTGTGAGCGAACCTAACGTAATCACACATGATTCCTTTACCTGTGCAGATGGGGTATTATTTATTCCTGACACTTGCACATGCAGACGTTTGGATGGAAGGTTTATTCGCTTTTTTAGTCTTTCTGTTATGAAAGAGCATTCGGACCCAGAGTCTATCAGCGCTCTGGCGGAAAATTTCACTCCATTATAGTGTATATTAACACGTGCTGTTCCTAATAACACCCCTTTAGTGGTGTTAGCATGACACGAAGAGACGTTATTAGCATTATCTTGTCTTTTTTCAGACGCCATCCTTGCCCTAGCCTGCTGTGAGGTTGAAGGTGTGTTGTCGGTGGCGTTTTGAGTCCACCTCTGTGGAGTTGTCTTTGGTTGTGCTGTCGGAAGATGGAGCAAGGTGTTGTGCCTCGCGTGGCATGTGCTGCAATTAAATTGGCTAGTGCAGCGTGTCACGGTGTGTCCACCCGACAGACAATTCAGACAGTAACTATTGTTTTTGATAAATTCAATTTTTCCTGACGTGGACAACCTACGAAATTTTTGGCAATTTCGTAATTTGTGCTCTGTACTGTTGCACATCTTACAGGCTGATTTGGGTACGCTGGCTTGGTAAACCCCAAGTTTCGTAGAATTTTCCCGAGAGTTTGAATTTTGACTTTTGGGTGCTTTTGTGGTTTTGTTACCTCTAAGATCAGAAACCGTCTCTAATGTCTGGAAGCGATTGGACAGGAATTTGTCCATATCCTCCCATTTTGGGATATCTGTTTTTCGTTCTACGGTCTGTTCCCAAAGAGCCAACGTAGATTCAGGGAGTTTTGTGGAGCATAGGTAGGTTATAATTGCATCCCAATTTGTGATGTCAATATTATGACATTGTAATGCAGAAATGCAATTGTTTATCTCCCGTTGCAATTTTTTGATGGAGGTTCCACACTCCTGTTCGACTGCCGTCAGATTAAATAAAAGTTTTAATTGTGTGTTGACGAGGATACGTTTATTTTCGTACCTGTCGCTTAGATTTTTCCAGGCGGTTGCAAAACCCTCGTTTGTTAATGAGCACCTGCCCAATATTTCTTTTGCCTCGCCTTGAGTTTTTTGTTTTAGATAATATAATTTCTCGACATCTTTCAGATCAGTATTGTGGATGTATATCGCCGTGAACATATCTCGAAAAGCTGGCCAGGAGAGGTAGTCGCCTTTAAATACATCGGTGTCACAAGGCGGCAGCCGCATTTTATGTCCACGGCGCGAGGAGTCTTCCTCCTTTGCTTCATCTTTCGCCGGCTGTGGGGTGATAGCTTCGGCTTCAGCCGCCACAGCAGACATGCATTGCAGGTAGCATGCAAAGCAACTTTTATTTTTCTTTCTTAATGAGCTGAGCTCGTCTTTGGACAGTTCAGAATTGCTGAGAAGACTTTCATATGTGGACTTGGTCTTCTTCCATAGTGCCCTTAGCTCCTCTTGCAGTAGTGCAAGGGTGTGCTTGTTCCGGGATTCGGCCGGGGTGGAGTTGAACTCTTGTTCAAACTCCACTATGGAATCAGCCAATCTAATATAAGTCTCCATTGATTTTATTAATTTGAATATTTTGTCTCTTTGAAGGTGTCGAGCTCGGAGGTAAACGACTTAGTGGCTTTGGTGTAAATGCAGCCACAACAAAAAATTATAAGAGTGTTTTCGTTTTTGCTGTGATTGCGCTGTATAGGTAAAAGCTTTAGGAACACACGAATTCTGATTGAATGTGTTAACACAGATAGCAATCTTATGTGAATAGTGCTAAGCAAAAATTTAATCAAATGTAAATTATGCCGTGTATGTAATGTGGCCGGTGATAGGAACCACTTATAGAAATCCTCACGAGGATTGTGCAAGCCACAGATAGAAATCCTGACGAGGATTTAATGTGTATGCAGTGATATGAAAATAAACACAAATAGAAATCCTGACGAGGATTTAGTGTGTATAAAGTGATATAAATGTAGTGATATGCAGCACAGATAGAAATCCTGACGAGGATTCAATGTGTATGCAGTGATATGGAAATAAACACAGATAGAAATCCTGACGAGGATTTAGTGTGTATAAAATGATATAAATGTAGTGATATGCTGCACAGATAGAAATCCTGAGGTTCTAGTCGGTGCAAAGTGATATTAAGCACGGATAGAAGTCCTGAAAGGATTTAATGTGTCTACAGTGATATGCAATGCAGAGAAGAGAATCGTCTGCAAATATTTAATGTGTCTTAACAGGTGTGTTGGACACAGATAGAAATATTTTGAAAACTTAGCGTGTTTAAAAAAAAAATAAAAACGCAGATGGTAATCCCAATGTGGATATAGTGTAAAATGTGAACCACAGATAAAAAATCCCAATGAGGATTTAATGTGAAACACAGATAGAAATCCTGACGAGGATTAAATGTGTATACAAAGTGAAAGTGAACGCTGAGTATTCCCGAGTAGCCAACCAGGGATCTTTCCCAATATAAAAAATAAATTTGTTTATCCAACTTACTGTGGAAAATTGCGATTTAAAGTATTTATTAAGAAAAAAAAGTTATAAAGCTACAGCTATATGATATAAAACTCAGTATAAATTGTGTGATCAAGCCACTAGCCACCCAACGTAGTGATACCTTTTTTTGGCTTTTGGTAATATTTCAGCTCGCAAACTGATTACTAAAGTGAATTCCGTGATAGACAAGCTACGGCTATCAACCAAGTGAAATTATGGTTCCTGACTAGGAAGTTTGTCAATGTATGTGACGATGAGGGGGTACAACACAGTGCAGTGATGAGTGTGAAAAAAAACTAAAAAAAAATTCACTGACTGTCTGCCTTGAGCGGTGTCGAGTAACCCTTACCACTGGTGGGGGGAATTACCCGATCGTCAGAAGGCGATTGGTGTGTTTATAACCACGAATTCTAACAATTTCACTTGCTTTGCCTTTTTTGTCTAACACGGAATGCACTTTCCGTGCGTAAATCACGCAACTAAAAAAAATGTTTTGTGCAACCAAGCAACCACGTACCTTGTGTTTTTAGTTGATCGATGGGCAGCGATGTGTTGATGTGATGGGACTGTAGAGTGATGACAAATTGTGATGATGATATGATGTGTATGACTGTAAGATGTGGATGTGATGCTAATGTATGTGTTTGATGATGGACTTTGACTGATGAGTATGATGATGATAAGATTGTATGTGATGTCGTGACGATGATATTAGTGGACTGTATGATTGATAATGGACTGTATGATGATGTGATCTCGACGTCAATAGACTGTATGTGATGATTTGTGGCTGTATGTGTGCTCGCTTGTTTTGTGTTTTCGCTGGTTTTTATGTTGTTGGATATAATAAATAACCTCTTTCGACTTTGTTCGCTTTATCCAAACTATGAAAATTGGCAAAAATTTTTTAAAAAAGTGCTGTTTTCTCTGGAGTATGCGTCTGTATATTAATTTCCTCGGCGCGTAAGGACCAATGTTTTGCGTGGCAGTGGAGACCCAGGAAGTCGGGCGGGTGCGCCGCAAATAAAAGAAAAGAAAAGACCGAGTTAGTATCACACAATAACAATTTTATTCACTATATTAAAAGGGACACTCTTTGCTTTGTTTATTGCAAGGGGTTTAACAAATTCAAATTAATTCAAATCCACAGGGCATGTGCACATTTAAATTTAGGCAAGTGATTAATTGGAAATCTAGATTCAATAACAATCACAAATATTAAATTGTAAAAATATATAACCCCACAAAGCGGAGAATTAATTACAGCACACTTTACTATGCACTTGGCAAATTCACATGTAGGACAATTAGTTATCTCAAATATTATTTATAATGAGAATCGCAACTGAGAAAAAAAAATGAAAAATGGTTGGTTTGGATAACTCACCTTGGGCTAGCTGCTGGCTCGTAAACGTTCCAAAATAGAAAGAAAGTTCAAAACCGCGAACAAGTCCGCGGCACCTGCCGATAGCTAACTTTCGTTGAGTTTTTCCCCTTCAAAGCTAGCTCTCGGCTGGTGTTAGCCGTTACCGGTAATAATAATAAATAAATAACTAATGTACGTGTTAGGGTGGTCCGAAATATTTAGGCTGGTGGCCTAAACATCAATCTAGGGCGTTGATTAGAAAAATAAATAAAAGCGTGGGTCGCGTCAAATTTATATTGATATTGAACCGCTTACATCTTTATAAATGATATTTTCATATATGCATAAGTACGATCAACTGAACCTTAATTAGGTTATGCTACGCCTCATATTTTAAGAAATTTCACGCGCCCAACGCTTTTATTTATTTTTCTGATCAACGCCGTAGATTGATGAAGTGTGATGACTAGAACCTAAGACGTACCTAATTATTTTCTATCTTTTAGTATTATTATTACTGAATGTAGGTATTGTTTTTAATAAAACCGTTTAACTTAAATTTTTTTTTAAATTATTTTATTAATGATTACTTTTAAATTGATTAAAAAAAATAAAAAAAAATCATTATTTTTTACGATTATTGAAAAAAAGAAATAATAGAAAGGCTTTTTTGATTTTTTCGATTATTGTTTGTTTTATTTATTTTTTTCCGCTTTGCGAAAGAAAAATTTTTGTTTGTTGCACGCACGGGATAATCGCAACTGCGCTCTCGTACAGTTCGGACGTGTTTTTAAAACGCTCCTTCATAAATCTTTCATAAATCTATAAATCCACCGTGTTGTGAAAGTAAAAGTGCCTTTGCAATGGTAACACATTTGACAAATCGCTGACTTTTGGAAATTATCATTATTAATTCCAATTATTTAAACTTTTAATTAAAATGCCTTGTGTGTGCGGTCAAAAAGTTGATAGAAGTCAACCGAAAGTGCAGTGCGCTAAGTGCAACAATCTCTTTCACATAAATTGTGTTGATATCCGTCAGTCAGACGTCGATTTTTTATTGAACTCCCAGCAGAGTTTTTTTTTGTAAAAATTGTGCTACTCAGCGTCGGAATTCCCTTCGCTCTCCTCCCCCAACTCTCATGATGGATGAAAAGGCTATTGCCAAAAATTCGAATTTGTCAGAAAGTAATTCTTTAGAATCTACGAAATCTAGGCCTGACAATGCGATAAAAAGTGACAACAGTAATAACAACGTCAACAAACAACAATCAACATTGGTATCTTTATTTAATATAATATCTTCTCTTAGAGCAGAGAATGCTCGTGTTTTTAATGTGGTCAGTGCTCTAAAAGATGACAACAAAAAACTCTCGTTAAAATTTGATAGCTTGCACTCAGCTCTACTGGCGTTTCAGCGCGATATGGTAGAAAAAGACAATACAATTGCTTCCCTCACCGCGGAAATAAATTGTTTACGCGGCTCTTTTGAAGTCGCAGTTAAACAAGTCATGAATAATGCCGATGTGTGGTACGGTAATCCCTCTCATCTGCCACCCTCAACTAATGAGAGTGCTAACATGTCAAATACTTCTAATACAACGAACGTTGTGACGTCAGTGCATGAGAATGCTCGCTCGCCTGTTGCTGTTGATGCTGCTGTTTGTGCCATTACAATCACGTCGCCTAGTGTTGTGACGTCAGTGCATGCGGATACAATAAATAATAATGTTGTGATGTCAGTGCCAGTGAGTGCCCAACCATCCGTACTATCGGCAAGTGCTGCTGCTTGCACTACTAAAACTTCAACGCCTAGTGTTGTGACGTCAGTGCCTATGAATCCTCAATCATCTGTAGTATCGATTAGTGCTATCTCAAATATTAGTACTGCAGCTGCTTGCACTACTAATACAACGGTGTCCAATGCTGTGACGTCGACGCCTCAGAGTGTTATTTCAACTTCAAATAATTCTCGCAATACGTATGCATCCATAATTACGGCCGTGCCAACGGCGGGTATTTCGGCTTCTTCTTCATCCACTCATGCGTCTATTAAGGATGATGGACAGGGGGCAAATGTGTCTAAAACTCGAACTAAAATGAAAAATACTAATTCTCGAATTCTTATTAGAGGATCTAACGCATCGAGCGATCTGGTGGTTGCTGATCGTTACAAATGGCTACATATATCGTCTTTTTCGCCATCTGTAACTGAAGATAATATAATTGAATATGTGGCTAGGCAAGCTAATTTAAATAAAACCGCATTAAGTTGTACGAAGCTAGTAAAAAAAGATGTTGCGTTGGCAAATCTGAATAGAGTTAGCTTCAAGTTGGGAGTTCCTGAGTCATCATTTGACAAATTGCTCAGCTCCGAAATTTGGCCGACTAATGTTACGGTGAAGCCTTTTCAGTTTTTTCGGAAGGCTCACAAAAAGCCTCCTCGCACACAGTAGGGAGAAATCGTCCCGCTAATAAAAGCAGTAACGACTTAAGGATATATTTTCACAATGTATCTGGCATGAGAACCAAGTCTGATCTTGTGTATAATTTTAGTGCGCAAATGGATTATGATATCTTTGTCTTCATCGAGACATGGCTCAATGAAAAATTTTTTGATAGTGAGTTCTTTGACCCAAATCTTTTCAATGTCTATCGCAAGGTTCGGGATGCTGGGAAAACTGGTTGCATTCGCGGTGGTGGTGTTTTAACTCCTGTCTCTCTTTAAATACGCAAAAATGCTTCCAAATAGTTTATTCAAAATCAACTAACAATTTCTCTACAAAATACAGTATATCTAACTGTGAACTTCAATGTGTTGACGAGATTAAAGACCTGGGTGTCGTTTTGGACAAAAGGTTTTCCTTCATTAATCACATTAACTACGTAACGTCGAAAGCATATTCTATGCTCGGATTTGTAAGGCGCAATGCTTCAAAATTCTCAGACCCCTATACCTTTAAGGTGCTCTACACGTCATACGTTAGATCTCACATTGAATATGCTGTCTTCATTTGGAGACCAAGCAACCAAACGGCCATTTGTAGAATTGAGAGAATTCAAAAAATTTTCCTTAAATATGCCCTTCGCCCGTTAAACTTTTCGGAGCCGATTCCTTCCTACTCTGCACGTCTTTTACTTTTAAGCCTCAAGTCTTTGGAAAATCGTAGATCTATACTGTGCTCGTCATTCATGTATAACGTTATTAATGGCTACATTGATTGCCCTTATTTGCTGGAAAGGATTCGATTTAATGTTCCCCAAAGATCTCTCAGAAATTCCTTTCCATTTTATTACGATTATTTCAGAACGAATTACGCTGGTAATGCTCCCATTACGCGTGCTATTCGGGAGCTTAACTCAATAAGTAATTCCGTTGCTCTTGATTTTTCTATACAAAGAGCTGAATTTATGAATATTTTGAAGTCTGCTTTCTAAGTAAACCGATTACTTTTAGTAAAACCGATTATTTTTTAAATTTTCCTTGTATCATAGTCTGTAAGGATTAAAATTCATAGACTTAAACAAATAAATAAATAAATAAATAAATAAATAATTTCTAGAAGAAAAATTAACGAAATCGGTTAAGGACCACCTCCGGTTTTATATAAAAGATATTTAGAAGGGTCGAGGACGTACAACATAAGCCTTATCTTTGCAAAAAAGGGATTTATATCAATGGTATTTCATTTCCCAAGTGGATTTATAACAATAAATAGGAAAATCTTCAGGGGGCGTGGCACCGCCCCTTTTATGACTAAGCAATTTTCTGTGTTTCGTGAGCCATAACTCGAAGAAAAATTAACGGATCGTAATTAAATTGGGAACACAGAGCAGGAAATATTTCTAGAAAAAATGGACGAGATCGGTTAAAGACCACGCCAATTTTATATAAGGGATTTTTAAAAGGTCGTAGACGAAAATAATAAGCTATATCTTAGCGAAAAAGAGCTTTGTGTCAATAGAATTTTACTTTTTGAATTGAATTATATCATTAAATTGGAGAACACTAAAATTTTCGAAAATGGGTGTGGCACCGCCCCTTTTATGACTAAGCAATTTTCTATGTTTCCGTAGCCATAATTCGAAGAAAAATTAACGGATCGTAATAAAAATGGTATACAAATTTTCCCTATGGCAGAAAATATTTCTAGTAAAAATGGACGGGATCGGTTAAAGACCACGGCAACTTAGATATAAAACAAATTTAAAAGGGTCGTTGTTACGGCAGCTATAACGAGCGAACGAAAGTAAAACAACGCATATCATAACATACCATTTATTCACTTTTATATTGTATACAGCAAAGTTTTAATATCTATAAGATAACATATGGTATAATAAAAGAAAGGTTTGGCAAAAGTAGAAAACTTACTCTTCGTTTGATTCCTTCGCACGTTCGTTATAACATGAAATTAAATTTGAGGAATACATATGTACAAATGGTGCTTCGTTAAATTCTATACATTAACGAAACTAACAGCAAAGTTGTTTTCAAAGTATACTATCTTAGAAAATATCAATAGAGAAGTGTATAATAAAATGTAAATCTAAGTTTAATCGGCAACATCCCGGCCCCGTGAAACGCACGGGCTACCGAAGATTCACGAACCGCGTCTAAAACAGCTAACTTGGAAGGCGGTCTCCGCAAAGTTCCCGTACTTGTCTTTACGACAGCTGAACGCACTTGGCCATCTGGTGCTGGAAATATCTCCACTAGGATGCCTCGTTTCCATTGTCCTCGACGTTCGTTCTTATAGCAGACGAGTACTACAACGCCCACCGTTATTGTTTTTTCCCTTTGACACCATTTGCCCCGTCTCGTAAGCGTCGGAAGATACTCCAGCACCTACCTTTTCCAAAAGGTCTGTTTCATTTGCTGCAGGATGAGCCATTGTTTACGTAGGCATATACGATCATCTACGCTCGGCGTCTGAACATCATTTTCACAACCCAAAATAAAATAGTTTGGAGTCAAGTGCTCCGCACTATCATTTTCTAAGGCCAGATAAGTCACTATCGGGAATGGACCAGATTCTCTTCTTCAATTAATAAGCTTTGCAATGTATGTACTGTAGCATTATGCGTCATGCCCACCTATGCAATACATTTGCGGCATTATGCATCATGAACTTCTATGCCAATGCATTTTTATGAACCGACCACACGCAGTCATAGCATAATCATATTACAATATTATGCGGCATAAATTACATTGACCCGACACAGCGGGAAGCCAACATCAAGTGAACGCCGAATACGAAACCCTTGACATTTCACACCTTAACATGTTTGCTCAGTCACTCACCCCGGCCAATACACTTGCCGATCGTCAGTGTTGGTTTGTCACCAAAATATTCACACACAACTAATTTACATTGTTTACTTTGTTAATGTGGATCACCCAAATATTCATACACAAACATTTTACATGGTTTACATAAGTAGCAATCTGCTGACTTTTCATACTATTATTACAAAAGTACATATTTTTAGTTTGTTAGTATTAGAATAGTTATGAATGTGTAGGTTAAGAAATTATGTATAAAAGAGAAAGTTTAATAAAATTAATTATTGTCAGACATTTAAGCTGAAACATTCATCTTATTAACTTTAATATTTCATGGCGATCCTGCCAGTTTGATCTGCAATAAGCATACAATTTGCTGACCAAGCAAATATTGCTTAAAAGATTTAGCTGCTTAGAGTTCCTGCCCAGGAAATTTTAAAAACAAAGTATAAAAATTAATAATCTTGCCATCCGGGCAAAAGTTGAATTTTAAAGGATCCGGAAATATATAAGCAAATACAAAGGATTACAACTGCTATTGCAGCACAAATAAAATAGAACCAAATCAAATATCAGCATGGGGCAACGTTTTCAACAAAATAACGAAGAAACAAATGCAGAAGCAAATAACATTGAAAAACAAATTTAAGCAGCAGCAGTGACCAAGGATGAATAAAGCATAAGGCGAAGTGGAATAAACGGATCTAAAGGACATATTAAAAAAAATAAAATAAATGTAAGGCGCGATAACCTCCGAAGAGATCTAAGGCCGAGCTTCTCTTCCAATTTGCGTCGTGCTCCTTTTGATTTTCTCTACAAATTGGCCGGACGGGACCTACATGTTTTATGCCGACTCCGAACGGCATCTGCAAGGCAGATGAGTTTTGACTGAGAGCTTTTCATGGCAGAAATACACCCGGAGCGCTTGCCAAACACTGCCGAGGGGCGACCCCGCTTAGAAAAATTTTCTTCTAATTGAAAAATCATATTTCTAAAATTTTGATGTTTCTTTGACCGGGTATGAACCCAGGGCATACGGTGTGGCAGGCGGAGCACGCTACCTTCACACCACGGTGGCCGCCGAGAGGACATATTATAAACAGCAATATTCTGAAGAACCAATTGGCAGTATTACTGGTGGAGAGCAGGACTTATAAGTATAAAATTCAGAAATAAATTGGGCGGCCTTTATGGACGCTAAACTATTAGCAAAAACCAAAGTTGTTGCTTAGGAATTTTTTTCTAAGTAGGGCGAATATATGTGTTAAATTTTTAATAAAATTTTGTTTTTTTAATTTGAAAAAAAAAAGAAAAAATAATAAAGAAGGCTCAGTTATCTCTTAATATGAAAGAAATAAAAACGGAAGAAGAATTTCACAGAATTGTTAAAAAGTGTGAAGACACTATTAGAGAATTTATAAAAATTTCTGAAGAAGTTCTTGAAAACTGTAACAATACTAAACGAGGTCCGACACCAATTACTATTGAAGAGTATTGGCGACGGAACCAGTCTAATAACAAGGAAGAAATTCCGAAGAAACCTATCCCACAAATCCGAAAAAGAAAACGGGGAGGTAAACAATTTAAAATAAAGAAAGAAATAGCTGAGACCTTTAAACAATTAAATTTAACGACAAACTCTGCGAATAGGTTAAAATTAAAAGAAAAAATTAGAGAACTGAGAAACAAGAAATAAGTATTGTTGTTGAGAAAAAAAATATTCATAACAATTAAAGAAATTTTTTTGAGTAAACTGGAATGCCAGCTAAATACTTGGAGCACCCCATTGCATGGGAAGATAAAGTAATTTTAGATAAAGGGAAAATAGATTATGAAAAAGAGCTTCAATGGTTAAAACCATTTTGGAAGAAAATAGGAATGCAGAGGGAACCTACAATAGAATATGTAAAAAACCCTACAACAAGGGAAGAAGAAACAGCTAGGATGTTACGAATGGTCTTCCCAAATGAAAAATAAATTTTTAAAACAAAACAAAATTGCAAATTTTAGAATTAAAACATAATACTAAGTCATGTATTGGTTGATAAATAAATAATAATTTAAAACAAATTTTCTTCATTAATTTTTAAAAATGGCATGGTGGAAAACCATATTAAATGGTATACTAATAGGTATTGCAGGATACGAAGTTGGTAAGGAAAATAACGAAAACAATCTCGAAGATAAATTGGTCAAATACGAACCAAAAGAAATTATAGAAAATAAAGAAGAAATCTCCGATAAATGGTTAACTATTTTTGTTTGTGTAACTACATTTTTGATTGTCGCAATTGCAATTCTAATAAAAAATTATATAAAAAACAATTTGAGACAATTGAATAATGTACCAAGAGTTTAAAGGAAATTTCAAAGAGAAAAATACATGGCAAGAAATCCATGATAAATTAACAGAAGAAAAATTAAAAAACGATAAATCATACAAATGCATAAACAAAAATATTACCATAAAAACAGAAACGAAAGTAAAACATTTGAACATAATTTTAGAAGCCTTAAACATTATAAAAGGGTTGATCAGTAGAGTAAATCACATACTTACTAACGATCACCAAAAAGAGGCTCAACAAATTTTTTCAATAGTACGGGATAAATTAGTACCTTCATTAGCAAGATATAACATTGAAATCCCCATACCAACTACTATAGAAGAAAATATCCAAATTGACTTTAACTCCGTTCTAACCGAACCTTCAAGAAACCGTACCCCTTCACCATCATTGAGTCAAACCTCATCAGTGGAATAACATAAACCACTGCATAACCCATTCATAAACGTCACAATGGCACAAACTGTAGTAGAATTTATCAAAACTGCCTCATCAGTGCTGCCAGAGTTTGACGGCAAGCAAGAAAATTTGCACAGTTTCTTAGATACCCTTGATATTCTATACCAAATCAAGGATAATCATGAAGCCTTAGCGATAACCGTGATAAAGACAAAGCTAAAAGGCACGGCAAGGAACTTCATAAGTAACGAAAATACAACTGCACAAATAAAACAAAAACTAAAAACTGCAATAAAGGGAGAATCAGTAGAAGTTTTAACAGCTAAACTCCTGAACATCCAACAACGCAGCAAAACTGCAAATCAGTATACTGCTGAAATAGAAAAAATTACTAGATCATTAGAAGGAGCTTATATCTCGGATGGACTTAACCAAGACTTAGCAACGAACTCATCCAATGATAAAGTGAAAATGATTATGCAGGCGGGAACGTTCACAACAATGAACGACGCAATTTCAAAATTCACAAACAGCTGCACGGAAATCATAGGCAGCTCGAACACAATTCTAAACGACGTCAACAAAACCAATACCGGAGTAATTTCCGTGGAGGCTACCAAAGTAACAGCTATGGAGGTTACCGTGGTAGGAGATTTAGATCCCAGCCAAGATATAACAACAACTTTAGAGCAAATAACAACAATAATAACAATTCCCAAGGGAGATCGAAAAACCAAAACAGATCCAGCAATCGGACACGCAATCAGACACGCAATGTACGTAGCTGTAATCAGCAGGAAAACCAGGAAACCCCACTTCAAAATCAGTAGATAGGAAAATATGTGTACTAAATCTTCACTTAAATAGTTATGTATCTACAAAAACATCATTAAATAACTCAATTCCAAATTTTTTGGTAGACACAGGAGCAGATATATCCATTATTAAAAAGAATCAAATACTTAATCATGAAAAAATAAATACAGAACAAACATAACCAGTACATTAGGCACAATTAAAGCTGATTTAAAAGGCGATGACCTTCTAATTTATCATAAATTTCACCTCGTAGAAGACGACT
Organism: Eurosta solidaginis; assembly: GCF_040869045.1. NCBI lineage: Eukaryota > Metazoa > Arthropoda > Insecta > Diptera > Tephritidae > Eurosta > Eurosta solidaginis. Next base: position 33,438,116 of record NC_090324.1, on the reverse strand, counting down.
TTCCAATACCGCGCGATGGAATACTAGGTTTGGACTTTATAAAGAAATATAACTGTATTCTAGATTATGGCAAAGCAGAGGATAAACTAATCCTAAGACCATAAGATTTCCCCCAAACAATCACAATGTACCTAACAAATTATCTGGCTGATAACACAATTACAATCCCTGCTAATTCTGAAGTCATTAGCCAGGTAACAGTAAACACTGATAACAAAACCATCTTCATACCCCACCAACAACGGGCTGAAGGCATTTTTGTAGCGAACACAATCACAAATAAAGATCAAACTTTCGTCAGAATTATTAACACCACACATAAAAACACAACTATTCAAAATTACAAAATACGTAATGAAAACTTAGACGACTATAATTTAATTAAAATAAACACACACAATAAACAGAGTAATGACACATAAAAATTAAAAAGATTAACCAAAAATTTCCCAAAATTTGTTAATTCACAATTATTATTCACAGAATTCATTATGCACAGAATTCATAGATATATTCGCACTCGAAACAGAACCAATCTCCACTAATAATTTTTATAAACAAAAACTACACATGAAAGATGACATACCAGTCTACATAAAAAATTATAGATTACCTGAGACACAAAAAGGAGAAATAAATAAACAGGTTAATAAATTAATTGAAGGTGACATTACAGAACCTTCAATATCAGAGTACAACAGTCCAATTTTACTGGTACCCAAAAAACCACTACCATGTAATACAGAAAAGAGATGGAGACGTTGTGAGGACCCCAAAACCGAGGGTTTTGTACCCTCACAACATATACCTATTTTTCATTTTCATGGTATACAAGAATTGAATTTAACTCTGAATTTAACATTTATACATTTTTATTACATGAATTATACCTTTATGAATTACACGTCAAAACAAATACATGCGGTCGCATATTGAATTATTATTTACTAAATTGAAGGATAAACCAGACTTGCGCACTTTTGCACGTAAGCACAATATTTACATTTTTCGCCCACATAAGTTTCAAATATAGGTCACCCTAACATACACTCAAACATTTGGAAGGAAAATTGAAATGCACAAAAACATAAAATTATGCCGGTCAACCAACCCTTTGCGCATCCAATGCACTCAGCCACAAATACAACATACATAATAATTTGGATAAACAAAGATCAGCAGTAAAAGTCGCCAAACTAAGCGCTGCTACTAATTGGGACTTTTCTCTACATACTTACGTACAAGCATACGACACACCAACGCACGCGCTAAGCAGAAGCCGACAGCATCAAACGAGGCCAACGCACCATCAAAACCAAGTGACAGCGAACATACGCATAAACACAAATGATCGAATTCGATAGGTAAAGCAAAGACTGGAAAACACGGCAGGCATACAACAAGCGTACGTACGAGATTTGGCACATTGTTCGCTATGTATATTAGGGCTCCCTAAAATTGGGATATGAAATGCCGGGATAGCGGATCGTCATACTTGATCAAAAATATGCATATATGTATATATACCGATGTACCACCATATGTATGATAATGGAAAGAGGAAAATCGCATGTTAGCATTTAAGCGTATGTATGTACCAATAGAATACTGCGAAAGTAGCGTTAAACTAGAATTCGATTTTTGCATTTCCAACTTTTATAATTGTTATTGTAAAATTACTGACTGCCTGCGTGCAGTCCTACATAATTTTATAACTGAGGAATTATTACAATGAATTGTTTTTAGGAAATAACTGTCCACCGGCGTACAAAATCGTATATAAGGGCGGCAAATTAGCTTGTAAGATCAGAAGCTAGGAGATAGGCATACGAGTCAGTGGGCTTCTACCACTGACCAACACGACCTGAAGGTTTCTACTTCATTTCGTGAATTATTTTATATTCAGTAGGAGGTTTCTACTCCAACTGACGGAGAGCTAGCAGAGGGGTTCTACCTCAGCTACTCTTATTTAGACAGGGACAAAGAATAGGAGTAGCCCTTAAGGATATCGATCCTTTTTTTTTAAATAAACTTTATAACGTTTTCAGAACTCCTTTGTCTATTTATTTTCATTGGAATAGGTTCTCCCACCAAATATAGGAACCCTGGACGGACTGGGCATACCTCAGCAGGAATTAGTCCGTCACATATGGCGCCCGAGCAGGCTTATAAATAAAAAAAATATGGCACCCAAGCAGACTTAAGGAAGATCAAGGAAATCAACAAGGCTTTACACAAAGGATGTTCAAAGGAAGGTAACAGCGACATACGAAAATCAAGTCAAAACAACGATATACGATGCAACAACCAGGCACATACGCAACCACTATGGACCGGGTAAGAAAATGGGGTTTAAAATACGACGGGGGCAAGGATCCTCTAGGGTTCATAGAACGCGTGGAAGAACTGGCAGAAGGATACGAAATAAACGTCAACTTGATACCACGAGCATTGCCGGAGCTACTCAAAGACAAAGCGTTGGTTTGGTACCGAAATAACAACCGGAGTTGGAACGAGTGGGACTCATTCAAGAAAGATTTCCTAAAATTTTTCCTCAGCTCCAGATATTTTGAACAGTTGGACGACGAGATACGGACACGCATGCAAAGACCAGGAGAGAAGTTCAAGGATTATGTGCTAGCACTACAAGGGCTGATGCGACATGCCGCCTACACCGAAGACAAAAAGCTAAACCGCATATACAGGAACTCCCGTAGAGAAATACAGCTGTATGTTAAAAGAGGCGAGGTCAGCAGCCTGGAAGAATTGGTAATTTTGGTAGAAGATTATGAAAGTATTACCCCTGACAGAGATCCGATGCGACCAACGGCAAGACCATTTGTACCAAGGCGCCCAGAAGAACGTTACCAATATATACAGGCAGAGGAGCGGGAACAGCAGACAGAGAAACAACCATCCCAGAAATCAGACCCGGCACCAAGATACATCGATACAAACACGGCGTGCAGACGGTGCGGAGGAGGCGGCCATGTCGCATACGGTTGCCGTAGCGCTCGCATCGAATTCTGCTGGACATGCGGAAAAGTAGGCACACTCACACGAAATTGTTGTAGACGAACGCAGGGAAACGGCCAGAGACCTCATTGGCACCGAGGAGTGGGGTCTCCCCAAACGCAACCTCGGGAAAACTAAACACGTTAAGACATACAAAGGGCCGGATCTTGGCGAATATTACGGTGAATGGTGAAGAGGTAGTAGCAGCAATCGACACAGGGGCGACGCGAAGCTTTGTGAGTGGAACATTGGCAAGAAGGCTGAAAACAGGTATATTCAAGGCGATAGAAACACGAGTGATACTGGGAGATGGCAAACCTAAGACGATCATAGAAGCGGTAGATGTAGAAGTGAGAATGAGTAACCAAGTGCTGCGAAATGAAATGCTAATCCTACCAGGACTAGTCGACGAAGTGGTGCTTGGAACGGATTACCTAGCGAAGGTGAACATGGAGATGAGATGCGGAGAACAAACGCTAACCTTGAACACAAACAATCAGGAGGAGGATGCGGTCACTTGTACAACAATGGTCGAAAGTAGAAATGAAAGTAGTCACAAAGATAACAGCCTAAAAGTTGCGAACACAGACGAGTCGGTGAGTAAATTTCTCAACAAAGAATTACAGATGTTCCAGGAAATGTCAGGTGTATCCAACGTGGCCACGCACAAGATAGTGATGAGAGACGACCGCCCCATAAAGCAAAGGTATTACCCGAAGAATCCCAAGATGCAAGAGATTATTAATAAGGAAATCGATGAGCTTATCGAGAAAGGTTGCATCGAACCTTCTAGAAGTTCGCACAGCGCACCAATAGTTTTGGCAAGGAAGAAAAATGGTAAATGGAGACTGTGCGTAGATTACCGCCAACTAAACGCAAGGTCAGTACCAGACGCATACCCGTTACCCCGTATCCAACACATCCTGGATAGATTGAGAAGTGCTCGGTTTATCAGCAGCCTCGATTTAAAAAACGGATATTGGCAAATCCCCATGGAAGAAAACAGCAAACAATACACCGCATTCACTGTACCCGGACGTGGGCTATATCAATGGAAAGTAATGCCGTTCGGTCTACACTCAGCCCCAGCAACTTTCCAGAGGGCACTCGATCACGTTATAGGACCAGAGTTGGAACCTTACGCATTCGCATATCTAGATGACATCATCATTACGAGCAAAACATTGGAAGAACACATAAGACACCTGGCGGAAGTATTTCAACGGCTGCGAAGAGCAAACCTTAAGATAAACCCGGAAAAATGTGAGTTTTTTAAGAAACGTTTAAGGTATCTGGGTCATGTCGTTAGCGAGGAAGGCATTCACACGGACCCGGACAAGATAGCAGCCATCAAAGAGTTGACACCGCCAAACAATTTACGCGAACTACGGAGATTCCTAGGAGTGGTATCGTGGTACAGGAGATTCGTCTCAGACTTTTCACAAGTTTCACACCCGTTGACGTCAATGCTAAAGAAAGGAAGGAAGTGGAAGTGGTCGGAAGAGCAGCAGTCGGCATTCGAAGCATTAAAAGCCGCACTCACCCAAGCACCTGTACTAGCTTGCCCAGATTTTTCGAAGAAGTTTTGCCTACAGACGGATGCAAGCGATTTTGGCCTCGGAGCAGTGCTCACCCAAGGATCAGACAGCGAAGAACGAGTGATTGCTTATACGAGTCGCCGACTTAACAAGGCAGAAACAAATTATTCCCCGACAGAGAAAGAATGTTTGGCAATAGTGTGGGCGATAAGGAAGATGAGACCCTACCTAGAGGGATACACGTTCACGGTAATCACAGACCACCTAGCTCTAAAATGGTTAAACGCAATAGACAGTCCGACGGGACGGATTGCTAGATGGGCACTAGAGTTACAACAATACTCATTCGACGTACAGTACCGGAAGGGAAAGCTAAACGTGGTGGCAGATGCACTTTCGAGACAGCCGATGGACGAGCAACTAACTACGTTGACAGTAGAGCAAGGCAAAGACGAGTGCAAGTGGCTAAAAGCGAAGATTACAGAGGTAAGAAAGGCTCCGGAGAAATTCCCAGACTATGTGATCGAGGACGGAAAGCTCTACAGGAGAATAGAGAGTCAAGTTGATGGTGAAGACGCAGTACCCTGGAAGCTATGTGTACCGACCCCACAGAGACGCAGAGTGCTGGCGGAAATTCATGACACACCAAGCGCAGGACACATGGGCGTTCGAAAATCTATTGCACGAGCGACGACACGATATTACTGGCCCGGAATGTTCAGAGACGTAAGAAAGTACGTACAGCAATGCCATGGATGTCAGGTATACAAACCTAGTCAACAACAGGCCGCGGGTAAGATGTTAACTAAAATTCCAGAAGAACCGTGGGCAACAGTTAGTGCAGACTTTGTTGGTCCAATGCCACGCTCAAAACATGGTAATGCAATGGCATTAGTTTTCGTTGACAGATTTTCAAAATGGGTGGAGATAAAGGCAATTAGAAAGGCAACAACAGAAAGCGTAGTACGAGGATTTAGAGAGAGAATTTTGGCACGATTTGGCATTCCAAAGGTATTAATCACAGACAACGGAGCGCAGTTCGTGAGCAAACGTTTTAAGAAGTATTTGGAGGAGCTTGGCGTAAAACACCAGCTGACAGCACCATACACACCGCAGGAGAATCCGACAGAAAGAGCGAACCGCAACATCAAGAGGATGATAGCACAGTTTTCAGGGATAGAACAGAGAACATGGGACGAGCTTATACCAGAGATAACACTCGCATTAAACACAAGCGTATGCGAATCGACAGGGTATAGTCCAGCATATGTAGTACAAGGCAGAGAACCAAGGATTCCCAATAGCCTTTACGACGAGCATACATACGGTACAGGTGAGAGAGTAGCTAATCCAGCCGAGAAATCAATGAAGATGAAGGAGATATTCGACATGGTACGACGGAAGCAAGAGCGAGCATCAGCAGAGCAAGCAAAGCATTATAATTTAAGAAGAAGGCAATGGCGACCGGCTATAGGCGACCTAGTGCTGGTAAAGGAGCATCAGCTGTCAAAAGCGGTGGATAACTTTGCAGCCAAACTAGCGCCCAGGTACAGTGGACCCCATCGGATAACGAACTTTGTATCACCAGTGATCGTAGAGCTAGACAAAGTTTTCAGAGGAAGGAGGAGGACAGCCCACTTAAGTGAGCTGAAAGCATACCACGCAACCGACGCCGCCGACAACAATGAATCCATAAAGCAAAGGAATGAACAGGGTAACAAGAAGAACGCTAGTGAAGATCAAATCCCGTCAACATCGTCCAACCGAACAACAAACAATATCCCCGAGGTACAACAACAGAGAGAGAATAGCGAGGTAGCCATCTGTGGTACGCTCACACGATTCAGCGAAGAGGCCGAGAGACAACACGAAGAGGACCAAAGTCCGAGCCAACAACTGATAGTATATAAAGACGCTCAAGTGCAAAACAATACGGAGAATCAGGCACGAACATTTCCAGAAAATCAGGTACAGGTCGCTCGAGGAACCCAAGTACAGATCGCCAGAGGACCGATACCTGGAGCAAGATTACACCTAGGAAGACAGTTTGCTATAGCAGCCCTAAATGAACACACACCCAGAGACAACTCCGGAATAACGGATTATTACGTGAGATTCTACTGCAACTCGAATCAAATCGGTAGTAGCGTACACGCCCAACCGCAACAGTATCAAATCATACACGAAGAAATCTCATTTCAAGAAGTACCCGAACTTCGGATCAACCACTGAAGCGCGGTAAACTCTAACCACAATTACATAATCACATAAATATACCATGTAACTAGGCTCATGATATACCACATTTTTTTTAAATCCACCGTATACGGTGAGAGCACCCTAAGGAAAATCCACCAGTTTCTTATTTACAGTATAGACTGGAGTCACACACCGCCGATGGGAAGGGAAGCAAAACGCCAACAACGAACAACGACAGCGAAGTATTAAGCCGTGTGGCCAGCGAGGTCAACGGCAGCCTCAACAAACAAAACGACGACAGCGAAATAGTAAGCCGTATGGACAGTAAGGTCAACGGCAGCCTCAACGACAACAACAACCATGACGACAGCGACGACGAAGGCAGTATGAGCGAACACTCTTCCGAGTACGGATCACACGCACCGGCGCGGTGACCGTAAGCTTCGCTGCGGTAGGTGAGGGGGGAGTGTGAGGACCCCAAAACCGAGGGTTTTGTACCCTCACAACATATACCTATTTTTCATTTTCATGGTATACAAGAATTGAATTTAACTCTGAATTTAACATTTATACATTTTTATTACATGAATTATACCTTTATGAATTACACGTCAAAACAAATACATGCGGTCGCATATTGAATTATTATTTACTAAATTGAAGGATAAACCAGACTTGCGCACTTTTGCACGTAAGCACAATATTTACATTTTTCGCCCACATAAGTTTCAAATATAGGTCACCCTAACATACACTCAAACATTTGGAAGGAAAATGGAAATGCACAAAAACATAAAATTATGCCGGTCAACCAACCCTTTGCGCATCCAATGCACTCAGCCACAAATACAACATACATAATAATTTGGATAAACAAAGATCAGCAGTAAAAGTCGCCAAACTAAGCGCTGCTACTAATTGGGACTTTTCTCTACATACTTACGTACAAGCATACGACACACCAACGCACGCGCTAAGCAGAAGCCGACAGCATCAAACGAGGCCAACGCACCATCAAAACCAAGTGACAGCGAACATACGCATAAACACAAATGATCGAATTCGATAGGTAAAGCAAAGACTGGAAAACACGGCAGGCATACAACAAGCGTACGTACGAGATTTGGCACATTGTTCGCTATGTATATTAGGGCTCCCTAAAATTGGGATATGAAATGCCGGGATAGCGGATCGTCATACTTGATCAAAAATATGCATATATGTATATATACCGATGTACCACCATATGTATGATAATGGAAAGAGGAAAATCGCATGTTAGCATTTAAGCGTATGTATGTACCAATAGAATACTGCGAAAGTAGCGTTAAACTAGAATTCGATTTTTGCATTTCCAACTTTTATAATTGTTATTGTAAAATTACTGACTGCCTGCGTGCAGTCCTACATAATTTTATAACTGAGGAATTATTACAATGAATTGTTTTTAGGAAATAACTGTCCACCGGCGTACTAAATCGTATATAAGGGCGGCAAATTAGCTTGTAAGATCAGAAGCTAGGAGATAGGCATACGAGTCAGTGGGCTTCTACCACTGACCAACACGACCTGAAGGTTTCTACTTCATTTCCTGAATTATTTTATATTCAGTAGGAGGTTTCTACTCCAACTGACGGAGAGCTAGCAGAGGGGTTCTACCTCAGCTACTCTTATTTAGACAGGGACAAAGAATAGGAGTAGCCCTTAAGGATATCGATCCTTTTTTTTTAAATAAACTTTATAACGTTTTCAGAACTCCTTTGTCTATTTATTTTCATCGGAATAGGTTCCCCCACCAAATATAGGAACCCTGGACGGACTGGGCATACCTCAGCAGGAATTAGTCCGTCACAACGTGTAGTAGACTACAGACAAGTAAACAAAAAACTAGCAGCGGACAAATTCCCACTTCCAAGAATTGATGATATTTTAGACGAACTTGTAAGAGCAAAATATTTTTAATGCCTAGACCTTTTGTCAGGTTTTCATCAAATAGAATCACACCCAGACTCTAGAGATATAACCTCATTCACAGCAGAAAATGATACATATAGATTCAAGAGACTACCCTATGGATTAAAAGTAGCACCAAATTCATTCCAAAGAATGATGACACTAGCATTTGCGGGCCTCAAACCATCCCAAGCATTTCTCTATGGATGATTTAGTTGTACTAGGGTGTTCAGAAAAACACATGCTAAAAAATTTAAAAGATGTTTTCTCTACTTGTAGGAAGTACAATTTGAAACTACATCCAGATAAATGCCTATTTTTCAGTCAAGAGGTACTTATATAGGACATAAATGCACAAGCAAGTGAATACTTCTCGACCCAGGCAAATTTGAAACAGTTCAAAACTACCCAACACCAAAAACAGCAGACGAAGTTAAAAGGTTCATAGCGTTCTGCAATTATTACAGAAGATTTGTACCGAATTTCGCAGAGTACTCAAGAAAATTAACTAGGCTTTGCAAAAAGAATGTTTCCTACGACTGGACAGAAGAATGTCAAAAAGTTTTTGTCTACTTAAAGGAAGCATTAATCAGCCCATAACTTTTGCAATACCCCGACTTCAATAAAGAGTTCTGCATAACAACAGACGCTAGTGGGTATGCTTGTGGAGCAGTCCTTAGCCAAGAACACGATGGCAAACAGTTACCAATTGCTTACGCTTCTAGGTCATTCACAAAAGGTGAAACAAACAAAGCTACTATAGAAAAAGAATTAGCAGCAATCCATTGGGCCATAACCTTCTTCAGACCATATGTTTATGGCAGAAAATTCCTAATTAAAACCGACCATCGTCCTTTAACATACCTTTCCTCGTCGAAGAGTCCTTCATCTAAGTTAACAAAAGTAAGACTTGAGTTAGAAGAATACGATTTCGAAGTGGAGTACATTGCTGGAAAAGAAAATCACGTCGCGGACGCATTATCTCGCATTAATATAACAAACTTAAAAGAAATTTCAGTAGAAGCATGCAAAATAATGAAAGTCTCAACTAGATCCCCAGATAAAAATATAAAAAATAACATTAAAATTAAATAAAGTCACACAGAGAACCCCAAAATATATGAAGCGCTAAATAAATTTGAAGTAAAAAGACTAATCGAGCTCGTTTTCAATCCTTCGAAATTCTATTTCAAAAAAGGAAAGAAAATTTGTAGCGATTTTGATAAAAGCAAACTAATTGTTGAGGATAAGATTTACTTAGGACAATTCTTTACCAGGCTCGAAAAAGAAACCGGCAATTTAGGCCTTGTACGAATACAGTTGTCCTTAGGGGACAAATTGTTTAAAAGAAATTATACTGCAGTAGGAAAATTTATTGAAATAGGAAACAAGGTTTTCAAAAAACTAACAATTGCAATAACCCCAGAGGTTATATGTGTGACTAATCACGGCAAAATTAAAGAAATTCTGCAAAAATATCATGACGATCCTATTAGTGGTGGCCACCCAGGAATAAATCGCATGACAAATAAAATCAAGCAGAAATATAGCTGGCTAAACATGAAAAACGGCGTTAGAAAATACGTAAAAAGCTGAATCCACTGTCAGAAGAACAAAATAAATACGCACATAAAAGAGCCAATGACACTAACGGAGACACCTCCGAAGGCCTTTGATATAGAACAGATCGATACGGTCGGACCATTACCGAGATCAATAAATAGAAACGAATACGCAGTTACCATCATATGCGGCCTCACCAAATATTTGGTAGCAATTCCAGCTCCGAGCAAATACGCGATAACTGTTGCTAAAGTTGTATTTGAACACTTCAGGAACAATAAAGATAAGGAATTAAAAACCCATAAGAATAGGCTTAAACACATTTGAAACACCTTTATCCTAATAATATAATTATCTTAATAATATATAATCTTAAAATAAGCATTCAACTTTACTCGTCGCACATTAGATATCTAAGCAATTGAGAACAATCTTTTTTTTTCTCTCAGCTTCATATTTGTATAAGTCATTATAAATACATAAATATTAGAAAATAATTTCTAAAGACAAGCGGATTTTAAGTGGGTGCAAACATTTAAAATCCGGCTGTGGAAACTGTAAAATAAGTAAAATAATTGTTAAATTTAAAATTTAGATGCGAAAAATAATTTTTAAATAAAACCTAATACAAAACATTATTAAAAAACAAAATGTAAAAATAATAAAAGTATCAAGGTCAGCATATTAGAAACAAAGCACACAAACTATTTCACTTTCCATATCGCAAACTTTTTCAACGTTGGTGTCTGATAAGACTGGCCAAGTTACTTCGGGATCTATCAGGAATTTTGGACCACTTATCCATCGAGAGTTGCCAGAAACTTTTGCCTGCAGTCTTGTTGCGTCGTCGGCGGGATTATGTTTCCGGGCTACCCAACGCCACTGATTATTGTCAGATGAGTCCAAAATCTCCGCGATTCTATGCCCTACGAATTGTTTATAGCAACGGCTGTCTGATCTCATCCAACTCAATACGGCCTTTGAGTCAGACCAAAATGTTACGTTCTGCGGCTTCACTTCATGGCCAACTAATATTGACTCCTTTAAACGGACACCCAGTACTGCGGCTAAGAGTTCCAGTCTAGGTACAGACAAGGCGTTAATTGGGCTACAGCGTGATTTTCCCGCTACAAATACTAAATGGACATCGTCATTAATGACTATACGCCAATAACCTACGGCGGCATATACAAGTTCGCTGGCATCGACAAAGACATGCAAGTCTACCTAAGCTTTGGTAAAGCTTTCGTGATAACAACGAGGGATTTTTAAACTCCTGTTTTGGTCTAGATCCTTATACCAGTCATACCACTCTGAATAAATACGTTCTGGAATAGGTGATTTCCAGTCTATATTTAAACGCCATAACTGTTGCAATTTAATTTTTGACTTAATAGTTACATTTGAAAGATAGCCAAATGAATCAAATATTGACATGGTAAGACTTAAAACCTCTGATTTTGTTGGGCGCCGGCTTCCAGAGAAAACATCTCTTGGGAGTCTCGAAAACTGTAATTTGAAACAAAATGTGTAATCCATGGAACGCCAGAACATTCCAAGCACCTTCTCAGTCGTAGATTCACTGGCGCAGAAATTTATCATATCGGTAGATGGTTGCGGTGAGGATTCATCTGAAAGAGTTAGATAGAAACCCACGTAGCTCGAATCCAGCGGCAGCATTAATTCGTTTTACCACTCTTGAAACCTCTATCGCGTCTTCTATAGTGTCGAAGCTATCTACGTAATCGTCAACGTAATGACAATCGATAATCGCGCGGGCAGCCCTCGGATACTCAGGTTCAAATTTTCTTGCATTCAAATTTTTAACGTATTGTGCTGAGCATGGTGAACACGCTGACCCAAATATCATGGATGTCATAATGTATACCTCCGGTACCCTAGTTGTATCTCCATCCCTCCATATAAAGCGTTGCGCTTCTAGGTCTGTTTCACGGATTTTAACTCGGTGAAACATTTCACGTATGTCAGCACATACACCTATTTGACCTTGTCGGAACTTAGATAAAATAAACAACAGGGGTTTCGGCTGATAAGTTTCAGGTCCCTTCATCAACCTTGAATTAAAAGAGACTCCATTAATATAAGCAGCGGCATCGAAAACTAGGCGCAGCTTATTGCCTTTGTTCACATTAGGTACGGCAAAATGTGGCAGATACCACATTTGGGGTGTAACTTTTGCTGCTTCCGAGTCCGACAATTTCCGTGCATAAGATTTGTTTATATATTCAGCTATTTTAATTTTATACCAATCCGACAGTATCTTGTCTTTTTCCATTTTTGTCTCAATTATTTCTAGCCGTCTCAGTGCCATCTGATAACTATCGACGTATTTAACATTGTCATGTCTCCATAATAAGCCCGTTTTATACTGAGTACCTACTTGATTTGTCGTTTCCGAAAGAATTCTTTTAGCTCTCTTATCAGATTCGCTTACGACTGGTGGCAAAAGTTTCATCCCAAAATTTTCTATACTAAAATACTCGGTGACTTGTTGTTGTATGTCCCTAATTGCATTGTCCTCCAAATCTATGCTACAAACTACTTCATCAGCACTATCCTCATTTCACCCAAACAATATGAAGCCTATATTAGATTTATGAATGGAGAAGCAATCGTCTAGATTGATTACTTCCAATGGTCGGACTAAGTTTGTATGGGCATGCCGAGAAGCATTTGTGGAAAGGCATTTACATAGTCGTCGAGTGGCACATTCTTAGCCACCGGCAATTGTAACTTTTTCGTTGTTCGTACTGTAATGAATTTACTTGCAAATCTTCTTATTTGCAACCTTCTGCTAAGTTCGAATCAATAAACTGTTGAATAAATAACTCCAATATTTAATAATGTAAAATGGCCTTTATTAAACTACTTCACAATAAATAACTCTACTATTGCCCGACAGATTGCGTGCTTAATCAAAACTGATTCTAGCGCCTCTACCTTTGGTGCTTTTGTACTCTGTGATTTCCTCTTTGCATCTTCTAGGCGCTTCCAGAATTTACTTAGTTACTGCCATATAATTATAACTACAGATACACGTGTATAGCTTCTCATATGCGCTCGTATTTGTGAGCGACACTTCCACAATTACAATTGCATACTTTCGGGAGCATCTCAGATAACATATCTGCATGAGTTTGTGCATCTCTTCTCCACTGCGTGTACATACATATGTGTAGACATAATGATTGATTCGTTTATGTAGATGCATAATGATTGATTTATGGATGTACATGCAAGGCGCTGCTTAGCATCGGCTTAGAGATGTCAGTACCCCTTAGTGTTGCTAATATTCGTAACAGTACGTTTAGCATTTGATAACTTTTTTCGTTATCACTAACACACGAGACTTCAACCTCTAAACGCTGTGACATTTCACTTGTTGTTTTTCCTCCTATCCATCTTACGGCCCGATTCTGCGCACTTGACAAATTGTCAATAAGTTACCAAGTAATCAAGATTTTTATCAAGTTGACAAATATTTCTATTCTGTGCATAACTTGATAACTCTAAAAAACTCTACGACCTATGCTCCTCACCATACTGCGGTGACCTGAATAAAGTAAACAGAAATCAGTTGTTTAGTGCAACAATCGCGAAATGGAATAAACGTAAGAATTAAATATTGTTCATTATTTTTTGTAACAAATATTTTAAAATCATGGTTTTTCCAAGGAAATCAAAAGTGGAACGTGCTAGGCATGACCAATTGGAGCGATATGTCTCATTTTATGCTGCTAACCCCGAAATGGGAATAGGAAAAAATAATCCGCGGCATTTTTTCGGGGTCATCTCGGCATGGCTTTGGAGACTCCTTCGGGGTCATTTGTGGGTCATTCCTGGATGGTTTTGGGGACTCCATCGGGTCTTCCCGGGGTCATTTGGGGGATATTCTGGGATGGTTTTGGGGACTCCCTCGGGGTAATTTGGGGGACATTCCGGGATGGTTTTGGGGACTCCTTCGGTATAATTTGGAGGATATTCTGGGATGGTTTTGGGGCCTCCATCGGGTCCTCCCGGGGTAATTTGGGGGACATTCTGGGATGGTTTTGGTGACTCCTTCTGGGTCATTTGGGGACTCCCTCGGGGAATTTTGGGGATATTCTGGGAGAGTTTTGGGGACTCTCTCGGGGCCATTTGGGGTAATTCCGGGCTCTCTTTGGGGACTCCCTCGGGGTCATTAGGGGGACATTCCGGGATGGTTTTGGGGACTCCTTCCGTATAATTTGGGGGACATTCTGGGATGGTTTTGGTGACTCCTTCTGGGTCATTTGGGGGGTCATTCTGAGATGGTTTTGGGGACTCCCTCGAGGCCATTTGGGGGACTTTCCTGAGACGGGTTTTAGGACTCCCTCGGGGTCATTTAGGGGACATTCCTGGGATAGTTTTGGGGACTCTCTCGGGGCCATTTGGGATAATTCCGGGCTTTCCGTGTGGACTATCTCGTGGTCGTTTGAGGGACATTCCGGAATGGTTTTGGGGACTCCCTCGGGGTCATTTGGGGGTCATTCCGGGATCTTTTTGAGGACTCCCTCGGTGTCATTTTGGGGGTCATTGGGGGATGTTTGGGATAACCACTATATGACGCCAGGACGACCCGGTGGAGTCCCAAAATCATCCCGGAGTGTACCCCAAATTACCCCGAGGGAGTCCCCATAACCATCCCGGAATATCCCCCAAATTAGCCTGATGGAGTCCCCAAAACCGGAATGTCCCCCAAATTACCCCAAGGGAGTCCCCAAAACCAACCCAGAATGTCTCCCAAATGACCACGGCACGACCAGATGGAGTCCCCAAAACCATCCCGAAGTGTCCCCCAAATGACCCCGAAAGAGTCCCCAAAAAGATCCCAGAACAACCCCTAAATGACCCCGGGAGGACCCCGAGGGAGTCTCAAACACCATCTCGAAATTACCCCCAAAAACCCCAGAAGGATCTTCCCACAATAATAGCAAAAGTAATAAATGTTAATTTATCCGTATAAATTAAATTATCAAGAGCGTTTGACTTATTGACAATTTGTCAGCGAAAAAGCTTTTTATTTTTTACATAGAATAGCAATTCCTTGATAAATTGTCAAACTTGACAAATAAGCAGGATGGTGTATTTGTTAAGTGCACAGAATAGGGCTGTTAGTGATAACAAATCTTGTGGTCCTTTCACACCAACGGCTTTGGCAGTATTCTCTTCTTTCAACAGGAATAAACTTAAATAATGTTTTTTTATTAAATTCCTTCTTATAAATTGCATTGACATTAATGGTTTCATCTACTATTTGCTTTTGAGCATCATCCCTATTCGAAGTTACCTTTTCAGCTATAATTTTATCATTTTCGTGTAGTAATCGGTTATGGAATCTTTTTCACGAGTTAATACTACATTCGCGACGACTTCCACAATTTGTAGCGCTATGTCCTGAGCGCATACAACTAAAACATAAATGATTTTCTTTCACAAACTTCCATCTTAGATCGCAATCAATATTTTTGAACTGCGAGCACTAAAAGAAATGGCTAGGATTAGAAATGTTACAGATAACTAAGTAAAGATTACATAATTAATTTAAACAATATTTTACCTTACTAAAAATTAAAAAACAAAATCATATTTAAATTAAATTTAAGAAAAAAGATTTTCTAAGAACAAGCTTCTATTACTTGTTGTTACGAACTAAAAAGTAAAAAATAAAATTAAAGAAAAAAAAACTTTTTTAAAAATAAGCTTTTATTATTGGTTAATAAAATTAACTAAAAAGTAAAAAATAAATTGACTGTAAAGAAATATAACACTTTATAAGTTCATTGTAACCTTTAACGATAATTACGCTTTTTCGTCTGCGACAAAAAAATTCTATATTGTACATAATTATATATTTTTAACATTAAAACTTTACACCTAAATTATTAAATCTTTCGGTTTGTATCACAGTCGTAATTGTTCTAATAAAAAGCGTGTTAAATTTTGATGGTGTAATTAAGAACATTTAGGATCTCCTTTTCTTGCTATCACAATGTAACACGCTTTTATTAGAACTATTAGGACTGTGATATAAACTGTAAGATTTAATAATTTAGGTGTAAAGTTTTAATGTTAAAAATATATAATTATTGACAATATAGATTTTTTTGTCGCAGACGAAAAAGCCTAATTATCGTTAAAGGTTACAATGAACTTATAAAGTGTTATATTTCTTTACAGTCAATTTATTTTTACTTTTTAGCTAATTTTATTAACCAATAATAAAAGCTTATTGTTTTTGTTTTTATCGGCCTATTGATAAATGATTCAAGGTTCGATTCGAGCTCAAGGCCAGAACAATTATTTTTTTCTAATGATAATTATAGTTATTTTTAATTTTTCTAATTTTCTACTTACTATTCCAAAAACAAAATACAATTTTTCAAATTTGGAAAAATAAAAAAAATAACAATAATTATCATTAGAAAAAAATTGTTTTTCTGGCCTTGAGTTCGAATCGAACCTTGAATCATTTAGCAATAGGCCGATAAAAACAAAAACAATTGTTAACAAGTAAGAACGGGACTGTCTTCAGCTGTGCCGAAGACTTCATACCTTTCATGAATGGGGCTGAACAATAATCTTATCCCGTTCGTAATCTCCGAATAATGGGATGTATAAGATAAGAAATATATAGTGAACAGATCTACATACCTAAACGATTTTTAAGATAAATATAAAATAAATAAGTAAGGAAGGCTAAGTTCGGGTGCAACCGAACATTACATACTCAGTTGAGAGCTATGGAGACAAAATAAGGGAAAATCACCATGTAGGAAAATTAACCTACGGTAACCCTGGAATGTGTTGTTTGTACGATATGGGTACCAATGAAAGGTGTTAATGAATATTTTAAAAGGGCGTGGGTCTTAATTCTATAGGTGGAGGCCTTTTCGAGATATCGCCATAAAGGTGGACCAGGGGCGACTCTATAATTTGTTCGTACGATATGGGTATCAAAAGAAAGGTGTTAATGAGTTTTTTAAAAGGGCGTTTGCCTCAGTTCTATAGGTGGACGCATTTTCGAGATATCGCCATAAAGGTGGACCAGGGGTGACTCTAGAATTTTTTGTACGATATGGGTATCAAATGAAAGGTGTTAATGAGTATTTTAAATGGGAGTGAGCTTAGTTCTATAAGTGGACGGCTTTTCGAGATATCGCCATAAACGTGGACCAGGGGTGACTCTAGAATTTGTTTGTACGATATGGGTATCAAATGAAAGGTGTTAATGAGTATTTTAAAAGGGAGTGGGCCTTAGTTCTATAGGTGAACGCCTTTTCGAGATATCGCCATAAAGGTGGACCAGGGGTCACACTAGAATATGTTTGTACGATATGGGTATCAAATGAAAGGTGTTAATGAGTATTTTAAAAGGGAGTGGGCCTAAGTTCTATAGCTGGATGCATTTTCGAGATATCGCCATAAAGGTGGACCAGTGGTGACTCTAGAATTTGTTTGTCCGACATGGGTATCAAATGAAAGGTGTTAATGAGTATTTTAAAAGGGAGTGGGCCTTAGTTCTATGGGTGGACGCCTTTTCGAAATTTTGCCATAAAGGTGGACCAGGGGTGACTCTAGAATTTGTTTGTACGATATGTGTATCAAATGAAAGGTGCTAATGAGTATTTTAAAAGGGAGTGGGCCTTAGTTCTATGGGTGGACGCCTTTTCGAGATATCGCCATAAAGGTGGACCAGGGGTGACTCTAGAATTTGTGTGTACGAAATGAGTATCAAATGAAAGGTGTTAATGCGTATTTTAAAAGGGAGTGGGCCTTAGTTTTATAGGTGGACGCCTTTTCGAGATATCTCCATAAAGGTGGACCATGGATTACTCTAGAATGCGTTTATACAATATGGGTATCAAATGAAAGGTGTTAATGAGTATTTTAAAATGGAGTGGGTCTTAGTTCTATGGGTGGACGCCTTTTCGAGATATCGCCATAAAGGTGGACCAGGGGTGACTCTAGAATTTTTTGTACGATATGGGTATCAAATGAAAGGTGTTAATGAGTATTTTAAAAGGGAGTGGGCCTTATTTCTATGGGTGGACGCCTTTTCGAAATATCGAAAGAAAGGTGGACCAGGGGTGACTCTAGAATTTGTTTGTACGATATGGGTATCAAATGAAAGTTGCTAATGGGTATTTTAAAAGGTAGTGGGCCTTAGTTCTATAGGTGGACGCCTTTTGGGATATCGTTATAAAGGTGGACCAGGGTTGACTCTAGAATGCGTTTGTACATTATGAGTATCAAACGAAAGGGGATAATGATTATTTTAAAAGGGAGTGGGCCTTAGTTCTATAGGTGGACGCCTTTTCGATATATCGCCATAAAGGTGGACCAGGGGTGACTCTATAATGTGTTTGTACAATATGATTGTCAAATTAAAGGTATTAATAAGAATTTTAAAAGGGGTTGTGGTAGTTGTATATTTGAAGGCGTTTTCGAGATTTCGACCAAAATGTGGACCACGGTGACCCAGAACATCATCTGTCGGGTACCGCTAATTTATTTATGTATGTAATACCACGAACAGTATTCCTGCCATGATTCCAAGGGCTTTCGATTTCGTCCTGCAAAACTTTTTCATTTTCTTCTACTTAATATGGTAGGTGTCACACCCATTTTACAAAGTTCTTTTCTAAAGTTATATTTTGCGTCAATAAAACAATGCAATTACCATGTTTCATCCCTTTTTTCGTATTTGGTATATAATTATGGCATTTAAAATCAATGTTGAGTGCAATTATAGACGAAAACAAATCTTTACGTTCCGAGGTGAAAGACCTACGTGCTGATTTGCACTCTTTGCTGAAGATAGTGTGTGACAATAACGAAGTTGTTGCTAAAGACATCAAAGACATTAAAGCTGACTTTGTTTTTATGAAAACATTTTTGCCGATGCCCTGCTCTCGCTATCAGTCGTGTGATGATGTGGGGTATGGTATTGCTAAGAGCATTTTAACCAACGATGTTCGTGAGACTTTTGTTGCTGCTAACAATTCTGCAGAAAAAATATCGTTCGAAGCCAGAAGTGAAACCAACGATGTAGCGAAAATCTCTGTCTATAATTCTAATGACCCAAGCAGTGGTTTGAATAATTTTTCTGATATTGCTAATTCGGCGCCTGTTGTAGCTGACGTCGATGCTAACGCTTCCACGGCACAAGGCGAATCTGAGTGGAAAACAACGAATAAGCGCAAGAATAGGAGAAAAAAGAAAAATATACAAATGTTGACAAATGTGAACAAAGAAACGAAAGTAAGCAACCAAGATAAACCAATGCAAGTTGTTGTTGGTACAAGTTCAAACGTTGATTTGGCTGTAGTACGACGTAATGTTGTGAGGCGCATTATATGGTTGCATATCTCTTCGTTTTTGAATTCTGTCACTGAAGAAAATATTCTGAACTACCTTGCCGAACATATTTCTATCGATAAAAGCCAACTGCTTTGCTTTAAATTAATAAAGAAAGGTGTGGATCCGCATACTTTAAAATGGGTAAATTTTAAACTTGGCGTGCCTGAAGAGATATCTGGCACTATTTTAAAATCAGAAACCTGGCCTGCGAATGTCAAAGTGCAGCCTTTTCGTTCCGTTCGTGCAAAACGGGATTCCTGATGATGTTGCAGATATTCCCAATGTTAAGTCTAATTTTAATTGCCTTAAAATATACTTTCAAAATGTATCTGGTCTTCGTACTAAATGTTCGGAAGTTTTTATGTATAGTTCTGCATTAGATTATGATATTTTCGTTTTTGTTGAATCTTGGCTGAACGAGAAATTTTTTAGTAGTGAAATCTTTGATCCTCATCTCTATGATGTTTTCCGTAAGGATCGTGATCTTGTTAAAACAGGTTTCTCGAGAGGAGGGGGTGTTCTCATTGCTGTTCGGAGGAAATTCCAGGCGGCCGTGGTAACACTCGCTAACTCTGATACACTCTTTGATCAGCTCTGCGTACGTGTTCATGGTTCTTCTGGAATCTTGTATTTGTGCGCTTCGTATATTCCACCGAACATTGCAGATGCTTTATATGTTGCACACGCTGACAACGTTCTATCACTGGTATCAAATGTGGGTGACAATCATCTTTGTGTACTTGGAGATTTTAATTTATGTAATTTGAATTGGTCTCATATTGAGGACACGGCTTCTTTTATGGCCTCTAACTTTAACTCTTCAGCCGAAATTCATCTTATTGATAGTTTCTAAAGTATTGATTTGGTACAAGTTAATGGGTTCTATAGTAGGCTGAATAGAATTTTAGATTTAGTGTTCATCTCAAACAATGTTAACTACACATTGTCTGAATGCTTCACACCAATCCTGCAGACCGACAAACATCACGTTTCTATTTCCCTAGAATTGGAGTTTTATGAATTTGCTGAAATTACAGATAAGCCTGAAATTAATTTTAACTTTAGTGCTTGCGATATGTCGTATCTTAATGAAATATTATTAAGCATTGATTGGTGTGATTCATTCCGCGATAATGATGTCACATCTTGTTTTCATATTTTCAAAAATAAGGTTCATGAGTTGTGCTTGAAGCATATCCCAATATATAGGAAAAAAACATATAAGACGCCCTGGCATACTAAGAGGCTAAAACATCTGAGGAATGTTAAGTGCAAATCTTTAAAACAGTATAAAGAACTGGAGATTCGGCGCACTACTCAAAATTTCAAAACGATTTAAAGGCATTCAAGTGCTTGAATAGGTTTTTGTACAGAAATTATGTTCTGAGCTTTGAGAGTAATATAATGTCGAACTCAAAGTCGTTTTGGCGTTTCATAAAGTCAAAAAAGGCCTACTCATCTGTCCCTAGTAATGTGTTTTTCAACGACAAATCTGCAATCAATGTAGTTGATGCTGCGAATCTATTTGCCAATTTTTTTTGTTCTATTTTCGAACCAGACACTCGCATCCACTCGAGTTTGCCTTCCATGAGCAACTCAGCGCTCAATTTTGGATCTTTGCGTGTTTCCGTTACGGATGTGGTTAATGGTATTGGGAAGCTTAAGCTGTCTACTAAGACGGACTCAGATGGTCTTTCTGTCATATTGTTGAAAAACTGCTTGTGTTTGGCTGATCCTCTTTCAATTATCTTCAACAACTCTCTGGCCACTGGGACATTTGTGGATGACTGGAAGCTCACTTCAATTTCTCCGATATTCAAGAGTGGTAACAAAAATGATGTTCGTAATTAAAGACCTATTTCGAAGCTCTCATGTGTTTCCAAACTTTTTGAGATTATAGTAAATGATAAATTATACTTTGCAGTTAAGGGCCTAATTTCGAATAATCAGCACGGATTTGTTTCAAAACGGTCCACTGTTACTAACTTATCTATTTTTTCTGAATACTGCTTTTCCGCTTTTCATAATAGATTGCAAGTTGATACAATATACTCTGACTTTTCAAAGGCTTTCGACAAGGTTTCGCACCTGATACTCTTGGCTAAGCTTATCGCTTTGCGTTTTCATTCCACATTTTTGAAGTGGATTGCGTCGTATCTTTCAAATAGACAATGTGTTGTTGAAATAGACAACGCCACGTCCCAGCCCTTCATTGCTTCCTCTGGGGTCCCGCAAGGAAGTATTCTAGGGCCTCTATTTTTTATATTATTTATAAATGATATCGGCTCATGCTTCGCTTTTGCGGAATACTTGTTGTATGCAGACTATTTGAAAATTTTCGCCACCATAAAGAGTTCTCGTGACTCTGAAAGGCTGCAATCGGACCTCCTCAATGTTGGAAACTGGTGTTGTTTAAATCGTCTTACTCTTAACATCAAAAAGTGTTTTCACGTGACTTTTTCTAAATCGGCTAATGTTCTACGGACTTCATATAGTATTGCGGGCTGTGCCCTGGAATCCGTTGAGGAAATTAAAGACTTGGGTGTATTTTTTGACGCGAAATTTGGTTTCGCTAACCAAGTTAACTACGTTATTACTCGGTCTTATGCCATGCTAGCGTTCATTCGTAGAAATTGTTCAGCTTTCACCAACCCTCACACCCTCAAGTCTCTTTATTGTTCTTTTGTCAGATCGAGACTGGAGTATGCTGCTATAATTTGGAGACCATACCATACTAGTCCCTCTAATCGTATCGAGAGAGTTCAAAAAGTTTTTTTGCGTTTTGCTCTCCGTTCTTTGAATTTTTCTGATCCTTTGCCGTCATATGAATCGAGATGTCTTTTAATTGAACTGAGTACGCTTGTAAATAGACGAACCATCTTATCGTGCTCGTTTATCATTGGCTTAATTTCTGGAGCTGTTGATTGTCCATCGCTCCTGGAAAAAATTCAGTTCAATGTTCCCTGCAGAAACTTGCGGCACTTTGAGACCTTTAAAATTAGTTTTGCAAGGACCAACTATGCGGTAAACGCGCCTTTTGCGAGGGCTTGTGCAGATCTCAATTTGTTTTTCAGTTCTTCAGGTGTTGACTGCACTTCTTCGTATGTAACCCTAATTAGTCATTTAAGATCTTTCTACTCTTAATATTATGCTAGTCTGTAAAAATTTGTAAATTTAAAGACTCAAATAAATAAATAAATAAATAAACATATCGTACAAACAACACATTCCAGGGTTACCCTAGGTTCATTTTCCTACATGGTGATTTTCCCTTATTTTGTCTCCATAGCTTTCAACTGAGTATGTAATGTTCGGTTACACCCGAACTTAGCCTTCCTTACTTGTTTATTTTATATTTATCTTAAAAAGTAGGTACTTTGTGTGAGGATACTGTAGTGTTAACTACTTTGTACTCTTTACTTTAATTTTTAAAATAATTTTAATTGAGTTTTCGTGTTAACTTAAAATTTTGAATAACTTCAAAAAAAGAAAATTTTAATTAGTTTGAAAATATCTAAACTCAAAAATAAACAAAAATAAATTTTTATACTTAAAATCAAAATAAAAGTTTTTTTTAAAATATCAACTTGAATGTTGATATATTGGGAGTAAATATAGTGTTAACTACTTTGTACTCTTTACTTTAATTTTTAAAATAATTTTAATTGAGTTTTCGTGTTAACTTAAAATTTTGAATAACTTCAAAAAAGAAAATTTTAATTAGTTTGAAAATATCTAAACTCAAAAATAAACAAAAATAAATTTTTATACTTAAAATCAAAATAAAAGATTTTTTTAAAATATCAACTTGAATGTTGATATAGATACAAAGTTTAGGGTTTTTTGTGGTCTGCGTATAAAAAATATGACTACGAATCACGTATTTCAACAATATATGACGTAAGCGTAACTATTTGATGAAATTTGATGAATTTTGAAGCTTCTAGCCGTAAAAAAGGGGCAAAAATTACAGTTTATATGGGGTATATAATATATATACCACCGATCTCTATGTTTTTTCAGACAACAATATATGCTATATACGTAAGCATTTGGTGAAATTTGAAGCTTCTAGCTGTTAAAATGGGGAAGAAATTGCGCAAAGTTTCTTATCTGAACAATCGGTTGTATGAGATATATACTATATATACCACCGATCTCAATGATTTTTTCTGACAACAATATATGCTATACACGTAAGCATTTGGCGAAATTTGAAGCTTCTAGCTGTTAAAATGGGGAAGAAATTGCGCAAAGTTTCTTATCTGAACAATCGGTTGTATGAGATATATACTATATATACAACCGGTCTCTATGATTTTTTCAGACAACAATGTATGCTATACACGTAAGCATTTGGTGAAATTTGAACATATCTAAACGATTTTTAAGATAAATAAAAAATAAAATATTGATGAATTATATACTATATATATACTATATGTACCACCGATCTCTATGATTTTTTCAGACAACAATATATGCTATATACGTAAATATTTTATGAAATTTGAAGCTTCTAGCTGTTAAAACGGGGTAGAAATTGCGCAAAGTTTCTTATCTGAACAATCGGTTGTATGAGATATATACTATGTATACCACCGATCTCAATGATTTTTTCAGACATCAATATATGCTATACACGTAAGCTTTTGGTGAAAGTTGAAGCTTCTAGCTGTTAATATGGGGCCGAAATCGCAAAAAAAAAAATATATATACTATATATGTATATATACTATATATACCATCATATATATATTATATATATCACCGATCTCTATGATTTTTGGACACAACAATATATACTATATACGTAAGCAATCGGTGAAATTTGAAGCTTATAGCTGTTAAAATGGGGTAGAAATTGCGAAAAGTTTCTTATCTGAACAATCGGTTGTATGAGATATATACTATATATACAACCGATCTCTATGATTTTTTCAGACAACAATATATGCTATATACGTAAGCATTCGGTGAAATTTGAAGCTTCTAGCTGTTAAAATGGGGCTAAAATTGCGAATATATATATATATATATATATTATATATATATACTATATATACCACCATATATATACTATATATACCACCGATCTTTATGATTTTTTCTGATAACAATATATGCTATATACGTAATCATTCATTGAAATTTGAAGCCTCTAGCTCTTAAAATGGGACAGTCATTACGAAAAGTTTCTTATCTGAACAATCGGTTGTGGAGGATATATACTATATATACGACCGATCTCATCAATTTTTTCAGGCAACAATATGTGCAATATACGAAATTATATGGTGAAGTTTGAAGCTTCAATCTGTTAAATTGATTAAGATATGACCAAAATCCTCTTTTTCGGAAAAATCGGTTGTATGGAGGATATATGCTATAGTGGTCCGATCCGGCCGGTTCCGACAAATGTCTAATCGAACACCCAAATACACCCGCTCGCCAAATTTTATAAGGATATCTCAAAAATTGAGGGACTAGTTTGCATACAAACAGACAGACGGACAGACGGGCATGGCTAAATAAACTCAGCTCTTCATCCTGATTATTTCGGTATACTTAATGGTGGGTCTATCTATTTTCCTTTAAGGACTCACAATTTTGGGTTTCGTGACGAAATTAATATACCATTTCATTTTCAATGAAAGGTATAATAAACCATGAGCACTTGGGAATGTCAGACAAAGTAATTGACAATAAACAAAAATCCAGCATTATCAGTGATTTGCACCAGATGGCGCAACACTGAATAAATATAGTTGGTAAAAAGGAATAGAAGTGGCAAATTTGCCAGTCAAACAAACCACCGCTGTATAGCTAAATTGTTAGCGCAGCATGCCTAAAGTGTAATGACGATGAAGGCTTAGCACCCTTCGAAATGGATATATCTGCGCAGCTATGGCAGGTTGTCTGAAAAATTTTCTACTTACTATTCCAAAAACAAAATACAAATTTCAAATTTAGAAAAATTAAAAAATAACAATAATTATCCTTAGAAAAAAATTATTGTTCTGGCCTTGAGATCGAATCGAACCTTGAATCATTTATCAATAGGCCAATAAAAACAAAAACAATTGTTAATAAACCATGAGCAATTGGGAATGTCAAACAAAGTAATTGACAATAAACAAAAATCCAGCGTTATCAGTGATTTGCACCAGATGGCGCAACACTGAATAAATATAGTTGGTAAAAAGGAATAGAAGTAGCAAATTTGCCAGTCAAACAAACCACCGCTGTATAGCTAAATGGTTAGCGCAGCATGCCTAAAGCGTACTGATGATGAAGGCTTAGCACCCTTCGAAATGGATCCATCTGCGCAGCTATGGCAGGTTGCCTGAAAAATTTTCTACTTACTATTCCAAAAACAAAATACAATTTTTCAAATTTAGAAAAATTAAAAAATAACAATAATTATCATTAGAAAAAAATTATTGTTGTCGCCTTGAGCTTGAATCGAACCTTGAATCATTTATCAATAGGCCGATAAAAACAAAAACAATTGTTAATAAACCATGAGCACTTGGGAATGTCAAACAAATTAATTGACAATAAACAAAAATCCAGCATTATCAGTGATTTGTACCAGATGGCGTAACACTGAATAAATATAGTTGGTAAAAAGGAATAGAAGTAGCAAATTTGCCAGTCAAACAAACCACCGCTGTATTGCTAAATGGTTGGCGCAGCATGCCTAAAGCGTACTGATGTTGAAGGCTTAGCACCCTTCGAAATGGATCTATCTGCGCAGCTATGGTAGGTTGTCTGAAAAATTTTCTACTTACTATTCCAAAAAAAAAATACAATTTTTCAAAATTAAAAAAATTAAAAAATAACAATAATTATCATTAGAAAAAAATTATTGTTCTGGCTTTGAGCTCGAATCGAACCTTGAATAAAAGCTTATTTTTAAAAAAGTTGTTTCTTTTTTAATTTTATTTATATCCAAAAATACAAACTGCACATTCGCTTATTAAAAATAAAGCGATCGCTATAGGTTTAAAAAATAGCCGCGATTCAAATATCGCCATCACTATTTTCACTGATAGTTTAAAACCGCGGTATCGCCCATCACTAACCCGAACGAAATGATTACAAGTGATCAATATTTTTCGTAGGTAAAGTTTAAATTATCGCGTACATATATCAAAATAGTTGCAAAGGTGTCCAGTGAGCTTTTCTGAAAGGAAAGAAAAGAAAGGGAAATAAAGAAGAGGAAAGGAAAAAAAGCCAAGAAACTGAGAAAGAGTCAAGCTAGTTGAAGATATACAGATAGAGATAGATGGAGTGGAGGAGTAAGGAGAGGGAGGTAGATAGAAAAGAAGGGTGGGAAAAGCGGAGGGGGAGAAAGGGGCCCAGAAAGAGAGAAAGGCAGAGAGGACTGAATAAAAGAATAGAAAAAATGGGGAGAGAGGGGGAAGGAGAGTAAGAATAAAAACTTCCTAAAAGTTATGCAGACACGTGTAGATCAAAGTTAGGGTAGAACAAAGTCTGCCCGGTCTGTTAGTCCATAATATAAAAATGAACGGTTGGACCGATTTAGCTATTTTTTTAGGATATTCCTTGAAGTACGAGGGTAATCCTTTCGGAGAGAAAAATTATTTCCAAGAAGTGTACCAGAGACCGATCTATTCGAATGAGTTCTATTCACGGTTCGATTTGGCTGAAATTTAGTGTATAGGTAGACCTTTGTCTAGATTAGTATTTACGAAGCTTTTTTCCGGAAAGTGGAGCGGAGATTCGTTCAATTTGGCTGAAATTTCGTATATAGGTAGCCCTTTGCCTAGATTCATATCCACGACAGTTCGGCCCAGGGACCGATATATTCGAACAAGTTCGGTTTATAGTTATATTTGCTTGAAATTTGGTATATAGGCAGCCCTTTGCCTAGATTAGTAATTACGATTCCTTTTTTTCGGGAAGTGCACACTTGTTCCAATATATCGGTCCCTGGCCCGAAGTTCGTGAATACGAATCTAGGCAAACGGCTACCTATATACGAAGTTTCAGGCAAATCGAACCGTGAATAGAAATCGTTCGAATGGATCGGTCTCTGGTCCACTTCTTTGAAAGAATTTTTCTATCGGTAATAAGCATCCTCCTACTTCAAGGAATATTCTTAAAAAATAAATAAATCGGTCCAACCGATCTCGAGTTTTGCGCTTAGCAGCGACTCATTTTTATATTGTGGACTAACAGACCCGGCAGACTTTGTTCTACCCTAACTTTGATCTATCTGCATAGCTTACGAAGTTTTTATTCTTACTCTCCTTCTCCCTCTCTTCCCATTTTCTCTACCTTTTATTCACTAATCTCTCTGGCTTTCTCTCCTTTTGGGCCCTTTCTCCCCCTCCGCTTTTCCCACCCTTATTTTTTCTCTACCTCCCTCTCCTTACTCCTCCGCTCCATCTATCTCTATCTGTATATCTTCATCTAACTCGATCCGTTTCTCAGTTTCTTTTCTTTCATTCCATTCCTTTCCTCTTATTTACATCCCTTTCTTTTCTGTCCTTTCAGAAAACCTCACTGAACACATTTGCCACTATTTTGATAAATGTACGCGATAATTTAAACTTTATTTACGAAAAATATTGATCACTTGTAATCATTTCGTTCGGGCTATTTATTTCTGTTTAAAAATAACACTTTTGTGATGATAAAATCAATTCGCTGTGAGCACAGCTTACACAAGTTACGAAAAAATTTCAATAAGAAAATTCGTAAAAAAAATATCACTCAAAAAAATTTGCGCGGACAGTTGAGAGCGAACAACCACACGCAGATGGCGGATATTAGAGCAGCATGCGATGCGTCAATGGCTAGGAAGACCAAGCGCAAACAACATTGTTCCACATTTTGGTGGAACGAGCGCATACACTCCCTAAGGAGAGAGTGTATTCAGGCTAGGAGGCGCTATCAACGAGCCAGAGGGAGACCGGAATTTCTAGAGTGCAGAGCTACCTACAAAAGAGCACGACTCGCACTTAAGAGAGCAATAAAAGATAGTAAGCGCGAAGGCTTTCTCAAGCTTTGCGATGACGTCGAGAATGACCCTTGGGGCACAGCTTATAAATTGGTTTTTAAGAAATTGAAACACAAAGGAGAGGCGATGCCAACATGCCCCTCTTTTCTCAGAAACGTGGTAGATACTTTATTTCCCACGCAAAGGGAGCTAGTGTCTCCCACATCAGGCGCCGTACTATACTCATTTGACGAGGTTACCGTCGTCGAGGTCCTTCAAGCGGTGAATAGACTGCAAGACCGCAAGTCTCCTGGCCCAGACGGGGTACCAAACAGAGCACTCAAACTAGCTCTCACTTATAACACGCCAACATTTGCGGAATTATTTAATGCATGCTTGGCTGAGGGGACATTTCCTACAATATGGAAACGACAAAAGCTGGTCCTGCTGCCAAAGTTTGGTAAAAATACGGCGGAACCATCTAGCTACAGGCCCATTTTCCTGCTCGACTCCGCCGGTAAGGTTCTTGAGCGAGTCCTCTATAATCGACTCGAAAAAGAAACTGAAGATGTTGGTGGTATTTCCGATAACCAGTTTGGGTTTAGGAACGGAAGATCCACCATCCAAGCTGTGAACATGGCGAAGGAAGTGGCCCAAGAAGCCATAAGTGGCACCCGATGGCTCGAAGGCTCTAAGGAATATTGCCTCATCGTTACTTTAGATGTAAAAAATGCCTTCAACACTGCCAATTGGGCAAAAATTCTAGACACGCTGGAGCAGATAGGCATATCCCTTTACCTGCGTAGGATCATACGCAGCTACTTTGAAGGTAGAGTGCTGGAATATGAAACGGCTGCTGGAGTAGAAAAGCTTCACGTCACAGGCGGTGTTCCTCAAGGCTCCGTGCTCGGTCCACTGCTTTGGAATATTATGTACGACGGAGTATTTCGACTCAAGGTACCCAATGGGTTGAAAATTATCGGCTTCGCGGACGATATCGCATTGGTAATCACCGCCAAGCACCTAGGCGAAATATGCGCCAAATCTAATACAAGCATAGCGATGGTTCAATCGTGGCTTACGAAAAATGGACTGCAGCTGGCGGAACAAAAAACAGAGGATGTACTCATATCAAGTAGGAAAACGGTGGAGCAGGTCACTATAAGAATTGGCCGCCATGACATCGACACGCTGCCTACAATAAAATACTTGGGGGTTGTGATAGGCAGGAGGTTGTCATTCAAATCCCACTTAGAGTATGCCAATGGAAAGGTAGCAAAAACCGTAGCAGCATTATCTAGGATAATGATAAATGCAAGAGGACCAAAGCAACGACGGCGTCAACTTCTGGCTGGCGTTGTAAAAAGCCAAATACTTTACGGGGCTCCTGTTTGGCATCAGGCCACGGAGTATAAATCATACTTCCGCGGGGTAAAGTCGACTTACCGCCTGTGTGCACTACGCGTCTGTAGCGCCTTTAAAACTGTCTCTGACGACGCAGCACTAATCATCGCAGGAATGTGTCCTATAGACATATTAGCAAAAGAAGCAGCGACGATTTATTGGGATCAAAGCTCAAGTAACGGAGCACGAGAGCGAAGCGTGCAGAACTGGCAGCTCAGGTGGAATGCCTCAACAAATGGTCGTTGGACACACCGATGTATCCCAGATATTAATATATGGATATCTAGAAAGCACGGCGAGGTGGATTTCTACCTCACACAGTTTCTGAGTGGTCACGGATGCTTTAAGGAATATTTGCACCGATTCAATCACGAGCCCAACAACATATGCGATCACTGCGGCGGCGATACAGTAGAAGATGTTTACCATGTATTTTTCGAGTGTCCTAGGTTCTATAGCTCGAGATGCAAACTGTGCAGAATATTTGGAGAGGATTACACTCCTGAAACAATTGTTGGATGCATGCTACAAAGCAAGGTAAAATGGTCAGCGGCGTGCGATGTAATAGCGGAAATAATGAAGTGTCTACGAAGTCTTGAAAGGCTACGGCGCAGCAGCGAACATTGAACAGTCGAGTTGTGTGGGTGGATAACAAATTGCTAAGGTGGAGGGGATCGAGCTGAGCACGTATTGAATGCAAGGCCTCCGTACAATTAGCGGCGTGAGAATGATAACATAAGAAAATACCGTAATATATGTAGGTAAATGTAATAGCAAACCAGGCGACGGATTGGAGACAAGGCCTCTTCAACCGTTCGAATACTGCCCCAGGCGAAGGAATAAAGCACGGATTGGAGACACGGCCTCTTCAACCGTGCGACCAAAAGCAGTCAACATACACGCAACAACAAACCTACGGATTAGAGACAAAGCCTCTCCAACCGTAGAAACAACGAGTATGAGGGTAAACGTCACACATGCAATCAGAGTTTATACTCGGATTGGAGAGAAGACCTCTCCAACCGGTGGAAGTACGAGGAAAGCCCCGTTACGTATTGTGGAAAAAAAAAAATTCAAAAAAAAAAAAAAAAAAAAAATTTCTATTTATACATATATAATTTATTTACAAATATATACATATGTAAAAAACAAAACCCTACAATACAAGTAGTCGAACGCACAAGCATGCCACAAGCACTATATGCACAGTGGTTAAGGTAGGCTTGCAAATATTCGTAGAAGTGGTATGCGTCAAACACATTCAGGTAGTAAGCAGGGCGTGTCAGTCCCAGCGTTAACCATACCGCGGCACTATCTAAGTACAGCAACGTGACCCCGAGAGACGTAGAGCTTAGTGCTCAACCTACCTCCCGACGGAATACTTGACGGTAGTACCGGGGGGTAAATGGTACTCAGACGGTAGGAGGTTTAGGGCGGTTAAAGTCCCACACTGACTATGAGGCTTTCGATGCTTCCTCCTCGTAAAACAAAAAAAAAAAAAAAAAAAAAAAAAACCACACGCACTGCATTTTTTGGTAAAAATGTTCCTTTTGTTTAAACAATTTTGCTGATATAAGAAAGGAATCAAGTATTTGTTTTTTATGCAGAACGAATGTAAATATTTCATAGTTTTATTGCAAAGAAGAAAAAATATTCCAATCCAATCCCAATCTGCAATATAAAAATAAGTCGCTGAATTGTGAAATAAGCGCGAATCTCGAGAACGGTTTGACCGATTTCGCAAATTGTTTTTTTAGAGTATTCCTCGAGGTACGGGGATTGTTCTTACGGAGAGAAAAATTCTAAAAATTGCTTAAAAAAGTCTAAAAACTCCACTTTTGTAGTAAAAATT
Source organism: Eurosta solidaginis (assembly GCF_040869045.1). Classification (NCBI taxonomy): domain Eukaryota; kingdom Metazoa; phylum Arthropoda; class Insecta; order Diptera; family Tephritidae; genus Eurosta; species Eurosta solidaginis. The sequence goes on along the minus strand of NC_090324.1, from coordinate 33,406,219 downwards.
CATAATGTTTTTGTTTACACAGCTATAAATTCAAAAAGGTTTGATCGATTGAAATATTTTTTCTTTGCAATAAAACTTTGAAATATTTACGTTCGTTCTGCATAAAAGAAATACTTGATTCCTTTCTTGTATCAGCAAAATTGTTTAAATAAAGGTAACATTTTTACCAAAAAATGCAGTGCGTGCGGTTGTTCGCTGGCAACTGTGCGCGCAAATTGCTTTTCAGTGATGCATGTTGCGACAAATACGTACATATATATGGCATTCGCTGCTACCTACTTTGGGCGTAGGTTAAGGACAACTGTGCGCGCAAATTGCTTTTCGGTGATGCATGTTGCGACAAATACGTACATATATGTGGCATTCGCTGCTACCTACTTTGGGCGTAGGTTAAGGATATGTATGGGTGTATGTTTGTATTTTCATTTTATATCAGCTTGACATACATATGTATGTACATATTTATGCGTGTTGCCAAGTTAGTGCAACATAAATGGTTAAGACGCAAACGTCATTATAGCTGTGAAGTTGCAATTTATTTTGCTCTGTTTATTTTGCGAGTTTTAAGTTATAATACCTAAATTATGATACTAGTTTGTGACAAAAATAAGTGCGAAAATCTAGGGTTCATTTTAAAACAATTGGTTTGCTTTGAAAAGTTCAGATTTTGTGAATTTTAAAGTTTTTAATCAATTTTTTATTATTCATTTTGTGTTTGCCGAGTCATTGTGCATTTGTGTTTTTGTTGCAATTTTGTTTGGCGTCTTTTCACCTTGCAATTGTTTTTGTGCGCACTCTTTTTGTTTTCTCGCTATTTACCATTTACTGTTTTCGCAGCTGTTTGCGCCGCTTTTTAAGTGTCAAGTGACAGTGGACCTAGAACTACTAGCTCCCGCTAAGCTCCCAAACTTTCAGAGTTGCTTTTATATATAACCTTTCTCATTATCAGTGCTATTTCAAGTGTTTTTTCATTGTAATTTACAATCATATCTTTACCATTTCTATAGGTATTCTTATACTAGCCTATTTTTTATTATCTTTCTATAAAAAAATTACTTGCATTTTCAAAAACTGTCAGGTAAAAAGCGAATCCGAACGTTTTGTCGCGATGGGATCGCCCATAGAAAGAGCGCGGGACTGACGGCTAGAGTTGTTGACACTGTCAATGATGGGGAGAAGGGAGTACGTTGGTCATGTATTAAACGCAGATCAACTGAAATTGACCAACTTAAACTGTTCAGACAAACTTGAAATGCGTTTTCTGAAATTGCTAAAGAGTTTTCCATAATCACTGAAAAATGCAATCAATACGATAGTTTGTTCAAGTCTTTCAAGTGTTTGGATGAGTTGCCGCATTGCTTAAATAGAAATAAAGACAACCGCGATAATAAACAAAAGCGCTCTGAAAATTCACGTAACGCTTTGAATCTCAATCCTGCTCAGAACATTAATCTTCCGCAAGTGGAGCTCATAGACTTGGCTTCCCCTAATCGGCAAGCTGTGGTTCCATCCACTTCTAAGGCCGCGGAAAAAACCTTAGAGTTTCAAGCTGTAACTTCTGAAACTGTAACTTCTCAATCTGTAACTTCTTATTCAGAAGCACCGGCTAAGAAGCTGGTTGTATTCCCGCTAAAAAAAATCGATTTTTGTATCTCGCTTTGACAAAGACACTTCCGTTGAGGATATCAAGTCTTATGTCACTTCGAAAATTAAGGCTGACGGCATGACTTTAAGAAAATTTAAATTTAATTACGAAAGAAACATTTCTTCGTTTAGAACTGATATCTACTCAAAAGATTTTGATAAACAGCGCATTTTGGCCGCCAGGGGCTTTTGTTCGCGAATTTGTGCATAAGACTATTGAGATTACTCAAAATGTAGTAAAAATTCCTCCGCAAAGTTCCGATCCAAAAAACTGCATTTATCATCTTGCTTAAGCATTTATTTTCAAAACGTTAGAGGCTTTAATACTAAATTAACTGACTTTATTTGAAGACCATTCACTGTAACTATAATATTATTGCTTTTACCGAGACATGGCTGAAACCCAAAGTTTTAAATTCCGAAATTTTTTTGCGGTGAGCTCCAGACCTATAGAAATGACCGCTTAAATAGGACCGGAGGTGGTGTCTTGCTAGCTGTACATTCTTCAATTCCATATAAAGATGTCAATTTACCCGAAGTTGATTCCATCGAGTTTAAATGCATCCGAATCTTACTAGGCCAGGGTCATATTTACTTAGCCGTTTGCTATGTTCCACCGTCTTCTGATCCATCAGAGTATATGCCCCATATTTCACTGTTACAAACAGTCAATTTGATGATAACGCCCACGGACTCAATGATTGTATTAGGCGACTTTAACCTGACACATATATCATGGAATACCGTTGATCACAATATTGTCCCCGTATCATCCAAGATGCATAACAATGACTTTTTGGATGGAATTACTTATCTTTGCCTTAATCAGATCAACTTCTTTCCGAATAAGTATGGAAAATTCTTACACTTAGCATTTGTTGATGACATATCTAAATCCTCTATAAATCGGTGTGAATCTCTTGTTTTGCCCGAAGACGTTTACCATCCTTCTCTTGAGATAACTTACGAAATCATTAGCAGCTAAGTCGGCTGCGCTAACAAAACACGTGTATCTACCAGGTGCTTTGATTTTTCCAAAACTAATTTTAACAATTTAAATTAAGAGCTTTCTGAGATAACGTGGCCTCGATATAAAGAGGATGTAGAGCAAAACGTTTTACATTTTAATAAAACCATTTATACTTTATTTGAAAAAGCATGTGCCCAAACGCACATTCTCGTACACTGAACCATTGCAAGCCTGGTTTACTAAAGAGCTAAATGCTTTAAAAAATAAGAAATAACGTTTATTCAAATTATATAAGAGAACCGGTTTACATTCTGATTATGCGCAGTACGCTATTTTATTTTGAACTTATAAAAAGTGTTATAAAGCTTACAAATGTTAAACTAAAATAAACATTATTTGCAACCCGAAGTCTTTTTATGATTTCGTAAATTCCAAACGCAGAACTAACGGGTTTCCTTCCGTAATGAAGTTTAGAAATAGCATTTCCAGCGACAATCAAGAGATTGCAAATTTCTTCGCTCAATTCTTTCACTCTAATTACTCTGCTGGTTGATACATCACCTACAAATAATCCATATGAGCTCCATTCTAGTAACTCAATATATGTTCCACATTTGTTGCCTGAAGTTGCTCTATTACCTAAAAGAATCCTTCAAATACGGTCCCGATTTGATCCCAACATGTTTTCTTAAAAATGTGCGGAATATATTTACCAGCCCCTTACTGATCCGTTTAACCTCTCTTTAAAAAATGGCATTTTCTTTATAAACGATATTTCCACAATTATAAAATATTCTAAAATTGTTCGTAATTTGTGTAAGCTGTGCTCATAGCGAATTAATTTTATCATCACAAACGTGTTATTTTTTAACAGAAATAAATGATTACAAGTGATCAATATTTTTCGTAAACAAAGTTTAAATTATCACGTACATTTATGAAAATAGTTGCAAATGTGTTCATTGAGGTTTTCTGAAAGGACAGTAAAGAAGACTAAAGGAAAGGAAAGGAAAGAAAGAAAAGAAACTGAGAATCAGATCGAGTTCGATGAATATAGACTGCTTGATTTCCTTCCAGTTTGTGACACAGATATCACCGCACATTCAATAGCTGGGGCAAGTTTTCACTCTTTACATCTGACTCGCTTTTGCTTATCTCCTCCAGTTTCCGTTTACGACCAGCCATGTTGGAACTACCAGGACCGGTGCTGCAATAACGAGCAATGTGACCTGGGTTACCGCACTTGAAACATTTGATTACACCATTATTCTTCTGTTGCGTTCCTTTTAAAGCTTCTAAAATTTCGTCCACCCACTCTGGCCTTTCTACTTCCACACGGCGTGCTTTGAAAACTGGCTTACACAGAAGCGATGCTGTTTTCTGAATAAGAGCATGTGATACCGTTTCTGCGAATTTTGGCTTTGGGTTTGCGTATGTAGCTCGCTATATTTCGACGTCCCGTATGCCATTTCTAAAGCCCTTAATCTTTACCCTTTCAATGTATTCCACGGGTGCGTCCGCATTCGCTAAATGTGCCACTCTTTCAACATGCGACGCAAACTCTTGCAATGTTTCACCAGACCCCTGGAAGCGGTTCAGTAACTCCATTTGGTATATCTGTCTCCTATGCTCAGTTCCGTATAGTCTCTCTAGAGCGCCCATCAATGCTTCATAACAGTTCCGTTCGCCCTCTGGAATGGTTTGTAAAATTTCAGCTCCAGGCCCTTTCAATACCACAAACAATGCAGAAACTTTATCATCCGCATTCAGTTGTTCACTGCTGACGCCTTTTCAAATTGTAGCTTAAAACCTGGAAAGGAACAGAACCGTTAAAGGATGGTCTTTACCTTTGGATTGCTTGCTGAAACAGCTGGGCAATTCAGTTGTAACTGCTCCACACGACCTTTTAAATCATCTACTTCTGCATGAAATTGAGCAATTTTTGCATCCTGCGCTTCCAGTTTTGATGATACTTGTTCCAAAATTTCTGCCCACATTTCAGATATACGTACCTCTTGCGCTTCCAATTGAGATGCCATATATGTCCTTTGGTCTTCCAGTTGAGATGACACTTGCGACGTCATATCTGAAATACGTGTCTCCTGTGATTCCAGTTGGGATTCTATATATGTCTTCTGTTCTTCGAGCTGTGCTGACATATTTGTGGATATTTGTGATGCGTATCTCTTGTGCTTCAATCTTGGATGTTATGTGGTTCTCCTGCGATTCCAGTTGGGATGCCACTGTTGATGTATGTGCAGATATTGCAGCCAAAATCGTGTTAAAGTCTGTGCTTGTAATTGTCTGCGATTTTCGTTTTTCTCTTCAATTTTCGATTTTGTCTCGTCGACATCAAGATGAAAGACATACTCTTCCACGTTAGTTCCTTCTGCTTCCATTGCTTCTCGTAGTCGTGCCTGAACTTCGAATTTAATGCCGGTTGTATTCAATCCACGGCTCTCCAACTCCTTGCATACAAGTCGCTGCTTAGCGTCGGCTTAGAGATGATAGTATCCTTTAGTGTTGCTAATATTCTTCACAGCGGGGAGCAGTATCCGTTTACAGTTGTTTAGCCCATAAGCGTCACACTCACCAACTCACGTAGCGATCAGCATGCCTGATCGACAGCGTCGGTTTGCCGGTGCGACTGACCAAACATTATTACATAGTTAGGTAATAAGAATATTCTGCTGACTAGGTATATAGAAATAGAATGTAGTTATTTTAAGTGTGTAAGTATTGTATGAAAATATGGTAATATTATTGTAAGTAAATTTCCTACAAAAGAGAAAGTAATCGTTAATAAAGAATCAATCGGGTTTCTGCGCTGAGCATAAGCGCTCAAAGAATTCACTTTGTTATGTTTGTTTTGGCAAAAACATATTACATGGCGATCCTGCCAGCTTAGTTAATATATTATATAAAAAAAAACATAATTCTTCATAAAAGTCAGGTCTTGGTGGCCGCCGCAGAAATCGCATGACATACAAAGGTCAAAGATATTGCTGAAAAATAGGAAAAATATGAAAAGAAAATTCAAAGATACAAAAATCGTTTGCCTCCGCTGTACCTTCCTTCCGCTAACTAGCTGAACTACTACTAATAATATAAACTACCTTGCTCTTCCGTCAATCACAACTCCTAAATTTCTTCATAATTAGTTAAATATTTCGTATTATAAATTTCCGTACAATTAGCTACAGATTTTTGTTTGTACCAAGTTTAATTAACCCTAATGAAATGAAATAACAATGAAAAGCTGTTATTTAATAGAAATAATTAAACGTAAGAAATAACAAAAAAAATATATATATATATATAAGTATGGACTGCTTCAGTTAGGAAACCTCGCTTTTAGAGAGGTCATAATTTTGAGAAAAATATTATTACTTTAGCCACAGGTAGAATACGAAATACTAATAAGAAAACATCTTTTATTCTAAATAGAATAGAATATAGTAATAAACAATATTTTTACTACAAACTCCCCTACAGAATAGAAAATAGTAATAGGAAATATTTTTACTTCAACCTACACATATAATCCATAAGAATAGGTTTAAACCAGTATAGAACATTTACTAGTAACATATATGATTTGAAAAAAAAAAAGAATCAAAACAATCACTGCCTATAGTATTCCAATTTATGCGTCATTAAAAATGTAAACAAACAAAGAACAAAAATACGAAATATAAAGTCATGTTGGCATCAAGTTACGGCTACCTCATAATAATTTGTAAACACATGCCGATTTTTAATTGAGTCTACGCTTTTAAAAACCGGCTGTGCAAAATACAGTTAAAATTCTGATATGTAAAAACAAATGTCAATAACACTTGATGAAAAACATTATTCATAATCATAAGCACTCAACCATTGAAAATTAATACAAAGAAAAATTTACAAGCAAAAGAACAAGAGAAAAAAATATCAGCAAAAATCACACATGTTAAGCAAATATAAAAATATATAAAAATAAATAAACAAACTCTTCACTCTCAATATCAAATTACCGCAATACAATAAATAACAATAGAAAACTAAAAGCAATTACAATTTTGTAAACTCTAAATGGGCCATTAAGTCACTTTAAGAACCACATACAATTGTTCTCAAGTGTATGTGACCCTTCTTAAAGGTGGATGGTGTGGCATTACCACAATACAAGATATTTGTATTCATGTACATGCCAGAATAAGTCCAGATTGTAATGCACAAGTAAATGAATTTCACTTTCGACCACACACGAATGACTCATAGCGACACAGTCATAGTGGCATAGATAAGTTATATTGAACCCAGCGGGGAGCCGTATCAGCTTACAATTGTTGAACCCATAAGCGTCACACTCACCCACTCACGTAGCGATCAGCTTGCCTGATCAACAGCGTCAGTTTTTCGGTGCGACTGACCAAATATTATTACATAGTTAGGTAATAAGAATATTCTGCTGACTAGGTATATTGAAATAGAATGTAGTTATTGTGGCGGTGATGGTGTGGGTGGTTATAAATCAAGTCGAGTATCGATTCGCAGAGTTGCATTGGGGGGATCGCAAACAGATGCGAAAAAGTTAGGCATCCTGCCTAAACATGCCGGCCCCCTTGCGATACGCAACATCGTTTTCCGCTAATGACCTCCGCTGAAACGAGAAAAAACTGAATATAAGACTTACACACTAAACTTAATCTATATGAGGAGTTCGCCAGCTTCGCGGGTGGCCGGGAACACTTCCCGACTTGCTCAGCATGCCACCTACGCTAGGATGAAAAGTTAACGGTTATGAACAGATATAAATGAATATTTCTTGCCTTTGGATTATATATAATTCTTAAAATATATAGAGTCCATAAAGTAATAGTGCTGGACGAAGAGGCCGAGGTCTCCGTTCCAGACTGGAAAAATTTTGGTTTCTCCTTTTGTTGAACGGAGAGGCCGAGGTCTCCATTCCAGATTCACAGGTTTTTTTTTTTTTGTTTTTTTGTTTATGTTTTCCTGGGCTGGACGAAGAGGCCGAGGTCTCCGTTCCAGCGTCTAACATATCGTGTCGCTCTCAGGGCGACTGTAGCATTTTATAGGTGTGCCGGGGCGAATGGCCGTGAGGTTGGTTGGGTGCTGCGCATTTTCGCTACAGTGCATATATTTTGTAAATGATGTATTCTATTATCAGTTGGTGCTGTCGGAATGGACGTGATTTCGAGCAGCTGATGCATAGTTAACTAAACCAGTAAGATTGCGGTGTGTGGGAGGTTGGAACAAACGTGGTTCCAAGCCACCCGCGCAAAATTACTTGTTTTGGTGATAAGCGTGGGAGGTTGGAACGGACGTGATTCCAAGCCACCCAACCAAATCATGGCGTATTTAAATTAGTAGATATTTATCATTGCGTTGAGCGATTCACCCTTATCACTGTCTTTGCGGCGCTTGGAAGCGAAAATTTTTCTTTTCAGAGAAGCGTGAGAAACCAACCAAATGAAGCATTTAATTTTGTGCGAAAGCTCATGATATCGTGTCGCTCTCAGGGCGACTGTAGCATTTTATAGGTGTGCCGGGGCGAATGGCCGTGAGGTTGGTTGGGTGCTGCGCATTTTCGCTACAGTGCATATATTTTGTAAATGATGTATTCTATTATCAGTTGGTGCTGTCGGAATGGACGTGATTTCGAGCAGCTGATGCATAGTTAACTAAACCAGTAAGATTGCGGTGTGTGGGAGGTTGGAACAAACGTGGTTCCAAGCCACCCGCGCAAAATTACTTGTTTTGGTGAAAAGCATGGGAGGTTGGAACGGACGTAATTCCAAGCCACCCACCCAAATCATGGCGTATTTAAGTTAGTAGATATTTATCATTGCGTGGAGCGATTCACCCTTATCACTGTCTTTGCGGCGCTTGGAAGCGAAAGATTTTCTTTTCAGAGAAGCGTGAGAAACCAACCAAATGAAGCATTTAATTTTGTGCGAAAGCTCATGACGAATAGCGAAAATCGTAACCCAATTCCAAAATCTACCAACTGCATGTACTGATGAAAATCCACCAACTGCATATGTTGTTTGAAAAGTCTAGATGGTTTAAACTGAATATAAAGTATAATTTTACCAAGCAGAATTGTATTATTTTTTCCTTCCCTGACGTGAATTTGCAGATGGGCGATGCGTTTTCCACGACGCGTTCTATCTGCACGTACCATTATGCTAAATGTAACATGCAACCCTGTCGTGTATTTATTGGTCAGCTGATAGCTGGTATGGTGAGTTGGTGGCGTGCGAATATATGTATTTGCTTGTCTTTGAAAAACAAACTAGGTCACTGGGGCAAAAGCACACTAAGCCAGTAGAAACAGTTGACTTTTTTCAATTTCGGGACTTATTTTTTTCATTTCGGGACTCTTTAACTTCGGGACTCGGATTTCTTGTACCGAAGCCTTAATCATGACTGTTTGTAATGTTTGTTGTTGGAAACAAAAAGTCCTGCCCCCACCTAAAAAACCAAAAAAAACGAGCAGTACCGACGGCAATCCAAAAAACAAAAAAAATTTTTTTTGTTTGTTTTTTTTTTTTTTTGTAAATGAGAACATAATTATTTTTAAACGAGGTGTTGGCCTTTATTTTGGTGCTTTAGTATTTTTTGGGACTGCTCGAAGCGTCAGTATTGGTCAAAAAGCCGATCCCGATTTTGTTTCTTTTGCGGGTATTCGGTACCAGCGTGCGTCATTTGACGCAGCACTAAAAAATAAGCAAATATATGTACATACGTTGGTATAAGTATACCAACGTCCAGTGCACGGACTTTACCGCATTGGTAGCTTTGCCAACTTTTTGACCATTTTCTTTTTGTGCTACTTTATCACCAGATCCCAAAAAATCTTCCAACATTTCAATCTGTTCGCATTGAAACTAACTACTTTAATTGCCGAGCACCTGCAAATGCTTTAGCAGGTGATGTTGACCAACTCAGTAAATTTAGGAATATTTTTGAACAAATTTAAAAAAGGAATAAATTTGTTGATGAGATAAACGTGTGTGTGTTCGAATATTTTTCTGCGCTATTTTCATCAGTTTTTTTTTTTTAATAATTTTGAACGAAAATAAAAAGTTTTAAAGTAACGATAACCTGCGGAAATCGGTTATTTGGTGGCAGTAAATTTGGTACGTTGGAAGATTGTTGTTGGACTAAGGCGTTTCTGTAAATTTTTCGCCAGTATTTCAAGCTCACAATACGGGAAAAAGCAAGTAGCATATAGGAATAAGCTAAGTCTATACAAATTCCATATATTTTGTTTTGTGTACATGTATAAACTGTAGCTATTGTTTTCTGGAAAAAAAAAACACATCTCCCATCTTCTAGCACTATTTTCATCTTTTGCTACCAACTTTTTTTTCCTTTTAAAAATTTCGCGCACTGGTAAAGTATAAAAAAAAAATACTCGCGAACGTTTATACATACCTATGTATAGAATGTAAATTCCACAGAATTGAAACAAACGGTACATTCGACTCATTGCGCCGTTGCTTCATTCTTGTCATTTTTTCGCGTGGTTGGAGTACAATATTGGTGATCATTGAGGAAGAAATATGGTAAGTAAATTTTTATACTTTGTAATTTAATATGTCCCTTTTATTAATTAATTTTCTTTTATTTTTAGGTTGCTGGCGTAGAGATCCCGGAGGAGATGGAGCTAATAATTTGTTTCGTATCGGATTTTGTTTTATTTTAGATATGTAACCGGAATCGCAAAAGAGGTCCTCCAACTGCGGCGTCGGCCGCGCTGTCAGTTGTCACACTTTTGCGATGCCCATTTATGCACTTATGAATGGATTTTTTTCTTTCCAGGTTGTGTGGCAAAATGTTGGCTTCTGGGGGGGGGGGGATAATTTTCAAGAATATAGCACAATCTATTTATTCAGCCGGACAGATCGGGAAATCGCACTTTATTACCCAATACACCTGAGGGGATTATCGAATCTGATGTGTAACGAAGCCATTCAGCTTCCAAGGCACCAATAGCTGAAGTAGATGCCTACTTCTATTTGTTGTTGCTAGTCAAACTAATTGACGAGGGTGATTTAAACTATGCATCAGTGTGTTCTGAGGCACTTATATCCAAACTTGCTGGACAAAATCGACGTACTTTGGATTTGATTGGAGCTCTATCATATTTTTATCACTCTGGCGTGACTGAGCTTAGTAACTCTTTGGAGACTATAAGAGGCTTTCTTCATGCACGTTTACGTACAGGAACTTTGATTTTATTAATTGTTTACTAAGTAACTGCTTGCATTATTTTCTCTATGATCAAGCTGATGAGTTGGTTAAGAAGTCTGTGTTTCCAGTTTCGGCTAGCAACAATGAATGGGTCAGATGTTTATCCTATTTGGGACGCATAAAGCAGCAAAACTCGAATATAGCGATGCTCATAAGCATTTAGTGCAAGCTTTATGAAAGGCGCCACAAAACACAGCCGTTGGCTTTAGGAAAACCGTACAAAGGTTAGTTCTAGTTGTTGAGATGCTATTAGGAAATATTCCAGAACGACAAATATGCAGGCAAGTTGCATTACGGGAATATTTAGCCCGGTACTTTCGTGTACACAAGCCGTACGTTTAGGAAAACTAACTACTAGAAATATACCCCTCATCGTGCTGGTGGCGTCAATTACTGTGTGGGCAATTAAATTATTTGATGGCGCTTATCCAGCAATGTTTGGTACGGGACTCATTGTAGCATGGATTTATTTGCGCTTCTATCAATGGCATCCCAACGGAAGTGGTGAGAGTTCTGAGAGTTTCCATTTGCCAGTTACGCAACCAGTGATTAGCATTTTGGTAAAGCCAATTAAGGTAGGCTGCCTAAAACTGAGTGTGGTTGAAACACCAGCACCGCCACGCTCATCCTCGCTCTCCAGTTTATCTTTATTGTCTATACAAATGCAATCCTTAAATATTGTATGAAAATATTGTAATATTATTGTAAGTAAATTTCCCACAAAAGAGAAAGTAATCGTTGATAAAGAATCAATGGAATTTCTGCGCTGAACATAAGCGCTCAAAGAATTCACTTTGTTATTATTTTGGCGAAAACATATTACATGGCGATCCTGCCAGCCTAGATCAGAATTAGCAAAACTGCTAAAGATCTAGCTGGTCAGAGGAGTTTGTCGCGTTATTAAACAAGCCAAGTCATGTCTTGGTGGCCGCTGCAGAAATCGCATGACATATAAGATCAAAGATATTGCTGGAAAATATGAAAAATATGAAAAATATAAAAAGAAAATTCAAAAATACAAAAATTTTTGCATCCACTGTACCTTCCGTCCGCTAACTAGCTGAACTACTACTAATAATATAAACTACCTTGCTCTTCCGTCAATCATAGCTTCTAAATTTCTTCATAATTAGTTAAATATTTCGTATTATAAATTTCCGTATAATTAGCTACAGATTTTTCTTTGTACTACGTTTAATTAACCCTAATGAAAGGAAATAACAATGAAAAGCTTTTATTTAATAGAAATAATTTCAGTTAGGAAACCTCGCTTTTGGAGAGGTCATAATTTTCGGAAAAATATTTTTATTTTAGCCACAGGTAGAATAGGAAATACTAATAGGAAAACATATTTTATTCTAAATATAATAGAACATAGTAATAAAAAATATTTTTACTACAAACCCCCCTACAGAATAGAAAAGAGTAATAGGAAATATTTTTACTTCAACCTACACATATAATCCATAAGAATAGGTTTAAACCAGTATAGAACATTTACTAGTAACATATATGATTTGGAAAAAAAAGAATGAAAACAATCACTGCCTATAGTATTCCAATTTACGCGTCGTTAAAAATGTAAACAAACAAAGAAAAAAAATACGAAATATAAAGTCATGTTGGTTTCAAGTTACGGTGACCCCATAATAATTTGTAAACACATGCCAATTTTTAATTGAGTCGACGCTCTTAAAGACCGGCTGTGCAAAATACAATTAAAATTCTGATATGTAAAAACAAATGTCAATAACACTTGATGCGAAACATTATTCATAATCATAAGCACTCAACCATAGAAAATTAATAAAAAGAAAAATGTACAAGCAAAAGAACAATAGAAAAAAAATGTCAGCAAAAATCACACATGTTAAGCAAATGTAAACGTATATAAAAATAAATAAACAAACTCTTCACGCGCAATATCAAATTATCGCAATACAATAAATAACAAAAGAAAACTAAAAGTAATTAAAATTTTGTAAACTCTAAATGGGTCATTAAGTCACTTTAAGAATCACATACAATTGTTCTCAAGTGTATGTGACCCTTCTTAAAGGTGGATAGTGTGGCATTACCACAATACAAGATATTTTTATTCATTTACATGCCAGAATAAGTCCAGCTTGTAATGCACAAGTAAATGAATTTCACTTTGGACAATACACGAATGACTCATAGCGACACAGTCATAGCGGCATAGATAAGTTATATTGAACCCAGCGGGGAGCCGTATCCGCTTACAGTTGTTTAACCCATAAGCGTCACACTCACCAACTCACCAAGCGATCAGCATGCCTGATCGACAGCGTCGGTTTGTCGGTGCGACTGGCCGAACATTATTACATAGTTAGGTAAGAAGAATATTCTGCTGGCTTGGTATATAGAAATAGAATGTAGTTATTTTTAGTGTGTAAGTATGTAACGTAACGTTACAATAACGTAATTCCCCCTGTATTTCCTTATTCACCTAAACCTGAACCTCCCTGTACTTATTTTGCTATAGCATAGCCAACAACCACTTCTTTTATAGCATATTCAACAACCAACTAAATTGCGAACCAATGAAAACCACAATAACGGAGCGTTGAATTCTCAACCAGTTTGTGTCACCACCCATATAAACACTGAATTTGCATTTTTGCAATTCAGTCCTCGCAGGTGAGCCAGAGGGAGTGGTTGTCTTTTTAAAGACAAAATTGCCACTCCTGCTAGCCAGCTGAGTGGAGGGGGCGCTGTCATGGCGCGGGTCACCCTTCACCCAGGTAACGACGAGCGGGGCGGATGCCTTTGTGCTATTGCCACCCGCCGCCCCCCTGGGTATTGAGCGGCCCGACGCCTTAATGACTATGTCGCCCCTCCCCCTCAGCTCTGGCTTCGGCCAGCTGAGTGGAGGGGGCGCTGTCATGGCGCGGGTCACCCTTCACCCAGGTAAGGACGAGCGGGGCGGATGCCTTTGTGCTATTGCCACCCGTCGCCCCCCTGGGTGTTGAGCGGCGCGACGCCCTAAAGACTACATAACCCCCTCCCCCCTCAGCTCTGGCTTCGGCTAGTTGAGTGGAAGGGGAGCCGTCATGGCACGGGTCACCCTTCACCCGGGTAAGGACGAGCGGGGCGGATGCCTTTGTGCTATTGCCACCCGTCGCCCCCCTCGGTGTTGAGCGGCCCGACGCCTTAATGACTATACCCCCCCTCCCCCTCAACTCTGGGTTCGGCCGTGAGTCGATTCGTGCGCATAAGGGGCTACCGCTGTGCCGATAGGGTGCACTTCCCCTCCGCGCACGGATCGATCCACGGTGTATCGGCTGGTACAGCCCCGCCCCCCTTACGCACCTTCTATAAGCGTGCAACTAGGGAGGCGGGGGTGTCCAGCAGTGAAACCAGCACTAACGAGTCCTCGCAGTCTCTTCCGCAGGTGACTGACCCCGCGACTACCACAGCTGCCGAAGAAGAGCGACTAGAGATCCCGTTGCAGCCGACCGACCAATACCAGCCCGTTGGTACGCCTATCCGACCCCGCCCGGAACACGCAGCCGCTGTCCAGGTAAACCCCGTCGCCGGCCTATTTTCTCTCTCTCTCTCTCTGCCCTGGTACGCGCTCCGTAGCCCACCGCCGCTGCCGTCGCACCGTCGCCCCTCTGGTGCCACCGCTGCTACGACGACCGTTGGCCGTTCGCCATCCTACCGCCGTTAAGCCGATATATCCGTCCCGCCGCTGCTACGACGACCGTTGGCCGTTCGCCATCCTACCGCCGTTAAGCCGCTGCATCCGTCACGCCGCTGCTACGACGACCGTTGGCTGTTCGCCATCCTACCGCCGTTGAGCCGCTGTATCCGTCCCGCCGCTGTTACGACGACCGTTGGCCGTTCGCCATCCTACCGCCGTTGAGCCGCTGTATCCGTCCCGCCGCTGCTACGACGACCGTTGGCCGTTCGCCATCCTACCGCCGTTGAGCCGCTGCATCCGTCACGCCGCCGCTACGACGACCGTTGGCCGCACGCCATCCTACCGCCGTTAAGCCGCTGCACCCGTCACGTCGCTGCTACAACGACCGTTGGCCGCTCGCCATCCTACCGCCGTTAAGCCGCTGCATCACCGTCCATCCAGTTCGCTGGTGCCGTCACTTCGTCTATACCGCTACACCCATCCGTCCGCTAATACTGTCCGCCGTCCAGCCACTGCGCTCATACTACTGTACCAATCCGTCCGCTAATACTGTCCGCCGTCCGGCCGCCGCGCTGATCCCGCCGCTGCTCCCGGACAACCGTACCATCCCGCCCGCTGCTGCACCGCCGCCAAACCACCGTACCGACCCCTCCGCTACTACTACGCCTATTAGCCACAGCCTCCATCTTTGCACGGAAAGCTGCTGTCCGCCTAATATCCCCAGCCGTGTGTGCGTGCGTTCGTAACACATAAATATCGTGTATTTATTCAGTAGGGGTTTGTGGGACCTTTACTCGACTCTGGATTGACTGAGTGTTACCCCAGCCTTAGACAAAACCCACCTCATAAATGGCGCCCGAGCAGGGACCCTCCTCCGCAGATGACCGTGGAAAAACAACTACAACCACCACCAACACTGCCGGGGCGGATTCGACGAACGCACCGCTAGAAACAACACACACACAGGCTCCGGAAGGCACGCTGCTGAACACCGACTCGCTCAATTGGATCTACCTACTTAGGAGGGAGAAGCTGATCGAGGAGTGTAAGGAACACCGAATCGACGTGGAAGGCCAAACCGTAGCCGAGCTGCGTCGCGCACTGAGTACTTACGTGCGAGCGAAACGCGCCAGGAAATCCAGTGAAGACCTGTTGAAAGAGCTGGAACGAGAAGTGAACGAGGAAGAGGGGAAGTTCGCTACCCCAGCCAACAACAAAGCCGATCCCTTCAATCCAGATCCACAGCCCACAGCCGCACGGAGGAAAGGGAGAGAACGCATTACCAAAACGAGACGAAATGAGCGACGGTGAACTTATGAATACCGTTCGCCGCTGGGACTTGCACTTTTCGGGGGAGGAGTCACTGCACGAATTTCTTGAGAGGATAGAGGAGCTTGCCGAATGCTACCGCATCCCCGTCGACCGACTCCTCCCAACACTGCCGGAGCTTCTACGTGGGAAAGCACTGCAATGGTACCGCGTCCGTAAGCAACACATACACCGCTGGAGCGATCTGCGGAGGGAGGTGCAACATTTTTTTCTACCTAAGCGACACATACGACATTTGTAAGAGGCCATCCGACAACGCAAACAGCAAGGCCGAGAGAAGGCCAAGGACTACATCCTCGCACTGGAAACGCTGATCCGCCAACACCCGACGATGTGCGAAGAGAATCACCTCGAACGGATCTATGATGGTCTACGCGTGGAATATCGCCTTTTTGTCAAACGCAGCGAGGTTAGGACGATCGAGGAGCTCCTGGAGCTAACGGAAGAGTATGAGCTGTTAAGAGGCGAGGAAGCGAAACAGGGAAAAATGGTGGCCCACAGCCTATACCACCTACCCATGGAATACGACAGCAAAGAGTGCTGTTGGCGCTGCAAGGAACGCGGACACCACCGCTTCCAATGTAAGGGCCCCTGGAGGAAGTTCTGCTCCCGGTGTGGCCAAGACAACATCCTCTCCAGGGACTGCCCATGCCCTCCGACGAGCCCAACTACCGAGAACGCACCCCGAACGCCGTCCAACGCTATTAAAGGAAGCCGCCAAGCACCGTACGTCCGACCAGAGAAGCCGAGGGAACCACCCGCCAGCAAGTCAACCGCAAAAACACAAGTAGATGGCCGATTCTATATACCAGTGGTCATCGAGGACATGAGCGTGCGCGCACTAGTGGACACCGGCGCCACCCTATCCTATGTAGATGACACCGTACGGAAACACCTAGAAAAGAACAACATCAAGGCACGCCCCAACAAGCGAAGTATCCAGCTGGCAGACCAAACGTGCGTCTTTACCTCGAATTCCTACCCGGCAAGGATTGTGTATCAAGGACGAGCCACAGACGCGATGCTGTCCGTTATCCCAAACTTGGCCGAACAGGTAATCCTCGGAATGGACTTCCTAAGAAAGAGGGGAATCATCCTCACGCTGGATGGCCAGCCGCTAGAGGCCACCGTGACCAAGAGAGCACCCGAACTGGATACGCTATGTACATTGACGAGCCGAGACCACCTGAGCGACGAACAAAACACGGAACTGGGAAACTTCCTGGCGCATCACCAAAAGCGGTTTGGCGAAATCATCGGACCAAGCACTGCAGCCGAGCATACGATTCGTCTCAAACACAACCGACCGCTGAAGCAACGATACTACCCCCGCAACCCGGCCATGCAACAAGTAATCAACGAAGAGGTAGACGAGTTATTAGCCGGAGGAAAAATAGAACCATCACGAAGCGCGTACAGCTCGCCAATCGTGCTAGTCCGCAAAAAACAGGGCACGTGGAGGATGTGCATCGATTACCGTCAACTCAACGCCGCCAGCGAACCAGACACTTACCCGTTGCCGCAAATTGGAGCCATTCTCGACCAGCTGAAAGAGGCGAAATTCATCTCGACCATTGACTTGAAGAACGGCTACTGGCAAATCCCGCTCGCCAGAGCATCCCGACCATACACCGCATTCACGGTTCCTGGCAGAGGGTTGTTCCAGTGGAAAGTCATGCCATTTGGCCTACACTCTGCTCCGGCTACCTTTCAACGCACTCTGGATTCGATACTTGGACCCGAACTCCAACCAAAAGTTTTCGCCTACCTGGACGATATCATCGTATTGGGAGATACCTTCGCAGAACACTTGGCGATCTTGAGGGAAGTGTTCGAGCGCCTACAAAGACACAGGATGCAAGTAAACTTCGAAAAATGCAGCTTCGTCCAGCAACAACTCCATTACCTAGGACATATCATCAGTTCGAAAGGAATTCACACCGATCCAGCAAAAGTATCCGCTGTACAGGAGATGCCCGCACCGAAAACGCTCAAAGAGCTCCGCCGTTTTCTTGGACTCGCGTCATGGTACCGCCGCTTCGTGGCAGACTTCTCTACGCTCGCCGCGCCGCTTAACCAACTGCTGAAAAAGGGACAAGTCTGGAAATGGGAGGCGCAACAAAATCACGCTTTCAAAGCTCTCAAGGATAAGCTCTCCAGCGCGCCAATACTTTGTTGTCCGGACTTCTCTCGACCGTTTTTTCTCCAGACCGACGCGAGCGGAGAGGGCCTGGGCGTCGTGCTCTATCAACGCCATTCCGACCACGAGAATGTAGTAGCCTACGCCAGCCGAAGCCTAACCCAGCTGGAAAAGCGATACTCGGCCACCGAACAAGAATGCCTCGCCGTGCTATGGGGTATCCGTAAGATGAGATCGTACCTGGAGGGGTATCACTTCACCGTCATCACCGACCACCACTCACTAAAATGGCTGCACTCACTCCAAAACCCCTCTGGACGTCTGGCAAGATGGGCACTGGAATTGCAACAATATAATTTCGAGATAGAATACCGGAAAGGAGCACAGAACGTGGTAGCCGACGCACTCTCCCGCTGCCCGCTACAACACGCCGATGACGACATTTTGTACACCATAACCAACGGAACAAACGACTGGCACGAGAGGAAAGCAAGACAGGTGCGGGAAAAACCTCAAGCACATCCAGATTACCAGATCGTCGATAACCGACTCTTCCGCCACATTTCCCCGAGAAATCAACTCTCGCGGTCACCGCAATGGAAGCTGTGCATCCCAGACGACCGACGAAAGGACGTACTACAAGAAGTCCACGACGCCGCCGCCGCCGGACATCTCGGGGTGAAGAAGACGCTTAAGAGAGCACAACAGAACTATTACTGGCCCGGGATGTTCCGCGATGTCCTCAAACACGTTCGGAAGTGTATCAGATGCGCAGAATACAAAGTCGAGCAAAGACGCCCAGCAGGATTGATGGCAACCATGCAATCATCACGACCGTGGGAAATAGTAACCGCTGACTTCGTAGGGCCACTACCCCGTTCCAAGCAAGGAAATACTTGCCTCCTCGTCATGGTGGACAAATTCTCCAAGTGGGTGGAGTTGATCCCAGTGCGCCAAGCGACAACGGCAAGCGTAATCAAAGCACTCCAAGAAAGAGTCATATACCGATTTGGCTGCCCGAAAACCCTCCTCACAGACAATGGCAAACAATTCGTCGGGAAGGCATTAGCAACGTTTTTAAACGACCACCGCATCGATCACAAGTTTACGGCAGCCTACGCCCCGCACGAAAACCCCACCGAGCGAACCAACCGAGTCGTGAAAACCATGATGGCTCAGCGATGCAAGGACGACCACCGCACCTGGGACCAGGAGATACCGCAAATAGCATTCGCGATAAACACGGCCAGCCACGAATCTACAACAGCATCAGCAGCAGAAATCAACTTCGGTAGAGACCTTACAGCACCGCAGCAAGTGCGCACGGAGGGAGCAGTACCAGCAGAGCCACCAACCGTACCACCGTCCATCACCAAGTTGTGGGACGAGATAAAAGGGCACCTAGCCAAAGCTTCAAAGCAACATAAAAAACACTACGACTTACGCAGACGGCAATGGAAGCCACGTATAGGCGAGCAGGTGATGAAAAGGGACCACCCACTCTCATCTGCGGCAGACAAATTCGCCCAGAAGTTAGCACCAAAATTTTCCGGCCCGTACTTGGTGATGGAATACGTTTCGACGAACACGGTAAAATTAGGCCACCCAGAGCAACCAAAGCAGCAACGTGCACACGCGCACTTGCAAGACTTAAAGCCGTACAAATCATAGACAACCCGTTTACCTCTTCATTGCAGGAACCAGACCGTCCAATATGAGTCGAAAACACCGGCAACCCATACCACCGGACTCACCACAACCAATACGGCCGTGGCGCCCACCGTTTGAGGCAACATTATGGCCGGCGAACAAACCAAAAATCCAAAATATACAAATTTTTCACGGCCCACCAATCTACGACCACCTAATGGCCATCAGGGAACAGGAGTTGGCACCAGAGAAAGGAAAAGCCGACCCGCACGCAAAACAGGTGCCCACAGAAAAGGCAATAAATGAACGGCCGGACCCAGAGGAGTCTATTAAAGAAATTACGCCAAAGCAACAAAAACGGGGCGACACCGAACACAACCAAACAGGGAAAAAAACATCATACGACGAGGGTGACCCTGATCCCGAACAGTTCTTCAGAGAACTGAAATTAAAGCGCTCGGACCACAAGGACAGGAAGAGCTATACGTTCCGCTGGAAAACCAAACGGGTCAAGGTAAAAATAATAGACAAAACACAGGCGACAGTTTCACTGATGGGGAGAAAAAGGGTGGTACCAATCGAATAAGACACGAAGAGGAGGCCGAAAAATATATCTTTTCTTTATATACACTTATACAATTTACAAAACTGTTAGACTTAAGACATAAATGAATTGTGAATTATGTTTCAAATAATAAGGAAAAAAAATATACTACAAAAACAAAAAAAAAAAAAAAAAAACAAAAAAAAAAAAAAAAAAAAAAAACTTATAACAAACCAATATATATATATATACATATATCTACATAACATTATACAGGGAACAAGAGAAGTACGACAACGGATACAGTTTAGTACGACTCCATCCCCGACAAAAAAAAAAAAAAAAAAAAAAAAAAAAAAAAATTGTAAAATGAAAAATAAATTTTTTTTATACTTTTTGCCATTAAAACCTGAAATGTTAACATTAACTCTGTTATATACATAAGTGGAATGACTCTGTATATTTTTGAAAAGAATAATAATTTTTAAATAAAGTGCTTCGCCCACACGCACACCGGCATAATACCTAGGCCATGCCTGGAGATCCACCTTTCCCCAAACGCAGCTTTCCGTCAACCGAAGTGGGAGGGGGACTGTAACGTAACGTTACAATAACGTAATTCCCCCTGTATTTCCTTATTCACCTAAACCTGAACCTCCCTGTACTTATTTTGCTATAGCATAGCCAACAACCACTTCTTTTATAGCATATTCAACAACCAACTAAATTGCGAACCAATGAAAACCACAATAACGGAGCGTTGAATTCTCATCCAGTTTGTGGGTGGTGACCCATATAAACACTGAATTTGCATTTTTGCAATTCAGTCCTCGCAGGTGAGCCAGCGGGAGTGGTTGTCTTTTTAAAGACAAAATTGCCACTCCTGCTAGCCAGCTGAGTGGAGGGGGCGCTGTCATGGCGCGGGTCACCCTTCACCCAGGTAAGGACGAGCGGGGCGGATGCCTTTGTGCTATTGCCACCCGCCGCCCCCCTGGGTATTGAGCGGCCCGACGCCTTAATGACTATGTCGCCCTTCCCCCTCAGCTCTGGCTTCGGCCAGCTGAGTGGAGGGGGCGCTGTCATGGCGCGGGTCACCCTTCACCCAGGTAAGGACGAGCGGGGCGGATGCCTTTGTGCTATTGCCACCCGTCGCCCCCTGGGTGTTGAGCGGCCCGACGCCCTAAAGACTACATAACCCCCTCCCCCCTCAGCTCTGGCTTCGGCTAGTTGAGTGGAAGGGGAGCCGTCATGGCACGGGTCACCCTTCACCCGGGTAAGGACGAGCGGGGCGGATGCCTTTGTGCTATTGCCACCCGTCGCCCCCTGGGTGTTGAGCGGCCCGACGCCTTAATGACTATACCCCCCTCCCCCTCAACTCTGGGTTCGGCCGTGAGTCGATTCGTGCGCATAAGGGGCTACCGCTGTGCCGTTAGGGTGCACTTCCCCTCCGCACACGGATCGATCCACGGTGTATCGGCTGGTACAGCCCCGCCCCTCTTACGCACCTTCTATAAGCGTGCAACTAGGGAGGCGGGGGTGTCCAGCAGTGAAACCAGCACTAACGAGTCCTCGCAGTCTCTTCCGCAGGTGACTGACCCCGCGACTACCACAGCTGCCGAAGAAGAGCGACTAGAGATCCCGTTGCAGCCGACCGACCAATACCAGCCCGTTGGTACGCCTATCCGACCCCGCCCGGAACACGCAGCCGCTGTCCAGGTAAACCCCGTCGCCGGCCTATTTTCTCTCTCTCTCTCTCTGCCCTGGTACGCGCTCCGTAGCCCACCGCCGCTGCCCTCGCACCGTCGCCCCTCTGGTGCCACCGCTGCTACGACGACCGTTGGCCGTTCGCCATCCTACCGCCGTTAAGCCGCTGTATCCGTCCCGCCGCTGCTACGACGACCGTTGGCCGTTCGCCATCCTACCGCCGTTAAGCCGCTGCATCCGTCACGCCGCTGCTACGACGACCGTTGGCTGTTCGCCATCCTACCGCCGTTGAGCCGCTGTATCCGTCCCGCCGCTGTTACGATGACCGTTGGCCGTTCGCCATCCTACCGCCGTTGAGCCGCTGTATCCGTCCCGCCGCTGCTACGACGACCGTTGGCCGTTCGCCATCCTACCGCCGTTGAGCCGCTACATCCGTCACGCCGCCGCTACGACGACCGTTGGCCGCACGCCATCCTACCGCCGTTAAGCCGCTGCACCCGTCACGTCGCTGCTACAACGACCGTTGGCCGCTCGCCATCCTACCGCCGTCAAGCCGCTGCATCACCGTCCATCCAGTTCGCTGGTGCCGTCACTTCGTCTATACCGCTACACCCATCCGTCCGCTAATACTGTCCGCCGTCCAGCCACTGCGCTCATACTACTGTACCAATCCGTCTGCTAATACTGTCCGCCGTCCGGCCGCCGCGCTGATCCCGCCGCTGCTCCCGGACAACCGTACCATCCCGCCCGCTACTGCACCGCCGCCAAACCACCGTACCGACCCCTCCGCTACTACTACGCCTATTAGCCACCGCCTCCATCTTTGCACGGAAAGCTGCTGTCCGCCTAATATCCCCAGCCGTGTGTGCGTGCGTTCGTAACACATAAATATCGTGTATTTATTCAGTAGGGGTTTGTGGGACCTTTACTCGACTCTGGATTGACTGAGTGTTACCCCAGCCTTAGACAAAACCCACCTCATAAGTATTGTGTGAAAATATTGTAATAGTATTGTAAATTTCCTATAAAAGAGAAAGTAATCGTTAATAAAGAATCAGTCGAATTTCTGCGCTGAACATAAACGCTCAAAATATTCACTTTGTTCTTATTTTGGTAAAATTATATTACAGTATATTTAGTTATGTGTATGTTCTGTGTGCTTATTCAGAACCGAGGGTGGGTTTTACTCATCGATTTTTTTGGAGCGTTAATTTCTTTGTTACTATTTGTGGTTTTGTGTGTGTCTGTTGTACCTGTGTGATTACTTTGTTTATTGTAAACAAGTTTCTTGCCAATAAATGCTACTTTGTACTAGGAAGACAATTGAAAAGGAAAATCCTCTCTCGGCGAACGAAAATCATACTCTACAAGTCACTTATCGTTCCCGTGCTGCTATATGGGGCAGAAGCATGGACCATGACAACAGCAGATGAAGCGACTTTGGGAGTGTTCGAGAGAAAAGTTCTTCGAAAGATTTATAGACCTCTACACGTTGGCGATGGCGAGTACCGAAGAAGATGTAATGATGAGCTGTACGCGCTTTACGCAGACATTCACATAGTCCAGCGAATTAAAACGTAGCGGCTGCGCTGGCTAGGCCATGTTATGCGAATGAAAGATGATGCTCCGGCCAAGAAAGTGTTTCTATCGGAACCCGCCTATGGAAGCAGAGGTAGAGGGCGGCCCCCACTCCATTGGAAGGACCAGGTATAAAACAATTTAAACTCCCCTGTTGTGACCAATTGGAACCAGTTGGCGGAACGAAGTAGCGACTGGCGCACCTTGCTGGATGGCCATAACCGTTTAGACGGTTAAGCGCCAATTAAGTAAGTAAGTATGTAAACAAGCTTTAAAGGCTCGAATATTGTGTCAGAAATTGTGTTTATCTGTTCGTTTATTATTCCACAGTCGAATGTTTTCTGTTTGTAGGTTTCCATGTTTTCGAGTACGTTGAGACGTCGGCCTTTTACTTGTATGTGAAGAACCCTAACTGTTTTATTTATGTTTGCTGGGGAACATTCATTTTCGACCATGTGATTCACAAAGTTAGACTCTGGTATAATGTTTGGATTCCGTGTTTTTTGTTGTAATCTCTAATGTGCTGTATGAACCTAGTTCTTATTTGCCGTCCTGTTTGTCCTATGTAACTATGTTGGCATCCACCGGTAAGCATGTATACGCCGTGGCTGCTAAACGGATCATCGGGATTTGTTTGACACATTATCAATTCATCACCAATAACAATTTATAATACTTGCCAGTATTGGGTAAAACTAATCTAATGTGTAAAATTGATCTAATGGGTAAAACGAATCTGATGTGCAAAGTTCCAATTCGTTAGCACCAATGGAATACGGCAACGTTCTGGCTATGCAGCTCACTTTAATCATTAACATTTTTTATTGGATTCATACCGGCAAAATTTTCATTACTTACCACTAAACTTTGTAAATCTAACTCTTTGAAACTGAAATAAAAGTTAAGTTTATGTATACAATAATAATAAATAAGACACAATCAAAAGGAAGTTTTCGTATATCCCTTGGAAATAAAATAAGGTGCTAACATTTCAGCGACCACAACATTTGATCCTGTGAATTGCTCGACATATAACTTTAATTGCCACCAGAAGGTAGGGTGCTCCATTATTTGCCGGATAACACCGAACGTACTTTGTTCCTGCCATACACGTAAGCGCTAAATCAAATTTCATTTTGTAAAGTCCAATATTGCATTCAAGCCGCAAAATAGCAACAAGGCGAAAAGTCATGCCACAACTTCATCTTCAATTTCATCATCGCGATGTTGTTTGTGCTCCTATAATCATAAGTTGATTCAATGCCCAACCATCGAACGAAAATCTCCTAATTTACTTATTTTATTTATTTATCATTAATCAAACACACAACCTTAGGTTAATTTACAGTGTTGGAGCTTACAATTAACTTAAAAATAACATTAAAAAATAAACTTCACAAGTGAATATGCTTAACAGATTTGTTTAACAGAGAATAACAAGTCTGAGGATATAATAAAATGCAAAGAAGAAGAATGAAAGAGAAAGTGCACATTGCCTTCTTATTGACGAAAATAGTTTATGAGCTCATTCTTGAAGCGCAGCGCATTTTGTATGGCTTTAAGTTTTTTGGGCAGAGCGTTCCAAAGGCGAACAGCGTAGACAAAAAATTGACGTTCAGTAACTAGACAGTTGTACTTCATAGTAGTTAAGTGGAACGATCGAGGTGATCTGTTAAATTTAAGGCGGTCCATGAGATATTCAAGTTCTCGAGATACGATGATCTTATGAAGCAGTGTTAGGCACTATAATTGTAACAGGTTATCGATTTTAATAGAAAAAATCCGCTTGACGAAAATGGAGATGTGCTCGTAACGACCAACACTATACTCATATCTGGCTATATTATTATAGAGGGCATTTAGTTTACTACGACAAAAGCTATCGGAATTGGCATAAAGTTCACATCCATACAATAAGGTGGGTAACAGATATGTTTTAGCTAACAGCAGTCGAAATTTCACTGGGGTAAAGTGTTGGGTAATCCAAAGTGAGCCATAAACCTAGCCTATTGCTCTATAAATGTGGTTATTCCATGTCAAATTCCTATTAAAAATCATTCCAAGATTTTTTGCGGTGTTTACATATCCTACGACTGAGTTATTTAATTTTACTTTATTGAAACTATCAAGCGATATGATTTTATTATAGATTACTATGAACTGTGATTTATTTGGGTTTAAAAGTAGGCCATTATCACTTGCCCACTTGTTTACATGTCATCTAAGTCAATGTTAAGATAACTAATACAACTAATAACAGATAAAAGAGGACAGTTGACATATAATTGCATATCGTCTGCATAAACATGAATATCACAATACCTCAACACACTTTGAAGGTCATTAACATACAAAACAAACAATAACGGGCCAAGAATCGAGCCTTGAGGAACACCCTTGAAAATCGGTAGATAATTTGATATGTATCATTGCACACAGCTTGTGATCGCTTTCTGAGGTAGGAGTTTATTAAATGTAAAGTAGGAGGTGAGAAATTTAACAATCGGCACTGTTAGTCAAAAAGTGAAGCGATATTATTTTGAAGAAAACGGATCTGCTCGTCGGTAGTATTTAAGATATAAACAGTTTCCCAGGGAATACTATCAACAGATTCTTCGAGTTGCACATGATTAATATGCGTGAAATCCGGGTATGAATAGGCAACTGTTTCACACTTGCGGTCGAAGTCAAATGATATAAAAATTAGGTCATGATTGGAGAAGTTTGGGACTGAAAGCTGGTCGTAGAGTTGAATATTCGATAGTTCATTAACAAAAAATATATCTAAAACAGTACTGCTAGTTTGAGTTTAATGTGTTGGCGTTATGGTATTTACTGGGAAAAGTGCAAGGGTTTGCATAGCTAAAGCAAATTTGTTTTCACGAAGTAGGTCACTATTGAAATCTCCAACAACTACAATATTATTATAATTTAAGGTACAGTCGTGAATTTCTTCTAAAAAGTTATCAAAAGCAACTTATTTGTTTGGCTTGTATGAGTATTTTGTAATGATGGTAATTTATTTCAACAAAAATGTACTCTATAGAAGAAAAGGGTTCAGATGTACAAACAGTTTTACAACATAATCCATATTTAACAAATACAGCAACCCCATCACCATGTCCGATTCTATCTGCACGATATACCCATCAACGCAGAACACTGCATCACTGTGCCACTGAGAGAACTAAATCTCAGAAACGCACACAACATCTATTTCTGATGACTCAAAAATATCCTGAAACTCGTCTATTTTAGGTGATAGGCTTTGTGCATTAAGATGACATATTTCTAAGCGTTTATTTCCTTGCCTAGTAAACGTATCATATTGTATGTGCTGTCATAGCCCTTAGAACGCATACAGCTGTTACAGTTCAGAACAACATTGACACTGCGCTTTGATGGCGAACACGCTTAACATACCTTATGAAACTCAGGCAAACGAAAGCATAAGGAAATAGAAAAAACAAAAAACAAAATAAAAGAGATTAAGAGGCGAATTGAGAATAGAGGCAGATTGATAGCGTGAATATGAAAAAAGTAAATCCACAGAATACATAGCCATTACTCTAAATTTTAAAGTTAATATGAAAATTATGGTAAATAATAAAAATGACAATAACAATAGTATAAGCTGAAGAATGTGGGAGAGATTGCTTATAGCAAGCCAATATTTATTTGCTTGTGCTCAAAAGAGTGTTCACATCTGCTCTTGTGCATACTAGCTGCGGCTCTTCATTTGGCTTACGTCTTATGTATACCTTGCCTCTGATAGAGAACGCTGAGGTTATTAATTTCTTTCTACGAAGCTCAGGTGCAAAAGACATTACTTCGCGTGTCACTTTAGGCAAGCTTTCATGTAAGTGAATATTTCCATAGCCTGGCACGTCAAGCCTCTTGCGGGATTTATACAGACCAACAATTGATTTTAAGAGCTTAGTTCGGTCGTTGGAAGAAAACAGCTTGACTATAATTGGCGCGCTTTTACTGTTTTGCTGATTTTCTTTACTGATCCGTATTCTAAATAAATCGCGCAGCGGGGGTGCTTTGCGTTGCGCTACTCTGCATAGCTTACCAAAGATCTCAGGCAAATTCTCATCATTCCTTTGGTGAATACCACTGATAACGACGTCAGTGGCGACTGTGCTATTCTGTAGCTCAAATATTTGACTACGAACCTCAGAAAGTTCACTGCGCATGATATTATTATTGGAGAAAGAGCTCTCTATTGCAGTTAATCTTGCTTCGATTGCACGCACTGATAGCTTCATGTTGGTTATCTCACCTGTTAACTCGCTGATTCTTTGCATTACACTTTCATCTGAGTTTTTTATAATTGCAGTCAGCTCTTCAACAATTGACACTCTCAGCTCATCCATTTTCCCTTGCATGTTGTTCGTTGTTGCCAGTGGCATTGTAGGAGATGCATTTGCTTTATGCGCTGGATTCCTTCGTTGTGGTTGCATCGGTGTCATGGTTGGCACAATTGGACAAAATGAACAGCAATGATGTTAAGAAAATTAAAACAGTTTAATAAGCGCACGTTTGCATAGCACAAGTGGTAATTTTTTTGCGAGGAAAACACAGCGAAAAGTGAAAAAAGTCGGAGCAAAGCGAAACACGTCCTACTCGTTCAACGACATACTCTAATGAACGCAGAAATTTCGTTAAATCTAAACAACTATGTTTCAATTGCTTAGGCACCCACTGCTCGTCCAAAAGAACCTACCGTAAGTGCAGATAACGCCATAATACGTTATTATATATCGTTTCACAAAAATCTACCAAATCGACTGTCAACCACGTAACAGCAGATTCTGATGACTTACAATCATCAACCGTTCAATCGAGTGATTTGCAGTCAAACAGTAGCGAGGAAGCTGCTGTCGTCAACTATGCCACCGCAGGAGCTTGTAAACGCTCCAATGTCTTACTAGCAACTGCACTCGTAGAAATTCAAATTGAGCACGTGCGTCACGTAGCGCGCGCATTGATTGATCCAGGTTCAGAACTGTCGTTTGTCAGTGAAAGAATAGTTCAACTTCTTCGATTAAAGCATTCACGAGCCGCAATTACCCTTCGTCGCGTAGGAGCTTCCCATGTTTCCACCACTCGCGGAGTGGTATCTGTCAACTTAACTTCATTAGCGATAAAACGATACGCGTTCAGAGTTACTGCATTAATTTTACCTAAACTCACTGCATTTTTGCCGTAGAGAGAATCAAAATCCACAGATTGGGCTCATATGAAAGGATTACAACTTTATGACCCAACGTTTAACACTCTATTCCGAAATTTTACAAGAAGGTATTCGGAAAGGTCCAATGCATACTCTGATCGCACAGGCCACAGCCTTTGGCTGGATTCTTTCTGGATCTATCGCAGAAAAACCATCAATTACTTCAGCCCGTATTCATTATTGCTCTCATGATGACGAAATAAGTAATCTCATTCAAAGGTTTTGGCAACAGGAGGAGGTTACCACCCTAACACTTAAGTTGACTCCAGAAGAGGAAGCGTGCGAGACGCATTTTCAACGGACGCACGCAGGTACCGAAAATGGAGAGTACATTGTCCGACTGCCTTTGAAACAATCCGTTTCAACACTAGGGGATTCACGAGCAAACGCAGTTCGTATCCTATTTTCTTTAAACCGACGACTGATCGTGAACCCTGAATAGGCCCGAATGTATATCGAATATTTGAACGATTACGAAACCAGTCTTCAGATGTCCAAAGTTTCTGATGGCTACGTACCTAAATCAATCATCTATTATTTTCCTCATCATGATGTGCTCCGACCATCTAGTACTACTACAAAGCTACGAGTTGTTTTTAATGGTCCGGCCCGAACAATGAGCGGCAAGTCACTAAACGACATAGTTTACACAGCGGAAAAGCCCCAAACTGATGTTTTACATTATTTCCGTCGTTACAAGTACGTTGTCTCTGCTGATGTTAAACAAATGTATCGCCGCATATTGGTTCATCAAAATGATTGGGATCTACAGAGAACACTATGGTTAACAAATGGGAACTTACTGGAATATCATCTCCGAACCGTAACTTATGGTCAACTATGTGCACCCTTCCTAGCTCTAACAGCATTCAAGCAGCTTGTTATTAACGAAGGACATCGATTCCCACTGGCGGTTTCAATGCTATCACTCGGGCGATACGTAGATGACGAATTCTGTGGAGCTGTTACTGTACAGGAGCGCATTGAATTGGTCAACCAAGTTATACAACTCTGCAACGCTGGTCAGTTTCACCTTCAGAAATGGAGTACCAATCAACCGACGATTCTCACACATCTGGAGCCCAACCTCTTGGCTACTGAAACCAACACCAAGTTTGATTCACCAAAAATTATTCGAACCCTTGGCTTAAGCTGGAATGCCGAGTCTGACAACTTTAATTTTTATACAATTTTTATTCCTATTAAGAATATTACAAAACGACACATCTAATAATGCGCAAATATTTGATCCCCTCGAATTTATTTCTCCGACAGTCGCCACTTGTTACGTAACTGCTTGATGCGGGAGAGGAGGAGTGGCGGGTTGGCATGGTAGTAGCCCGGCTGAGGCTCGGCGGCTCTGAGGCGCGGTTCTTGCCACTTCTCCTTTCCAAACAGGTGCATAGCAAAATTGAGTTCAGCCTGGGGGAAAGTATCTAAATAAACTAAAGAAAAAGAAATATAGGAAAGCGGGAGAAAACCTGTCCGAGTCAGGTGTAGCCTTCCCACCCCTCCTGTTCGCGAGATGCGAACAAAAAAAAAATAATTATCCAAAACTTTCGTTTCCAAGTGACAATTTATTGATATAAACTATTTCAAAAAAAAAATGTATATTGAAAACCTAAATACCTATCTCGAAAATGTATTCTTTCTATGCGCTTACTACTATATGAATTAAATACAATTATTACTTCTACCTATTAATACTGGCGGCCACCGTGGTGTGATGGTAGCGTGCTCCGCCTACCACACTGTATGCCCTGAGTTCGCACCCCGGGCAAAGCAACATCGAAATTTTAAGAATAAGGTTTCTCAATTAGAAGAAAATTTTTCTAAGCGAAGTCGGCCCTCGGCAGAGTTTGGCAAGCGCTCCGGGTATATTTCTGGCATGAAAAGCTCTCAGTGAAAATTCATCTGCCTTGCAGATGCCGTTCGGAGTCGGCATAAAACATGTAGGTCCCGTTCGGACAATTTGCAGGGAAAATCAAGAGGAGCACGACGCAAATTGGAAGAGAAGCTCGGCCTTAGATCTCTTCGGAGGTTATCGCGCCTTACATTTTTTTATTTTTTTTATTAATACTTAATCCAATTCCATACAATTAACTTTTCCTTTCTTTCACGTACTTTATATTCTAATTCTTAGACACGGCTAATACCTATCTAACCATTTGTGTACAAGCCTACGCATAAACATGTGTATATCTGTACGCTTGTGTGTGCGCTCACTCCCAAACAAATGTTGAACTAACTATATGTGTGGGTGTGTGCTACTTTACTCTGAGATTGTAATTACAAATGTACGTGGGTTAAGGTGTGTGTGCATACGAAATTTTTTCTTTCTTTTATGAATAACTCACCTCGTTCAGAACACCGAGTTGGTACCAAATCGTTGTTCGGAGCTGAAAGTAAAAAAAAAAAACAAACAACATATGCAAAACAATGGAATTAAGGTAACGTCGAAACGCGTCGGGAATAACAAATATACCCTGTTTTAATTTATGGCCACAAATGCTCATTTTAGCAAACCAAATATTTATAAATTTGCCCAAACAACATAATAAAGATTCTACAATTGGTGAGCAAATCCGAGATACAAAAACATCTTAACTACAGTCTTACATAAACATGAAACATTTCTTTCGGCACATCAAAACTAAATACAATGAAGAAATGCAACACAATATTAATAAATTTAACAAAAAATCAAAAAATATCGCGAAACAAAAAGAAAGGCTTAAATTTCTGCTCAAATGCAAGAACTACGGCATCACACCACCACACTTACGAGGTAAAATTAGATTCTTAGCAAACTCCTTTAAACACCAGTTCACCCGAACCCAACTACAAAGATTGGAAACCGGGTTTCTACTAAAAATATTAAACCTAGAAATTAAGGAAACTAATATAAACATTAAAATAATTGAAGACGAATTAAAATACGTAACAAATACGCTAAAACATAAATTAAATGAACACGACTATGATAATATTGCAGAAAAACAAAATAAAAATCTACTAATGAATTGGTACGCAAAATCCGTTGCCTCGGGACGATTAATAAATTACCACTCAAACCATCCATGGAAACAAAAAACCAACACAACAACGAATTTAATAAGAAAAGTAATATTACTTAGCAATGACGATTTCTGGACGGATAACATTAAAAAGATAAAGGAAATTCTATATAACAATAGCTATCCAAGTTCTCTTACGGATAGACTAATCCAAAATACTATGAACAGAGTTCACCAAAAAGATAATAACACACAACAAGATAATACGAACAAGAAATATATCGGCGTAACTTACATCCCGGGCCTTACAGATAATGAAATATTACATAAAACAATAAATAACAAAAACATTAATTACGCGCATAAACCTAACAACACGCTCAAAAAAATTTTCACTAGAACAAAAGACCCAATTAAGAAAGAACAACAAACCGATGTTGTTTACGAAATAACTTGCAATGGTAACGAAAATGAAAAATGTAACAAATGTTACATCGGTACAACAAAACGACAACTAGGTATAAGAATTAATGAACATAAGAAAGATGCAGAAAACAAAAAAACGTCGACCGGCCTAGCACAACATCTAACAAAGAGCAATCACGTAGCGGATTTCTCAAATGTTAAAATTTTAGATATTGAACGGAGAGGGAAAACGAGGCTGACGCTGGAAAGTATACGCATTCAACAACAATTACAAAACGCGATGAACTTCAAAGAAGATTTTGACAATATAAGCAGCGTCTACTCAGCTTTTGTACAGAGATGCAACAGAATGTTAAAAAAATAAACAAATGTCATTTAATGTGTGAATAATGTTGTGAAACAAATTGTATTAGTACTTGAATCAAATAATTATTAATGTTAATATAAATATAAGAAGCAAAATAAGTGATAAATGATGTGTCAGTTTCATGTTTATTGTTAGATAATATAATGTATAATGTTTAATTTATTTAATTTTATATATTTAACATTAAATAAATCCCCAAAGAAGAAGACGTAAGGTAAACGTCGAAACGCGTCGGGAACAACAAATATACCCTGTTTCAATTTATGGCCACAAATGCTCATTTTAGCAAACGAAAAACAAAAACATTTCACAAAATACTTCATCAACGCCGCGGAAAGAACACACCTAAAGAAGATCCAAACACAAATAACAAAAAACATCGACAAATTTGGCATACGATGCAACGAAGACTGGTTCATTAACAAAACGAATATCGACGCACCTCAAGAAAGTTGCTTATTACTCTCGCTTGGCACAAAGTTTGCATTACCGGTCACAAAAGGTAATTTTTCTCCAATACATCTTATCGCGCAGCTGGAACAAGGTTTACATGAGATCGAAGATGAAAAAAGTAAGGACGCAATAAGAAGCAGTATAGCTGAAAAAATCACTAGCTACCAAAGACTAAGCAACCAGAACCCCAAAGATAAGCTAATTATGAGAACTTTCGAAGACACAAAGAAGTTTTTACGTCAACACAAGGACAAAATAGTACTGACACAGGCGGATAAATTTAACAAAACGGTATTAATGAATAAAAGCGAGTACGAGGAAAAAATGACAGACTTGCTAAGTGACAGGAAAGTCTACAAAATAATTAGGAAGGATCCAACGCAACAACTAATGCGGAAAAATAATACCATCGTTAACGAGCTATACAAAGAAAATGAAATTAATGTAAGAGAAAAATTTCAACTATCATGTACTGCGGCTGTCGCGCCCAGATTATACGGTCTACCAAAAATCCATAAAGATAATATGCCACTGCGACCGATCTCATCATCTACGAAAGTAACTTGCTATAGGTTAGCTAATCGTACCGGTGCCATACTGAACAACTTAATAAAAATTTTCACTAGAACAAAAGACCCAATTCCAAAAGAAGAACAAACAGATGTTGTTTACAAAATAACTTGCAATGGTAAGGAAAACGAAAAATGTAACAAATGTTACATCGGTACAACAAAACGGCAACTAGGTATAAGAATTAATGAACATAAGAAAGATGCAGAAAACATAAAAACGTCGACCGGTCTAGCACAACACCTTACAAAGAGCAAACACGTAGCGGATTTCTCAAATCTTAAAATTTTAGACATTGAACGGAGAGAGAAAACGAGAATGACGCTGGAAAGTATACGCATTCAAAAACAACTACAAAACGCGATGAACTTCAAAGAAAATTTTGACAACATAAGCAGCCCTTACTCAGCTGTTATACAAAGATGCAAGAGAATGTAAAAAATAAACAAATGTCATTTTAATGTACCTATGTTAATAATGTTGTGCAAAAATTATATTAATACCAGAAATAAATAATTATTAATGTGAATATTTATGTAAGTAGCTAAATAAGTGTTAAGTGATGTGCCAGTTTTATAGTTATTGTTAGATATCCGAAAATAAAATTTAATGTATTTAATTTTATTTACTTAACATTAAAAAGATCCACAAAGAAGACGACGTAAGGTAACCTCGAAACGCGTCTGGAATAACAAATATACCCTGTTTCAATTTATGGCCACAAATGCTCATTTTAGCAAACCAGGAATTTTGTTCTGTTACAGGTCTTTGGCCGATTGACCGTGGTCACGGCTAATCCTATGCACAAGTGTCTTTTGTTTTTAGTTTCGCGTATCGGTTCAAAGCATGTGCACATTTATACACCTGCTACCAAAAACTCGAAATAATAAAAATTTAATCGAATTAGGATTAAAAAAATATTTCCAAAATAACCGCGAAAACCACACAGTAAAAGTGCCGCAGAGATATATTAATTAGAAAAAATAAATTTAATAAGAATTAACAGTGGACCGGCAAAGTGTTAGTTATGAATTCAAAAAAAAAAATTGGAAAAAGAATTCAAAAAAAATTATTGTTTGTGGATAAGTTCTTATACGCAAGCAAATGATTATGCCTGTGATGGGCTGGATACGATTACTCAAAAATTAGTGTGCCTATCGACAAATGCAATAATATGGTAAATGTTAAATTTAGGTAATCGAAGAAAAACTTATACAAGTTAAATTATAGAACTAATAATAAAAATTAACAAATTCATAAAATTCAAAATTTCAAGTAGCCTTTTTTTTTTCAAAAAAAAAAAAAAAACAAGTAGTGGTTGTGCGGCCTAATGTAATAAATATAAATTAAAACTGTGGTGAGTAAATAAAAATATTTAAGTTGGCGTGCGCGCTCCCGGTTAGTCGCGCTTAACTTCTCTCGCTCTCAGATTTTTCAATGATAGATTAGTGGTGCGTTGGGTTTCTGTGTAGTGAATAAATGTGGATGAATATGGCCGATGATGCTGTGCTCTAACTATGTTGCTAGCTACGTGGGTGGTTGTGCCACTAAATGTTTAGCAACAAGTTGGCGATGGTCGATGTTGCGTGGCGAAAAATGTAAATATGTGGCTAATGCAGCTGATGCAACCCGTTGCCAAAAATTTGTTGTATTGTGAATATACAAGTGTTTTGTATTACCTCTTGTTGGTTTTGTGAAGAATGTATGGTGTTGCGTGTTTTCTGTTATATGTTTGAGCTCGAATGTGATTTTGTGTGTTGGTGTTCGTCGATTCTGGCGCTAATCCGTTTGGACGCTTTCGGCCAATATAGCCTCGCTGGCTGCCCTTTTGGCCAGAAACAAATCCCTTAATTGGACGATTGACCCCTTTTGCGTGTGTGGTTGGAGTTTGTTGTTGTTTTGCGTGTTTTCTTCGACCAAATAACTTTCTATTCTTTTGTACGTTTTTGCGTGTGATTTTGTGTAACTATATGTGAAAAGATGTCGCGGCCTTCGGCTGGCTTCGTGCGCTGCAACAAGAGAACGCATATATATTTTTAAACATTTTTATTTTTAAGAATTTTTGCTTAAAATTTTTTCTGTGTTTTAAATTAAATTTAGCTATTTCGTTTTTCTTTCTTTAAATTTACAATGACTTAACAAAAAAATATTTCAATTATCTCTGATATTTCCTTCCTCTTGTTCTTCTTTTAATCTACCTTTTTTTGCATATGTGCTCGTGTACATATATATGTATATACATATGTACATGTAAGTGCACTAATGCATATTTTAATATTTATGAATTTTAAATTTAAAATTCGCTCCAATAAAACTCAAATAAAATAAAAATTCACAACAAATATTTCGACGGGAATACAATGAAAAATTGTGTTTACAACGAAAACGGTCAAAAATTAAAAGGGAGTTTTGGGCCAAAAGTTTTTAGCGTGATAATAGAGGAATGATTTTGGATAAAACTGCCAAAGAAACATTTATGAAAAACGCTAATTTCCGAAGTGGACTTTAGGTTGCACCGATTTAACGATTCAAAACTAATTTTTATCCACTTCATTTTTTTTTTTTTATGAAATTTCAAAAGTAAAAATGGTTTACGAACAACTCTCTAGTTTCAAACAAAATTATTTAAAGCAAGATTCTAAAAAAAATGTTCTACTAAAAGAAAAAGGATTTAAAAAAAATCACGGGTAAAAAAAACAAAGTTTTTTCAAAAAAAATTTCAAATCTCACTCTTTGACTTACCGGTGACTTTGCCGCTTTCTTGAGGGGATTTTTCACGCCCAGTGGTGGCGGTACTCCTTGCTCGGCGGTGCACCTAGGGATGATTCCCTGGTATGAAGGTTCACTCTTATTTTATTCGCTCGCGTTTACTTTTAGCGTGAAACCGCACTTAAAAAAACTCGCGCGCCCACACTTTAAGGTGAACAAAGCGCACTTTGAATATGAAACTTTTTGAACACTTTTGGCACTAGCTAAGACCGCGACTTTTCGATTTTTAATGCTGTTGATCAGCGGGACCCCCTTTTATACCCACTAACCCTTGAGGCATTTGGGACACCGTAAGTCACGAATCGCCTTCCTGCTTTGGTTGCACCAATCCCGCGTTCGCCCCTTAAACGGCACGTATATGCACATATGTGCAAGCAGCACTTTAACCCACTCATACAAATAATAATCCGTTTTGCTAATATCGTAAGTGGATAAGGTGGTTCGGTTAGCGGCTGCCTGTCCATCCATTCATATACCCGCTTGCGCGTAGTCAGAGAAATTTTCAAAGGCTGTCGTTACAGGCTCGCATCCGCCGATGTTGCCTGCATCATGGAACGTGTGCGTAAAAGAAATTCATAACGCAGCCTTGGGTTGGTTTGTAAGTCCAGGGATAACGTGTGGCCTCGACCCACGACTTAATGCCGGGCTTCTAGTCCGCTTCTTACCTAACATTTCACTAAAACATATAATACAAAAACATATATTTACTACACTACAAAAAATTAAATAAATTATCAAAATTCTAAACCTAACATCTCTGTGTTCTCAAGCAAAAACTAACCTAGAGTATCACAAATGGGCATCTTAATCCTATATCACAGTTTGAACTAAAACTATATCACAGATTGAAGAAAATTAGCCAGGTTGCAAATGTATAAATGGGTTAATATGTCAAGTCGGGAATGTACAATTAAATAAAAGTTAAGTCAAAACGGTATTATTACATTGGGAGGTCAATAAAACCTGAAATAATCGAGTAAATAATTATAAAAAATATAAAAATGTATGTCAATTTTCTAAAGGTCATTTTTTTCAGGTCCAAAGGTGAGTAATAAATAATATGCAACATTTAACATTTACTAACATCATGCCACAAATATGCCTTTAGCATGGTATACACCGATTCTGTTTCCACTAACTTCACCGAGTTCATACATCGAGTTACCTTTTACTTTAAGTACTGTGCATTTTACTTGTTTTGGGGTAAGTTTGGGATTATAGTTGTCGATTTGTGAACTCTGTTTAAAATTTCGGTGGTATACCACTTGTCCAATCTTAAACGTCACATCCCTACCTCTAGTGTTATATACCTTCATGCTACATTCGTGGGCTAACCTCAGCTCTTTCATAATATTATTTCTAATCGACTGAAGCTTATCTGATGTTAACTCTAGCTCGCAGTCCACATCATTGACTGCCCCTAATTTTAGATAAAATTCGTACGATGCACCATGTTGCACCATTGGCATACCAAAGAGCGCATAATACGGTGATGTGTTAATCGCCGAATGGATGACGCTTCGTAATGCAAAGGCCGCATCACTAATGTGTTTTTGTCCCAATTTTTCTGGTTTTCGCCTACATACGACCCCACAACTATTTGCAATATTGATCGGTTGACCCTTTCTGCCGCGTTGCCTTGTGGCGAGTAGAACGCCGTCCTTACATGCGTCATACCGTATCTTGCTAAAAATGATGTAAACATTTCTGAAACGAACTGCTTGCCATTGTCAGAGTGTACATACTCCGGTACACCAAACACGTTAAAAACATCCTTTTCTAAAAATTTTACAACTTCAGCTGAGGTTGCCCTACGCATTGGTTTCAAAAACACAAATTTCTAAAAGTGATCTAGACACACAAACACGTAAACATTACCATTACATGTACGTGGGTATGGACCCATAAAATCTATAAATAAACGTTGAAAAGGGCGTTCAGTAACATGTTGTTTTCCCATCAACGGTTTGTGGAAAGCATTTTGGGTTTTGTTGCCTTTACAGATATTGCAACTTTTAATATAATTTTGTACATCTGAAACAAGTCCTGGCCAGTAGTATCTTTGACGGATGCGCGCAAGAGTCTTTTCTATACCTCCATGACCTGCAGAAGGCGAGCAGTGCGATGCTTCCACCAACCCAGAACGAAGTTCAGTCGGTACCCAGAGTTTCCAGGCATGGTCTCCTTGAAGCCCTTCACCCTTGTCAAATTGCGTCCGTCTATAAACGAATCCATCAGATACGCACAGTTCCAGTAATTTGTCTTTGTTCGATGTCACCGTGTCTATGAGTTCGTGCTACTAAGTCGTTTTAAAGTAAGGCGAATTTACGTCGATGTCCAGCATTCTGTCGTTAATAAAATTTCACTCATGTCGGCCCTGAATAGAGCATACGGAACTACATTTTGGGTGCCCTGACGGTACTGGATGTCGAAATTGAAGCCTTTTAATTTTAAACTCCACCTTGCCAGCCGGCCAGATAAGTCCTTCTGACCCATCAACCACTTCAAGCTGGCAAGGTCAGTTATTACCGTAAAGGGCAATCCCTCGATATAGGGCCGGAACCTCTTTATACTCACCACCGCTGCATAGCACTCTAGTTCTGTGATACTGTAATTTCTTTGTGCCTTATTTAGTTTCGCCGATACGTAGGCAATCGGTCGTTCATTTCCGTCCTCGTCTAGTTGGAAGTGTACCCCTCCAACTCCGTCCGTGGATGCATCACATTGCACGTAAAAGTGCTTTCCAAAATACCGATGTATTAACACCGGCGCAGATTTTAGTTTTTGCTTTAAGCAATCAAATGCTTGCATCGCTTCGTCCGTCATTTTAAAAGATTTTATTTTGTGTATGTTTGTTTAATGGTGTGTTCAGTTTATACTTATATTTAAGAATTCATGAGCTTAACACCGGCTTATAATAATTGAACTTCAATTATAATTATAATAATTGAATTTCAATTATTATATTTTCTAAGAGAAACTGAAAATAAAGACACATTTACTGGCATATTGCGATGGACCCATTTCGAAAACCGCCAACGTAATCATCATCAGGCAATTTTGTAATGTTATCAAAGGTTTCACCGGGACTCGAACCGTGAATCACATGGTGAAACTGCAGTAGCCTTTAACACTAGGCCATCCTGCTGGTATTTGTTTTCATGCTTAATTCATTTTTTCTCATTTCTACACTAACAACACAATTGAGAAATTTTGTCTCTATAATGATTTGTGTGCCATGTAGATTTGTTTTTGTAAAGTTCTTCTTCGTTGCGAATGAGAAGCTTTCTAAACTCGGGCTCAGTTTTACATATTTATGTATGTTTGTTTAATGGTGTGTTCAGTTTATACTTATATTTAAAAATTCATGAGCTTAACACCTGCTTATAATAATTGAATTTCAATTATTATGTCTTCTAAGAGAAACTGAAAAGAAAGAAACATTTACTGGCATATTGCGATGGACCCATTTCGAAAACCGTAATGTAATGTAATGTTATCAAAGGTTTCACCAGATTCGAACCATGAATCACATGGTGAAACTGCAGTAGCCTTTAACAACTAGGCCATCCTGCTGGTATTTGTTTTAATGCTTAATTCAGTTTTTCTCATTTCTACACTAACAACACAATTGAGACATTTTGTCTCTATATAGATTTGTGTGCCATGTATATTTCTTTTTGTAAAGTTCTTTAACACTTTACGTTGGCGGTTTTCGAAATGGGTTCATCGCAATATGCCAGTAAATGTTTCTTTCTTTTCAGTTTCTCTTAGAAAACATAATAATTGAAA
Source organism: Eurosta solidaginis (assembly GCF_040869045.1). Classification (NCBI taxonomy): domain Eukaryota; kingdom Metazoa; phylum Arthropoda; class Insecta; order Diptera; family Tephritidae; genus Eurosta; species Eurosta solidaginis. The sequence goes on along the minus strand of NC_090324.1, from coordinate 33,366,095 downwards.
TTCAATTATTATAAGCCGGTGTTAAGCTCATAGATTTTATTTTGTCTTTAGTGAGGCAGTCGTTCAGCGGTGCTGCAATTGTCGCGTAATCTTGTATGAATCTGCAGTATCAGCCTGTCATCCCTAGGAACGGTCTGAGTTGCTTCGGTGATCGGGGTTCGGGGAAGTGTCGCATAGCTGCAATCTTATTTAGATCCGTACGGATACATCCGTCGCCTACGACATAACCCAAATAAATTACTTCTTTAAAACAAAACTTACTCTTTTCAACATTTATCGTTAATTTCGCATCACGAAGACATTTTCCAACACCGGACAACACATCTAAATGGGACGAAAATTCTCGAAACAAACTAGTAAATCATCTAGGTAAACAAACAGAGATTCACGAAGACAAGCGGGGATGACCTTGTCCACTAAACGACACATTCGCTGTGCCGCGTTGCACAGTCCAAAAGGCATTACTGTGAAAGGGTACAAAGGTCTACCAGGTACAGTGAAAGCAGTTTTCTCCCTGGACTTTCGCTCCAAAGGTATCTGCCAAAATGCGTCTTTTAAATCAATTCAGATATGCACCTGGTATTCTGAAGCCGACTTAAAATACCGTCTATATGTGGGAGTGGGTAGGCGTCTTTGATGGTGCAGTTTCTTCGGGACTCAAATCCTCTTGCATCGCATCGAATGATAATTCACCATCAGCAGGAGTAAGCTCTGATACGACAGAAACCTTGGATTGTGTTGAAGACATGATCCAATTTCCGGACTAAGTGCGCCCCACCCCCTCCGTCTGGCAACACTGGCCAGTGCGTCCCAGCGCAAGCAGTGCAGCTCAGCTGTGCCTGCAATACTCACCACGCTCTCAACCAGAATTAATCAGTTGTCGTTAAACTACCCACGCAAACGCATCATCGTGCCAGCATCAATCGCCGTGTTTTTATCTCCCGATAAGGTTGTTTGGTCTCTCGCCCGCCCGCCGTCGCGTATTTGTTTAATATTTAATTAACTTCGCCTTTATTACTTTGTTCGTAGTTTAAAGTTTTTGAAGTGTGAATTACAAATATCGATACATCTCTACCAAACAAAAAATTTTACATAAAATAATACGCGAGCAAAACGTAATAACAACATAACAAACAATTTAGTTTAAAAAAAAAAGTGCCAAATTATACAAGGGGTTTTAAATAAAAATATTTACAAACATACATACATAAAAACTGGTGTACACAAAATACAAAAGAAATATAAAAAGTTAACATTAAGGTGTGAGAAGGAAAAATTTTAGAAATCAAAAATTTAATCAAAATCAAAAAAAAAATATCTGAATACAAAAAACATACCGACTCATTTGGAAATAATTTGGGAAAAAATTATTATTGAAAAATTAACAGAACTCTAAAGGTTGAAAAGAAGAGAAGGAGGTGGACATTTAAAAACAAAAAAGCGCATAGAAGTGCTGAGTACAACAAAAATATATACACAACTACAAAGTGAAACACATTAGGGTGTTGATAAAAAGAGAAAAAAGAAGTTTGGTGGAAACGGAAATAATTTTTTTAAGAAAAAGAAAAAAATATTTGAGAAAAAAAATTAAAGTATTTGAAAAAAGGGAGTTTTTTGGAAAGAAAAAAGAAAAGTTCACGTTTTATATAAAAAAAAAAAAATCAAAGGAAAAATACAAATTTTTAAATAAAATAAAAGTTGAAAAACATAATTGGAAAAAACACATACACACATCAAAATAACATCACCATTACAACAAAGACACACAACATCAAAAAAGTTACAACAACAACATTAACTAACTACACCAACAAGGAGGAACAAAACATCAACGATGAGCAATACAATAAAGGACAACACAAACAACCCACAAGAAACACACATAAAACTAAAGGAAATGTCGGAGTTAGTAATTTGTTACCCAATATATACCCCCATATATATTCCCTCCGTCTAAAGTACGGACCCAAATTCTATAAATTCCCCAATTTTTTACCCTCCGATCTAAAGATCTTGACCCTGGTTATATACCAACATTATAAAGCTTAAACGGCAAACATTTCATTTGCCTGCCCACTGGTACAAAAAAGTACAGTCCCTTACAAAATCCTTAGCTTTTTTGTGTTCAAAAACAGCGAATACATAAATTTTTATTCCCGTACCAACGGAAAACCCACTGCCCGGTTCTATATACCCAAAAAGTTCGTTGCGCTAAATATCTTTATAATTATAAAAATATATACGTATATATGTAATATATGTATATACCCACTTAGTTCGGTAATATCCCCCGACCTACATATTTTCCCAGCGCGAAAAGCACCGCTCCCCAGTTTACCCTTATATACATATATTACATAAAATGTATTTTATAAAAAACCCATAGCAATGAACTTTCCCAAATTTTTGTCACTTTTCCTAAAGTTTATTTTACCGGTGCACCCAAGATAATTTTGCATACAAATCTACAAGTATATGCACCCATAACACCCACACGCACTTGTATATATTTTTGTATAAGCCAAAAACCCACCCTCAACAAAGTAATTGCATGACCATATGTAACTACATAATAGAAGGAATCAACAAAGAAGACCATCGGTTACATATTTTGCATACATTTACTTTGTCAATACAGATCAAGTACATTGGCATTTGCAACCAAAAAGGTATTGTTGGTACACCACAGTTTACCGACAAATATATTTTACCCATATATTATATATGGAGTATTCCATCCCTTTTCGACCAATTTTGAACCCGACCCCTTTAGAATTGGCTGAAAGTTTTTCTTCTTTTTCTAGCTTACGAAAGACGTTTTCTGAAGTTTTTCAAATTTTTTCATCCAACTAAAAAAAATTTATGAATTTTTAAAAAAACACCGTTTTTGTTTTCAAAATGCTATAACTTCTTCAAAAATTGACCGTTTGGGATCGATTTTTTTTTAAATTTGTTTTTAAATGAACTTTTCGGAAAAATTTCAAAAACATTTTTAAAGTTTTTTTTTTGTAATTTTTCAGTTTTTGGAGATTTTTTGAATTTCGCCCTTTTTTTTCTCATAAAAAACTTCAATCAATTCTGCAATCATCCCCACTAATCCCGGAGTGGGCCGAGAATTATTTTTTTTTTTATTTAATTGAAAAAAAATCTCTAAATTTTTTTTTGGCATTTTTCGGAAAAGTACATTTAAAAACATATTTAAAAAAAAATGATCCCAAACGGTCAATTTTTGAAAAAGTTATAGCATTTTGAAAAAACACCGTTTTCCAACTCAAAATAAGTTTTAAATATTTTGAAAAAAACGGTGTTAAAAAATATGTTTTTAAATGTACTTTTCGGAAAAAATACAAAAAAAAAATTTAAAGTTTTTTTTTTCAATTAAATAAAAAAAAAAAAAATCTCGGCCCACTCCGGGATTAGTGGGGATTATTGCAGAATTGATTGAAGTTTTTTATGAGAAAAAACAAAAACAAAAAAAAAGGGCGAAATTCGAAAAATCTCGAAAAACTGCAAAATTAAAAAAAAACACTTAAAATTTGTTTTTGAATTTTTTCCTAAAAGTACATTTAAAAACAAATTTAAAAAAAAAAGATCCCAAACGGTCAATTTTTGAAAAAGTTATAGCATTTTGAAAACAAAAACGGTGTTTTTTTTTTAAATTCATAACTTTTTTTGAGTTGGATGAAAAAATTTGAAAAACTTCTGAAAAACGTCTTTCGTAAGCTAGAAAAAGAAGAAAAACTTTCAGCCAATTCTAAAGGGGTCGGGTTCAAAATTGGTCGAAATGGGATGGAATACTTCGAGCTTGCCTGGGAAGCGCTCAGGTCTAGGTACGAGAACAAAAGGATACTCGTCGACAACCAATTGAAGACACTGTTCAACCTGCCCACAATATTCACTGAAAACGGAGAACAAATACAGAAGATGCAGACGACAATCAACAACTGCATGTCAACCTTTAACACCCAAGGAATCCCGACAACGGACTGGGACCCAATCCTCGGTTACCTCTGCTCATCCAAGCTGCCAAGTGAAAGCCTTTCACTATGGGAACAATCCCTTAGCTCCCGAAAAGAACTCCCACTTCGGGGTGATATGAATAAATTCTTGACCAGCAGATACGAGGTAGTAGAGAGAATAAGTACCTATCGACCAGGCAAGGCGAAACCCCAATTTTCGAGTTTTACACCACAAACGGTGAATCAAAACTCGACCCAATCTAACAATAATAGAACGCACTCGTATCACACGGAGTTTAATAAAACGGCTTCGTGTAGATTATGCAACCAATACCACGCAGTCAAATCTTGCGTCAGGTTTAGGAATTTATCGGTATCAGACCGAATCAAATTTGTGAGAGAAAATAGTTAGTGCGAAAACTGTTTGTCAACGTCACACCCAAAGAACGAATGTAAAAGTAGTTTCACGTGCGTTTATTGCCAAAAGCGTCATCACTCGCTACTGCATTTGCAGCCCAAACCCCAACAATCACAACAAAATCCCAGGGCTCAAAATGCCCAAGCCGGCACCCCTAGGAGAACGAACGACGAGCGAGCCTCAACATCGAAAGCCACCGCAAGAGCCACCTCCTCCCAACAGTCTCAGGACAAAAACCTGATTTCTACACTCTTTTCGAGTAATCATGGAACCACCCTACTACCAACAGCAGTAGTATCAGTATACTATGCTGGCGAATTTCATAAAATCCGTGCCCTAATAGACCAAGGTTCACAAAAAACTTTTGTATCATCCCGTATACAAAAGCTTCTTGGTCTACCCACAAAAGAGTCTCTCCACCACATATCTGGAATGGGTGGAACGGTTGTGAAGAATGCTTATAAAGTCGGCCAAATAACATTCTGTTCGGCAGACTTAACCCAAATGATAGACGCACAAGCAATCATTTTGCCGAAACTAACGAAGTTCTTGCCCACAGTCGGAGTTTCAAGCATCGATTTCGAAGAACTGTCCCATTTACCGTTAGCCGATCCACAGTATGCGATACCATCGAAAATCGATGTGGTAATCGGCAGCGATATCACCCCGCAAATCCTCACCGAAAGGCTCCTACGAAATGTGAGTGGAACATTACTTGCCCAAAACACAATATTCGGATGGATATTAAGCGGCCCTGTAGCTGAAAAGGTATCAACCTTCAGCACTCATGTGTCGGAATGCACCGATGACCCCATCAATCAACTTTTGAGACAATTTTGGGAACAGGAAGAAGTTCACCATACCCAACAACGATCAGCTGAGGACGAATACTGTGAAGCACTATACCGGACAACCACAATTCGTGAGGAAGATGGACGCTACAGAGTCAAACTACCATTCAAATCGGAATTTCCAGCCAATCTGGCACTCAGTCAATCACCACCCGCAGCCCAACAGCAGTACATCAGCATCGAACGCACACTCGAAAGAAAACCCGAATTAAGAGACAAATATTTTGAAGTCCTTAATGAATATATAACCATGGATCACATGGAACCTGCCCCCTAACAAGAGATAATTACAGATGGTAAATATATATCATTTTATCTACCCCATCATGCTGTCATAAAACCCGACGGCAAAACCACAAAAGTGCGAGTCGTCTTCAACGCATCAAAAATGTCACATTCTGGCAACTCGTTGAACGACGTGCTTCATACAGGCCCCATACTACAAAATGACTTAGTGCTCGTCATACTTAAATGGCGACTTTATAAGTTTGTTTTTAACGGCGATATTGAGAAAATGTATCGCCAAATACTCATCTATGAAGAATATAAAGATTTTCATCGAATCGTTTTTCGAAAACACCCAACTCTGCCGATAGAAGATTTTCGACTAAAACAATTACCTTTGGTGTAAAGTGCGCGCCATATTTGGCAATTCGAACCCTACACCAACTCGCCCACGACTGTAAAGATGAATATCCCCTTGCAAAAAATATTTTATTGAACGAAATGTGTATCGACGATATTTTGTTAGGCGGTCATAATATACAGTCCACTTTGAACACCATGACTCAAGTTATCGAAGCTTTAAAATCGGCAGGGTTCCCTTTGAGAAAGATTCGGCAAATCACCCTAAAATTTTAAAACCCGTTCCCGACCCTGACTTGCTAGACGTCTTTTTTCTTAAATTCCACGATTCGAGTTCCACAAAAACCCTTGTAATTCAGTGGAACGCGCTAACCTACAACTTCACCTATACGTACGATCCACCATCAGAAGAAAACACGACTACGAAAGGCAGATTTTATCAGCATTTGCGAAACTGTTTGACACCGCAGGATGGCTATCACCAATAATGATTCTTGCCAAAATGTTGCTGCAACAACTCTGGATGGAAGGAACGGATTGGGACGAAGATCTGAAGCCCGGGGCTCTCGAAAAATGGACATAAATATACGAAAATTTACCTCACATCAGAGAAATTAAAATCCCTAGGTGGGTACAGCATTCCCCCGATAAACTCATCCAGCTGCATGGATTTTCAGATGCTTCCGAAAAAGCATTTTGTGCCTGTGTATATTTACGTGTACAAACCCATGAAACTAGTTTTTAATCCCATTTAAAAGCAAAGTAGCACCCCTTCAAACCGTGAGTCTTCCACGGTTAGAGATCTGTGGAGCAGTCTTACTCTCCAAATTAGTGAAACAGCTCCGAAGTGAGCTGAACCTACCCCAACATGAACTCACTCTCTGGTGCGATTCTGCTCTCGTACTGGCATGGTTCCAAAAACCACCCCATAACTGGAAACCTATGTCGCCAACAGGACATCCGAAATTCTTATGAACGTCGACAACGCCACTTGGAGGCACGTTTCCAGTAAGGATAACCCAGCGGATTTGGGCACTCGAGGCTGCAAGCCTCAGGATTTAGTCCAAGGTCCATTATAGTGGGAAGGACCTAATTGGCTGGTAATTCCATCAACTTCGTGGCCAAATGATATATCTCACCACCCAACTCCCCCCGAACAACGACATGCGGAAGTATTACACACCCTGCAGGAAGAAATTATAGATATACTCTACCGGTTTTCGTCGTTTTCGCGAGCGCTTAGAGTCGTGGCCTATATGTTTCGGTTTACCAAGAAAGCAAGGAAACTGAAGTTCCAGCCACGCTCAACCTCACCCACGCCGAAGTGAATGATGCCAAAATCAAAATCATCATTCAAATTCAACGGAATCATTACGGAGACACGATAGAGCTGCTTCAAACGTCAGGACCCTTTCCCAAAAAGAACACCCTTCTGACATTAAATCCCATGTTAGATGACTCAGGAATCATGCGAGTTTCCGGAAGATTAGCCTATGCCACATGTAGCGTTAATGAACGGCACCCAATTATCATACCCGAAAACTCTCGATTTTGTTCTCGTCTGTTGGACTTCCTCCATTCGAACATGCTGCACGCCGAAAAACAACTTATGATCCGAATGGTATAGCAACAGTACAACATTCCACGTTTGAACCAAAAGGTCAAAAAGCTCGTCTTCCACTGCAAAACATGCACCGTCTATAAACAGCAGATCAAAACGCAGATAATGGCAGCCTTCCCACCCTAGAGGTCAACATATTCCCTACCCTTTAATACAACAGGAGTCGACTTTGCTGGACCATTTATGGTAAAAACTTCTCCCCTTCGCCGAGCTTCGTATGTCAAAGCTTACGTTTGTGTGTTCGTCTGTTTTTCCACAAAGGCTGTTCATTTAGAAGTGTGTTCTGACCTCACCACGAATGCCTTCAACGCAGCCTTTGCCCGATTCACTACCATACGCTTCACACATGGGTGGTTTATGGGAAGCGGCCATGAAAAGTTTCAAGATACACTTCACGAAGGTAGCAGGAAACCAGAAGTTCTCCTTCGAAGAGCTCACCACCCTCTTAGTACGAATAGAGGCGGGCCTCAACTCCCGACCGCTCTCTTCTATGTCCGAAGGTCCAATGGGTCCAGGGCATTTCCTACGTGGCGCGCCACTCTTATCACTGCCGAAGCCAACTGCAGAGCATCTCACCATGGTCAACAAATGGCAGAAACTAAAAGCGCTTCACCACCAGGTCTGCACACGATGGAAGAACGAGTACCTCAAGGAGTTGCACAAGCGGTACAAATGGAAATGCCCTCAACTCAATATTCAAGTTGGAGATTTAGTCGTGGTAAAGGATGATTTACTACACCCGAGCGAATGGCGTTTGGGGCAGGTAACCACTTTACACCCTGGATCGGATAACCATGTTCGAGTTGTGGAACTCAAAACCCAAAACGGACTAATAACCCAAAATATTGCCAAACTGTGCGTGCTACCAACTGCCTAGCAGTGCTACCCCTACCTCCGGTACCCCAGCTTTCAGGCCCCTAGCAATCTGAAAAGATATATAAGCTACCCTCACCCGTGTCTGAAAAATACGAGTATTTTTTCTCTTTACCTGTCTTTACAGAACCCGCAGAACAACCGAGGGACCAAAGTGTCGCCTCTGTGGTCAACGGCATGTGTTGAGACAGTGTCGGGCTTTTTTAGCGATGCAACCGGAGGAACGATATCAGTGTGCGAAACCCACCGGCACTACCTCAACTGCCTCACAATTTCACACTCTGCCGGGGCGTGCGATTCTCCGAGCAGTTACCGAAAATGCTCCCTTGGCCACCACACTTTGCTCCATCGGGCTCGACCGAACAACAATGCTGGACGCCAGGACAGCGAGAGCCGACGCCGAAACAGGGCAACCCCAAGAGCCCGCGTGCAAACCAGCCAGAGGGCGGTACAGAGCCGATCGGCTCGGAAAAAAGACGATAAAGTACGACAATTAGTAGCCGAGGCACGGGCGGCCTTGGACAGGGTTGATGCCGCCCTTAACCCATCAACGCGTCGGACGGGGGGGAGGCATGTTGAAGACTTGATCCAATTTTCGGACTAAGTCCGCCCCCCTCCGTCTGGCAACACCGGCCAGTGCGGCCCAGCGCAAGCAGTGCAACTCAGCTGTGCCTGCAATACTCACCACGCTCTCAACCAGAATAATCAGTTGTCATTAAACTACCCACGCAAACGCATCATCGTGCCAGCATCATTCGCCGTGTTTTTATCTCCTGATAAGTTTTGGTCTCCCGCCCGCCTGCCGTCTCGCATCTTTTTAATATTTAATTAACTTCACCTTTATTACTTTGTTCGTAGTTAAAAGTTTTTGAAGTGTGAATTACCTATATCGATACATCTCTGCCAATATATCAATACCTTAAATAAAGTGCATTAGTTTATTTTAAACAGATTGGATTTGGGGCCCCCTACTGACTAGATTGAGCTAGAAGGCTTTCCAGAAATCGATCCCTAGATAGACCTCCTGTTGCAGCCCAGGCACTATCAGAAATTCCAGCTCCCGAGTACTGGAAGAGTCACTACACCAACAACCGCGGTTTCACCCCCATTGCATGTCCTAAAATTTTGACCCTGAATCGGCAGAATCAGGCTTTCCTTGCCTTCGAGTAATTTATGGGCGTTTTTCCCCAAGCAGCTAGCCCCGGCCCCGGAATCTAAGAGAGCGAGCACCTCGCGTCCACCGATCTCCGTTTTGGTGAACAAACTATTATCACCCTGTGCAGTAACTATGGTCGAAATAATCTTTTTTCTAATTCTCCAGAAAATCTTGTATTTTTCCCGCATCTTCTGTATTTTTTCGAAATTTCTCTTCTTCTGTTTAACCTTGACCTCTTCGCAGAATATTCTTCTCCTTGCTTTCTCATACCTCAACTTTCTAACATGTAAACTATCCCTAACTGGCTCAAATTTCTTCTTTTCCTCTACTTTTTCCTTCACCTCGTTTTCCCTATCTCTTTTTTAAATTTCTATCTGCCTATCTTCTATTAATCTCTCCCAAAGCCCGGTTTCCCGCCTCTGGTTTAAAGACACAAAAGGACGAATCACCTCCACACGCAAAACATTTCATAAAGTGGAAATTCGACTTGCACTTTGTGTTTTTTGCTGCCGGGTTCTTCAAATAGAAATCCACCGCCATGCCACAAGCATAACACAACATAAGGTGAAACGGGGAAGGACAAAACAATTGGTTTTGGACAGGACTAACATTTTGACTATGGACATTGGACGACGAACTTGCGACAGGACTGAGAAAATTGGTTGGGATGTTGGGTTTAGGATGGTTTTGTGTGACAGGGGCACGAGACATATTCTTACTAACTCCTAAATTCCTAATATCTTTTTTGAACGCCTCTATGCTAAACTCGCTCTCCTGACCTTCTGAACAATCTACGTTGCTGGTCCCTAACTCGCTGACTGGCTTCGCCCTAGACCTGTTTTCCTTAATTAACTTTTCCGCCCTCTTGCATTCGGCCTTCAACTTTGTCTTTGTCGCGAATGTCAGGTTGGCCAGATACGACTTTAGGTTGCCCTTAATAATTTTGATCAGCTCGTTCTCCTGGATCTTTGCCTCATTCGGAACGTTAGGTCGTGGACGTCAGCATAGTATTCGTCGAAGCTCTCTTGGGGCTGCTGCTGCCGCTCCATAATCTCGCGAATTACCTTGTAGTCTGACTCAGCCGACTTAAATTGAGATAAAATTTCCCTCTTCAACCAAAAAAAGTCAAACGACTCATCATCGGCGTGATCCTTCAGCACCTGCCAATACCACTTGAGAGCGGGCCCTGAAACTAGACAGTGGAAATCGGAAAACAACTGCTGATAGGACAACTGGTATTATTATTATTATTATTATTTATTTAATATAGTAATCTTTGAAATACATTGCTTCTTACTACATAACGAATTTGATAAATTTACATTACAAAATAGTGTACAGAAGATTTAAGAAAGCCTGTTTTGTCATTGTAAAATCAATCACAGTAGTTTCTGACAAAATATTAAATTCTCTCAAAGAGCGCACCAAAGGTGCATTTCCAGCAAATTTCGTTTTTACTTTGGGTAGATAAAATGGATAAGATACACGAAGGTTACGTCTAGGGACATTGAAACAAATTTAATGAAGAGATATGGGCAATCAACGATGCCTTGAATCATGTTAAACGTAAACGTTAAGGACAAGATAGATCTACGGCTTTCAAGAGATTGCAAGTTTATCAGTTGAAGACGAGCTGTGTAGGCCGGAACCGGGTTTTCAAAATTCAGAAACCGTAAGGCAAATTTAAGGAAAACCTTTTATACACGCTCAATCCTCTTAATCGGAAGTTCATTATAGGGCCTCCACAGGAAGAAATCATACTCAAGATGCGAGCGCACAAAGCTTGTAAATAAAAGTTTCAAGGTATATGGGTCTGAGAAATTAGTGCTGTTACGACGTACAAAACCCAGAACTGAGTATGCTTTCGCGATAATGAAATTAATGTGGCTGTTGAAAGAGAGTTTTGTGTCAAATATAACTCCTAAGTCTTTAACTTCATTAACATTTAGCACAGTAACATTTGAAATGCTGTAAGACGTAATACGTACATTAAAAATTTTCGTAAAGGTCAAAGTTATTGTAAGCGCATTCGTTCCAACCTGAAAACAAAACTTTCTACCGTCATCCCCTTTGCTGACCCGACGAACTTAAGGTGCCATTTGTCTAAATCTACTTTCTTTCGCCCATAATTGCTGGAGTGGCCGTTGCCTGTATCTGTGTGATTCGCGGTTCTGTGCTGGTTCATGGTGGCATCCCTATCTTGTCCTGGCGTGGACGTGTTTGGTGGAGGAGCTGATGCAGCAGCAGCGCACATAGATGTCGCCACATAAGCGACACGATTGCTGAGAGTGGATATATCCTCCCTTACCTTTCGCACTTCGCCCATGTGATGATTCATCTCAGAGTTCTGTTGCATCATCACCTCCATCATACGTCCTAGCTGGTCGATGCGCTCTTCTACCGATGCCTGCGTGCGCCTGCCTCCGCCAGTCCCCGCTGCACCTGCCCAGGGGTCTTGTATCCCTTCAGCTCCAACAGCTCCCTCGTCTGTGTCCGAAATTTCCAACAATCTTTCCAATTTCCGCAAAAAACTCAGCGAGCGATCCGACGTGTTTATGACAACCCTATCAGTAACCGAAACCTCTGCTTGCCCAAATACCCTAGCAGTGCAAAGATTCCAGAAGTCTATTGGGACGAAATCGGCTGGTAATTCGATGCCTGTGTCGATTTGATTGAATAAGGACCCTACCACCTCGTTCTCCAAACCCCTTGCTACGCTACGCGTAATTCGCCTGTTGCTTCCTAACAGTCCTAGAACCCTCTTCGGAATCGCCCCCTGGTCCTTGGACTTGTCCATAAACTAAGGGACTGGTATCAAAAGGGAGTCCGCAACCTGACTACCGAAAACGTAATGAAACGAAAAAATGTGTCAGACTTCAAAGTTGTAAGGAGAAAACTTGAAATCCAAAAACTAATACTTTTCCCCCAAGGTCCAAACAAATGAAAATAATTCAAACTTGGTACTTCACCTATGAATTTATTGAAAAAAACTTGAAACAAACAAGGCAAGCACGGGAAAATTCAAATATAAAGGATATGAACGTAGTATAGGTATAAAGATAATAATGATAAATGTGTAATTTAAAAAAAAAATTGGAACTTTCTTAAGCGTATATATGTATATGAATGTGTATTTGTGTATAGATATATATGTATATGTGTAAAAAAATTCAAAAATGGCAAAATTCGAAAACTGAAAATGCCATGTATATATGTACCTATGTATAGATATGTGTCTTAAATTGTGTCTATCTCAAAAAGGCCAAAAACCTAAAACTAATTAGCCTCAAAAATTTCTTTATCTGTATTTATATGTAGCTCTGTATAAGTATGTCGAACTGTTTGTAACAAAATGTGTCCAACACAAGTATTTACTACGCGAGTAAGAACTTTAAGTCTTAGCTATGAAAAGGGGTACAACTCCAAAATTTAAACAGAGATTTTTAACTAGAGTAGTATATGGACATGTGTATGTAATATTCAAAAATGTGTAGTATTCAAAAATTTTCTTTGTTTGCGTATGTACCTATATATTAGTATGTATATACGTATAAAAAATTGTTTTCAACAAAATTCAAGAGTATGTATGAATAGATCACTCTCTCAATGTAGGTGACGAGAAAGTGCGTAAAGATAAAAATAAAATTCACTTTTAATCATTGAGAATATAAAAATCCAAAAAAATAAATTAATATAAAAATACAGAATAAATAAGCAATATAGTTATAAATTGCTTGTTGAAGTTTTTGTACAGATAAAAAAACTTAAAAAGAAAAAGATCAAAAAAAAACTTCTACAAGTTGAAGTTAAAATGAAAGAAAAACCATAAAAAATCAAAAAAATCGTAATCAACAATATCCTCGATTTATACTCAAACCATTAACTGGAAAGTTGTAGTAAAAAAATTGATTGCAAAATACATATGGAGATTCCGATAAAAAAAACTAAACGAAAAAAAATGTTAAAATCTGAGTATGACTAAATATTTTAAATTAAGTTTCCAAATGAAATTTTAAACTTTCTGAAATAAATTGTAGTACTGTTGGTGCATTTGGTGTTGTCCTCGCCTGATGGACTCTGTGGGTAATTAAGTAAAGTAATAAAGTATTCTGTCCAAAGTCAAAGTCAGCTATTCCCCTCTTAATTATGAAATGTGGCACTACAGCGTCTTAAGAACTAGCCCAAGACGTGGTTGCCACAATTTCCCCTTTACTCTGTCAGTTTAATGTACCCCCTGCAAACGTACAAAAACCTCACATTCGTACGTTCCTGGACCATACGCATGGCTGCTGATGTAGCTTGCAACAAAACAAAAATAAAAAACAATCGTCTTAAAGTACTGCCGATGACTTCTGATACCACTTTTCAAAAACGTTGGAGTTCTTAAAAGGAACTCAGAAATCACCGTCAGCTCCCCCCCACTGGTTTGTCACTTAGGCACATATCGCTCGTTGCTGACCACAAGCGATGTTGCCCTCGTGACCCTGAATCTGTCCGCGAGAAGGAAAATTAAGAAAATAAATAAGGTAGTGAAAAGCTGAAAATAGTATACTGAAAAGCAAGTTGAGGTGAAAGGAAAGAAAAATTGGAAAGTAAAAGAAACGAAATATGGGGAAAATTGAAAATTACTATTGGGCTATAACGTTGGGCGCCATTGTTACGTAACTGCCTGATGCGGGAGAGGAGGAGTGGCGGGTTGGCATGGTAGTAGCCGGGCTGAGGCTCGTCGGCTTTGAGGCGCGGTTCTTGCCACTTCTCCTTTCCCAACAGTTTAATAGCAAAATTGAGTTCATGCCTGGGGGAAAGTATCTAAACAAACTAAAGAAAGGGAAATATAGGAAAGCGGGAGAAAACCTGTCCGAGTCAGGTGGAGCCTTCCCACCCCTCCTGTTCACGAGATGCGAACAGCCTTTGGACTCTACTATGGCTCCGCTTCCCGAGTAGAGTCCCCTTGAACCTGACTAATGGCCGTCAATAGTTTCCTACGTGTCTTCCATCTTTCCACTCAACGACCCCAACTTACCATCAGCTGCCGCAAGGGCAACACCTGCACCAACAACTTGAAGCCTTTAGCCAGACACGGTTTACTTATGTCTTACTTAAAAAATCAAAGTTTCAGCCAATGCATGCGAACAAAAAAAATAATTATCCAAAACTCTCGTTTCCAAGTGACAATTTATTGATATAAACTATCAAAAAAAAAAAAAAAAAATTTATATTGAAAACCTAAATACCTATCTCGAAAACTTATTCTTTCTATACACTTACTACTATATGAATCAAATTCAATTATTACTTCTACCTATTAATACTTAATCCAATTCCATACAATTAACTTTTCCTTTCTTTCACGTACTTTATATTCTAATTCTTAGACACGTCCTAATACCTATCTAACCATTTGTGTACAAGCCTACGCATAAACATGTGTATATCTGTACGCTTGTGTGTGCGCTCACTCCCAAACAAATGTTGAACTAACTATATGTGCGGGTGTGTGCTACTTTACTCTGAGATTGTAATTACAAATGTACGTGGGTTAAGGTGTGTGTGCATACGAAATTTTTTCTTTCTTTTATGAATAACTCATTTCGCTCAGAACTCCGAGTTGGTACCAAATCGTTGTGCGGAGCTGAAAGTAAAAAAGAAAAAACAAACAACATATGCAGAACAATGGAATTTTGTTCTGTTACAGGTCTTTGGCCGATTGACCGTGGTCACGGCTAATCCTATGAACGAGTGTCTTTTGTTTTTAGTTTCGCGTATCGGTTCAAAGCATGTGCACATTTATACACCTGCCACCAAAAACTCGAAATAATAAAAATAGCGGAAAACAAAATTAAATCGAATTAGGATTAAAAAAATATTTCCAAAATAACCGCTAAAACAACACAGTAAAAGTGCCGCATAGATATTAATTAGAATAAATAAATTTAATAAGAATTAACAGTGGACCGGCAAAATGTTAGTTATTTTTCAAAAAAAAATTTGGAAAAAGAATTCAAAAAAAATTATTGTTTGTGGATAAGTTCTTTGTGCGTGGCTTATACGCAAGCAAATGATTATGCCTGTGACCGACACGAATACTCAAAAATTAGTGTGCTTATCGACAAATGCAATAATATGGTAAATGTTAAATTTAGGTAATCGAAGAAAATACATACATACAATTTAAATTATAGAAATAATAAAAAAAATTAAAAAATTGGGGGGGGGGGGGGTCGGCGATTTAAGTCAACTTTTTAAGTAAGATATAGTGACCTTAAAATTTTTCATACAAACACACATACACATCTACACTCATCTACAAAAGTCATCATCACCCAGATTTTCCAGTTTTTACTAAGTTTTGCCTCGACCTTCATTATTTTCGATATTTTTATAAAAATATGTATTATTATATAACACCAACAATCCAAATATACAGTCAAGACTTTTTAGAAAATTCGGGAAAACTCCGCGAATTTTCGTGCAAATTTTTAGCTTTCAGTAACGATTTTTAGAATTTATCTCTAATTTTTCTCCAAGATATCACATTGCAATGCATATTCAGTCGGCTTTTTGGCAGAAGCGTCAGCCGATATCAAAGCTATGAAATAAAAGATTTATTTTTATGTGTGTATATCTTTTTTCATAGTAGGGCAATAGGATCACTTAACACATGTTTTCAGATTTTTTTGAACAAAGAAATAATTATCACAGCATTTTAAGACGGATCCAGACATTGCTAAATTGACAAATAAACGATTGAATAAGTAGGCCTGAACCGTGATAAAAAATAAATAAAAACAAATATATACTTGGCGCGATTTATCTCAGAAAATATTTAGGCTGAGCTTCTCTTCAAATTTGCATTTTGCCCCATTTTAGTTTTTCCTACAAATATACGGGACGGGGCTTTAATTTTTTATGCCGACTCCGAACGGCACCTGGAAGGCAGATGAATTTTCACTGAGAAGGTTTTTAATGGAAGAAACTTTTCGGAGTGTTTTCCAAACCACTCTCGAGGGGCGACCCCGCTTAGAAATGCTTTTTTGTATTGCAATGAACGTTTTTCTTAAATTTTGATGTTGCTTTTGCGCGGGTCCTGAACCCAGGACACTCGGTGTGGTAGGCGGAGTACGCTACCAGTACACCACGGTGCCGCCTGAGTTTTGAACCAGAAAAAGCAATAAGTTAAGCTTAAATTCCGGTTAAATAATTATAAGATGGAAATAACAAGTGTTCATTTTATATTGGGAAACCCCTCATTTTTTATTGATCTTGATGAAAAGGTTTATGTTTCATGAAAAATTTACGCTTATTGTGAACCCTAAACAACCTGTTGGAAAGGATATCTTATTGTTCCGTTTTTTCGGGTCGTGTATTGAAAGCTTTTATACAGGTTTTGAAACATTATAAATGTGTCAATTAGGCTTAGAGATATACGCCGCCGATAAACGCCGCCGCCGCCGATTTCGGTGGTTTTTCGCACGCCGCCGCCGAATGTCAAAAATATCGGCGCGGCGGCGGCGTCCGGCGAGTTACTATATTTTTTACTCGTTTAAGACTGTTTGGGGCATTTATTGTTCATGTCGAAAATTGGTCGGATATGGTCGAAAGTGGTATCAACGGATGCGCATCACTGCCAGTTATAAGAAACAATGTGCGAAATTTAACTCTTTCTAACTGTTCAAAACTAATTTAAAAAAACAGGCGCTTTCGATGTCAGCTTAACACGGACTTTGCATCACCCAATTCACCAAGTTATTAAAACAAAACACTAAAAGAAAAGTTATATAATAAATTTATATGCTCACTTTGCCTATCTTTTTCAAAAAGTTAATAATGAACAATGAATTCGAATAAAATGACCCAAGGCGAATATGTTTTCAAATTGTCCTCAAGTTGTTAAAATAAAGCGAGTTACCCAAAAAAGGTGCCGAGTTTTACAAAAAATGTATATTTCGATTGGCTGAAAGAATAAGAGAAATCAGCAATGCAAAATCCTTTAGTAGATTCTAGGGGCATAAAGACCCCTTTGAAATGATTCTTACCTCATACTTAAGTTGAGGACATATGTACGTATGAGAAGGTTATGAAAAATCACTTGGGCTTACATTCATACATCTTTTGTTTATATGCGAAACTATAAAATAGCGTCTGAAATGTTAATTTTGATTTTCACACTTCATGCTTCAACACCCAAATCTCCCGGTTTGACATTTCCTAAAGTTGACGGCATTGATTATAGCCTATCAACCAAGTTTAAATATCGCTTACACGCAGCAGTACCAATTCCAAAGACCGGGGTTAGGTTGGAAGTCTTCTATGAAGTAAGTGAACGAGGCACAATCCCTTCGCACGGAGCTATTCCTGAAAATTTTTAACCGATCTGTGAGATTTTGAGGCAAAAACCTCAGATCTTTCCGAAATGGCCAAAACGTTGATTTCCTTAAATACATACAAACAAAACCTGGTAAAAGTTTAGTTGAGGGGTCGACTGCTAATACGCTACCAAAAATATCGAGAAAGGTGTCAAACGACGCGTCTTGGCATCAGTAAATAATCCGAAGGCGGGAAATACAAATTTTAACTCGTTCAAAAGATATTAACGAAAACCAGAAAAATTAGCCACGGGTCCCTCCTCCGAAACCGGCGGTGGGATCCATAGTATTTCGGCACAGAACACCTTCCATTAAAAATTACTCTGGGTGGGTCCAACACCGGTTTTGAGACCAAAACTATATCCGCGCAAAACTCTTCTGCTGACAATTTTTTTTTGTGGGTACACAACCTTACAACAACCACATGAAAATGGTCGACTTCAACTGCAAATATATCCGAACAGATATAACAGTTTTCTTTTCCGCCTTCGGATTATTGTTGTCGAGGTCAATACGCGTCTTCTGACACCTCTCTCGATATTTTTGGTATCGTATTAGCAGTCGACACCTCAACTAGACTTTTACCCAAAACATTTCCTAAATATTATTTTTTTAAATAGAAAAATCAAGCTTTATAAAGTCAGAACACCGGCGCATGCCGGCGCGCCGTCTACGCAGCCGCCGCCGGTATATAATAGAGCCTACGCCGATGCCGCCGATAAAGTGATCGGCGTAAACATCTAGTTAGGCAAATTCACGACTATTTTTATACTCAGTTGAGCAGAGCTCACCGAGTATATTAACTTTGATTGGATAACGGTTGGTTGTACAGGTATAAAGGAATCGAGATAGATATAGACTTCCATATATCAAAATCATCAGTATCGAAAAAAATTTAATTGAGCCATGTCCGTCCGTCCGTCCGTTAACACGATAACTTGAGTAAATTTGGAGGTATCTTGATGAAATTTGGTACGCAGGTTCCTGGGCACTCATCTCAGATCGCTGTTTAAAATGAACGGAATCGGACTATAACCACACCCACATATCGAAAATTTCGAAAAACCCAAAAAGTGCGATAATTCATTATCAAATACGGATAAAGCGATGAAAACTTTTAGGTGAGTTGAACTTGTGACGCAGAATAGAAAATTAGTAAAATTTTGGACAATGGGCGTGGCACCGCCCACTTTTAAAAGAAGGTAATTTAAAAGTTTTGCAAGCTGTAATTTGGCAGTCGTTGAAGATATCATGATGAAATTGTGCAGGAACGTTACTCCTATTACTATATATATGCTTAATAAAAATTAGCAAAATCGGAGAACGACCACGCCCACTTTAAAAAAAAATTTTTTTAAAGTAAAATTTTAACAAAAAATTTAATATCTTTACAGTATATAAGTAAATTATGTCAACATTGGTGCAACAAAATACAAAAATAAAAGAAAATTTCAAAATGGGCGTGGCTCCGCCCTTTTTCATTTAATTTGTCTAGGATACAAAAATGTACCAATCCTTGTAAAATTTGGTAGGGTCTTAGATTCTAGGACGATAATTATTTTCTGTGAAAAAAGGCGAAATCTGTTGAAGCCACGCCCAGTTTTTATACAGAGTTGACCGCCTGTCCTTCCGCTCAGCCGTTAACACGATAAATTGAGCAACAATCGATATATCCATACTAAACTCAGTTCACGTACTTATCTGAACTCACTTTGTATTGGTATAAAAAATGGCCGAAATCCGACTATGAGCGCGCCCACTTTTTCGATATCGAAAATTACGAAAAAATGCCATAATTCTATACCAAATACGAAAAAAGGGTTTCATTCATAATTGGATTGGTTTATTGACGCAAAATATAACTTTAGAAAAAACTTTTTAAAATGGGTGTGACACTTATCATATTAAGTAGAAGTAAATGAAAAAGTTTTGCAGGGCGAAATCAAAAGCCCTTGGAAACTTGGCAGGAATACTGTCCGGGGTATTACATACATAAGTAAATAATAAATCTGGGTCACCCAGGTCCACATTTTGGTCGACATCTCGAAAACGCC
The DNA here is from genome assembly GCF_040869045.1 of Eurosta solidaginis. NCBI lineage: Eukaryota > Metazoa > Arthropoda > Insecta > Diptera > Tephritidae > Eurosta > Eurosta solidaginis. The sequence goes on along the minus strand of NC_090324.1, from coordinate 33,346,212 downwards.
TTTACATATACAATTACCACCACTCGCTTTTAAAATAGTCATTAACACCATTCATTTCATACCCATATCGTACAAGCACATTATAGAATCAACCCTGCCCCACCTTTATCACGATATCTCGAAAAGGCGTTCACCTATAGAACTAATGCCCACTCCCTTTTAAAATACTCATTAACACCTTTCGTTTGATACACATATCGTAGACACAAATCTAGAGTAACCCCTGGTCCACCTTTATGGCGATATCTCGAAAAGGCGTCAACCAATAGAACTAAGGCCCACTGCCTTTTAAAATACTCATTAACACCTTTCATTTGATACACATATCGTACAATCAAATTCTAGTGTCACCCCTGGTCCACCTTTATGGCGATATCTCGAAAAGGCGTCCACCAATAGAACTAAGGCCCACTCCCTTTTAAAACACTCATAACACCTTTCATTTGATACTCATATCGTACAAACAAATTCTAGAGTCACCCCTGGTCCACCGTTATGGCGATATCTCGAAAAGGCATCCACCTATAGAACTAAGGCCCACTCCCTTTTAAAATACTCATTAACACCTTTCATTTGATACCCATATCGTACACAAAAATTCTAGAGTCACCCCTGGCCCACCTTTATGGCGATATCTCGAAAGGGCATCCACCTATAGAACTAAGGCCCACTCCCTTTTAAAATACTCATTAACACCTTTCATTTGATACACATATCGTACAATCAAATTCTAGTGTCACCCCTGGTCCACCTTTATGGCGATATCTCGAAAAGGCGTCCACCAATAGAACTAAGGCCCACTCCCTTTTAAAACACTCATAAACACCTTTCGTTTGATACCCATACCGTACAAACAAATTCTAGAGTCATCCCTGGTCCACCGTTATGGCGATATCTCTAAAAGGCGTCCACCTATAGAACTAAGGCCCGCTACCTTTTAAAATACTCATTAATACCTTTCATTACGAATGCACCACAAAAACATGAACAAAAAACAACGGAGCAGGCAGCAGTAGGCGATGATGGAAATGACGGAAAAATAACTCTTCAACTCTTGTACAAAGAGATACTTGACCTGAAGCAAATCAACATTGATTGCCTAAATACCATGCAAAACCTCAAAGAAGAAAATGCAGAGTTGAGAAAGAGAGAGTAGAGAGAGTTGAGAATGAGAGTTGATAAGCTGGAGAGTAGATTAAACTGGAAAGAACAAGCACAGTTGGAGAATTCCATTGACGTTGTAGGTGTGCCAAATGTAAACAAAGACAATGGAAAAGAATGCGTGAAAAAAATGTTCAGCGTTGCATTAAATGTGCAGGTAATGGATGATGACATTGAAAAAATTAGCGTGAAACATTCTAATGCTAATAAAACTAGTGGTATTGTTTGCGTTAAGCTTAAGTCTATGGAAAGCAAGAAAAAAATTATGAAAGCCAAACGAACAGCCAGGAATAAGCTTAACACGTCGATATTTTCTGATGCTAGCAAAAAGAAAATTTACATAAACAACAGCTTTACAAATTACTACAGAGCTCTATTTATAGCTGCTAGTAAGGTAAAAAAGGAACGGAAATTTGAATATCTATGGATAAATAATTCAAAACTTTTAATGAAAAAAACGATAATGATAGAGCTGTTATCATAAGAGCGTTTGATGATCTTTCTGTTATCAATCTTAATTAAGTTTTATTATTAAAATAATTGTTTTATTTTTAATTCGAAATTATGAATATAAGATCTGTTCTTACGAATAACAGCCCAGTCATAAATGTCTTCAATGACTCTAATATATTAACATCAAAAGACAATACCTTTACAGTTTTGCATCAAAATGTAAGAAGTCTCAGGCAGAATTTCGATTCCTTAGTTTGCAACTTCGAATCCTTTGTTAATCTTCCCGATATTATATTTGTCTCAGAAATTTGGATTTTTTCTTATGAAATAAATGACTATGGTATTCCTAGTTATAAATTTTTTGCAAATACAAATGACTCGTATAATGCTGGTGGTATTATAGTTTTATACGTGATTTTTACGAGTGTGAAGTTACTTGCCTTAGTCTATCAAGCGCTGATGTAATAAAAATTTCATTGCAAATATGCAATGCAAATGCAAATTTCACTCACTATATTTTAAATTGTTCCATGAGGAATTATCTCTTTTTTTAAGTAGATAAAAAGCATCAAATATTGTTATATTAGGCGATTTTAATTTTGATTTAATGTGCACCAATTCTATGTTAGACATCTATATTGCGCTCCTCGCAGAACATGGTTTATTTTCCTTCATTCATGAGGTTACTAGGCCAGAATCAGGGACCTGTATAGACCATGTTTATGGTAGATTTAGTAATATTGAAGATAATATGCATGCTGGTATAAACCTTGACTTTGGAATTTCGGACCATTGTATGACCGGAATCCAACTTACTAATTTAAATGCAAATAGGCGAATTACCAATTGCGATATATTATCAACTATTACGAAAATTAATTTTTATGTTTTAAATAAATCCCTTCGCTATGAAAAATGGGAAACAGTTTTAAATGAGCCAAATGTAGACAAAGCATATAATTTTTTTATGGAAACACTTACGATGCACATAAACTACTCAAGTATCTCTATTTTTCCTAAAAGATCAACTTTAGCTCTTAAACCTTGGATCACTCAAACTCTATTAGAAAAGACCAGGCTGAAAAACACATTACGGAAAAAAAGCAACAGGCATCCGGCGAATACTAAGCTAAGAAATCGTGCGCGTCTGTTGACTAAAAGGGTAAACAAAGAAATACGTACAAGGTGCGATAAATATTTTCAAAACCTTTTTTTCATAGCGCAGGGCAACTACAAAAAAGAATGGGATGCTGTAAATAGAATAAAAAACCGTAATTCTAAAAGAAAGTGCGACTCGCTCGTATTAAACGTGAGTGGTGTAGATGTGTCGGAGCCTCGGGAAGTTGCAAATGAACTCAATGATTTCTTTGTCAACGTAGGAAAACCCTCCGATTTAAGCAGTAATCCTAAGCCCTGCACCTGCTACACAAATCCAATACATACCGAATTCCTTCCGCCGAGTAACAGTTTTTTCTTTGATGCCATTACAGGCGCAGAAATTATTAATATAATTAAATCTCTTAGTAACTCTAATTCATGTGGTAATGACAACATATCAAATCGAACGTTAAAGAGCATAGCATTTAACATTGTTGATATTTTAAAACATTTATTTAATTTAAGTATAGCCTCCGGAGTTTATCCTGCTCACTTAAAATGCGCTACGGTTATACCACTCTTTAAAAAGGGGAATAAAAATGACAAAAATAACTACAGGCCCATATCTCTTTTATCTTCAATTTCAAAAATTTTTGAGAAAGCAGTAAAAAATAGGGTGCTGTCGTATTTAATCAAAGTTAAATTTTTTAGCCCTAAGCAATTTGGTTTTATTTCCGGGCTTTCTACTGAAGATGCTCTTCTAGATTTTTCTTCCTTTATTTATGAGTCAATTGATGATAAAAAATTTTGTGCTAGTCTCTTTGTAGACATAACAAAGGCATTTGATATGGTTGATCATAGTATTCTAATAACCAAGCTTAGCTACGCAGGTTTTCGTGGTAACATTATTTATTGGTTTGCGTCATATCTAGAGAATAGAGTTCAGAGAGTTAAAGTTGAAAATAATCTAAGTGAACCCAGGCCTATAACCCTAGGGGTTCCACAGGGTTCGGTTCTTGGACCAATCTTATTTTTAATATACATTAATTCAATATTCTCTTTGCCTTTTATTGGTAAAGTAACAGCCTTTGCTGATGACATTGCCATCGCATATGGATCGAAAAATGAATTTAATATTTTTGCTGATATTAATCACGATGTTTACCTTTTAATATCTTGGTTAGCAAGGCATAAGCTCGTGGTAAGCAACAAAACGAAGTTGATGTATTTCAACCTTTGCGGGAAGGAAATACCTAAAAACGAGGTTGCCTTTCATAGTTCTATATGTATGCGGCATCGTTTGTGTTCAACTACTTGTACTCAAAATAACAAAACTGTCAGTTTTGATGAGAAAATAAGTTGTGACAGTAAATGTTTTGAGATCGAAGTCGCCTCTAATTTCAAATATTGGGGTGTTATAATCGATCAAAATCTAAGTTGGTCATCGCATATTTCTGCAATGAAATCTTATATGTTATCAGCTCTTCTTTCTTTCTATAACTTAAGAAAACTGTGTTCCAATAGAATATTGTTATTAGTATATCATGGACTAATCCATTCAAAATTACAATACGGAGTCAGTTGTTGGGGTGGTGCCTACGCTAGTAAGATGCATCCGCTTTTAATCCTTCAGAAGTATCTAATCCGAAGAATATGTAAAGCTGGTCGTTTAACACACTTTATGGAGCTATTCAAAAAATTAAATATTCTTCCTGTGCGGCACTTATACTATTTTAAAGTTTTAAAAAAAATTTTTATAAGAAGCGAGTATACGCGAAGCCCAATATACAACCTTTACAATCTGAGAAATAAGACGTTATCTCAAACAAAAGTTCCTAGCTTTCGCACCACACTTTTTCGTAACTTCTACACCATCGTATCACGTAATCTATATAACAAACTAACTGCTGAGATACGACTCATTAGAAGGCTAGTAGCGTTTCTGAGGGAAGTGAAACAGTGGCTACTTGGTTTCAATCATGAGGGCATTGAAACTCTTTTGAGACCTATAATATAAGTACCTGTGTCCATTAGCATCGATGTTTTTTTTTTTTTCTTTCTCCATTCGATGAAAGTACCTTGACATCTCTAATTTTGAATTTTTTTGTTTTCCTTACACATATTTATATCTTTTAAATTGTAAGCAATTAGTTATAATTTGTTAATATTATGCGCCCACAAGCATTTATAATACTAAACGAATGAAATGGCATTTCCTCTGCTCTTTGAATTAGCATCTAATGTCATTATCTATTTTCTTATTTGTATTTTTATTTCATATTGTAATACTCTAGAAATTGTAAATATTTACGAGAAAATAAAGACTATAAAATACAATACAATACAATACAATAAAAATTTATACCCATATCGTAGAAACAAATTCTAGAGTCACCCCTGGTCCACCTTTATGGCGATATCTCGAAAAGGCGTCCACCAATAGAACTAAGGCCGACTCTCTTTTAAAATACTCATTAACACCTTTCATTTGATACCCTTATCGTTCAAAAAAATTCTAGAGTCACCCCTGGTCCACCATTATGGCGATATCTCGAAAAGGCGTCCACCTATAGAACTAAGGCCGACTCTCTTTTAAAATACTCATTAACACCTTTCATAGAACTAAGGCCCACTCCGTTTTAAAATACTCATTAACACCTTTCATTTGATACACATATCGTACAAACAAATTCTAGAGTCACCCCTGGTCCACCTTTATGGCGATATCTCGAAAAGGCGACCACCTATAGAACTAAGGCCGACTCTCTTTTAAAATACTCATTAACACCTTTCATTTGATACCCTTATCGTTCAAAAAAATTCTAGAGTCACCCCTGGTCCACCATTATGGCGATATCTCGAAAAGGCGTCCACCAATAGAACTAAGGCCCACTCCCTTTTAAAACACTTATAACACCTTTCATTTGATACTCATATCGTACAAACAAATTCTAGAGTCACCCCTGGTCCACCGTTATGGCGATATCTCGAAAAGGCATCCACCTATAGAACTAAGGCGCACTCCCTTTTAAAATACACATTAACACCTTTCATTTGATACCCATATCGTACAAACAAATTTCAGAGTCACCCCTGGTCCACCTTTATGGAGATATCTCGAAAAGGTGTCCACCTATAGAACTAAGGCCCACTCCAATTTAGAATACTCATTAACACCTTTCATTTGATACCCATATCGTACAAACAAATTCTAGAGTCAGCCCTGGTCCACCTTTATGGCGTCCACTTATAGAACTATGGCCCACTCCCTCTTAAAATACTCTTTAATACCTTCCATTTGATACACATGTCATACAAACACATTCAAGGGTTACCTTAGGTTAATTTTCCTACATGGTGATTTTCCCTTATTTTGTCTCCAAAGCTCTCAACTGAGTACATATGTAATGTTGGGTTACACCCGAACTTATCCTTCCTTACTTGTTATTAGTTATCTTAGCTGAAAAATACTAAAAGTTTAACCACATTTAAGCAACGCTCCATATTGTTCATAAAGTACGAGCCCTCAAAGAATTTCTGCTGCATTAACCAAATTTCCAACCGGAGGAAGATAGGTTCTATCAACTACTAAGAGCTGCCCAAAGAACTATAGGTTGACTTAATTTTACAAATGTTTAATCTTTATGTAGAATTATGTATAGTATACGTCAGAGCGTCCCACAATTCTCAAAATTATGGAGATTTCTGGCGTGAATGTATTACTGTTGCCAAATAGTAACACATTAACGCGATGTAGGAACTGAAATACGCGATGGTCTATATAAATAATTTTTTTGTGACATTTTAAAAGTATTGATCATTTTTTTGTCCTTTCAAAAGGTATTTTTGTCCAGAAAAAAGATGTGGTGTAGCAACCGTGATCATGAAATAGTGACCAAGGCTGCCAAACTTCAGCGAAAAGTAAGCAATTGTTTTCTCAAATACCAGAATGGTACATTTTTCCTGCTGATTTTAAACACAGCGAAACAAATGGAAATTGGAAATGAATATATAGCTAAACTATTCATTTCATAAAATATTTCAACCAAAGTATTATAAATTGCAGATCTTGGGAGGGGGGATGATTAGGACGATCTTAAAAGCTAAAAATTTTAAAATTTTATATGCAATTAAAACAAACTTTTATAATAACATCTTGAACTAGTGACTGATTAGTAGACTGGGTCGATTTATTAACCGATATCGCGCCATTGATTTCCCGATAGGATTTGGGTTTAGGAAAAACAGTTCCACTACGCATACCCAAAAAAATAATTTTCGAGCCGGCGAAATTTCATTTTTTTTTTACTTTTTTCGACTTCGATTTTTAAGGTTTTTTTCATGACCTACTAAAAAATTTTCATTTGATTGTAAAATTTTCATGTATACCCTGTCCGACCCAAAAATGTCCGCTAAAAACGTTGTCGATATTTTGTTTTTTTTTTTTGCAAAAACTGTTATCGCCAACGTTTTTAGTGGACATATTTGGGTCGGACAGGATATACATATAAGCATTTTTTTAGTAGGTCATGAAAAAAAAAATATAATATCGGTTAACTTTCGTCTATACAAATCGACCCACCCAACTGATTATATAGCTGAAGCTTTCATCGCAGCCTACAAACGGTTTTCCGGAATCTACGGTTTATGCAAAACACTAACTAGCGGTCAAGGAACAAACTTTGTTGGCTCTGAACTTAAGCAACTTTTCAGTTCAGCATCTAGCGAGATGTCTCGCCTATCTCATTTATTATCGAAGGACGGAACCCAATGCCGCTTTAATCCACCATCTGCTCCAAACTTCGGCGGTTACTGGGAAGCTGGAGTAAAGTCGATGAAATATCACTTGAAACGCGTCATGAAGAGCTATTTATTTTTATTTGAAGAGTTTACAACAGTCTTACTCAAATCTCGACTACTGTGTAGACTTACGGATGATCCTGACGATATGAACTACCTAACACCAGGTCATTTTTTTGTTGGGGACCCATTGCTAGTCTATACGAGCCGAGTGTAACTCAGGTGCCTCAATCTCGCCTTTCACATTGGCAACTAACAAAGCGGTTAACAGAACAATTCTGAAAAAAATGGCAAAAGGAGTACTTGCAACAACTACAATCTCGTTACAAGTGGCAACTGCCCACAACATCCATTCAAGTTGGCTCAATTGTCCTCCTCATCGACGAGAGATACCCCCCATCAAAATGGCCATTAGGGAAGGTCATCAAACTACATCCTGGTCGCGACGGGTTCACGAGAGTAGTTACCGTAAAAACCGCATTCACAACTCTGGATCGGCCTATCAACAAACAATGCTTACTTCTTAAAACTGTGAGTCAAAAAGAAGAAGAGTCAGATATCACAACTTAAAGACAAACAAAACACAATTTAATTTCGCCTTTTATCGCAACAATGCATTGTGAGGACCCAAATCCACCCGCTTTGGGGCCCACACATACGAACCTATGTATATATTTGTCCATCTTATTTGAATATTTATAAATCGTTTTCGAATTCATATAAAATGTAATTTTTTTAAAACAATCTAATGTATATATATATAATATTTAATTTATATCCGTACACATACATATCATATAAAACTAAAGAGTATGTATTTGGTAAGAGGCGTCACTCGATACTTTTGTTGTTGCCAAAGCAACGAATAAAGGCCGAATGTTTTCTCAAGGATTTTTTTTTTCAGTTTTCTTTAACTGCATCCTATATATTTATGTGGTGAAGTGACTTTGCATAATTACGATTTTTGGAAAGAGAATTAATTAATGAATTTAACGCAATCATTTAAATAAACACAAATACCCCACGAAAATATATAGAAGGCGTTTTTATAAATACATCTGACAAAAAAACCAACGACTACCTTGAGAAAGCATCGAGTATTTGCCAAAGTATGCGTTCTGACATCTCTTATTAATACATACTCTTTGGTAAAACATAAATACTCCTATATATTTGAATTAACAAAATTGAATTTCCATACATATAAAATATTGCATTTTGAATCACCCTAATATACATACAAACGTTTATGAAAACATCAAATTATGTCGCTTAAATAATTATCTCTGCCCGCATATGGTGAATATTTTGGTTGGACATTATATTTTTCATAGATATCCCATAGCCGGCTGGAATTCTAAAGAAAGGAAAACAACAATGGAAATAAGGCAAGGCAATAAGCAGCAAAAGTTCACCAACCCACTGAACCAACCCACGAACAAAATACATTAAGCCCATGGGCAATATAATGCGCGCGGCCATAGCATAAAGCAAAAAAGAGAAGAACATTGTTAGTGCGTAGACAGCTGACAATGGGAGCACAGAAAACCACCCAACGAATGCCCAGCTGAATACCTGCTGATCGATGCAGTGCTAGCCAACAGATGTTTGCATATGAGGGGGCATTCCAGGCCAAAGGGAAATTATCGTATATATATAAGAAAATATTATATTCACATAAGTATATAAAATACTTTTAGAAAATTTTAGTAAATTATGTACTAAAATATAATGAGGATTTTTTAGTGTAAAGGAATGGTTTGCCTGCGCGCAAACGAGTATAAAAGGGCGAGAATTTTGTAAAAAGTTTTGCTAGAGCTAGCTAGGTATAGTAGCCTGCTAACGCCTTGCTTAGCTGTGAATGGGACTCCTGACATTTTCCAGCTCACGAGTCTTTTAGATTAGAAATTTTGGGGTTTTTCCAACCCTATCGTTTGAGGGATTGTGGTGGTTTTTCCGCCTCCGCAGCCTTCACGAAGAACAGGGTATTCTTTAAGATTATACTCGGTGGGGGCTTTCCAACTCCACCGACTGGGAGAAAGTGGAGGTTTTTCCCCCTCCGCGGCCTTTAACCCTAAGAGTGGTGTTGAAATTAAATTGAATAAAACAACCACGGCCAAAGGAAAAGTCCGTCACAAATGGCGCCCGAGCAGCTCCACTGAACATAGAGTCACATGGTAAACAACTAACAATACGAGGACAATCACAAGGTTAGACAAAGATAATTAAAAAGACGAGGATAACCACAGAGGATAGAACTGAGAATACATGGAGGGAATTCTGAATTACGGAAATATAAGCATACAGAAACCAACGATACACAATGGCAAGAGTTAGGTGGGTATATTTCCTTAACCGCGAGGAGCTGGTGAAATACGCGGTAGAATTTGAACTAGAGAGCAATGGAACAGTGGACGAGCTACGAAAGCGCTCGGCGAGCTTCATTCAAGCGCAAGGTAGCGAGTCAAGCCTCAAGGCTCGTTTAATCAAATTAGAGACCCAGCATCCAAAACCAATAGCTCCAAGACCTGGCGACCAGCCAACGTTACCAGGCAGCAGCGGCATTTCAGCCGCGAAACAAACGATGGAGCAGAAGAAGAATTCGGTCGATAAACCCAGGAACCAGGAACAATTTTACGCGATATATCAGCCAGCATCACACACAAACATAATGGATCGAGTACGTAAGTGGGGTCTTAAATATGACGGCGGCTAGGACCCGCTATGTTTTATTGAACGGGTGGAGGAGATGGCCGACAGCTACGAAGTTGGTCGCAACTCCATCCCACGAGCGCTACCAGCATTCTGGAAAGATAGGGCGTTCGTATGGTACCGCAACAAAAACATTGGCATTGGCAAGAATGGGAAGCCTTTAAGAAAGACTTCCTAAGTTCCAGGTGCTTTGAGTATTTGGATAACGAGATCCGGCAGCGAGTCCAGCGACCAGTTGAGGCCTTTAAGGGCTACGTGCCATCGTCACAGGTGCTAATGCGACACGCCGATTACACCGACGACAAAAAGTTGGATAGAATATATAGAAATTTGTGGCTAGAGTACCAGCTGTACCAGCCCTAGTCGAGGGCTATGAAAATATTACGCCAGAGAACTAAACAGTAAAATCAACAGCAAGACCATTCGCCCCACGAAGACCGGAGGAGCGGTACCAGTACATGCAAACGGGCGAGAGAGAGAAGGAGTATCCGAGACAGAAGGCCGCAGGAGCACAAGGCCGCGCAACTAGACCACAGCAAGGGACCATAGGCCCACGATGCGGGGAGAGCGGACATTTCGCCTATGGGTGCCGCAACGAGCGACGCGACTTCTGTTGGCAGTGTGGCCGACCAGGCATGTTGAAGCGTGACTACTGTCGAAGGCAGCCGGGAAATGGCCCGAGACCGCATTGATAGCGAGGGGTTGTGTCTCCAATAACGAATCTTCTTGCACAACAAAAACACTTAGACACAAGGGCGAATCTTGGTTGCAATTACACTGGTGGGACAAGAAATGATGGTATCCATCGATACGGGAGCGACGAAGAGCTTTGTTAACGAAAAGGTAGCCGCGAATTTGGACATGCGCAAATTCAAAGACGTAGAGACACGAGTGGTGATGGGCGATGGTAGAGCACAGAAGATAATCCAAGCGGGAGAGGCAGAGATACAATTGGGCGAACAAAGACATGCGCCAAGTTGAAGCTGAAGTGTGGCAGAGAAAAATCAGTATTACAAGTTGATGATCAGACGAAGTCCCACTAGCGGAGAACAACATGGATGATGCGGTGAGTACCTTTCTCAAACTAGAGTTACAGATTTTTGAAGAGATGTCCGGCTTGTCGAACGTAGCCACAAGATAGTAATGCGAGATGATCGGCCGATAAAGCAACGATATTTTCCAAAGAACCCGAAGATGCAAGATATAATAAACAAGGAGTTAGACGAGCTCATAGAGAAAGGCTGCATCGCGCCATGCCGTAGCCCACATAGCGCGCCGATATTTCAGTCCGAAAGAAGAACGGCAAATGGAGATCCTGCCTCGACTATCGACAAATCAAGGCTCGCTCAGTACCAGACGCTTACCCACTACCCCGAATATAACAGATTTTAGACAGATTACGCAGCGCGCGGTTTATAAGCAACTTGGATCTCAAAAACGATTATTGGAAAATCCCCACGAAAGAAAGTAGTAAGAAATTCACAGCATTTACGGTGCCCGGACGAGGATTGGACCAGTGGAAGGTGATGCCGTTTGGATTGCACTCTTCCCCGGCCCCATTTCAGATAGCACTCGATCAAGTTAATGGCTCAGAGTTGGAACCACACGCGTTTGCCTACCTAGACGATATAATAATTACTAGCACGACACTGAAAGAGCATATCACCCACCTGAGAGAAGTTTTCGAGAGACTAAGATGAGTCAATTTGAAGATCAATCCGGAGAAATGTGAGTTTGTTACTTGGTCAGAGAAGAGGGTATCCATACGGACCCTGACAAAATCGGCGCCATCAAGGAGCTGACGCCGCCACACAACATACGAGAGTTAAGGCGATTCCTAGGAGTAGTTTCGTGGTGCCGAAGGTTCGTACCCGACTTTTGAGGGGTTGCACACACACTACCATCAAGAGGTTCCGGTTACAGACTGATTCGAGCGATTACGGCCATGGCGCAGTTCTTATTCAGAGGTTGGACGACGAGGAACGAGTGATAGCGTACGCGAGCCGTCGGTTGAATAAGGCCGAAACAAACTACTCGGCAACGGAGAATGAGTATCTAGCCATCGCTTGGACTACCAAGAAGATAAGACCATATTTGGATGGGTACAATTTTACGGCAATCGCCGATCACTTGGCGTTAAAATGGTTGAACGCGATCGAAAGTCCATCGGGCCGGATCGCAAGATGGGACCTTGAGTTACAGCAGTATTCTTTCGACATACAATACAGAAAAGGCAAAATGAATGTGGTCGTAGGTGCACTCTCAAGGCAGCCACTGGAAGAAGTTTTGAGAAGCATACAGGAGGATGCTATTGCATGCAAATGGTACACGACGAAGATGGCCGATGTAACGAAGGAGCCGGAGAAATTCCCCGAATACGGGATGGAGGAAGGGCGGTTATATCGCAGAATAGGGAGTCAAATGGATGGCGAGGATGCGGTACCCTGGAAACTATGCGTACCAACACCAGAGAGGAGAGGAGTGCTCAACGAAATACACGACTAACCGAGCGCGGGACAAATGGGTATACGGAAATCCATCGCGCGTGCTATGATGAGGTACTACTGGCCTGGAATATTTAGCGACGTACGGAAGTACGTGCAAAAATGCCACACATGCCAAGTCTACAAGCCCAGTCAACAACAAGCTGCAGGTATGATGCTCACGCAGATTTCCGACGAAGCTTTTGCTACTTTTTGTGCAGCTTTCGTTGGACCACTTCCGCGCACGAAGCATGGAAATACGTTGGCACTAGTTTTCGTGGATAAATTCTCGAAATGGGTAGAGATCATTGCAATGCGGAAGGCGACGACTGAGGATTTTGACCCGATTTGGCGCGCCAAAAATCCTAATCACAGACAATGGAGCACATTTCACGAGCAGGCATATTAAGAAATTTTTACAAGAAACTGGCACAAAGCACCAGCTAACGGCACCATACACACCGCAAGAGAACCCGACGGAGAGAGCGAATCGTAACATCAAAAGGATGATAGCGCAAGTTACTTGGAAGGAGCATAAGACATGGGATGAGTCGTTGCCGGAGATGACACTAGCATTGAATGCGAGCGTATGGGAGTCAACAGGCTACAGTCCAGCATTCGTAGTGCGGGGTAGGGAACCAAGGATCCCCAATGCCCTCTACGTTGAGCAAACATTAGGCACAGGCGAGGAGAAGGTGGCTCTCAGTAAAAAGATGGCGAAGATGAAGGAGGTGTATAAGATGACACGTCGTCGACAACAGCAAGCATCAGCGGAGCAGCAAGGCATTATAACTTACGGAGGAGATAGTGGCAACCGGCGATGGGCGACTTGGTATTAGTAAAAGAGCATCAGCTGTCCAAGGCAGTCGACAACTTCGCAGCAAAGTTAGCACCCAGATACAGTTGGCCTCATCGTGTAACGAACTTCGTAGCACAGGTGATCGTCGAGCTAGACAAGGTGCATAACAGCAAAAGGAGAACGGCACATATAAGCGAGCTAAAAGCGTACCATCAGACGACAGTCGAAGAAGAAACAAGTCCGGCAGAAGAGGGAAGAATACGTTCACCCCGCGAGCGTGGTAAGTCGAAGGCGTCTCGCCAAGCCCCGAATGGTGGCTTCACCAAAGTTCGCATCGGGGAACAAAGGAGACGGCCGACGACGATAGCAACAACACAACACGCGCCATCATCAGCCTCGTGTAGTAGAACCCCGAACAAACATTTCACTGAGATATCCACCGAGGAACACGGAGAGCAACTGGCCGTAGTAAGAGCAACGCCACACACGTCAACATCGCCTGCAGGCCAGGTCATGGAAGAAGATCAGACAGATTACAGCACGGTAGCGATATGTGGTTCGCTAGCACTCGTTAATTCAGGTGCAAATGGTTCCAGAATCGAACGGGCAGACAAAAGCAACAATGAACAGTTGGTAGACGGCGACCGGAGTGGGTGGCACACAGCACAAGTGCAAGCCCCAAACCTGGATAACGGGCGATGAACTACGCCAACAACATTTCAAGCAACATGCTATAACCTAATGACAGAATTTTATATAACATTTCATTTCAGAACAAGGCCCAGATCGCGAGAAATTATCCCATAGAGAAAAGAAGCATCGAGTCGAGCTTCAGGCACAAGGCCACTTCAGCGAACAATTATCAGGCGCCACAAAACATACACACATACACACACTGACACACATAAGCAGTAGAAATTGGCACACGCTACCCCAATGGGGCATCAGCAGAACCACACAAACAAAGCAGCGAACAGCGAAAACCAAAGCATATAAAGATATTCAAATATCCTGTAGCAACAAAACATCGGACACAGAAAATCGAGATGAGCGCTGCCGGGAAAAGTACCGTTAGAAAATCAGCGAGGAATCCTATAACAAGGCAGCACAACGCCAAAAATACATCAAACAGTTTCAAATATAGATAAACGCGACAACGGAAATTATACCACCGAGAGTGCCCAATATGTTTCACTCCGTATCCGAATACGGCGGGACCTAGACCACAACAACATCAATACGATGGGCCAAATGCCATCCGAGGAGGGAGAAGGAAACTATGTGTATGTGTGTGAATGTGCATGCGCACGTTTGACTACATGCTGTTGTTAGGCTTAGAATCAAAGTAAATAAGCAACATAGTGAATAAGTAATACATACAAATTGGTTTGTAATATTTCAGTATAAATAGACCGAACATATTTTAATAAAGACATTCATTTATTTTCTTGATGCCGAATAACGGCATCACTCTAAACTTACTTTACCTTATTTTATTACATGGCGATACTGCCAGTCTTGAGCTGCTGAATTAAACCGACAGACTCATAATAAATCCTTCGTCTGCTGCTTGAAATATAGGCAGACATCCTAGTATTTAAGGTGGAGTGAATACGTCAGTGAAACGGTAAAAACCGTAACAACTACGATGACGTAAGGGAAGCTCGCACAACGCAACGAAAATTCATGTATCACAAGACTCCTAGACGTAAACGCTATGCAAAAGCCGTGAAAGTATAAATATGAATAGGCAGAACAAATGAGGACTGCAAACTGCGAGGAAGACATCGCAGACATCTAAGAAAACGCAAAAATACGTTTAACGGAGTGGAATAAAAACAGGACCCTGCAAACAAGGAGAACAAGGAGGAAGCCAAAACGAATGAATAAGAATTGAAAACTGTGAATAGAGCTAAAGATATCGCAGACAACTGAGAAACCGCAAAAAACGGAGTGGAATAAAAAAAGATCGTGGCATAAGAAGCAAGGCGCACGAGGACCAGCTCAGAAAGGACTCACAATCGTTTCCTACGCCGATTATTGCACAATAATGGCCACAGGCCCAGGCCCAAAGATCGATGAGCTATACAATAAAATAAACGGCTACCTCCCTGATCTCTCCAGTTTTTTCGCCTCGCGAAACCTGGCATTATCACCGACTAAATCTTCCGCGACCTTATTTACAACATGGACGTCCCAAATGTCAACCATTTTGAACATCCACGTCGATGGCACTACGCTACCGACTGTCCTACACCCCAAATCTTGGGTGTGACGTTTGATCAGGATCTACATTTTGGTGAGCACCAGCCGCAATTGTTCCGAGAATTCAGAGCCGTAACAAAATCCTCAAATTTCTCGCTGGCAGTAAAGCAATTAGCCAGCCGATTACGTGCTACGCGTCACCCATATGGTCGCCAAGCCTAAAAATTACCCACTGGAAGAAGCTACAGGCCTGCCAAAATACTGCTCTCAGAATTGCCACGGGCTGTCTTCTTATGTCCCCAGAACACCATCTGCATAATGAGGCGAGAACACTCCCCATCAGGGAGAGAAATGAGGTGCTGACCAAACAGTTCCTGTTGAATACCCAGAAACCTGAGCATCCCAACAGACATCTGATTGATGAACCAGCACCGCCTAGGGGCTTAAGGAATCATCTCCGTAAGCATTTTGAGGAAATACGGCACCTGATAACCCAGCCGTATGAAGCGAAAAAAGTACAAGCAGGTCCTTGGTGAACTCCATAAACAGGCGTCGGATCTTTATGCCGGTAATTGCGCGGTGAATCCAGTACTCAAAGAAAAGTATCCAAAACTCGCGGAAGAGGAACGCATACTCCCCAGGGAAACGCGTGTAACTCTTGCTCAACTTCGTTCTGGATACTGTAACAGGTTAAACTCTTACCTATCCAGAATCAACCCCGACATACAAAATTTATGCCCCGCTTGCAATGTGTCCCCACATGACACCAACCATCTCTTTAACTGTAATGTGGAACCAACGCCTCTAATACCCCTTTCCTTATGGTCCACCCCTGTTGAAACAGCAAGTTTCCTTGGGCTCCCGTTAGAGGATATTGATGACAATTTGTGATCGGTCGCGGCTGTTAGGTGGGGCGAAGCATTGCTACAACAACAAAAACAACAACAACCAGCTAAGAAAAAATTTGGCATTAGTTAAGTTATTTTTTATTTAAGTATTTTTAATACTTTTTAGAAGCATATGGCAACCTAACGGATGCCAGTTTAAGGGCAAAAAGTAGATTTTTAAGAACATTTTTTTTTTAATGACCATCATTAGTAATCAGGAGGAATTTGACGCAATATTCTTGCGTTGTAATAGATTAATAGAAGAAGAAGAAAAAAGTTAGTAGAATTAGAAGAAACAAGTAAGGAACGCTAAGTTCGGGTGTAACCGAACATTACATACCCAGCTGAGAGCTATGGAGACAAAATAAGGGAAAATCACCATGTAGGAAAATGAACCTAGGGTAACACTGGAATGTGTTTGTATGAAATGTGTATCAAATGGAATGTATTAAAGAGTATTTTAAGAGGGAGTGGGACATAGTTCTATAGGTGGACGCCATTTAGGGATATCGCCATAAAAGTGGACCAGGGCTGACTCTAGAATTAGGTTGTACGATATGGGTATCAAATGAAAGATGTTAATGAGAATTTTAAAAGGCGTGGGCTTAGTTATATAGGTGGACGCCTCTTCGAGATAGGGATATCGCCATAAAGGTGGACCAGGGGTGACTCTAGAATTTGTTTGTACGATATGGGTATCAAATGAAAGGTGTTAATAAATATTTTAAAAGGGAGTGGGCCTTAGTTCTATAGGTGGACTTTTCGATATATCGCCATAAAGGTGGACCAGGGTTGACTCTAGAATGCGTTTGTGCAATACTGGTATCACACAAAAGGTGTTAATGAGTATTTTAAAAGGGTACCGCTAATTTATTTACATATGTAATACCACGAACAGTATTCCTGCCATAATTGCAAGGGGTTTTGATTTCGCCCTGCAAAACTATTTCATTTTCTTCTACTTATTATGATAGGTTGCACACCCATTTTACAAAGCTTTTTTATAAAGTTATATTTTGCGTCAATAAACCAATCCAATTACCATGTTTCATCACTTTTTTAGTATTTGGTGTAGAATTATGGCATTTTTTTTATTGTTCGCAATTTTCGAAATCGAGAAAGTGGGCGTGGTCATAGTCGGATTTCGGCTATTTTCCACACCAATACAAAGTGAGTTCAGATAAGTACGTGAACTGAGTTTAGTAAAGATATATCGATTTTTGCTCAAGTTATCGTGTTAACGGCCGAGCGGAAGGACAGACAGTCGACTGTGTATAAAAACTAGGTGTGGCTTCAACCGATTTCGCCCTCTTTCACAGAAAACAGTTATCGGCCTAGAATCTAAGCCCCTACCAAATTTCACAAGGATTGGTAAATTTTTATTCGACTTATGGCATTAAAAGTATCCTAGACAAAATAAATGAAAAATGGCGGAGCCACGCCCATTTTGAAATTTTCTTTTATTTTTGCATTTTGTTCCACCATATCATTATTGGAGTTGAATGTTGACATAATTTACTTATATACTGTAAAGATATTAAATTTTTTGTTACACTCAGTTGAGCAGAGCTCACAGAGTATATTAACTTTGATTTGATAACGGTTGATTGTACAGGTATAAAGGAATCGAGATAGATATAGACTTCCATATATCAAATCAAAATCATCAGTATCGAAAAAAAATTTAATTGAGCCATGTCCGTCCGTCCGTCCGTTAACACGATAACTTGAGTAACTTTGGAGGTATCTTGATGAAATTTGGTATGTAGGTTCCTGGAAACTCATCTCAGATCGCTATTTAAAATGAACGAAATCGGACTATAACTACGCCCACTTTTTCGATATCGAAAATTTCGAAAAACCCTAAAAGTGCGATAATTCATTACCAAAGACGGATAAAGCTATGAGACTTTGTAGGTGAGTTGAACTTATGACGCAGAATAGAAAATTAGTAAAATTTTGTACAATGAGCGTGGACCGCCCACCTTTAAAAGAAGATAATTTAAAAGTTTTGCAAACTCTAATTTGGCAGTCCTTGAAGATATCATGATGAAATTTGGCAGGAACGTTACTCCTATTACTATATATATGCTTAATAAAAATTAGCAAAATCGGAAAACGACCACGCCCACTTTAAAAAAAAAATTTTTTTAAAGTCAAATTTTAACAAAAAATTTAATATCTTTACAGTATATAAGTAAATTATGTCAACATTCAACTCCAGTAATGATATGGTGCAACAAAATACAAAAATAAAAGAAAATTTCAAAAGGGGCGTGGCTCCGCCCTTTTTCATTTACTTTGTATAGGATACAAAACTATACCAATCCTTGTGAAATTTGGTAGGGGCTTAGATTCTAGGACGATAACTATTTTCTGTGAAAAAAGGCGAAATCGGTTGAAGCCACGCCCAGTTTTTATACATATTTGACCGTCTGTCCTTCCGCTCGGCCGTTAACAAGATAAATTGAGCAAAAATCGATATATCTTTACTAAACTCAGTTCACGTATTTATTGTTACGTGGCTGGCTTGTTAGGGTGGTGAGGAGCGGCGGCAAGCAGGTATGCTTGCCGGCCCAGGCTAGCTCGTCGTCTTGGGCGGGGTATTGCACCACCGACCTCACCCGCAGCCACATGAAAAAAAAGGGTTCATACCTGCATGTATATATAAAGGAGAGAAAACTTGAAACAAATAGGAATAAACATGAGGGGCAAAGTTAGAAGGGGAAAGCATAAGGGACAGAAAAACTGGAGGTCTGTCCTGTCAGGTGGAGTCTACCCTCCCTCTGCAGTGCAACCTGCACCGCACCGTGGGCACTGTGCTGACTCCTATTTACTCACAGTGCCCCCAAACCTGACATGAGTCTGTCCCCTGTCACTCAGTCATTTTCCCTAAACACTCACCTTCACCTAACCTTTCCGCGCACAAGCGCAGCACCAAACTTAAAACTTTAGCCCTGCATTATGGAAAGGTCTAAGATTTTCATCCAAACATAATTCTTATAATTTATTTACAAAGTTGTTGGTTTACAAATTATCAACTAACACCCTGCTACCAGCTCAGCAGTTCCAAAAAAAAATTTGAACTCCGAGTTTAATACAAAATACTTTGACAGGGATTTCAAAAATTTACTCAAAGTAACAATAAAAAAATTGATCAAACTTAAAGCTAAATTTTTTTATTACTAATGAACATTAAAAATTCATGAGAGTGCAAGAAGAAGTAGATACATTTCAAATTCAATTCAATAAAAAAAATACCTACGACTAATAGACAAAGTGTCTGGCCTCAAATAAAAAAAAATGTAGACTTTTAGGGCCGCCCTAATGCAATATTATTAATAGGAGCTAATTCTAAATCCTAAAGATACAAATTCAAATAAAATAAAATAAAATAAGAGGGCGAACAAAAAAAAAAATCAAGTACCCTAATCCGTGATCTACCGCTACCACTCAAGTAAAAATAAGATCAATTATGTACACAACAAAAGTAGGTCATCAAAGTAAAAGAATTTATGTGTATATGAAAACAAAAGGTATGTATGTAAGTGCAAATGTACGTTTGTGACGTTCTTCATGCATGTACATATGTTCGTTGCAATCTGTTTTTATTTTTCTGATTTGCTAATTCCTGTTCTATTTTTGCAAGAGCAGGAATCTGTGCTAACACATGTACATACAACTAAACTGGTGTATTTTGATAAATTTTAATGTTTCACTCAAAACACTCACCAAGTTACTCTTCTCATCTAACGGCGCCGCTGCAGTTGAGTAGCTGAAACAAAAAAACTCCAACATACATATGTACATATAACCACGCTCAAACACTGATCAAGATCGATCACTTACGATCTTGGCTAATGAGCGTATTGATAGTAATAAATTTATAGTCGTGATGACAATTTAAAAAAAAACGTGGGTAAAAAAACTCGTAAAAAAAATAATTATGCAAGAATTTGAACAATTTTATGTGGGTGCTTATAAGCAAATCCCTAATGCTCGTGCCGGAAGGATAAGGGTAAATTTGCCGGAAGCGCCCTGACAAATATATATAAGTGTGATTTGTGCCAGCAAAAAAGTAAGAAAGTCAAAATTCCATAATTTCGAGTTAGCCGCGGTCTAATCGAGATGACACATAAAAAAAACGCATGTGCGGAAGTGCGGCTATAGGCAGAGCACACCGATAAAGATCGGTGTACTAAGAATATAGTAACTAGCCACAAAAGAAACGCAAAGAAACAAAAAATAAAAGAATCCAAATAAATGTCAAAAGATAAAAAAATTGCAAAAGGAAAATTAATCTAAGAAATTTACAAAAAGAGCAGAGTGAAATAAAAAAGGCAGTAAAAAAAATATTTCAAAAAAAACAAAGTGAAATATTATTTAGACCTTATCAAAAATTTGCTTAGCGCAATTTCCCACTAACAAGCGCGGACACAAAGACCATTCGATCCCCGCCCTTAGCTTTTTTTTCTTAACTACCAAAAATCTACATAAAAAAGGAATATACATATGAACAGATACATATATAAGCGATATGCAAAAAAATACAAAAGGTGCAAAATAAAAGACTGTTGAAGTTAAGTTTCGATGATTTCCTGCTGCTGCCGTTGTAGTGTGGTTTGGTTGCTGGAAATGACCTCCGCTAATACCGTCTTTAGACTTCCTTATATTGTAACTTCTTAGCTGGGTGATGGTAAAAAAATTAATTTGTCGGGTTGGTTGGTGAATGAAGATGGTGTTGTTGTCGTTATGGCGATATATTGCTGATACAATATGTGGCCGCCAACAGTAAAAGTGTTATGGCTGCTACTGCCTATGTCGCAGGTGGTGATTGTAATGGTCAACAGTAAGAGGTATCGTACCTGTTGTTGGTGTTGCGCCGCCGATGCCAAAATAAAAGAACGATGTGTGGTGGCTGGTGAAAGAAAATGGTGAGCTGTCTAAAAAACATGTAGTGTTGTGGTATCCGTTTTGTGCCACCTAATAGACCAAATGAGTGATGTTGTTTTAGTTGTTGTTGTGGTGGCAATATATTGCCGATGACAAAATATGTGGCCGCTGGTGGAAATTGTAATAGGCAATAGAAAAAAAGGGGTAGTACTTGTAACTGGCGTTGCGCCGCCGATGAAATAATATATGCGGTTTTTGTATGCGTTTTGCGCCGTCTAAGAGAGCAAACGGATGGTGTTGTTGTAGGAATGCCGTTCCGTCGGTTTAAAAGGTGATGCAGTTGTTTGGGGGGTATGTAGCCAATTTGGCCTTTAGGCCGCAAACCGTAGTTTTCAATTGTGTGCCCAGTGGGTTCTTTCCAAAAGTGCCCTGGAAATATACAAAAACATTAATTTTGACGAATTTATAGGCTTAAAAGACTGGTGTGGGTGATAATATTTATTGTCTGCATGATTGTGTACTCACCGACATACATATGTCTGTATGTAGCCGTGCATACATGCATGCAGGTTTGCTATTGGCTTACTTGGAAAATTGGCTATATAGAAGCCAGCTTCCCAGTGGGGGCATTCCAAGTTGGAGGAAGATAATGAAAATAAAGGGCAAAGAAAACCATTAAACTCACCTGGAACTTCTACTGCTGTCTTGCGTCGGAAACCGCTTGGTGGTTGGCCGGAGATCCCTGGCCTTTATCCTTTTCTGCCTTTCACGTTTCGCGAAAACTATTCGGCGCGCACCGTACCTAACATCACTTTGAAAGGATTTTGTTTCATTTTTTTTTCACTCGATTAAAAGCGCGCACAACAAACTTATAACTTTGGTTAGTTTTCGGGGAACAAACCTTTTATTAAACTACACTCACTCACACTGGGCACTGATAAAGTAATACTTTGTCCGTTTCCTAACGTTGTGCCCTTTTATAGCTACCGCCGTGGCAGGGAACGTTACTCAGAAACGGAAAATTCCTACCTATACATGCCAAACTTTCTTTTCGGCTTTCCCGTATTTTTCATCCATATGTTCATACAATCATGCACTCATACATTCACACGCTTACCGCTCCACAAAACGAACACCTACACAGATACATTTGGTTCGTGCCTTTACCGCTCACACTGATGCATTCACACGCTCATAGCCTTGCAACAATACACATCCCCATACATAATACCGAACAAAGCAAACACATAGGTGCATGGCATTCATCAGTGTTGCTAGGTTGCTAGCAACATGGCGATATTTTATTTATTATAACAACATGATGCCAAGCGCAACTTCTTATTTCCGTTGCAACATTGTGTTCACTATAACAATGTTGTCAATGTTAATGTTATTATGTTAATAATATGTTAATGGCAACATTGCGGCTAAGGCACGGACCTGGACACAAAACACATAAACACATAGACGCATATACACTCTGCCACTCATTTAAGCCAGTATGGAGACAGGCTGTCGTTACATTATCTGAACTCACTTTGTATTGGTATAAAAAACGGCCGAAATCCGACTATGACCACGCCCACTTTTTCGATATCGAAAATTACGAAAAATACGAAAAAAGGGATGAAACGTGGTAATTGGATTGGTTTATTGACGCAAAATAAAACTTTAGAAAAAAACTTTTTAAAATGGGTGTAACACCTATCATATTAAGTAGAAGAAAATGAAAAAGCTTTGCAGGGCGAAATCAAAAGCCCTTGAAATCTTGACAGGAATACTGTCCGTGGTATTACATACATAAATAAATTAGCGGTACGCGACAGATGATGTTCTGGGTCACCCTGGTCCACATTTTGGTCGATAACTCGAAAACGCCTTCACATATACAACTACCACCACTCCCTTTTAAAATACTCATTAACACCATTCATTTCATACCCATATCGTACAAACACATTATAGAGTCAACCCTGGTCCACCTTTATAACGATATCTCGAAAAGGTGTCCCCCTATAGAACTAAGGCCCACTCCCTTTTAAAATATGGGAACTGTGCTAACCTATTGTGATTTGCTGTGTGAGTCCTATAAAAAAATTAAAAAACCGTGGAAACAAGAACAATTAATTAAACAATAGCGCTAAAATATAATTTGGAAGTCATTCTGCGTACGGTGAATATAAAATAAACTCCTAACTATTTAAAAACACGCGTAATTGGCTAATAATAAAAAATCAAATTTCAAAAATATCACCAAATGCAAGAAGAAATAAAAAAGTCAACCAAAAAGATAAAGCAATAACAACAATAACAATTGAAAGTGAAGAAGACGGAGGTGATTGCACTAGCCTAACATCACTAATTGAACATATGCAAAAACAATTTAAAGTGCAAGGGATAGCTTTGAAAAAATTAGAAGTTCACAACAACATATCAGTGACAGCTTTGATGTGCTTAAGAGCGAGATAGCTAGACTTTCAGAAGAAAATAAACAAATTAAAAAAGAATTGGTAGAACTTAAAGCTCAACATAATGAATAATGCTCATATAGCAACAAATGTGAAATATAAATGTAATGAAGGATTTATCCATAACTCCGTTAATGCTAATCATACTCTTAATATTTATACATGAATATACAAAGTATACGAAACAAAGTGAATGATCTCAATTGCATAGTTGATGAAAAAAGGAAAAAAGGCAAGTTAATACACATAATAACACTTAGCGAAATTTAGATATATGAAAATGAAAATAACTATTTTAATATCCCCCATTTCAACGTTTATTTTGCAAACCGGGAAACTAATCGAGCAGGGGGCTATTTGATATTTGTACATGAAAATCGTGATTCGACTTTGGTGTCTTCTTTAATATATGAAAATAATAGCTTTCTAACTATAAGGTTAATTCAAATTGGTATTCACATAACATGTGTATACAATAATTGTGCTTCAGATACTGGATCATTTGTTAGCTATCTTGAAAATGAAGTGCTGCAACATAAAAGCAATAAACAATAAAAATGACGAAGTTATTAATTATTTTACTACAGTCTACAGCAACGGCTTCGTTTGCCTGAACAGTTTAAGTCAAGAAATGTTTACCAGGAAGAAAATTACTATTGGAAGCATAATAGATCACGTTCTAACTGATAAATTAAACTATAATTATTTCCTATCCTTAGAAGATAATCCGATCTCAGATCACAGAATAATTAATTTATACATAGCTATGAACCAAAAATCTTTTAAAGAAAGTAATACTACTTGATTTGAAGTTTTCGATTATAGCGCTCTTGAAGATAGTGCTGTAATCGACGAAATTATACAAATGATGAATGATCTTTTAATGATTTATATAGCTCCTTATCCAATAAAATAAATCTGTTTACAAAAAAAGTTAAAAAACCTAGGCATGATTATAGGAACCCTTGGATGAACTCCAAACTTTCAAAAATTATTAGGGAAAAAATAAGTACTGCAAAATGAAAACCAAATATAGAAATAATCTGTTCTTCGAAACTGAGTACCATGCCTTGAAAATAAAAGCTCGGAAAATGACTAACTATTTGAAAAAGCGATAATATGGTAATCACATAACAGAAAATATACATTTAGGAAGCAAAACGTGGTCTATTGTGCAAGAAATAATCTATGGAAAAAGAATGAAAATGTGACTGATATCAGTCAGATAACATATAAGGGAAAAACGATTAGAAATTGCACTGATATCGCCAATAGTTTTGATGAATACTTCACTGTAGTTGTTGAAACGCCAAATGAAATTAATTACACGGATAATCCAGCAAATAATATTATAACTCCATTCACTTTAAGTGAATGTAATATCTTGGAAGTGAATAATGCGATAGATAATTTCAATGCAAAATCTGCAAACGGCCCGGATGGTATCTCCGCAAGGTTTGTCAAAAAATACAAAAATCGTCTAGCTATGCCGATCTGCAATTTTATTAATGATTTTTTTAGATCAGGTCAGTATCCTGATGAGTTAAAAGTAGGCTCCGTGGTACCTGTACATAAAGCCGGAAGTAAATAGTTATGTTCAAACTACCAGCCAATAACGAAACTCAACACCATTGATAAAATATTTGAAATCATACTTCTTGATCGACTTACAACATTTCTAGCACAAAATAATATAATTGAAAAAAAACCAGTTTGGCTTTGTAAAATGCTCCAACACCATGGCAGCGTGCATATCGTGCACAGAGAATATCTACGAAAATATTGATAAAAAGAATTATGTGGCTCTCTTGGCAATTGATTTATCAAAAGCTTTTGACTCAGTAAATATAAAGATAATGGTTCGTAAGTTAGCTGAACTAGGCTTGGAAGGTAAGGAACTGAATATATTTGAAACCTTTTTAACCAACAGAAAACAGTTAGTACACATAAATAATACAACGGGTCCCACTTTTAAAATTAAAAAAGGCGTACCGCAAGGATCAAAACTAGCGGCAACTCTGTTTATAATATATATTAATAATGTACTAAGTCTAAATCTAAAGCCTGTTCCCCAGTTTTATGCTGATGATGGAACCTTCATGTACTCTGCAAGTACGTTAGAAGAATTAATCACCAACATTAGGACAGATTGGGATGAGATAAAAAAATGGTTTGATTGTAATTTATTAAAAATTTATTTCGAGAAAATACATTTCATTATTTTTAACAACTTCAAACCCATACCGGGCATTACAGATTTTCCTGGTTTCGCATTTGATAACACAATTATCACGAGGGTAGACAAGTTGAAATACCTGGGAATATGGTTCGACACGAATTTAAATTGGCTTGAACATATAACTAGATTAAAACTTAAGTTAATACTGCTAAATTTTGCAATAGGTAGGTAGGTTGAACTGGCCGGTCCATGAGGACCTCACATAGACTGATTGAGTCCGCAGTGTTACCAGAAGTTTGTTTTAACGACCAAACTGAAAAACCCTATCAAAAACCAGGACCTATGTTATAAAATAACTCCGTCCTCTTGGCAAATACTAGAAGCTTCCTAGGAATTAAGCCACTTGCTGCTTCTAGATCTGACAGCTGTATCACTCCTAATAGCTGGAGTCTTAGCCTGGCAAGTGCAGGGCACGAGCACAGAACGTGCTCGATCGTTTCCTCCTCCAACCCGCACTTCCTACACCTGCTATCATTGACCAAGCCTAATTTAAAGGCATGTGACGCCAGAAGGCAGTGTCCAGTCAGAATACCCGTCATGAGTCTACAGTCCTCTCTTTTTAATGATAGAAGCAAATGTGTTAGTCTAAGGTTGTAAGACCTACACATAATCTTCGACACTTTACAGCCCCGCGCTTGAACCCACGCCTTTTCTGCTTGGTCGATCATGTGCACCTCTCGCCTTCGCTTAATCTCGCCCAATCTAATTGGACGTCTACGGAGCAAGCTTCAAGGGATGCGCCCTTTTTAGCTAATTCGTCCGCTTTCTCATTCCCATCTATTCCCATATGCCCTGGGACCCAATATAGATGTATGCTTCTCCCTGTCCCGATTCTCTCCAGAGACTGCTTACACTCTAACATGCATTTAGATGCTGTGCTCTGCGAGATTATTGCCTTAATTGCTGCTTGACTGTCAATATAAAAGTTAACACGGTTGCAGCTTAAGCTATTCTCTTCCAGGGTTTCTACTGCTTTGGTTACGGCTAATATTTCCGCTTGGAAAACGCTACATTGATCCGGCAGCCTGTAGGATCTGCTTAATTCCGGATCAGCGCAGTATACCGCAGACCCTACTCCTTCCACTATTTTGGAACCATCGGTGTACACATGTATCGCCTCGTCCGCCATTTGCACACCCTTGCGCCAACCGTCCACCTCTATTGTGGCCTTAAGATCTCCCTCAAAGTGCAGGTAGGGAATCATGTAGTCTGTTCGTCTTGTGACTGAGGACGCTATACTATTATGACCATATGGTCGGCGCTCAAGCTGCCCCGAAGCATCGAGCCTGGTTGCGGTCATTAACGCTTTGTTCTTTGCTACCAGGTCTACAGGTGGAATGTGCAGAATGGCATACAGTGCAGCCGTCGGGGTTGTTTTCAGGGCTCCCGTAATGCAAAGCATTGATAGTCTGCATACCCCCTCTAATTTTTTGAGGTATGTTGTTTTTTGTGTGGCTTTCCACCAAACAAGAACTCCATAGTATAGAATAGGGCTTACAATCGCTGTAAAAACCCAATGAGAAAGAGAGGGCGATAGTCCCCACGTACACCCCAGCATTCTTTTACATGCATAGAGTGCCGTTGAGGCCTTCTTGACCCTCTCCTCCACGTTGAGCTTTCATGACAGCTTACTGTCTAGGATGATTCCTAGATATTTTGTGCAAGATTTCTCCTGTAAGGTCACCGCTCCTAACTTAGGCCTGGTCCAATTTGGGACCTTGTACCTCTTTGTAAACAAGACCATATCCGTCTTCTCCGCACTGACTTTCAGCCCGACATTAGATGCCCAGGTATGAATATCCCGAAGCACCCGATCCATCAAAGAACTAATCGTTGGAAGGCATTTTCCACTTATGACAATTGCAACGTCATCTGCGTAAGCCGTAAGTTTTACGGGTCCCTCATCGAATTGCCTGAGCAGTTGGTTGATGACCAGTGTCCACAGCAGAGGTGATAGCACCCCTCCCTGCGGCGTGCCCCTGTCCACTGATTTCGTGGCCTCGTACAATCCCCATTGTGATGTAATCTTTCTGCAATTTAACATGCAGCCGATCCATCTGATTAAGGCAGGATGTAATTTAATGTAATTAAGACCATCCATAATCGCCCATTTTGCAACATTATTGAAAGCCCCGGCAATGTCCAAGAAGACTCCTAGAGCATACTCCTTATATTCCAGGGATTTCTCTATGCTTATTATCACCCTGTGCAATGCGGTGTCTACCGACTTGCCTTTGGTGTACGCATGCTGTGTTGTGGAGAGCAGCTTTTCATCCACGTTGGACTTTATGTACACATCTATCAGCCTCTCAAAGGTTTTGAGCAGAAATGATGTTAAGCTAATGGGTCTATAGTCTTTGGGATACACGTGACCGATCTTCCCCGCCTTTGGTAGAAAAGCTACACGAGCAGTTCTCCAAGAGTGCGGTACATTTTGCAATATATAGAAGTAGAAATAATATACCCAGAAAACAATTGTGGATATTATACTATGCATACTTTATGTCACGTTTAACGTATTTAAACCCAATCTGGAGCAGATGTGCAGAAAATAAAATAAATGAGTTACAAATACTTCAAAACAAAATAATAAAAAATATGCTGTTACTACCAATAATAACTCCCACTATCAGGCTTTACCAAAATAGGTTAGACGTTAGAAAGTACAGTATTCTACAGACACTGCTCATTGTTTCCAAAATCAAAAACAATTTGATTAAACATAGTCTTGACTTAAATTTCGCAGGAAATCTAAGCTATAACTTTAGAAATACTCTGTATATAAAAACTTGTTTTTTCCGTACTCAAAGTAGCAAAAATTCAATACGTAGCTATAGTGTTAGACTGTTTAATAAATTGCCCGAAAGTGTTAAAACATGTTCCAATTACACAAGTATACACCGTTTTGGATCTAGGCAACTAAAAGTGGTTTTTAAGACAATTTATGATGCTGAATCCGATTCTTCATTCCGTTTTTTAAGATTGATTATAGTTTTTATTACAGTCAATAAATTCATTTTTAAAGATTTTTGTCAAACAATATTCATTTTGTTAACTTAAAAGTAACAAGTCAGAAATGAAGATTGGTGGAACTTTGCCGCTTGTATTGTTTAGTATCTGTTTCGCGTATTAGAGTCCAACAGTAATCGCTCATCAAGCCTTCATCCCAAAATCCTTGGTATCGTCTTTCAATGTTGGCTAGATCTTGGTGAAGCCGCTCTACTTGTTCGTCGCTCGTATCATCCAAGTTTTCGGGGAAAAAATCGAGATGGGAATGCTGGAAATGCATCTTTAGAGACATTCTAGCTCCAATCTTTCGACAATTTTCCAACATATCGCCAATAATTTCCTTAAAATTAGGAGATTTGTGATTACCAAGAAATTGGTGAACGATATTTTGAAAAGATGCCCATGCGGCTGCTTCATCGGGCGTTAAACATTTTGTAAATTTTTTATCAGCCATTAATTTTCTAATATCAGGTCCGGCAAATATTCCTTCTTTGATTTTTGCATATGACAATTTAGGAAGCAACTTGACTAAGTACTGAAAAGCCGGTCCTTCACGGTTTAATGCTTTGACGAAGTTCTTTATAAGGCCTAGTTTAATGTGAAGAGGTTACAGGAAAATATCTTGTGGATTTAGAAATGGTTCAGCGGAGACGTTGTGCTGTCCAGGCTCATATTGAGTACGACTTTGCCATTCCTTTCTCACATAATGATATTCAGTTGCGCGGCTATCCCACAAGCATAAAACACAACAATTTGAATCAAATTTGCAACACTGTCTCTGTATTTTTATTTGCTCTAATCACTTATGTTATTTTACAGTTACAGCTGAAATGACTTAAGCAGTGCCACTATTTAAAAGCTGCTATAACAGCACAATTGTGCTATCATGCGAGAAATCGGAAACTAGACTCAATCTTAAAAAACTGAATGCAGATTCGAATTCAGCATATCAAATCTAGTTAAGAATCGTTTTTATCTGCTCAGATCCAAAAGTTGACCTGAATTTGTAAACTTGTGTTATTTGCATTTCAAGAGGCAAGTTAAAAGCCTCTTGTTACTAGATTATAAGTTTAGCCTCTAAAATACAAATATAGATAATTTATTCGTAAAAAAAAGCACAGTAAATGCGTATGTTAAAATAATTTGGCGCCAGTATATTTAAGCTGGCACAACACACTTGTTAGTATGTACTAAAATAATTTAAATGTAAACTAGTGTACTTAACGCAGTTGACAGTGTAGGAAGCAAATATGCATACATGTTAAGCTATCTTCTCACACAAAATGTATTTTTTTCGAGAAAACATTGTATTATATTTTAGATACGCCATCAATAAAGACAAAAAAAAAAACACATTTACACCTTTCGTTTGATACCCATATCGTAGAAACAAATTCTAGAGTCACCACTGGTCCACCTTTATGCGATATCTCGAAAAGGCGTCCACCAATAGAACTAAGGCCCACTCCATTTTAAAATACTCATTAACACATTTTATTTGATACCCATATCGTAGAAACAAATTCTAGAGTCACCCCTGGTCCACCTTTATGGCGATATCTCGAAAAGGCGTCCACCTATAGAACTAAGGCCCACTCCCTTTTCAAATACTCATTAACACCTTTCATTTGATACCCATATCGTACAAAAAAATTCTAGAGTCACCCCTCGTCCAACATTATGGCGATATCTCGAAAAGGCGTCCACCCATAGAACTAAGGCCCACTCCCTATTAAAATACTCATTAACACCGTTCGTTTGATACCCATATTGTACAAACGCAATCTAGAGTCACCCCTGGTCCACCTTTATGGCGATATCTCGAAAAGGAATCCACCTATAGAACTAAGGCCCACTCCCTTTTAAAACACTCATCAACACCTTTCATTTGATACCCATATCGTACAAATAAATTCTTGAGTCACCCCTGGTCCACCTTTATGGCGATATCTCGAAAAGGAATCCACCCATAGAACTAAGGCCCACTCCCTATTAAAATACTCATTAACACCGTTCGTTTGATACCCATATTGTACAAACGCAATCTAGAGTCACCCCTGGTCCACCTTTATGGCGATATCTCGAAAAGGAATCCACCTATAGAACTAAGGCCCACTCCCTTTTAAAACACTCATCAACACCTTTCATTTGATACCCATATCGTACAAATAAATTCTTGAGTCACCCCTGGTCCACCTTTATGGCGATATCTCGAAAAGGAATCCACCCATAGAACTAAGGCCCACTCCCTATTAAAATACTCATTAACACCGTTCGTTTGATACCCATATCGTACAAACAAATTCTAGAGTCACCCCTGGTCCACCTTTATGGGGATATCTCGAAAAGGCGTCCACCTATAGAACTAAGGGCCACCCCATTTTAAAATACTCATTAACACCTTTCATTTGATACCCATATCGTAAAAACACATTCTAGAATCACCCCTGGTCCACCTTTATAGAAATATTTCGAAAAGGTGTCCACCTATAGAACTAAGGCCCACTCCATTTTAAAATGCTTATTAACACCTTATCGTACAAACAAATTCTAGAGTCAACCCTGGTCGATGGCACTACGCTACCGACTGTCCGACAGCCCAAAATCTTGGGTGTGACGTTTGATCAGGATCTACATTTTGGTGAGCACGCAGCCGCAATTGTTCCGAGAATTCAGAGCCGTAACAAAATCCTCAAATCCCTCGCTGGCAGTACTTGGGGAAAAGATAAAGAAACGTTCATAACTTCATACAAAACAATTAGCCAGCCGATTACGTGCTACGCGTCACCCATAAGGTCGCCAAGCCTAAAAATCACCCACTGGAAGAAACTACAGGCCTGCCAAAATACTGCTCTCAGAATCACCACGGGCTGTCTTCTTATGTCCCCAGAACACCATCTGCATAATGAGGCGAGAATACTCCCCATCAGGGAGAGAAATGAGATGCTGACCAAACAGTTCCTGTTGAATACCCAGAAACCTGGGCATCCCAACAGACATCTGATTGATGAACCAGCACCGCCTAGGGGCTTAAGGAGTCATCTCCGTAAGCATTTTGAGGAAATACGGCACCTGAGAACCAAGCCGTATGAAGTGAAAGAACACAAGCAGGTCCTTGGTGAACTCCATAAACAGGCGTCGGACCTTTATGCCGGGAATTGCCCAGTGAATCCAGTACTTAACGAAAATTATCCAAAACTTGCGGAAGAGGAACGCATACTCCCCAGGGAAACGCGTGTCACTCTTGCTCAACTTCGTTCTGGATACTGTAACAGGTTAAACTCTTACCTATCCAGAATCAACCCCGACATACAAAATGTATGCCCCGCTTGCAATGTTTCCCCACATGACACCAACCATCTCTTCAATTGTAATGTGGAACCAACGCCTCTAACACCCCTTTCCTTATGGTCCACCCCTGGTTAAACGGCAAGTTTCCTTGGACTCCCGTTAGAGGATATTGATGACAATTTGTGATCGGTCGCGGCTATTAGGTGGGGCGAGCATTGCTACAACAACAACAACAGTCAACCCTGGTCCACCTTTATGACGATGTCCTTAAATAGCGTCCACTTATAGAACTATGGCCCACTCCTTCTTAAAATACTCTTTAATACCTTCCATTTGATACACATGTCATACAAACAAATTCCAGGGTTACCCTAGGTTCATTTTCCTACATGGTTATTTTGTCTCCATAGCTCTCAACTGAGTATGTAATGTTCGGTTACACCCGAACTTAGCCTTCCTTACTTGTTATTATACTCAGTTTAGCAGAGCCCACAGAGTATATTAACTGTGATTGGATAACGGTTGGTTGTACAGGTATAAAGGAATCGAGATAGATATAGACTTCCATATATCAAAACAGGCATGCTTAATAACGAACCGATATCATTTCGTTACGATAATCAACGTTAATAAACGAAACAAAGTCATTTCGTTAATTAACGTTAATTTGACGTTGTTAACGTTAATAAACGAAACGAAATGACTTTGTTTCGTTTATTAACGCTGATTATCGTAACGAAATGATATCGATTCGTTGGTTAAGCATGCCTGTATCAAAATCATCAGTATCGAAAAAAAATTTAATTGAGCCATGTCCGTCCATCCGTTAACACGATAACTTGAGTAAATTTGGAGGTATCTTGATGAAATTTGGTATGTATGTTCCTCAGATCGCCGTCCTCAAGGCCCACTCCCTTTTAAAATACTCATTAACACCTTTCGTTTGATACCCATAGCGTAGAAACAAATTCTAGAGTCATCCCTGGTCCACCTTTATGGCGATATCTCGAAAAGGCGTCCACCAATAGAACTAAGGCCTACTCCCTTTTAAAATACTCATTAACACCTTTCATTTGATACCCATATCGTACAAAAAATTCTAGAGTCACCCCTGGTCTACCTTTATGGCGATATCTCGAAAAGGCGTCCACCTATAGAACTAAGGCCCACTTCCTTTTAAAATACTCATTAACACCTTTCATTTGATACCCATATCGTACAAAAAAATTCTAGAGTCACCCCTGGTCCACCATTATGGCGATATCTCGAAAAGGCGTCCACCCATAGAACTAAGGCCCACTCCCTTTTAAAATACTCATTAACACCTTTCGTGTGATACCCATATTATACAAACGCATTCTAGAGTCACGCCTGGTCCACCTTTATGGCGATATCTCGAAAAGGAATCCACCTATAGAACTAGGGGCCACTCCCCTTTAAAATACTCATTAACACCTTTCATTTGATACCCATATCGTACAAACAAATTCTAGAGTCACCCCTGGTCCACCTTTATGGAGATATCTCGAAAAGGTGTCCACCTATAGAACTAAGGCCCACTCCATCTTAAATACTCACTAACACCTTTCATTTGATACCCATATCGTACAAACAAATTCTAGAGTCAGCCCTTGTCCACCTTATCCTTAAATGGCGTCCACTTATAGAACTATGGCCCACTCCCTCTTAAAATACTTTTTAATACCTTCCATTTGATACGCATGTCATACAAACACATTCCAGGGTTACCCCAGGTTCATTTTCCTACATGGTGATTTTCCCTTATTTTGTCTCCATAGCTCTCATCTGAGTATGTAATGTTTGGTTACACCCGAACTTAGACTTCCTTACTTGTTAAAATTTGACTTTAAAAAAATTTGTTTTTTAATTGGGCGTGGTCGTTCTCCGATCTTACTAATTTTTATTAAGTATACATATAGTAATAGGAGTAACGTTCCTGCCAAATTTCATCATGATATCTTCAACGACTGCCAAATTACAGCTTGCAAAACTTTTAAATTACCTTCTTTTAAATGTGGGCGGTGCCACGCCCTTCGTCCAAAATTTTACTAATTTTCTATTCTGCGTCATAACTTTTCAAAATTTTCGATATCGAAAAAGTGGGCGTGGTTATAGTCCGATTTCGTTCATTGTAAATAGCGACCTGCGATGAGAGCCCAGGAACCTATATACCAAATTTCATCAAGATACCTCAAAATTTACTCAAACTATCGTGTTAGCGGACGGACGGACATGGCTCAATCAAATTTTTTTTCGATACTGATGATTTTGATATATGGAAGTCTATATCTATCTCGATTCCTTTATACCTGTACAACCAACCGTTATCCAATCAAAGTTATTATACTCTGTGAGCTCTGCTCAACTGAGTATAAAAAAAGTAGTAGGAATAGAAACTGTAGAGAAAATCAAAGGGGGCCCTAAGGCAATTACAATAGAGGAATATACTTAGGCGCAGAATAAAACCAAAGGTAGAGGAACCTAAGATTCCCAAGCTTACTAGGAGCAAAAGAAAGAGGGGAGGAAAAAGATTCAACCTTAGAAAAGCAGTAGCGATCTTTTATCAGAAAATTAATCTAACTACAAACACGGAGGAAAAAATTCGTTTGAAAAACGAGATAAGAAAAATCAAATGCATATAAAAACAAGTAAGGAAGGTTAAGTTCGGGTGTAACCGAACATTACATACTCAGTTGAGAGCTATGGTGACAACATAAGTGAAAATCACCATGTAGGAAAATGAACCGAGGGTAACCCTGGAATGTGTCTGTATGACATGTGTATCAAATGAAAGGTATTAAAGAATATTTTATGAGGGCGTGGGCCATAGTTCTATAGGTGGACGCCATTTAGGGATATCGCCAAAGAGGTGAACCAGGGCTGACTCTAGAACTTGTTTGCACGGAATGGGTATCAAATGAAAGATGTTAATGAGAATTTTAAAAGGCGTGTGTTAGTTCTATAGATGGACGCCTATTCGAGATATCGCCATAAAGGTGGATCAGGATTGACTCTAGAATTTGCTTGTACGATATGGGTATCTAACGAAAGGTGTGAATGAGTATTTTAAAAGGGTGTGATCCCTAGTTCCATAGGTGGACGCCGTTTCGAGATATAGCCATAAGTGTGGACCAGGGGTGACCCTAGAATTTGTTTGTTCGATATGGGTATCAAATGAAAGGGGTTAATGAGTATTTTGAAAGGGAGTGGTCCTTATCTCTATAGGGGACGCCTTTTCGGGATATCGCCATAAAGGTGGACCAGGGGTGACTCTAGAATGTGTTTGTACAATATGGGTATCAAATGAAAGTTGGTAATGAGTATTTTAAAAGGGCGGGTGCTTAGTTCTATAGGTCGGCGCCTTTTCGAGATATCGCCATAAAGGTGGACCAGGGGTGACTCTAGAATGTGTTTGTACGATATGGGTATCAAATTAAAGGTATTAATGAGGGTTTTAAAAGGGAGTAGTGGTAGTTGTATATATGAAGGCGTTTTTCAGATATCGACCAAAATGTGGACCAGGGTGACCCAGAACATCATCTGTCGGGTACCGCTATTTTACTTATATATGTAATACCACGAACAGTATTCATGCCAATATTTCAATGGTTTTTTATTTCGCCCTGCAGAACTTTTTCATTTTCTTCTACTTAATATGACAGGTGTCACACCCATTTTACACAGTTTTTTTCTAAAGTTGAATTTTGCGTCAATAAACCAATCCAAATACCATGTTTCATCCTTTTTTGTATTTAGTATAGAATTATGGCATTTTTTTAATTTTTCGTAATTTTCGATATCGAAAAAGTGGGCGTGGTCATAGTCGGATTTCGGCCATTGTTTATACCAATACAAAGTGAGTTCAGATAAGTACGTGAACTGAGTTTAGTAAAGATATATCGATTTTGCTCAAGTTATCGTGTTAACGGCCGAGCGGAAAGAGAGACGGTCGACTGTGTATAAAAACTGGGCGTGGCTTCAACCGATTTCGCCCTTTTTCACAGAAATAAGTTATCGTCCTAGAATCTAAGCCCCTACCAAATTTCACAAGGATTGGTAAATTTTTGTTCGCCTTATGGCATTAAAAATATCCTAGACAAATTAAATGAAAAAGGGCGGAGCCACACCCATTTTGAAATTTTGTTTTATTTTTCTATTTTGCTGCACCATATCATTACTGGAGTTGAATGTTGACATAATTTACTCATATACTGTAAAGATATTAAATTTTTTGTTAAAATTTGACTTAAAAAATTTTTTTTAAAGTGGGCGTGGTCGTTCTCCGATTTTGCTAATTTTTATTAAGCATACATATAGTAATAGGAGTAACGTTCCTGCCAAATTTCATCATGGCATCTTCAACGAAAATTAAAGCTTGCAAAACTTTTAAATTACCTTCTTTTAAAAGTGGGCGGTACCACGCCCATTGTCCAAAATTTTACTAATTTTCTATTCTGCGTCTAAAGTTCAACTCACCTACCAAGTTTCATCGCTTTATCCGTCTTTGGTAATGAATTATCGCAATTTTTCCGTTTTTCGAAATTTTCGATATTGAAGAAGTGGGCGTGGTTATAGTACGATATTGTTCATTTTAAATAGCGATCTGAGATGAGTGCTCAGGAACCTACATAACAAATTTCATCAAGATACCTCAAAATTTACTCAAGTTATCGTGTTAACAGCGGACGAACGGACGGACATGGCTGAATCAAATTTTTTTTCGATTCTGATGATTTTGATATATGGAAGTATATATCTATCTCGATTCCTTTATACCTGTACAACCAACCGTTATCCTATCAAAGTTAATATAATCTGTGAGCTCTGCTCAACTGAGTATAAAAAACAAAAAAAAAAACTTTTTTCTATGGAGAGTGCATTGTCTGATGACCTTGATTACGAGGCTATAAACCGCGCTGTGGATAATTTAGAGTACGAGAGTAGGTGTTTTGAGAAAGGTATAGTATCTTGCCTGATGACCTTGATTACGAGGCTATCAACCGCGCTGTTGATAATTTAGAGTACGAGAGTAGGATTTTTGACAAAGGTATTGTATCTTGTCTGATGACCTTGATTACGAGGCTATCAACCGCGCTGTTGATAATTTAGAGTACGAGAGTAGGAGTTTTGAGAAAGGTCTTGTATCACTAAGGAAATTACAAGCAGCGGAGAATTCATTAGTTTGGCTTAAGAAATGGTGGAAACTGATTGACATGCCTAGGGAACCCACCTTAGAAAATGTGCTAATACCAATACTAACCAGAAGAAGAAATGTTGAGGTTCGAAGTTAAATTCATGCAACGAACCGACCCATATCAGTATAAAGCATAAATAAATAAAAAATTTTGCAATTGTTATTTTGAAATGGGAGGTAAAGAATCCGAAGTGGAAGAGCCTAATGCGAATGTAATTAACTCCATTCAGGTAGTTGACCATAGTGAGGCATTAGAATTTATCAAAATCTTGTTGATAATATTAACAATTTGCACTTGCCTCAATTTGTTTCTCAAATTATACTCGGCTCGTAACAAATTTTTAAAGAAAAAATACATGAGCCGAGCAGATGGTCTAGACAAGGTCTAATTCTAAGGGACAAATATATACACCAATGGACAAATGGGAAACCATTATGAACACGCTTGTGGAAGAGAAGACCTTGGCGGAAAAATCTTATTAGTGTATTAATAAAAATACAACCATACTAAGATTTACTGTGTTGAAACACCTCACGACAATATTACAATCGTTAAACAATATAGGAAAAACCACACAATGGGTGTGAGCAAGTTGACAGCTAAACATCAGCTAGAAGCACAACAAATTTTTTCCAGTGTCAGGGATAAATTGGTATCCTCACTGAGTAGATACAACGTTGAGGCATTGGTCCCAACGTCATTTGAAAAAGAAATAGAAATAAATTTTTCTGCCTTATTGCCAGAGACTAAACGCAATTTATGGGATGCCCTAAAAATTGAAAGTACTGATAAAGATTCGCAAACAGAAAGCGAAAAAATGCCACAGACCAACGTAGATCTTACCAGATTTCGATGGAAAATCTGAAAACTTTTCCAGTTTTCTGGATGCCCTTGATATCCTCGAGCAAATCAAAGATAATCACGAGGCTATCGCGGTATCCATGATAAAGACAAAACTAAAAGGGACAGCTAGAAATATAATAAGCAATGAATTTTCCATTCAGGAAATAAAACAAAGATTGATGTCAAAAATCAAGGGTGAATCAGTAGAAGTTTTGACAGCAAAGCTCCTGAACATCCAACAACGCAGTAAAACTGCAAATCAATACACTGCAGAAATTAAAAATCTCACAAAATCGTTGGAAGGCGCATACATATCTGACGGACTAACACCAGAGTTGGCAACCAAGTATGCTACACAATCAGCTGTGAAAGCTATGTGTAACAACTGCTCCAACGACAAAGTAAAAACAAATATGCAAGCTGGAACGTTCACAACAATGAACGAAGCCATATCAAAATTTACTAACAGTTGCACAGAAGTAACTGGAAATCCAAATTCACTGCTACATATTCGCCAACAAAATCATTTCCGAGGCAACTTCCGCAGGAGTTACCAAAACAATAATTATAGAGGAAATTATAGACGTTCTTTCAACACCTATAACAATAATAATAATAACAGACAAAATAACCAAAGGTCTGGTGGAAATTTCGGATTTCGAGGAAATACCTGCAATAATACCAGAAATGTCCGAAATATAACACAGCAGGAAAACCAACAAACTCCTCCTCAATAAATAAAAAATTATATATTTTCAATTTACACCTTAATAGCTACATATCTTCCAAAACAACACTGAATGATTCCATATCAACCCACCTAATAGATACAGGAGCGGATATTTCAATAATAAAAAAGGGTCAAATTGACAATAATGTCACAATCAATAAATCTCAAACAACCGATTTAAGAGGAATTGGTCAAGGTATAACAAGCACTATTGGCACGGTTAAAACAGACTTAAGGGATGATTATCTATTGATTAAAGACAAATTTCATGTAGTAGAAGACAATTTTCCGATTCCATGTGATGAAATATTAGGCTTAGATTTCATTAAAAAATATAATTGCATTTTAGATTATCACAAAGAAGTAGACCATATGATTATCCAGAAAATATAATATCTCAGATGACTAATAAACCATCAACCAATAGTGTTTCGATTCCCGCAAGATCAGAAGTAGTTCGACAAATTCACATAGAAAATAACAATCCCGATTTACTAATTCCACAACAAGAACTAGCCGAAGGCATTATTATCGCAAACACACTAGAAAATTCACAACAAACATTTATTAGAATTATAAATACAACAGATAAAAATGCAACAATTCGAGATTTTAATATCCATACAGAAAGTTTAAATGATTATACACTAGTTAAAAATAATATAGAAAATGAGCAGAGCAGTAAAGAAAAATTAGAAAGATTGAATAAAAATTTTCCACAATTTGCAAATAAATCACTTAATGCATTATCTGCAGAATTCGTTGACATTTTTTCATTGGAAACAGAACCAATTACCACTAATAGTTTTTACAAACAAAAACTTCATATGAAAGACAATAACCCAGTCTACGTAAAAAATTATAGAATACCAGAAGGGTGATGTTGAGGGGTAAATAAAAGCAATGTTGTCGTTTGAGAATATTTTTTTTAATTCTGACTTGTAAAGTTATTTACAATAGCTTATAAAGAAGATCTTAAAAATATGTTCCTAAAACTAATTATATGTGTATGTGTGATTGTTTATATGTATGATGATAGAGATTCATTTATTATTTGATTAATGCTAGCCTCTTGATTTTTATAATCGTGATGTGGGCATTTGTAGCATTTGCAAGTAGGCAAACATTTAAAAACTAATATAAGAAACGTATCTTGTGTTTGGCTATAAATGTCAGACAGTAAAATGATTTAGGTATATTTGTATATGTATGTAAACATTTGTAATTTTTATGTGTTGTGAACGAAGTGATCGTTTTGCTAAATATATGTATGTACATGTGTTTGTTGGAAATATCAGTTTACGTGTCAATATTACTTCTCAAAAATATCTACGGATTGTATTACTAATATTTGTTCACATGTGTATATGCATGTTCAATTTTTATTTGAACATATTGCCGAGGGGAAAATTATCGTTTAGGTCTAGGTATGTTTTTATTGAAATGGATGTGTGTGGACTGTATGTATTTTGCTACTTTACTGTGTGTGTACATGTTTTTATATTTTTTATGTTTGTGGACGTGAAATATTTATAGTGATTTTATCTTTTGACTTGCATTTGTATATGACATAAAATATTAAAAGGCAAATGATAAGTAAAATTATTAGTATTAGAGACAAATGTCCGCTATGATTTTTTAAGTTTAGGTTGCTTATCTTTAGTTCATTTTTGGCCAATTTTTCAATATCCCTTTTGAGTTTGTCTAACTCCTTGTTACTGCTTATATTGTTGATTTGTAGTGGAGTTATGTTGTCCTCAGAAATGTTGTGTATGGCTGTGGCTATTGGATCCTGTTCTGTATTGATTGTGCTCTGCATTTTAAATATTTGTAAACCTGATATGGTTATACCTTCATGCCTGGCAGTGCAACCGGATTTGATGGAAAGAATTCCTTGGGCTGGAATTTCCATTATTTCGGTTTTGCTGTTACCGCAGTCTAAATGTAACGTGGAATTTTTAAATACTTTGTAAATCCACTTATTGTCTTGGTATAGTTCTGCCCATAATGGAGTTTTCTTTGTTTCCTCATACTGGCAATCTGCTTGGCTGCCTTTTAAAAGTGGTGACAGTTCACAGGTTTGATCCAAAGCAGATTTCCATGGTGTTTTTCCTTTGCATATGAGATGGCTATTTAAACCTCTAGTACACTTATTCAGTTCTGCTTGAGAAATCAAAAAATACAAGTGCAGCCCGAAGTTGTATACTAAGAAATTATTTTTTTGTTTTATCTTTATGATTTTTCATTTGTACTCAAATGAGATCGCTATCAGTTTGTATATTTCTGATGATTCGCTGTGCATAAGTGGTATTTCTGCTTTAATTACCAGCTTGTTGTCGATTATGAGTCCATTTGCTCTCATAAGATTGTATACCTCGCGTAGTTGGTTGTTATCTTGCTGTCCAGGTATTTGAAGTTTTGATGGAAGTTTTTCTTTAGTCAGTACCAATTCCTTGTTCCACTGTGTTGGAGTGATAGGAGTTGGATTAATTCGTCCATGGTTCAATTCTATCAATAATTCAATTATAGACTTTTGAATAGTTTCACATTCGCTCAATAAAATGGTGACTTGGGTTACTAACATTTGAAATTGGATGGCCATTTTATCTTTGTTAATGTTTTTTATTAATTCTGACTGAAACCTGTTTGACTGGCTATTTTTGTAAATTGCATATTGACCTCATTTACATTTTTATTTATTATGTTTGCCGTGGAATTTATTATTGAAAATTGAGCCTTTAGTCTCTCTTTGATGTTATGCTGGTTATTCAGTAGTAATCTGAAGTTGGATTCTATTTGCTCTTCGCTGTCAGCATCCATTAGACCAAATAGCATATTGTAACGAATTTGCTGCAAATCCTCTTATTTGCAACCCTCTGCTAAGTTCGTATCGCTAAACTGTTGAATAAATAATTAATAACCAAACTGATTGACAGCTCAAATGAAGCTCTACTATTCAAAATAATACTGCTATAGCTCGCTAGATAGCGCTTAATCCAAATCTCAAATCAAACTGAATTACTTCTTACTCGCCTGCCCGGCTTTTATAGTTTACGCTGCATACTTCTAGGCTCTTAGATCTCCAGAAGTTACTAGTTAGTTTCGTCTTCAAAATCGCCAGCCACAACTACGTGCACAAATTATTGCTCTCTCTTGTGACAACTCAGATAAGATATATGCATGTGTTTGTTCATTGCCGCTCCGCTGCTCGTATACGTACATATGTGTAGACGTAATTATTTATTCGTTTATGTAGATACATAATGATTGAATTATTGATGTGAATGTTTGTAGTTTACAGTCTCTCGCGCATACATAGACGTATAAGTAAATTCATCTGTGTGTGACATCTTTCGGCTGCCTTATATATGTGTATACATGATTTGATTATTGACGTAATTACTGCTTATCGTGGCCTTGGCATCGCCTTAGTGATGGTGTAACTTAGTGGTGTTAATATCCGTGACAATATTATAAATAGAGCCAATTTATTTAAAGGG
This sequence comes from Eurosta solidaginis, assembly GCF_040869045.1. Lineage (NCBI taxonomy): Eukaryota > Metazoa > Arthropoda > Insecta > Diptera > Tephritidae > Eurosta > Eurosta solidaginis. The sequence goes on along the minus strand of NC_090324.1, from coordinate 33,303,425 downwards.
AGCCCTTCGTTGTCTTTTATTGGACACGATTAAATCGTGACTACTTTTTATCGCTTCATACCGCCCTCCTAGTGACAGCGATATAACCGTGCATGCTTCCTCGAAATCTGACAACAGATTGCAATGATTTTTTATTCGATGTAGACAGCCTGGCATCATATTCATTTGTTCAAAATATGAATGGAGATCATAATAGATTACCAAATTCCAATTTGAAGTTATGACGTCCATCTTTCCCAGTGAATCCAAATAGATAGCTGTGTTATCTGGAAGTTGAGCAACTACTCCGTTGCTTCCTGTTTGACTGCTGACTGCTTTGAATCCATTTATTGGTGTAATACAAAACAGAACCATAAGTAGAAGTGCACATATGTTTGTACTTGGTCTGTGCTTTGCCAGTTTACTTGATTTAAATGTAGTTAGTACCTGTGCTAGTGATTCATCCGCTCGCTCTTCTTGATTAGTGTCGGGTGATATAACTAGCGGACATAACTTCTGAATCGTTCGTTTCAGCGTACTATTCTGTAGCTTCAATATGGCGCCTCGAACTCTACCATCAAGTCCTGGATGGCACTCTATTATTCTACCAAGAGGCCATTTAGCTGGTTGGGTATTCTCATCCTTTACTATGACTATGTCACCTATTTTCATATCTTCTGCTGGTGTTTTCCACTTATTTCTCTGTTGAAGGGTGTGTAGATATTCATCCTTCCAACGTTTCCAAAAATCTCGCTGAATTTTTTGTATCAGCTTCCATTTATTCAAAGATGATATATTGTTGTCATCTTCTGAAGATGGTATCGATACCTATGGTCTCCCGATTATAAAATGGCCTGGGTTCAAAGCATCCATTCCATTTTCATCATTAATGGCATATAGTGGGCGTGAGTTTAATGATGCCTCGATCTGTGCTAGAACAGTATACATCTCTTCAAATGTTAGTTTTGTGTCTCCGATTGCTCGTTTTAAATGATATTTCATTCCTTTTACACCAGCCTCCCATATTCCACCAAAATGTGGTCCTGCCGGGGGAATAAGTTGCCAAGTAATTTGCTCATTGGCTAAGATTGGTGCAACTTCAAAATTTTGTTTTACTGCTTTTTTAAAGTCTTTGTCGAACCATCTTCTTGGACCCACGAAATTAGTTCCATTGTCGGAGTAAATGTGTAGAGATTTTCCTCGTCTGCCAAAAAATCTTCTTAGTGCTGCCAAAAATGCTTCTGTTGACAAGTCACTGACGGCTTCCAAATGTATAGCTTTGGTTGAAAGGCAGACAAATACTGCGACATATCCTTTGAACGATGTTTGTCCTCGCCCTTTAGAACACCTCATTTGAAAAGGCCCGGCATAGTCTACTCCAGTATATGTAAAGGGACTGGATATCGACACTCTGGCTAATGAAGGATCACCCATGGGCTGCGTTGCAGCAGCTTGCTTGAATCGTATGCATTTACAACAGATACGTATGCAATGTTTCACTGCATTTTTTAATCCGATTATCCAGTATTGTCGCCTGACGACTGCTGCTGTTAACCGATTTCCACCATTTATTGTCGCATGATGAGCATATTTAATAATTAATCCGGCCAAGTTTGATTTTGGTACGACTATTGGGTGCTTTTCTTTATAAGGTAGCTCTGAATTTGTAAGCCTGCCTCCAACCCTTATTATGCCATTTTTATCCAAGAAGGGGTTGAGGCTTGCTAATTTGCTTGAACTCTTGACTGCTTTTCCATCAAGAAGTTTACTTAATTCTTCTTTATAAAAGTTCTTCTGTGTTTGTCGGATGACCGTTAATGTAGCTGTCTGAAGCTCCTCTGCCGATAAATGTGAAAATTTGCGCGTTTCTTTCTTTTTACGAAAGCGTAAAATGTATGTTACCACTCTTTGTAATTTTAGCCAACTTGAATATTTGTTTATTAAATTGTCCATAAAAGAATCTTGGTCTCTGGACGTCAATAAACCGTTACTTTGTTGCATGCATTTATCGTTGTTGACTCTTGATCTTCTGTTGGCGATAGCCACTTGGGTCCATTCCACAAAATATCCATATTTAATAATTTTGGAGATGGAATACCTCTTGACGCCACATCTGCTGGATTGTTTTTCGTGTTCACGTGTCCCCAGGTTACTTGTGGTATAAGTTTTTGAATGTCTTCTACCCGATTTCTGAAAAATTTATCTTTGCTCTTCGGATTTGCAATCCAGCCCAGGGTTATTGTTGAATCACTCCATGCATAAGCTTTATGATCCCTTGCAATGATCGCGCACACTTTATTCAACAATTTCGCCAATAAATGAGCAGCACAGAGTTCCAGTTTTGGTAAAGTTTTCCGATTTTTAAGTGGACGAACTTTCGTTTTGGCAGTTAAAAGCTTTACTGAATCGCCAACTTTTGCATAAATTACTGCAGCGTACGCCTTTTCGGAAGCATCGCCGAATCCGTGAATTTCTACATCACATTCCATGCTAGTTTCAATCCAGCGTGGAATTCGCACTTCTTCCAATATGCTAACAGTGTCAATGAAAAGCTTCCATTCGTTTTGTAGGTCATCAGAAAGCTGTTCGTCCCATCCAGCCTTTTCAATCCAAAGTTTTTGCATATATAGTTTTGCAACCACAGTGATTGGATGAAATATTTGGGCGATTTGTGATAAAATACTTCTTTTTGTTATTTTCTTCGGCATTCCCAAAATAATTTTAAACTGGAACTCATCTTTCTTTGGATCCCAGTATAGTGTTTTCACTGCTTCATTTTCTTTTATTTGAATTATTTCATTTTCTCCCATAGTGGTGATATTTTTGGTAATACTGTCGCAATTCGATAGCCATTTCCTCAAATGAAAACCAAATAACTGAAGATGCTTGCTGATTTCTTTCTGAATCATAATACATTGATTAACCGTATCTCCACCAGTCATTAGATCATCAATATAAAAATCTTCCCTTATGATTTTTTGTAGCCAATTGTTTTCACTTGAGCATTTGTTGGCAATTTCAAATAATGTGCGCACTGCTAAATATGGTGCTGAAGCGGTACCATATGTCACTGTTGTCAACTCGTATTCCTCTATATTATTTAAAGGATGTTCCCGCCACAAAATTCGATTACACTTGATCTTTCTCCGAAATTTTTATTTGCCGGAACATTTTTTCAACATCTACTGTGATTACCACTTTCCATAGTCTCCACTTGAGGATGATATCAAACACATCCCTTTGAAGTTTCGGTCCTGTTAACATGATATCGTTTAGGCATTTTCCATTTGAAGTTTTGGCTGACGCATCGAAAACAACACGAAGTTTTGTAGTTAATTTATTCTCGCGTATAACAGCATGGTGTGGCAAATAATACTTCCCATTTACCTTCTCGTTTGCTTTTATCATGTGCCCAAGGTTTTGGTATTCGTGAATGAACTCCTTGTAATCATTGTAAAGCTTTTCACTCTTTTTGAATTTAGCTTCCATGTATAGCAACCGAGCAACTGCCTGTTTACGAGAGTCACCCAGCTCCATGTCATCTTTAAATGGAATTTCCACAATGAATCGCCTATCTGCATCTTGTGTAGTGGTTTCCTCAAACTTTTTCAAACACATTTCGTCTTCCACTTTAGCTTCTTCATCCTGTTCTTCCTCTAGCTCCCAAAATCCCCCAAGGTTGGTTACTGCCGATGTGACTTTGCTTGGTTTCTTTTGCTTAATTATTCCAGACAAAATCCAGCCAAACTTCGTAGCTTGTGCAAGAACTCCATTGTGTTTTTTATGCCTTTTTCTATTATTCTGCCAAATATATCACCACCAATCATCATGTCACTTCTATCAGCTTTGTTTAATAATGGGTCAGCAAGAGTGTAGTTTTCCCATTTTTTAAAGTTGAACCTGAAGGATTGATCAGGTTGCGCAGTTGTAAGGGTTGATAAAACTATGGCATCCACTTCTTCGACGTGCTGGCTCAGAAAACGTGGTGTAATTTGAAATTGATGTTATTTGTGACCCTTGATCAATAAGAGCCCTTAATAATATGTGCTCACCATTCGCAGCTTTTGATCTCACTTGGGCTGTGGCCAGAATTACCGTTGTTAGACCTGCTTTTGTGGACATTGCTGCCTTCTTTTGAACGTTATCGAAATGAAGGAGCTCATGATGACTGCTGAAGTTGCATATTTTACACTTCATATTACTAGCACAAGTTTCTCCTAATTTGTGAAGCAGACATCTGTAGCAAATTTTATTGTCTTTGGCATATTTATGCCTTTCAACCGTTGATATGCTCTTGAAACTTCTGCATTCAGTTATGATATGATTTGGTCTTTTGCAGTAAGTACACTGCCTAAATGGTTTCCTCGCGTTGGTTGACGTGTGATTTGCTTTAAATATTTGCTGCTTTCGGATTTTGTAACCTTGCTCCTTTTCGGCTACAGCTTTCAATGTCTGGAAGCGTTGATCCAGAAAATCTCTAATATCAGATAATGTCTGCACCTCTCTTGTCTTTTTAACCGTTTGTTCATATAATTTGAGTCCATCTTTGTCCAATTTGCGAACTATGACTCGAGCAATATATGTATCTGCGTTTTCAATTTGTATTCCTAGTGACTGTATTGCGTTAAGGCACTCATTTGTAGTATCGAGCAATTGCCTTACGCTTTCAGCATTGTCACTATTTATGGGCGGCTGATCCATTATCCTATCCCACTGTGTTGTAAATAAAATACGTTTATTATCGTATCTTTGTTTAAGCAGATTCCACGCTGCTTCATAATTTTCGGTTGATATTTGCAGGTGGTGTATTAACCTTGCAGCTTCACCCTTCAAACCAAGGCGAAGGCGTAGCATTTTTTCTGAGCTTAATAATTGCTTATTTTTATGGACCATATCCCGGAACAAATATAGAAATTGGCCCATTCTTTTATCTCGCCATCAAATATTGGAATTTTTAATTTTTCTAATTCCAAATTCGGGCGATAATTTATTTTTGGCTTTTCTTTCACTAGACATCTTTCCAAATGCCCCAGATTTACAAAATATTCTGCAACTACCTTGGCATAGGCATCTTCTATTTCAGCATTGTAGTATTTTGAAAAATCATTTGTGTACGCATTTTTGATGTCGATATATAAACTTTCTAAATATTTTATTTGATTATTACCGATCGTGCTCTCGAAGCGCATATCAGTCATTTTGTTTGTTATTGTTTGAATTTTCTTCATGAAAAATTCAATTTTTGGGTCATTTTTACCCATGCTTGTAGTTTGTACTTCTGTTGTTGGTGTTTGTGGCATGCGGTTATCTGCTAAAGAAGTATGCAATCTTCTTGGTTGAAATGACACTTCATCACTAAGGGATTGTTTCAACCCTTGAACTACTTCGCCAATTTGCATTCTTATGGCACTGTATTTATCTTTCGTGAAATAATCCTAATTGCCAACGCCATCCGCCAAAAGTTTCTCGTTGTTGGCGTCCAATTCTTTTTGGAGCTTTTCTATTTCTTTTATCACCTCCTCGGCCTTCGACCTAGTTACTTTTTTTCCTGCAACATTATTGTACATCTGCAGTACTTTTTCACTTATGTCCATCTGGGATCCAAGAACTTTTCCTCTGTTTATTCCCATATTGCTTTTTTTTTTTTTTGTTATTTTTCACTATTCAAAAATAAACACTGAGCACTATTTAAACAGTTCACTTTTTATTTTGACTTGTCTTTCTCCAAAGGAATCGTTGGAGGAAATTGGTTTGGTCGCCCGGTTGACCTTGCTGTGCCTCGACTCACAGCTGATGTATTCCTTGGATTGATTACAAATCACTTTAATTTCGTATAATTTTTTATATTATACAGCTTATTTCCACATTCGTTGGAGCTCAATTTGGCGGCTCGTATGGACCAAATGTTGAGGGGTAAATAAAAGCAATGTTGTCGTTTGAGAATATTTTTTAATTCTGACTTGTAAAGTTATTTACAATAGCTTATAAAGAAAATCTTAAAAATATGTTCCTAAAACTAATTATATGTGTATGTGTGATTGTTTATATGTATGATGATAGAGATTCATTTATTATTTGATTAATGCTAGCCTCTTGATTTTTATAATCGTGATGTGGGCATTTGTAGCATTTACAAGTAGGCAAACATTTTAAAACTAAGATAAGAAACGTATCTTGTGTTTGGCTATAAATGTCAGACAGTAAAATGGTTTAGGTATATTTGTATATGTATGTAAACATTTGTAATTTTTATGTGTTGTGAACGAAGTGATCGTTTTGCTAAATATATGTATGTACATGTGTTTGTTGGAAATATCAGTTTACGTGTCAATATTACTTCTCAAAAATATCTACGGATTATATTACTAATATTTGTTCACATGTGTATATGCATGTTCAATTTTTATTTGAACAGGTGAAATTAATAAAAAAGTAAATAAATAAATTAAAGATGACATAATAGAACCTTCGATTTCAGAATTCAAGAGTCCAATTTTATTAGTACCGAAAAAATCACTATCGAATAACCGAGAAAAAAGATGGAGAATGGTTGTAGATTACAGACAGGTAAATAAAAAACTAACGGCAGATAAATTCCCAATGCCAGGAATTGACGACATACTAGATCAATTAGGAAGAGCTAAATATTTTTCATGCTTAGATTTAATGTCTGGATTTCATTAGATTGATCTCAGCGAGGAATCGAGAGATACCACATCCTTTACAGCAGATAATGGTACTTTGTGTTTTAAAGGATTACCTTATGGCCTTAAAGTAGCACCCAACTCATTCCAGAGAATGATGACATTGGCATTTGCAGGCTTAAAACCTTCACAAGCATTCCTATACATGAACGATTTAGAAGTATTGGAATACTCCGAAAATCATATGATTAAAAACTTACGAGATGTTTTCGCAACTTGTAGAAGATATAATATAAAATTACATCCAGATAAATGTCCATTTTTCAACCAAGAAGTAACTTACCTTGGTCGTAAGTGCACAAGCAAAGGAATTTTGCCAGACCCCAGTAAATTTGAAACTGTTAAAAATTTCCCACCCCCTAAAAATGCGGATGAAGCGAAAAGATTCGTCGCATTTTGCAATTATTACAGATGATTTATGCCAAATTTTGCAGAATACTCTAGAATAATGACAAGACTTTGCAAGAAAAATGTTGTTTTCGATTGGACAAAAGATTGTAAAAAATCCTTTGACTATTTGAAGGATGCGTTAATAAGCCCTAATATCCTTCAATATCCCGATTTCAATAAACAGTTTTGTATAACAACTGACGCAAGTGGGTATGCTTGCGGAGCAGTATTAAGCCAAGAGTATGAAGGAAAACAATTGCTAATTGCCTATGCGTAAAGATGATTTACTAAAGGAGAAATTAATAAAGCAACAATTGAGAAAGATTTAGCGGCCATGCATTGGGCCATAACATATTTCAGACCATACGTCTACGGTAGAACATTTTTCGTCAAAACAGACCACAGACCCTTAACATTTTTATTTTCAATGAAAAACCCTTCATCAAAATTGACTAGAATAAGACTAGATTTGGAAGAATATGATTTCGAGGTGGAGTATATTGCAGGTAAAGAAAACTATGTAGCCGACGCATTATCACGCATAGATATTAAAGACCTAAAACAAATATCGGTAGAAGCGTGTAAAATATTAAAAGTTACGACTAGATCGGAAACTGATAAAAGTTATAACAATAAAAATTCCAGTAGTAAAAATGAAGAAATAAAAGTCACGAAGAGAACTAAATAATATATATAGCGCTAAATAAATGTGAAGTGAAGAGACTAGTGCAGCTCGTTTTCAATCCTCCGAAATTATGTTTCAAAAAAGGAAAGAAAATTTGTACCGAAATTAATATAAAAAATCTAATTGTTGAGGTGAAGATTGACTTAGGTCAATTCTTTGCCAGGCTTATGAAAGAAGCCGGCAATTTGAGAATTGGAAAAATACAGTTGTCCTTAGGAGACAAAGAGTTTAAGAATAATTATACCCGGGTAGACACATTTAAAGAAATTGGTACCAAAGTTCTCAAAAATTTAATTATAGCATTAACTCCGGAGGTTATGCATGTGACAAATTACAAAGAAATTAAAGAAATTCTTCATAAATACCACACCGATCCTGTTTTTGGTGGCCACCCAGGAATAAATCGTACTTCAAGCAAAATAAGAAAAAAATATTACTGGAATAAAATGAAAAATGATATAAGAAATTATATCAAAAATTGCCTTCATTGCAATAAAAATAAAACCAATAAACACCAGAAAGAAAGAATGACTATAACGGAGACACCACCAAAGGCTTTCGATATAGTACAAATTGATACCATAGGACCATTACCACAATCGAAACATGAAAATGAATATGCGTTTACTATTATATGTGACCTAACCAAATATTTAGTTACAGTGCCCGTCCAAAGCAAACATACTGTAGCAGTTGCTAAGACTGCATTCGAACATTTCATTCTGATTTATGGTTGTATGAAAATAATTGTAACGGATATGGGAAACGAATACAAAAATAGTTTATTAGAGGAATTGTGCAATCTCCTAACAATAGAGCATAAAACCTGAACACCTTAACACCATCAAAATTTAGGTACCGTCGAACGCAGCCATAGAACATGCAATGAATATGTGCGTTCCTAAATATCCTTTGACAAAGACGATTGGGATAAGTACCTTAAATATTTTTCGTATTGTTACAATACAACACCTTCAACAGTCCACAGCTATTGTCCTTTTGAATTGGTCTTTGGAAAGATATCTCTGACTTACGAGTATATAATCATGAGGCTTATGATAAGGAAATTAAGTATAGGTAACAGTTAGCACAGCAAAAAGCTAGGAAATTAGAACAGGAATCTAAGGAAAAACAAAAAATTAACTACGATATCAAATAACTCTGAAACTGAATTTATTATTGCTGAAATTACATATAATGTTTTTAAAATACTAGTGTCATGTGTGTACAATCCTCATAGATGTTGCATGTTAGATTCGTTTTTTCTTCGGAGTATTTGATTGAATATGAGCGTTATGTTATTTTTGGTGATTTTAATGTCAATCTTCTTTTAAATGATTCTTATACAATAAAATTACTGGATCATGTGTCGACTGCTGGACTTACTGTGGTTAACATATTCATCCCAACAAGATATGCCAACAACTCGCGTCCTAGCCTGTTGGATCTAGTTATCTCATCTAGTCCTGGTCATGTTATAAAATTTAACCAAATATTTTTTATATCGGATCATGCCTTAGTATTCTGCTCACTAGATGAGTCGTTTAACTGCCCACCTAATAGTAGTACTTTTATATATCGTGACTTGAAGTCTGTAAACGTTAGTGATCTGTGTGCTAGTGTCTCAAATGTCAACTGGACTGAATGTTGGTTCCTTGAGAGTGTTGATGAAAAACTTGAATTTTTAAATAACACCTTGGCTCAATTATTTAATAAACACGTCCCTATTCGTAGTGTTAAGTCCATTAACACGTCTTGCCCTTGGTATAACAATAAAGTAAAATCAGCTATTAAAATTCGGAATACATTATATGCCAGATGGAGAAGGACGGGTACTGCATACGCTTGGTCGCAGTATAAAATTGCACGAAACAAAGCAACTGTGATTATTAGAAATGCGAAGCGACTTTACTGCGATGCCAAGCTGAGTCCGTCTCTACCAACAAGAGAACTTTGGAATAACCTGAAAAAGCTTAATGTGCATGGGAAAGTTGAGGCTGAGTGTAAAATAGCTCCAGATGTACTAAATGATTTCTTTACTAGTGCTAGTAGAAGTAGCAATTTCCCAATGGGCATCCGATAATTGTCTTTGTCTAAATGCCGCTAAGTCGTATGTATTGCCTATCAGTAATAGTGTGGTTCATGTGAAAGACATTCCAGAATTGTATATTGGTAATAACGTCTTAATGTTTACTGAGAAGATACGGAATTTGGGATTTGTAGTGAACTCTTCGCTAACCTGTTCAGACCATATAAATAAAATTGTTAGTAATGTGTATATTGTTCTACGAAGATTAAGAATGTCAGCCTCATTTACGCCTCTAAATACTAGAAAAAAATTAGCTGTTCAACTAATTTTGCCTCACTTTACGTACTCTGAGCTCGTATACAGCAAACTCGATTCTATTTCGTCTTACAAAGTTCAACAATGTAACGCGATATGTTTATGGTATTAAAAGATATGACCACATATCGGCTTGGAAGACTAAAATTCTGGGATGCTCCATTTCAGATTACCTGACAGCAAGAAATTCTATATTCATTTACAAGCTTATAGAATATAAAACTCTCAAATATCTTTATGAGAAACCGAAACTCGCAAGGTCTAAAAGACATCATAACCTGATCGTTCCGAAATATACTTATTTGTGCTCATCAATACTTTTATTCATTAATGCTGTGAGGCTGTGGAATTCTATTCCAGAACATGTCAAAGCTGCTATGGGTAGGTGTTATCACGAAATGGTAATTCACAATTACTTTAGTTCTGCGGAGTGAGTATAATTGCAATCTAACTGGTTCATGTTGCTAAGTGTCTGTTCTATCCTATACTGTTTCTAAATCCTATATATGCTATATATTTATACTTTTAAATTTGAAATTAAAACTAAATTTTATCTGAAACTTACATAAATTCAATTGATACGCACTGTAAAATTTTAATTTAATTATATTTAATTTCATTCTATTAATTTAAAGAAAATTGTATTAGATTTAAGTTTATATATTTGTTAAATTTCCACCTTGTTGATGTATCTGAAAAGACTGAAGTCTTACATATACACCCTCATACTTAAAATAAATATGAATATGAATATAGGAATATTAAATATAAGAAATAACTATAGGAGATTTAGTGTTAGTCGAAATGAAGCACGTCATAAGTTAGATAGTAAGTGTAAAAGGCCCTTTAGAGTAGCAAATATAGATAAAAACAATAATTTTAGTCTAATCCTTTATAAGGTAGAAAGTACAGGTAAAAATAATAAGTACACTGTAACGTAGCGTTACAATAACGTAACTCCCCCCCCCCCCCCTGTATATCCTTTTTCACTTATACCTGAACCACCCTGTACTTATTTTTCTATAGCATAGCCACCTGAACCTCCCTGTACTTATTCTTCTATAGCATAGTCAACAACCACTTGTACTTATTCTTCTATAGCATGCTCAACAACCACTGGTAGCAAACCAATGAAAATCACAATCATGGTGTGTTGATTTCTCAACCAGTTTGCGGCACCACCCATATAAACAGCGAATTTGCATTTTTGCAATTCAGTCCTCGCAGGTGAGCCAGCGGGAGTGGTTGCCTTTTTAAAGACAAAATTGCCACTCCGGCTAGCCAGCTGAGTGGAAGGGGCGTCGTCATGGCGCGGGTCACCCTTCACCCAGGTAAGGACAAGCGGGGCGGATGCCTTTGTGCTATTGCCACCCGTCGACCTCTGGGTGTTGAGCGGCCCGACGCCTTAATGACTATATAACCCCCTCCTCCTCAGCTCTGGCCTCGGTTAGTTGAGTGGAAGGGGCGCCGTCATGGCATGGGTCACCCTTCACCCAGGTAAGGACGAGCGGGCGGATGCCTTTGTGCTATTGCCACCCGTCGCCCCCTGGGTGTTGAGCGGCCCGACGCCTTAATGGCTATACCTCCCCTCCCCCTCAGCTCTGGTTTCGGCCGTGGGCCGATGCGTGCGCATAAGGGGCTACCGCTGTGCCGTTAGGGTGCACTTCCCCTCCGCGCACGGATCGACCCATAGTGTATTGGCTGGTACAGCCCCGCCCCTCTTACGCACCTTCTATTAGCGTGCAACTAGGGAGGCCGGGGTGTCCAGCGGTGAAACCAGCACTAACGAGTTCTCGCAGTTTCTCCCGCAGGTGAGTGACCCCGCCGACTACCAAGGCTGCCGAAGAAGAGCGATTAGCCCGATCCTGTTGAAGCCGACCGACCAATACCAGCCCGTTGGTACGCCCATTCTACCCCGCCCGGAACACGCAGCCGCTGTCCAGGTAAACCCCGTCGCCAGCCTATTTCCCCTCTCACCCGGCCCTGGTACGCGCTCCGTAGCCCACCGCCGTTGCATCCTTCACGCCGCTGCTACGACGACCGTTGGTCGTCTGCCATCCTACCGCCGTCAAGCCGCTGCATCCGTCATGCCGCTGCTACGACAACCGTTGGCCGTCTGCCATCCTACCGCCGTTAAGCCGCTGCATCCGTCACACCGCTGCTACGGCGACCGTTGGCCGTCTGCCATCCTACCGCCGTTAAGCCGCCGCATCCGTTACGCCGCTGCTACGACGACCGTTGGTCGCCTTCCATCCTACCGCCGTTAAGCCGCTGCATCCGTTACGCTGCTACTACGACGACCGTTGGCCGTGCGCTACCCTACCGCCATTAAGCCGCTGCTTCCGTACCGCCGTACCAATCCGCCCGTTACCCGACCGTTCAACCGTCCTACCTAACCTCCTCTGCTCCAACGGCCGTAAGCCGCCGCTCCGCCCCCTCACCATCTTGCGACGGAAAGCTGCTGCCCGTCTAATATCTCCAGCCGTGTGTGCGTATGTTCGTAACACATAAATATTGTTTATTTATTCAGTAGGGGTTTGTGGGACCTTTACTCGACTCTGGATTGACTGAGCGTTACCCCAGCCTTAGACAAAACCCACCTCATAAATGGCGCCCGAGGTGGGACTCTCCTCCGCAGATGACCGTGGGAAAACAACTACGACCACCACCAACACTGCCGGGGCGGGTTCAACGAACACACCCCTAGAAACAACACACACACCGGTTCCGGAAGGCACGCTGCTGAACACCGACTCGCTCAATTGGATCTACCTACTGAGGAGGGAGAGACTAATCGAGCAGTGTAAGGAACACCGAATCGACGTGGAAGGCCAAACCGTAGCCGAGCTGTGTCGCGCATTGAGTACTTACGTGCGAGCGAAACGCGCCAGAAAATCCAGTGAAGACCTGCTGAAAAAGCTGGAACGAGAAGTGAACGAGGAAGAGGAGAATTCCGCTATGCTACCTCAGCCAACAACAAAGCCGATCCCTTCAATCCAGATCCACAGCCCACAGCCGCACGGAGGAAGGAGAGAGAACGCATCACCGAAACGAGACGAAATGAGCGACGGTGAACTTATGAATACCGTTCGCCGCTGGGATTTGCACTTTTCGGGAGAGGAGGCAATGCACGAATTTCTTGAGAGGATAGAGGAGCTCGCCGAATGCTACCGCATCCCCGTCGACTGGCTCGTCCCAACTCTGCCGTAGCTTCTACGCGGGAAAGCACTGCAATGGTACCGCATCCGTAAGCAACACATACACCACTGGAGCGATCTGCGGAGGGAGGTGCGACACATACGACATTTGGAAGAGCCCATCCGACAACGCAAACAGCAAGGCCGTGAGAAGGCCAAGGACGCTGATCCGCTAACACCCAACGATGTGCGAAGAGAATAACCTCGAACGGATCCACGATGGTCTACGCGTGGAATACCGCCTTTTCGTCAATCGCAGCGAGTTTAGGACGATCGAGGAGCTCCTGAGCTAACGGAAGAGAATGAGCTGTTAAGAGGCGAGAAAACAAAACAGGGAAAAATGGTGGTCCACAGCCTATACCACCTACCCATGGAATACGACAGCAAGGAGTGCTGTTGGCGCTGCAAGGAACGCGGACACCACCGCTTCCAATGTAAGGGCCCCTGGAGAAAGTTCTGCTCCCGGTGTGGCCAAGACAATACCCTCTCCAGGGACTTCCCATGCTCTCCGACTAGCCCAATTACCGAGAACGCATCCCGGACGCCGCCCAACGCTAATATAGGAAGCCGCCAAGCGCCGTACGTCCGACCAGAGAAGCCGAGGGAACCACCCGCCGGCAAATCAACCGCAAAAACACAAGTAGATGGCCGATTCTACATACCAGTGGTCATTGAGGGCATGAGCGTGCGCGCACTAGTGGACAACGGCGCCACCCTATCCTACGTAGATGACACCGTATGGAAACACCTAAGAACAACATTAAGGCGCGCCCAACAAGCGAAGCATCCAGCTGGCAGACAAGAAGTGTGTATTTACCTCGAACTCCTACCCGGCAAGGATTGTGTATCAAGGACTGGGACACAGACGCGATGCTGTCCGTCATCCCAAACTTGGCCGCACAGGTAATCCTCGGAATGGACTTCCCAAGAAAAAGGGGAAACATCCTCACGCTGGATGGTCAGCCGCTGGAGGCCACCGTGACCAAGAGAGCACCCGAACTGGATATGCTATGTGCATTGACGAGCCGAGAACACCTGAGCGACGACCAAAACACGGAACTGGGAAACTTCCTGACACATCACCAAAAGCGGTTTGGCGAAATCATCGGACCAAGCACTGCAGCCGAGCATACGATTCGTCTCAAACACAACCGACCGCTGAAGCAACGATACTACCCCCGCAACCCGGCCATGCAACAAGTCATCAACGAAGAGGTAGACGAGTTATTAGCAGGAGGAAGAATAGAACCATCACGAAGCGCGTACAGCTCGCCAATCGTGCTAGTCCGCAAAAAACAGGGCACTTGGAGGATGTGCATAGATTACCGTCAGCTCAACGCCGCCAGCGAATCAGACGCTTACCCGCTGCCGAAAATTGGAGCCATTCTCGACCAGCTGAAAGAGGCCAAATTCATCTCTACTATCGACTTGAAGAACGGCTACTAGCAGATCCCGCTCGCCAGAGCATCTCGACCATACACCGCATTTACAGTTCCTGGCAGGGAATTGTTCCAGTGGAGAGTCATGCCATTTGGCCTAAACTCTGCTCCGACTTCATTTCAACGCGCTCTTGATTCGATACTTGGGCCCGAACTCCAACCAAAAATGTTCGCCTACCTGGACGATATCATCGTAGTGGGAGATACCTTCGAAGAACACTTGGCGATCTTGAGGGAAGTGTTCGAGCGCCTACAACGACACAAGATGCAAGTAAACTTCGAAAAGTGCAGCTTCGTCCAGCAACAACTCCATTACCTAGGACACATCATCAGTTCGAAAGGAATTCACACCGATCCAGCAAAAGTATCCGCTTTACAGGAGATGACCGCACCGAAAACGCTCAAAGAACTCCGCCGTTTTCTTGGACTCGCGTCCTGGTACCGCAGCTTCGTGGCAGACTTCTCCACGCTTGCCGCGCCGCTTAACCAACTGCTGAAAAGGGGACAAGTCTGGAAATGGCCCGGGATCTTCCGCGATGTTCTCAAACACGTACGGATGTGTATCAGATGCGCAGAATACAAAGTCGAGCAAACACGCCCAGCAGGATTGATGGCAATCGTGCAATCATCACGATCGTGGGAAATAGTAACCGCTGACTTCGTGGGACCACTGCCCCGTTCCAAGCAAGGAAATACTTGTCTCCTCGTCATGGTGGATAAATTCTCCACGTGGGTGGAGTTGATCCCAGTGCGCCAAGCGACAACGGCAAGCGTAATCAAAGCACTCCAGGAAAGAGTCATATACCTATTTGGCTGCCCAAAAACCTTCCTCACTGACAATAGGAAACAATTTGTGGGGAAGGCATTAGCCACGTTTTGAACGACCACCGCATCGATCACAAGTTTACAGCAGCCTACGCATCCCACGAAAACCAACCGAGTCGTGAAGACCATGATATCTCAGCGATGCAAGGAGAACCACCGCACCTGGACCAGGAGATTCCGCAAATAGCATTCGCGATAAACACGGCCAGCCACGAATCTACAACAGCATCGGCAGCAGAAATCAACTTCGGTAGAGACCTTACAGCACCGCAGCAAGTGTGCACGGAGGGAGCAGTACCACCATAGCCACCAACCGTACCACCGTCCATCACCAAGTTATGGGACGAGATAAAAGGGCACCTAGCCAAAGCTTCAAACAACAGAAAAAACACTACGACATACGCAGATAGCAATGGAAACCACGCATAGGCGAGCAGGTAATGAAAAGGGACCACCCACTCTCATCCGCGGCAGACAAATTCGCCCAGAAGTTAGCACCAAAATTTCCCGGCCCGTACTTGGTGATGGAATATGTTTCCACGAACACGGTGAAATTAGGCCACCCGGAGCAACCAAAACGACAACACGCACACGCGCACTTGCAAGACTTAAAGCCGTACGAATCATAAACAACCCATTTATCTCTTCATCGCAGGAACCAAACCGTCCAACATGAGTCGAAAACACCGGCAACCCACACCACCGGACCCACCGAAACCGATAAGGCCGTGGCACCTACCGTTTGAGGCAACATTATGGCCGGTGAACAAACCAAAAATTCAAAATATACAGATTTTTCACGGCCCACCAATCTACGACTACTTAATGGCCATCAGGGAACAGGAGTTGGCACCAGAGAGAGAAAAGGCCGACCCGCACGCAAAACAGGTGCCCGCAGAAAAGGCTATAAATGAACGACCGGACCCAGAGGAATTTATTAAAGAACTTACGTTAAAGCAACAGAGACGGGGCAAAACCGAATACAACCACACGAAGAAAACGACATACGAAGAGGGTGACCCTGATCCCGAACAGTTCTTCAGGTAACTGAAACTAAAGCGCACGAAAAACAAGGACAGGAAGAGCTACACGTTCCGCTGGAAAACCAAGCGGGTCAAGGTAAAAATGATGGGCGAAACACAGGCGACAGTTTCACTGATGGGGGTAAAAAGAGTGGTACCAGTTGAATGAGACATCAAGAGAGGAGGCCGAAAAACATCTTTTTTATACTCTTATACAATTTACAAAAACTTGTTACACTTAAGACAGAAATGAAATGTGAATTATTTTTCAAATTACAAAAAAAAAAAAACGAAGAAAAAAAATAAATAAAAAAAAAATATATATATATATATCTACATAGCATTATAAAGGGAACAAGAGAAGTACGACAAAACAAAAAAAAAAATTAAAAAAAAAAAAAATTTTTTAAAACAATTCTTTTTTGGGATTGAACCTGAAATGCTAACATTATCTCTATTAGATATAGGTGGAATGACTCTGTATATTTTTGGAAAAAATAATTTTTTTAAATAAAGTGCTTCGCCCACACGCACACCGGCATAATACCTAGGCCATGCCTGGAGATCCATCTTTCCCCACCACAGCTTTCCGTCAACCGAAGTGAGAGGGGGATTGTAACGTAGCGTTACAATAACGTACCCCCCCCTGTATTTCCTTATTCACTTAAACCTGAACCTCCCTGTAATTATTTTTCTATAGCATAGCCACCTGAACCTCCCTGTACTTATTCTTCTATAGCATAGTCAACAACCACTTGTACTTATTCTTATGTAGCATAATCAACAACCACTGATAGCAAACCAATGAAAATCACAATAATGGTGTGTTGATTTATCAACGAGTTTGCGGCACAACCCATATAAACAGCGAATTTGCATTTTTGCAATTCAGTCGTCGCAGGTGAGCCAGTGGGAGTGGTTGTCTTTTTAAAGGCAAAATTGCTACTCTGGCTAGCCAGCTGAGTGGAAGGGGCGCTGTCATGGCGCGGGTCACCCTTCACCCAGGTAAGGACGAGCGGGGCGGATGCCTTTGTGCTATTGCCACCCGTCGCCTCCCTGGGTGTTGAGCGGCCCGACGCCTTGATAACTATGTCACCCCACGCCCTCAGCTTCGGCTTCGGCCAGCTGAGTGGAAAGGGCGTTGTCATGGCGCGGATAACCGAGAAAAAAGATGGAGAATGGTTGTAGATTACAGACAGGTAAATAAAAAATTAACGGCAGATAAATTCCCAATGCCAGGAATTGACGACATACTAGATCAATTAGGAAGAGCTAAATATTTTTCATGCTTAGATTTAATGTATGGATTTCACCAGATTGATCTCAGCGAGGAATCGAGAGATACCACATCCTTTACAGCAGATAATGGTACTTTGTGTTTTAAAGGATTACCTTATGGCCTTCAAGTAGCACCCAACTCATTCCAGAGAATGATGATATAGCATTCCTATACATGAACGATTTAGTCGTATTGGAATACTCCGAAAATCATATGATTAAAAACTTACGAGATGTTTTCGCAACTTGTAGAAGATATAATATAAAATTACATCCAGATAAATGTCCATTTTTCAACCAAAAAGTAACTTACCGTGGTCGTAAGTGCACAAGCAAAGGAATTTTGCCAGACCCCAGTAAATTTGAAACTGTTAAAAATTTCCCAACCCCTAAAAATGCGGATGAAGCGAAAAGATTCGTCGCATTTTGCAATTATTACAGATGATTTATTCCAAATTTTGCAGAATACTCTAGAATAATAACAAGACTTTGCAAGAAAAATGTTGTTTTCGATTGGACAAAAGATTGTAAAAATCCTTTGACTATTTGAAGGATGCGTTAATAAGCCCTAATATCCTTCAATATCCCGATTTCAATAAACAGTTTTGTATAACAACTGACGCAAGTGGGTATGCTTGCGGAGCAGTATTAAGCCAAGAGTATGAAGGAAAACAATTGCTAATTGCCTATGCGTAAAGATGATTTACTAAAGGAGAGATTAATAAAGCAACAATTGAGAAAGATTTAGCGGCCATGCATTGGGCCATAACATATTTCAGACCTACGGTAGAAAATTTTTCGTCAAAACAGACCACAGACCCTTAACATTTTTATTTTCAATGAAAAACCCTTCATCAAAATTGACTAGAATAAGACTAGATTTGGAAGAATATGATTTCGAGGTGGAGTATATTGCAGATAAAGAAAACTATGTAGCCGACGCATTATCACGCATAGATATTAAAGACCTAAAACAAATATCGGTAGAAGCGTGTAAAATATTAAAAGTTACGACTAGATCGGAAACTGATAACAGTTATAACAATAAAAATTCCAGTAGTAAAAATGAAGAAATAAAAGTCACGAAGAGAACTAAATAATATATATAGCGCTAAAAAAATGTGAAGTGAAGAGACTAGTGAAGCTCGTTTTCAATCCTCCGAAATTATGTTTGAAAAAAGGAAAGAAAATTTGTAGCGAAATTAATATAAAAAATCTAATTGTTGAGGTGAAGATTGACATAGGTCAATTCTTTGCCAGGCTTATGAAAGAAGCCGGCAATTTGAGAATTGGAAAAATACAGTTGTCCTTAGGAGACAAATTGTTTAAGAATAATTATACCCGGGTAGACACATTTAAAGAAATTGGTACCAAAGTTCTCAAAAATTTAATTATAGCATTAACTCCGGAGGTTATGCATGTGACAAATTACAAAGAAATTAAAGAAATTCTTCATAAATATCACACCGATCCTGTTTTTGGTGGCCACCCAGGAATAAGACGTACTTCAAGCAAAATAAGAAAAAAATATTACTGGAGTAAATGATATAAGAAAGTATATCAAAAATTGCATTCAAAAAAAAATAATAATAATAAATGTAAGGCGCTATAACCTCCAAAGAGATCTAAGGCCGAGCTTCTCTTCCAATTTGCGTCGTGCTCCTCTTGATTTTCCCTACAAATTGGCCGGACGGGACTTACATGTTTTATGCCGACTCCGAACGGCATCTGCAAGGCAGATGAGTTTTCACTGAGAGCTTTTCATGGCAGAAATACACTCGGAGCGCTTGCCAGTCACTGCCGAGGGGCGACCCCGCTTAGAAAAAATTTCTTCTAATTGAAAAACCTTATTTCTAAAATTTTGATGTTGCTTTGCCCGGGAGTTGAACCCAGGGCGTACGGTGTGATAGGCGGAGCACGCTACCATCACACCACGGTGGCATTGCATTGCAATAAAAATAAAACCAATAAACACCAGAAAGAAAGAATGACTATAACGGAGACACCACCAAAGGCTTTCGATATAGTACAAATTGATACCATAGGACCATTACCACAATCGAAACATGGAAATGAATATGCGTTTACTATTATATGTGACCTAACCAAATATTTGGTTACAGTGCCCATCCAAAGCAAACATACTGTAGCAGTTGCTAAGGCTGTATTCGAACATTTCATTCTGATTTATGGTTGTATGAAAATAATTGTAACGGATATGGGAAACGAATACAAAAATAGTTTATTTGAGGAATTGTGCAATCTCCTAACAATAGAGCATAAAACCTCAACACCTTAACACCATCAAAATTTAGGTACCGTCGAACGCAGCCATAGAACATGCAATGAATATGCGCGTTCCTAAATATCCTTTGACAAAGACGATTGGGATAAGTACCTTAAATATTCTTCGAATTGTTACAATACAACACCTTCAACAGTCCACAGCTATTGTCCTTTTGAATTGGTCTTTGGAAAGATATCTCTGACTTACGAATTTTTAAAAGAAAACGTAATAAGCCCAGTATATAATCATGAGGCTTATGATAAGGAAATTAAGTATAGGTAACAGTTAGCACAGCAAAAAGCTAGGAAATTAGAACAGGAATCTAAGGAAAAACAAAAAATTAACTACGATATCACATAACTCTGAAACTGAATTTATTATTGCTGAAATTACATATAATGTTTTTAAAATACTAGTGTCATGTGTGTACAATCCTCATAGATGTTGCATTTTAGATTCGTTTTTTTTCGGAGTATTTGATTGAATATGAGCGTTATGTAATTTTTGGTGATTTTAATGTCAATCTTCTTTTAAATGATTCTTATACAATAAAATTACTGGATCATGTGTCGACTGCTGGACTTACTGTGGTTAACATATTCGTCCCAACAAGATATGCCAACAACTCGCGTCCTAGCCTGTTGGATCTAGTTATCTCATCTAGTCCTGGCCATGTTATAAAATTTAACCAAATATTTTTTATATCGGATCACGACTTAGTATTCTGCTCACTAGATGAGTCGTTTAACTGCCCACCTAATAGTAGTACTTTTATATATCGTGACTTGAAGTCTGTAAACGTTAGTGATCTGTGTGCTAGTGTCTCAAATGTCAACTGGACTGAATGTTGGTTCCTTGAGAGTGTTGATGAAAAACTTGGATTTTTAAATAACACCTTGGCTCAATTATTTAATAAACACGTCCCTATTCGTAGTGTTAAGTCCATTCACACGTCTTGCCCTTGGTATAACAATAAAGTAAAATCAGCTATTAAAATTCGGAATACATTATATGCCAGATGGAGAAGGACGGGTACTGCATACGCTTGGTCGCAGTATAAAATTGCACGAAACAAAGCAGCTGTGATTATTAGAAATGCGAAGCGACTTTACTGCGATGCCAAGCTGAGTCCGTCTCTACCAACAAGAGAACTTTGGAATAACCTAAAAAAGCTTAATGTGCATGGGAAAGTTGAGGCTGAGTGTAAAATAGCTCCAGATGTACTAAATGATTACTTTACTAGTGCTAGTAGAAGTAGCAATTTCCCAATGGGCATCCGATAATTGTCTTTGTCTAAATGCCGCTAAGTCGTA
Organism: Eurosta solidaginis; assembly: GCF_040869045.1. NCBI lineage: Eukaryota > Metazoa > Arthropoda > Insecta > Diptera > Tephritidae > Eurosta > Eurosta solidaginis. The sequence goes on along the minus strand of NC_090324.1, from coordinate 33,281,962 downwards.
TGTATTGCCTATCAGTAATAGTGTGGTTCATGTGAAAGACATTCCAGAATTGTATATTGGTAATAACGTCTTAATGTTTACTGAGAAGATACGGAATTTGGGATTTGTAGTGAACTCTTCGCTAACCTGTTCAGACCATATAAATAAAATTGTTAGTAATGTGTATATAGTTAAACGAAGATTAAGAATGTCAGCCTCATTTACGGCTCTAAATACTAGAAAAAAATTAGCTGTTCAACTAAACTTGCCTCACTTTACGTACTCTGAGGTCGTATACAGCAAACTCGATTCTATTTCGTCTTACAAAGTTCAACGATGTAACGCGATATGTTTATGGTATTAAAAGATATGACCACATATCGGCTTGGAAGACTAAAATTCTGGGATGCTCCGTTTCAGATTACCTGGCAGCAAGAAATTCTATATTCATTTACAAGCTTATATAATATAAAACTCTCAAATATCTTTATGAGAAACCGAAACTCGCAAGGTCTAAAAGACATCATAACCTGATCGTTCCGAAATATACCTGTTGTTGTTGTTGTTGTAGCAATGCTCGCCCCACCTAATAGCCGCGACCGATCACAAATTGTCATCAATATCCTCTAACGGGAGTCCAAGGAAACTTGCCGTTTCAACAGGGGTGGACCATAAGGAAAGGGGTGTTAGAGGCGTTGGTTCCACATTACAATTAAAGAGATGGTTGGTGTCATGTGGGGACACATTGCAAGCAGGGCATACATTTTGTATGTCGGGGTTGATTCTGAATAGGTAAGAGTTTAATCTGATACAGTATCCAGAACGAAGTTGAGCAAGAGTGACACGCGTTTCCCTGGGGAGTATGCGTTCCTCTTCTGCGAGTTCTGGATATTTTTCTTCAAGTACTGGATTCACCGGGCAATTCCCGACATAAAGGTCCGACGCCTGTCTATGGAGCTCACCAAGGACCTGCTTGTGTTTTTCCGCTTCATACGGCTGGGTTCTCAGGTGCCGTATTTCCTCAAAATGCTTACCGAGATGACTCCTTAGGCCCCTAGGCGGTGCTGGTTCGTCAATCAGATGTCTGTTGGGATGCCCAGGTTTCTGGGTATTCAACAGAAACTGTTTGGTCAGCATCTCATTTCTCTCCCTGATGGGGAGTATTCTCGCCTCATTATGCAGATGGTGTTCTGGGGACATAAGAAGACAGCCCGTGGCGATTCTGAGAGCAGTATTTTGGCAGGCCTGTAGTTTTTTCCAGTGGGTGGTTTTTAGGCTTGGCGACCATATGGGTGACGCGTAGCACGTAATCGGCTGGCTAATTGCTTTGTATGCGGTCAAGAGCGTTTCTTTATCTTTTCCCCAGGTACTGCCAGCAAGGGATTTGAGGATTTTATTACGGCTCTGAATTCTTGGAACAATTGCGGTTGCATGCGCACCAAAATGTAGATCCTGATCAAACGTCACACCCAAGATTTTGGGGTGTAGGACAGTCGGTAGCGTAGTGCCATCGACGTGGATGTTCAATATGGTCGACATTTGTGGCGTCCATGTTGTAAATAAGGTCGCGGAAGATTTAGTCGGTGACAATGCCAGGTTTCGCGAGGCGAAAAAACTGGAGAGATCAGGGAGATAGCCGTTTATTTTATTGCATAGCTCATCGATCTTTGGGCCTGGGCCTGTGGCCATTATTGTGCAGTCATCGGCGTAGGAAACGATTGTGACTCCTTCCGGTGAAGGTAGCTTTGATATGTAGAAATTAAACAAAAGCGGGGATAGGACACCACCCTGTGGCACCACTTGTTTAATTCTCCTTTGTTTTGATGTTTCGTTTCTGAATTGCACCGATGCCTGCCGACCACCCAGATAATTTGCCGTCCACCTTTTAAGACATGGGGGAAGGGTGGACCCTTCCAGGTTTTGCAGTAACGAGCCATGGTTGACCGTATCAAAAGCTTTTGATAGGTCTAACGCTACGAGTACTGTTCTATGGTGGGGATATTGATTCAAACCGCAATTTATCTGGGTGCTAATGACATTTAGCGCGGAGGTAGTGCTATGGAGTTTTCTGAAGCCATGCTGATGAGGGGCTAGCTGCAAATGTGCTTGGAAATAAGGGAGCAAAATGGCTTCAAGCGTCTTTGCCACTGGCGATAGGAGAGATATCGGGCGATATGACTCACCTACGTTAGCTGGTTTCCCAGGCTTTAGTAGCGGGACCACCTTGGCCATTTTCCATTTCTCGGGTATGACAAGGGTGGAAAGAGACAGGTTGAAGACATGCGCTAAATATTTGAAACCCTCTTTCCCTAGGTTTTTAAGCATCGGCATGGCTATGCCGTCTGGGCCCACTGCTTTGGATGGTTTAGCGCGACCAATGGCGTCCTCAACCTCTCTAGCGGTGATGGTAATTGGTGACGCGCTGAGTTTGTGTTTATGTGCGTGTCTATGGGCTCTCCGTCTATCTTTGTCGACCGTAGGATGCATTATATATTGTCGGCAGAAAGCGCTCGCGCATTTTTTCGCATCCGATAGCACCTTATCGCCAAAGGCGATGGAAACTTTGTCTCTGTGCTTAGTCGGATTCGATAGGGACTTTACGGTGGACCAAAGCTTACCTACACCGGTAGAGAGATTACAACCTCTTAGGTGCTCCTCCCATTTCGCCCGCTTGTGTTCGTCCACAAGCAATCTGATGCGTTGGTTTATATCCCTTATTTGGGGGTCGCCTGGATCAAGCTGTCTTATAAGGTCGCGTTCCCTCGCTAAGCTCGCGGCCTCCGCCGGGAAGTGGGGCCGGATTTCGGGGATTCTCCCGGCGGGAATGAAATGTGCCGAGGCGGATTCATTGACCTTACGGAAGGCACGCTCCCCTTGGCGGGCTTCAGTCGGGATAGGGAGGGCAGCAAAGCTGCTGTCTGTTGCAGATGTATATTCTTCGCACTTTCCTTTTTTGAAGTTTATGAAAGTGCGTTTTTCGGTGACGATGAAGTCGGCGGTACGCTCGAATGAAATAAGTATGGGCAGGTGGTCGGATGCCAATGTTACCATCGGCTGCCAGTTGACGCAGTTTACGAGTTCTGCGCTCACGATTGATATATCTGGCGAGCTATGACAGCTTCCTACCATACGTGTGGAGGCGTCTCCGTTTATTGTGCAGAACGTCGTTTTGTCTATTTGATCCGCCAACATCTCACCCCTACTGTCCGCCCGCAAGTTTGAATGCCATAGGTCGTGATGGGCATTGAAATCGCCTAAGATAATGCGATTGTTGCCAGTGAGTAAGGCCTCGATATTAGGGCGGTATCCACTGGGGCAACAGGTGACAGGAGGGATGTAGATGTTGATGATTTCTAGATTTGCATCGCCTGACCGGACAGATAGGCCTTGACGTTCTAAGACATTGTCACTGCGGTCGATGCCAGGATCAAATATATGATATTGCACAGAGTGGTGTATAATAAACGCGAGGCCGCCTCCATTTCCGCTCTCGCGGTCTTTCCTGTGGACATTATAACCAGAGCAGGTCTGCAATGCAGATCTTGCTGTGAGTTTAGGCTCTTGAATCGCAGCAATGCGGATGTTGTGCCGCTTCGTGAAATCGACTATCTCCGTAATCTTCCCAGTTAGTCCATTACAGTTGAACTGCAGAATTCTGACGTGCATGAGGGGTGACGCCGCCACTCTAGGGGTAAGTGAGGGGTGACTACGCCTAGGTTGTGGAAGGCCAGGACGCAATTGCTGTTGTGGCCTTGGGACTGGGCGCCCTTGGGCAAGCATTGGGGTACCCGGATGATTTGGGTTTGCGACCTGGCAACATGGCGCGATGAAACCCGTCGAGGGGTTGCCGTCGCGGAGACCAGAACATCTAGGAAAGTGGCACCACCCAAGGCAGGAGCTGCATTGAGCGGAAGTCGCAAACCTATATATTCTGTGCTGGCAGACGGTGCAAACGGAGGCAGGGACTAAGAGTCTGTTTCCCTGATCTGCTCGATTGCTGCCAGAAAAGAGGGGGGGGAGAAGAAGACGGGGGCAGGGGCTGATGCTCAGCATTGCTACCAGCTCTACTACGAAGGTAGTAGTTATAAGTGGTATCAGCTGTTTGAGTTGTTGGCGCCGTGGGGCGCGAGCAGCAGCGGGTACTTGTTGTGGCTTGCTGAGCAGCGAAGCTGCTGGAAGGTAGTGGGGATACGCTTAGGCGTAGACTACGGGACGCCCTTGGGCGTGAGCAGCAAGGAGCCACAAAAGATTTATAAAAGTTACGTGGACGTCGGGTTTTGGGATCAAGCCCAGAACAACCTGTCCGATGCAACCATCCCTTGCACGAGACACACTGAACAGAGTATGACCGTCCTAAAAAGATTCTTTTCTGGCAAATGCAGCAAAACCATTTCTCAGGACCGGGGTCAGGAGACGGACTCGGATTGGGTTCGATACCTTCCCGGAGTAAGAGAATATGTAGCAGTCCTGCTGCAAGGAGCTGCTGGGAGGATGACAATTTGTGGGAGGGACGAAACAAATTAAATGGGGTCACACTGAAATGACAGTCCTTGGTCGGGAAAAATCCCGAGTCGCTCCGGTACATAGAACCGACTGCCTTGGGAAGCGCCTATATACCTATTTGTGCTCATCAAGACTTTTATTCATTAATGCTGTGAGGCTGTGGAATTCTATTCCAGAACATGTCAAAGCTGCTATGAGTAGGTGTTATCACGAAAGGGTAATTCACAATTACTTTAGTTCTGCGGAGTGAGTATAATTGCAATCTAACTGATTCATGTTGCTAAGTGTCTGTTCTATCCTATACTGTTTCTAAATCCTATATATGCTATATATTTATACTTTTAAATTTGAAATTAAAACTAAATTTTATCTGAAACGTACATAAATTTAATTGATACCCACTGTAAAATTTTAATTTAATTAGATTGTTGAAGACATGATCCAATTTTCTGACTAAGTCCGCCCCCCTCCGTCTGGCAACACCCGGCCAGTGCGGCCAAGCGCAGGAGGTGCAGCTCAGCTGTGGCTTGCCAACCACCACCGCTCTCACTCTCAATTGTGTTTAGTTTTAGTTAAAACTACCCGCCATCACGCACCGCGCAAGTCCGACCGTTCGCTCGACGATCGGAGTTTTATTCGCCCGCCATCGCACAAGCTGTTTTTTATTTTAAATAATAATTACATTCACATATTTTAAAGTTTGAAGTGTGAATAAAGTGCATTTATTAACATAAAACCGTGTGTCCTCTTTTCCATAAAGACAGTGCTGTGTTAGTGCTAATTTTATACATAGATTTAATTTCTCTATTAATTTAAACAAAATTGTATTAGATTTAAGTTTATATATTTGTTAAATTTCCACCTTGTTGATGTATCTGAAAAGAATGAAGTCTTACATATACACCCTCATACTTAAAATAAATATGAATATGAATATGGGAATATTCAATATAAGGAAATAACTATAGGAGATTTAGTGTTAGTCGAAATTAAGCACGTCATAAGTGAGATAGTAAGTGTAAAAGGCCCTTTAGAGTAGCAAATATAGATAAAAGCAATAACTTTAGTCTAATCCTTTATAAGGTAGAAAGTACAGGTAAAAATAATAAGTACACTGTAACGTATCGTTACAATAACGTAACTCCCCCCCCCCTGTATTTCCTTTTTCACTTATACCTGAACCACCCTGTACTTATTTTTCTATAGCATAGCCACCTGAACCTCCCTGTACTTATTCTTCTATAGCATAGTCAACAACCACTTGTACTTATTCTTCTATAGCATACTCAACAACCACTGGTAGCAAACCAATGAAAATCACAATCATGGTGAGTTGATTTCTCAACCAGTTTGCGGCACCACCCATATAAACAGCGAATTTGCATTTTTGCAATTCAGTCCTCGCAGGTGAGCCAGCGGGAGTGGTTGCCTTTTTAAAGACAAAATTGCCACTCCGGCTAGCCAGCTGAGTGGAAGGGGCGTCGTCATGGCGCGGGTCACCCTTCACCCAGGTAAGGACAAGCGGGGCGGATGCCTTTGTGCTATTGCCACCCGTCGACCTCTGGGTGTTGAGCGGCCCGACGCCTTAATGACTATATAACCCCCTCCTCCTCAGCTCTGGCCTCGGTTAGTTGAGTGGAAGGGGCGCCGTCATGGCATGGGTCACCCTTCACTCAGGTAAGGACGAGCGGGCGGATGCCTTTGTGCTATTGCCACCCGTCGCCCCCTGGGTGTTGAGCGGCCCGACGCCTTAATGGCTATACCTCCCCTCCCCCTCAGCTCTGGTTTCGGCCGTGGGCCGATGCGTGCGCATAAGGGGCTACCGCTGTGCCGTTAGGGTGCACTTCCCCTCCGCGCACGGATCGACCCATAGTGTATTGGCTGGTAGAGCCCCGCCCCTCTTACGCACCTTCTATTAGCGTGCAACTAGGGAGGCCGGGGTGTCCAGCGGTGAAACCAGCACTAACGAGTTCTCGCAGTTTCTCCCGCAGGTGAGTGACCCCGCCGACTACCAAGGCTGCCGAAGAAGAGCGATTAGCCCGATCCTGTTGAAGCCGACCGACCAATACCAGCCCGTTGGTACGCCCATCCTACCCCGCCCGGAACACGCAGCCGCTGTCCAGGTAAACCCCGTCGCCAGCCTATTTCCCCTCTCACCCGGCCCTGGTACGCGCTCCGTAGCCTACCGCCGTTGCATCCTTCACGCCGCTGCTACGACGACCGTTGGTCGTCTGCCATCCTACCGCCGTCAAGCCGCTGCATCCGTCATGCCGCTGCTACGACAACCGTTGGCCGTCTGTCATCCTACCGCCGTTAAGCCGCTGCATCCGTCACACCGCTGCTACGGCGACCGTTGGCCGTCTACCATCCTACCACCGTCAAGCCGCTGCATCCGTCACGCCGCTGCTACGACAACCGTTGGCCGTCTGCCATCCTACCGCCGTTAAGCCGCTGCATCCGTCACACCGCTGCTACGGCGACCGTTGGCCGTCTGCCATCCTACCGCCGTTAAGCGGCCGCATCCGTTACGCCGCTGCTACGACGACCGTTGGTCGTCTTCCATCCTACCGCCGTTAAGCCGCTGCATCCGTTACGCTGCTACTACGACGACCGTTGGCCGTGCGCTACCCTACCGCCATTAAGCCGCTGCTTCCGTACCGCCGTACCAATCCGCCCGTTACCCGACCGTTCAACCGTCCTACCTAACCTCCTCTGCTCCAACGGCCGTTAGCCGCCGCTCCGCCCCCTCACCATCTTGCGACGGAAAGCTGCTGCCCGTCTAATATCTCCAGCCGTGTGTGCGTGTGTTCGTAACACATAAATATTGTGTATTTATTCAGTAGGGGTTTGTGGGACTTTACTGGACTCTGGATTTACTGAGCGTCACCCCAGCCTTAGACAAAATCCACCTCATAACACTATAAGCAATGAAAATAAGAAAATAGTAATACACAAAAACAGACTTAAATCATTTCATTCTTACTAAATATGTGTTCTACTCGCTCATAAATTTTTATACTCAGTTGAGCAGAGCTCACAGAGTATATTAACTTTGATTGGATAACGGTTGGTTCTACAGGTATAAAGGAATCGAGATAGATATAGACTTCCATATATCAAAATCATCAGTATCGAAAAAAAATTTGATTGAGCCTGACGGACATATCTATCTCGATTCCTTTATACACATAAATATTGTGTATTTATTCAGTAGGGGTTTGTGGGACTTTACTGGACTCTGGATTTACTGAGCGTTACCCCAGCCTTAGACAAAATCCACCTCATAACACTATAAGCAATGAAAATAAGAAAATAGTAATACACAAAAACAGACTTAAATCATTTCATTCTTACTAAATATGTGTTCTACTCGCTCATACATTTTTATACTCAGTTGAGCAGAGCTCACAGAGTATATTAACTTTGATTGGATAACGGTTGGTTCTACAGGTATAAAGGAATCGAGATAGATATAGACTTCCATATATCAAAATCATCAGTATCGAAAAAAAATTTGATTGAGCCTGACGGACATATCTATCTCGATTCCTTTATACCTGTAGAACCAACCGTTATCCAATCAAAGTTAATAAACTCTGTGAGCTCTGCTCAACTGAGTATAAAAATGTATGAGCGAGTAGAACACATATTTAGTAAGAATGAAATGATTTAAGTCTGTTTTTGTGTATTACTATTTTCTTATCTTCATTGCTTATAGTGTTATGAGGTGGATTTTGTCTAAGGCTGGGGTAACGCTCAGTAAATCCAGAGTCGAGTAAAGTCCCACAAACCCCTACTGAATAAATACACAATATTTATGTGTTACGAACACACGCACACACGGCTGGAGATATTAGACGGGCAGCAGCTTTCCGTCGCAAGATGGTGAGGGGGCGGAGCGGCGGCTAACGGCCGTTGGAGCAGAGGAGGTTAGGTAGGACGGTCCGTCCGTCTGTCCGTTAACACGATAACTATAGTAAATTTTGAGGTATCTTGATGAAACTTGGTATTTAGGTTCCTGGACATTCATCTCAGATCCCTATTTAAAATGAACGATAGCGGACTATAACCACGCCCACTTTTTCGATATCGAAAATTTCGAAAAACCGAAAAAGTGCGATAATTCATTACCAAAGACGGAAAAAACGATGAAACTTGGTAGGTGAGTTGAACTTATGACGCAGAATAGAAAATTAGTAAAATTTTTGACAATGGGCGTTGCACCGCCCACTTTTAAAAGAAGGTAATTGAAAAGTTTTGCAAGCTGTAATTTGGCAGTCGATCGTCGTATCGTGATAAAATTTGGACTATATGTATGCTTAATAAAAATTAGGAAAATCGGAGAACGACCACGCCCACTTTAAAAAATTTTTTTTAAAGTCAAATTTTAACAAAAATTTAATATCGTTACAGTATATAAGTAAATTATGTCAACAGTTGACTCCAGTAATGATGCGGTGCAATAAAATACAAAAATAAAAGAAAATTTCAAAATGGGCGTGGCTCCGCCCTTTTTCATTTAATTTTTCTAGGATGCTTTTAATGCCATAAGTCGAACAAAAATTTACCAATCCTTGTGAAATTTGGTAGGGCTTAGATTCTAGGACGATAACTGTTTTCTGTGAAAAAGGGCGAAATCGGTTGAAGCCACGGCCAGTTTTTATACCCAGTCGACGGTCTGTCCTTCCGCTCGGCCGCTAACACCAATACGAAAAAAGGGATGTTGTTGTTGTTGTATTGGTCTATTGACGCAAAATAAAAAAACTTGGTAAAATGTGTGTGACACCTACCATATTAAGTAGAAGAAAATGAAAAAGTTTTGCAGGGCGAAATCAAAAGCCCTTGGAATCTTGGAAGGAATACTGTTCGTGGTATAACATATATAAATAAATTAGCGGTACCCGATAGATGATGTTCTGGATCACCCTGGTCCACATTTTGGTCGATATCTCGAAAACGCCTTCACATATACAACTAAGGGCCACTCCCTTTTAAAACCCTCATTAATACCTTTAATTTGATACCCATATCGTACAAACACATTCTAGAGTCACTCTGGTCCACCTTTATGGCGATATCTCGAAAAGGCGTCCACCTATAGAACTAAGGCCCACTCCCTTTTAAAGTACTTATTAAGACTTTTCATTTGATACCCATATCGTACAGATAAATTCTAGAGTCACCCCTGGTCCACCTTTATGGCGATATCTCGAACTAAGGCCCACGCCCTTTTAAAATACTCATTAACACCTTTCATTTGATACCCATATCGTACTAACAAATTCTAGAGTCGCTCCTGGTCCACCTTTATGGCGATATCTCGCAAAGGCGTCCACCTCTAGAGCTAAGGCCCACGCCCTTTTAAAATAGTCATTAACACCTTTCATTTGATACCCATATTGAACAAACAATTTCTAGAGTCACTCTGGTCCACCTTTATGGCGATATCTCGAAAAGGTGTCCACCTATAGAACTAAGGCCCAATCCCTTTTAAAATACGTCGACAAGTCAGCGACCTGCAAGTTAAGTTAAGCTCTATGCAGAATGCGCTCTGTAACTTTCCGCTGGCTACCTGCCGCTCTCGCTCTTCCTCTGAGTCATGCATTGCTGCTGTTTCCAATGTTCGTTCGAATGTGGGTATAATTGGTGCTGCTCATTCTAATGGTACTTCCTCATCGCCACACACGACAAGTGAAAAAGTAGTTATTCTTTCTGCTTTGCATGCTGCTTCTAAACATACAGCAGTTGCTAATACGTGTGCTATGGCTACCAATGTTGATGCTTGTTCTACTGTTAAAAATAGTGCTATGAACGTTGAAAACAACAAAAATAATTCTTCAGTACCAATAGCTATTAACAATGCTACCACCACAGCTGTGTCTCAAACGTATGAGAATAACTCTGTTAATAATTCTGCTAATAGTGGTAGATCGTTTGCTTCGGTTCGTAAATCACAGGCTAATAACTCTAATGTTACCTGTATGGATGGCGCTGGTAATAAAAACAATGTTAATACCAAACAAACATACAAACGTCGTAAGCAGCCTAGCACTGTCGGTTCGATTACAACTTCTGCACCTACATCTATTTCTACGCCTGCATCTTTATCCCCTTCTGCGCTGAAAGATAGCACTGAAGTTTTCATGCGTCGTATGCCAAATTTCATTGGCTCTAATGCTAATAATGAGTTGGGAGTCGTTGGAATGATTTGGCATCACCTATCGTCATTTCAGCCGTCAGTTTCTTCTAATGATATTATTAGCTACCTGGTAAGGCATCTGAAGGCTGATCGATCTAATTGTTCATGCAAAGGGCTCGTTAAGAAAGATACACCTCTTGCCTCAATAACCAAAGTCAACTTTAAGCTTGGCGTTACTAATGCTGTTTATGAGAAAATTTTATCGCCAGACTTGTGGCCTGCTGGTGTGAATGTTCGCCCTTTCCGTTTTTTTCCTCAAGTGGAAAAGCAACTCCAGTTCACCTAGCTTCCAGCAGTAATAAGAACATAATTAACAAACAGCTTAAAGTGTATTTCCAAAATGCTTCTGGTATCAGGACTAAATCGCACATTTTGAGAGCATTTAGTTGCCAATTGGAGTACGATATTTTTGTCATTGTTGAATCCTGGCTTACTTCGGATTTCTTCGACGCTGAGTTCTTCGATCCCAAGCTATTCGTCGTTTTTCGTAAGGACAGGGATTGTACTAAAACTGGGCGTTCAAGAGGGGGTGGCGTACTAATTGCAGTCCAACGCAAGTATAATGCCTCCCTTATTATGTTAGATAATTCTGATACCATCCTTGACCAGATATGCGTCAATGTCCGTGGTTATCCACAGTCTGGATCTCTATATCTGGTTGCATCATACATACCGCCGAACAGCTTGGAAGAAATTTACAAAGCTCATGTTAACAATATATCGTCCCTAGTTTTAAATAAATTAGGAGATAATCACTTATGTGTTTTAGGGGATTTTAACCTTTGTGATATTTCTTGGTCTCATAGTTACTCTGCGTCAGGCCTATTACCTAATAATATTACTAAGTCTTTTGAGTCATACGTTATAGATAATATCTTAAGTCTAAATTTGCATCAAATCAATAGTTTCAAAAACAGGCTCGATAGAATATTAGATCTAATTTTTATTAGTAATGACATAAATACTAATCTTTCTGAGTGCCATCCGCCATTCGCTCCGACGGATATGCACCATTCTGCTCTAATTCTTAAGCTCGAATTTATGAGTTTGGAGCTCGCTCTTTAATTGATGATTTTTCATTTAACTTTTCGAAGTGTGATTTTTCTAGACTCGATCAGGATCTAGCTGAAATAGACTGGGCCAATTTGCTTTCCATCTCTGATGTTGGTCATTGCTTTGAAATATTTAAGTTGACTCTCTTTGATCTGTGTACGAGGCATGTACCAGTTGCGAAAAGGAAACCATATAGGTTGCCATGGTACACAACAAGGTTAAAAAAGTTGAAGAATTTAAGAAACAAGTTCTTCAAAAAGTTTAAAAGAACCAAAAGCCCGTTATTTCTTACCAAATATAAACATTATGTGAAGGATTTCAACTGTCTAAAGAAGTTTCTTTACAGAAACTACATTACAAGCTTTGAGACGAATATAAAGTCTAACCCGAAAGCATTCTGGAATTACGTTAAGTCGAAGAAATCTCGCTCCTCGGTGCCTGCCACCGTCTTCTATAATGGCAGACCTGCTAACACTCCCCACAATGTGGCTAACGCGTTTGCAGAATTTTTTAGTTCTAATTTTGCTAATAATGATGCTAGTCCCTCGTCTGACTTCTCGTCTGAAATTTATTCGTCCCTAAATTTTGGTTCAATGTCAATTTCATCTGAAGATATCTTCAGTGGTATCTCGAAACTAAGCAACTCTACTAAAGCTGACATTGATGGTCTCTCGGCTGCCTTGCTAAAAGGATGCACTTCCCTAGTTGTCCCGTTAGAGATCATGTTCAATTTGTCACTTAGCTTTGGTGAGTTTATTGATGCTTGGAAATTCGCCTTGATAACTCCTATTTATAAATCTGGCAGTAAGACTGATGTCTGCAATTACAGGCCAATTTCAAAGCTTTCCACCGTTTCTAAGCTATTTGAGTGCGTTGTCAAGGAAAATATTTATTTGTCAGTGAAGCACTTGACCTGTCCGAAACAGCATGGGTTTGTTTCTGGTCGCTCTACCGTTTCCAATCTTGTGGAGTTCAGTGAATATTGTATCTCTGCCTTTTCATCTGGTATTCAGGTCGACTGTATTTACACCGACTTTTCCAAAGCTTTTGATAAGGTATCGCATGATGTTCTAATTCACAAACTGTACTGCCTTAGCTTTCATTCACCCTTTTTGCAGTGGCTAAAATCATATCTAAGTAATAGATGGTGTGCCGTCTCTATTGATGGGGTATCATCAGATCCCTTTTTGGCGACATCGGGCGTCCCGCAGGGTAGTATTTTGGGACCATTACTTTTTATCTTATTCATCAATGACATTAGCTCATGCTTCTTTTACGCTAGATTTCTGTTGTACGCCGATGATCTCAAAGTTTACTCTGTTGTAAATTCCGCAAACGATATGATTAATCTTCAAGCTGATATTGATAAACTTTACTCCTGGTGCATTAGATCTCATCTTTCATTAAATATAAATAAATGCTTCCACGTAACCTACTCAAAATCTCGTTCAAATCTCAACAGTTCGTTTAGTATCGCTAACAGTACGTTGCAGACTGTTGAAAAAATCAAAGATCTTGGGGTTGTATTTGATACAAAATTTATGTTCGTGAACCATATTGATTGCATCGTTGCCAAGGCCTATGCTATGCTAGGCTTCATTCGGCGTAATAGTTCGGAGTTTTCTGACCCGTATACTTTAAAAGTACTCTACTCCTCATTCGTGCGTTCTCATCTTGAGTATGCTACCATCATTTGGAGACCTTTCCAACAATTCTCAATCAACAGGCTTGAGCGAGTTCAAAAAGTTTTTCTAAAGTATGCTTTACGGTCATTAAGTTTTACATACCCTCTTCCTCCATATACTGCTCGTTTACTTCTTTTGATTCTTAAATCCCTGGAAGCCAGGAGATCTATTATCTCCTTGACTTTCTTGTTTGGCATTATCCACGGAGATGTAGACTGCGCCGACCTTCTTGTGGAAATTTATTTTAATGTTCCAAGGAGGGATCTTCGTAATGTTTGCCCGTTTTATGGTATCAATATTAGAACCAATTATGGAAGGAATGCGCCAATTGCACGTGCCCTGAACGAATTCAATAAGATTTCATCTTCTATTGAGTTTGATTATTCTATGTGTAGGGACGCTTTTATAAATATTTTAAAGTCAGCTATTTAATTGTTTTTAATTTGTTTGTTATAAGAACTTATTATTTATTGTAAACTATATATTTACATGTATATTTTGTTATCTTTGTGTTAATATTTTTTGTATCTACCATTATTGGCAGTCTGTAAGGCCTGTATCTTCATAGACTGAATAAATAAATAAATAAATAAAAAAAAATACTCATTAACACCTTTCATTTGATACCCATATCGTACAGACAAATTCTAGAGTCACCCCTGGTCCACCTTTATGGCGATATCTCGAAAAGGCGCCACCTATAGAACTAAGGCCCACTCCCTTTTAAAGTACTTATTAACACTTTTCATTTGATACCCGTATCGTACAAACAAATTCTAGAGTCACCCCTGGTCCACCTTTATGGCAATATCTCGAACTAAGGCCCACGCCCTTTTAAAATACTCATTAACACCTTTCATTTGATACTCATATCGTACTAACAAATTCTAGAGTCGCCCCTGGTCCACCTTTATGGCGATATCTCGAAAAGGCGTCCACCTCTAGAGCTAAGGCCCACGCCCTTTTAAAATAGTCATTAACACCTTTCATTTGATACCCATATCTTACAAACAAATTCTAGAGTCACCCCTGGTCCACCTTTATGGCGATATCTCGAACAGGCGTCCACCTATAGAACTAAGGCCCATTCCCTTTTAAAATACTCATTAGCACCTTTCATTTGATACCCATATTGAACAAACAATTTCTAGAGTCACTCTGGTCCACTTTTATGGCGATATCTCGAAAAGGCGTCCGCCTATAGAACCAAGGCCCACTCCTTTTTAAAGTACTTATTAACACTTTTCATTTAATACTCATATCGTACAAACAAATTCTAGAGTCACCCCTGGTCCACCTTTATGGTGATATCTCGAACTAAGGCCCACGCCATTTTAAAATACTCATTAGCATCTTTCATTTGATACCCATATCGTACTAACAAATTCTAGAGTCGCCCCTGGTCCACCTTTATGGCGATATCTCGAAAAGGCGTCCACCTCTAGAACTAAGGCCCACGTCCTTTTATAATACTCATTAACAACTTTCATTTGATACACATTTCTTACAAACAAATTCTAGAGTCACCCCTGGTCCACCTTTATGGCGATATCTCGAAAAGGCATCCACCTATAGAACTAAGGCCCACACCCTTTTAAAATATTCATTAACACCTTTTATTTGATACATATATCGTACAAACAAATTCTAGAGTCACGCTGGTCCACCTTTATGGCGATATCTCGAAAAGGCGTCCACCTATAGAACTAGGGTCCACTCCCTTTTAAAATACTTATTAACACTTTTCATTTGATACCCATATCGTACAAACAAATTCTAGAGTCACACCTGGTCCACCTCTTTGGCGATATCTTGAACTAAGGCCCACGCCCTTTTAAAATACTCATTAACACCTTTCATTTGATACGCATATCGTACAAACAAATTCTAGAGTCACCCCTGGTCCACCCTTATGGCGATATCTCGAAAAGGCGTCCACATATAGAACTAAGGTTCACTCCCTTTTAAAATACTCATTAACATCTTTCATTTGATACCCATATCATACAAGCAAATTCTAGAGTCACCCCTGGTCCACCTTTATGGCGATATCTCGAAAAGGCGTCCACCTATAGAACTAAGGCCCACTCCCTTTTAAAATACTCATTAACACTTTTCATTTGATACCCATATCGTACAAACAAATTCTAGAGTCACCCCTGGTCCACTTTTATGGCGATATCTCGCCATGTGTGTGTGAATGTGCATGCCAATTAACGGCATCACTCGAAACTTACTTTACCTTATGTCATGTTGATACTACCGGCTGTTTTGTTTTTATGTATAATTTTCTATAATCGGGTTTCCAGTCAAAATAATTGGAAAAACGCCTTTATTATTTTATTGCCGACGTTTCGACCGTTTATTGTGGTCTTCTTCAGGGCCTAGTTACAATTTTAAAGAAATTAAAATAACTCAATTTAGTTTCGCAGTTCTATAAAATTAAAGTTACATATATATATATATATATATATATATATATATATATATATATATATATATATTAGGGCGGGTCGATTTAAAAATCGCTCATTGCTCTCTGAAAATCGTATTCTAGGGATCAAAATAAGAAACTTTGCCGAAGGAACCATACCTCTAGAACGGATTCTGATGTCCCCCCTTTGGGTCGAACTTTTGGGTAGGGGCAATTTCAATTCTACCTGCTGTGTCTTGTGGTGGCTTAAAAAAAACAACACAAGCAATTTTACGATCTGCAATTGTGTCGTAGTGATACCTTCATTTTTTAAAACGGTTGAATAAAAAACCCACACAACTATGTTTACGACATGCAAATGCATCACAGTGATGCCTTGGTTTTAAAACGGGGTTGTAAAAACAATAATTTCTAATAATTTTTTTTTTAATTTCTCTTCTATTACTAAGTTATATTCATTTTTTCATTTACATATGTTCTGATTAAATAAATTTCTAAAGAGAAAAAGAAATCCAAAAAGAAAAAACATAGGCATTTCAAAGTGGGATTTTTCAAAATTTGCCCATACGACCCAAAGGGGGGGGGGGGGGGGGGGGGGGACATCAGAATTCGTTTTAGATGTATGGTTCCTTCGGCAAAGTTTCTTATGTTGATCCCTATAATATGATTTTCACAGAGCAATGGGCGATTTTTTTGCCTCCCCACAAATCGACCCGGCCTAATATATATATATATATATATATATGGACATTCAATTGACAAACATTTCTTACTTAAAAATCTCTGCGTTCTTCTTCGTCAGGTTTTTCTTTATATATATGTGTTTTGAAATAAAACATAATTACTATTTTCAATAGACAACCCACAATTTTTATTTCAAACTCCAATTTCTATGTAAGTACATATGTATACATATTTGACGTTACTGATCACCGGCGAATTCATGCTTGATGGGTTATTGCAGTTTAATTATAGTATACACGCATAGATGTCGCTAATATTTCTTGCTTCTGTACATCTTTTGTTTACCCATTGTTTGTCTGCTTTTATGTGTATTTCTTCCAGCAGCATTCTCTTTTCCCAGTTTGTTTCTCTTGCTATTACTTTGGCATTATCAAAATCAAATTTGTTCCCAAAAGTAATGGCATGGTGAGCAAGAGCACTTTTTTCTGTGCGTTTGTTTTCAACATCTTTGCTATGTTGTCCCAGTCGTTTGTATAGTTGTTGTGATGTGGTGCCTATATAGCTTTTCTTACTTTTGCAGTCAACGCAGTCAATTTTGTATACAATGTTCTTTTGTTTTTTGTTGGGATGTTATCTTTTATTTTTTTGTATAGCTTCCGTACGTTGTTTCTGTTCTTGAAGGCAACCCGTATGTTGTTTGTGTACGCTTTGAGTTTTTTAGTTATCTTCTGGATTGTTTTGGTAATATGATATTGAAAAGGTTTTTATGTCTGTTTTTTGTTGTTGGTTGTTGGTATTGATTTGGGTATTTGACGTATTAGTGTTGTTGTTTGGTTCTTGAAACCTGTTGAGTAGCCTGTATATCAATTTCTTTGGGTAATCGTTAACTTTTAGAATATCTACAATTATCTTTTTGTTTTTGCAGTGATATTTTGGATCGCTGATGTTATATACTCTGTTTATTAACCCTTTGGCGGTGCTAATTTTTTGTAACAGTGGGTGGATAGACATATAATTTAATATGCGACCCGAAGATACTGGTTTCCGATACCAGTCAGTATTAAAACTTCCGTCTTCAGTATTCCTATAATTGGTCATATCCAGGAACGGTAGTACCTATCTTATCATGTTCCTGTTCATATGTGAACTCGATTCCCTTCTCTGTATCGTTAAAAATTCCAAATACCGACGGGAGGATGTCTTCTGGTATTACCAAGTATAAGTCGTCTACGTATTTTTTTATAATGGTTATGTTAAAGCCATTCGTTCATTTGCTTTTTTAATGGCTCGTTGCAACACGTTATCCATTAGAATTTCTACCAATATACAGCTTATGGGTGAGCCCATTGGACAACCGTGCTTTTGGGAATAAAATTTCCCGTCGAATTGGAAGTAGGCGTTCTTTGTACAGATGGATATCATTTCTATAAACTCGCTTTGTGACATATTGGTACATGTTTGTATGTCAATCCAACGTTCGATAAGTGCTTTTAGAATGGAATCTACCGACGCATTGGTGAACACGCTTTTTACATCAAACGACACCTGTATTTGGCCTGGTTGGTGTGTTTGTGCTGTGGTGATAAAATCATATGTGTTACGTAGGTGGTACTGAGACTTTGGTATATTTTCCAGTATTGTTGCTGCATATTTTGATAATGCCGTTGTTGGTCCATCTCAGTCAGCGAAGATTGGCCTGAGTGACATTGGGGTTGTATTTTTGTGATGCTTTGGTAAAAAGTACATTCTAGGTGGTGTTGCATTGTATGTTATAAGTTTTCTTTTGGTGAATACGTCTACCTTTCCTTTCACGAACAGCTCATTTGCAAAATTGTTGTTTTTCTTTTGTATTTTGTTTGTTGGATCGGGTATTACATGATATGTATTAACATCGTTCAGCATTTCATTAGCAACGTTTAAAAGTTCATTTTTGTTCATAAAAACTGCTTTGTTGCCTTTTCTGACCTAGTACAAATTATTTCGGGATTATTTTTGAAAAAATTTATGCAGCTTTTTTTCTTTTGTATTAGAAATTTTTCCAGACTAGATGCTTTTGACGTTGTTTTTGAATACGATATTGTTTGTGCTACTGTCTGTCTGATTTCATTTCTGTCTTGTGGTTCTATGCAGTTCTGTATGATATACTCTACTTCGGCTACGATTTCTTTGGATGGTAATTCTTTTGGCGTTGTTGGTAAGCCAAACTTAGGTCCTAAGCCCATTAGAAGTACTACGTCGTTGGGTATGTTCACGTCTGTTGCGTTGTAGGTAAAGTTTGTTGTGTCAGATGTGATATGGGTTTGTATTTGGGTTGATTCTAAATGGGCGTAATTTGCGTTTAAGTTCTGGATGGTAGTTGCGTGTCTGTTGTCGTAGCTTGTTTCTTGAGTTTGGAAGAACTCGTTGGTGTTCGCCACACCGCTGGATTGGATGGTTGATTTCAGCTTACTTAATTCTTCTTTGAGTTGGTTGATTTTCCGTTGTATACTAAAATGATGCGTGTATACTAAAATGAAACTGCAATAACCCATCAAGCATGAATTCGCCGGTGATCAACAAACGTCAAATATGTATACATATGTACTTACATACAAATAAGAGTTTGAAATATAAATTGTGGGTTGTCTATTGAAAATAGTAATTTTAAATTGTAAAATATTTTCCGTTTCCTTAATTGAGCATTAAAGTGACTATGTTTTATTTTTAAACACATATATATAAAGAAAAACCTGACGAAGAAGAACGCAGAGATTTTTAAGTAAGAAATGTTTGTCAATTGAATGTCCATATATATATATATATATATATATATATATATATATATATATATATATATATAAAGCAAATTTGTAGTTGTTCGGAGAGGACGTGTTTTTTAATCGCGCCCTAATTATGTCTTAATAACTAATAATTATACTCAGTTGAGCAGAGCTCACAGAGTATATTAAGTTTGATTGGATAACGGTTGGTTGTACATATATAAAGGAATCGAGATAGATATAGACTTCCATATATCAAAATAATCAGGATCGAAAAAAAATTTGATTGAGCCATGTCCGTCCGTCCGTCCGCCCGTCCGTCCGTCCGTCCGTTAACACGATAACTTGAGTAAATTTTGAGGTATCGAAAATTTCGAAAAACCGAAAAAGTGCGATAATTCATTACCAAATACAGATAAAGCGACGAAACTTGGTAGATGAGTTGAATTTATAACGCAGAATAGAAAACTAGTAAAATTTTGGACAATGGGCGTGGCACCGCCTACTTTTAAAAGAAGGTAATTTAGAAGTTTTGCAAGCTGTAATTTGTCAGTCGTTGAAGATATCATGATGAAATTTGGCAGGGACGTTACTCCTATTACTATATGTACGCCTAATAAAAATTAGCAAAATCGAAGAAGGACCACGCCCACTTTTAAAAAAAAATTTTTTTTAAAGTAAAATTTTAACAAAAAATTTAATATCTTCACAGTATATAAGTAAATTATGTCAACATTCAACTCCAGTAATGATATGGTGCAACAAAATACAAAAATAAAAGAAAATTTCAAAATGGGCATGGCTCCGCCCTTTTTCATTTAATTTGTCTAGGATACTTTTAACGCCATAAGTCGAACAAAAATTAACTAATCCTTTTGAAATTTGGTAGGGACATAGATTTTATGATGTTAACTGTTTTCTGTGAAAACGGGCGAAATCGGTTGATGCCACGCCCAGTTTTTTATACACAGTCGTTCGTCTGTCCTTCCGCATGGCCGTTAACACGATAACTTGAGCAAAAATCGACATATCTTTAATGAGCTTAGTTCACGTACTTACTTGAACTCACTTTATCTTGGTATGAAAAATGAACGAAGTCCGACAATGACCACGCCCACTTTTTCGATATCGAAAATTACGAAAAATTAAAAAAGTGCCATAATTCTATACCAAATACGAAAAAAGGGATGAAACATGGTGAGGTAATTGGATTGGTTTATTGACGCGAAATATAACTTTAGAAAAAACTTTATAAAATGGTTGTGACACCCATATCTCGAAACGTCGTCCACCTATGGAACTAAGGATTACTCCCTTTTAAAATACTCATTAAAACCTTTCTTTTGATACCCATATTGTACAAACAAATTCTAGGGTCACCCCTGGTCCACCTTTATGGCGATATCTCGAAACGGCGTCCACCTATGGAACTAAGGATTACTCTCTTTTAAAATACTCATTAACACCTTTCTTTTGATACCCATATTGTACAAACAAATTCTAGGGTCACCCCTGGTCCACCTTTATGGCGATATCTCGAAACGGCGTCCACCTATGGAACTAAGGATTACTCCCTTTTAAAATATTCATTAACACCTTTCTTTTGATACCCATATTGTACAAACAAATTCTAGGGTCACCCCTGGTCCACCTTTATGGCGATATCTCGAAAAGGCGACCACCTATACAACAACCACCACTCCCTTTTAAAACCCTCATTAATACCTTTAATTTGATACCCATATCGTACAAACACATTCTAGAGCCACCCCTGGTCCACCTTTATGGCGATATTTCGAAACGGCGTCCACCTATAGAACTAAGGCCCACTCGCTTTTAAAATACTCATTAACACCATTCGTTTGATACCCATATTGTACAAACAAATTCTAGAGTCAACCCTGATCCACCTTTATGGCGATATCCCTAAATGGTGTCCACCTATAGAACTATGGCCCACTCCCTCATAAAATACTCTTTAATGTCTTTCATTTGATACACATGTCATACAAACACATTCCACGGTTTCCCTCGGTTCATTTTCCTACATGGTTATTTTCCCTTATGTTGTCACCATAGCTCTCAACTGAGTATGTAATGTTCGGTTACACCCGAACTTAACCTTCCTTACTTGTTTTGCAATGTTTTTATGCATGGTGCATAATAAACTGTTTGAGATATTTACTCTTATAATGTGAATAGTTCGTTGTGATCGCAGTGTGTATAGAAAAAAAAACAATTTAGTAATTATATCTATTCAGTTGTGCATGGATTTGTCTATTTATTTAATTAAATATGACTTGCCATTGTGGGACGAAATGGAACGTCCTCAGGCCAAAGTCTAGTGCTCTGATTGTAATAAGCTTTTCCACCTACATTGTGTTGGTATGCAACAGTCTGACTTAGAGTACCTTTTGAGTTCAAATACCCCATTTCTGTGCAATGAGTGTAAAGCTCTGCGCCGTTATTCTCTTCGGTCTCCGCTTAAAAATAATACAACAAGTAATGAGCGCCAATGCAACCAAACCATTGACAATCAATCTCTTGCCTTGTTGATCGATGAGCTCGCTGAAGTTAAAGCTCTTAATTCTAATATTCTGTATGTGGTTAATGCTGTGAGAGAAGATAATGAATGCCTTCGCAATAAAGTTGAGACTCTTCAAACTGAAATCACTGAATTGCGCTCTATGCTTGCTGAAAATGAATCGATTGTGTCGCACTTGCTATCTGAATTCAGTGAAGTGCGTGGTATTGTTAGTGGCCCTTTGGCCAAAGGGAAGGATAGTGGAAAGGAAATAATTGTGTCTGATGGTAATGGTGTACTCAGTGCAGTCAATACTTCTTATTCTGCAGCTGAGACAGCTTCTGTTCCAACAACAAATATGCCATACGCCTTCGTTGCTGCTTTGTCAACTAGTGTAGTTACTAATACTTCCTCTTTTTATACCTCTTCTTCTGCTTCTACTGGCCAAGAGACAATGCTGCCATCCGCTCATATGGCTGCTCCCGCTACTGGTACTCCGACTGCCGCGCACAGTGTTTCGTGTAGAACAAGCTAGCTGGACAAAAACAAAGTTCTTATTCCAAGAAAAGTGTAATGAGAAATGAAAGAAAATAAACAAAATAACGGGATTTTTGCTTTTTTTTGATATTTCTGCTCATATATATTGAGCAATTGAAGTAAGAAAGCAGGAGTGGCCGTAAAATGCATTGATTAATTTGCAAAATTCTTTTTGAATATTAAGCTTCATATTTCTTTTAAGTGAACACTTTTATATAATTTTTTTGATGGATTCTAAGCTCGAAGGTAAGTAAAATTTTTTAATAGTAATTCTTTCACAATTAGAGTATTTTCAATATATTTAACATTCCGTTATTAAGAAGAAAAGGTATTTTTTCTCTATATTTTTAAATTTAGGGACAAAAAAGTTACATACATCCGCGGACATCCGGGCTAAATTTTACATATGTTATAGCCGCAAGTATTCTCTAATAGTCGAAAGAAAAAACCATTGCGAATTCTTTGCACATCTAATTAAAATTTTTTTTTTTGTAGATTTAGTTATCTCTACATATAAAATAGGATATATGTACGTACCAGCTCCGACGAGATATTTGAGTTTTGAGAATTATTGAGTCTTGTTGTACTTAAGTACGATTTAAGCGAAGCAGCCGAGTATTCGATAAAAAGTTTAAGCTTACAAATATCGGCATATTCGTCGAAGCTGGATCAAAAGTGGAACACTTCTAAAAGACATAAGGAGCGATTTTTGAATAAAAACTCGGAGTGACTTTCGGGTCCAGACTTCACATTTACAATAACGGTGGATTCAAAGTTGCTATCAGACCAGCAAACCAATTCTTCAGGTAACCTCGGTCCCGGAAGACGAAAGAAGTACTTTGTTAGCTGCAGTAAAAAAATCAAACGGCGTCGAATGGATGACCTCTTACAATCTAGAAGTCCTGGTGAATTACTTTATGCGGCAGAAGTATCAACGCGTATGTCCGGCAACAGAAATGTTGCTAGCATTATAAAAAAATCATAAGAAACCACTCAAATATCCGGAACAAAGACGACATGTGAGCCAGATGCAATATGCTTGAGCAATGTAGAAGCTTTAGCATACTACGTAGATAGCAAGTCGACGACTCATAGGTACAAAACGACTTGGAAGTGGAGCATCAAGGCAGACCATAAAGTTTATCCATCATTTTATAGTCTAAGAAAAGCTAAGGCAGAATGCTATCCAAATGAAATTGATGTGGGTGAAACACGTGCGGAAATTAAAGTCCAGTCCATATTAGATAAAACTGTTGAGCGTTTAGTTTTAGCAAATCAAGAATTTTGTGTTAGTTTATTACCTACAAACTTGACGTATACTTAAATCAGCAAGTGGGGTTGCGATGGAAGCTCTGACCATAGTACATATAAGCAAAAGTTTACATCCAGTTCTGACACTGATGAGTTTTTGTTTATATTTTCTTTCGTTCCTCTTCAGTTACAGGATGAAAAAGGTAACATTGTTTGGCAGAATCCTCTACCTTCTTCTACCATGTATTGTCGTCCAATTAAATTTATTTTTTCTAAACAAACAAAAGATAACC
This sequence comes from Eurosta solidaginis, assembly GCF_040869045.1. Lineage (NCBI taxonomy): Eukaryota > Metazoa > Arthropoda > Insecta > Diptera > Tephritidae > Eurosta > Eurosta solidaginis. The sequence goes on along the minus strand of NC_090324.1, from coordinate 33,258,061 downwards.
TACCCTATAACTTTTTGTTGGATCAGGTTTTATTTAATTTAAATCTATTGTCTTTTCTACTTTGTATGATACTTTACTTTTAAGTTTTTGTAATAAGTAATTTTCGCATAATTAATTTAAATATTTACATTGTTATTATTATTATTGTAATTCACTTTTACATTCCTGACTGGTACTATAAAATAATTTTGTAAAAATTGTAGTGCCAGGATAAATACTCAAATAAATACAAAACATGTATGGACATATGTACAGTCACTCACATAAATAAGTAGACACCCCTTTTTGGACAATTCTTACAAATTTCGCTTTCGCAAATTTATTTTAACTAATTTCCCATAAGAAAATTTGACACGATCTATAACAAAAACTAAATTATATTTAAAAAATGTTTGAAAAATTCGACGAATTTTCATATTTTAACTTATTTTCCATAAGAAAAATTGTCACGATTTATAACAAAAACTAAATTATATTTAAAAAATGTTTGAAGAATTCGACGAATTTTCATAAAAAAATTAAATTTTTTTCCGAATTTTTAGAATTTTTTAGAGTATAGAGATTTGTAGTCCATTCAATTTAAGTACAATAAAGTAACATTCTTGCCTCCTTTAAATTTTTTTGGATCTATGTCACTTATTCACATGCTTATATGAAATAAGCAAATGTATGCATATGAAGTAAAATTTTGGAAAAAAATAAAAAAAGAACATATGGGTGAAAGAAATGACGTAGTTGTAATAAATGACTGCATATGAAACGGAAAATCTCATAAAATAATTTTGTCCAGCCAGCTTCTGGTAACAATGCTGATTCCAGGACAAATATCAACGCTAGCCCCTCAAAAAATTAAAACGCTCGGAAATTAATTGAACCCTTAGTTATTGGGTCGAGCTCCAGTAATGAGTTACGAGTGGTTGTCAGAAGAAAATGGCTCCATATATCTCCCTTTTCTACTTCAGCAACAGCTGACCAGGTAAAAAAATATATTGCTAGACATACTGGTATGGAAGAAAACTCCATTATTTGCAGTAGTCTTAGCAAGAAAGGTGTGGATCCGAGCTCTTTGAGACACCTTAATTTCAAGTTAGGCGTTAATGCCAACTCATATGCAATGCAGTTGCGGCCTGAAATATGGCCTGATTATATTGTTGTGCGCCCGTTTAAATTCAAGCCAAAAAACGACGAAAACCAACCGATGTCCGACGGCAATCGGTTGGGTTAGATAGAGGAAATAATCACCTAAGGTTATATATGCAGAATATGGCTGGTGTTAGAACAAAATCCCAGCTGGTGCGGATATTTAGCTCCCATGAAGAATATGATGTTTTTGTCTTCATTGAGACGTGGCTAAATAACTTTTTCAGCGAGGAATATTTTGATCCTATGTTATACAATGTTTTTCGCAAAGATAGAAATTCAAACCTTACTGGTTGTGCACGAGGTGGTGGGGTTCTCATTGCGATACATCATGCTTCTGAAATCATACTGGAAAATAATAGTGCGCTACTTGACCAGCTATGTGTATGCATTCGAGGCTCATCAGACCCTGTTTTTGTTTGTGCTTCATATATACAACCCAATAGTAGCTACGACTTATACACTGCACATGTCGATAATATTACGTCACTGGCATTGAACAAAGTTGGTGGTGATCATCTCTGCTTGCTGGATGATTTTAATCTGTGTAATGTTAAATGGTCACAGACTCTATCAAACTCGGCTTTAATAGCATGTGAAGTCATTGGCTCCAGTGAAATATATTTAAAAGATAGTTTTTTAAGTATTGATATTAAACAAATTAATCGTTTTTCAAACAGACTAGGTCGTACTTTGGAATTCATATATTTATCTAATAATCTAAATTTTTCACTTTTTGAATGCATTTCTCCTATTAAAAATCCGATTTGCATCATGTTCCATTAGTTCTTGATCTTGAGTTTTATAAATTTGCCGAAGCGAGTACTACCAGCTCTAATTTTTCTTTTAATTTTAAGAGATGTGATTTTTCGAACTTGAACAATCTTTTGCTGGAAATAAATTGGGATAATTTGTTTTGCAGTCTTGATACCACTAAAAGGTTTGAGATATTTAAGTCTACTGTTCTGCAAATTTGTAGAAATGTCATTCCCTTGGCTTCCAAAAAGAAGTACAAGGTGCCCTGGCATAACAGAGCCTTGATGAAACTCCGGAATTTGAAAAATAAATTTTTCCGTAAATTTAAAAGAACTCAAAATCCAACGTTTTTCAACTTGTATAAAGAGTATGATAAGAAATTCGCGTGTCTGGATAAATTCTTACACAGAAATTAAATTTAAATTTTGAGGAAAATCTTAAATCTAACCCAAAATCATTTTGAAACTTTGTCAACCCGAAGAAATCAGTTTCGAATATTCCGTCCTCTCATTTTCTTGCTGAAGAAGCTGTCGATACTCCGGAGGACGCTGCAAATCTTTTTGCTGAATACTTTATGAACAATTTCACTTCTGACTCTGTCAATCATGATATTATTACTTTTAATATTCAGGCTTCTATTGACTTCGGTAATGTAGTACTGTCTAAGGAAGATGTTCTTAATGGGCTTATTCGGCTTAAGACGTCGACGAGTACCGATATCGATGGGTTCTCTGAAATTTTCTTTAAACAATGTGATTCCCTAGTCTATCCACTGTTGTTAATTTTTAATAATTCGTTATCTACAGGTACTTTTATTGATGCGTGGAAAGTAGCGTTCATTACACCTATTTTCAAGAGCGGCAATAAAAATGATAATACTAATTATAGGCCCATTTCAAAACTTTCCACCATTGCGAAGCTCTTTGAATGTATCATCCAAGATAAATTACGTTTCTGTGTAAAGAATTTTGTGTGTCCAGAGCAGCACGGATTTTTTCCAGGACGTTCAACTGTGACTAATCTGACTATTTTCTCGGATGACTGCCTCGCAGCTTTTCAGGCAGGATATCAGGTTGACGCTGTGTATACTGACTTTTCCAAGGCATTCGATCGGGTCTCCCATGTTATTTTGATAAAAAAGTTAGCCTGTTTGGGCTTTCACTCAGTATTTTTTAGTTGGATTGAATCCTACTTATTTAATCGTCGTTGCATTGTTGTAGTTGATAGTGTTAGGTCTCGTCCATTTGTTGCTTCCTCCGGTGTTCCACAAGTTAGTATCCTGGGCCCACTGTTTTTTGTCAAGTTTATTAATGATATTCGCTCTTGCTTCTCTAAAGTAAGATTCTTGCTGTATGCAGATTACCTTAAGATATACTTGCCTATTCATAGCCTTCATGATGCAGTATTGTTGCAAGAAGCTTTGGATAAACTGAGTAACTGGTGTAATAATAATCGGTTATCACTTAACATAAAAAGTGCTTCCAAATAACTTTTTCGAAGCGTGTCAACTTGATTGATAACGTGTATCAAATATCAAACTCGCTCCTGTTGCGGGTTAGTGAAATTAAGGACTTGGGAGTAATATTTGACTCGAAGTTTTCGTTTTCAAGTCATATTAATGTGTGCATTGCTAAGTCTTATGCCATGATAGCTTTTGTTAGGCGTCATAGCTTGGATTTCAGACCCGTATACGCTAAACCTATATTCTGCGTTTGTGCGATCCAAACTCGAGTACGCTTGTTTCATCTGGTCTCCGCTTTATTCCTGTCATGTTGCAAGAATTGAACGAATCCAAAAAGTATTCGTACGCTTTGCATTACGCAGTCTGCGCTTCTCGGATCCTATCCCGACTTATAAAGCTCGTTGCTTATTGATTAACTTAAAATCATTGCAGGAAAATTTTATCGCTGTCGTTCGTTTTCGATTTGTTACGTGGGGTTGTTGATTTCCCTGTGCTCTTGGAGAGGATTTTCATTAATATACCGGCTAGAGCTCTTCGTGCTTCTGAGTTTTTTCATATTGGTGCTCTCAGGGCTCTTTATGCGTGGAATGCTCCAATTACTAGAGCCTTAATTGAGTTCAATGGATTTTCTAAATTTTGTGAGATAGATTTTTCTTGTTCGAAAGATGGCTTTCTGAGTATTTTAAATACTTTTTATAAGTAAAGTAATTTATATTATTATACATTGTTAACTACTTTACACTTTTATAATTAGCCTATAAGATTCTTTTTTAATTGGCTCAAATAAATAAATATATATATTGTATGTAACTTTAATTCTATAGAACTGCGAAACTAAATTGAGTTATTTTAATTTCTCTAAAATTGTAACTAGGCCCTGAAGAAGACCACAATAAACGGTCGAAACGCCGGCAATAAAATAAAAAAGGCGTTTTTTCAATTATTTTGACTGGAAACCCGATTATAGAAAATTACTTTACCTTATTTTATTACATGAGCCTCAACGAGAGCGACGACATTTCGGCAACAAAAAGCGACACCTGCGATAAGCCCACCGACGACGGCAACACAGTCGAGGGCGAAGATATAATCGACGAAATCGAGAGGTGGTTCGAAAAAGCACCAGCGGAGGCGATAGAAACATCGTCCAACCGAACCGGGATCGAACCCCTCCCCGAAGAACTAGCCGTAGACATCAGGGAGCACTTACAGGTGGTACGGATGAAACGGCGAAAGAGGACGTTCCACCAGAATGTAGATGGTGGTACTTATCGGGTAAGGATCACCAGGACAGGCCTGGTAACAGTAACTCTGCCTGCGGCAGGTGAGGGGTGAGCGTGAGGACCCAAATCCACAGGCTTTGGCGCCCACACATTCGAACCTATATATTTTTCCAACTTATTTGAATATTTATAAACCGTTTTCGAATTCATATAAAATGTCACTTTTAAAACAATCTAATGTATATATATATAATTACATTTTATATAATCTACATCCGTACACATACATATCATGTAAAACATAAATACCCCTATATATTTGAATCAACCAAATTGAATGTCCGTACATATAAAATATTGCATTTTGAATCACCCTAATATACATACAAATATTCATGAAAACATCTAATTATTTCGCTTAAATAATTGTCTCTGCCCGCCTACGGTGAATATTTTGGTTGGACATTATATTTTTCATAGATATCCCAAAGCCGGCTGGAATTGTAAAGAAAGGAAAACAACAATGGAAATACAGCAAGGCAATAAGCAGCAAAAGTTCACCAACCCACTGAACCAAATGTTACACGAACAAAATACATTAAGCCCATGGACAATATAATGCGCGAATTACGTGTATAAGATATCTTTATTTATCATTAGTATAATATTTTAATATTGCGACAAAAGCTTGTGCTTTATTGAAACAAAATCTTATTACTGAAATTACAAAATGTTATTTTTAATAACGAAATTGAAGTTAAAGGCAAAGCTAATATGAATTAAATGTTAACAATTCTGTTAATGAAACATAATGTAACTTCTCCCCCGTTGAAATTATATTAAGAGCCAATACAAAATTCAAAAGATAATAAGGGTAAGTATTAATTAAAGTTAATAAAATTTTAAATATGTTTAACAATTCGGTTATTTCTGAGATGTGTAAATATACATACATTTTTCTTAAATTAAATTTATCTATTTATATAAATGCATACATATACAAGAATATTAAAAAATGTACAGCTATTTTAAAATTTTAAGTGTAATAAGCTTGAAATTTGTATATAAGTTTATTATTTTCAACTAATACCTTCAAAGTTATACTTATTAGCGTATTTGTATTTTCTTTTAATATTATTAACAGGTATATTCTTTAATTCACTTTTTATAAATTTAGACTGTTCTTTTTGTCGAACATTTTTTAATTCCTTATGTAACTCTCTTTCCTTTTTTCATCGTAATTTTCTCTTTTAAATTTTATTTTATTTAAATATCTTTTCATTTTATCTATAATGTTTTTGTGTATATTGTTTTTAATGCAGTTACCAGTTCCGAAATTTATTGGTTTTTCTTTTATAAAGGAATGATATGAATTATACCTGTTATTATTATTTGAATGTGGTTGAATTTTTTCTTTTGTAAATTTTAAATTACTTGAAAAAAAGTATTTTCATTTCTTACTTTATTTCGTATTAAACCCTCAATTTCTAATAAGCGAAACCCATCTCTTAACGTATTTATATTTCTATTGATTTTAAAAGAAGCCAACTTTGCATCAATGTTATTTAAAAATGTAAGTAATACAATTTTTTCAGAATATAATGGGCTAAACTCTAAACTCAATATCATACTCGTATTTCTCATTTAATTTTGATAATTTTTCTAAAAGTAAATTAAAATAATCCGTTATGTGAATATTTCGAGCTGCAAACGCTTTTTGATAAATTTGATGTTATGGCTCCCTTATTCCAAAATTGTTTACTAAAATATCTTTAATTGCCACCCGATTCACATCTACAGGCAATGTTCTTATTGCATGTAAAGCTTTACCTTGTATTTTGTTAAGAATAACTCTCCGTAAAATATATTCATAACCCCGCTGGTTTTTTATTCAATACTAGTTTTACCCGGCGTACGTTGTAACGCCCTAGATCGAATAATGTTGCGTTATTTTTTCTGTTTTGTTTGTTGATAATTTAGTTTATTGTTCTGTAAATTGAATTGAATTATGTGCGCATATTTGGGGAAATTTTCGTTTAAAACATTTTATTATTGTATCTTATTGTAATGCAAGTGGGTACACAATATTTTTGGTTTTTTCTTTCGGTGCAAAGATAAACAAATTATTTGGCGTTCCAACTCTAGAGCAAGCAACATATAGCTGGCCATGGGAAAAGCATGGACTCTCTAAATTTAATCCCGCAACAGTAAGCGATTGTCCTTTTGCTTTGTTGAATCTGTAGGAATCATTGGGATCCGTGGTATGAGTACATCTTCACCTTTGCTTTTACCGCTGATGACTGTTGCTTCGATTATATTCGGCATTAATTTCTTAACGCAAAGTCTGGTTCCATTGCACAATTTTGATGGGTCTAAATTCCGAAGAAGCATGATTGGTGAGCCAATGTTCAAAGTTAATATATACGCGGAATTCCAGGTGGTTCTAAAGAGCTTAGAAATTCAATTGGATAATTCACAATTTGATCTCCATCTGTAACTGTGTCGATCGATTTATAGTTCGTAACTTCACCAGGAATTTGGTTTTGAATGCGATCATTGATTTTGTTAGCAAGATCATTTTTGGGAGGTAAGATTGCTCGTTCGCATAACCCAAAAAAAAATTTTAAATTTAAAATTCTTAATTCAGAAATATGAAAAACCTTCGTGTTGATCGAAGGAACCTATAGCCAAAATTTGGTGATGATTGAATTGTGGGAAATACGTTTCCGTAGGGAACTCACACACAGAATTTGATTTTTATAGAAGATGTAGATAGACCGAAGCTAACAAATTTGTTTAACGGCGGCAGATTACTAAACGTCCAAAAGGAATAACAGCCAAACTCAACAATACAGTCAAAATGTAGGTGTTAAAATAAACTAAGTTTGTACGGCAGCCATAGTTCTGAAAAATCCCATTTGTAGGGAAGGTGCCACGCCCCTTTTTCCCAATTCTACATTTTACTGGAGGTGTTAGTACTTAACGTCATATAGCTCCTTACTAATTTTCATTATCCTACCATTACTACATCCAGAGATATTCTGTATGATATATTCCATTTGTATGGGAGGTGCCACGCCCCTTTTTCCTAATTCCACATTTTCTTGGTGGTGTTAGGGATTAACTTCATATAACTCCTTACTGAATTTCAATGTTCTAGCATGTATACCTTCAGAGTTATGTAGTACCAAACATTCCATTTGTATGGGAAGTGCCACACCCCTTTTATATACCGAAATTACTTTTAGCCTAAAATCTTCGTCTTGATCGATGGAACCTACAGCCAAAATTTGGTGATGATTGAAGTGTGGAAAATACGTTTCTAAAGCGAACACACGCACAGAATTTGATTTTTATATATCAGGCATGCTTAACCAACGAACCGATATCATTTCATTACGATAATTAACGTTAATAAACGAAAAAAAGTCATTTCGTTTCGTTTGTTAACGTTAAGAACGTCAAATTAACGAAATGATTTACGTTTTCTGCCATATCAAAACGAAATCAAATCGGTTATGTTGATTATTAATTTCAAACTATGCTGGCAAAGCTGATTGATGGCGGAGTCATTAAAGGTGAAAGCATCAGCCAGCTGATCGCAACTTTTCTCATGAATTTTGACAGCACGAACATTTCGCAGAGTATTTTTGACATTACCACCAACGAATTACACAAACAAATTACATGGAATTTGTGTGTATGTCCGCTCGCTCTTACCACCTTACGGCTTCACCATGGCTATAGCATTGCCAGCACAATTCAAACATAAAGTATCACGTTTTTGTTAACGTTTTTAACGTTAACGAAAGCTTTTCGTTTCGGTTAAAAACGAGATACAATTTATCTTGATAATTTCTTTATCGATAATATTTCGAAGTGTTTCAACGGAAACGGTGGAACTTTTTTGATAAACGATTAGCTTAACGTTAAGGTGCATCCCTGTTATATATATAGATTCCAAGAATTGTATCCGATTCTCTTAGAAATGAAGAAAGGGCGTATGTTCCATCTCACCTAAACTCATGAATTCTGTGTGCATCTTTGATGACACCATTGATTGAAAGTTGAAACGCAAAATAATGCTTCAAATACGGCACCGATGTATTTGAAGCATTATTTTGCGCCATTGTACGATATTAACGAATAATATGTGAATTAGCGTAGTTAACGATCAACGCAGAATATTTTTAATATATGTAGATCTCAAAGAAAATTATATGTATTTTTTTCTTATTGAGAGAATAAGTGACCCAATGAAGATTTGATATATTTTATTGATAAATTACTAAATATGGGAATCACTTATCATTGCGTATTTTTTTTTAAACTTTATATTCTATTTTCAAAGCTATATTAACTTTTTATACTCAGTTGAGCAGAGCTCACAGAGTATATTAAGTTTGATTGGATAACGGTTGGTTGTACATATATAAAGGAATCGAGATAGATATAGACTTCCATATATCAAAATAATCAGGATCGAAAAAAAATTTGATTGAGCCATGTCCGTCCGTCCGTCCGTCCGTCCGTCCGTCCGTCCGTCCGTTAACACGATAACTTGAGTAAATTTTGAGGTATCTTGATGAAATTTGGTATGTAGGTTCCTGAGCACTCATCTCAGATCGCTATTTAAAATGAACGATATCGGACTATAACCACGCCCACTTTTTCGATATCGAAAATTTCGAAAAACCGAAAAAATGCGATAATTCATTGCCACGTTATGACGCAGAATAGAAAATTAGTAAGAGTTTGGACAATGGGCGTGGCAGCGCCCACTTTTACAAGAAGGTAATTAAAAAGTTTTGCAAGCTATAATTTGGTAGTCGTTGACGTTATCATGATGAAATTTGGCAGGAATATTACTACTATTACTATATATGTTCTAAATAAAAATTAGCAAAATTGGATGAAGAACACGCTCCCTTTTTAAAAAAAAATTTTTTTTAATTCAAATTTTAACAAAAATTTAATATCTTTACTGTATATAAGTAAATTAAGTCAAAATTCAACTCCAGTAATGATATGATGCAACAAAATACAAAAATAAAAGAAAATTTCAAAATGGGCGTGGCTCCGCCCATTTTCATTTAGTTTGTCTAGAATACTTTTATTGCCATAAGTCGAACAAAAATTTACCAATCCTTCTCAAATTTGGTAGGAGCATAGATTCTATGACGGTAACTGTTCTCTGTGAAAATGGGCGAAATCGGTGGAAGCCACGCCCAGTTTTTATACACAGACCACCGTCTGTCCTTCCGCTCGGCCATTAACACAATAACTTGAGCAAAATCCGATATATCTTTACTAAACTTATCCCACGTACTTACCTGAGCTCACTTTTTCTTGGTATAAAAAATGGGCGAAATCTGACCATAACCACGCCCACTTTATCGATATCGAAAATTACGAAAAATGAAAAAAATGCCATAATTCTATACCAAACACGAAAAAAGGGATGAAACATGGTAACTGGGTTGGTTTATTGACGCAAAATATAACTTTGGAAAAACCTTTGTAAAATGGGTGTGACACCTACCATATTAAGTAGAAGAAAATGAAAAAGTTCTACAAGGCGAAATCAACAGCCCTTGGAATCTTGGCAGGAATACTGTTAGTGGTATTGCATATATAAATAAATTAGCAGTACCCGACAGATGATTTTCTGGATCACCTGGTCCACATTTTGGTCGATATCGCGAGAACGCCTTCACATATACATCTAAGGGCCACTCGCTTTTAAAACCCTCATTAATACCTTTAATTTGATATCCATATCGTACAAAAACATACCAGAGTCCCCCCTGTCCCACCCTAATGGCGATATCTCGAAAAGGCGTCCACCTATAGACCTAATGCCCCCTCCCTCTTAAAATGCTCAGTAACACCTTTCGTTTGATACCCATACCGTACAAACATTCTAGAGTCACCCCTGGCCCACCCTAATGGCGATATCTCGAAAAGGCGTCCACCTATAGACCTAGTGTCCACTCCCTCTTAAAATGCTCAGTAACACCTTTCGTTTGATACCCATATCGTACAAACATTCTAGAGTCACCCCTGGCCCACCCTAATGGCGATATCTCGAAAAGGCGTCCACCTATAGACCTAATGCCCACTCCCTCTTAAAATGCTCAGTAACAGCTTTCGTTTGATACCCATATCGTACAAACATTCTAGAGTCACACCTGGCCCACCCTAATGGCGATATTTCGAAAAGGCGTCCACCTATAGAACTAAGGATTACTCCCTTTTAAAATACTCATTACCACCTTTCATTTGATACCCATATCGTACAAACACATTCTAGAGTCACCCTGGCCCACCCTAATGGCGATATCTCGAAAAGGCGTCCACCTATAAACCTAATGTCCACTCCCTCTTAAAATGCTCAGTAACACCTTTCGTTTGATACCCATATCGTACAAACATTCTAGAGTCACCCCTGGCCCACCCTAATGGCGATATCTCGAAAAGGCGTCCACCTATAGACCTAATGTCCACTCCCTCTTAAAATGCTCAGTAACACCTTTCGTTTGATACCCATATCGTACAAACATTCTAGAGTCACCCCTGTCCCACCCTAATGGCGATATCTCGAAAAGGCGTCCACCTATAGACCTAATGCCCACTCCCTCTTAAAATGCTCAGTAACACCTTTCGTTTGATACCCATATCGTACAAACATTCTAGAGTCACACCTGGCCCACCCTAATGGCAATATCTCGAAAAGGCGTCCACCTATAGAACTAAGGATTACTCCCTTTTAAAATTCTCATTACCACCTTTCATTTGATACCCATATCGTACAAACACATTCTAGAGTCACCCCTGGCCCACCCTAATGGCGATATCTCGAAAAGGCGTCCACCTATAGACCTAATGCCCACTCCCTCTTAAAATGCTCAGTAACACCTTTCGTTTGATACCCATATCGTACAAACATTCTAGAGTCACCCCTGGCCCACCCTAATGGCGATATCTCGAAAGGGCGTCCACCTATAGACCTAATGCCCACTCCCTCTTAAAATGCTCAGTAACACCTTTCGTTTGATGCACATATCGTACAGACACCCCTGGTGGAACACCCCCTATGGAACTAAGGATCACTCCTTTTCAAAATACTCATTAACAGCTTTCATTTGATACCCATATCGTACAAACACATTATAGAATCACCCCTGGTCCACCTTAATGGGGACATCTCGAAAAGGCGTCCACCGATAGACCTAAGGCCCACTCCCTCTTAAAATGCTCAGTAACACCTTTCATTTGATACCCATATCGTACAAACAAATTCTAGAGTCAGCCCTGGTCTACCTTTATGGCGATATCCCTAAATGGCGTTCATCCATAGAACTATGGCCTACTCTCTCTTAAAATACTCTTTAATACATTTCATTTGATACACATGTTATACAACCACATTCCAGGGTTACCCCAGATTGATTTTCCTTATTTTGTCTCCATAGCTCTCAACTGAGTATGTTATGTTCGGTTACACCCGAACTTAGCCTTCCTTACTTGTTGTTACTGTTTTAAGCATTCACTCGCTTAATGTTCTTTATGTTGTAATAAGTTCGATTTTCAGTTCTTCACAATTATAATTTGCAATTTGAATTGCAAATATGAAAATTTTTTTATTTAAAATAAAATTGAAAATTTTTCGAATTTTTCTTTTTAATTTTCAAAATGTTTCACATATTATAACTATTTATGTATATGGCTTATTTCCTTTTTTTTTTAAAATCCTCCGCTCTTGTCCAGGCTTTCTTGTTTTAAGAAAATGTAGGTTCTTTCCGTTGACTGCGCCAATAACGTGTATAAGATATCTTTATTCATCATTAGTATAAATTTAAATATTACGACAAAAGCTTGTGCTTTATTGAAACAAAATCGTATAACTGAAATTACAAAATGTTATTTTTAATAATGAAAATGAAGTTAAAGGCAAAGCTAATATAAATTAAATGTTAACAATTCTGTTAATGAAACATAATGTAACTCGCGCGGACATAGCATAAAGCAAAAAAGAGAAGAACATTGTTAGTGCGTAGACACCTGACAATGGGAGCACAGGAAAACCACCCAACGAATGCCCAGCTGAATACCTGCTGATCGATGCAGTGCTAGCCAACAGATGTTTGCATATGAGGGGGCATTCCAGGCCGAAGGGGAAATCATCATATATATATATATATGAAAATATTATATTCACATAATTATATAAAATTCTGTTAGAAAATGTTAGTGAATTATGTACTAAGATATAATGAGGATTTGTTAGTGTAAATGAACGGTTTGCCTGCGCGCAAACTAGTATAAAAGGGCGAGAACTTTGTAAGAAGTTAAGTAGTAGCTAGCTAAGTATAGTAGCCTGCTAACGCCTTGGATTTTCCAGCTCACGAGTATTTTAGTTTACAGAATTTTGGGTTTTTCCAACCCCATCGTTAGAGGGATTGTGGTGGTTTTTCCACCTCTGCAGCCTTCAGAAAAAACAAGGTATTCTTTAAGATTATATTCGGTGGGGGTTTTCCAACTCCACCGACTGGGAAGAAGTGGTGGTTTTCCACCTCCGCGGCCTTAACCCTAAGAGCAGTGTTGAAATTAAATTGAATAAAACAAATTAAAACGTTTGAAATTGAAACAGGGTATTTCTCTTTAAAATGAGACGATAAGGATCATTTTCTCTTTCTACAGGGATGCTGCACGGACTGAGCATAACCCGCCCAAAGGAAAAGTCCATCACAGAATTTGCTCCATTACTTGGTGCAACGCGGGGAGTATGTTTGGCACATAATTAAATCATCACCAATCACAATTTATAATACTTGCCAGTATTGGGTAAAACTAATCTAATGTGTAAAACTGGTCTAATTGGTAAAACGAATCTGATGGGTAAAGTTCCAATTCGTTACCACCAATGGAACACGGTTTTTTGCAACGTTCTGGCTATGCAGCTCACTTCATTCATGCACATTTTTCATTGGATACATACCGGCAAAATTTTCATTACTTACCAATTAACTTTGTAAATCTAACTCTTTGAAACTGAAATAAAAGTTAAGTTTATTTACACAATAATAATAAATAAGACACAACAAAAGCTGAGTTTTCGTATATTCGTTGGAAATAAAAGGTGATAACATTTCAGCGACCGCAACATTTGCTCCTGTGAATTGATCGAAATACAACTCTAATCGCCACCAGAAGGTAGGGTGCTCCATTATTTGCCGGATAACACCAAACGTACTTTGTTCCTGCCATACACGTAAGTGCTAAATCAAATTTCGTTTTGTAAAATTTAATATTGCATTGAGCACGGTTAGTGTTAGTTCTAAGTTTCCGCCCTAGATTGTTCGATGTTTTGAACGCTGTGTTAATGTTGTATTTTTTAAGGCAGTTTGCCAATTTATCTGTTGCTTTTCCGGTATATGTCATAGTCTTTCAGGTGTTATTATTTTCATTTTCATTATTTCTTTTTGGCAGTAGCGGGTTTGAGGGGGGGGGGGGCGAAGGGGCGATCCCCCCCAGACTAGATTTTTTTTCCAAAATTTATTCGGAACTAAATTGTTTTCACGAAGTCCCAGAAACCCACTATTTATATGTAGTATTTGTATAAATATATTGATGGATATTTGATCGTTACTTTTCATAATGCAGTGTTTGTATGCATGTTTTAATCGAGTATCAATTTTCAAATAATATTAGCGCTCAACAGTAAGAATGCTCATGCAAATCAGTCCAATGCTCAGAAATATTTGCGCTGTTGATAACATACTGACTCACACCTTACTTTATTGAATAAAGTTTATTCAGAATCTTCACCCTCACTCTACACATTTTTCACCACTTTCTACTGGGCATTTGTCATCTCTGTAGAAACTGCAGTGCACATATTCAATTACAGTAGAATCGCGAGAAAGTTAATCGCCAGTGTTCGGACTTCTACGACTAAAGTGGTAGATCTACCACCATTTTTCTTTTATTTGAAGCTCTACCACGCAAGCTCGAAAAAAGGTGGTAGTTTTTTTTATAGAAGTTTTTTGAAGAAAACTTTGCTTTTCCACAATTTTAGAGGGGAGGAACAATATTATTTGTAGAAGAATAGTTTTATAAAACTCAAAATAACACTTAGCGATGCTTTGATCACCATTTAATCTCTTTTCCTTTAGGTTTTTAGTACATCACTGGCACTTCCACCTACCTATGTATATATAGGAAAAGAAGTGAGTAATATTCACTACTTAAAAATATTTCAAATATAACCCAATGCTACCACTTTTTTCATAAATCTACCACCATTTTCTGAAAAATCTATCACTAAACAAAATTTTAAAGCAGAGACGGCCAAAAGCTGCACATTGTGCAATTTGAGTTCGTATTTTCACACCGACACTAACGATGTGTTAACGTTCGTTTGGTTTCGCTTGTCACTCACTAAAATCAACAGTGAATGCAAAAGGAAAAGACCATGCTATTTTTTGGGCACATAATAAAAACAATATGCTGCAATGTTAAAGTGACTTTTAATTCGTTTTAGTTAGTATAATTAAGTTCCTTTGCACATACATATTTTTTAAAACTTAATAAAGTGAAAATATTTTTACTTTTACATTGTTTTATGGAAAAGCAGGCCAAAAGTTGCGCATAGTATAATTTGAGTTCGTATTTACAAACCGACTGACGATGTGTGAGCACGCTGTTTTGCTTTCGCTTGCCATTCGCTGCATAACTCTTGATCAAGCAAGACGGCTAAACAAAACCAGAATGAATGCAAAGGAAATGTCCATGCTACTTTTAAATAAAAACAATATGCTGCAATGTTTGCTGTGCCAGCGAATTTTCACATCAAATAAACTTTTTTCCTTGAAAAGGCATTTTAATAACTGTCATAAAGACATAGCTTCCCTTTCACAAGCAGACAAGCTCAGTTTATTTTAAACAACCAAAAGGAAACTATTTTCGGATAGCGAATCAAATACAGATAGGAACTATGAAATAAAGAAGGCTTCCTTTGTCGTCGCTTTACTTTTAGCAAAGCAATGCCGCCCTTATGAAGATGTAGAATTTTTAAAATTTTTGGCGAAGGAATTCTTTTCATGTTTTGAAAATGAAGGCAAAAGAATCAGCGAACTATTAAGTTCTGGACCTTTATCTAGGCAGACGATTACGCGAAGAACCGAAAATATTAGCGCTTATATTTTAAGGGAATTAAAACAGCTCTTAGAAACATGTGAGTTTTTTTCTTTATCCTTAGGTGAAAGTACTGATATTAATAACATAGGGCAAATGGTTTTTTTTGTGAAGATCGTTAATTAAAACTTTGAAACAAGTGTGCATTTATTAACAGTTGTTGCATTACATAACCACATTAATGGACAAACTATTTATGACGCCGTAAATGGCCACGTATTTTCAGTATGCAGCCCAAATAAATTGAGCTCAATTTGTACAGATGGTGCTCCAAATATGATCGGAAAAAAAACGGGCCTTAAGGACGGCTAAAGAGCAATAAAATAAATGTTCCCACGTTTCAATGCATTATTCATCGGCAAGCTCTTTTTGCGAAAGAGCTAAATAAAATCAAAGCTATGGCCACTGCAGTGAAAGTCATTAACAAAATAAAAGGAGGACACCATGCACTAACCCATCGGAAATTCAAGGAGTTTCTCGACGAACTTGGAACAGATCATAGGGATTTATCTATGTATACAGAAGTTCGTTGGGTAAGTCGTGGTAAAAGTTTGGAACGTTTTTATAATTTGAGGGAAGAAGTGGAGTGGTTTCTTGAGCAAAGCAATGAAAATGTATTGGCAGATGAAGTTAAAAACATATATTTTATCTCAGAATTATCGTTTTTATGTGATTTAACGCAATTTATGAATGAGCAAGGACAAAATAAAAATATGTTTGATCTCTTCTTATACATAAGGCAATGTGAAAGAAAGTTATCAATATTAGTTCCACAACTTAAAAATGGAGATTGTTCTTCCTTGTTTAAAACAACCGCATTTTTCGACCAAATACTAAACCTACCATTTCAAACCAAAAAAAAGATAAGAGTTTGGTATAGTAACAGAGTCCCTCTTAAAAAATTTGCAGATCAGATTCCAAGATTTTAAAATTATTCAACCCATAATTGATATTCATAACAATCCAATAACCAGCGGCATTTCCCAATTGAGCCCGTGCCTTTGTGCCGAATTGCAAAGAATGCGTTTAGATTTCAATTTACCGTTAGGAACTGGAAAAGTTTTTTGGAAAAACCTTAGTGCAGAAAAATATCCAAACATTAGAATTGAAATCTTAAAACTATATAGCATGTTTGGATCTACATATAATTGTGAGGCTGCATTCTCTAAAATGAAATTAATTCAAATCCAGTGGCGTAATTCTATAAGTGATAGTCATCTGCTAGACCTGATGCGAATAAAATTACATGACAAGGAAATAAATATTGACAATTTAATATAAGTAACTTTTTATACGTTCTACTCAGTTTTATTAATTTTCATAAATTTTTTTTTTATTGAATAACTTTATGTTTTCTATGTTTACTTTTACTTTGTTTTATAGTTTTTTCTTAATAATAAAAAAGTTAATTTTTTTAAGTAAATTTTGCATTGAAGAAACACCATAGCTTCTTTTATAAAAAAGTTGTATCTGGCTAGCTCGACCTCCGCGTTCTTAGTTATATGAATATAAGTAAATATAGTCAGGATATGTTTGAAATCAAATAACAAAAGTCCTTTTTAATTTCAAACTTCATAGTCCACATTTTCTTTTAGCACACTGTGGGGAGTTGTCACTCAATTTTTACACACACTTATGCAATTGTTTTAGTATTTGTGTGGCCGGCTCTGTTTTAAAGTCTGCACACTGTTAATCGCTCGGCTAAGTTGACCGAGTATGAGCGTCCACGTCCCGCTCTAAAAAGTTAACTATGTATTGTTTAACTTTTCTAAGCTCATCAACTTTTTCAAATCTAACCGTTTGTTTGGCAATAAAAAAAAAGTGCGGGTATTCTCCGAATTCCTGTGTGAAAAATTATTGTCGGTGTCGCGTGGCGCAAATGTAGTTAGTAATGGGCATTTAAACTTGTGAGTTGTGCACTTGTGTTAAAGCTTGTGTTTTGGTTAACTTTTTCGCGATTCTACCGTATTAATCTTAGAATATTAAAAAATTTAACCTAATTCATTCGATTTACCGACTCGTTCGGCATCATGAACTATTAAATCTGTTTAATTAATCGACAATTGGAAGTTCGAGTGACATATAACCAGCAAACTAAAAGACCGAGGGTGGAGGAACTTGAAAATGGTAAGCACGAATTTTCCATTAAAGTCTGTTTCGAGTTTTTCCATCGAGCATACATTGCTATTTTCATATAATCGTTAAACATTTAATAAAATATCATGAATCAGACTGGTTTTTAACAGTCGAATATAAATAACAGTAGCGAGCAATATATTTGCACCAGCTTTTTTTCGTGAAATCACTCGGATATAGTATGTTTATGAATATACTGAAGTCGCGGCAAGAAAACAAGTGCATATAACTTGCTTTTAAAAGCTTTTTTTTTTTAATATCAAAAGAGGAATCTTGTGTCTACGTATTTCTAATTCGCTACATCAATCAGCATAAAAAAATTCAAGTAGATAAACATCATAACATTCAAATATTGCTCACTGCTTCTACGTGAATTAAAGAAAATTCTTGAATAACGTGAAATAAATTGGCCGTCCAACAAGGCGCGCCAGTCGCTCCTTCGCTCCGCCAACCGGCACCAACTGGTCACACCAAGGGAGTTTAAATCGTTTTCCACCTGGTCCTTCCAACGGAGTGGGGGCCGCCCTCTACCTCTGCTTCCATAGGCGGGTTCCGATAGAAAAACTCTAATGGAAAAGATAATAAGAAGCGACGAGCTATCAAGATCATCAAATAATATTTTTGCAAGCTTCCAAAACTTCAAGAACAAGTCTGCTATGATACAAATGTAGAAAACGGAAGTACTGTTCCTCTCTTAACTCATACTTATCGCGACGCTAATACATTGTTAGTTGATAATAATAATGAGAAAACGTTGCATGCAACATCTATGAATACTGAATCGGGTCCGAATGTACCCATATCACTTTCACAAAATTCTATTGTTGAAAAATACGACATAGGTAATTTTGTGGGAAAAAACATTTATTAGATGATTATACGAAGTACAACTTGCTAAAATATCCTTGGGTGTAACCGAAGGACTATATCTTCCCTTTTTCGAGTCATAATAAAAAAGGAAAAATCATTTTGTAACTGAATATAAGTGGCTTGTTTATTCTGAACAAAAAAAGGATGGTTTTGTAAATATTGTTGCTTACTTGCAAGTGATACTGGTGAATCGAAATCGAATGTTCCTCTCAATTCACTTGTCAAAGTTCCTGTGACATCGTTTGCAAAGTTGTTCGGTAAAGAAGGTGTACTAAATAACCACGCTATTAACAAATATCACTCTAAGTCAGCCCTTTTTAGTCAAGATTTCATAAATACTTATGAAACTCCAGGAAAGGAAATCACTAATTTGCTTTCTTCTCATCGGAAGGGGCAAGTTGAGAAAAATAGAAGATTGTTGAAGATTTTTATAAAAGCTATTATTCTTTGTGGGCGACAGAATTTGGCATTAAAAGGCCATAGAGATGACGGTAAACTAAACTTTTCTGAATCAGCAACAAACGAGGGTGATTTTAGGGCAATTTTTAAATTTTTAGTCGCTGCAGGTCACAAAGACCTTTTAAATTCTACACATCCAAGAGCTACTTATGTAAGCAACACGACTCAAAACGATCTTATTCAATGCTGCAAAGATGAAATTCAATCTAATTTGATAGAGAGGGTTAAAAAGGCTAGATTTTTTGCAATTATTTCGATGAAACTACTAACTGTAGTCATACTGAGCAACTCAGCCTTTGTTTGCGGTATTTATATGATGGCAATATAAGAGAAGATTTTGTAACTTTCCTTGATGCGTACGATTCAATCCGAGAAGAAGGTGTTATAAGTGGAGAAAAAAAATTGACAGGTGTAGCCTTGGCACACATAGTGATCGATATTTTTAATAATTTAGGACTACCCTTCGAAGATTGCGATGGAATTGGAACGGATGGATGTTCTGTAATGACATCAGAAGTGAAGGGAGCAGGAATTTCTTAAAATATGTACCAATGCTTATCATTGTCTGTGATGCAACCATTGTTTTAATAACTCGCTTGCGAAAACGTCGAAAGTTCTTCAAACAAAGGAGTGTATTGCTTTGATGAAAAAAACCAGTCTCCGAAACGTACCATAGTTTTCAAAAAACATCTGCAGGAATCATTAAGTGGACTACGTGAAACGCGCTGGTCTGAAAAACATGATGGTATAATGCAGTTTGAAGAAAACATCAAAAAAATTGTTGCTTCGTTTCAAGAAATTTCCACTTGGCAAGATTCAACAACAAGTTCTGAGGCCCGTTCTATATTGAAATCTATTTGCGAGACAGAGTTCGTGATTTCAATGATTTCTTTGAGCAATGTACTTTCTGTTACACGACCACTAAGCTCAATTTTGCAAACACCGTCAATAGATTTGAATCAAGCTTCCGAAGCATTGAGTGACACTTTGCGAACATTAAAAACCATAGACTTAAAGCAGGAAGTCGTTTTTCGGGCTTTTACAAAAAAATAGTCGCTTTAGCAGATGAGTTGAAGTTTGATATTTTCCTCCCACGAATTGCTAAAAAGCAAATACATCGAGCGAATTATACTTCATCAGACGCTGAAGAGTAATATCGAAAAGCAATTTATATACTTTTCTTGATCATATCGTTCTTGATTTACAACGTAGATTACCTGAAGATACATTGCAAATTTTTAATCTTAATTTGCTACTCCCATCGCGACACATCAAAAATAATACACTGCAAAAAAAAAAATTTGTCTAAAGAGCTTGCCCAAGATCTTGGTAAAGGATACGCATTTCCTATTGGAGGAAATAAAATTAATCTAGATGGAGAGTACGAAGTGTGGTCAGAACGCTGGTCTGATAAGCAACACAAAAAATCAATTCCACTATCACCTGAAAAAGTTTTAAATGATTGCAATGGATATGCGTTTCCATCAATAAATGCTCTTATCAAAATTCTGGCCACGTTTCCAGCTAGCAATGCTTGTGTTGAAAGGAGTTTTTCGACACTTCGCCGGTTGAAAACGTGGTTACGGTCTACAATGTCCCCGAACAGACTCACTGGTCTTGCAGTTTTAAATACCCATTTCGATATTGAGATTGATATTGATCATATAATTGAAAGATATGTAAAAAAAGGAAAGCATAGAATTAAATTTATACAATTATAATATTTATGCAACATTTTGTTTTCTTTGATATTAATTCAAGTTGTGTCTTTGATATTAATTCAAGTTAACATTTTTAAGCGTGGTGACCGATAAGAAAACAAATTTTTTACTTTTATTGAATAAATGAGAAGTTAATATTTTACTTTCACTTTAACTTTAACTTTAACTTTATTTTTAACTTTAGCTTTAATTTTCACTTCAACTTTAACATTCACTTTAACTTTAACTTTAATTTTATTTTTAACTTTAGCTTTAACTTTAACTTTCACATTCACTTTAACTTTAACTCTAACTTTAACTTTAACTTTATCTTTAACTTTAACATTAACTTTTTTTTTTTTTGTTTTTGCGGGGAGGCTGAAAAATGCCTAATGCACCATAATTGCTGCCGTCGCAGCAACCGTGTGTCCGTAGACTAAAAAACAGCCCCGTTCTGGAACCGTCGCCCACCCCGGCACCATTTTCACATTACTTCAGGGTGGCGTTCCATATTTCTCATTTTTTAAGAGCCTACTGTTGTCCCTGCGTCCAGGTTCCCGCTATGCGCGAAGCATCCATCAGGCGTGTCATTACTATAAATGCCATTTTGCTCACTGCAGTCCAGCACTCTTTCCTGTTGCACATATGTGATACTAAATTTCTCGTGGTAGGTTCCTCCCCAAAGACTCCATGCAAGGTGAGTCTTTCTTCGTGGAAACGGGGGCAGTGGAACATGACGTGTTCTGCGTTTTCTAACTCCGTGGTACACATTGGGCAATGAGGATCTTCCTCTATCCTACGCTTCCATAAATACTCTTTGAAACCGCCATGTCCACTCATTATCTGCGTGAGATGGTAGTTCAGTTCGCCGTGCTTCCGCTCCTTCCATTGGGCTACGTTCCAAACTAGTGTGAAAGTCCAACGCCCTTTACTCGAGGCCTCCCACCGTTCTTGCCACTTAGCTATTGTTTGTGTCCTTGCTCTTTTCTTGTCTTCTTCAGATGGTCGCTCGATATTAGTGTTATACAGATCGGCCATTTCGCTTGCCAGTAAGTCCACTGGGATTTTCCGGGTTAGAACCAGGATCGCGTCGTCGGACACCGCCCGATAAGCACTTGCTATTCTTATAGAAGCAAGTCGGTACGCTGCTAATATATATTTTTGATGGGTCTGTTTAGATCCATACCACACTGGTGCTGCGTATAGTATTATTGAACTGGTTACTGTGGACAATAGCTGACGTGTAGCTTCGCTCGGGCCACCAATGTTAGGCATTATTCGCATAAGTGATCCATTAACTTTGGTAATTTTCTCCCCCACCGCTCTGAAGTGCTCTTTGAAAGTTAACTTACGGCATTATTATATATAACGCAAAGCCACGCGAGGAGTTACTTTCACCCAAGTGAAACCAAATTCGTATCACATAAGAGCATTCATTCACTTCAGTGACTCTCGGTGATTGCAGGTGATTGTGTTACGTTTTTTCGTATTATATAGCGACGCAAAGTGTCACGAACACTAATTTTTGCTGTCAAAATATTCACTTGCTTCTGGGTCGCGTTTGCTTCATTCACTTCGCCTTTTTATTGTCGTTTTTTTTATAATTTTTGAGTAAAAACTGAACAATATTAACATTTCATGAGAAAAAAGATTGAAATTTTCCATAGACAGCCAATAAAGGTTATATTTAGAGCTTCATTCAATGTGGATGCATATTTCTTCAAATTTTACAGGAATAAAAAAATCGAAATCTATAAAAATTATAGCCAGGGACCCCAATTGTTATTGCCTTTGTAATAAAAGTCCTCCAGAAAAAGTTAATGGTGGTATGGCCTAGAATCTTCAATGTGGTAATATTAAATCGTTCCCGATATGGTCGAGCTTGTACCTTAATGGTGCTTGTTACCGGAACATACCGAATATATATTCGGTAAAGGATTATCAACAGCGATAACACTCGCCGAAACCTTCGGGGAGTTTCTTTATCGCTACAACAACAATTGGCTATGGTTTTTCGATAACAAGTTTCTATTATTAGTAGCAAAAATTGTAGTGTCCCCACAGGTTTCAAATGCAGATATTTACGATAGTGAATTGGTAAAAAATTTGTTTCATTTGGACGAACCGTATCACAGTTATGGGGTCGCACTTTTATTCTGTTCTTAAGAAATAGAAGTCCGGATTTCACATTTATTTTCGGCCTTATAAAATAAATGTCCGGATTTTATTTTTTTTGTAGATTTTTTTTTTGAAAAAGGATGCATGATTCGTCATGAAAATGCTATTGGTATCCCGGAATCCCATACACTTTCAAAAAGGGAACGGTTTAACCGGACTTTTACGAGTCAACAAAAAAAAAACCATATGTATTTAATTAACGAGCTTTGCTCATATTGCTTTATACAATTGTTTTTGTAATTGATATTAGAGAAAAATTGTAAGTTTACAAACGGCGATGGTTACTAGGACATGTTTCTGAATTTCACTTCTTCATCAGCTAGCTTTTCGGGAGCTGAGCGTTGAACTCGAATCTCCAACATTCATATCAGTGCAAGCCTTTAGCTGCTAAGCCATATGAATGTCCCGTTGTTCGCTGTACAATTGGTCTCTAAGAGTTGTCTTTTTGTTTATATTCCTTTTGATCACCATGTAGGCACATACACTCTGTATGTAGTTTATTCCTAATGGTGTGGATATGATTTTTAGGCGCGCTTTTGAAAGCTTAGTAACATTTGTTCGGATTTTTACAGTATTTGTTTTTAATACTTCCGCTGTTACTATTATATCAATATGATCATATGTATTTAATTAGCGATGTTTGCTCATATTGCTTTATACAATGGTTTTTGTAATTGATATTAGAGAAAAATTGTAAGTTTACAAACGGCGATGGTTACTAGGACATGTTTCTGAATTTCACTTCTTCATCAGCTAGCTTTTCGGGAGCTGAGCGTTGAACTCGAATCTCCAACATTCATATCAGTGAAAGCCTTTAGCTGCTAAGCCATATGAATGTCCTGTTGTTCGCTGTATAATTGGTCTCTAAGAGTTGCCTTTTTGTTTATATTCCTTTTGGTCAACATGTAGGCACATACACTCTGTATGTAGTTTATTCCTAATTGTGTGGATATGATTTTTAGGCGCGCTTTTGAAAGCTTAGTAACATTTGTTCGGATTTTTACAGTATTTGTTTTTAATACTTCCGCTGTTACTATTATATCAATATGATCATATGTATTTAATTAGCGAGGTTTGCTCATATTGCTTTATACAATGGTTTTTGTAATTGATATTAGAGAAAAATTGTAAGTTTACAAACGGCGATGGTTACTAGGACATGTTTCTGAATTTCACTTCTTCATCAGCTAGCTTTTCGGGAGCTGAGCATTGAACTCGAATCTCCAACATTCATATCAGTGCAAGCCTTTAGCTGCTAAGCCATATGAATGTCCCGTTGTTCGCTGTACAATCGGGTCTCTAAGAGTTGCCTTTTTGTTTATATTCCTTTTGATCACCATGTAGGCACATACACTCTGTATGTAGTTTATTCCGAATGGTGTGGATACGATTTTTAGGCGCGCTTTTGAAAGCTTAGAAACATTTGTTCGGATTTTTACAGTATTTGTTTTTAATACTTCCGCTGTTACTATTATATCAATATGATCATATGTATTTAATTAACGAGCTTTGCTCATATTGCTTAATACAATTGTTTTTGTAATTGATATTAGAGAAAAATTGTAAGTTTACAAACGGCGATGGTTACTAGGACATGTTTCTGAATTTCACTTCTTCATCAGCTAGCTTTTCGGGAGCTGAGCACTGAACTCGAATCTCCAACATTCATATCAGTGCAAGCCTTTAGCTGCTAAGCCATATGAATATCCCGTTGTTCGCTGTACAATCGGTCTCTAAGAGTTGCCTTTTTGTTTATATTCCTTTTGATCACCATGTAGGCACATACAATCTGTATGTAGTTTATTCCTAATGGTGTGGATATGATTTTTAGGCGCGCTTTTGAAAGCTTAGTAACATTTGTTCGGATTTTTACAGTATTTGTTTTTAATACTTCCGCTGTTACTATTATATCAATATGATCATATGTATTTAAATAACGAGCTTTGCTCATATTGCTTTATACAATTGTTTTTGTAATTGATATTAGAGAAAAATTGTAAGTTTACAAACGGCGATGGTTACTAGGACATGTTTCTGAATTTCACTTCTTCATCAGCTAGCTTTTCGGGAGCTGAGCGTTGAACTCGAATCTCCAACATTCATATCAGTGCAAGCCTTTAGTTGCTAAGCCATATGAATGTCCCGTTGTTCGCTGTACAATTGGTCTCTAAGAGTTGCCTTTTTGTTTATATTCCTTTTGATCACCATGTAGGCACATACACTCTGTATGTAGTTTATTTCTAATGGTGTGGATATGATTTTTAGGCGCGCTTTTGAAAGCTTAGTAACATTTGTTCGGATTTTTACAGTATTTGTTTTTAATACTTCCGCTCTTACTATTATATCAATATGATCATATGTATTTAATTAACGAGCTTTGCTCATATTGCTTTATACAATTGTTTTTGTAACAAATGAAAAGCTAGCTGATGAAGAAGTGAAATTCAGAAACATGTCCTAGTAACCATCGCCGTTTGTAAACTTACAATTTTTCTCTAATATCAATTACAAAAACAATTGTATAAAGCAATATGAGCAAAGCTCGTTAATTAAATACCCACTTCTGACACCAATTGTAACGAATTTACTTGCAAATCCTCTTATTTGCAATCCTCTGCTAAGTTCGAATCACTAAACTGTTGAATAAATAACTCCAATTTGTAATATTGCAAAATCGCCTTTATTAAAGTACTTCACAATAACACTCAAACTGTGCAACGAATAGCTTGCTTAATAACCAGACTGATTGATAGCTCAAATGAAACTCTACTATTCAAAATAATACTGCTATTGCTCGCTAGATATCGTCTTAATCGAAACTGCTTGACAACTCAAATCAAACTGAATTACAGCGCCTCTACATCTGTCGCATTTTATACTCTTTGGTTTCCTCGTTCGCATCTTCTAGACGCTTCCAGAATCTACTAGTCCAGTAGCTCTGAAACTTCTCAGCTATAACTAAAATTGCACGATTTTATAGCTTCCCTCATACCCCATGCTTGTATGTGTGAGCGACATTTCCACAATTATAATTGCCTACATCTAGGAGCATCTCAAATAAGATGTCTGCATATGGTTGTGCCTTGCTTCTCAGCTGCGTGTACCTACATATGTGTAGACATAATGATTGATTCGTTTATGTAGATACATAATGATTGAATTATTGATGTGAATGTTTGTAGTTTACAGTCTCTCGCGCCGATCAGACAAATCTTTCGATCTAAACGCTGCTAGCATCGATGGCCTTAGCATCGCCTTAGTGATGGTATAGCTTAGTGATGCTAATATCCGTGACACTGCCCTCCATCTAAGTCTGATCGTCCCGATCAGACAAATCTCTCGATCTAAACGCTGCTAGCATCGCCAAATGTACCACTCTTCTATTTCGTGATTTCCCAATTGCTTGTATGCGGTAGACGACATCACTGATCGTCTTCACAACTATGTACGGGCCTTCCCAACTGCACCGGTATTTGGATGGAACATCTTTCCGCCGGTGAGGGTTGTATAGCAGTACCAAATCTCCCTCCCGGAAACCTTCCAAATTATTTTCCTTGTCGTACCTGTGTTTCATCTTACTACTCATTATCCTGGATCGTTCCCTCGCACTCTATTGCTTGGCCAATGAACTACTTCGTAGAGCTTGCGCTTGACGGATTGGCTTCGCATAATCAGTATCGTTCCCACATTTCACAACAGTAGTGCGCTCCGGCTTGAAACTACCCTCGCATTCTTTCTCGGAAATTCGTTGCTTCGTTGCTTCGTTTTCCTGCATCTTTTAGGTTTTGTCAATGCCAGTGTTTCTCTCGCAGGTACTTTTGGTTTTGCTTTATTTGGCCCATTCGACCTATTAACCTTTGCCTTTGACTTCCGTGGTTTTTGTCGAGTCTTCTCCACCAGTACTCGATTACTACTGAACCCTTTCTCCAACTTGAAGTTAAGTGGTATATCCTGGTTCTCATAACGCATCACCCTTCTCTGCATATCGATCTTGATGTCGTGGTCAACCATGAAGTCCACTCCCAATATGACTTCTACAACAATCTCCGCCACAGCGAATTTGTGTGGAGCCATGACTTTTCCAATTAGTACCTCACATACCACTCCGCCTTGGACTTGATTATACTCGCCTGTGACCGTACGCAACCTTACTCCAGGTAATGACTTTACTCTCCTGTAGACCAAATCAGATAGAATCAAGGAATGAGATGCCCCCTTATCTACAGTCAGTACACGCTCTTTACCATCCACATTCCCTCTGATGATAAGACTGCTTGATTTCCTTCCAATCTGCGACACAGATATAGCAGGACATTCAAAAGCCGGGGCAAGTTTTCGTTCTTTACATCCGCCAGTTTGCGTTTACGGCCGCCCACATTGTTGGAACTATTAGGACCAAGATCGCAATGACGTGCAATGTGACCTGGGTTGCCGCACTTGAAACATTTAATAACTCCGGCATTCTTCTATTGAGATCCCTTCAGTGCTTCCAAAATTGTGTCTACCCACTCTGGCCTTTCTACTTCCACACGGCGTGCTTTGAAAATTGGCTTACACAGAAGCGACGCTGTTTCCTGAATCAGAGCATGCGATACCGTTTCAGCAAATGTTAGTTTTGGATTCGCATATGTAGCCCGCTTCGTTTCCACATCTCGTATGCCATTTATAAAGCTCTGAATCTTTACCCTTTCAGTGTATTCCACGGGTGCATCCGCATTCGCTAAATGTGCTAGCCTTTCAATATCCGACGCAAACTCTTGCAATGTTTCACCAGGCCTCTGGAAGCGGTTCATCAACTCCGTTTGGTATATCTGTCTCCTATGCTCGCTTCCATAACGTCTCTCGACAGCGGCCATCAATGCTTCATAGTTGTTCCGCTCTCCTTCGGGAATCGTCTGTAGGATTTCGGCTGCTGGCCCTTTCAATGCCACGAACAGAGCTGCAACTTTATCTTCAGCATTCCAGTTGTTCGCTGCCGACGTCTTCTCAAATTGGAGCTTAAATACCTGTAATGGAACAGAACCGTCAAAGGATGGTGTTTTTACCTTTGGATTACTCGTTGAAACTGCTGGACGATTTATTTGTAACTGCTCGATTCGTCCTCTCAAAGCATCCACCTCGGCCTCCATTTTATCCTGTCGACCACTGAAGCCTTCATGAAACTGGGTTAGTTTTTCTTCCATATGCGCTTCCAGTTTAGATGATATACGGACTTCCTGCTCTTCTAGTTGTGTGGAGATCTGAGATGATATCTGTGCTGAAATTTGTGCCGACATTTCTGAAATACGCGTTTCTTGTGCTTCAATCTTTGATGTTATACGTGTCTCTTGGGATTCCATCTGCGATGTAATCTGTGTCTACATTTCTGACATACGCGTTTCTTGTGCTTTAATCTTCGATGTTATGCGTGTCTCCTGCTCTTCCAGTTGAGATGACACTGTCGATGTTTGAGCAGATATTGCAGCTAAAATCATGTTCAAGTCTGTGCTGGTAACCGTCTGCGATGTTTCGTTTTTCTCTTCAAGATGAAAGACATACTCTTCCACATCAATTCTTTCTGCTTCCATTGCCTCTCGTAGCCGTGCCTGAAGTTCAAGTTTAACGCCGCGTGTATTCAATCCACGGCTCTCCAACTTCTTTTTTTATTTGCTGGATCTTCAATTCACTGAACTTTGCCATGTCCTTGTTGTCCTCTGGAATTTATTCAACAATTCCTCTTCTGACACCAATTGTAACGAATTTACTTGCAAATCCTCTTATTTGCAATCCTCTGCTAAGTTCGAATCACTAAACTGTTGAATAAATAACTCCAATTTGTAATAATGCAAAATGGCCTTTATTAAAGTACTTCACAATAACACTCAAACTGTGCAACGAATAGCTTGCTTAATAACCAAACTGATTGATAGCTCAAATGAAACTCTACTATTCAAAATAATACTGCTATTGCTCGCTAGATATCGTCTTAATCGAAACTGCTTGACAACTCAAATCAAACTGAATTACAGCGCCTCTACATCTGTCGCCTTTTATACTCTTTGGTTTCCTCGTTCGCATCTTCTAGACGCTTCCAGAATCTACTAGTCCAGTAGCTCTCAAACTTCTCAGCTATAACTAAAATTGCACGATTTTATAGCTTCTCTTATACCCCATGCTTGTATGTGTGAGCGACACTTCCACAATTATAATTGCCTACATCTAGGAGCATCTCAAATAAGATGTCTGCATATAGTTGTGCCTTGCTTCTCAGCTGCGTGTACCTACATATGTGTTGACATAATGATTGATTCGTTTATGTAGATACATAATGATTGAATTATTGATGTGAATGTTTGTAGTTTACAGTCTCTCGCACACACATAGGCGTATAAGTAAATGCATCTGTGTGTGACATCTCTAGGCTGCCTTATATATGTGTATACATGATTTGATTATTGACGTAAATACTGCTTAGCATGGCCTTAGCATCACCTTAGTGATGGTATAGCTTAGTGATGCTAATATCCGTGACAATATGATCATATTGATATAATAGTAACAGCGGAAGTATTAAAAACAAATCCTGTAAAAATCCGAACAAATGTTACTAAGCTTTCAAAAGCGCGCCTAAAACTCATATCCACACCATTAGGAATAAACTACATACAGAGTGTATGTGCCTACATTGTGATCAAAAGGAATATAAACAAAAAGGCAACTCTTAGAGACCAATTGTACAGCGAACAACGGGACATTCATATGGCTTAGCAGCTAAAGGCTTGCACTGATATGAATGTTGGAGATTCGAGTTTAACGCTCAGCTCCCGAAAAGCTAGCTGATGAAGAAGTGAAATTCAGAAACATGTCCTAGTAACGATCGCCGTTTGTAAATTTACAATTTTTCTCTATTAACAATTACAAAAACAATTGTATAAAGCAATATGAGCAAAGCTCGTTAATTAAATACATATGATCATATTGATATAATAGTAACAGCGGAAGTATTAAAAACAAATACTGTAAAAATCCGAACTAATGTTACTAAGTTTTCAAAAGCGCGCCTAAAAATCATATCCACACCATTAGGATTAAACTACATACAGAGTGTATGTGCCTACATGGTGATCAAAAGGAATATAAACAAAAAGGCAACTCTTAGAGACCAATTGTACAGCGAACAACGGGACATTCATATGGCTTAGAAGATAAAGGCTTGCACTGATATGAATGTTGGAGATTCGAGTTCAACGCTCAGCTCCCGAAAAGCTAGCTGATGAAGAAGTGAAATTCAGAAACATGTCCTAGTAACCATCGCCGTTTGTAAACTTACAATTTTTCTCTAATATCAATTACCAAAAAAAAAAAAAACCTATTAAAATGAGACTGATTAGAACTAACAGTTATACTATGGTTTTGTCACTGTTTTATGTCAAAAACTAATTATGAGTAATAGGAAAATAATAATTTTATTGTGGATTTTTAATAGCTATAATAATTATAATTCCGTGTTATTTTTTTTTTTTTAATTTTCTTATAAATCATTGATTCTGCCGATTCTAGAAAAACGTAGTAAATTAAGCCACAAAGGTGTATCGCAAATTATCTGTCTCGTCGGCAAACATCGATACAATTAAGGTACGCAACATCTAAGCACAGAAGAATTAAACAAGATGTACCACAGGGTGGTTTCCTATCCTCGTCCTTCTACATATCGAATCTCCTTTCGCCACCAGAAAGAGTTACCATTCTATCCTACGTCAATGACTGCACGATAAAGGCCACAGGTCTCGGGCCACCCATCGATGAGCTAGGTAATAAAATAAGAAACCATTTCCTTATTTACAACATGGACGCGCCAAATGTCGACCATATTGAACATCCAAGTCGATGGCATCACGCTACCGTCTGTCTTACACCCAAAAATCCTAGGTGAGACGTTCGATCAAGATCTACATTTGGGAGAGCATGCAACCGAAATTATCCCTACAATCCAGAGCCGTAATAAAATCCTCGATTCCCTTGCCGGCAACACTTTGGCTAAAGATAAAGAGACGCTCATTACCACTTACAAAATTATTGGCCGGTTTCTTGCATGCTACGCGTCCCCGATATAGCCGCCAAGCCTAAAGGCTACTCACTGGAAGAAAATAGAGGCCTGCCAAAATACTGCCCTCAGAACCGCTACGGGCTGTCTTTTTATGTCCCCAGAACACCATGTACATAATGAGGCGAGAGCACTCCCCATTAGGAAGAGAAATGAAATGCTAACCAAACAGCTTCTGTTGAATACCCAGAAACCTGGGCATTCCAACAGGCATCGGATTGATGAGGATATACCGTCAAGGGGCGTAAGGGGTCATATCCATAAGCATTATGAGGAAACACGGCACCTGAGAACACACCCGTATGAAGCAAAAAAGCACAAAGAGATCCTCAGTGATATCCACAAACAGGCGTCGGACCTCTATGCCAGGAATTGCCCGATCTGGGTACTGTAACAGGTTAAACTCTGCAGAACACCTTTCTGCGTTGGCAGTCTTCGGCTGCATGTGGGATCAAAATTAAATGCGTGCAAAATCCCTTTGTACACAGAATTTTTTTCTGTGCACAACATTACAACAACCACATGAAATTTGCCAACTTCAACTGTAAATATAATAATATTATTTTCCGCCTTCGGATTATTGTTGTCGAGGTCAATACGCGCCTTTTGACACGTCGATATTTTTGGACGCGTATTAGCAGTCGACCCCTGTTCTGGGCTTCTACCAGAAATTTTTTTTACCGTAAAAAATATGAGCTTTTATATTTTGAGAAAGAACAGGTTAACGTTACAAAGAGTGTAGCGTTAACAACTGCAATGAGGCTGGGAAGGGAAGCTTGGGCGCAGCCCATAGTGGTATGAGCTTCAAGGCGCATGGTACAAAAATTGCAGCTGTAATGCAAGGTCGCAACAAAATCCTCAAATCGATTGCCGGCAGTACTTGGAAAATAGATAAGGAAATATACAAAATTCAACAGCAACTCGTAGCCAGTTTTATTAAGTACACACACTCGAAGAGGCTGCAAGCCCGCCACAACACTGCCCCGAAATTTTCCATGTCACACATATTTATATACTATATATAAACTATAGTTATTAACAGCTCAATATAAAAGAGCATATTGGAAAATAAACAAGTAATTGGTTTTAAAAACATTCAAAAAATCAATATTGAAATGTTGCCTTTTTTACCATTGTCAGGTGTTTCGCTGCAATATTTCCATCTCGTTGAAACGATGTTATTCCAAAAAAATTGCACTGCAAAGTTTTCCGAAATATCAAAATTAATAAGTGGCTGTTATGGCTACGTATTTGGTTTAACAGTCTCAGTGAATACGTAGTGACTACGTAAGAGGACAAACGCGAATACGTAAGATGTTATAAAATACGAATTCTGGGTGAATGTGAATGTGAGTGAATGCGACGCAAACATTCACGGTGACATACATAATATGGGCATTAGAGTCAATGTGAACTCCTAAGTATTTTAAGGAATCTTTTGAGGTGATTTGGTGATCCCCGACAGTTAAGACTAACTCGTTCGCCGACCGTTAGGAGCTTACTAATACGACTTCCGTCTTTTGGCTAGCCAACTCCAGTCCCGTATTGGTAAGCCATTCCTTTATTCTTGCTACGGCGTCATTACATAATGCCTGAAGCAGGTCCAGTTTCTTGGCCACTACTACCACTGCAATATCATCAGCATATCCCACAATTTGCGTGTTTTCTGGTAGATCTATCTTTAGCACCCCGTCATACATTACATTCCAAAGCGTTGGACCGAGAACAGATCCCTGTGGGACGTCTCCTGTGATTTTGTACTCTTTTGCTCCTTGATCCGTGTCAAAAAGAAGTACTCTGTCTTTAAGATAGCTACCTATAATTCTGCGTAAGTAAGCTGGAGTGCCGAAGCTTTGCAGCGCTTCCATTATCTGCATCCAGTTCGCAGTGTTAAAAGCATTCTTGATGTCCAACATAATCAGTGCACAGAGCTTCCTTTTATTTTGGCCTCCAGAGATAGCTTCTCTAGCTATATTGACGACTGTTTGTACTGCATCTACGGTGGATCTTGATTTGCGAAATCCATATTGACCATTCGATAAGCCACCTGGTCTTTCTAGAGTCAGCTGTAGGCGCTCACTAATTATACGCTCGAAAATCTTCCCTAGGGAATCCAGCATACAAAGTGGCCTATATGAGGATGGTTGGTCCGGCTGTTTACCACGTTTCAGCAATAGGACAAGTCTTTGTCGTTTCCACGGGCGAGGGAACACGCCTTCTTGCATACAGGCATTAAACAGATCAGTAAATAATGTAGCCCTAGTTGTGATCGCGGCTTTAAGGGCTATGTTTGGTACTTCGTCGGGTCCTGGGGATTTGTTATCAGCAACTCTTTTTGCAGCGTCCAGCACCTCTTGCTCTGTAATTTGCGGAATTTCCGTACTTTGTACATCCTCGCTTGGATAAGTCCAGCGATCTTGCGCCGGGAAAAGTGTTTCAACAATAATATTCTTCAGTATTGGGCACGTAGGTTGCTGTGATATCGGTCCTTTAACTTTGGCCATCACAGTTCTGTAGGCTGATCCCCAAGGATCTAGGTCGACATTATCCAGCAGTTCCCTAAAGCATAACTTCTTGCTCTTTGTTATGGCATTTTTAAGTGCCTTTCTTCGTGCGACATAGGTGCTGTGTAGCACCGCATATCGTGGTGATGAGCGTGCCCTCTGCGCTATTCTTCGTACTTTGTGACATTTTCTACGCTCTTCCGCAATTTCGTCATTCCACCAATATACCGGAGTGCGCTGTGCTTTTTCGCGACTTCTGGTCATGGCAGCATTACATGCCATATATAGCAACTTAGTGATTTGAACCGACTGGTCTTCCGCATGCGATTCTCGTACTATGGCGTCCTTCCAGATAATGTTGAATATTTGTGGGTCGAAAAGGTGGTGTTTCCATTTCCTACTTTGTCGATGTCTTGCTGCTACCATTCGTGGAGTTTCGAGCAGTTCTACGCTAATAGCTTTATGGTCACTGTGTGTGTAGACGTTGCTTATGGACCATTTTGCTCGTCTTGCTATTTCGCTGCTGGCGAAGGTGAGATCTATAATGGATCGTCTGGTACCTGTATCGAAGGTATATACCTGTATCGAAGGTATATATCCCTGGTTCATTTAGGAGTTCTAGCCTCAAAGAAGTAAGGCTTTCGAGAAGAACTCTCCCTCTTTCGTTGGTTCGTTTACTTCCCCACACAGATGACCATGCATTGAAGTCTCCACACACTAAAAGCGGGTGTTTACCTCGTTCTTCAATGGTGATCCCGTATATCATATCTTCGAAATCGGCGATGGTCATGCTAGGAGGGGCATAGCAACTGAACTTTAACTTTAACTTTAACTGTAACTTTAACTTTAACTTTACATTTAACTTTAACTTTAACCTTAACTTTAACTTTAACTTTAACTTTGACTTTGACTTTAACTTTAACTTTAACTTTAATTTCATTTTAACTTTAACTTTAACTTTGACTACAACTTTAACTTTAACTTTAGCTTTAACTTTAACTCTAACTTTAACTTTAACTTTAACTTTAACTTTAACTTTAACTTTAACTTTAACTTTAACTTTAACTTCAACTTTAACTTTAACTTTAACTTTGACTTTAACTTTAATTTTAACTTTAACTTTAACTTTAAATTTAACTTTAACTTTAAATTTAACTTTAACTTTAACTTTAACTTTAACTGTAACTTTAACTTTAAATTTAACTTTGACTTTAACTTTAACTTTAACTTTAACCTTAACTTTAACTTTAACTTTAACTTTAACTTTAACTTTAATTTTGACTTTAACTTTAACTTTCATTTTAACTTTAACTTTGACTTTAACTTTAACTTTAACTTTAATTTTAACTTTAACTTTGACTTTAACTTTAACTTTAACTTTAACTTTAACTTTAACTTCAACTGTAATTTTAACTTTAAATTTAACTTTAACTTTAACCTTAACTTTAAATTTAACTTTAACTTTGACTTTAACTTTAACTTTACCTTTAACTTTAACCTTAAATTTAACTTTAACTTTAATCTTAACTTTAACTTTAACTTCAACTGTAACTTTAACTTTAAATTTAATTTTAACTTTAACCTTAACTTTAAATTTAACTCTAACTTTAACTTTGACTTTAACTTTAACTTTACCTTTAACTTTAACCTTAAATTTAACTTTAACTTTAACTTTAATCTTAACTTTAACTTTAACTTTGACTTTAACTTTAACTTCAACGGTAACTTTAACTTTAAATTTAACTTTAACTTTAACCTTAACTTTAAATTTAACTTTAACTTTAACTTTGACTTTAACTTTACCTTTAACTTTAACCATAAATCTAACTTTAACTTTAACTTTAACTTTAACTTTAACTTTAACTTTAACCTTAACCTTAACTTTAACTTTAACTTTAACTTTGACTTTAACTTTAACTTTAACCTTAACCTTAACCTCTTAGTGCTGCCATTAAGCAAAGCAAGCTTAAGTGCTGGAAAGCGCTTTGCGAGGAAGTGGATCGAGACCCATGGGGGCAGGGATATAAGATAGTAATGAAGAAGTTCCGTCCGCCAAACCAGCTGATGGATGAGAACCAAATAAGGAACATTGTGGATGGCCTGTTTCCCACCCAACTGCCTAGGGAGGGCGGGTACGTTACCCATGAAAATCGCAACGTGGAACCATTCCAAGAAGAAGAGCTTAAAACTGCCGTGCGAACTATGAAACCTAGGAAAGCATCTGGGCCCGACGGAATACCCGCGGAGGCAATTAGACTAGCTGCAAACGACTGCCCAGAACTTATGTTGCACATGTACAACAAATGTCTCGAAGAAAGAATTTTCCCCACCATATGGAAGACAGCACGACTGGTTCTCATTCCAAAAGGGAAAGGAGATCCCAACTCTCCATCATCCTACCGTCCCCTATGTATGTTGGACACAGCAGGGAAATTGATGGAGAGTCTCCTGAAGCAACGCCTCACCAGAGCGTTACAGGACGCCGGAGGACTGTCGCCCAGACAGGATGGTTTTCGGAGGGGGCACTCCACAATCGATGCCATAGCAGAAGTTATAGACGCAGTCAAGAAAGCCGAGACAGCGTGCCACAGAGCAAGACCTATAGTGTTGCTGGTCACGCTGGACGTCAAAAACGCTTTTAACTCAGCTAGGTGGGAGGACATGCTTGAGGCACTAGAAAGCACTTTCAAAGTACCGCAATATTTGTTAGAAATTTTAAGGGACTACCTAAGAGAGGGGTACTTAATATATGAAAGTACTCACGGTCAAAAAAAGGTAAAAATAACAGGTGGAGCAGCCCAGGGTTCGGTACTAGGTCCCGATCTCTGGAATATAACTTACGACAGTCTTCTTCGATTAGACATGCCAGAAAGGACCTTCCTCGTTGCATTTGCAGACGACGTGGCAGCTGTGATAACAGCACCAAGCTGCGAGCTGGCACAGCTAAAATTAAACCAGGTCATGCGTAATGTAAATAGGTGGATGGCTGAGCACGGTCTCCAGTTAGCAACAGCCAAAACGGAGATCGTCATCCTCACAAAGAGACGTATTCCCACTACCAGGAACATGATGGTTGGGGACCAGCCAATAGAAACACTCGCTTCAACGAAATATCTGGGAGTGAGGTTAGACAGCAAACTCAACTTCTCGGATCACATACGAGGGGCCTGCGAAAGAGCTGCGCGCATAATAGCGCAGTTGAGTAGATTAATGGCAAACACAGGTGGCCCAAAGCCATGCACAAGGAAGTTGCTTGCATCAGCCTCGGATTCTATACTCTTATATGGTGCAGAAATCTGGGCGGACGCAATGAAATACCGGAAGAACCGAGTCGCCCTCACCTCGGTCCAACGCAGACGGGCGCTGCGAATATCTTCGGCTTACCGCACGGTATCAGCTGAAGCTGTCCTGGTCGTTGCGGGAACCATACCGATATATCTTCTCGTTGAGGAAAGAAAAACAATATATGACAACGGATCGCAAGCAAGTAGAGCTGCTGTTGCCATGCAGGCGCGTGAAGAATCGATCCGATGTTGGCAAGATCAGTGGAGCAACAGCATCGTAGGAAAGTGGACTAGGGAACTAATCCCTGAACTGAATCCATGGTTGAAGCGACCGCACGGAGAGGTATACTTTTACCTGACCCAATTTCTAACGGGACATGGTTACTTCCGCAAATACCTACACAGAATGGGTAAAGTTGATAGCCCGAGCTGCCTGTACTGTGGGGAAATAGACGATGTACGCCACACCTTCTTCGAATGCAGGCACTTCTCCCATCAGCGAAGGAGGGTAGAAGAGGTACTTGGCGACCTATCCCCGGGCAGTGTCATTAATAACATGACCTGTCGAAGAGACAAATGGGATACGGTCAGCACATATGTGAGGCATATACTTACCAGTAAACGAGAAGACGGATGCCTAGCCCATTAGCGTGAGAGTAGCCATTGAGCTCACGTAGCGCGCACCCGTACCCGAAGTAATGCTAAACGCGGTTCCAGGTACGGGGATTTGCGCGGGCCGTGGGAGGTTAGGTTTTAGTGGGTAGGCCTTCATGGAAGAAGGGAGTCCTACACTCGGAGAGTCTCGCAGTGACGCTTAAATATCCCGGTCAGTGCATAAAGCATTTCCTCCTTCCACGAAACACAAAAAAAAAAAAACCTTAACCTTAACTTTAACTTTAACTTTCAATTTAATTATAACTTTCGATTTAACTTTTAATTCAATTTAACTTTAACTTTAACTTTAGCTATAACTTTAACTTTAACTTTCACTTTAACTTTAACTTTAACTTTAACTTTAACTTTAACTTTAACTTTAACTTTAACTTTAACTTTAACTTTAACTTTAACTTTAACTTTAACTTTAACTTTAACTTTAACTTTAACTTTAACTTTAACTTTAACTTTAACTTTAACTTTAACTTTAACTTTAACTTTAACTTTAACTTTAACTTTAACTTTAACTTTAACTTTAACATTAACTTTAACTTTAACTTTAATTTTAACTTTAACTTTAAATTTAACTTTAACTTTAAATTTAACTTTAACTTTAACTTTAACTGTAACTTTAACTTTAAATTTAACTTTAACTTTAACCTTAACTTTAACTTTGACTTTAACTTTAACTTTAACCTTAACTTTAACTTTAACTTTAAATTTAACTTTAACTTTAACATTAACTTTAACTTTAACTTTAACTTTAATTTTAACTTTAACTTTAAATTTAACTTTAACTTTAAATTTAACTTTAACTTTAACTTTAACTGTAACTTTAACTTTAAATTTAACTTTAACTTTAACCTTAACTTTAACTTTGACTTTAACTTTAACTTTCCTTTAACTTTAACTTTAACTTTAACCTTAAATTTAACTTTAACTTTAACTTTAACTTTAAATTTAACTTAAGCTTTAACTTTAACCCAATTTTAACTTTAACTTTAACTTTAAATTTAACCCTAACTTTAACTTTAATTTTAACTTTAAATTTAACTTTAACCTTAACTTTAACTTTAACTTTAACTTTAACTTTAACTTTAACTTTAACCTTAACTTTAACTTTAACTTTAACTTTAACTTTAACTTTAACTTTAAATTTAACTTTAACCTTAACTTTAACTTTAACTTTAACTTTAACTTTAATTTTAACTTTAATCTTAACTTTAACTTTAACTCTAACTTTAACTTTAACTTTAACTTCAACTGTAACTTTAACTTTAACTTTAAATTTAACTTTAACTTTAAATTTAACTTTAACTTTAACTTTAACTTTAACTTTAACTTTAACCTTAACTTTAACTTTAACTTTAAATTTAACTTTAACTTTAAATTTAACTTTAACTTTAACTTTACCTTTAACTTTAACTTTAACTTTAACCTTAAATTTAACTCTAACTTTAACTTTAACTTAAACTTTAACTTCAACTGTAACTTTAACTTTAACTTTAAATTTAACTTTAACTTTAAATTTAACTTTAACTTTAACTTTAACTTTAACTTTAACTTTAACTTTAACTTTAACCTTAACTTTAACTTTAACTTTAACTTTAAATTTAACTTTAACTTTAAATTTAACTTTAACTTTAACTTTACCTTTAACTTTAACTTTAACTTTAACCTTAAATTTAACTCTAACTTTAACTTTAACTTTAACTTTAACTTCAACTGTAACTTTAACTTTAACTTTAAATTTAACTTTAACTTTGACTTTAACTTTATCTTTACCTTTAACTTTAACTTTAACTTTAACTTCAACTGTAACTTTAACTTTAAATTTAACTTTAACTTTAAATTTAACTTTAACTTTAACTTTAACTTTAAATTTAACTTAAGCTTTAACTTTAAATTTAACCCAATTTTAACTTTAACTTTAACTTTAAATTTAACCTTAACTTTAACTTTAACTTTAAATTTAACTTTAACCTTAACTTTAACTTTAACTTTAACTTTAACTTTAACTTTAACCTTAACTTTAACTTTAACTTTAACTTTAACTTTAACTTTAACTTTAACTTTAAATTTAACTTTAACCTTAACTTTAACTTTAACTTTAACTTTAATTTTAACTTTAATCTTAACTTTAACTTTAACTCTAACTTTAACTTTAACTTTAACTTTAACCTTAAATTTAACTTTAACTTTAACTTTAATCTTAACTTTAACTTTAACTCTAACTTTAACTTTAACTTTAACTTTAACTTCAACTGTAACTTTAACATGGTTTTCGGAGGGGGCACTCTACAATGGATGCCATAGCAGAAGTTATAGACGCAGTCAAGAAAGCCGAGACAGCGTGCCACAGAGCAAGACCTATAGTGTTGCTGGTCACGCTGGACGTCAAAAACGCTTTTAACTCAGCTAGGTGGGAGGACATGCTTGAGGCACTAGAAAGCACTTTCAAAGTACCGCAATATTTGTTAGAAATTTTAAGGGACTACCTAAGAGAGAGGTATCTAATATATGAAAGTACTCACGGTCAAAAAAAGGTAAAAATAACAGGTGGAGCAGCCCAGGGTTCGGTACTAGGTCCCGATCTCTGGAATATAACTTACGACAGTCTTCTTCGATTAGACATGCCAGAAAGCACCTTCCTCGTTGCATTTGCAGACGACGTGGCAGCTGTGATAACAGCACCAAGCTGCGAGCTGGCACAGCTAAAATTAAACCAGGTCATGCGTAATGTAAATAGGTGGATGGCTGAGCACGGTCTCCAGTTAGCAACAGCCAAAACGGAGATCGTCATCCTCACAAAGAGACGTATTCCCACTACCAGGAACATGATGGTTGGGGACCAGCCAATAGAAACACTCGCTTCAGCGAAATATCTGGGAGTGAGGTTAGACAGCAAACTCAACTTCTCGGATCACATACGAGGGACCTGCGAAAGAGCTGCGCGCATAATAGCGCAGTTGAGTAGATTAATGGCAAACACAGGTGGCCCAAAGCCATGCACAAGGAAGTTGCTTGCATCAGCCTCGGATTCTATACTCTTATATGGTGCAGAAATCTGGGCGGACGCAATGAAATACCGGAAGAACCGAGCCGCCCTCACCTCGGTCCAACGCAGAGGGGCGCTGCGAATATCTTCGGCTTACCGCACGGTATCAGCTGAAGCTGTCCTGGTCGTTGCGGGAACCATACCGATATATCTTCTCGTTGAGGAAAGAAAAACAATATATGACAACGGATCGCAAGCAAGTAGAGCTGCTGTTGCCATGCAGGCGCGAGAAGAATCGATCCGACGTTGGCAAGATCAGTGGAGCAACAGCATCGTAGGAAAGTGGACTAGGGAACTAATCCCTGAACTTGATCCATGGTTGAAGCGACCGCACGGAGAGGTAGACTTTTACCTGACCCAGTTTCTAACGGGACATGGTTACTTCCGCAAATACCTACACAGAATGGGTAAGGTTGATAGCCCGAGCTGTCTGTACTGTGGGGAAATAGACGATGTACGCCACACCTTCTTCGAATGCAGGCACTTCTCCCATCAGCGAAGGAGGGTAGAAGAGGTACTTGGCGACCTATCCCCGGGCAGTGTCATTAATAACATGACCTGTCGAAGAGACAGATGGGATACGGTCAGCACATATGTGAGG
Source organism: Eurosta solidaginis (assembly GCF_040869045.1). Classification (NCBI taxonomy): domain Eukaryota; kingdom Metazoa; phylum Arthropoda; class Insecta; order Diptera; family Tephritidae; genus Eurosta; species Eurosta solidaginis. The sequence continues at coordinate 33,216,754 of NC_090324.1, read as the reverse complement.
CATATACTTACCAGTAAACGAGAAGACGGATGCCTAGCCCATTAGCGTGAGAGTAGCCATAGAGCTCACGTAGCGCGCACCCGTACCCGAAGTAATGCTAACGCGGTCCCAGGTACGGGGATTTGCGCGGGCCGTGGGAGGTTAGGTTTTAGTGGGTAGGCCTTCATGGCAGAAGGGAGTCCTACACTCGGAGAGTCTCGCAGTGAGGCTTAAATATCCCGGTCAGTGCATAAAGCATTTCCTCCTTCCACGAAACACAAAAAAAAAAAAAAAAAAAAAAAAAAAACTTTAACTTTAACTTTAAATTTAACTTTAACTTTAATTTAACTTTAACTTTAACTTTAACTTTAAATTTAACTTAAGCTTTAACTTTAACTTTAACCTAATTTTAACTTTAACTTTAACTTTAAATTTAACCTTAACTTTAACTTTAACTTTAACTTTAACTTTAACTTTAACTTTAACTTTAAATTTAACTTTAACCTTAACTTTAACTTTAACTTTAACTTTAACTTTAACTTTAACCTTAACTTTAACTTTAACTTTAACTTTAAATTTAACTTTAACCTTAACTTTAACTTTAACTTTAACTTTAACTTTAACTTTAACTTTAACTTTAAATTTAACTTTAACTTTAACTTTAACTTTAAATTTCGCTTAAGCTTTAACTTTAACTTTAATTTTAACTTTAACTTTAACTTTAAATTTAACCTTAACTTTAACTTTAACTTTAACTTTAAATTTAACTTTAACTTTAAATTTAACTTAAGCTTTAACTTTAACTTTAACTTTAAATTTAACTTTAACCTTAACTTTAACTTTAACTTTAACTTTAAATTTAACTTTAACTTTAACTGTAACTTTAACTTTAAATTTAACTTTAACTTTAACCTTAACTTTAACTTTGACTTTAACTTTAACTTTAATTTTAACTTTAACTTTGACTTTAACTTTAACTTTAACTTTAACCTTAACTTTAACTTTAACTTTAACTTTAACTTTAAATTTAACTTTAACCTTAACTTTAACTTTAACTTTAACTTTAACTTTAAATTTAACTTTAACTTTAAATTTAACTTAAGCTTTAACTTTAACTTTAACTTTAATTTTAACTTTAACTTTAACTTTAACTTTAACTTTAAATTTAAATTTAACCTTAACTTTAACTTTAACTTTAAATTTAACCTTAACCTTAACTTTAACTTTAACTTTAACTTTAACTTTAAATTTAACTTTAACTTTAACTTTAACTTTAAATTTAACTTAAGCTTTAACTTTAACTTTAACTTTAATTTTAACCTTAACTTTAATTTTAACTTTAAATTTAACTTTAACTTTAAATTTAACTTTAACTGTAACCTTAACTTTAACTTTAACTTTAAATTTAACTTTAACTTTGACTTTAACTTTAACTTTAACTTTAATTTTAACTTTAACTTTGACTTTAACTTTAACTTTAACCTTAACTTTAACTTTAACTTTAACTTTAACTTTAACTTTAAATTTAACTTTAACCTTAACTTTAACTTTAACTTTAACTTTAACTTTAAATTTAACTTTAACTTTAATTTTAACTTTAACTTTAACTTTAACTTTAAATTTAACTTAAGCTTTAACTTTAACTTTAATTTTAACTTTAACTTTAACTTTAAATTTAACTTTAACTTTAACTTTAACTTTAACTTTAACTTTAACTTTAAATTTAACTTTAACTTTAACCTTAACTTTAACTTTAACTTTGACTTTAACTTTAACTTTAACCTTAACCTTAAGTTTAAATTTAACTTTAACTTTGACTCTAACTTTCATTTTAACTTTAACTTTAACTTTGACTTTAACTTTAACTTTAACTTTGACTTTAACTTTAACTTTAACTTTAACTTTAACTTTAACTTTAACTTTAACTTTAACTTTAACTTTAACTTTAACTTTAACTTTAACTTTAACTTTAACTTTAACTTTAACTTTAACTTTAACTATAACTTTCGCTTTAACTGTTACATTCAATTTAACTTTAACTTAAGCTTTAACTTTAACATTAACTTTAATTTTAACTTTAACTTTAACTTTAACTTTAAATTTAACTTTAACTTTAACTTTAACTTTAAATTTAACTTTAACTTTAACTGTAACTTTAACTTTAAATTTAACTTTAACTTTAACCTTAACTTTAACTTTAACTTTGACTTTAACTTTAACTTTAACCTTAACTTTAACTTTAACTTTAACTTTGACTTTAAGTTTAATTTTCATTTTAACTTTAACTTTGACTTTAACTTTAATTTTAATTTTATCTTTAACTTTGACTTTAACTTTAACTTTAACTTTAACTTTAAATTTAACTTTAACTTTAACTTTCATTTTAACTTTAACTTTGACTTTAACTTTAACTTTAATTTTAATTTTAACTTTAACTTTGACTTTAACTTTAACTTTAACTTTAACTTTAACTTCAACTGTAACTTTAACTTTAACTTTAAATTTAACTTTAACTTTGACTTTAACTTTAACTTTACCTTTAACTTTGACTTTAACTTTAACTTTAACTTTAACTTTAACTTTAACTTCAACTGTAACTTTTAACTTCAACTTAACTTTAACAAGGAATCACATCGGTGTCACCAATAATTAAGTATTCCACTGATTCCATGTGCAAATAATATATCGGCGTTTATATATAAAGTATTATTTATTTAATTAAACTTGTATAACAAACGCAAAGTAATTTAGGGTGTTAATAGACAAAGCTTCAGCAGTGTGGCTTATATTCAGTTTTTGGAATTATAGTTTCCTTCCTTCTATTTTGACAGGTCACGGTAGAATTGTTCGGCTCTTTTTCGTGTTGCGCTGCAACTGGGTTGTTAAACGCCGGTGGCGGAGCTGCCATAAATGTTTGTCAGCATTTTCAATGCAATACAAATCTTGCAATCGATTTTTAAGTAACTTCTCATTGAGATACAAACGTGACAGTTCACATATAGGTTAAGACACATAGATAATGCAACAAACGGGGAAACATTCCGTTAGTTGGCGCACGAATCGAAATAATTGGACACAAATTTGGAAAAATTTCGGAATCACATCGGGGTCACCAATAATTAAATATTCTACTGATTCCTTGTGCAAATAACATATCGGCGTTTATATACAACGTATTATTTATTGAATTAAACTTGTATAACGAATGTTTAATACACTATGTATTATAAGTATTTAGCACTAGGCACTTATAGATTTGTATGTATATGTATTTATTTATATTGGTAACTCACAATAACTAGAAGATAAACAAAGGTACAAAATTGAATTTATTTAAATTAAAAGAATTAAAAAACTGCGCGCAAGCGGGCGAGAGATAAACAAAACATATCGTTGACGGGCACGATCGATGCGTATGGGCGGGTAGTTTTATTGAAACTAATTAGAGCAGTGAGCGCGGTGGTGGTTGCAGGCACAGCTGGGCTGTGCTGCTTGCGCTCGGCCGCTCTGTCCGGGTGTTACCAGATGGAGGGGCGGACTTAGTCCGAAAATTGGATCATGTCTTCAAAATGGCCCCACCTCCCGCCGGCGTGTGGTTGGCTTGAGGATGGCATCGACCCTGTCCAGGGTCGCACGTGCTTCTTCGACTAGTTTTTCATCATGCTGTCGAGCTGACCGGCTTTGGGTTGCCCCCTGGGGGGTTTGCGCGTGCTCGTGGGGTTGCCCTGTCTTGGCGTTGAGCGCTGTGTTCATGGCGTCCCTCCTTGTTGCTCTGGCGTTGAGCCCTGTGTAACAGCGTGTTTCACATGCTCCGGTGCTGTGCGACACTCCCAGACAGTTGATGCAATACCGGTGGTTCCTTGCGCACTCGTAGTGCTCCTCAGACTTCATTGCGAGGAACGCCCGGCACTGCCTTAGTACGTGTCGCTGCCCACATAGATGGCATTTATGCATCTCCGTAGATCTGCGGGTCCTGTAAAGACAAAAAAAGAAAAACAAATCGTATTGTTCAGGTATGGATGAGGGTAGCTTATATATCTTTTCAGATTGCGAAGGGGCATGAAAGAAGGGGGTACCAGAGGCAGGGCTAGCACTGCTAGGCAGTTGGTAGCACGCACAGTTTGGCATTTTTCCGGGTTATTAGTCCGTTTTGGGGTTGGGTTATATCTCAAGAACGAATTGAGCAATTCCAAAACGGTTTGAAACAATCACAAGGAATCACATCTGTGTTACCAATAATTAAGTATTCTACTGATTCCATGTGCAAATAATATATCGGCGTTTATATATAAAGTATTATTTATTGAATTAAACTTGTATAACAAAGGCAAAGTAATTTAGGGTGTTAATAGACAAAGTTTCAGCTGTGTGGCTTATATTCAGTTCTCGGAAATATAGTTTGCTTCCTTCTATTTTGACAGGTCACGGTAGAATTGTTCGGCTCTTTTTCGTGTTGCGCTGCAACTGGGTTGTTAAACGCCGGTCGCGGAGTTGCCATAAATGTTTGTCAGCATTTTCAATGCAATACAAATCTTGCAATCGATTTTTAAGTAACTTCTCATTGAGATACAAACGTGACAGTTCACATATAAGTTAAGACACACAGAAAAATTCCGTTAGGTGGCGCACGGATCGAAATAACTGGATACAAATTTGGAAAAATTTCGTTTTTCTAGCAATCACAAGGAATCACATCGGGGTCACCAATAGTTAAGTATTCTACTGATTCATTGTGCAAATAACATATCGGCGTTTATATACAACGTATTATTTATTGAATTAAACTTGTATAACGAATGTTTAATACACTATATATTATAAGTATTTAGCACTAGGCACTTATAGATTTGTATGTATATGTATTTATTTATATTGGTAACTCACAATTACTAGAAGATAAAAAAAGTTACAAAATTGAGTTTATTTAAATTAAAAGAATTAAAAAACTGCGCGCAGGCGGCGGGCGATAAACAATTCATATCGTTGACGGGCACGATCGATGCGTATGGGCGTGTAATTTTTTTGAAACTAATTAGAGTAGTGAGCGCAGTGGTGGTTGCAGGCACAGCTGGGCTGTGCTGCTTTCGCTTGGCCGCACTGGCCGGGTGTTACCAGATGGAGAGGCGGACTTAGTCCGAAAATTGTATCAGGTCTTCAAAATGGCCCCCACCCCCCGCCCGACGCATGGTTGGGTTGAGGACGGCATCAGCCCTGTCCAGGGTCGCACGTGCCTCTTCGAGTAGTTTTCGTAGTTCTTCATCATGCTGTCGAGCTGACCGGCTTTGGGTTGCCCTCTGGGGAGTTTGCGCGTGCTCGTGGGGTTGCCCTGTATCGGCGTTGAGCGTTGTGTTCATGGCGTCCCTCCTTGTTGCTCTGGCGTTGAGCCCTGCGTAACAGCGTGTGGTGGCCGAGGGAACATTTTCGGCAGCTGGACGGGGATTCAAATGCTCCGTTGCTGTGCGACACTCCCAGACAGTTGATGGTGGTTCCTCGCGCACTCGTAGCGCTCCTCAGGCTTCATCGCGAGGAATGCCCGGCACTGCCTTAGTATGTGTCGCTGCCCACATAGATGGCATTTATGCATCTCCGTAGATCTGCGAGTCCTGTAAAGACAAGAAAAATAAACAAATCGTATTGTTCAGGTATGGGTGAGGGTAGCTTATATATCTTTTCAGATTGCTAAGGGGCATGAAAGCAGGGGGTAGCAGAGGTAGGGTTAGCACTGCTAGGCAGTTGGTAGCACGCACAGTTTGGCAATATTAAGGGTTATTAGTCCGTTTTGGGTTTTGTGTTCCACAACTCGAACATGGGTATCCCCTCCAGGGTGTAAAGTCATTACCCGCCCCAATCGCCATTCGTTCGGGGATAGTAAATCATCCTTTACCACGACTAAATCTCCAACTTGAACATTGCGTTGAGGGCATTTCCATTTGTACTGCTTGTACACCTCCTTGAGGTATTCGTTCTTCCATCGTGCGCTGAATTGGTGGTGAAGCACCTTTATGTTCTGCCATTTATTGACCAGGGTGAGATGCTCTGCACTTGGCTTCGGCAGTGACAAGAGTAGCACGCCACGTAGGAAATGCCTTGGGTTAGGACTAGGGGATCCATTGATTCTTGGGACGTAGGGCAGAGCGGTCGGGAGTTGAGGACCGCCTCTATGCGTACAAAGAGGATAGTTAGCTCTTCGAAGGAGAACTTCTGGTTCCCTGCCACTTTCGTAAAGTATGTCTTGAAACTTTTCACGGCCCACCCATGTGTGGAGCGTATGGTGGGATGAATTTCCATGAGAATCCGTTAGTTACATACTTCACTGCGACGTATGTAGCGACCTCCTTCAGGAATGTGGTGAATTCCCTATGTAGTGCGCGTTTTGCGCCAACGAACGTCTTTCCGTTGTCAGAAAATTTCTGATGGGGTAGGCTACGGCGGCCAGTGAATCGGCAAAAGCTGCGTTGAAGGTGTTCGTGGTGAGGTCGGAGCACACTTCTAAATGAACAGCCTTTGTGAAAAACAGACGAACCCACAAACGTATGCTTGCACATACGAAGCTCGGCGAAGGGGAGAAGTTTTTACCAAAAATGGTCCAGCAAAATCCTTTTGTATGGAAGGGCAGGGAATATGTGACTTCTCGGATGGCAAGGCTGCCATTATCTGCGTTTTCATCCGCTGTTTGTAGATGCTGCAGGTTCTGCAGTGGAAGATGCGCTTTTTGACCTTTTGCTTTAAACGTGGAATGTAGTAATGTTGCTGTACCATTCGGATCATAAGCTGTTTTTCGGCATGCATCAGGTTCGAATGGAGGAAGTCCAACAGAAGAGAAGTTCGGGTATGATAATTGGGTGCCGCTCATTAAAGCTGTATGTGGCATAGGCTAATCTTCCGGAAACTCGCATGATTCCTGAGTCATCTAGCATAGGGTTTAATGTCAGAAGGGTGTTCTTTTATGTAAGGGTCCTGAAGTTTGAAGCGGCTTTAGCGTGTATCCGTAATAATTCCGTTGAGCTCGAGTGATGATTTTGATTTTGGCATCATTCACTTCGGCGTGGGTGAGGTTGAGCGCGGCTGGAACTTTCAGTTTCCTTGCTTTCCGGATAAACCGCCACATATAGGCCACGACTCTAAGCGCTCGAGAAAACGATGAAAAACGGTCGATTATATCTCTATTTTCTTCTTCCATGGTGTGGAATACCTCCACATGTCGTTGTTCACGGGGAGTTACGTAGTGAGATATATCCTTTGGCCACGAAGTTGATGGCCTGATAAGCCAGTTAGGTCCCTCCCACCATAATGGACATTGGACTACATCCTGAGGCCTGAAGCCTCGAGTGCCCAAATCCGCTGGGTTATCGTTGCTAGAAACGTGTCTCCAACTGGCGTTGTCAACGTTTTTAATAATTTCTGATGACCTGTTGGCGAAGTACGTTTTCCAAGTATGGGGTGGTTTCATTTCCTTTATTTTGGAATTATTAGTACAATAAGGCCATCTTCCGGTCTTTTATAGTACAAAACATTATTACATGAAAATTTTATAAACATTTAAGTAAACAGGAACAAAGAATTTAAATCTTAATATTAACAGCCTTCAAAGAAGAAGATGCACATAACATGATTATATCAGCAAATATAGGTAAATAAACCACATGATTAAAATAAAGAACAAGATATATAAATACTACTATATTACAATAGGTGGCCAATTCAGGTCGATTATTATGAAAAAAAATTTTTAATAATTTGTCTATAATTTCTTTCGTTTATACAGTTTCTTACAGTAGCTGGAATAGGGTTCCAAGTGCGTATGGTGTTAACAAAAAGCAGTCGAGTTGATGGAACAACCATGCCAGTACGATGGCAGAATCGCACCAGAGAAGTTGTTCGTGTTGGGGTAGATTCAGCTCAATTCGCAGCTGTTTCACTAATTTGGAGAGTAAGACTGCTCCACAGATTTCCAACCGTGGAAGACTCACGGTTTGAGGGGGTGCTATTTTGCTTTTAGCAGCTAGCAAATGGGATGAAAAACTATTTTCATGGGCTTGTATCCGTAAATATATACAGGTACAAAATGCTTTTTCCGAAGCATCTGAAAATCCATGCAGCTGGATTAGTTTATCGGGATTTTAATTTCTCTGATATGAGGTGAGTTTTCGTAAATTGAGGTTCATTTTTGGAGAGCCCCAGGCTTCACGTCTTCGTCCCAGTTCGTTCCTTTCATCCAGAGTTGTTGCAGCAACATTTTTGCAAGAATCGTTATTGGCGATTGCCATCCTGCGGGGCCAAACAGCTTCGCAATTGCTGATAAAATCTGCCTTTTTGTAGTCGTGTTTTCTTTTTATAGTGGATCATACGTATAGGTGAAAGTGTCGGTTAGGGCGATCCACTGAATTCCAAGCGTTTTTGTGGAACTCGAATCGTGGAATTTAAGAAAGTCGGAGTCTAGCAAATCAGGGTCGGGTACGGGTTCTAAAATTTCAGGGTGATTTGCCGACATCTTTCTCAAAGAGAACCCTGCCAATTTTAAAGATTAGTTAACTTGAGTCATTGAGTTCAAAGTGGACTGTATCTTATGACCGCCTCACAAAATATCGTCCACATAAGTTTCATTCAATAAAATGTTTCTAGCGAGCGGATATTCGTCTTGACAGTCGTGGGAGAGTTGGTGTAGGGTTCGAATTGCCAAATATGGCACGCAGTGTACACCAAAGTTAACTTCTTTCAGTCGAAAATCTTCTATCGGCAGAGTTGGGTGTTTTCGAAAGACGATTCGATGAAAATCGTTCTTTTCTTCATGGATGAGTATTTGGCGATTCATTTCCTCAATATCGCCGTTAAAAAAACTTATAAAGTCGCCATTTAAGTATCACGTGACATTTTTGATGCGTTGAAGACGACTCGCACTTTTGTGGTTTTGCTGTCGGATTTTATGACAGCATGATGGAGTAGATAAAATGATAGGTATTTACTATCTCTGACCATCTCTTGTTGGGAGGCGGGTTCCATGTGATCCATGGTTAAATATTCACTAAAGACTTCAAAATATTTGTCTCTTAATTCGGGTTTTCTTTCGATTATTCGTTCGATGCTGATGTACTGCTGTTGTGCTGCTGGTCGCGAATGACCGAGTGCCAGATTTGCTGGAAATTCCGTCTTGAATGTTAGTTTCACTTTGTAGCGTCCATGTTCCTCGCGAATTGTGGTTTTCCGGTAGAGTGCTTCGCAGTATTCATCATCTGCTGATCGTTGTTGGGTTTGGTGAAGTTCTTCCTGTTCACAAAATTGTCTCAAAAGTTGACTGAGGGGGTCATCGGTACATTCCGTGACATGAGTACTGAAGGTTGGTACCTTTTCAGCTACAGGGCCGCTTAATATCCATCCGAATATGGTATTTTGGGGAAGTAATGTTCCACTCACATTCCGTAAGAGCCCTTCGGTGACGATTTGCGGGGTGAGATCGCTTCCGATTACCACATCGTTTTTCGATGGTATCGAATACTGTGGATCGGCTAACGGTAGACGGGAAAGTTCTTCGAGATCGATGCTTGAAACTCTGACTATGGGCCAGAACTTAGTTAGTTTCGGCAAAAGTATTGCTTGTGCGTTTATCATTTGGGTTAATTCTGCTGAACAGAATGTTATCTGGCAGACTTTATTGGCATTTTTCACAACCGTTCCGCCCATTCCAGATATCTGGTGGAGATACTCTTGTATGGGTAGACCAAGGAGCTTTTGTATACGCGACGATACAAACGTTTTTTGTGAACCTTGGTATATTAGGGCACGAATTTTATGAAATTAGCTAGCAAAGTATACTGATACTACTGCTGTTGGTAGTAGGGTAGTTCCATGATTACTCGAAAAGTGTGTAGAAACCGGGTTTTTGTCCTGAGACTGTTGGGAGGAGGTGGCTCTTGCGGCGGCTTTCAATAATGGGGGTCGCTCGTCGTCCGTTCTCCTAGGGGTGCCGGCTTGGGCATTTTGAGCTCTGGGGCTTGGTTGTGATTGCTGTGGCTTGGGCTGCAAATGCAGTAACGAATGATGACGCTGTTGGCAATATAGAATAGAGTAGAAGAGAAGAACAAGACGGTCGTTTTGATACGTGCTCCGTGTTTTTGTTAAACAAAAAAATAGTAAACAACATACAAAAGCGCTAAAAAACGTACAACATCTAACAACAGGTGCGGGAAGCTGTATTCAAGTAGGCAAATCTAAAAACATAGTTTGGGAGAGTGGAGTATTTAGGTGGTTAGGATTTTTGCAAAAGCTATCTGCTGTGCTGCCATTACCGCAGTCGGCGCGCTGCAAACATCGCCAAGCACACTTTCACACAAACGGCTGCTGATACGCTGAGTACGGGTGAGAACATCAACAACCTGTCCAGCCGCTTTGTTGCTATACTGTCGCTACTAATTGTGCTCTTTATTTTGTGTTTTTGACTTTTCTTTGCTATCATTAACTTAGCGCGACAAATTAGCGCCCGATAAGCACTGAATTTGTTTACAAAGGTGAATGATAAAAAGGGCAAGTGGAAGACATAAAAGAGTGAAAAGTGTCAGCCAAAAAGAGGGCTGCCATCACGGTAGAAAAATATATATTTATACATATTTTTTAGTTTATTTTTTGAAACCAGTCTTGCGAATATTTCAAGTTGTGTATCACAAAGTTTCAATGCAAGGTTGCATATCTTTTATATTTTCTTAGAAATATATACATTTACAATGCCAGCAGAGTGCAAAGAATGTACTGCGAAACTGCTTCAGGTAGATGACATAGTAGCATGCTCTGGTGGGTGTGGCTATAGTTTCTGCTTGAAATGCAGTAATATTAAAAGAAATGAAAAAAAGATAATAGAAGATAATATGAACATAAAATGGTTCTGTAATGTAAGTGCATTATCGGATACCAATACTAAATTTGTGGAAATCAAACATTTGATTAATAAATGTGAAGAAACAAAAATGAAAGCCGTTAATATTAAACAGATAGTCGAGCAGATATTTTGTAATAAATTCTCCCAGATTAAAAGTAGCATTATTACGGACTTCAACTCCCTTTTAGAGCATAAAATAGAAGCAAAATTTATTGCAATGAAGAATGAGATAGTAAAAGATTTATCTAATGAATTAAAAAAGAGCAATGAATTGCTTAACGATTTACGCGTGGCAAATGATCAGCCAGAAAAACTATCTTATGCTCAGGTCGCTTCAGTAAAGGAGAACAAAATTGTCACTAAACCGAAAAAGAAGGACAAAAAAGCTAAGGAAACCAAGAAAGGTCTAAAAAAAGTTGTCGAACATACCGAAGGCCTTGTTAGAAATGTTAAAGAAGTAAATAGTGGTGTCATTATTGTAGAATGTAAAAATAAAGACGCCTGTGAAAAAGTCCAGCTAAAGGTATGAGAAGGTATTGGAAACGATAACGAAACAGAGAAAACAAAAACTAAGGATGAAATAAAAAAGAAAATAAAAATTGTTGGTTTAACTGAAAAAGTTAGCAATGAGCGTTGGTAGAATGCTTAAGTAAACAAAATGACTCATGTAACGGAAAGGATTTTAAAGTGTTAAAACTGTATGAAAATGCCAATCGTAGAGAAGTAAGCTACATTGCGTTAGTGGAAACAGATGCAGTAACATTCGATAATGTGTTGCAACAAAAGAAACTATATATAGAGTGGGATACTTGCGTCGCTTACGAGCATATAAGTGTTTTGAGGTGTTTTAAATGTCTGGGATATAAGCACAAAGCAGCTGAGTGCACGAATAAAGTAGCTTGCAGCAAATGTGTTGGACCCCTGATAGCAAAGAGTGCACATCTAACATTGTTAAATGTGTAAACTGTAGCGAACTTGTTCAAAAAAAAGTTATTGACGTCGATGTTAGCCATCACGCTTTCAGCAAAGATTGTCCTGCGTATAAAAAATATTCGCAGCCAAGAAATAAGGCACGAGTTTAGCAACTAATACCAGATGGGCTAAGTTGTATATATTTAAATATTAGCAGTATCGTCGCCAATAAAGCTGAACTAGGGCGTCTGATAGATGTACATAAACCACATTTAATATTTTGTTCGGAGACTTGTTCGACTGAAGAAATAACGAACCAAGAGCTACAGATACAAACATATAAACTTGTATGGTGCGATTCCCACAGCAGGCACACAGGCGGTGTGCTAATATATATAAATGAAACAATTGAATACTCAATAAGTTACAACAGAACATTAAACAAGAACATCTGGTGTATTATACTAAAAGTTAAAAATATTTTCCCCCAATATCAAATAGATCTGATATATCACTCACCGAGCTCGAGTGATACAGAATTTATAACGTACTTATACGAAATCTTAAATAATAACTGCGTAACACAGGATAATATTATCTTTGTGGGCGATTTCAATATAAACCTTTACAAGAGCATAACTTATAGTAAACAGTTAGTTGACTTATTTCGATCCTTTGCTATGGAGCAAAAAATAGATTTTTATACACGAAAGGGCGATAAGACAGATATGTACATTGATCGACTTGTTATTTACAGATAGTAGCTCCATATCATGTTTAAAATTAGAAGAGTTTCAGATTTCTGATCATGAAACGATTAAATTTAAAATCAAATTACATAAACTATTTCAGATGAGAACGAAGAGAACAATAATTTCCTGGGAAAATTATACAAGCGACAGCCTTGTTAATGAATTACGACAGCTAACTACACTGACTTTGAAAATCTGAGCATCGAAAATAAGGCAACATTCCTATATAGTACGCTATCAAGCGCAGTGACCACCCTGACATACTCTAAAGAAGTCAGTGTCAAACTTATGAACAAGTGGTATGATTTTGAGCTGGCTAACTTAAATAAACGTAAGCTAAATCTTTACAAGATCAGCCTATCCACTGGAGAATGGAGTGAATATTATAGTGCGAAACGCCAATATAAACGGCTAACTAAGTTAAAAAAAGCCAAGTACATGGAAAACAAAATCAACCATAGTGTTGGTGATAGTAAGGTCATGTGGAAAATCTTGAAAAATTCCATAAGCATGGCTAAAGAAAACAATGGTATTAAAAAAATTCAAACAAACGACCAACTCTACACAGAGGAAAATGAAATAGCGCAGTCTTTGAATAACTATTTCATTGATAGTATATTGGAGATTACCATGAATATTCCTACTTCTTTTAGTAATGAAGGTACTATAGGTGAGCAAAATGGACCTAATGTTTTTAAGTTTCAGAATGTATGCACTTCAGAAATAGTTGATATAGTAAGTAGGTTTAAAAATAAAATTGGAGGGAAGAAACTTGTGTCGGAAGGAGTCGTTAAAGACTCCATAACGTATACACGTTTTTTCTATTCTCAACTTGTTAATGAGAGCTTAGATAAAAGTCTCGTTCCTAGTTTATGGAAATCTTCTATAGTTGCGCCATTAGAAAAAGTTAAAAATACCATCAAAGCTGAGGAGATAAGAACTATTAACACGTTACAGTGTGATGAAAAAATTTTGGAAACAGTGGTAAAAAATCAGCTGGTAAAATATTTAGAAGATAATGTAATGATTATACCTCAACAATCTGGTTTTCGAAAGAAACATTCCTGTGAAAGTGCTTTGAATTTGGTTGTAGCTAACTGGAAAGAAGACTTAAGCAGGAAAAAACACATATTAGCTGTGTTTTTGGATTTAAAACGTGCATTCGAGACGATCGACCAAAACTTAATGCTGAAAAAGCTTTCTTACATTGGCGTTTCTGGTATAGAACTAAAATGGTTTCAAAACTTCTTAATTAACAGATACCAAAGAACAGTGATTGGAACGTCCGTTTCGGATAAAAGGGAGGTACCTGTTGGTCTACCTCAAGGGTCTGTGCTGGCACCGATACTGTTCAATATATATATTAATGATATAACTAGCTCCATTAAGCACTGTGAAATAAAATTTTTTGCTGATGATACATTGCTGACGATAAGTGGGAACAATATTACTGAAATATATGCTAAGCTGCAAGAAGATCTTAACAGCGTATATGGTTGGTTATGCGTAAACAGACTAAAAGTGAATGTCAATAAAACGAAATTTATGGTTATATCTAGGAGCAATTTTCAAAACAGTGAGCTACAAAACTTAAATATAAATAACGAACTAATTGAAAAAGTCAGCACCATAAAATACTTGGGAATAAAAATAGACGATAAGCTGAATTTCAACGAGCACGTGGATTATACGGTAGGAAAAATAGCGAAAATGTTATATTTTACACAACGAAACTGCAAATATTTAAATAGAAGGTATAAAATAATCGTCTACAGATCTATAATCGAACCTAATTTTATTTATTGCCCAACTATATTTTTCAACTTGCGAGATAGTCTGATATACAAGCTACAAAAGCAACAAACAGAGCTATGAGATTCATTCTCAAAAAACGGTATGACACACCTATCAGAGACATGCTATGCTCTCTTAATTGGCTTAGCATTAGACAGCAACTTTTTTATTATACCATAAAATTTATTAAAAACATAATAGAAGGAACTTTGCCTGCGTATTTGAGGACTAATATAAAATATGTAAAAGATATGCACTCCGTAAATACTCGTAATAAAAATGTTTTTAATATGCCGGCTTATAAAACTCAAGCAGACAAATGTAATCTGTATTATAAAGGTCTCAAATCCTATAATGAACTACCGAATGATATTAAATCATGGCATTCCAATAAATTTAAACAAAAATTGTACAATTACTGCAGAACACTACCAATTTAGTGCTGGACAGGCGGGCTTCCATAGCATCGATAGAAGTGCAGCGAAACTAACTGCTATGTAGCGCCAAGACTTACAAGCTCTTGTACGCATACAAAAGAGGTTGCGAAGCACATACTGAAACGCATCACTCGATTAACTCAGTGCATCGCCGTGCAGATGTTGCCTTCGCGCTTTACTAACATGCGTAAAATGCCTACATATTACACAAGCACAACACTTTGTTCGCATGATCTGGAAGTCTCCCATCCATATTACTCCAAGGTAGGACATAGATGTAACTATTCTAGATTGCATAGTCCAGAAGACAATTATAAACATGTAAAAAAGATTTAAGTTAGGCTTAGGAAAGCGGTAATAAATAAATACATTGGGGTGTGACGTTGATAAACAGTTCTCACAGTAACTATTTTCTCTCACAAATTTGATTCGGTCTGATACCGATAAATTCCTAAATCTAACGCAAAATTTGACTGCGTGGTATTGAGTGCATAATCTACACGAAGCCGTTTCTGGGGTTCTATGGGTTCTATTGTTATTAGATTGGGTCGAGTTTTGATTCACCATTCGTGGTGTAAAACTCGAAAATTTGGGTCTCGCATTGCCTGGTCGATAGGTACTTAATCTTTCTACTACCTTGGATCTGCTGGTCAGAAATTTATTCATATCATCGCATAGTGGGAGTTCTTTTCAGGAGCTGAGGGAATGATCCCATAGTGAAAGGCTTTCACTTGGCAGATTGGATGAGCAGAGGTAAACAAGGATATGGTCCCAGTCTGTTGTTGGGATTCCCTGGGTATTTAGGGTTGACATGCAGTTGTTGATTGTTATCTGTATCTTTTGGATTTGTTCTCCGTTTTCCGCGAATATTGTGGGCAGATTTAACAGCGTCTTCAGTTGGTTGTCGACGAGTATCCTTATGTTTTCGAACCTAGCTCTGAGCGTTTCCAAAGCAAGCTTGAAATTATCATCGCTCAGTGGGTATTGTTTGACAATAACGCCCGCTTGCCCTTTTGTTTTCAGGCGCGAGTGGTATAATTTTGGAGCGGGTGATAACTTAGGATGGCCAGTCTTCGTATCCACCATGAAAGGCTTCGGTGTCAAATAAAAACTAGTTGAGTTCGACTCAGGTATTAGGTGGGCGGGTGTTTGTTGTTGGTTGGTGCTAGCAGTATTAAAAAGTTGTAAGGCTACCAAAATTTCAGATTTGCATGTTTGGTAAGTTTCCATGCATTTAGGGGATTTTTGCTCAACAGAGCCGCTGACCTTTGTATAATTATCTGAAAAACTTACTTTTCGATGGAACTCTAGCACGTTTGCCCATATTTTATCAAGGTCTTTTAATCTGACCATAAGCATACACTCTAATAAATCTGTATCTTGGGAGGGTGACCATCTTGAGCAGTAAACCTCTAATTGGTTACGGTCATATATGAATCTCTGCAGGCATTGGTCTGCAGTTGTCAATTTTTGGGTCTCGTTCGCCGATTTTGACATTATAAATTAATTTTTTTAAACTGTGAAAATAAAACAATTTTCTTCAAGTGTTTACTGGGCAAAAAACAATTTTTGTTTTTGAAACCAGCCTAATGTACGCTTGTTTCTTTATACGTTCTTGTCTCAGCGCTTCTGAGTAAAAGTAATGTGGGTGTATAAATCGGTGGGTGTTCACTGGGTTATTTTTTTTGAGACCCGCCTAATCGATGTTGGATTTTTTTACATATACTTGTCTCAGCGCTTCTGAGTACAAGTAATATGGGTATGTACGTATGTATATATATATATATATATATGTATGTAAATTATATTTGCCGGTAAACTGTGGTGTACCAATAATACCTTTTGTTTGCAGCGCCCATGCACTTGATCTATTGACAAAGTAAATGTATGCCAATATGTAACTAGCTTTGCCAAATGTCTCGTATTGGCCGGGACCTCCCGTATTTTTCACAAATTTTAAAGTGTCCCGCCGGGAAATGTTATATCCCTGCTTTTTCACAATATCAAAATTATAATCTGCTACGAAATATGACCATATTTGCGACTTCGATTGTATTCAGGTCATTGGCATATTGCATGCAACTCTGAAAAGAAGAAAAGTTCATCCCTACTGTGGTTCTTAATATTGTCAATGTTTGATAATTCGCACACCTAAATATTCATTTTGCATAGGAAAGTGTTGTGTTTTAAAATAGCGGTTGCAAAATGAATCCATAGAATATTGAATTCGAATTAAATGTTTGATATTTCGCACACCTAAATATTCATTTTGCAAGGCAAGTGTTGTGTTTTAAAATAACGTTTGCAAAATGAATCCATAGAATATTGAATTCGCATTAAACACAGTGAACGTATTGTTAGCAGAAGATTTGGAATAAGCGGAATTTCCCTAAATTCGTTACAATATTAATTGTTAGCCTGTTTCATAAAAATATTTGTTATAAATAAATGAGTTTAAAAAGTTTAATTCAATCCGAAAATTATTTCGCCGAAATGAGCAACCCATACAAATATATTGGTGTTTCTTATTTTTCAAATGTCCCGGGAAATTTTTAAAAATCCCGCAAATTTGGCTCAAATTTGAGGTTTGTCCCGGGAACCCGAAATAAAAATCTGGCAACCCTATATGTAACAGAGATCTGCTTTTGTTTCTTCCTTCTATTATGTAGTTACATATGGTCATTCAACTACTTTGTTGAGGGTGGGTTTTTCGCTTAGGCAAAAAGATTTACAAGTGCGTGTGGTTGTTATGGGTGCATATATATATCGATTTGTATACAAAATTATCTTGGGTGCACCGGTAAAATAAACTTTAAGAAAAAAGGCAAAAATTTGGCAAGGTTCGTTGCTATGGGCTTTTTATAAAATATATTTTATGTAATATATGTATATAAGGCTAAATTGGGCGGCGGTGAATTTCACGCTGGCAAAATGTGTAGCTCGGGTGATATTACCGAACTATGTGGGTATATATATATATAACATATATACATATATATGTAAGCTTTGTATATTACTCTGTTTATTTAAGTTGGGTATATGCGAACGCACCTTATGTAAAGCAACACGACGATACGAAGAAGTGGGAAGAGCATGGAAAAGAAAGGTGTTAGAACCAGTCAATGAGAGGAATAAAATTTCTGAGTATATCAAAGTTAGCTGAGCACATGTGAATTGTGTAAATTATAATAAAATCTTCTATTTTAATTTATCATTGAAGTGATTATACTATTAAATATAATTTATTAATGAATTGAAGTTGTGAATACTTTGCCGATCGAAATACTTAGTATTGGAAGTAAAAAACTTTAATTGTTGATTCTTCTGTTTTAGGTTAGTTGATCACATGTGAATTGTGTAAATTTTAATAAAAACTTCTGTTTTGGATGAATACAATTGTTTGACTACTCCTAAGTTTCGACATATATTATAAATCAACAATTTTATGAGTTTTGGATAAGTGGATAATGGCAAGATTATAGCTTGAAATTGAATTGGTAGCAGATGAGGATCAAAAGAGTAACACCATCGCCATCAAATCTCTTACTAATGAAGGTGGAAAGAAATATAACATACCTCTAAATTATTAAACAGCTAAAAACCACCTCCAACTAAAAAAGCTACCAGAATTTCTAAAGGTAAAGAAGACTCTACAAAAACGAGGTCAGTTAAGAAATGTTTGGTTGTATATGCCACATGAAGTTTTAGCTTTATATGTAGATGAGAGTGAGAATATTATGTTTAACGATTATCTGCTACAAGAAATTACGCAAAGTACACCAAGTGCAGCAAACGTACTACAAACAACAGCAGATGAAATAGAGAATTAGATAATTAGAATTTTAGCGAAACTAAGTGAAAACGACACCAACAAAGAGAAGAATAGAAATTTAAACAAGCTGTTTGAGAAAGTGGTCCTAGCAAAATTTGATTGTAAAACCACAAATGCAAATCAATGGTTGGAGACTTTTGAAAATGCATGTGGGAGATTAGAATTAGCACTTGATATAGAAAAAATTGGCATCCTAAGATTACTTTTAAATGATTCTGAAAAAAAAATTGGTATGAACCAATGCGAATCAAACATGGCCTAGACTCTGGATGGCAAATTTGGAAAGACAATTTCATAAAAAACTTTTGCTAGTAAAAATTGGTCATCAATCATTTATGCATTCGACTACAAATATTTGAATGGTTCTCTGCTCAACTTTGCATTAAAAAAAGAACGTTTATTACTAGAATATAATAAAAATATTGATAACAGAACATTGACTGATTTGATCGTTGCAGGATTACCAACATTCATTATTAAAAAATTAGATAGACAAGAGCTAAAAAATACTACAATTCTGTTTAATTAACTAAGAATGCATGAAAATGTGATTAAAAATGTTTCAAAAGGACCTAATACTCACAACAAAAAGATGAAACCAAACATAGACTCAAATAATAAACAACCATGTCAAATATGTTTCAAAAAACTAAAGAAAAACAGGTTCAACTCCGAAGATTCATGCTGGTTCAAAGACGATGACAAAAACGTTGGTACAAAACACTCTACAAACTTAGTTTTGGAAATAGATGAGATGGAAAATCCGAAAAACTAGAAGTCCCCCGGCGTCGGATTCGTGGTGGGAGAGAGACTTTGTCGCCAAGTTCTGGCTTCACACCTGTGGACGAACGTCTCTCCGCTATCCGAATAAAAGCAAAATTTTTTAATATATCATTCATCTGCGCCCATGCGTTGACAGAGGAGAAAGGCGATGAGGTGAAAGACACTTTTTATGAAAAATTAGAACGCACATACGAGCGCTGCCCCCGTCACGATATAAAAGTCGTGCTTGGTGACTTTAACGCCAGGGTGGGCAAAGAAGTTGTGTTTGGCCCTACAGTCGGAAAGTTCAGCCTACACAATGAAACTTCTCCTAACGGACTCAGGCTGATTGAGTTTGCCGGTGCTCGAAACATGGTTATATCCAGCACGAAGTTCATGCATAAAAAGATACATCAAGCTACATGGCTGTCTCCTGGTCGAAATACTCGCAGTCAGATCGATCACGTTGTGATAGACGGACGGCATGCCTCCAGTGTTTTAGATGTGCGCACGATCCGAGGACCTAACATCGACTCGGACCATTCTCTCGTAGCAGCCAAAATACGCACCCTCCTCAACGCGGCTAAAACCAAGGAACAAAAAACAAAAGGGAAGTTAGACGTCGAAAAGCTTCAATCACAATAGACTGCCAATTATTTCGCAACTCGACTCTCACACCTGCTCTCTGAGAGTACAACTCATCCTGAAGGAATACAGGAGCAGTGGGAGCATATTTCCAAAGCATTTCGTACGGCCGCCGAGGAAAAAATAGGTTACCGTCGACCACGAAAATCAACTGGTACGATGAAGAATGCCGCGTTGCAACCGAAAGAAAAGACGCTGCCTACAGGGCTACGCTAAAAGCGAGCGCGACAAGAGGACGCTTTCGTGAGTTGAAAAAGGCTGCTAGCCACCAGGAATAACGCCCGAAAATTTTACCAAAAAATACGGCGACAGACGGAAGGTTTTAAAACCAGGGCAAACTCCTGTAGGAACGAAAGCGGCGACCTTGTAACTGATGTCCAGAGAGTGCTTAGATTATGGAGGGAACACTTCTCTGTTCACCTAAATGGAGGCAGCAATTCAGCACGCAGAGATGAAGAACCCGATTCCGCAATAGATGATGAATGGAATATACGGATTATGACGAAGTTCGAATAGCAATAACCAGATTGAAAAACAACAAAGCCGTGGGCGCTGATGGATTGCCTGCGGAGCTATTCAAGTATGGCGGCGAGGAGTTGGTATGGCGCATGCAGCAGCTTCTTAGCAAAATATGGGCGGAAGAGTGCAATCTAAGGGTTCTTTACCCAGTCCACAAGAAGGGGGATACTGCAAAATGCACCAACTATCGTGGAATCAGCATTCTCAATATCGCGTGTAAGGTCCTTTCAAGTGTATTGTGCGAAAGATTGAAGCCCACCGTGAACCGGCTGATTGGACCTTATCAGTGCGGCTTCAGACCTGATAAATCTACCATCGACCAGATTTTCACAATGCGCCAAATATTGGAAAAAACCCGTGAAAAAAGAATCTACACACATCACCTCTTCGTCGACTTTAAAGCCGCCTTCGACAGCACGAAAAGGAGCTGCCTATATGCCGCTATGTCTGAATTTGGTTTCCCCGCAAAACTTATACGGCTGTGCAAAATGACGTTGAGCAACACCATCAGCTCAGTCAGAATTGGGAATGACATCTCCGAGCCGTTCGAAACTAAACGAGGTTTCAGACAGGGTGACCCCCTATCGTGAGATTTCTTGAATTTGATGCTGGAGAAAATTATACTAGCTGCAGAAATTAATCGCACTGGAACAATATACTATAAAAGCGTGCAATTGCTGGCATATGCTGATGACATTGATATCCTCGGCCTAAACACCCGCGCTGTTAGCTCTGCATACTCCAAACTGGAAAAAGAAGCGGTAAAGATGGGTTTGATGGTGAATGAGGAGAAAACGAAGTACTTGCTGTCATCGAGCAAAGAGTCAGCGCATATGCGCCTTGGCAACCACGCTACTGTTGGCAGCCATAATTTCGAAATAGTAAAAGACTTCGTTTATTTGGGAACCAGCATCAACACTAGCAACAACATCAGCACTGAAATCCAGCGAAGAATCAATCTTGCCAATAAATGCTACTTTGGGCTAGGTAGGCAATTGAAAAGTAAAGTCCTCTCTCGGCGAACGAAAATCATACTCTACAAATCACTTATCGTACCCGTCCTGCTATATGGCGCAGAAGCATGGACCATGACAACAGCAGATAAAGCGGCTTTGGGAGTGTTCGAGAGAAAAGTTCTTCGAAAGATTTATAGACCTCTACGCGTTGGCGATGGCAAGTACCGAAGAAAATTTAATGATGAGCCGCACGAGCTATACGCAGACATCAACATAGTCCAGCGAATTAAAACGCAGCGGCTGCGCTGGCTAGGCCATGTTATGCGAATGAAAGATGATGATCCGGCCAAGAAAGTGTTTCTATGGGAACCCGCCTATGGAAGCAGAGGTAGAGGGCGACCCCCACTCCGTTGGAAGGACCAGGTGTAAAACGATTTAAACACCCTTGGTGTGACCAATTGGCGCCGGTTGGCGAAGCGAAGGAGCGACTGGCGCGCCTTGTTGGACGGCCATAACCGTTTAGACGTTTAAGCGCCAATTAAGTAAGTAAGTAAGTAGAAATATTAAATATAAAGACAAAAAAAATGCCACCTCCATTTTGAAATTTTCTTTTATTTTTGTATTTTGTTGCATCATATCATTACTGGAGTTGAATTTTGACTTAATTTACTTATATAAAGTAAAGATATTAAATTTTTTGTTAAAATTTGAATTAAAAAAAAATTTTTTTAAAAAAGTGGGCGTGTTCTTCATCCAATTTTGCTAATTTTTATTTAGCACATATATAGAAATAGTAGTAACGTTCCTGCCTAATTTCACCATGATATCTTCAACGACTGCCAAATTACAGCTTGCAAAACTTTTAAATTACCTTCTTGTTAAAGTGGGCGGTGCCACGCCCATTGTCCAAAATCTTACTAATTTTCTATTCTGCGTCATAACCTCAACCCATCTACCAAGTTTCGTCGCTTTATCTGTCTTTTGTAATGAATTATCGCACTTTTTCGGTTTTTCGAAATTTTCGATATCGAAAAAGTGGGCGTGGTTATAGTCCGATATCGTTCATTTTAAATAGCGATCTGAGATGAGCGCTCAGGAACCTACATACCAAATTTCATCAAGATACCTCAAAATTTACTCAAGTTATCGTGTTAACGGACGGACGGACGGACGGACATGGCTCAATCAAATTTTTTTTCGATCCTGATTATTTTGATATATGGAAGTCTATATCTATCTCGATTCCTTTATATATGTACAACCAACCGTTATCCAATCAAACTTAATATACTCTGTGAGCTCTGCTCAACTGAGTATAAAAACGGACCAAGCGATTGTAGATGCGGAGTTCGCAATATCATTGATACCACAGGAAGAACAGGAGCACGCAAGACACATGTGCAGGGAAATCATAAAAAAGGAGGTGAAAGCACAGGAAGGACAAAAATCGAATACAGAGGAGAAAACAATAAAGAATCTACGGCATAAACTAAGGAAAAACAATATTGTCACAACGAAATCGGACAAAGGAAACATATATCCAAAACCGAGGATCTCATAGAGGAAATGAAATGTCGTAGAATGAGAGAGGATCCCACAGATGAATACCAAAAACAAATCAAAGTTGCTATAAAGAATGCAACCAATATAGTATATTCTAACATGGTACATAGATTGGTCCAAATGAACCCTTCGGCTCCTCCACTGGTTGCGCTACCAAAAATCCACAAGCCGGACACGCCAATGAGGCCCATCATTAATTTTAAATCGGCACCATGTTACGAACTGTCCAAATATTTAAAAACGATATTGATAGATACTCTGGAGCTAATGAACGAATATGCAATAGCTAACACAACAGAACTAATGGAGAGACTCGAGACCGTAGAGCTAACAAGAAACAGCAAATTGGTATCTTTTGACATAAAAGATTTATACCCATCTATACCACTATCGGAGACTTTTGACATAGTTAGCCCAACAATAGTTCATAACACAAAAAACAAAGTGAAAAGTATGCAAATCACAAATACGCTAAGAACCACTTTACGTCAAAACTGTTTTCAATTCAACAATAAAATATATAGACAAACAAACGGTCTTGGAATGGGAAGCCCCACATCAGCAATTATTATGGAAGTGTTCATGCAAAATCTGGAAGAAAAGTACATACAGGAGCTGAAGTCCAAATTAGGAGTGTCATTTTATGCTAGATACGTGGATGACATAATATGCGTTTTAACTACTAATCACGAAGAGCTTGTACTGGAGTACCTCAACAAGCAGCACGGAAATATAAAATTTACAATGGAAACCAAAAAAGACGGAGGAATCAACTATCTAGACCTCACGATAAATATTGATAAAGAAGCCAAAAGATTTAACTATGACATATATAGAAAGTCAACGACCACCGATACAATAATACACAATACTTCAAATCACCCTCAACAGCATAAAAATGCAGCATTAAGGCACTTGGTACATAGACTTGAAAGAACACCGCTTACACAAGAGGCATATAAGAGAGAACTTGAGGTCATATATAATATCGCTGCAAACAACGGATATAAAAAAATAGTAGATAAGCTCAGAAAGACGAATGGAGAACCAAAAAGAAATAATGAAAAGGAAAATAATAGCTGGACGGCTATGACATATACTGGAAAAGCAACATATAAATTGGCAAACTTCTTTAAAAAATACAACATTAACACAGCATTCAAAACATCGAACAATGTAGGGCGAAAACTAAGAACTAACATTAACTCAGAGGATCCGTTTAGCAGCCACGGCGTATACAAGCTTACCTGCGGATGCCAGCATAGTTACATAGGACAAACAGGACGGCAAATAAGAACGAGGTTCAGAGAACATATTAGAGATTAAAACAAAAAAATACGGAATCCAAACATTATACCCGAGTCTAACTTCGCGAATCACATGGTCGAGAATGAATGTTCCCCAGCAAACATCAATAAAACAGTTAGGGTTCTTCACATACAGGAAAAGGGCCGAAGTCTCAACGTACTCGAAAACATGGAAATCTACAAACAGAAAACATTCGACGGTAGAATAATAAACGAACAGATAAACACAATTTCTGACACAATATTCGAGCCTTTAAAACTTGTTTACAGGAAACAACTTAATCACACAGGTACAACAGACAAACACACAACAACAAATAAACACAAAACAATTAACACACTAAAACAAAAAACCGACAAATAAGGTCAAACGACTAAAATCACAGATTTCTACCTACCCCAGCCAGCCACACAAATCTATTAGTTAACCACCCTCGGTTCTGAATGAACACACAGCACATACACATACCTAAATATACACAAGCATCAATTTGACAATACCTGCTCATATACCTACGAACTATAAATACAGGATAAACGACAACAACAGATCAGAACGAAAATCGACACTGACGATGGCACAACGCCGAAACCGGTTTGTCTCAAAACCAAATTTGACAAGGGATGACGGAAAATCGTTCCAATATATATCAGTTTCTACTTGCATTGACCATCCTCACTCTCCCATACTCGATGCGAGCAACTGGATATCAATTCTAAACTGTTCCACTGTGCCCAATATGATTTCGCAATGGGACTCTCTGCTGACATCTCCTCTCTATTTGGTCTTTCGTTTCGTTCGAGCCCTGGCATAACATGTGACAGATCAGTATCTTCTAGCTCACACTTCTTTAGTTGTTCCTTGTCCCATTCATCCATACATGCTATAGTCATTAGCCGGACATCTATAATGTCTTTTTTAGCCTCGGCTTTTGAACAGTGCTTGCATTCCAAACTACATGGTATTCGTGACATTGCATCAGCATTTCCATGGTTACTACCTTTTCGATGCTAAATGGAAAAGTCATAGCTTTGTAGTCGCTCGATCCACCGTGCCAATTGTCCTTCCGGATAACGGAACTGCAGAAGCCGTTTCAACGCTGCGTGATCTGTCCTGACGCAGAATCGCTGGCCGTAGAGGTATTTGTGAAAAAAAGGCCGACATCTCAACGTACTCGAAAACATGGAAATCTACAAACAGAAAACATTCGACGGTAGAATAATAAACGAACAGGTAAACACAATTTCTGACACAATATTCGAGCCTTTAAAATTTGTTTACAAGAAACAAAGTAATTACACAGGTAGAACAGACAAATACACAACAACAAATAAACACAAAACAATTAACACACCAAAATAACAAACCACAAAGGTCAAACGACTAAAATTACGGATTTTTACCTACCCCTGTGAGCCACACAAATCGATTAGTAAAATACCCTCGGTTCTGAATGAACACACAGCACATAATTAAATATACAAAAGCATCGACTTTGACAATACCTGCTCATGTACCAAGAACTATAAATACAGGACAAACGACAACAACATATCAGAACGAAAATTGACACTGATGATGGCACAACTCCGAAACCGGTTTATCTCAAAACCAAATTTGGCAAATTTCGGAAAATCGTTCCAATATACATCAAACTTTGCGCAATTTCTGCCCCGTTTTAACAGCTAGAAGCTTCAAATTTCACCAAATGCTTACGTATATAGCATACATTGTTGTCTGAAAAAATCATAGAGATCGGTGGTATATATATTATATACTTCATATAAATTGTAATTTTTGCCCCTTTTTTATGGCTTACTTACTTACTTAATTGGCGCTTAACCGTCTAAACGGTTATGGCCGTCCAACAAGGCGCGCCAGTCGCTCCTTCGCTCCGCCAACCGGCGCCAATTGGTCACACCAAGGGAGTTTAAATCGTTTTCCACCTGGACCTTCCAACGGAGTGGGGGCCGTCCTCTACCTCTGCTTCCATAGGCGGGTTCCGATAGAAACACTTTCTTGGCCGGAGCATCATCTTTCATTCGCATAACATGGCCTAGCCAGCGCAGCCGCTGAGTTTTAATTCGCTGGACTATGTTGATGTCTGCGTATAGCTCGTACAGCTCATCATTAAATCTTCTTCGGTACTCGCCATCGCCAACGCGTAGAGGTCCATAAATCTTTCGAAGAACTTTTCTCTCGAACACTCCCAAAGCCGCTTCATCTGCTGTTGTCATGGTCCATGCTTCTGCCCCATATAGCAGGACGGGTACGATAAGTGACTTGTAGAGTGTGATTTTCGTTCGCCGAGAGAGGACTTTACTTTTCAATTGCCTACCTAGACCAAAGTAGCATTTATTGGCAAGATTGATTCTTCGCTGGATTTCAATGTTGATGTTGTTGCTAATGTTGATGCTGGTTCCCAAATAAACGAAGTCTTTTACTATTTCGAAATTATGGCTGCCAACAGTAGCGTGGTTGCCAAGGCGCATATGCGCTGACTCTTTGCTCGATGACAGCAGGTACTTCGTTTTGTCCTCATTCACCATCAAACCCATCTTTACCGCTTCTTTTTCCAGCTTGGAGTAAGCAGAACTAACAGCGCGGGTGTTTAGGCCGATGATATCAATGTCATCAGCATATGCCAGTAATTAAATTTTTATGGCTAGAAGCTTCAAAATTCATCAAATTTCATCAAATAGTTACGTTTAGGTCATATATTTTTGAAATACGTGATTCGTAGTCATAGTTTTTACATGCAGACCTCAAAAAACGTGAAGCTTTGCATCCTAACACAATGTACCTACCTATTTTTATAACTTTCATGAAAATGAAATTGTATATTAATTTCGTCACGAAACCCAAAATTGCAAGTCCTTAAAGGAAAATAGATAGACCCAGCATTAAGTATACCGAAATAATCAGGATGAAGAGCTGAGTTGATTTAGCCATATCCGTCTGTCCGTCTGTCTGTTTGTATACAAACTAGTCCCTCAATTTTTGAGATATCTTGATAAAATTTGGTAAGCGGATGTATTTGGGTGTCCGATTAGAAATTTGTCGGAACCGGCCGGATCGGACCACTATAGCATATATCCTCCATACAACCGATTTTTCAGAAAAAGAGGATTTTTGTCATATCTTCTTCAATTTAACAGATTGAAGCTTCAAACTTATACTTTCGTAAATTACACATATTGTTGTCTGAAAAAATTGATGAGATCGGTCGTATATATAGTATATATTCCCCACAACCGATTGTTCAGATAAGAAACTTTTCGTAATTACTGCGCTATTTTAAGAGCTAGAGGCTTCAAATTTCAACGAATGCTTACGTATATAGCACATATTATTGTCTGAAAAAATCATAAAGATCGGTGGTATATATAGTATATATATGGTGATATATATAGTATATATATATAGTATATAAGTTAACTTATTTCACATTTAAGTTTCCAAAAAAATATATTTTCGGGAGCTTAGCTCCTTTATTCATTCAACTTCAACTTAAGACTGACTTTACAAAATTTGTTATTACTTAAATCTAACTTGCTCTGCTACTCAGCTCTGCCACTGCCTCTGCTGTTGATTTACTCACTTGACGATTTCCATCACTTGTTGCAGATGGCCTTTTGCTGACGGTGCGCTTCTCATCAATTGTTGCATACACATTTGCTTATTTCCGAGTACTCGCTAGACGATTTCCATCGCTTGTTGCAGATGGCCTTTTGCTGACGGTGCGCTTCTCATCAATTGTTGCATTCCCAATTGCTTATTTTAAAGGAGTCATATTTCCGTACGTGACTTTACTTTATTTACTTTTCTGTGGAATGTGATGTCTTCTTGTATTTTTAAGGTTTGAATAAATATATTTTGAATTTGTGTCGTGCTAACAGCTCCCCCCCCCCCCCCCCCCTGAGATTCAAACGTCCGCGTTTGAAGTGCTGCTTTTTTTAATATTTGGTTAAGTCCGTCCATTGCGGCTTCTGTTAGTTCAATAGACCGTTTTTCGCCGGCCCTTTTTTTTGACAGCATTGATTTTGTGAGGAATACGATAATGATTATCAGAATTATTGAAAATAGGCTGATGTTAATGGTATGTTTTAATCGACTAGCTGATTCTGCGTAATCTATCTCTTTTGTATTGTTTAGGTTTATCTGCTTTAGCATTTGCAAGGAGAGTATTTCTTCGCTTTTGGTTGATGCCGAAGCTGGCTGGAGTATAGCAGGAAGGAGTTTGCTCGAAAGTATCCCTGCATTAGAAAAACTTTTTCCTTTAATTTTTATTGAAGCGTTATTAAAATGAATTAGGAAAGTACCGTCAAGTGGTATAAGATCTTCGTTTAACTGTATGTTTCCTTTAAAGTCATTCAGGAATAGGATGTCCGGTGATATTTGTTCGACTTCCGGGATATGCTGGCTGTTGGTCACGGTGCAGTTTGGCAGGCTTTTTAAAAGATTGCTTATGCAGTATTCTTTGCTTAAATCTACTAACCTATTTTTTGGACATATTCGTAAGGAGTTATATGCTCTGCAATCATTTTTAATTCCAAATGTCTTATTTTGGCAACTGAGAATTGAGTTAAACTTTATTCTATTAATTTTTCCATTCTTTTTTACTGCTTTTATTTCTATTACTTTACAAATTTGGTCTTCTACCGTGGGTAGACTCATAATATAGATTATCAATTTTCCATTAGTTGCTATTTTTATTTCTGCGAATTCTAGAGCTTCGTCCAAATTAACGAAAGGAATATTATCTCTGTCGAAAATTGTTTTTGCAATATTTATTTCTTCATTTGACAATATGTATGAATTAATTATGTTGGCTTTTGCCCAATGTATTACGTACACAATATTTACAATTTCTTCTTTCAGAATTTTCAATTGGTATTTTAATTTTAAAAATAATTCCATCTCTTCTTTTTTTCCTTTTTGAACCTCTTTTAATATGTGGTTTGTAATATTTGTAATTTCATTAATTTTTTCGATTGTAAGCTTATTGATAAGGACCTGGTTATTGTTATTCTCAAGGGCATTGTTCACTTTATTTAAAACTATTTCGTGATCTTCATGGTCCGGACTGCCGGCAATCCATTTCCAGGCGCTACCCAAGAAATTCAGTGATCTTTTAAATTTTTTCTGTGTTTTTAAGTTACTTATGTGTATTTTTATTTGAGATATTAGGTGGGATAGAAAGGGGTAATTTGGGTTTTTGGCTAGGATTTCCGCTTTTGACTCAATATGATCGAGGATTTCGGCATATTTTTCAATGTCGATTTCATGTATTATCCTGAACGTTCTGGTCTGCAGCTTTGCCAGTCCTTTTTCTATAGTGATTAGTTGTGAGTTTGAGTAATCTAATATTTGGACCTCGGCGAGGCATAATTTTATCAGAAGTAGTCTGTAATGAATTGTTTTTGGTCGTTAGTTTCGTATCCTGCTTTTATGTATTATTTGTCCTTTCTCTGTTATGACTGTACTATTCCTATTTTCCTTAACTACTTCCTTACTATATAACTTACTTAACTTAGTTCTTAATCTTCTATTTTTTTTACATAAATTACCTGTCTTGGCAGGTAAGACTTCGCAATCTGTTTTTTCCTGTTGTGATATTCGATGTCTTTACTTTGCTTTTGCGCCAGCTTATGTAAGTTTTTACGTCTTGTCTTTTCTATGTCATCGGGTGTAAATGTAACGTTTCTCCCTAAAAACAAGTCAACTGGCCTTTTTCGTGTCACCGAATGGATTGAGTGGTTATATTCTGACACTGCCCTTTCCAACAATTCCTCGAAATTTCTATGACCACCATTTTCCTTAATGCAACGCATTATTTCGCTTAAAGTGGAGTGGAATCTTTCGACCTGGCCGTTGGCCTGGCTCTTATACGGTGTAGTAGTGTAAACTTCTATTCCGAGCTCGTATTTCAACATGAATTGGATTGACGTGGAATTCAGTGACGGTTCATTGTCAATTATTATTATTTTAGGGACTCCGAAAAAAAATAATATTTCCCTAGGGGGTCTCCTAACGTCCTCTATAGCCCTCCCGTTCAACATTTTTGTTACTGCAAATTTAGTGAAATTATCTAGAGCAGTCATGACCCTTTTTCCTTCGGTAAGGAATATATCTATGTGAATCGTGTGTCCTGGGAAGGTTGGTAATGGGGTTACGGCTAATTGGGGTTGGTTAGGGTGCCTTTCGTATTTATTCTCCTTACAGACTGTGCAATTGGCTATCGCACGCTTAATTTTGTTCGTCATTCCAGGGAAATAGCTTTCCTCGAGAATTTGTGTTTTGTTTTCCGTCGCGTTTCTATGGGCTCGTAAGTGTTCCTTTGGGATAACTTCTTCTTGTTCGTGTTCGTTCACGATATCTCGAACCAACTTTTGCGTGTACCTACACTTAATGCTGCTGAAATGATGTGGGTAAATACTCTTTATCATTCCCATTGTTCTTTCGTCCGTATGAATTCCGTTAACTACTGATGGGTTCAAGTATCTTTTGAAGTATCCTATAATATTTTGCTCGTTAAATTGTGGTTCCTCGATTATATGGCGGTGAATAGTTGGAAAAACAATTTTGAATTGGTAGGAGGCTGTGTCCGCCTGTTTGAAAAAGATTTGGTTTTTAAAGACATTTATAGGTACCTCTGCACAGGGTATCAAGTTATGATTCGAGCTTTCATCGCTATGAATGGTCGGTGTAAGTGTATTGATTCGGTTTGGTATCCTAGGGAGTGCGTCGGCCACTACGTTCGATTTTCCTGGTCTGTAAGCTATTTCATGGTTATACTCTTCTAATATTGCCTTCCAACGTTTCATTTTGCTATTTGCGTTTTTATGACTAAGGGCGTACGTTAGAGGTTGGTGATCAGTGATTATTTTAACTTTATTTGACCCGTAAAGGTAACTCCTCAGAGTACTTAATGCCCAAATTATGGCCAACATTTCTTTTTCGTTGGTTGCATAGTTTTCTTCGGTCTTGTTAAGTGTCCTAGAGATATATGTTATTGGCCCATTGTCTTGTGAGAGGACTGCCCCGATGGCAAAATCGGATGCGTCTGTTGTGAGCTCAAAATTCCTCTTAAAATTTGGGTGAGCCAGTGTAATATCTCTTGATACCAAAGCGGGTTTTATCCTGTTGAATGCTTAGATTTTTCTTAGATTGTCTTTTTGAGACATTGCCGTCTTCTCCTCGAAGGAGTGCGGTCAAGGGCTTAGCTATCCTTGAATAGTCTTTCATGAACCTTCTGTAGTATCCTAACATTCCCAGGAAAGACATTAATTCATTCAAATTGCGGGGAATTGGGAATCGTGATACGGCCTCTACTTTTTTAGGGTTGGTTTTTATTCCTTCAGACCCAACAACGTATCCTAGGAATTCGACTTCTCCTTTTGCGAATTTGCATTTATCCAATTGTATTTTCATATTAGTCTTCTCTAGAGTTTTAAATACTACTTCGACATTATTCAAATGCTCTTCTTCGTCCTTTCCGAATATTATCACATCGTCAATGTAAACGTAACATCTTTTGCCAATGTATTCTCGAAGGATATCGTCCAGAGTTCTTTGAAATGTCGACAGAGCGTTCTTAAGTCCAAATGGTAGTCGTAGAAATTCGTATTTGCCGTTATTCACGGAAAATGCTGTTTTCTCTATGTCGCACTCTCGAAGTGGTATCTGCTGGAATCCACTTTTAAGGTCAATGTCAGTAAATAGTTTTTTGTTTCCCAGGTTCCCTAAGACCCCGTTTATCTCCAGTATGGGGTACTTATCGGGAATAGTGACCGAATTAAGTTTTCGATAATCGATCACCATTCGGTAATTCTTCTCACCGGAGGTATCCGTCTTCTTGTCAACAATCCAGACGGGCGAGTTCTAAGGTGATTTTGATCTTCTAATGATACCATTATCAAGAAGTTCTTCTACCTGTCGTTCGATTTCTTCCTTTAGGGCCATGGGATAAGGGAAAGGTCTGAAATACACCGGTTTGTCGGTAGTAGTCCTAATTTCGCCCATAACTAGAGTGGTGAATGTTAATTTTTCATCAGGGTCGGAAAACAAATTTGGGCACCTCATGATAATATTGTTTATGTTTCGTTGTTTTTCTACAGAGAGATGTCGTATTTCCAATTTGACATTATTAACCTGCTGGAATATTCGCTCTTCTAGTTGAAAACGATCCCCGGAAAGATAGTCATTGTGCTTCCCTCAGTGTCTATGACAGCTTTTAGTTTCCTCAAGGTGTGGTTGCCTATAATACCATGAAAGGAATTCAGGGGTGGCAGAATAAAGATTTTGATTTTTTCTACGTTTGGTCCGAAGATATCTATAAATGCATGGTGGGTATTCTCTATAGTACCCGCAACTGATTCCACCTTAAATGGTTTATTGGGCATTGGGTTTCTTATTCTAGTGGATTGAATATAGTTTTTATTGGATCCCGTATCGATCAGGAAATCCAATGAGTCCCCGCGCCTTGATGTAAATTTGTAGTAAGGGAGCGAGGACGGAGTTAGTCTAAAAAATTAATCAAGTCGGGATTGGCGTGATTTTGTTCGCTGGTAGTCAAGTTAATTTGTCCTTCGGGAGCTCCGTCCGGTTGTTGCGTTGCCCCGTAATAGTCGTCATAAGAATTGTTGCAATAAATCTGATTTGGATCCGGAGTCGTGAGGTAAGTATTTCCGTTAGATGCCCCAGCGTTCGCGTGGAAGTTGCGTTGCATTTTTTTTAGGAGAGCGCGTATGTTGCGATGAGAGTGGGCGCTTTGGCGGTTGAGTATTTTGATTAGGACTGGGTCTATTTTGATAATTAACTTGTCTAAAATGTAGAGAAGGGTTCACGTCCATTGGAACTGGTGACTTTTGGGGTAGATTGGAACGGTTATTGAATCCCGGATTATATTGTTGTCGAGGGCGTGTGCCGAAGCCAGTGTTAGGCTGGAAATTAAAATTTGGTCGATTATAATAATTCGTTGGACCGCTCTGATTGGGTTGGATTCGGGGTGTCGTATTGAATGGTCGATTGTTGTAATCGTTCATATGTCTTGGAGGATAATTATACCGCTGCGGGGATGCCGCATAGGTAAGTTCGGGATAGAAGGGTCGGTGATTTGTTGCAGTCTGTCGTGGAGGTCGCGGTGGTGGTTGATTTAACGATTTATGCCCGTTATGTGCGCGGTTCATCCGGAAAGCCATGTTGTCTAGCTTTTGGCATAGATGAAGGGCTTGAGGCAAGGTTGCGGGCTCTCGAATACTAAGAAGTCGAGGTAAATCGCCGTTAAGTCCCCTAATAAATGTATCGAGAGCTTTTTCCCGATACGATTTTGACATCGTTCTTATGGGACGAGTCCATCCAGGCATGATATCTTATCTAGAATAAGTGAAAGGGTTGATACACCTTTTGATAAAACGTCGGAATATCACCGTTACGCTGGGCCAACGTAGTTGTTTGGTATTCGAAGGTACCGATATCCCTCTTATCCGAATAATGCATCATGAGGCATTTACGAATTTGGACCCAGTCGAGTGGTGTACTGTAGGACTCCAGAGCAGTGTCGGCATCGCCAACAATTTTATGTCGTATGGTATGAAGGATTGAAAAGTATTTAGGCGTGTCCTTCAATGCTTCATATGCTTTTAAATTCTATCTACGCTCTTTTGCCAGGAGCTGAATTCTCCCGGTTTACCCGAAAATTCCCGTAGACATTTAACCATGTCGGGAATCCTGTCCAAGTCATTCATATTCACTGTGCTCAGGGCTACGTTACAATCGTGACCACCAAAATCAGTAACGTTAGGTTGGCTAATTCGATGGAACACCTCGCGCACAATTGTTTCAACGAAGGTGGGGTTAGTAGTAGCAGGATTAGGGGCGACAGGATGTGTAGGATTTTCAGGATTAGCCCCTCCGTAATCTAGCCGGAGCTGGTTTAGTTGTTCCACTAACTGCTCTGCTGTACCTGGCAATTTACCTATGTGGTTTATAACCTTTGTTCTTCGATATTATTCAAAAAGAAGGAAAGTTCCCTCGCATAAATTATTGACTCTTTTAATTAATAAATCCCCTGCAAGATACACTGATTTAATACGTTTTTGCACATTTAGTATATGTTATCAACTTCGTAAGATATTTACCTATTCTTTTCTTCTTATTTAGTAATAAATTCCCTTTGCACCATATGAATTTTTAATTTCTCTTTTTGCCTTTCTAGCAATACACTTGTTTCAATGATATTATAAGAACTTTCTCAAAATCTTTTAATCAATTCTTTCGACAATACAATTTTTAAGTTTCCTTTTTAACCAGCATATTCAAATAGTCAATAAATTCTCAAAGTTTATTTACTTATTTTTCCTTCTCGGAATTTATAATTAAAATTTTCGTTTAAATGCTTTCCAAGTTTCAACGACTTTTTCTCTAATAATTTTCACTTCCTTTTTTCCTTTTACAAATTTCACAGTAGGTATATTTTACTTTTACTCTTTATTATTTTTTTTGTTTAGTTTTCCCTAAATTTTTAATATTCAAAAGATTAGAATGTTTCACTTTGTTACGGATATCTTAAAAACTAGTCTTACATAAGAGTCCAGCGCTGCATGTGGGGTTTTCGCTGCTTCGGTTTTCGTCCTTTTCCCTCCTGGTACTTGGGTACCTCGGTCTACTGCTTATTCCACTTCCTGGTGCCGCTGTAGACGGGTGGCCTTACTTGTTATTTTTTCAGGCACTTTTAACGTTTTGTTATATACGTCACTCGCGTGGCCTTGCGTTTTGGTTTTCAGGCACTACTACTTTCCGCCACTCGCGCTGGTCCCTGCTCGGGCGCCAGTTAACTTATTTCACATTTAAGTTTCCAAAAAAATATATTTTCGGGAGCTTAGCTCCTTTATTCATTCAACTTCAACTTAAGACTAACTTTACAAAATTTGTTATTACTTAAATCTAACTTGCTCTGCTACTCAGGTCTGCTACTGCCTCTGCTGTTGCTTTACTCACTTGCCGATTTCCATCACTTGTTGCAGATGGCCTTTTGCTGACGGTGCGCTTCTCATCAATTGTTGCATTCACATTTGCTTATTTCCGAGTACTCGCTTGACGATTTCCATCGCTTGTTGCAGATGACCTTTTGCTGCCGGTGCGCTTCTCATCAATTGTTGCATTCCCAATTGCTTATTTTCAAGGAGTCATATTTCCGTACGTGACTTTACTTTATTTACTTTTCTGTGGAATGTGGTGTCTTCTTGTATTTGTAAGCTTTGAATAAATATATTTTGAATGTGTGTCGTGCTAACATATATATATATATATTTTTGCAATTTTAGCCCCAATTTAACAGCTAGAAGCTTCAAATTTCACCGAATGCTTACGTATATAGCATGTATTGTTGTCTGAAAAAATCATAGAGATCGGTTGTATATATAGTATATATCTCATACAACCGATTGTTCAGATAAGAAACTTTTCACAATTTCTACCCCATTTTAACAGCTATAAGCTTCAAATTTCACCGATTGCTTAAGTATATAGTATATATTGTTGTGTCAGAAAATCATAGAGATCGGTGATATATATAATATATATATGATGGTATATATAGTATATATATATTTTTTTGCGATTTCGGCCCCATTCTAACATCTAGAAGCTTCAAATTTCACCTAATGCTTACGTGTATAGCATATATTGATGTCTTAAAAAATCATTGAGATCGGTGGTATATATAGTATAAATCTCATACAACCGATTGTTCAGATAAGAAACTGCGCAATTTCTGCCCGTTTTAACAGCTAGAAGCTCCAAATTTCACAAAATTCTTACGTATATAGCACATATTGTTGTCTAAAAAAATCATAGAGATCGGTGGTATATATAGTATATATCTCATACAACCGATTTTTCAGATAAGAAGCTTTGCGCGAATTATGCCCCATTTTAACAGCTAGAAGCTTCAAATTTCACCAAATGCTTACGTATATAGCATATATTGTTGTCTGAAAAAATCATAGAGATCGGTGATATATATATTATATACTTCATATAAACTGTCATTTTTGACCCTTTTTTACGGCTAGAAGCTTCAAAATTCAACAAATTTCATCAAATAGTTACGTTTAGGTCATATATTGTTGAAATACTTGATTCGTAGTCATAGTTTTTACACGCAGACCACAAAAAACCTGAAACTTTGCATCCTCCCACAAAGTACCTACCTATTTTTTATTTTATATTTATTTTGAAAATCGTTTAGGTATGTAGATCTGTTCACTATATATTTCTTATCTTATACATCCGATTATTCGGAGATTACGAACGGGATAAGATTAACAGCCCCATTCATGAAAGGTATGAAGTCTTCGGCACAGCCGAAGACAGTCCCGTCCTTACTTGTTTTATTTTATATTTATCTTAAAAATCGTTTAGGTATGTACATCTGTTCACTATAAATTTTTATCTTATACAGCCGATTATTTGGAAGTTACGAATGGGATAAATTTATTGTTCAGCCCCATTCATGAAAGGTATGAAGTCTTCGGCACAGCCGAAGACAGTCTCGTCCTTACTTGTTTTTCTTTATGTTATGACTCACGGAACATAGAAAATTGCTCAGTCGTATTAGGGGCGTGCCACGCCCATATTCAAACATTTGAATTTTTTCCTATTTCTTGTTAAAATTCCTCTTGGGAAGAAATATTGTTATAAAGCTCTTTTTTACAAAGATATACATAGCTTATTTTATTCATTCACGACCACTTTAAAAATCCTTAATATAAAAGTGGGTGGTCCTTAACCGATTTCTTAAGTTTTTCTTCAAAGCATTGCTTATAGTAAAGGCAAGGTCTCTGCTGAATGAAGTTAAAATAGGTTTAAAAGTTTTGATTTAAGATTAATAATATTTGAAAAATTGTCTTTATCACAAGTTGCCGGTGCCACGCCCATATTCAAAAATTTTTTGGAATTATGTTTTTCGTCATAAAACCAAGCCATCTACCAAATTTCTTTAACTTGACGATATTCATTTTTTAATCATCTCATTTTTTCCGTTTTTATAAATTTTCGATATCAAAAAAGTTTTCTGCTAATCGAAGTCTATATATACCTCGATTCATTTATACCTGTGCAAACAACCGTTATGTTACCAAAGTGATAATACTCTGTTGCAAAGCACGCTGAGTATAAAAATTAATGCAGAGGTTTTCTAAAGCGTTGTTTATACATGGAAATTTACTTTCGTTTGTTATATTACGCGAAATTTATAAATGTATGTTATTCAGGTAAAGGCTTATAGTGTTTTCTTTTCTTGCAAAAGTGTTACGCTTTTTGTACGCCGCGCTAGGTTTGTAAATATATTTTGTTCTGTTCTAAAAAGCAGGTAACTCCTTTACGGGGTATTTCGTTCTTTTGTGAAAATTGTGGCCTGCTCGCAACGCAAAAGCGTTACGCTTTTACCCTGCAAAAATTGGCGGCGTGGCAGTAAAACTCTGCTAAACTATCTGATCGTGACAATTTATTTTCGTAACTTCACATATTTTTAGTCGAAGAAAATTTAAATGAAGGCAATAATTGCTAATGAATTTTTATTATCATTGACAGCGCGTTTGTGAAAATCAGCTAATACACGGGGTAGCGATTTATGTTCTTTGCATGCACTATAAATGTTGAAAATTTTCTGGGGTAGGAGTAACTCTATTAAGGCTTTACCATTTACTTAGGCAACAATTTATTTCAGAAAAGAAAGCGCAGAAAGTGAACATTCTGATCTTTTCAGATATTTAGGCCATTCACCAAGTCGATTATTGTCTAATGGAGTTCCTTTTTATACACTAACCTAATGAAAACTACAATGAGTTGTATGTTGTACTTAAATACGTCCGTAAGTAGAGCCACCAGCAAAAAGCATTAAACCCTAAGTTTATGCAGCCGCTAATAATTTTATTGCTCCTCATCCTGTTTTTCGTAGTTTTTTTTCATAGGCTGCTGAATTATATTTTTTAAACATTTTTATATATGAAACAACAACAAAGCACGCATGACTGGTTTAAAATTATAACACATACATACGTTGCATACGACAAATTATGAATTCCCAAACTTAGTTTGCAGGAATAACAAAATTTTGCTAAGGAAACTATGGTTGGTGCTTATTTGATTTGCAGTATTTTCCCTTTTTTTTATTGTATTAAATTTTTCTTTTCTTAGGCTGATACCAATTTTAAATTCTTCCATCTCTTTACGTTGGGGAAATAATATATGCTGGCATTAAAAATTTATAATGAGAGCAGCTTGAAAATCTGCGAAAATTTTCCATGTATTGTCAACAGTTCCTAACACAGTTGACGCAATTAGATGATCAAAATGGGTTGGTAACGAAATCCTGTTTTTGCAAAATCCCGAAAGCAAAATCCTGCTTTTTAAAACCCTGTTTTTTTTAAATCCTGCTTTTTTAAAATCCTGATTTTTTAAAATTCTGCTTCTCAGAATCCCGACTTAGAAAATTCTGTATTTAAATGTAATATAAACAATGTTAAAGTGGACATGTCATTACTTTGAAAAGTGCGCACTTCCAAGAAGAAAAAACACAGGCATTTCAAAGTGGGATTTTTCAAAATTTGCCCCTACGACCCAAAGGGGGGACATCTTTCATATTTATAAACTCGTATAAAATTTACAAAAGGAGCTTATTTATGCGAAAACTCAAATACAAAGAAGGGAAAATGGAGAAATAATAAGAAAGAAAAGAAACATAATTAAAAAAAAAACAAGCAACTACGAAGAGTTATTAAAAAAAGGAATGAATTAAATCAACCAAGTTATTTGAAGAGAGTTGCAAAAATATTTCAATTTACTAGACTAAAATATTTACACACAAACACACATACATATATAAAAACATATTAAGAATAAAGTAGTTTATTTGATTTCTAAAATCGCTGTGTATGAGTTTGAATACTTTCGCTGCGTATGTCGGTTCATTTCGTTGTTCAGAAAGTTTATCTAAAGGGTAAGTACACTAAAAGCAGAATTTGTCAAGCCGGATTTAGCAAAAGCAGAATTTTGGAAAACCAGGATTTTGGAAAAGCAAAATTTTTGGAAAACCAGGATTTTACCTATGCAGGATTTTTTAACATTTTGTAGGATTTTGCGAGGTAGAATTTTCTAAAACAGGCAAACGTTACGCTCCCGATCAAAATATTGTTCATTGAAATTTAAGCAAAATTTTAAAATTAAAAAAATTAACCTTTACTTAATTACGAAAATTTGCATTAATTTTTAATTCCTCCTTTATTTTTAAGCAAGTTAGTTGATTGAGTGTCTATGATGAATATCTGAAAAAAAATCGGATGGACGCGAGCTATATTTTAAAAACAGTGCTACTTACTTGCACAACACGTTTCTTGAGATTGACTTTTTTAGCGATTTCCTCCAGCATTTTGCGACTTGGATTTGATTGATTTTGATAACATTCATATAAGAAATTCAATTGGTCCGGTAGTATTGTTGTTCGAAGACGTTTATTTTGCTGTTTTTCAGCATCCATCTTTAATTCTGTGTCAACATCCTCTGCCACTGAATTACGATTTGAATTTGAATTCGGGGACAGCGAAGGCGTCGCAACTCTTGTTACAAAACAACCACTGCCATCGGTACTTCCTTGCTTGCTTAAAATTATATTGGAATCAAGTAGGGTTGTTGGTGTATCTACGTGCCTAGAATCAATAAATTTGTTGAAGTTATTTACAGAGTTCTTTGTTTCAGTTGGTGATGTGACATCTGTTGGTTTCCTTGAAATTCTTAAGTGCGATTTAGCCATTAATGATGGGGATGACGATGATGATGTTGCTTTGCATTCAGCATTCAATACAATGCCTTCGATATTCAAACCCATGGTAGGTGTTGTCGTGTGCCTTTCCTTACTGCAATAGCTTTCATCGTATTTTTGAGTAGTACCAAAAATTTGCTCAGTGTCATCTACACAATGGTCGGGGCTTATAACGTTAATTCTGTTACTATTTATGCCAATTTTATTTTCTTCATCGATATCCTCATTGTCAATATGGTCATTAAAAGTATGTAGCGGTGTATTATTGCAGATACTAAGTTTATCAGTTCTAATCTTACTGCTTTCCGGCGTACTGGATACAATATTGCCCATTGGTGAATTTGATTTTTCATCCTTATTTAATGGTGTATTTGTGCATCGTACATTCGGTTCTTGTAATGCTACAGTACCGTCATTCGTAGGGTTATTCGAGGCATTTAAAAGATAAAATTTTTTCGATTCATTTAATTGATAAAATTGTAGAAGGAACTCCATATGTGGCCTGATCTCTCCGGAACTAACACCTCCCCAAATATGTGAGACATCCATTGGATGATGACGCATACTTTCTTGATAGTATTGATATAAATAATCATAACTATTACGCTTACGCAACTCACATTGGTTATAAAAATTTGCAAGGAAATCAATTTCTAAATCTGGTTGATTGGATTGCTGTTGCTGTGCATGAAATGACTGCTTAGCCTCATTGTTGTTCTCGTTCTGTAAAAAATATTGATACAAAAAATTGTATCTTTTCGTATTTGAGACGGAACTGATTCTATCAGCAATGGATGACAAATCAGCAACATTTGGAGGTGCTACGTAATTCCTAATCTTCTTTGCTGGCGGTGTGCCCTGCTGTTGAACTAAATATTGTTGATATTGGGGATGATGTGTGGCATTGATACCTGGTTGAAAACTTTGTAAGATGCTACTGAATGATTCATAGATATTGGGCACGTTAGGTAGCTCTGTAGTGAACAACCCAGTATTCACTAAATGTAGTAGTTGATGCTCGCGAAAATCTTCAAAGTTATTGAACTGTGTATTGCATTTACTGCATTCTAATTTGTGTTCTGCATTACTTCGTTGCAATTGAATTTCTGCGGTATCACTTAAGTCACGCAGTTGGCATGGCGGTGTAGGTGAAGATGATGAACTGAAATCGGTCATTGATAGTGACGATTTACTATACATTAACTGCGGCGATGTGTTGTTAAGTGCCATAGTACCAGAAATTGCAAAATCAGGGGAGTGTTGGGAAATGTTAAACACATCTTTAGCACCAGCTGCTGAAGCATTGAGAGCTATATGTTGACCTTGCTTCTGTTGCATGGAAGAGTTTATATCAATGGAAGAATTCGAGTCCTCAGAGCTAATATTTTGTGCAATTTTGGCAGCGGCCATTTGCGCTTTGGCGGATTTTTTGTTGTTTTCCTCTTTGAAACAATGATTCTTTTGATGCCGTATCAGTTCATAATATCGCTGAAAAGCTAAATTACACTTCTTACAGGTATAGTTGATATTGTGTTTCTTTTCTTCTGTTTCATACAGTGAATTATTAGGCTGATTCTCGTAGATTTTACGCTGTTTTTGCCGAGCATTCTAAAAACAAAACATAAAACCTGGTTAGTATCTACATACAATTACATTGTAGTAGGCTGTCATCTATATTATTATTATATTAGAAACATATAGGAATCAAAATAAATTGTATAGAATGCTTGTCTACCTATCTAACTCTCACAGAACAACCTAATAAAGACGTATTGCGTTTGTGTAACGCACAAAAAGCATAAACTTCTTTTTATGCCCTAACTGATATAAGTTAGCGTTGTGACAATGTAAGACATGTGCAAACTTTAAACTGAAAAGTGCAAAAATGGAATGTGTGTTAGCTTTTATGCAGTAAACTCATACCCGTGGTTAATATTTTACAATCAAATCAGTTGGATCTTCTTTCGTGCAGAAAACAAATCAAACGGATCATTCAATTAGAAAAGATCATCGAATGAAAGCGGATTCTGGAATTTATGAACTTTTGACAGATTCAAAGTCGATTGCTGAACACCTAGGATTAGAACAACAAAAACCCAGGACCGTGGATCGTCAAAAACATCGCTCGAATCATCCTGCTTCTGATGACGCTCAATTTGGGAAGATATCACTTTTAATCCCGTATTTAGATTCATTTGTCTCCTCACTGGAGCAAAGATTTCCTGAAGAGAACTTGCCAACGTATACATTTTTTCACTTGCATCCAGCTAACATGTTGAAAATGAATTTCCAAGACTTCAAGAAAGCAACAGAAAATTTTATTCAGTTTAACGGTCTTACAAGTTTTGCTGCGGATGCCGAATTGTGGTATTTTCATTGGAAGGACAAAAACTTAAAAGCTGAAGATCTTCATAAGTTAGATTTGTTTGATGTCTTTCAAGAAACTGAAATGTTTTATAGACGACGAAGCTTGCTTTGTATATTGCTATCGCATTACCTTGTACGACAAGTTCAATAGAACGGACCTTTAGCCCGTTGAGAAGAGTAAAGACTTCCCTCAGCGATGGCCGAAAATCGTTTGAATGGTAAGAAAAGTGATGAAAATTCCAAAGTTATTCTCAGATTGTAATGATGAGTATGATTCATTTTTTTAGGATTATGCATGATGAGTGTACATAGGAAAATAGTCAAGGATAAAGGAAAGGATATCGTACTCAGATTTCTTGTATAATTCACTGCTTCTTGTTTCTTGGTATTAAATTGGATGGAATTGCGCAACATGACCCCGACAGACGTAGAGCTTAGTGATCAACCGACCTCCCCACGGAATACTTGACGGTGATACCGGGGGCATAATGTACTCAGACAGTAGGAGGTTTATTGCGGTTAAAGACCCACACTAACTTTGAGGCTTTCGATGCTTCTTCCTCGCAAAAAAAAAAAATTTAATTAGATTGCTACCCCCCCCCTTCCTTCCTCCCCCTGATTGTTCCAAATCCTACGCTACGCCCTTGCACCTCGCACAAATATGCTCCTCAACAGCTAAACCCTCTTTATTAACTGTAGATGCTGTCCAGTCCAACACTAAAATCATTTCCACAGCACTTTTGATAGCTGCCGTCAACACGGAGTGTAGTTTAAAAATAGGGGTACAGCCGTCCCTCGAGCAACCTTCTTCCATACTTAACCGAAAATAACTTACAAATCTGCAAAATAACTTCATTAGAAGCTGATCATTTGTCACTTAAACGGTTTCTTACTTGGTGTTTGGTAGTTCCAAGGGATTTGAGTGATCATGCGAATTATTTCCGTTTTCGCGACATGTCAATTTTGTCACCAAAATTTCGTCGTTATAAAATAAATTTAATATTATTTAATTGATATCCATTTTGCTATTAATAAAAAAATCACTTTTGCAAATGCTTGAATTTCCGCCACAAATTGATCAGCTGTTCGTTTATCTGCCAAATCATCACTTTTTTAGGTTGGCAACATCAACCCAACTTCAACTGAAATAAGTTGTAATTCGTAATACCAAACAAGAGTTGAGTTGTCTTAAAGTTGAGTTGTTTTAATTACAACCAAACTAATTTAGTTGTAAACGGTAATAGGGGCATCAATTCCGGATGGTCTCGTACAGCACTGCGTAGAACTGAGTGTATCAGCCAAGGTCTATTTTAGAGTTAAGGATACAATGTTAATAGCTTACCGCTGGATCACCAGGGTCTTGAGATGGCCACTAAAAAGTGCACTTGGGTATATAGCAAATGTATTATACGCGTTTATTGAAAATATTTATATATTTTAAAAATTTGGGAACTCAACTGATGTGTGTATCATATGACATTAAGCTTTTGGGCAAGTATGTGATTTTTTATTCGAAATATATATAACCATGCTCAGGTGCATGCGTTTTCCTCGAAACACTTGCACAAATAATTGTGCTTAGTGTAGTGAAACTTATGCACACGAACATGTCCATACAAGCTTTAAGTTAATAACTGGAAAAAAGTCAAAGGACAGATGCTAGTTTACAATATTAGATATACAACATAAGGATATTCATCGACATTACGAAATTGTTTGATCCTAGTATAGAGCGAATATCATCCACCACCAATCTGAGAAATGCACAAATCTGCTCGGACTATTCTGTGATTACAGAGAACATAAAAAGCAACCAAACAACACATATATGTCCTCAGGTGAGAAACGAGCAGAGAATCTGTGGAATCTTAAAAATTGTTACCGGAAATTCAATAATTGACTTTATGTTTTTATTTCTGAAGTTGCAGGAAATGTAAGTGTCGTTTTTGAAAAAAAAAATCTGCTCCAATATTTTCTGTTCACAGCACAAGGGTATGTGCATAAATATTTTATAAACAAAGCACTGCATTCGCTTTATTCAGCACACGCATGGGCTGTGAGCTTAATATTTTTTTAATTGCACACAGCAGGTGTGCATCAGCGAAAAAATATAAAAATATGCTGCCTATTTCTGTGCAAATGCGAAAGCTTGACAGCTTATTTATTATTCTTACTTCCGTAGATGTTATTGAGAAGAAAAACGCGAAGTAAATTCATACCATAAAATTGAATAAAAAGTTTGGTGAAATTAACCTTTTTTAACAAACATTATTTTGGTGCTAAATTTTGCTTCAGGTTTGTTAAAAATAAACCTCATGAAATATTGGGTTAGGTTAGGTTGAACTGGCCGGTCCATGAGGACCTCACATAGAGTGATTGAGCCCGTAGTGTTACCAGAAGTTTGTTTTAACGACCAAACTGAAAAC
Source organism: Eurosta solidaginis (assembly GCF_040869045.1). Lineage (NCBI taxonomy): Eukaryota > Metazoa > Arthropoda > Insecta > Diptera > Tephritidae > Eurosta > Eurosta solidaginis. The sequence continues at coordinate 33,171,812 of NC_090324.1, read as the reverse complement.
CCCATCAAAAACCAGGACCTATGTTATAAAATAACTCCGTTCTCTTGGCAAATACTAGAAGCTTCCTAGGACTTAAGCCACTTGCTGCTTCTAGATCTGACAGCTGTATCACTCCTAATAGCTGGAGTCTTGGCCTGGCAAGTGCAGGGCATGAGCACAGGACGTGCTCGATCGTTTCCTCCTCCAACCCGCAATTCCTACATCTGCTATCACTGACCAAGCCTAATTTAAAGGCATGTGACGCCAGAAGGGAAGGCATTGTCCAGTCATAATACCCGTCATGAGTCTACAGTCCTCTCTTTTTAATGATAGAAGCTATTTTTTAGGCTAAGGTTGTAAGACCTACACATAATTTTCGACACTTTACAGCCCCGCGCTTCAACCCACGCCTTTCCCGCTTGGTCGATCATGTGCACCTCTCGCCTTCGCTTAATCTCGCCCAATTTAATTGGGACGCCTATGGAGCAAGCTTAAAGGGATGCACCCTTTTTAGCTAGTTCGTCCGCTTTTTCATTCCCATCTATTCCCATATGCCCTGGGACCCAATATAGATGTATTCTTCTCCCTGTCCCGATTCTCTCCAGATACTGCTTGAAGTCTAACACGCATTTAAATGCTGTGCTATACGAGATTATTCCCTTAATTGCTGCTTGACTGTCAATATAAAAGCTAACACGGTTGCAGCTTAAGCTATTCTCTTCCAGGGTTTCTACTGCTTTGGTTACGGCTAATATTTCCGTTTGGAAAACGCTACAGTAATCCGGCAGCCTGTAGGATCTGCTTATTTCCCGATCAGCAGAGTATACCGCAGACCCCACTCCTTGCACTACTTTGGAACCATCTGTGTACACATGTATTGCCTCGTCCGCCATTTAAGCACACTTGCGCCAACCGTCTTGCGACCGATGACGCTACACTACTATGGCCATATGTTCGGCGCTCAAGCTGCCCCGAGGCACCGAGCCTGGTTGCAGTTGTTAATGCTATGTTCTTTGTTACCAGGTCTACAGGTGGAATGTGCAGAATGGCATACAGTGCAGCCGCCGGGGTTGTTTTCAGATGCTAAACATCGATAGTCAGCATACCCCCTAATTTCTTTGAGGTATGTTGTTTTTTGTGTGGCTTTCCACCAAACAAGAACTCCATAGTATAGAATAGGGCTTACAATCACTGTAAAAACCCAATGAGAAAGACTGGGCGATAAGCCCCACATACACCCCAGCATTCTTTTACATGCATAGAGTGCCGTTGAGGCCCTCTTCACCCTCTCCTCCACGTTGAGCTTCCATGAAAGCTTACTGTCTAGGATGATTCCTAGATATTTTGTGCAAGGTTTCCCTGTAAGGTCGCCCCTCCTAACTTAGGTCTGGTCCAATTTGGGACCTTGTACCTCTTTGTAAACAATACTATATCCGTCTTCTCCCCATTGACTTTCAATCCGAAATTAGATGGCCAGGTATAAATATCCCGAAGCGACCGATCCATCAAAGAACTAATCGTTGGAAGGCACTTTCCACTTATGACAATTGCAGCGTCATCTGCGTAAGCCGTAAGTTTTACGGGTCTCTCATCGAATCGCCTGAGCAGTTGGTTGATGACCAGCGTCCACAGCAGAGGTGATAGCACCACTCCCTGCGGCGTGCCCTTGTCCACTGGTTTCGTGGCCTCGTACAATCCCCATTGTGATGTAATCTTTCTGCAATTTAACATGCAACGATCCATCTGATTAAGGCAGGATGTACTTTAATGTAATTAAGACCATCCATAATCGCCCATTTTCCAACATTATTGAAAGCCCCGGCAAAGTCCAAGAAGACTCCTAGAGCATACTCCTTATATTCCAGGGATTTCTCTATGCTTATTACCACCCTATGCAATGCGGTGTCTACCGATTTGCCTTTGGTGTACGCATGCTGTGTTGTGGAGAGCAGCTTTTCATCCACGTTGGAATTTATGTACACATCTATCAGCCTTTCAAAGGTTTTGAGCAGAAATGGAAGATGTGGAACTGACCTTCCTCGGTAGGCCGAGATACTGTAAGTACCTTCCAATCCTGTGTCGGTATGTTCGGATTCTGATTCTGCAGAAGTCGCAGTGTATCCTCCGACTTCATCACGCATGGTATCCATATCTTAACTTTTGGTACCGTGGGGATTTGCGCTTTATACACCACCTCGAACCGTGCGCTCGTGCCTTGCCTTTGGAAGTTTGGAACCACTTCCTCCAGCCACCGCAAGCTCGCGATGTTGTCGCAAGCTATCATCTTCGCACCATTATACCATCCCTCCGAATCAAATGTTAGAAGGGGCTTACTTGGTTTTTCCTGCATCATCTTAAGAATTAAGCTAATAAGCTTCTTTCCACAGATCTCCACCTTTCAGTAGTCATTTGTCCGAAAGGACTGCTACGATCAACCAGCACCACAGTCAGTGACTGCTTTGCCACATCTCTCATCTTCTCGGGAAAATTGGGTCTCTTCTGCCTCTTGAAAGCAGGCTTCTCGCCTTCCACCCAACGTTGCCTCTTAATTCTGCCATTCGACGCTCCTTCCTGCTCGTACCGGTTGCAGAACAGAGGGTTTCTCGCAGCATTTAAAATCCCTTCGACCTACTTCTACCGTCTCATGGGCCCATTCCAAGCGCTCGATCTCCACTTCTGTTGGGTCGACCATTGCTCCCAAGCGTTCTACAATTCTTATTGCTGCACGGTACTGCGAGAGAGCTCTTTTACTCCGTCTGCTTCGTACCTTTCTGCACTCTTCTACTCTGTTTTCATTTGTGTGCTTCTCCAACAGGGAGTTCATTGAATCAGCACTACTCTCGCTCTCCGAACCCGACGCATCGCTTAGTGCGTATCTGTCGTCCTTGGCTTGCGACGCCGAATACAGCCGAATTTATCCCCTGGGTGCAAATCGTCCAATAGTCACGGTCCGCATAACAACCTGGATTAGGGGGTTGGAGGTTCTTGGTCACCGACATCCCACCGCCCTCCTATGAGGCGAAACGGCATAGATTTCAGTCCTAAACAGCTCCGCCTCATAGTCGGGCGCTATGGAGTTCGGCTAAGCCCTCACACCAACGACCCTAGTGAGGACATGAAATATTACTTTGTTTTCAATATTTTATACATACTTGACATATAGCATATCTACTCTTAATGTTTTGTTCGAGATTTAGGAATTTTAAAAGATTTAACGTGTAATATTGCAAGTATTATCGTACAAAACTAATTATCGAAACGCAGAAGATTTATTTTAAATCATCATTAAATCTGCAATCATTTGTATGGCAACCTATAGTTCATATTTATGTAATTCGTGTATGACAGATAATTTTTGATATTTTCAAGTTTAGATTCTTATCGCCGAACGCGAGTAAAATAAAAAATTTATCAAAATAAAATTTTCAGGAATGTTTTTGTTATGTAAAACATGTGAAAATATATGTGTTTAATTCGAAAATGTATCTTTATTTTAGCTGAAAAGCTTCATAAAATGTGAAACTGTGCATGTGGATCCAATTTTAATTTTTTGCAATATGAAAGGGAATAGAACTAGATTCACCTTCGACAGTTGTATCAGCCAAGGTTTAGCTTAGAGTTCAGGGTACAATGATAATGGATTGTCTCTGGGTCACCTGGGTTTAGATATATCCACTAAAAAGTGCACTTGGGTAACCAGAATATTTATAAAAAATTTGAGAAGACAATCTAGGTGGTTGCCGTATGAAATTAAGCTTATGCGTAAATATGTGCTTTTTGAGTCGAAATATTTATACATATGCTAACATGCGTGCGGTTTCTTTAAAACAATTGCACAAAAAGTTAAAAGACATTCCTAGTTTACTATTGAACACGTTTTTCCTAAATATAAAACATTAGGCGATTCATCGACGTTACGAAATTGTTTGATCATAGCAACCGGAGAAATGCGCGGATAAATGCACAAAACTGTCATGGGACGCTCTATATCGGCTCGGGCTATTCTGTGATTAAAAAGAAAAAAGCAGGCAACCAATCACCACATATGTGTCCTCAGATGGTAGACGAGCAGAGAATCTGTGCAATCTTGAAAATTGTTACCGAAAATTTAATAATGGTCTTAATATTTTTATTTTAGAAGTTCCAGGAAAGAAATGTGGGTGTGGTTTTTGAAATAAAAGCCACGTACACTCTGCTCAAATATATCCTGTGCACAGCACAACCTAATTTTTCTTTCCAAACACGACCTAATTTTTCTGACATATGACTTCAAGTTCCCATATACTTTGACTTCATATTCATATATTTGCTCACTTTATGAAAAATACGTACCAATCGTGACAAAATCCTGTAAAGCTCGAAAGCGCCCTTGGTTTAACAACTATATCAAAGGCCTATTCAAAGACGCAACAAGGCGTATCGTAACTAGAAACGGCTAAAATTTGAAGAAATTTGTAATGTTTTCAAAGCTCACAGAAGAGAAGTAACCAAAGCTGTCAGATCACAAAAACTCAAATATTATGAGTATCAGTTTGGCACTGCGATATGGTAAAAAAAAACATGGAAGCACATCCGTGATATTGGTATAGGCGTTAAGGACAATGACACCGATGAACACATAAATGTAAATGAGCTGAATGAAAAATTTGTTCAGCTATCTAATTGTGACAGTAACGTATGTATTGATAGGTCAGTTCTTAGTATTAAGTCTAATGCTACTGGTCTAGATGGTATTCACCCCAAGTTTTTTAAGTGCTTACTTCCCAAAATTTTGCCTTAATGTTGGAAGGTGGGTAAAGTAGTCCAATAGTGCAATACTGTCGTTTCTGTCCAAAGTCCTCGAACGTTTAATGCATGTCCAAATAAATTATTTCTTAAGTCGTAATTCCTTTATTAATTGGAACAAGTCTGGCTTTAGAACCAACCGCAGCTGTGCAATTGTTCCATTTAAGATATCTGACGATATTAGACTGAACATAAATAAAAACCTCGTAACGGTTTTGACGCTTTTGGATCACTCAAAAGCCTTCGACACTGTCAACCAAACCATCCTCGCCATGAAGCTCAAAAACTTGTTCAATTTGCGAGCGTAAACAAGTGGGCCTGTGATAATGGGTTACTTTTGAATCCTAATAAATCCCAGTGCATAATTATTTATAAGAATATTCTTAAATATGAAGACTTCAACAAAGTTATGTTAAATAATGCAGCTATAATATTTGTAAACACTGCCAAAAAGTTAGGAGTTATTTTTAATGGAATTTTGACTTGGAATAACTACATATCGAGCCCTTCCCGCAATTTAAGTGTAACCAAGAAAAATACAGACATTAGTTTTTTGCTGAAAACCGATAATTTTGCATGATTTGAATCATCTTACAAATTTTTATAATAGAGAATAGTACCGTTATCAAGCTAAATCAAAAAGAAATTTTAGTGTAAGTGAATTTTGAGGTTTGTTTCCTTTTTATGTGACAGCAAATTGCTACTTACCTCAAAAGTGCTTATCTGTGGTATCTTACGAGTAATGTTTATTTTCACTTTTATCCTGTATATTTATATTGTTCACAAAAGCACTTGTTGCAATTATACTTTATATGCATGATTTAAGCAACAATTTTGCAAAACGAAAAAAATATGGCTGAAAACGAAAATATATATTTTACTTTGATACAAATCATTTCTGCTTAAGTTCGTGAAATCTAATAAAATTGTTTTAGTATTTTAATATGGAGCTTTTACAAAATAATGTGATTAATTATTTTATATTATCTTTAAAATAAAATAACAAAACTGTGTTTTTATACCAATGAACGATCAATAATAACTCACTGGTGCCATATAGCGAACATATTCTGGGGAATTAGAAAACGAGATATGCGTTGGAACAAGAGGGTGCAAGAAGAAAAGAAAACTTCCTAAAATACTTCGGGGTAAAAAACGAAAGCTGTATGAAGTTAAACCAAATCCCTGCGTAGGTAAAAAGTGTGTAAACAAGTGTTGTGAAAAGCTGAGTGAGCAAGATCGGTTGGTGCTAAATGAATACTTTTGGAGCTTATGCAACAAGATACGACAAAGAGATTGGCTTCTATCGTGCATCGGAAATGCGTTCAAAGGAGAACATCAGATAGCCTTAAAAGTAGGTGAAGCTATGCACATTTCATTACCTATAACGAAAAGCGTTTTAAAGTTTGTCAGCAGTTTTTACTGAAACCACTTAATATTTCCCAAAACACGTTAATATGTGTTAGAAAAAAACATAAATCTTCAAATACCTCTTGCCTGACAAAAAAAAGACCTTCTCCCCATAATAAGTCTGACGAAATAAATGTGGCTCTTTTGATATCAATCATTGAACACCTACCAGCAGTTCCTTCCCAAAGAAAAAGCAAAGAGAATGGGACGTATATCTGCGCCAGCTTCGACCTTCAGGAAGTATTAAATACACCACACGGAAAAAGCATAAACCTTTTCTATTCAAGAAAATATGATTTTTATAATGAAAGCGTTTAGGAAAACGGCACAAGAAACGGTAATTGCTTTTTATGGGGTGAATCGGATGGAAAACGTGGATATAACGAAAATTCCAGTGCAATTTTCCAATACTTAAATATAGTGGATGAAAGGAGGACTCATTCTGATATAAGTCTATATTGTGATAATTGTGTTGGGCAGAACAGGAACAGAGCTATTCAAGCAATGATAATATATTTCTTAGAGAAGGCTGATAACATAAAACACATTAAATTAACTTACCTGTTGCCTAGGCATACCATGATGCCCGTGGACTCCATACATAGCAATATTGAGTATTTTATTCGCTATAGAAATGTTTGGGCTCCAAGTGAATGGTATACAATTATTTCGAACGCAAGAACTATACCATAAAATTATAAATGCATTTCAATTCATAGTTCGGATTTTAAAGATTGGAAAACCTTCTCTCAAGCTTTGCTTGCAGCTTCAGTTAAAATATCATTTACGTCTTTGCGTTGCGCTATCTTCGAAAAAAATTCTCCATTGGTTAAACTACACTACGGTTATTTTAACGATAGCGAAAAAAAGGTATACGATCTCAGTACAATTGCGCGGTCAAGACGAAATTCTCTCATACTTAGTAAGGGTCCTCTTACCTTGTATGATCACTTCTTTCACATTTCATCTTCAAAATATAACAACCTAAAAGCTCTATGCGAAAAGAATATCATACCAAAACAATTTCACTATGAATATATTAGCTTATCCCATACTGGAAAGATAATAGATACATTGCCTGAGACAGACGAAGATGACTGAATTATTTTGTTTACAACAATACTTTTTAATATATTGTGTTCAAATTTGGAGTTGTATAAGTTTCCTTTAATTTGAAATGTATGTATATACTAAACCATTAAAATAAATACGCCTTTAATGTGACCCTATGTAATCTGAAAAATTTAATTTAATAACTTAAAATTTAAGGTAACCAACAAAATAGTGTTTGGAAAGTGAGCCAACATGACAGCAAAACAAACGTAAGTACAGATAACAGGACTTTCGGTACAGTGTGGTCAAAAACCGAAGGTCTTAATTGTAGGCTCAAGAAATATTTTATACACATACCAAATTGCATGATAGTAGCTATTTTTTGTCAGAAGATAATTACAAAAAACCTTCTACTGTAAAATTTACTTTTTGTTGGTTACACTTAAATTGCGGGAAGGGCTCCATATATAGTGCAATAAGCAGGGTATACGGCATGCTACGTTCACTTTGGACCATCCAACATTTTACCTTAGTGCAAATTCCACTGCTTTTAGATAAATAATTTATGTTCCCTACCTTGATCTATGGATGTGAACTGTATACCAGTTGTGATAGCCTGTGCCGTAATCAATAACATCGCTAGATATGTGTACGGTGTTAAACGTCATGAACACATATCTGCTTATGCCATACAACTATTGTATCATTCAATAAAACAATTGATTTGATATTAAAAGATTTAATTTAATTTCCAGTTGGCGTGTGTGCACAGCTAGATTGTTCAAAACGGAAGTCTATGTCTTACAATTGGTGTACTAAAGTTATCGAGCTATCGAACTGCACACTAATAATACATTGGTAATATTATATAGATGCGTTCATTTTAAAGATGTAACATAATAGGAATATCTTATAGTATGTGGCTTTTTTTTAATTTTTAATCATCATGAAAACTATACAGCTTGGGAGGAATAACTAGACGTCCACTTCGTGTTTGATAGTATAGCTGTGAACTGCTTGTGCCTGCATCCATGGCCTCATCTCTTTCAACAGTATTACTAATATTTTCAGGTATTGTAACTGACTCATCGTTACTTATTACCTCCCGAGTCACAGGCATACTATTTTCATTTAACGAGCAGGACGGCGCTACTGATTCTATCTCATCATTCCGCTCAAGCTGCGGTGTACATATTGGCAAATTTTCATTACACTGACTCACGCCTTCTTCAAATAACATTTCAGAATCACTTTCACTATTCTTACCTTTTGCTATAAATCTTCGTATACGTCTAAAATACTAATGATTATTATCTTTTATTACATACGATCTTCCATTAATATTTTGCACTATCTTGCCATAGTACCATTTTTTGTCAGTTTTCTTAAATATAATTCTATTGTAGTGTAAACAGCCAACAATTTAATACCAAATATTTAAATCAGTCTAATATGCTACCCTGCTACAAAAATAGTCTAAATGTTCAACACATAAATATGCATTTGATAATTAATGCTGACATAGCCATTAAAACAGGTGTGTACAACACACAACCAAACAAATTTGAATTCCAGCAAATTTGCAAGGTATGCATTTCCCATAGAAGTCGCAGTTCAACACAGATGTGTAGGTACATATTTTGTGTCGAGTTGTATGTAGGTATGTAAGTATGTAAGTTACCGGCAGCCTCCACACACAAACCTTACCATAACTGTAAACAAAATTGATCTTTCAAATCAATTCATGCTGCGAACTGAAATCGCTTCTTAAGTAAGCACAAGCTCGCCTCTTTGTTATTGCAGCTGCAAATTGTAAACAATTTGATATTGAATCAATGATTCAAGCTACCCAAAAATAGTTTTATGATTCATATTTTTTATTGTAAGAATAAAAAGTATCCTGATTTGTTTACTTGATCGAATACTGGCGCATCGATTCAGATGTAGCTTAACTAGAGGATTGATGGAGTTTTCCATCAAATAGAAATTGATATCTTTATTTCAACGCCAAGGTATTTCACTATATGATGAAATTAGAATGTAAGCAAGTATTGTAATCCTATAAATAAGAGAAAAATGCAAATAAAGTTTTAGTTTTTGAGTAATCGTCAACATACTTGAATAAACTCGGCCTCAAGGCCTAAAATAAAAAGTATTTTTTTAAAAGGTTGAGCCAAAGGCCACAACGTTAATTGGCGCCCAATGTCGTAAGGCACGAAAAGTAGTGCGAGTGTTCGCGATTTAAGAAAAAAAAGGATAAAAAAATTATCCTAGTGATGAAATAATGAAAATTTTGGAAAAATTGGAGCAAGAAAATAGTGGTTAAACTTTAATTTAAATAATTTTTTTTTAAAAAGAAAGAAAAAATGGCAAATGATAACGCCTTAAGTGTCGATTTAATCAGTAGATTAATAGCAGATATTACTATTTCCTTAAGAGAGGAAATTGATCGGTTGCGTTCTCAATTGGAGTCTAATACACAAAGTGCTACTGACTACAGGGCAGAAATAATAGATGAGAATGTTCAATGTCAGGAATCTCTTGACATAATAAAATCTTTGCCAGAATTTTCAGGAAAATTTAATTCCTATGTCAGCTGGCGTGAAGCAGCTCATAATGCTGAGCTTATATGTTAGGAAGAGTAGAAGATACTTTGCTGCTCTGACTATCTTGAGAAATAAAATAAACCATGATGCCAATGATATTTTAACAAATCATGGCACAGTTTTAAATTTTGATGCGATAATTGCACGTTTGAACTTTACCTATTCAGACAAACGTCCCATTCATATAATTGAACAGGAATTGGGTGTCTTGCGTCAAGGCTCAATGACTGTAATTGAATATTATAATCTAGTCAAGAAGAAGTTGACATTACTAATAAATAAAACAATAACGACGTATGGTAATGGTGCAGAGATAACTAAACAATCGAATAAAAAGAATAGGGATCAGGCCCTTCGAATATTTATTACAGGATTAAATTTGCCATTAAGAGATATCATATTCTCATTGAATCCTCAGGACTTGCCAGATGTTTTGGCAAAGGCTCAAGAACTTGAGTCTAATAACACTGGACCACGAATTTCAACTTTTTCTCTTTACCAGAAACGCCGTTATGAAATTCGTATGTAAAACCACCCCCTGATTTCGAAAATCGAGTTCATTTTTGATTCTATGGTACCGTTTTTGAGATATTTGCAATTTACCGTTATTCGAAAAAACCAAAAAGATGGCTCCATTTAATTACGTACGGGTCAAGCAATTGCAAATAAGTTTACAGAATCGGAAAGACGATAAAATTTTCTATAAATGCATCATACATTGTTTTTTGCTCAACCATACAGTTTTCGAGATATTAGATCATCATTTCAGATTTTTGTTTTTTTTTTTATGAAAAAATATGAAAAAAATTACTTTTGCGATGGCAGCATTCCAAAACCACAACTTTTTTTCCAAATTTTTTTATTTACGTAAAGCCATGTTTAATTAAAAAAAAGATAAACTATCACCGAAGAAAATCGATGCAAAACTACGTAAGTTATAAGCGATCAAATAAAAATACCCAGGTTGCGCAATTTCAACGTATACCTCAAAACGTATGTATGGTATAAAGAAGAGTGAAATATCTAGCTATGCTCTGTTTCTATTTAGTTAATTTATTTATGTTTGTACTATATTCTAACAATCTTTATCTTAATTTTATTTTACTATGTAGTCGAAATAATTATGTGTTCGACTTTGACGCTTATTCAGTTTAGGATCGGTTTCTCTTATGAGAAACCAGCAGTAATCACCCATCATTGCGACGTCCCAGAATCCTTGATATCAATTTTCAATTAATTTCATTTGCTGATGAAACCTTTCGCCATGTTCATCACTTTCGTCGCCAAGATTTGCCGGAAAAAAGCTCAAATGTGAGTGCAGAAAGTGAATTTTTAACGACATATTTACGCCTGGAAAGAAAATATTAGTTAGGTAAACAAGTTATAGAATTTTGGGAAATTAATTTTAATAGGCCTTTAATATGTACCCATTTTCGCTATATTATTATTTAAGTCATTCACTATCTGCTCGTAGTTAGGGCTTTTGTGTCTACCGAGAAAAGAGGCAACGACCTTTTCAAAGGATTCCCACGCTGCTGCCTCAACTGATGAGAGTAGTCCTTTGAATTGATTATTGTTGATCAACTTTTTTATTTGTGGTCCGACAAAAATACCTTCCTTTATCTTGGCTTGAGAAATATCTGGAAAAATTGTTTTCAAATAGTCGAATGCTTCGCCTTCTTTGTCCAAAGCCTTAACAAAGTTTTTAATGAGACCGAGCTTGATGTGTAAGGGTGGAAATATGATTTTCTCTTTCTTGACAAGAGGGGTGTATTTGATGTTATCCACACCAACGGTAAACTCGACTCTTTCCGGCCAATCCTTTCTGACGTAGTGGTAGTTACGAGCTCGGCTATCCCACTTGCAGAGGAAGCTGCAGCGCTTGGTGTAGCCACTTTGTAGACCGCATAGCATTGCAACGACTTTGAGATCAGAACATATTTTCCAATCATGCTCTTCATATTTGATAAATTTGAGTAGTTTTTGCATTTCCTCGTAGGATTCCTTTGCATTTACTGCATGTGCGATCGAGATAGAAGGTGTTTTGTTACCAATATAGTATAGCCTTCAAACTCAGTTTATTGCTGTCTATGAACAATCGCCACTCTTTTGAATCATATATTTGACCTAACTCTTTGAATAAACCAGCAATGTCGTTGCAGTAGCATATACTGTCTTTCTTGGTATAGTGTTTGGAAAATGGTTCGTGACGAGTTCTACAATATATCAACTTAACATCGGATGATACAAATTTAAATTGTTGCATACGAGAAGTGTGGATCTCGGACTTTTCCTTGGATAGTTCCAAATCTCTTATCCAATCATTAAGTTGTGCTTGGGACAGAACGTTTCTCTCGTTTCCCATGCGAAATTCAGTACAACTTGATTCCCCGCACTCAGATATTACTGTTGACAATGGAACTGGATCCGCAACTGCCGTTGAATGTAGTACTGGTAATGTCACTGTAGGTACGCTGGCATAGGTTACTCTTCTTGATCTTCCAATGCTAAGTACTTTTGTTTGACAAATATAACACTCTATTGAATGGCAAGTAGGTTCTCTCCATATCATTGGTATATCAAATTTTATTTGTTGTCCTGATTCCGACTGAATCAATTCTACTCGACACAATGTACACAAAGTGTTCGGTGTCCATGGTTTTTCAGCATTCTTAGGCTCAATGCCAAAATACTTGGAGTATAAAGTTTTGATATGATCTGAGAACACTCGTCGTCGCCTTATGATAGTATATTGGCCACACATGAAACAGAACATATCTGGATCGTTATTACACTCAAATTCTCGCGTTCTTTTACTCATTTTATTTATTTTTTTTTAATAAATCACGGTTTTGTAATTTGACTTATTAACTGAACTATCTCCGGCGAGCCTTGCAGATGTTATGAAGTTTAAGGGCGCATTAACTCATATTTATACTCGGAACAAGAATAAAATTGAAAAAATCAAATTTTACCTAGACAGAAAAGTTTCTTTTTATACGAAGCCGTGAAAAGAAAATACTACCTGCTTTATATGTAGGCTTTAAAAATTTTCTGTGTCTTATAATTTTGAAAATCTACCTGCATACTTACCCATAAGTGACGGAAATACATGTTTATAACTACATGCCTACAGCAGGTTTCGAACCCAACCACTCTTCCTTTCGATGCAACCACTCTACCTACTATAAAACAATTCGAGTATTAAAAGTACTATTTGATTTATTTAAAGAAAAAGTATTATCATTGCTATGGTGTTATTCGTTTATCCGGATAATATCCCATTTGCACTTTATACCTTTTATATATGTATGTATACATACATTGAAGTTGCGCAACCTGGGTATTTTTATTTGATCGCTTATAACTTACGTAGTTTTGCATCGATTTTCTTCGATGATAGCTTATCTTTTTTCTAATTAAACAGAGCTCTATGTAAATAAAAAATATTTGGAAAAAAAGTTGTGGTTTTGGAATGCTGCCCTCGCAAAAAGTAATTTTTTTCATATTTTTTCATAAAAAAAAACAAAAATCTGAAATGATGAGCTAATATCTCGAAAACTATATGGTTGAGCAAAAAACAACGTATGATGAATTTATAGCAAATTTTATCGTCTTTCCGATTATGTAAACTTAACCCGTTCGTGAGATATACGTAATTAAATGGAGCCATCTTTTTGGTTTTTTCGAATAACGGTAAATTGCAAATATCTCAAAAACGGTACCATAGAATCAAAAATGAACTCGAGTTTCGAAATCAGGGGGTGGTTTTACATACGAATTTCATAACGGCGTCTCTGTTAATTTTGGCCGTCGACCAGTGTAATCAAAGAGTTAGGTTCGGACAAAATTTTGCAAACGAAAAATCAAAATTGAAGCAAGATCATACAAGTAATAATTTACGCTTTCCTCGGCGAACAAATTCCCCACAATACGTTAATACTAAACCTAAACCCATGGACGTAGATCCATCCACTTCTAGAATGTTTAATTGAAACTATAATTACAGAGGTCAACAAAATACAAATTTACAAAATATTAAGCCAGTAGCGGCTAACGTAAATACAAATTCAAACGGTTTTCAAGCTCAATGTACACATGGAGTAAAGCGCACAAGGGATAGCAATAATAGTTTCCGGCCGCAAGAAAAAAATCAAAGGGTAAAAAATCTAAATGAGGATTATTTTTTAGAAGAAGAGGGGACGTCCTCCCCTACATCACAGTCCGAGATGACAGAATAAATAAAAAATTGAAACCTCTTGTCGATACAGGAGCCACTTCCTGCTACATAAAGCAAGGAGTATAAGATAGAAATGAATTAGCCATTTACAAAAGGGGTAAAACGGTAAATGGTTTTTCAATAATAAAATATTATCATGTAATTCGTTTGTTTGGAGTGGAACAGGTTTTCTATGAGATAGATAACTTGGAATCAGATTTGCTCCTGGGATATAATTTTTTGAAAAAAATGGAAGCGCATATTGACTTGCGCAAAGGAAAAATAAATTATAAAAATATAGATGATAAAGATAATGTGAAAAGAAGCATTAATATTAACTTTAGTAATGATAGTGTTGCAAATCTAAACCCCTTGGGACAAGAAAGTCCTATGGGTCCCGCCGAAGTTAATACCGGAAAAACAAAAAAAGAAAGTGAAACAAAAAAGATTAAAAATTCCTAAGGCGCCCGCCGAAGTTAATTCCGGCAAAACCAAATTAAAAAATCTTAAAAAGGCAAAAACGCCTAACATATGTGAAGAATTAAACCCCTTGGGACAAAATATGCCTAAGGCGCCCGCCGAAGTAATTACCGGCAATAAGATAGAAAAATGTGTAACAAATAGTGAAATATTAAACCCCTTGGGATGCGAAAATCCTAAGGCGCCAGCCGTAGAAAATACCGGCAAATTAAAAATAAATTCGAAAATCAAAATTTGAACAAGGTACAAAGGCCTTTTAGAAATTCAAAAAATGAAATAAATCCTAAAAAGGATATGCAAAATATTGTGGAACAAAAAGTTTCTACAAAGCCAGCCGATGATTTTACCGCCAACATTATATTAAACAAATATTTTATTTCGTTAGGACAAAAGGATCCTAAATTATAAAAAGAGGAATTTATGGGAAATTCATTTGATAATTGTTCTATAATAACTGAAAAAGATTCAGAAATAGCTGCAGTGCTCAGTGATAGGAATAATGACAATGAAGAATTGTCAAATTTTAAAAAATATGTGAGAAATAAAAATAGTGAAGAAAATTTTGAAACATTGAAGAGTGAAAGTCAAGATGAGAACCTTTCGGAATTCAAAACCCAGATAAAAGAAAAAATTGCTAAAATACATTCAAGAATAAATACAAGCTTTCCGTTTATGACCAACGTAAGGGCAGAAATAAGAACCAAAAATATTGAACCCATATGGAGTAGGCAATACCCATATCCTTTGTCAGTAAATTCATTCGTTAATAAAGAAATTAATAAAATGTTGAATGAAAACATAATAAGAGCTAGTAAAAGCCCATATAATTCACCGATTTGGGTTGTACCCAAAAAAGGAACAAATGATGATGGCTCACCCAAACTTAGAATGGTCATCGATTATAAAAAGATTAATGAACATACCATTTCTGATCGTTATCCAATTCCGGATACTAACATAATTTTATCAAATTTAGGTAAATCAAAATATTTCTCAAGGATTGATTTGGAATCAGGTTTTTCATCAAATATTAAATGTCGGAAAATGACATAGAAAAAACCGCTTTCTCCGTAAATAATGGAAAATATGAATTTTTGCGAATGCCATTCGGTCTGAAAAATGCACCTAGAATTTTTTCAAAGAGCAATGGATGATATATTGCGTGAACATATAGTAAAGATTTGCCATGTTTACATGGATGACATAATTATTTTTTTCAGAAAATATAACACAACATTTGCGAGATTTAGAAATAGTGGCGGAAGTTTTGAGAAAAGCAAATATGAAAATTTCACTTGAAAAATCAAAGTTTTTTGAAAAGGAAATAGAGTTTTTAGGATATATGATAGCACAGAATGTTATTAAAACAGACCCCAACAAAATAAGATTGATTTTAAATTACCCGATACCTGAAAATTTACGAGAACTAAGAGGATTTTTTGGAATTGCAGGATATTATCGCAAGTTTGTTAAAGATTTTGCAACAATAGCGAAACCATTGAGTAGATATTTATCCGGAGAAAATGGAAGAGTTTCCAGAAATAAGTCGAAAAAGTTTGAAATAAATTTGGATCAAAATGCGATTCAAGCATTTAATAAATTAAAAAAACATTTGGCGTCAGAAATGGAATTGACGCAACCGGATTATTCAAAACGTTTTTGTTTTTACTACCGATGCCTCTAATGTAGCAATAGGCGCTGTGCTCTCACAGCAGGGTAGACCAATCACTTTTATTTCAAAAACTCTTAATAAAACAGAAAGAAATTACGCAGCAAATGAAAAAGAATTATTTGCCATTGTCTGGGCACTAAAGACTCTTAGAAATTATTTATATGGTGTCACCAATCTGGAAATTCATACTGATCATCAACAATTGACATTTGCTTTGTCACCTCGTAACCCTAATCCGAAAATGAAAAGATGGCACGCATTTATAGAGGAGTTTGCTCCAAAATTTATATATAGGCCTGGTGGAACCAATGTTGTAGCAGACGCATTGTCGCGTCTTGAATTAAACAATATGTCCGATGATCCACAGGATTCGCAGAGTAACGAATCAAAACATTCCGCACAAAGCAGTGAGAATTAGAATTCAAGAAAAAAAAAACCTGTTAACCAATTTAAACAACAGATAATTTTGTGTAAAAACAGATTCACAATTCATGAATTGATTGAAAATTTTGGAAATAAAAGGCATTTAATAGAATATGATACAGTGGAAAATTTGCTAACCATTTTAAAAGAATTTATTCAACCAAAATTGGTAACCGCAATTCACTGTACAATAGAGGATTTATATGAAATCCAAGAACCCTTAAAACAAACCTTTCAAAACATATTTGTTTATACAAGTCTTTTTCCGATGGATATTATTAATAGGGAAGATCGGTCTGGAATAATTGAACAAACTCATAATAGAGCTCATCGTAACTTTAATGAAAACATAAAACAAATAGAAAAATTGTACTATTGGCCAGAAATGAGAAAAAGGATGAAAGAATACATTCGTAATTGCACAATATGTAATAAAAATAAATATTATCGTCATCCAAAAAGAATACCAATAGGCAAAACTCCAATTCCAGAAGCAGAAGGAGAACAGCTTCACTTAGATATTTTTTAAGCGCAGAAGTTGAAATTCATCACATGCGTAGATGCTTATTCAAAATTTTTAGTAATGAAACATATAGAAGACAAATCTAATACTGAGGAAAAGGTTTTGGAATTACTGTAAACTTTTAGAGATGTTAAACGAATAACTTTGGATAATGAACCAAGTTTCACAACGCCAACATTTAAATCTCTGATGCAACGATTAAATATCGAAATTTTTTTTGTGATCCCCGACACAGTATAACCAATGGGCAAATAGAAAGGGTTCATTCGACAATAATAGAAATAGCTAGATGTATAAAAAAAGAATACAATATAGTTAGTGATTTAGAAACAATTATTAGAGCGGCACAACAGTACAATATAACGATACATTCAGTAACTAATTTTAAACCAAACGAGGTTCTCTATAACAAGGTGAATCATGAAAATTTACCAATAAAACTTAGACAGGCACAGGATAAAATGTTAGCAACTCATAATAAAAATAGATTTGAAAAACAATATTGCCCAGGAAAAAATTATAGGAGAAAGAAATATGTTAATGCCTAGATATAAAAAACAGCAGGTTAAGGAAAATTTAGAAAATAAAATAATAATTAACAATAGAGATAGAATCATACATAAGGATAATATAAAATCATAATTATTCGTAGATATTCAAAATGATATTGTTCATGATTGCTCAATAGTCGCCGACATCGTGGATTATACCCGACAAAATTACGTACTAATTGAGAATGGAGACGTTTCCATATATGAAGATTATGGAGATATTTTTCACATTACAAATTTAACATATTTAGAGGAAATCATAAATGAAGAAAAAGGAGATTTTGTTAATCATCCAATTCCATATGATGACAACAATAAAATTAACAGCTTAGACGCTGAATCAGAAATTTTAATAATTAAAACTTTGTAAGGACAACTTATACCAAATTCCTTTAGGCAGAAAAGTGGAATAAATGAGTTGGGGATAATTTGGAAATGGATAGCGGGAACTCCAGATCATGATGATTTTGTAAAAATTTATGACAAATTAAATTAATTAGTCGAAAATAATAATAAGCAATTTACTACAAATTCAGAAACGTTTAAGGTAATCACAGAATTAACAAATACAGTAAATAAAATGAAAGGAGACACATTTGCTAGAGCGTTAAAAATTAAAAGATATCAGTACATTAAGCAAGAACTTAAAAATTTAATAAATACCATCACTTTCGGGAAAATAGGAATTTTAAGCCCAGTGATCATTCACTTAAATGAATTAAAAAAACATAACAAACCATCAACATGGTTTAATGTCAATTACAGATTTAATGGATATATCTGAATTCAAAATAGTTCAAAAAACAGATATAATTGTATTATATATAAAATATCCAAATATAAAATTTACTTGTAAATATTATGAAGCTTGAGCTATAGCACAGATAGATGCTTATAATAGACAAAAATTTAATAAATTGTAATAATGAATTTTTTAATGTACAGGATTGTAAAATGGAAATTACAAATACTTATTGTAAATTAAATAAAAAAGCCACATGTTTATCACAACTTTTAAATGAAAAACAAGGAAAATGTAAAAAAATTAAAGAACGAAATAATAAAATTAAAATAATTAAACAGGGAGTTATTTTAGTTTCAAGAGAAAATTATGTTCATAATCAAAATTTAATAGGAACATACTTAATTACTTTCGAAAATCAAACAATAATTAATAACAAAACTTATGTAAATGTTGAAACAAAAATATGGAATTATTTAAAACATATTAATGTAAATAATTTTGAAATTTTAGAATATATTGAATCAACAATGAACAAGTAAAATTTGAAAATATAAATCTTTTAAATAAGCGAAATGAAGATATCAAAAAACATTCATTTTTGTGTATATTTTTGTGGCTTTTTGCATGATTTTGATAATTTACTTATGCGGAAAGTTACTAAAATCAGCTAAAATTAAAAAGCAAAACGTAGATTCAGAATTGCAGAAAATCACTTATAATGTCATTTTGGACAAAATAAATAATTTAACTGAATCCGGGACGATTCATCTTAGAGAGGGGGGAGCTACCGGCAGCCTCCACACACAAACCTTACCATAACTGTAAACAAAATTGATCTTTCCAATCAATTCATGCTGCGAACTGAAATCGCTTCTTAAGTAAGCACAAGCTCGCCTCTTTGTTATTGCAGCTGCAAATGGTAAACAATTTTATCTTGAATCAATGATTCAAGCTACCCAAAAATAGTTTTATGATTCATATTTGTTATTGTAAGAATACAAAGTATCCTGATTTGTTTACTTGGTCGAATACTGGCGCATCGATTCAGATGTAGCTTAACTAGAGTCTTGATGGAATTTTCCATCAAATAGAAATTGATATCTTTATTTCAAGGCCAAGGTATTTCACAATATGATGAAATTAGAATGTAATCCTATAAATAAGAGCAAAATGCAAATAAAGTTTTAACTTTTTGAGTAACCGTCAACATACTTGAATAAACTCGGCCTCAAGGCCTAAAATAAAAAGTATTTTTTTAAAAGGTTGAGCCAAAGGCCACAACCTTAATTTGTATGCTTAAGGTAGATATGCATGTAAGTATGTATGCTTAAATGTAAATATGTATGTAAGAATATGTTAAGAATAACTTAATATAGGTAGGTAGGTTGAACTGGCCGGTCCATGAGGACCTCACATAGACTGATTGAGTCCGTAGTGTTACCAGAAGTTTGTTTTAACGACCAAACTGAAAAACCCTATCAAAAACCAGGACCTATGTTATAAAATAACTCCGTCCTCTTGGCAAATACTAGAAGCTTCCTAGGACTTAAGCCACTTGCTGCTTCTAGATCTGACAGCTGTATCACTCCTAATAGCTGGAGTCTTAGCCTGGCAAGTGCAGGGCACGAGCACAGAACGTGCTCGATCGTTTCCTCCTCCAACCCGCACTTCCTACACCTGCTATCACTGACCAAGCCTAATTTAAAGGCATGTGACGCCAGAAGGCAGTGTCCAGTCAGAATACCCGTCATGAGTCTACAGTCCTCTCTTTTTAATGATAGAAGCAACTGCGTTAGTCTAAGGTTGTAAGACCTACACATAATCTTCGACACTTTACAGCCCCGCGCTTGAACCCACGCCTTTTCTGCTTGATCGATCATGTGCACCTCTCGCATTCGCTTAATCTCGCCCAATCTAATTGGGACGTCTACGGAGCAAGCTTCAAGGGATGCGCCCTTTTTAGCTAATTTGTCCGCTTTTTCATTCCCATCTATTCCCATATGCCCTGGTACCCAATATAGATGTATGCTTCTCCCTGTCCCGATTCTCTCCAGAGACTGCTTACACTCTAACACGCATTTAGATGATGTGCTATGCGAGATTATTGCGTTAATTGCTGCTTGACTGTCAATATAAAAGTTAACACGGCTGCAGCTTAAGCTATTCTCTTCCAGGGTTTCTACTGCTTTGGTTACGGCTAATATTTCCGCTTGGAAAACGCTACAGTAATCCGGCAGCCTGTAGGATCTGCTTAATTCCGGATCAGCGCAGTATACCGCAGACCCTACTCCTTCCACTATTTTGGAACCATCGGTGTACACATGTATCGCCTCGTCCGCCATTTGCGCACACTTGCGCCAACCGTCCACCTCTATTGTGGCCTTAAGATCTCCCTCAAAGTGCAGGTAGGGAATCATGTAGTCTGTTCGTCTTGTGACTGAGGACGCTATACTACTATGGCCATATGGTCGGCGCTCAAGCTGCCCCGAAGCATCGAGCCTGGTTGCGGTCGTTAACGCTTTGGTCTTTGCTACCAGGTCTACAGGTGGAATGTGCAGAATGGCATACAGTGCAGCCGTCAGGGTTGTTTTCAGGGCTCCCGTAATGCAAAGCATCGATAGTCTGCATACCCCCTCTAATTTTTTGAGGTATGTTGTTTTTTGTGTGGCTTTCCACCAAACAAGAACTCCATAGTATAGAATAGGGCTTACAATCGCTGTAAAAACCCAATGAGAAAGAGAGGGCGATAGGCCCCACGTACACCCCAGCATTCTTTTACATGCATAGAGTGCCGTTGAGGCCTTCTTGACCCTCTCCTCCAAGTTGAGCTTCCATGACAGCTTACTGTCTAGGATGATTCCTCGATATTTTGTGCAAGGTTTCTCCTGTAAGGTCACCGCTCCTAACTTAGGCCTGGTCCAATTTGGGACTTTGTACCTCTTTGTAAACAAGACCATATCCGTCTTCTCCGCATTGACTTTCAGCCCGACATTAGATACCCAGGTATGAATATCCCGAAGCGCCCGATCCATCAAAGAACTAATCGTTGGAAGGCATTTTCCACTTATGACAATTGCAACGTCATCTGCGTAAGCCGTAAGTTTTACGGGTCCCTCATCGAATTGCCTGAGCAGTTGGTTGATGACCAGTGTCCACAGCAGAGGTGATAGCACCCCTCCCTGCGGCGTGCCCCTGTCCACTGATTTCGTGGCCTCGTACAATCCCCATTGTGATATAATCTTTCTGCAATTTAGCATGCAGCCGATCCTTCTGATTAAGGCAGGATGTACTTTAATGTAATTAAGACCATCCATAATCGCCCATTTTGCAACATTATTGAAAGCCCCGGCAATGTCCAAGAAGACTCCTAGAGCAACAAACTTAATATAAATAAGCTGAAATATTTTAATAAAGACATTCGGAATTCACTCATCAACGTCTCAACTCTTTTTATTACCTTTTAACCTTTTATACTATCGCCTAGCTGTAATTCCGGTAATGTCTTTGCATTGCGATCAAAATAATCTTTGTGTATTTCCTTTTTTTTATCCTTTCCCCTATCTCTGATTCATGTATTGAGTTTCGGAACAAAAGCAGTGTTGGGAGTTTTGTTTTTATCAATCTCCCGAAGAATAACTAAGTTGGAGCTATCTGCAAATCTGCCACTGGGGTGTTATTATATTCTAGAATACGATATTGAAAGTTGTCCTTTTCATTGACTTCAAAACACCGTTTCAACAAACCCTTAGCAATTGCTTCCCCTTTCTGCGCTAATCCATTGCTTTGTGGGTATCTAGGACTTGAAAACTTTACCAAAATATTAGCATCATTAAAGAAGTTTTCCATTTCTAGCTAATTAAATGGGTTGTTGTCGCAGCGGATTGTTGTGGGATATCCTACTTTCGTGAAATTTTTTTTTCAACGTGTCGATTACGCAGCCAGCAGTTTTATGTGCAAGATTTTCCGACAACACAAGGTTAGAGTATGCGTCGATCAGGGAGATATAATATCTGCCCGCATATTCAAAAATATCAATTCATATTATTTGAAAAGGATATTCAGGGACGTCGTCTTGCCTCAATGGCTCTTTTGCATTATTATGTCTGAAAGTTTCACACACAACACATCCCAGGATTAGTTCTTTAATCTGTTCAGTCATGTTTGGCCAAAAATACAATGATCTGGCTTTGGTAACGTTTCTTCTATTCAGAGGTGTGGCCTGTGCAACCACCTGCATACAACTGGTTTTAGCGAGGTTGGAATTATTAGTCTATGATTTTTAAGCAACATTCTATTTTCGTAGCGGATTTCAGACTTGTATTTGTGAAACTTTTTGCTTAGGTCATTCAATTGGCGATAACTGGGCCATCCCTGTTCCACGTATTGACATATTTTCTTATAATCCTCATCCTCTATATGCTTGCAATATAAATCATAATTAGATTTCGATATGCAAACTTTCCTTGACAGCGTATGAATAACTCCCTTAAGCTAGGCAATTTCAGCCGAGAAAGGCAATCAGCAACCAACATTTGCTTACCGGGAATATAAACTACCTCCATCTTTGGTTATTTGAGCAAAAACATGAAAATAGCCTGCAGCCTAGGCGTCACTTCATCAATTTTTTTCTTCAGAAGGGATTCGAGCGGCTTATGATCACTCTGTACTAAAAATTCACGACCGTGGAGATAATAATGAAACTTAATGCAGGAAAATACTATAGCTAGCAACTCTTTCTCTATTTATGCCCATTTCTGTTCTGATTTACTGAGAGTTCTAGATGCATAAGCTACAGGATGTCCCTCTTGAAGTAAAACGCAAACCAAATCATCTTTTGATACATCTATCTGCACCACTACCGGTTTTTTCTTGTCATATATAACTAGTACTGGGTCAGATGTAAGATATTAATGAGATTTTGAAATTCATCTTCATGAGCATCAGTCCACTAAACTTAGCGTTGTTATGCGTTAGTTCGCGTAACTTTGCCGATTGTTTTGATAAGTGCGGAATATATGCCGCCAGAAACTTAAGCATACCCAAAAATCGCATAATATCGCATTTATTTTCTGGATTTTTCAGCTTGATTATAGCTTCGCGATATTTGTCAATTGGTTTAATTGTACCTTTTGACACTACACGACCCATGAATTTCATTTCCGTTTGACGATATTGAATTTTATCTGGATTGAATCTTATACCTTTCTCAATTGCTCGCTTCAAGACTGAGAATCTCGCCATGCAGATACAGAGTTTCCGCCACGATTGCCATATCATCAAAATATATTATGACACCGGGAATATCGCCGAAATGTTTGACCATTTCTTTTTGAAACATTTCTGGCGAATAATTTAAGCCAAAGGTTAAATTTGAGCTTGGTTCATCCAACTCCATTTGCCAAAACCGACTACTGAGATCGAGTACAGTAAATATACATTTGTTTGCTAATTGACTAGTTACATCATCGAAAGTCGGGATGAGAAAATGCTCTCGTTTTATCCACTTATTTAATAGCTGTGGATCCAGACACACTCGAATGTCATTTTTCTTTTCCACTAACTCTACATGATGTACCCAGTCCGTATGGTGATTGACTAGAGTGATAACTTTATTCCTCACCATCTCCTCAATTTTGCATTTAAAACGCTCTAACAAACTTAATGGTATTCTTTTCTTATAATGCAGACAAGGTATAGACCCCTCCTTTAGTGTTATTGAAACAGTTCCTGGAAATTTACGTAATCCACTGAAAACAGTACTATATTGCTTATTAAAATCACTATTACTTTTTGGAAACGGTGTCGTTTTAGACTGTATAGTATTGATATCCATCCGTTTTATGATCTTAAAGTTCACACTAGTCTCCAACCCTAAAATTGGTACGCTCGCATTATCTACAACAACAAACTCTGCCTCTTGTTCCATATTCAAGTCAGGATCAGTGCATTTTAATATTACTTTGCCAAGAGTTTTTATTTTATTCCCACTATAATCGTACAAGGCCCTCACTAAGGTAGGCACCTTGTCGTTGGTGTGAGGGCTTAGCCGAACTCCATAGCGCCCGACTATGAAGCGGAGCTGTTTAGGACTGACATCTACGCCGTTTCGTCTCATAGGAGGGCGGCGGGATGTCTGTGACCAAGAACTGCCAATCCCCTAATCCACGGTGTTATGCGGACCGTGCCTATTGGACGATTTGCACCCAGGGGATAAATTCGGCTGTATTCGAACAAAGCCTTCCCGATACCGGGCCACCTCGGGAAGTATTAATGGCCTTACCACAGTAAGGGGCGCTGCTGTGGCGGACGATTCTTTTCCCGTATATAATACTGGACTGCTGAGCCCGCCTTGTAGGGCAGGTGGTCATACGACCACGATGAACGACTCATTACCTGATTGTAATAAGGACGATGTAAAGAGGAGGACTGAGTTGCAATCCAAGGACGACAAATAGGAATTAAGCGATGTGTCGGACTAGGGGAGCGAGAGTAGTGCTGATTCAATGAACTCCGTGTTCGGGAAGCACACAAATGAAAACGGAGTAGAAGAGTGGAGAAGGGTACGGAGCAGATGAAGTAAAAGAGCTCTCTCGCAGTACCGTGCAGCACTAAGAATTGTACAACGCTTTGGATCAGTGGTCGACCCAACAGAAGTGGAGATCGAGCGCTTTGGGCCCATGAAGCGGTAGAAGTAGGTCGAAGGTAGTTCAAAAGGTTTGCTGCGAGAAACCATCGGTTCTGCAACCGGTAAGAGGAAGAAGAAGCGTCGAATGGCAGAATGAAGAGGCAACGTTCGGCGAAAGACGACAAGCCTGCTTTCAGGAGGCAGAAATGACCCAGTCCTAGAGCCGCGAGGCAGGGCCGTCGCATAGACAAGACAAGTAGACCCAAAGCTGTAAGACAGATCGGCTCCAATAGCGAGGTAGCAACTACCTCGAAAGCTGCGAGTCAGAGGGTAGTTCCAATTACGGAAGTAGGAGATAAGCCAAAGGGAGATAACGCTAAGACTCCGGCTTTCCCGGAGGCGCTAAAGGGAGTTAACGCTAAGACTCCGGCTTTCTCGGAGGTGACAAAGGGAGATAACACTAAGACTCCTGCTTTTCCCGAGAAGATGAGTGATGTGGCAAAGCAGTCACTGACTGTGGGGCTGGTTGATCGTAGCAGTCCTTTCGTACAAATGACTACTGAAAGGTGGAGATCTGTGGAAAGGGAGCTTATTAGCTTAATGCTTAAGATGATGCGGGAACAAGCAAGTAAGCCCCTTCCAACCTTTGATTCGGGGGGATGGTATAATGGTGTGAAGATGATAGCGTGCGACAACATCGCAAGCTTGCGGTGGCTGGAGGAAGAGGTTCCAAACCTCCAAAGGCAAGGCACGAACGCGCGATTTGAGGTGGTGGATAAAGCGCAAATCCCCACGGTACCAAAAGTTAAGGTATGGATACCATGCGTGACGAATTCGGAGGATACACTGCGACTTCTGCAGAATCAGAATCCGAACATACCGACACAGGATTGGAAGGTACTTACTGTATCTCGGCCTACCGAGGATGGTCAGTTCTACATCTTCCAAATAAACAAGCAGGCAGAGTGCATTTTGTACACGCGGCTTGGAAAAATGTCCTTTGGCACTGGCAAAATTTTCATGCGACTCAGGAAAAGAAGTCCAGAGGATAAAAACCCTAACACGCTAGAGGTGGGCGAAGTCGAAAAGGACCTCAAGCCTAAGGGAACAAAGACAGGTGGAGGTCCCCGAAGCCACCACGAATGTGCTAGAAGAGGACCAACCGCCAAATGGTGCTGTGACTCGCACAGAGGAACACCCAGCACAACAGTCACGAGAGGCTGAAGGGGGCCTCAAATACTCTAAACAAAAAGGGCAAGGGAAGGACGATGACGTCAATACGAAGGTACTGGAGGGGGACAAACAGCCCAATGGTGCTGCGAGTCCTACAGATAAATCTCCAACACAGTAAAGTGGCGTCAAGCGAACTCCTCCTAACCCTTGAGGAGGGTTCGTTTGACGTGGCGCTGATCTAGGAGCCGTGGCTCTCATCGGGAGGAAAGGTTTCTGGACTTATCGCGCGCGGGTTTGGGGTTGACTGCGCGCAAACGGAAAGACGGGTGCGAGCTGTAGTAATGGTAAGGAAACAGCTGCATTCATATGTGCTGCCTAATTACACCACTGAGGATCTCGTAGCGGTGGCCGTTGAGCAAAAGAATAAGCAGGCATTCATCCTGGTGTCCTGCTACATGGCCCATGCTGCGGAGGTTCCACCGATGGAGTGCAAAAGGCTAGTACAGGAGGAAGGGCGCAAAGGTCGGTTGGTCATAGGCGCAGATGCAAATGCGCACCACAATGCGTGGGGAAGAGCAGATACAAACGAGAGAGGCGAATCTCTGTTTTGTTACATCCTGCAAACCAATTTGCAGATAGCCAACAGGGGAAATGTCCCTACATACATTGGTCCAACATCAAGCAATGTTCTGGATATTACATTGAGCTCCGAGCGTGATATATCAAGGTATGATTCGATGGTTCTTGATAGACCATCCTTCTCCGACCATGCGTATATCAGCTTCAACATCTCCCTAAAGAGGGTAGAGAAGGGAGGAAACTTTAGAAACGCTATATCAACGAACCGGTCTAAATTCCAGAAACATGTTAAAACAAAACTGGGACAACCCAAAGAGGTTGCTAATGTAGAGGAACTGGAGGATTCGAATTAATTCCTAACAAGGAGGCTTATGACTGCGTATAACAAAGCTTGCCCTCTAAGAAGATTCAGAGGAAAAGCAAAGCCGTCATGGTGGAGTAATGAGCTGAGTCTTCTAAGAAGAAATGTAAAAGAAATGTTTAAGCTCGCAAAGACCGCCGAAAGCGAAGCGTGTCGGGACGAGTACAGAGATCTACTGAGGATCTACAAGCTTAAAATTACCAGGGCGAGGAGAATCTCATGGAAAAGTTTCTGTACGGACAAAGAGTGCTCCAGCGGAGCAGCACGGTTGAAAAAAGTCCTAGCAAGGAGAAACATAGTCCAGGGACTAATAAAGAAAGAGAACGGGGAATGGTCACGTAATAGTGAGGAATCCCTTGAGGTGCTTCTCGACACACATCTCCCATCGGGAGATGGTTTAGAAAAGCCAGCAGACATCACTCACACTTCGATCACGGAGCGAGTAGTGCTGGGCTTGGTGAACGATACCAAGATCGAGTGCGCAGTGAAGACGTTTTCTAAGTTTAAATCGCCGGGCCCAGCTGGTATATTCCCGGCCATGCTACAAGTCTCAAGTAGGACGGTCGTGGAATGGCTTAAAATAATATTCGATGGGTGCATAAGACTGAATCATGTACCGCACTCTTGGAGAACTGCTCGTGTAGCTTTTCTACCAAAGGCGGGGAAGATCGGTCACGTGTATCCCAAAGACTATAGACGCATTAGCTTAACATCATTTCTGCTTAAACCCTTTGAAAGGCTGATAGATGTGTACATAAAATCCAACGTGGATGAAAAGCTGCTCTCCACAACACAGCATGCGTACACCAAAGCCAAATCGGTAGACACCGCATTGCATAGGGTGGTAATAAGCATAGAGAAATCCCTGGAATATAAGGAGTATGCTCTAGGAGTCTTCTTGGACATTGCCAGGGCTTTCAATAATGTTGCAAAATGGGCGATTATGGATGGTCTTAATTACATTAAAGTACATCCTGCCTTAATCAGATGGATCGTTGCATGTTAAATTGCAGAAAGATTACATCACAATGGGGATTGTACGAGGCCACGAAATCAGTGGACAGGGGCACGCCGCAGGGAGGGGTGCTATCACCTCTGCTGTGGACGCTGGTCATCAACCAACTGCTCAGACGATTCGATGAGGGACCCGTAAAACTTACGGCTTACGCAGATGACGCTGAAATTGTCATAAGTGGAAAGTGCCTTCCAACGATTAGTTCTTTGATGGATCGGGCGCTTCGGGATATTTATACCTGGGCATCTAATGTCGGGTTGAAAGTCAATGCGGAGAAGACGGATATAGTATTGTTTACAAAGAGATACAAGGTCCCAAATTGGACCAGACCTAAGTTAGGAGGGGCGACCTTACAGGGAAACCTTGCACAAAATATCTAGGAATCATCCTAGACAGTAAGCTGTCATGGAAGCTCAATGTGGAGGAGAGGGTGAAGAAGGCCTCAACAGCACTCTGTGCATGTAAAAGAATGGTGGGGTGTACGTGGGGCCTATCGCCTTCTCTTTCTCATTGGGTTTTTACAGTGATTGTAAGCCCTATTCTATACTATGGAGTTCTTATTTGGTGGAAAGCCACCCAAAAAACAACATACCTCAAAAAATTAGAGGGGGTATGCAGACTATCGGTGCTTAGCATTACGGGAGCCCTGAAAACAACACCGACGGCTGCACGTTGTGCCATTCTGCCCATTCCACCTGTAGACCTGATAGCAAAGAACAAAGCGTTAATGACCGCAACCAGGCTCGGTGATTCGGGGCAGCTTGAGCGCCGACCATGTGGCCATAGTAGTATAGCGTCATTAATCGCAAGACGAACATACTACATGATTCCCTATCTGCGCTTCGAGGGAGATCTTAAGGCCACAATAGAGGTGGACGTTTGGCGCAAGGGTGCGCAAATGGCGGACGAGTCGATACATGTGTACACCGATGGTTCCAAAGAAGTGGATGAAGTAGGGTCTGCGGTATACTGCGCTGATCCGGAAATAAGCAGATCCTACAGGCTACCGGATTACTGTAGCGTTTTCCAAGCGGAAATATTAGCCGTAACCAAAGCAGTAGAAACCCTGGAAGAGAATAGCTTAAGCTGCAACCGTGTTAACTTTTATATTGACAGTCAAGCAGCAATTAAGGCAATAATCTAGCATAGCAGAGCATCTAAATGCGTGTTAGAGTGTAATCAGTCTCTGGAAAGAATCGGGACAGGGAGAAGCATACATCTATATTGGGTGCCAGGGCATATGGGAATAGATGGGAATGAAAAAGCGGACGAACTAGCTAAAAAGGGCGCATCCCTTGAAGCTTGCTCCGTAGATGTCCCAATTAGATTGGGCGAGATTAAGCGAATGCGAGAGGTGCACATGATCGACCAAGCGGGAAAGGCGTGAGTTGAATCGCGGGGCTGTAAAGTGTCGAAGATTATGCCGAAGAATATCGCCGAAATGTTTGACCATTTCTTTTTGAAACATTTCTGGCGAATAATTTAAGCCAAAGGTTAAATTTGAGCTTGGTTCATCCAACTCCATTTGCCAAAACCGACTACTGAGATCGAGTACAGTAAATATACATTTGTTTGCTAATTGACTAGTTACATCATCGAAAGTCGGGATGAGAAAATGCTCTCGTTTTATCCACTTATTTAATAGCTGTGGATCCAGACACACTCGAATGTCATTTTTCTTTTCCACTAACTCTACATGATGTACCCAGTCCGTATGGTGATTGACTAGAGTGATAACTTTATTCCTCACCATCTCCTCAATTTTGCATTTAAAACGCTCTAACAAACTTAATGGTATTCTTTTCTTATAATGCAGACAAGGTATAGACCCCTCCTTTAGTGTTATTGAAACAGTTTCTGGAAATTTACGTAATCCACTGAAAACAGTACTATATTGCTTATTAAAATCACTATTACTTTTTGGAAACGGTGTCGTTTTAGACTGTATAGTATTGATATCCATCCGTTTTATGATCTTAAAGTTCACACTAGTCTCCAACCCTAAAATTGGTACGCTCGCATTATCTACAACAACAAACTCTGCCTCTTGTTCCATATTCAAGTCAGGATCAGTGCATTTTAATATTACTTTGCCAAGAGTTTTTATTTTATTCCCACTATAATCGTACAAGGCCCTCACTAAGGTAGGCACCTTGTCGTTGGTGTGAGGGCTTAGCCGAACTCCATAGCGCCCGACTATGAAGCGGAGCTGTTTAGGACTGACATCTACGCCGTTTCGTCTCATAGGAGGGCGGCGGGATGTCTGTGACCAAGAACTGCCAATCCCCTAATCCACGGTGTTATGCGGACCGTGCCTATTGGACGATTTGCACCCAGGGGATAAATTCGGCTGTATTCGAACAAAGCCTTCCCGATACCGGGCCACCTCGGGAAGTATTAATGGCCTTACCACAGTAAGGGGCGCTGCTGTGGCGGACGATTCTTTTCCCGTATATAATACTGGACTGCTGAGCCCGCCTTGTAGGGCAGGTGGTCATACGACCACGATGAACGACTCATTACCTGATTGTAATAAGGACGATGTAAAGAGGAGGACTGAGTTGCAATCCAAGGACGACAAATAGGAATTAAGCGATGTGTCGGACTAGGGGAGCGAGAGTAGTGCTGATTCAATGAACTCCGTGTTCGGGAAGCACACAAATGAAAACGGAGTAGAAGAGTGGAGAAGGGTACGGAGCAGATGAAGTAAAAGAGCTCTCTCGCAGTACCGTGCAGCACTAAGAATTGTACAACGCTTTGGATCAGTGGTCGACCCAACAGAAGTGGAGATCGAACGCTTTGGGCCCATGAAGCGGTAGAAGTAGGTCGAAGGTAGTTCAAAAGGTTTGCTGCGAGAAACCATCTTTTCTGCAACCGGTAAGAGGAAGAAGAAGCGTCGAATGGCAGAATGAAGAGGCAACGTTCGGCGAAAGACGACAAGCCTGCTTTCAGGAGGCAGAAATGACCCAGTCCTAGAGCCGCGAGGCAGGGCCGTCGCATAGACAAGACAAGTAGGCCCAAAGCTGTAAGACAGATCGGCTCCAATAGCGAGGTAGCAACTACCTCGAAAGCTGCGAGTCAGAGGGTAGTTCCAATTACGGAAGTAGGAGATAAGCCAAAGGGAGATAACGCTAAGACTCCGGCTTTCCCGGAGGCGCTAAAGGGAGTTAACGCTAAGACTCCGGCTTTCTCGGAGGTGACAAAGGGAGATAACACTAAGACTCCTGCTTTTCCCGAGAAGATGAGTGATGTGGCAAAGCAGTCACTGACTGTGGGGCTGGTTGATCGTAGCAGTCCTTTCGTACAAATGACTACTGAAAGGTGGAGATCTGTGGAAAGGGAGCTTATTAGCTTAATGCTTAAGATGATGCGGGAACAAGCAAGTAAGCCCCTTCCAACCTTTGATTCGGGGGGATGGTATAATGGTGTGAAGATGATAGCGTGCGACAACATCGCAAGCTTGCGGTGGCTGGAGGAAGAGGTTCCAAACCTCCAAAGGCAAGGCACGAACGCGCGATTTGAGGTGGTGGATAAAGCGCAAATCCCCACGGTACCAAAAGTTAAGGTATGGATACCATGCGTGACGAATTCGGAGGATACACTGCGACTTCTGCAGAATCAGAATCCGAACATACCGACACAGGATTGGAAGGTACTTACTGTATCTCGGCCTACCGAGGATGGTCAGTTCTACATCTTCCAAATAAACAAGCAGGCAGAGTGCATTTTGTACACGCGGCTTGGAAAAATGTCCTTTGGCACTGGCAAAATTTTCATGCGACTCAGGAAAAGAAGTCCAGAGGATAAAAACCCTAACACGCTAGAGGTGGGCGAAGTCGAAAAGGACCTCAAGCCTAAGGGAACAAAGACAGGTGGAGGTCCCCGAAGCCACCACGAATGTGCTAGAAGAGGACCAACCGCCAAATGGTGCTGTGACTCGCACAGAGGAACACCCAGCACAACAGTCACGAGAGGCTGAAGGGGGCCTCAAATACTCTAAACAAAAAGGGCAAGGGAAGGACGATGACGTCAATACGAAGGTACTGGAGGGGGACAAACAGCCCAATGGTGCTGCGAGTCCTACAGATAAATCTCCAACACAGTAAAGTGGCGTCAAGCGAACTCCTCCTAACCCTTGAGGAGGGTTCGTTTGACGTGGCGCTGATCTAGGAGCCGTGGCTCTCATCGGGAGGAAAGGTTTCTGGACTTATCGCGCGCGGGTTTGGGGTTGACTGCGCGCAAACGGAAAGACGGGTGCGAGCTGTAGTAATGGTAAGGAAACAGCTGCATTCATATGTGCTGCCTAATTACACCACTGAGGATCTCGTAGCGGTGGCCGTTGAGCAAAAGAATAAGCAGGCATTCATCCTGGTGTCCTGCTACATGGCCCATGCTGCGGAGGTTCCACCGATGGAGTGCAAAAGGCTAGTACAGGAGGAAGGGCGCAAAGGTCGGTTGGTCATAGGCGCAGATGCAAATGCGCACCACAATGCGTGGGGAAGAGCAGATACAAACGAGAGAGGCGAATCTCTGTTTTGTTACATCCTGCAAACCAATTTGCAGATAGCCAACAGGGGAAATGTCCCTACATACATTGGTCCAACATCAAGCAATGTTCTGGATATTACATTGAGCTCCGAGCGTGATATATCAAGGTATGATTCGATGGTTCTTGATAGACCATCCTTCTCCGACCATGCGTATATCAGCTTCAACATCCCCCTAAAGAGGGTAGAGAAGGGAGGAAACTTTAGAAACGCTAGATCAACGAACCGGTCTAAATTCCAGAAACATGTTAAAACAAAACTGGGACAACCCAAAGAGGTTGCTAATGTAGAGGAACTGGAGGATTCGAATTAATTCCTAACAAGGAGGCTTATGACTGCGTATAACAAAGCTTGCCCTCTAAGAAGATTCAGAGGAAAAGCAAAGCCGTCATGGTGGAGTAATGAGCTGAGTCTTCTAAGAAGAAATGTAAAAGAAATGTTTAAGCTCGCAAAGACCGCCGAAAGCGAAGCGTGTCGGGACGAGTACAGAGATCTACTGAGGATCTACAAGCTTAAAATTACCAGGGCGAGGAGAATCTCATGGAAAAGTTTCTGTACGGACAAAGAGTGCTCCAGCGGAGCAGCACGGTTGAAAAAAGTCCTAGCAAGGAGAAACATAGTCCAGGGACTAATAAAGAAAGAGAACGGGGAATGGTCACGTAATAGTGAGGAATCCCTTGAGGTGCTTCTCGACACACATCTCCCATCGGGAGATGGTTTAGAAAAGCCAGCAGACATCACTCACACTTCGATCACGGAGCGAGTAGTGCTGGGCTTGGTGAACGATACCAAGATCGAGTGCGCAGTGAAGACGTTTTCTAAGTTTAAATCGCCGGGCCCAGCTGGTATATTCCCGGCCATGCTACAAGTCTCAAGTAGGACGGTCGTGGAATGGCTTAAAATAATATTCGATGGGTGCATAAGACTGAATCATGTACCGCACTCTTGGAGAACTGCTCGTGTAGCTTTTCTACCAAAGGCGGGGAAGATCGGTCACGTGTATCCCAAAGACTATAGACGCATTAGCTTAACATCATTTCTGCTTAAAACCTTTTAAAGGCTGATAGATGTGTACATAAAATCCAACGTGGATGAAAAGCTGCTCTCCACAACACAGCATGCGTACACCAAAGCCAAATCGGTAGACACCGCATTGCATAGGGTGGTAATAAGCATAGAGAAATCTCTGGAATATAAGGAGTATGCTCTAGGAGTCTTCTTGGACATTGCCAGGGCTTTCAATAATGTTGCAAAATGGGCGATTATGGATGGTCTTAATTACATTAAAGTACATCCTGCCTTAATCAGATGGATCGTTGCATGTTAAATTGCAGAAAGATTACATCACAATGGGGATTGTACGAGGCCACGAAATCAGTGGACAGGGGCACGCCGCAGGGAGGGGTGCTATCACCTCTGCTGTGGACGCTGGTCATCAACCAACTGCTCAGACGATTCGATGAGGGACCCGTAAAACTTACGGCTTACGCAGATGACGCTGAAATTGTCATAAGTGGAAAGTGCCTTCCAACGATTAGTTCTTTGATGGATCGGGCGCTTCGGGATATTTATACCTGGGCATCTAATGTCGGGTTGAAAGTCAATGCGGAGAAGACGGATATAGTATTGTTTACAAAGAGATACAAGGTCCCAAATTGGACCAGACCTAAGTTAGGAGGGGCGACCTTACAGGGAAACCTTGCACAAAATATCTAGGAATCATCCTAGACAGTAAGCTGTCATGGAAGCTCAACGTGGAGGAGAGGGTGAAGAAGGCCTCAACAGCACTCTGTGCATGTAAAAGAATGGTGGGGTGTACGTGGGGCCTATCGCCTTCTCTTTCTCATTGGGTTTTTACAGTGATTGTAAGCCCTATTCTATACTATGGAGTTCTTATTTGGTGGAAAGCCACCCAAAAAACAACATACCTCAAAAAATTAGAGGGGGTATGCAGACTATCGATGCTTAGCATTACGGGAGCCCTGAAAACAACACCGACGGCTGCACGTTGTGCCATTCTGCCCATTCCACCTGTAGACCTGATAGCAAAGAACAAAGCGTTAACGACCGCAACCAGGCTCGGTGCTTCGGGGCAGCTTGAGCGCCGACCATATGGCCATAGTAGTATAGCGTCCTCAGTCACAAGACGAACAGACTACATGATTCCCTACCTGCACTTTGAGGGAGATCTTAAGGCCACAATAGAGGTGGACGGTTGGCGCAAGGGTGCGCAAATGGCGGACGAGGCGATACATGTGTACACCGATGGTTCCAAAATAGTGGAAGGAGTAGGGTCTGCGGTATACTGCGCTGATCCGGAATTAAGCAGATCCTACAGGCTGCCGGATTACTGTAGCGTTTTCCAAGCGGAAATATTAGCCGTAACCAAAGCAGTAGAAACCCTGGAAGAGAATAGCTTAAGCTGCAACCGTGTTAACTTTTATATTGACAGTCAAGCAGCAATTAAGGCAATAATCTAGCATAGCAGAGCATCTAAATGCGTGTTAGAGTGTAATCAGTCTCTGGAAAGAATCGGGACAGGGAGAAGCATACATCTATATTGGGTGCCAGGGCATATGGGAATAGATGGGAATGAAAAAGCGGACGAACTAGCTAAAAAGGGCGCATCCCTTGAAGCTTGCTCCGTAGATGTCCCAATTAGATTGGGCGAGATTAAGCGAATGCGAGAGGTGCACATGATCGACCAAGCGGGAAAGGCGTGAGTTGAATCGCGGGGCTGTAAAGTGTCGAAGATTATGTGTAGGTCTTACAACCTTAGGCTAACACAATTGCTTCTATCATTAAAAAGAGAGGACTGTAGACTCATGACGGGTATTATGACTGGGCAATGCCTTCCCTTCTGACGTCACATGCCTTTAAATTAGGCTTGATCAGTGATAGCAGATGTAGGAAGTGCGGGTTGGAGGAGGAAACGATCGAGCACGTCCTGTGCTCGTGCCCTGCACTTGCCAGGCCAAGACTCCAGCTATTAGGAGTGATACAGCTGTCATATCTAGAAGCAGCAAGTGGCTTAAGTCCTAGGAAGCTTCTAGCATTTGCCAAGAGTACGGAGTTTTTTTATAACAGAGTTTTTCTGTTTGGTCGTTAAAACAAACTTATGGTAACACTACGGACTCAATCAGTCTATGTGAGGTCTTCATGGACTGGCCAGTTCAACCTACCTACCTAATCGTACAAGGGATAATCATTACATTTGTTAATGAATTTAGTTTTAAATTTTGAAAGATATTTGACAGGAATGCAATTGACATCGGATCCGGAGTCTATTTTGAATGAAATTGGTCCACTTGCATGTTCCATTATACTGGTATTTATTCTATAAATATGAACATTGCCTACTAACCTGGTTGATATATTTGTTTTATTACAAGCTTTACCTTCATCGTTCCAATTATAGTGATATCCTACTGAGTGTACCTGTTCATGCTGCTTGTTTAATCCGGGATTTGTTCTCTGTCGGTTGTTTATTGTCTTCTTATCCGTTAATTGCTGATTTTTCTTTCCGCGACACATTTTCACAAAATGACCCTTTTTTCCACAACCTCGGCAGGTTACTTCCTTTGCTTTGCACGTATTTAAAGGACCAGTTGTAAATTGTTGCCCGCAATTGTAGCAAGAACGTGTAATTGCTTGCACAGATTCTTTGATTGCGTTGTTGCTTATGGAATTTCCCTGTTCCAATAGCATTTTGTGAGAATTTGCCAGTTCGTATACCTTAAACTCCTCAATTATCTTTTCTAGTGGATCATCTCTCCCATCAAGCAATTTAAGCTGTAGTGTTTTGTCATATACGCCTAAAATGATTCGGTCTCGTAACATACGATCGCCGAACGACTGAACACAGCTACAGTTGTATTCGCAATAACGTATTTGAGTGCGCAGTTCCGTTTCAAACTCAGAAAAAGGCTGTTTTTCTTTTTGCGTTATCGTATTAAATTTGAATGATTCCATTGCCACGTTTTTTTTGGAATACAGTAATTGTCAAAAGCATCCAGCACATTTGCTAATGACCGTGCACCCTCACCGCCATTGCTAGTACTTGCAGGTATGCCAAGCAATTGCTCAGTTGACCCATCGTTTGGGAACAGCGTTTTATATATTTCCACTGCTTTCGGTCTTACAAGCCATAAAAATGTTGCAATTTTGACGTCTTCTTTTTCTTTTAGTTTTCCATTGGCATGTAGGTACATGCAAAAAGTTCCTTTCCATGTGGGCCAGACTTTAGAGGGATTACTGCAGTCCAATTCAGGCGGTAGTCGATTTTCAGCCATTATTGCAATTATCAATGGTAATTATATTATAAAAGTATAAAGCTTGATGTGTTTTGGTCCACTTCTGACACCATGTATCATTCAATAAAACAATTGATTTGATATTTAAAGATTTAATTTAATTTCCACTTGGCGTATCTGCACAGCTAGATTGTTCAAAACGGAAGTCTATGTCTTACAATTGGTGTACTAAAGTTATCGAACTATCGAACTGCACACTAATAATACATTGGTAATATTATACAGATGCGTTCAATTTAAAGATGTAACATAATAGGAATATTTAATAGTATGTGGCTTGCACCTAGTTCACACACTCAATACAACTACCTTGCATAAGCTTTGATAATCTGCTTAAGTTAAAATGTCTAACTCTACTTCACAAGCATTGTCTCAGAAAAGCCCGCATACCTCAGGGAACGTCTTCAATTTATCAGATCGCCTCGTTCGCTAAACTTACTTAGTATATATAACTGAGCACCAGTACTTCGTTTTTGCTGTCCGCCTTTGGAACGCCCTGCCTGTGAAGCTTAAAGTATATAAAAACCACTGCGCTTCAAATAATAACTGCAGCACTACTTTGTTCAATAGAAGACATGCATATATGGTCATTTATTCAACTTCATTTCCCTTCCTTCTATTTTCCATGCATTAACACCTTTTCTTCGCTTTATTCGGGTCAGCACACACACGAGCTGTGATCTTAATTTAAAACAAATTTCTAACATAGAATTGAATAAAAAATTTAGTGAACTTATATTTTTTTTACCAAACATTATTTGGGATGCTAAATTTTGTCACGTCTCGTAGCTCAGGTTTGTTGAATATATACTTTGAGAAGAATTCAATATTTTATACATATTTGCCTTAAAGCTTGTCTCCACTTAGCGCTTTGTTCCAGGTTTAGGCTTTCGAAAGGATTTAACGTTTAATCTTGCAAGTTTTATCGTACAAAATTAATTCTCGAAACGTAGAAAGAAATGCAAGTTTTTAATTCGAAAAATGTTTTTCTGTTTTGGCTGAAAACCTTCACAAACTTTGAGACTGTGCGTCTTCATATTTTTTAATATGAAAAAATCAGAGACCCAATTTTATTATTATTATTTCAAATTTTGAAATTGAAAATATTGCCTTAGATCATTTCTCCGCTTAGAGCTTTGTTCCAGCTTTAGGCTTTTGAAAGGATTTAACGTTTAATCTAATAAGTATTGTCGTACAAAATTAGTTCTCGAAACGCAGAAAGAAATGGAAATTTTTAATTCGAAAAAGGTTTTGCTGTTTTTTGTTTCTTTTTTTTTGAAGGCTTCACAAACGTTGAAATTGTCCGTGCAGCCCCACTTCATATTTTTTAATATGAAAAGTCAGAGACCCAATTTAATTTTTATTTCCAATTTTGAAATAAGGAATGTGGCCCCATAGGAAACTCTTTCTTTATTCAGAAGAAAAAATGTATGTAAGAAAATATACAACGGAATCAATTTTTTTTTCTGAAATTCCGTTTCGTGTTGACTTTTCTATATTCAAACATGTGAAAATTCTCATTTAATAGCTTTGTTTATTTGAAACAAATTACTTGAGATCGCAAGTTTCCGGAATTATATGATGGTAAGGTGCTTTAAAGTTAGAATAAAACCGATAATAATTATTTTAAACATGCTTTTACAGCTTTCACTGCAGGTTTTGTTCCGATTGAAATACGGATACCTTTATCTTTCTATACTCAGTTGAGCAGAGCTCACAGAGTATATTAACTTTGATTGCAAAACGGTTGGTTGTACAGGTATAAAGGAATCGAGATAGATATAGACTTCCATATATCAAAATCATCAGTATAGAAAAAAAAAATTCGATTGAGCCATGTCCGTCCGTCCGTCCGTCCGTCTGCCCGTTAACACGATAACTTGAGTAAATTTTGAGGTATCTTGATGAAATATGGTACGTAGGTTCCTGGGCACACATCTCAGATCGCTATTTAAAATGAACGATATCGGACAAAGTGCGATAATTCATTACCAAATACGCATTAAGCGATGAAACTTGGTAGGAGAGTTGAGCTTATGACGCAGAATAGAATACTAGTAAAGTTTTGGACAATGGGCGTGGCACCGCCCACTTTTAAATGAAGGTAATTTAGAAGTTTTGCAAGCTGTAATTTGGCAGTCGTTGAAGATATCATGATGAAATTTGGCAGGAGCGTTACTCTTATTACTTTATGTCTGCCTAATAAAAATTAGCAAAATCTGAGAACGACCACTTCCACTTTTTTAAAATTTTTTTTTTTTAATTCAAATTTTAAAAGAAAAGTTAATATCTTTACAGCATATAAGTAAATTATGCCAACATTCAACTCCAGTAATGATATGGTACAACAAAATACAAAAATAAAAGAAAATTTCAAAATGGGCGTGGCTCCGCCCTTTTTCATTTGATTTGTCTAGGATGCTTGTAATGCCATAAGTCGAACAACAATTAACCAATCTTTATGAAATTTGGTAGAGGCTTAGCTTCTAGGACGATAACTGTTTTCTGTGAAAAAGGGCGAAATCGGTTGAAGCCACGCCCAGTTTTTATACACAGTCGACCGTCTGTCCTTTCGCTCGGTCGTTAACACGATAACTTGAGCAAAAATCGATATATCTTTACTAAACTAAACGTACTTATCTGAACTCACTTTGTATTGGTATAAAAAATGGCCGAAATCCGACTATGACCACGCCCACTTTTTCGATATCGAAAATTACGAAAAATGAAAAAATGCCATAATTATATACCAAATAACATGAAACATGGTAATTGAATTGGTCTATTGACGCAAAATATAACTTTAGAAAAAAACTTTGTAAAATGGGTGTGACACCTACTATATTAAGTAGAAGAAAATGAAAAAGTTTTGCAGGGCGAAATCAAAAGCCCTTGGAATCTTGGAAGGAATACTGTACGTGGTATTACCTATATAAATAAATTAGCGGTACCCGACAGATGATGTACTGGATCACCCTGGTCCACATTTTGGTAGATATCTCGAAAACGCCTTCACATATACAACTAAGGGCCACTCCCTTTTAAAACCCTCATTAATTTGATACCCATATCGTACAAACACATTCTAGAGTCACCCCTGGTCCTCCTTTATGGCGATATCTCGAAAAGGCGTTCACATATAGAACTAAGGCCCACTCCTTTTTAAAATACTCATTAACACCTTTCGTTTGATACCCATATCGTACAAACAAATTCTAGAGTCACCCCTGGTCCACCTTTATGTCGATATCTCGAAAAGGCGTCCACCTATAGAACTAAGGCCCACGCCTTTTTAAAATACTCATTAATACCTTTCATTTGATACCCATATCGTACAAAAAAATTCTAGAGTCACCCCTGGCCCACCTTTACGGCCATATCTCGAAAAGGCATCCACCTATAGAACTAAGGCCCACCCCCTTTTAAAATACTCATTAACACCTTTCATTTGATACCCATATCGTACACAAAAGTTCTAGAGTCACCCCTGGCCCACCTTTATGGCGATATCTCGAAAAGGCATCCACCTATAGAACTAAGGCCCACTCCCTTTTAAAATACTCATTAACACCTTTCGTTTGATACCCATATCGTACAAACAAATTCTAGAGTCACCCCTGGTCTACCTATATGGAGATATCTCGAAAAGGCGTCCACCTATAGAACTAAAACCTACGCCCTTTTAAAATACTCATTAACACCTTTCATTTGATACCCATATCGTACAAACAAATTCCAGAGTCACCCCTGGTCCACCTTTATGGCGATATCTCGAAAAGACGTCCACCTATAGAACTAAGGCCCACACCCTTTTAAAATACTCATTAGCACCTTTCATTTGATACCCATATTGTACAAACGCATTCTAGAGTCACCCCTGGTTCACGTTTATGGCGATATCCTGAAAAGGCGTCCACCCATAGAACAAAGACCCACTCCCTTTTAAAACACTTATTACACTTTTCGTTTGACACCCATATTATACAAACGCATTCTAGAGTCAACCCAGGTCCACTTTTATAACGATATTCCGAAAAGGCGTCCACATATAGAACTAAGGCCCACTCCCTTTTAAAATACTCATTAACACCTTTCATTTGATACCCATATAGTACAAACAAATTCTAGAGTCACCCCTGGTCCACGTTTATGGCGATATCTAGAAAAGGCGTCCACATATAGAACTAAGGCCTACGCCCTCTTAAAATACTCATTAACACCTTTCATTTGATACTCATATCGTACAAACAAATTCTAGAGTCACCCCTGGTCCATCTTTATGGCGACATCTCGAAAAGGCGTCCATCTGTAGAACTTAGGCCCACGCTCTTTTAAAATACTCATTAATACCTTTTGTTTGATACCCATATCGTACAAAATAAATTCTAGAGTCACCCCTGGTCCACCTTTATGGCGATATCTCGAAAAGACGCCCAGCTATAGAACATAGGCACACTCCCTTTTAAAATTATCATTAACACATTTCATTTGATACCCATATCGTACAAACACATTCTAGAGTCACCCCTGGTCCTCGTTTATGGCGATATCTCGAAAAGGCGTTCACATATAGAACTAAGGCCCACGCCTTTTTAAAATACTCATTAATACCTTTCATTTGATACCCATATCGTACAAAAAAATTCTAGAGTCACCCCTGGCCCACCTTTATGGCCATATCTCGAAAAGGCATCCACCTATAGAACTAAGGCCCACTCCCTTTTAAAATACTCATTAACACCTTTCATTTGATACCCATATCGTACACAAAAGTTCTAGAGTCACCCCTGGCCCACCTTTATGGCGATATCTCGAAAAGTCATCCACCTATAGAACTAAGGCCCACTCCCTTTTAAAATACTCATTAACACCTTTCATTTGATACCCATATCCTACAAACAAATTCTAGAGTCACCCCTGGTCTACCTTTATGGAGATATCTCGAAAAGGCGTCCACCTATAGAACTAAGACCCACGCCCTTTTAAAATACTCATTAACACCTTTCATTTGATACCCATATCGTACAAACAAATTCCAGAGTCACCCCTGGTCCACCTTTATGGCGATATCTCGAAAAGGCGTCCACCTATAGAACTAAGGCCCACACCCTTTTAAAATACTCATATTAGCACCTTTCATTTGATACCCATATTGTACAAACGCATTCTAGAGTCACCACTGGTCCACGTTTATGGCGATATCCTGAAAAGGCGTCCACCCATAGAACAAAGGCCCACTCCCTTTTAAAACACTTATTACACTTTTCGTTTGACACCCATATTATACAAACGCATTCTAGAGTCAACCCAGGTCCACTTTTATAACGATATTCCGAAAAGGCGTCCACATATAGAACTAAGGCCCACTCCCTTTTAAAATACTCATTAACACCTTTCATTTGATACCCATATAGTACAAACAAATTCTAGAGTCACCCCTGGTCCACGTTTATGGCGATATCTCGAAAAGGCGTCCACATATAGAACTAAGGCCCACGCCCTCTTAAAATACTCATTAACACCTTTCATTTGATACTCATATCGTACAAACAAATTCTAGAGTCACCCCTGGTCCATCTT
The DNA here is from genome assembly GCF_040869045.1 of Eurosta solidaginis. Classification (NCBI taxonomy): domain Eukaryota; kingdom Metazoa; phylum Arthropoda; class Insecta; order Diptera; family Tephritidae; genus Eurosta; species Eurosta solidaginis. The sequence goes on along the minus strand of NC_090324.1, from coordinate 33,129,173 downwards.
TATGGCGACATCTCGAAAAGGCGTCCATCTGTAGAACTTAGGCCCACGCTCTTTTAAAATACTCATTAATACCTTTTATTTGATACCCATATCGTACAAAATAAATTCTAGAGTCACCCCTGGTCCACCTTTATGGCGATATCTCGAAAAGACGTCCAGCTATAGAACTTAGGCCCACTCCCTTTTAAAATTATCATTAACACATTTCATTTGATACCCATATCGTACAAACAAATTCTCAGGCCTGGTCCACCTTTATGGCGATATCCCTAAATGGCGTCCATCTATAGATCTATGTCCCACTTCCTCTTAAAATACTCTTTAATACCTTCCATTTGATACACATGTTATACAAACACATTCCAGGGTTACCCTAGGTTCCTTTTACAACATGGTGATTTCCCTTACTTTGTCTCCACAGCTCTCAACTGAGTATGTAATGTTCGGTTACACCCGAACTTAGCCTTCCTTATTTGTTATCTTCAAACGTTGCTCCGGCAAAGAAACAACCTTAAAACGTTACTTTGTACTTAATTTTGCATATTATTATTCCCATATCTGGTCGTTCATGTCGCCCAAAACGTCTAATATTGCAGCATGGGTAGAGCTTGAGTGCGCACATCCGGTGGTGACATATTGTACCGTGGGTACATGCTTGCAACATATGTATGCCTTATCTGCCAACATCCAGATTTTCACTTATATTTTTTTTCACTAATTTACTTTTTAGTTTGCTCAAATATCTTTACCCATATATCTTGTATTAATGGATGCATGTACATATGTATGTAGATATGTACAACCAAACTTCCTTTATTCAACTTTAGTTCTTTTTCTTGGATCTTTAAACTTCACGACTTTGATTGTTTTCTATAGGACTTTGATTAGATTTGTGAATACCGTTCGTAAGTAGAGAAACCTAAGAATTTAGTGCCTATTAAACAGATCTTCTAATATCGTAGAGTTCATTTTTGAACATATGTTTTACGATACCATTTATCCCATATGATTTTAAGCTGCACGCTTAGCTCTCAACCATTTCCTCATTAAAATAATCTTTCTTTTCCTTCCAGCATGCAGAAAACATCGTCTTCAGAAAGTTTTACTTAATCTCGGGTGAACGTGAATTGTTAAATCAACAACAATATAACAACAAAAATTGTTAACATAAAGTAGTGAAAAGTGGTGAAGTGTTAATTAGTGTCTTCGCGGTTCGGCATAAACTAATTAGAGAAAACAGGTAAAGGTGTCTAAGTTCGGTTGTAACCGAATATTATATACTCGGCATGATTGTACATTTCATTTCAGATAAATTACTTTTCTATATATCCCGTTTAAAAAAAATACCTCCCCATTTCCTCTTACAATAAAACTTGATAAGTGAAATATCACTCATTCAAAACAATTTTTTGCTAAGTTATAGCCATGATAAAAATATTACCGTGTAAAACAAATTACTCTTCTTGGCGGCCATAATGGTTTTTTGATTTTTAAAAAGATTTTAAAATCACTCTCTTAAACTTTGTAAGTAAACACAAAAAAAAATGGTTGGTTTGACATTTTTCACTTTTTTAAATGCCAAAAAAATAAAATGCCTATGAAATATGTGAAAAAATATTTCGAAAAATGTTTTGAAATCGGTTTTATGTAAAAAAATTAGTTAACAATAATATATAACGTATCAACCACCTGAAGAAGGATGAATGAAAAATCAATAGGGGTGGTCTCCAACATTCGCTTCTTAATTAGAAGAGGTTAAGAAGTAAGGCCTTTTCTTTTGTCCCTTTGAAAAATAGGACGTGTTGAGGCATCCATTCAACACATCCTATTTTTCAAATGGACAAACGAAAAGGCCTTACTTCTTAACCTTTCTATTTAAGAAGCGAATGTTGGAGACCACCCATATTGATTTTTCATTCATCCTTCTGAAACTTCACTTTATAAGAGATCTGCAGTCTCAAGTGTCCTCGATACTGCGGAAAAAAATGATCTTGAAGGTATTCTTTGGTTTGTTTTGGTCCTTTTCCTCGCGGTTGGAAGAAACATTTTTAATTGGCGCTTAACCGTTTAGGAGATGCTGGTATTTGCGTAACAAGTCACTCCAGCTAACCCTGATTGACGCCAATGGGGGGCACCAAGAGAGATCAGAGTCTTCCCCCACCTGCTTCTCCGAACCCAGTGGAGATCTTCCCATAACTTGCCCACGCCAGCAAAAACGCTGTAGCTCTTCGCAGCTTAGCTATACATCATCGTCCAGTTGGAGTATGATAGTTCGTGGAGGCTGAATTTACCGGCTGAACGGGCAAAGTCTGCCGCCGTGGTGTAGAGCTAGTGTGTTGGCCTATCCATCAAAAATATTTATGAAAATTTGTATAAATGGTATTGATTGCCCCTCGGCATTACCTTGGCACCAAAAGTGCGTCCGCCTTAGCAGATAAATTTTTGGATCGGCACAAAACATGTATTTAGGTGAGCCAGTTCGTAGAAAAATGAATACACGATAAGTAGCTTTCGAATTCGATGGAAAGCTAGACCTTAATCTCCTCAGATATATATCACACCAAATTGTTATTATTAGTAGATATGTATCCCTTCCGTACACCTTGGCGGTAAGTCGGGGTTTTCTTCTCGTCACGCAGGCGCAGATAAATTTCTAAACAATTTGTTGAAGAAAATTCCTCAGAAATCACACGGGAAACCACAATACAATTCTTGAATGGAAAATTCTGGAATGCGGTTGAGCGTCGATATTTCTTGCCCACCAAAAAAAAGTTATTTCCACCAATAAAAAATTCGGTTTTGTATAAATTATCATAATATTAATGTTAGAACGCACAAATATGTGGTAATTTTATACGACAGCATGACACTGGTAGTAGGCGTCCAAAAATAACGAGAGAGGTGTCAAAAGACTCGTAATGACCTCGACAACAATAATCCGAAAGCGGAAAATAAAAATGTTTGATCGTTCAAAAGATATTAAAGAAAAGCCGAAAAAGACCCCGGAATGCTCCGAAAGCGAGGGTGGGATACATATTATTTTTGCGCAGAACACCTTTCTTCATTAGCGGCCTTTGGCCGCGCTTATAAAAAATTACCTTACATGGGTCCAACATCGGTTTGGAGAGTAAATCTATATCCGCGCAAAACACTTATGTTCACAATTTTTTTGTGGGTACAACAAAATCATCAAAATTACAACAACCACATGAAAAATTTCAAAATTTCTTTTGCAAATATCTCTTGACAGACCCAAAAATTTTTTACCTCCGCTTTCGGATTCGCGATCCTGGATCCAAAACGCATCTTTTGATACCCCTCCTGATATTTTCGGATGTGTATTAAGACTGTCATGCTGTCGTATAGAATTACCAAATATATTACAATTATTTTATATTTTTGTTTTGAAAACAAACTGAAAATAAAACAAGTAAAGAAGGATAAGTTCGGGTGTAACCGAACATTACATACTCAGTTGAGAGCTATGGAGACAAAATAAGGAAAATCACCATGTAGGAAAATGAACCTAGGGTAACCCTGGAATGTGGTTGTATGACATGTGTATCAAATGGAAGGTATTAAAGAGTATTTTAAGAGAGAGTAGGCCATAGTTCTATGGATGGACGCCATTTAGGGATATCGCCATAAAGGTGGACCAGGGCTGACTCTAGAATTTGTTTGTACGATATGGGTATCAAATGAAAGGTGTTACTGAGCATTTTAAGAGGGAGTGGGCCTTAGGTCTATCGGTGGACGCCTTTTCGAGATATCGCCATTAAGGTGGACCAGGGGTGACTCTAGAATGTGTTTGTACGATCTGGGTATCAAATGAAAGGTGGTAATGAGTATTTTAAAAGGGAATAGGCTTTAGTTCTATAGGTGAACGCCTTTTCGAGAAATCGCCATAAAGGTGGACCAGGGGTGACTCTAGAATATGTTTGTACGATATGGGTATCAAATGAAAGCTGTTAATGAGTATTTTGAAAAGGAGTGATCCTTAGTTCCATAGGTGGACGCCGTTTCGAGATATCGCCATAAAGGTGGACCAGGGGTGTCTCTAGAATGTGTTTGTACGATATGGGAATCAAATGAAATGTGTTACTGAGCATTTTAAGAGGGAGTGGGCATTAGGTCTATAGGTGGACGCCTTTTCGAGATATCGCCATTAGGGTGGGCCAGGGGTGACTCTAAAATGTTTGTACGATATGGGTATCAAACGAAAAGTGTTACTGAGCATTTTAAGAGGGAGTGGGCATGAGGTCTATAGGTGATATCACCATTAGGGTGGGCCAGGGGTGACTCTAGAATGTTTGTACCATATGGGTACCAAACGAAAGGTATTTCTGAGCATTTTAAGAGGGAGTGGGCATTAGGTCTATAGGTTGACGCCTTTTCGAGATATCGCCATTAGGGTGGGCCAGGGGTGACTCTAAAATGTTTGTACGATATGGGTATCAAACGAAAAGTGTTACTGAGCATTTTAAGAGGGAGTGGGCATTAGGTCTATAGGTGGACGGCTTTTCGAAATGTCGCCATAAAGGTGGACCAAGGGTGACTCTAGAATGTTTGTACGATATGGGTATCAAACGAAAGGTGTTACTGAGCATTTTAAGAGGGAGTGGGCATGAGGTCTATAGGTGGACGCCTTTTCGAGATATCGTCATTAGGGTGGGCAAGGGGTGACTCTAGAATGTGTTCGTATGATATGGGTATCAAACGAAAGGTGTTACTGAGCATTTTAAGAGGGAGTGGGCATTAGGTCTATAGGTGGACGCCTTTTCGAGATATCGCCATAAAGGTGGACCAAGGGTGACTCTAGAATGTTTGTACGATATGGGTATCAAACGAAAGGTGTTACTGAGCATTTTAAGAGGAGTGGGCATTAGGTCTATAGGTGGACGCCTTTTCGAAATATCACCATTAGGGTGGGCCAGGGGTGACTCTAGAATGTTTGTACGATATGGGTATCAAACGAAAGGTGTTACTGAGCATTTTAAGAGGGATTGGGCATTAGGTCTCTAGGTGGACGCCTTTTCGAGATATCGCCATTAGGGTGGGCCAGGGGTGACTCTAGAATGTTTGTACGATATGGGTATCAAACGAAAGGTGTTACTGAGCGTTTTAAGAGGGAGTGGGCATTAGGTCTATAGGTGGACGCCTTTTCGAGATATCGCCATTAAGGTGGGCCAGGGGTGACTCTATAATGTGTTTGTACGATATGGATATAAAATTAAAGGTATTAATGAGGGTTTTAAAAGCGAGTGGGCCTTAGATGTATATGTGAAGGCGTTCTCGCGATATCGACCAATATGTGGATCAGGTTATCCAGAAAATCATCTGTCGGGTACTGCTAATTTATTTATATATGCAATACCACTAACAGTATTCCTGCCAAGATTCCAAGAGCTGTTGATTTCGCCTTGTAGAACTTTTTCATTTTCTTCTACTTAATATGGTTTAAATTTTTTCCAAAGGTATATTTTGCGACAATAAACCAATCCAGTTACCATGTTTCATCCCTTTTTTCGTATTTGGTAAAGAATTATGGAATTTTTTTAATTTTTCGTAATTTTCGATATTGATAAAGTGGGCGTAGTTATGGTCGGATTTCGGTCATTTTTTATACCAAGATAAAGTGAGTTCAGGTAAGTACGTGGGCTAAGTTTAGTAAAGATATATCGGTTTTTGCTCAAGTTATTGTGTTAACGGCCGAGCGGAAGGACAGACGGTGGACTTTGTATAAAAAATGGGCGTGGCTTCCACCGATTTCGCCCATTTTCACAGACAACAGTTACCGTCATAGAATCTATGCCCCTACCAAATTTGAGAAGGATTGGTAAATTTTTGTTCGACTTATGGCATTAAAAGTATTCTAGACAAACTAAATGAAAATGGGCGGAGCCACGCCCATTTTGAAATTTTCTTTTATTTTTGTATTTTGTTGCATCATATCATTACTGGAGTTGAATTTTGACTTAATTTACTTATATACAGTAAAGATATTAAATTTTTTGTTAAAATTTGAATTAAAAAAAATTTTTTTTTTAAAAAGTGGGCGTGTTCTTCATCCAATTTTGCTAATTTTTATTTAGCACATATATAGTAATAGTAGTAACGTTCCTGCCAAATTTCATCATGATATCTGCAACGACTGCCAAATGACAGCTTGCAAAACTTTTAAATTACCTTCTTCTAAAGTGGGCGGTGCCACGCCCATTGTCCAAAATCTTACTAATTTTCTATTCTGCGTCATAGCGTCAACCAATAAACCAAGTTTCATCGCTTTAACCGCCTTTGGCAATGAATTATCGCATTTTTTCGGTTTTTCGAAATTTTCGATATCGAAAAAGTGGGCGTGGTTATAGTCCGATATCGTTCATTTTAAATAGCGATCTGAGATGAGTGCCCAGGAATCTACATACCAAATTTCATCAAGATACCTCAAAATTTACTCAAGTTATCGTGTTAACGGACAGACGGACGGACGGACGGACATGGCTCAATCAAATTTTATTTTCGATACTGATGATTTCGATATATGGAAGTCTATATCTATCTCGATTCCTTTATACCTGTACAACCAACCGTTATCCAATCAAAGTTAATATACTCTGTGAGCTCTGCTCAACTGAGTATAAAAATAAAAATGTGAGAGCAGTGAGAATTTTAAAATTTTTTTAAATGTCATTTCGGCTCTCAGCGGTTTTACCTTGTAATATTTGTATCATGATTATAGCTTATTATTCTAGTCTACGACCCTTTTAAACTTGTTTTATATCTAAGCTGCCGTGGTCTTTAACCAATCCCGTCCATTTTTACAAGATATAGTTTCTGCTATAAAGAAAATATATGTACACAATTTCATTACGATATGTTAATTTTTCTTCGAGTTATGGCTCTCGAAATATAAAAAATTGCTTTGTCATAAAACGGACGGTGTCACACCCATTTTAAAAAATTTTAGTGTTTTCCAATTTAATGTTATAATTCAATTTGAATGAAATTTCGAAAGTAAAATTCCATTGATACAAAGCTCTTTTTCGCTAAAATATAGCTTATTATTTCCGTCCACGACGCTTTTAAAAATCGTTTATATAAAAGTGGGCGTGGTCTTTAACCGATTTCGTCCATTTTTCTAGAAATATTTCCTTCTATAGGGAAAATTTGTGTACTCAATTTTATTACGATCCGTTAATTTTTCTTCGAATTGTGGCTCCCGAAACATAGAAAATTGCTTATTCATAAAGGGTTGGTGCCACGCCCATTTTTTTTAATTTTAAGTTTTTCCCTATTTTAAAAAAAAATAAATAAATGTAAAGCGCGATAACCTCCGGAGAGTTCTAAGGCCGAGCTTCTCTTCCATTTTGCGTCGTGCTCCTCTTGATTTTCCCTACAAATTGGCCGGACGGGACCTACATGTTTTATGCCGAATCCGAACGGCATCTGCAAGGCAGATGAGTTTTCACTGAGAGCTTTTCAATGCAGAAATACACCCGGAGCGCTTGCCAAATACTACCGAGGGGCGACCCCGCTTAGAAAAATTTTCTTCTGATTGAAAAACATTATTTCTGAAATTTTGATGAACACAGGGCATACGGTGTGGTAGGCGGAGCACGTTACCATCACACCACGGTGGCCGCCACCACTTGGGAAGTGAAATATCATTGATATAAAGCTCTTTCTTGCAAAGATATAGCTTATTTTATTCCTCCACGACCGTTCTAAAAATCTTTCATATAAACGCGGGCGTGGTCCTTGACCGATTTCGTTAAGTTTTCTTCAAAGCATTCCTTATAATAAAGGCAAACTCTCTCCCGAATTTTGTTACGATAGGTTTAACGATTATTGATTTATGATTAATAATATTCGTAAAATTGATTTTATCACAAGTGGGCGGTGCCACGCCCAGTTTAAACTTTTTTTTCAAATTTTTTATCAAGAGTCTCAATATCAGTCCGCACGTCAAATTTCAACATTCTAGGTGTATTATTTACTAAATAATCAGGTTTTTTGTGTTTTTCAAAATGTTATATATATGAAAAGTGGGCGTGGTTGTCATCCGACTTTGCTCATTTTAAATACCAATCTATTCTGGGTCCAGATAAGCTCGTGTACCAAATATTTACTCCAGTTATCGTGTTAACAGACGGACGGACATGGCTCAATCAAATTTTTTTTTCGATACTGATGATCTTGATATATGGAAGTCTATATCTATCTCGATTCCTTTATACCTGTACAACCAACCGTTATCCAATCAAAGTTAATAAACTCTGTGTGCAAAGCACGGTGAATATAAAAAAACCATTCAGCTCCAAATAAGCCAGCCATATATTCAGCCTTACCAGGAATTTAACCCATCCTCTGAATTGTAAGTTTTCCCAATATCTTTAAATTCAAAATGTAGAGAGATTACTAGTGAGGACTCTATTTTAAATGATTTGTTTTTAATCGATATTGTGAAGCACCCAAACCAAATTCCTTGTAATTGTGAAATATCTCCAACAGCCCTTCGTTTTGGTTACTAAAATAAGGAAAAGGCCAAGTCCACAGGCAAAATCATATCATATGAAGATCGATCGAGATTCCTAAAGCGGACTACATTAACAGCGAAAAACTCCGGCAATCCACGTGAACAATTTTTTTAAGCGTTTGGAAACTTTATATAGAACAAGTAAGGAAGGCCAAGTTCGGGTGTAACCGAACATTACATACTCAGTTGAGAGCTATTGTGACAACATAAGGGAAAATAACCATGTAGTAAAATGAACCGAGGGTAACCCTGGAATGTGTTTGTATGACATGTGTATCAAATGAATTTAAAGAGTATTTTATGAGGGATTGGGCCATAGTTCTATAGGTGGACGCCATTTAAGGATATCGCCATAAAGGTGGACCCAGTGCTGACTCTAGAATTTGTTTGTACGATATGGGTATCAAATGAAATTTGTTAATGAGTATTTTAAAAGGGCGTGGGGCTTATTTCTATAGGTGGGACGCCTTTTCGAGATATCGCCATAAATGTGGACCATGAGTAACTCTAGAATGTGTTTGTACGTTATGGGTATCAAATTAAAGGTATTAATGAGGGTTTTAAAAGGGAGTGGTGGTAGTTGTATAGGTGGTCTCCTTTTCGAGATATCGCCATAAAGGTGGACCAGGGGTGACTCTAGACTTTGTTTGTACGATATGGGTATCAATTGAAAGGTGTTAATGAGTCTTTTTAAAAGGGAGTGGGCCTTATTTCTATAGGTGGTCGCCTTTTCGAAATATCGCCATAAAGGTGGACCAGGGGTGACTCTAGAATGTGTTTGTACGATATGGGTATCAAATTCAAGGTATTAATGAGGGTTTTAAAAGGGAGTGGTGGTAGTTGTATAGGTGGTCGCCTTTTCGAGATATCGCCATAAAGGTGGACCAGGGGTGACTCCAGAATGTGTTTGTACGATATGGGTATCAAATTAAAGGTATTAATGGGGATTTTAAAAGGAAGTGGTGGAAATTGTATATGTGGAGGCGTTTTTCAGATATTGACCAAAATGTGGACCAGGGTGACCCAGAACATCATCTGTTGGATACCGCTAATTTATTTATATATATAATATCACGAACAGTATTCCTGCCAAGATTTCAAGGGTTTTTTATTTCGCCCTGCAGAACTTTTTCATTTCATTCTACTTAATATGGTAGGTGTCACACGCATTTTACAAAGTTTTTTTCTAAAGTTATAATTTGCGTGAATAAAAAAGTCCAAATACTATGATTAATCCCTTTTTTCATATTTTGTATAGAATTATGGCATTTTTTTTGTTTTTGGTAATTTTCGATATCAAAAAAGTGGGCGTGGTCATAGTCGGATTTCGGCCATTTTTTATACCAATACAAAGTGAGTTCAGATAAGTATGTGAACTGAGTTTAGTAAAAATATATTGATTTTTGCTCAAGTTATCGTGTTAACGGCCGAGCGGAAGGACAGACGGTCGACTGTGTATAAAAACTGGGCGTGGCTTCAACCGATTTCGCCCTTTTTCACAGGAATAAGTTATCGTCCCAGATACTAAGCTCCTACCAAATTTCGCAAGGATTGGTAAATTTTTGTTCGACTTATGGCATTAAAAGTATCCTAAACAAATTAAATGAAAAAGGGCGGAGCCACGCCCATTTTGAAATTTTCTTTAATTTTCGCATTTTGTTGCACCATATTATTGCTGGAGTTGAATGTTGACATAATTTACTTATATACTGTAAAGATATAAAATTTTTTGTTAAAATTTGACTTTAAAAACTTCTTTTTTTTTTAAGTGGACGTGGTCCTTCTCCGATTTTGCTAATTTTTATTAAGCGTACATATAGTAATAGGGTAACGTTCCTGCCAAATTTCATAATGATATCTTCAACGACTGCAAAATTACAGCTTGCAAAATTTAAATTACCTTCTTTTAAAAGTGGGCGGCGCCACGCCCATTGTCCAAAATTTTTCTATTCTGCGTCATAAGTTCAACTCACCTACCAAGTTTCATCGCTTTATCCGTCTTTGGTAATGAATTATCGCACTTTTTCGGTTTTCGAAATTTTCGATATCGAAAAAGTGGGCATGGTTATAGTCCGATATTGTTCATTTTAAATAGTGATCTGAGATGAGTGCTCAGGAATCTACGTACCAAATTTCATCAAGATACCTCAAAATTTACTCAAGTTATCGTGTTAACGGACGGACGGACGGACATGGCTCAATCAAATTTTTTTTCGATCCTGATGATTTTGATATATGGAAGTCTATATCTATATCGATTCCTTTATACCTGTACAAACAACCGTTATCAAATCAAAGTTAATATACTCTGTGAGCTCTGCTCAACTGAGTATAAAAACATTGTGGCGGATGTTGACATCACTATGCTGTTAGTAAATAATCACAACAACAAAAACGGCTAGCAGCCACACTTATGTACAAGGCAACGAAGAATATTCCACAAACATAACCAGCTGTTTGAAGTGAAGAGATATCTCACACATACACGTCGTCATCAGCCGAAGATATTACTCACACATATACACGTATATAGCTAAATAACCAAATATGTGATACAACCAGGCTCGCCGTAAGCGGGCGTGCGACGAGGTGCACAGCGAGCGGGCGCCACGTCCAAGGGCGCCAAATCGAGCGACGTAATATTGAAAGTAAATTTCATAGTAAATAGTCATCCACACTAAAGAATAAAAAAAAACCTTACTAGCTCGGGCCGCAATCTTGGCACGCGGGCGCCAATTCCAATATTGAAAGTCAATTTCATAAAAAATAGTCATCCATACTAAAGAATAAAAAAAAACCTTACTATCTCGGACCGCAATCTTTGCCCTAACAATCCCATCTATTGAAATCCGTTTAGAAACTTCGTCTCTCAGAAGGTGTAGGCGCCCATCCCCACTTGGTGGCGCCCCAAACTCGATACAAATAGCCATCATTCGGTCGGTTTTCTAGCTCCGTATCACGCTCAATTATCACGGAAATGTTCTTGGTATTTTCCTATTAAAAATTCTCAAGATGCAATCGTTATGTTTCGTTGCACTAAAAATTAACTAATTATGCTTGGTAAATATTATTTGCGTAGCAGTCTTTTCCATTCCCATGCAGCACTACAAAACACCAAAAAATTAACACAGCTACTCAGATTTACTTTCAGATATTGAAGGGATTGAACGCTCTGATAAAATAGGAGTTTTGTTAAAATTAGTCTCTCCGCACGTTTTACATAGATCGGCACTAAGCTATCCATATGAGGGATACTGATAGATTGCGAGATGTGCTAAGTACCCAATAGAGTATATTCATAGAAGGAATTTAGTTGGTGCTTATTGTTAGTTGCAGCTTTTTTGACAGATAGAACTACAGGAAATTAAGTCAAAAAGCTGTCACTCACTTAGAGTTCTTAACTAGGTTTGACTATGAATATATATAAGGAAAGTACTTACGATTACAAAGAAAAAACGAACGATCCTTTGGAATTGTCTTTTTCTGTCATAAGTTGCGGTTCTACCTGCACTGGGTACTATATTTCATTATTATATGCCCTTAATATAAAATATTAGTATTAAATCCGTTTTACTTGCAATAAAAAAAATTAACAATTCTTTAAAATTATGTTTATACTCAGTTGAGCAGAGCTCAAAGAGTATATTAAGTTTGATTGGATAACGGTTGGTTGTACATGTATAAAGCAATCGAGATAGATATAAACTTCCATATATCAAAATCATCAGGATCGAAAAAAAGTTTGATTGAGCCATGTCCGTCCGTCCGTCCGTTAACACGACAACTTGAATAAATTTTGAGGTATCTTGACGCAATTTGGTATGTAGGTGTCTGAGCACTCATCTCAGATCGATATTTAAAATGAACGATATCGGACTATAACCACGCCCACTTTTTCGATATCGAAAATTTCGAAAGTGCGATAATTCGAAAAAGTGCGATAATTCATTAACAAAGACAGATAAAGCGACGAAACTTGGTTGGTGGGTTGAACTTATGACGCAGAATGGAAAATTATTAAAGTTTTGGACAATGGGCGTGGCACCGTCCACTTTTAAAAGAAGGTAATTTAAAAGTTTTGCAAGCTGTAATTTGGCAGTCGTTGAAGATATCATGATGAAATTTGGCAGGAACGTTACTCCTATTACTATATGTGCGCTTAATAAAAATTAGCAAAACCGGAGAAGGACCACGCCCACTTTAAAAAAATTTTTTTTTAAAGTAAAATTTTAACAAAAAATTTAATATATTTACAGTATATAAGTAAATTATATCAACATTCAACTCCAGTAATGATATGGTGCAACAAAATATAAAAATAAAAGAAAATTTCAAAATGGGAGTGGCTCCGCCCTTTTTAATTTAATTTGTCTAGGATACTCTTAATGCCATAATTCGAACAAAAATTTACCAATCCTTTTGAAATTTGGTAGGGGCATAGATTTTATGACGCTAACTGTTTTCTGTGAAAACGCTTGAAGCCACGCCCGTCTGTCCTTCCGCATGGCCCTTGACACGATAACTTGAGCAAAAGTCGTCATATCTTTACTGAACTTAGTTCACGTACTTATCTGAACCCACTTTATCTTGGTATAAAAAATTAACGAAATCCGACTATGACCACGCCCACTTTTTCGATATCGAAAATTACGAAAAATGAAAAAAATTTCATAATTCTATACCAAATACGAAAAAAGGGATGAAACGCGGTAATTGGATTGGTTTATTGACGCGAAATATAACTTTAGAAAAAACTTTGTAAAGTGATTGTGACACCTACCATATTAAGTAGAAGAAAATGAAAAAGTTCTGCAGTGCGAAATAAAATACCCTTGAAATCTTGGCAGGTATTACATATATAAACAAATTAGCGGTATCCAACAGATGATGTTCTGGGTCACCCTGGGCCACATTTGGTCGATATCTGGAAAACGCCTTCACATATACAATTACCACCACTCCCTTTTAAAACTCTGATTAATACCTTTAATTTGATACCAATATCATACAAATACATTCTAGAGTCACCCCTGGTCCACCTTTATGGCGATATCTCGAAAAGGCGTCCACCTATAGAACTAAGCCTCACGCCCTTTTAAAATACTCATTAACACCTTTCATTTGATACCCATATCGTACAAACATATTCTAGAGTCACCCCTGGTCCACCTTTATGGCGATATCTCGAAAAAGCGACCACCTATAGAAATACTCATTAACACCTTTCAGTTGATACCCATATCGTACAAACAAAGTCTAAGTTGCGATACCTCAAAAAGGCGTCCACCTATAGAACCAAGGCCCACTCCCTTTTAAAATACTCATTAGCACCTTTCTTTTGATACCCATATTGTACAAACGAATTCTAGAGTGCCCCTGGTCCCCATTTATGGCGATATCTCGAAAAGGCGACCACCTATACAACTACCACCACTCCCTTTTAAAACCCTCGTTAATACCTTTAATTTTATACCCATATCGTACAAACACATTCTAGAGTCACCCCTGGTTCACCTTTATGGCGATATTTCGAAACGGCTTCCACCCATAGAACTAAGGCCCACTCCCTTTTAAAATACTCATTAACACCTTTCGATTGATACCCCTATTGTACAAACGCATTATAGAGTCACCCCTAGTCCACCTTTATGGCGATTTCTCTTAAAAGGCGACCACCTATACAACTACCACCTCTCCCTTTTAAAACCCTCATTAATACCTTTAATTTGATACTCATATCGTACAAACAAATTCTAGGGTCACTCCTGGTCTACCTTTATGGCGATATCTCGAAACGGCGTCCACCTATGGAACTAAGGATCACTCCCTTTAAAATACACATTAACACCTTTCTTTTGATACCCATATTTTACAAACAAATTCTAGAGTCAACCCTGATCTACCTTTATGGCATTATCCCTAAATGGAGTCCACCTATAGAACTATGGCCCACTCCCTCATAAAATACTCTTTAGTGCCTTTCATTTGATAGACATGTCATACAAACACATTCCAGGGTTTCCCTCGGTTCATTTTCCTACATGGTTATTTTCCCTTATGTTGTCACCATAGCTCTCAACTGAGTATGTAATGTACGGTTACACCCGAACTTAACCTTCTTTTCCTGGTTCTACTTACACTACTTAGATTTTCGCTTTCAAAGATATCTTTGATTATATTGCTGACGCAAAATTAAGTTAAATCCTTTAATTTGCAATATTTTGTTTTTATTTCACCTAATACTTATAAATCACATATTGGTGGGTTACGGAGGTTCTACACATCAATATATATTGACAGTATTGCCATTCACATTGATGGATTTCAAAATTTCTGGATATTTTATTGTGATCCAAAAGTAATGTCAGTATTTACAGAACGTCGGACAGTTGCCTATGAAAGGCAGGACTGGCAAAGTTAGGGGAGTCCCCAGTTAAGCTTATTTCGGAGTTGGTCGGTTGGTTAAGTAGTTTTACATACATACATAAATAGTTCTTGTCGTGATGCGCATAGTGGATGAACCCTAACGATTACACATTAAATTGCAATTACGTTGTTAAAAGTTCTTCAGAGGTGAATTTAGATATATTTATAGATAATCAATTAGAGTGATCATAATCAAATCGTGATTATGGTAAGCACCTACTTATCTACATTTATTGACTAATTTCAATAATTACTATCACTAACAAGAGCATGGGCAAAGACTTTGCCGTAAAGTATGTACTTATGTACATATTTTAATAATATTTCGTCGGTGGAATCAGCTAGGGGCGTAACTCGGTATTTCATATTTTACAATAGGGGATTTAAAACAAGTAAGGAAGTTTAGTTCGGGTAGAAACGAATATTATATACTCAGTTGACAGCTTCTATCGCCAATTAGTTTTAGTATTTTAACACTGAGTATAATCAAAACTGGGCATGTTTATTAAATGATCTTGCCTACTTTTATTAGGAATATTCCCCTTTATAGAGGAATAAAGCGTACCGAATTCATAGATGTCAATATTTTTTCCAGTTGTGGCTCCGAAAACGTAGACGAAGTATTATTCTAAAAAGGGTAGGCGCCACTCCCATTTTAAGATATTGTTTATTTATTCGTTTTCTTCTTACAAATACTCCCTAAACTAAAACACCATCGACATAAATTTTTCACAAAGATTTTGACTATTATATTCGCCCAGGGTAATTTTCAATATCGTTTGTATAAAAGGGGCGTGGTCCTTAACTGACGTGGTCTATTTTTGGCAGAAATACGTGGGGTTATAGGAAAATATGCGTTACATTTTATCAGGATACGTCTATTGCACTTCGAGTTCCGGCTCCATAAAAGTTTGGCAAACTTGCAAGCGCTTCGTCAAAACAGGGACCATGCCATATCTATTTCCAAAATTGTCTCATTTATTCATTTTCTTATTTTATATACACTTAAGAAGTAAAATACCATGTTGCTTTTCACAATGATATCGCCTATTATATTCGCCGACGCTCCATTTAAATTTTTTTATATAAAAGTGGGCGTGGTCCTTCACACATTTCGATAATTTAACAATTTGCCGAGTTTTGTATATACAGCTATAACCGTTTTTGTTTTATGACCAATAATTGAAAAACTTATTTTGTCAGAAGTGGGCAGTGCCACTCCCCTTTTTGTAAATTTTCAAAATTTTGAACTAGGGGACGTTATATCAACCCACTCCTGAATTTTGGTATGGTAGTTAATAATGCAGCTACTGAATTGTCAAGTTTTTGGTGTTTTTGAAAGTTTTATATATATGAAAAGGGGGCGCGGTTATTGTCCGATTTGACTCAATTTAAATAGGTTCCGGAGATGAGTGTGAAGGAACATACGTACCAAATTTCAAAAAGATATCTCGTGTTCACCGACGGACGAACATGGCTAAATGATTTTTTTTTTCACCCTGATCATTTTGATATATGGAACAATATTAATATCCTCTGTGAGCTTTGCTCAACTGAGTATAAAAAAAGGAGTGAGTATCAAGTACTCGTGAAGTTCGATTTGTAAAAATATTAGCGTACGTCCTAAAACCTAATGTTTTTAAATTAAATAGAACTTGCCCGGGGGTTTAAGTTAGATCCCGACAGAGGAAATTTTATCAAAAACAAATAATTTTGGGCTTCGTTCACAACTGATACTGACATTATTTTGTTTTATGATCAGTTTATTAACAGTTACGAATCGTCAAGTTATCGGTTTGATAAGGAATCTTTAAAATAACCATATAAAAAATCGATAACTTTTCGATTAAGGATCGATATCTTTTCCATAAATTATAGAAGACTATTCTATAATAAAGTTGTAAAAGAATCCCCAAACTCATCCCAGCACTATCTCATTAAAAGACAGTAATAGTACTTTTAACATTGTGATGTCCTACGAAATGACAATTGGCTCCTTCTGCAGACTTTTTGAACGCGTTCGTAACTAATTCAGTCCTAGGTGGCTCTAAAATAGTCGTAGCCTTCGATTTACCAATTTAAATACAAATAGCTCAAGCTTTAGCGCTGTTAGTACGCCGGTGGCTACCAACTGTACCGCTATGCATACTACTAACACCAGTCCAAAGTTAATCATTAAACCTGTAGTGCGAAACTGTTTCTATGCGGGACTGTGTCCCTGGATCCTGTTATAGTAAATATACATGTATTATTATTTTGATTACAGTTTCTTTTGTAGGTACTTAGATTAATTTAAAACAAAATATTTAATGGGTACAAATAATTTTAGGAACCGCAGAAAAAGAAAAAACTTTCCGGAGCGCAATCACGGCAGCGAAAACGAGAAAAAGAGGGACAGAAGGAGCAACTGCCGACTTCCTTAAAGAAATTTCTAAATAAGCCAGAACATAAAGAAATGAATGTCAAGAAAATATTGACGAAACCTTAACAGCCGCACCTTTAAATCAAGAAGCTATGGACGTATCTGAACAAATAGATGTATGTTCTTCAGAACGAGAGTACAGTGAAACCGGAAAAGGTACTTTTGTGGAACCTGTAGGCAATTTCCCGTCATCATCTGTAATTTGTAGCAATTTAGATTGTGGTGATGATCCCGGCTTGTGGCCTGTCAGTATTTCTAATGATCTTTTAAATATTTTAGTTACTCGTGGGTCCATACAGGTGCCAAACTACAACTTTCCTCTAAATGACGATGGAAGAAAATTCACAGACAATTACTATTATAGAAATCTTGCCAATAGAGAAAAAGTTATACGAGAATGGTTTGTTTGCTCCACTTCAAAATATTCTGTGAATTGTTTTTGTTGTAAAATATTTAGTAAATCTATTAGTAGTTTATCTTCTTTGAAAGCTTTTTCTGATTGGTAGCATTTATCATTAACCTTGAAAAGATATGAAACAAGCGCTTACCACAGTGAAAATGTAAAATCGCGGCTACAATTGAATCAGATATTGACGGTGTTGATCTCTTTAAGGAAAATGTTGCATTAAAGATACATTTTGCAGAAAATCAGTCTAATGATCCACAAACCATATTCCAATATCTTTTTTCGAATAAACTAATTTCAACATCAGTCATCGATTGATACTCGTCGCGAAAGGTAGTGCGTTCAGTTATCTCAGTGATTTTCTTTGCTATACTTATTTGTGCTTTTCTTACACACTCTGAAAGTCTCTTCGCAGTTTTCTCTGCAATAGTGTCTTTAAACGCGTGTGTTATTGTTTCGCACTAACAAGTGCGTAGTTACTATGCCCCCCGGAGTACGCCCGCTTGGGGATAACAGGTTTAGTCTGCTATCCTCAAGCCCAAGCCGGAAAAAGAAAAAAACCACTAACTCACCAATTGAAATATTTCCATCCTTACCAACAATAAAAAAGGAACACCCAAAATATTTAGTAGCAAGTGCTGTAAACTCACCTAAACCGCTCAATAAATATTCATGCTTTGCTATTGACAAAGCTCTAAAAAACATTAGCTCCGATATAATAAGTATTTCCGAACTAAGGGACGGAAATTTACTTCTCCTGGTCAAAAATGAAATCATATCGAACAAATTCTTAAACGCCACACAATTAATAGGAGTTTGTAAAGTTAAAATCGAGTTCCATAATAATTTAAATAGCTCAAAGGGAATAATATATGCACCATGCCTAAGCGATATCCCAGAGTCAGAAATTATGAAAATCTTAAAGAGCAGGGTGTTATATCTGTTTTCAAGTTCCCCAAATACGTGGAAGGTAAACAAATACTGAGCGGAGTACATCTCCTAACCTTCGACATGTATCACCTACCCGAAAAAGTTGAAATATCCTGGTACACCACAAAAGTGAGGCCCTATTATCCAAACCCTGTGGAATGCAAAAACTGTCACCTTCTTGGCCATACAACTAAACGTTGTGTCAATCCTCCTGCCTGCGACTCTTGTGCACTTCTCCCCATTCCCCCGAAGAATGTACGCGATCACACTACGTAAATTGTACAGGTCCTCACCCCGCATCTAACAGATCATGCCCTAAGTTTTTGCAAATGAGGGAAATTATTAAAATAAAAACAGACAAAAAATGTACTATGCGCGAAGCAATAAAAACATATAGAACCCAGTCTTCCCCTACTTTGGACCCCTACCTTTCCTTTTCTTCAATTACAAAAAGCATTTCAAATCCACAAACCAAATTAAATGAACAAGATAACACAAATCAGCTTAAGAATTTACAACAAATAAACTCAAATACCCCTAACGGTATAAACCACATTCCATACACACGACAGCAAAATACTTGCAATAACGCGACCAATCTAAACATAAATGAAACAAACGAAACACAAAAGAGTACAAAAAAAAAAACAAAAAACAATAACATAGAAAACAACGAAAAACAAGAAAAAGCATTTCAAATCCACAAACCAAATTAAATGAACAAGAAAACACAAATCAGCTTAAGAATTTACAACAAATAAACTGAAATACCCCTAACGGTATAAACCACATTCCATACACACGACAACAAAATACTTGCAATAACGCGACCAATCTAAACATAAATGAAACAAACGAAACACAAAAGAGTACAAAAAAAAAAAAACAATAAAAACAATAACATAGAAAACAACGAAAAACAAGAAAATAGTGCAAACCAAATAGATATTATAAATCCAACATCGATATCAGTCGATGACTTATCAAACCCAATAATTCCATCTTTCCTTTCCCAACTTATCTCCCCTAATATCCCCCCCCCCCCCCCCCTTCCTCAAGCTTGCATATTCAAGACCATCCTATTGACTAAATTTAGATGCGTATTCTACAATGGAACTTAAATGGTCTGTATAATAATTATGCAGACCTCAATATTCTAATAAATGACTTCTCACCTGAAATCATAGCTTTACAAGAGACTCATATCCCCTACAACAAAACTGCCTATCCTCCCAACAAGTACATTAGTTATATTCACAATATGCCACAAAACACCACATCAAAACAAGGAATTGCTATTTTTGTCAAAAAGGTTATAAATCACCAATTAATACCAACAATCTCCAATATCTCCTGCCTTGCTATTGAAGTAGACATCGGGTTCAAATTTGTCCTAATAAACTGCTACATACCCCCACATCAAAATTTTACTAGTACAGATATCTCAAACATAATCAAGCCTTTTAACAGCCCTATTATCTTGCTAGGTGACTTCAACGCTTGGAGTCCTCTATGGGGTTCTCCATCAGTCAATCAAAGAGGACAGCTAATTGAGGATGTTATTATGGCCCATAACCTTATAGTTCTTAGCGATGGCACTCATACCCATTTTTCCACACACAAAACCTTTTCCCACCCTGACATAACACTTACATCATCCTCAATAGCTCCCAAACTATCCTCTCGCACTTTAGAAGACCTTCACAATAGTGACCATTTCCCCGTCCTCACATCATTTCTCACACCTACTCTTTATCACGTCAAGCGCAAATATAAATTCCTAGCAGATAAAGCAGACTGGACCCGCTTTGGCTCTATCTCCATAGATCTTTCTAACAAAAACCTGTATAAAGTTAATATCAATGCTGAAGCCAGTGCAATAAAAACAATCATTCGATCAGCTGCACATGCGTCTATACCCCAAAGTAGTGCGAGACAATTATCAGCCAAACTACCCTACTGGTCCAATATACTATCATCCCTTAGGAAAAACAAGCAATATCTCTGGGCTAAATATAAGAAAAATAGATCTGACGAAAACCTTATCAGCTATAAGAAAGCAAATGCAGTGTTTAGAAAACAGTTGAAAGAAGCCAAACGAAAACACTTAGAAAACTTCACAGCCAAAATATCCCCCTCCTCAAACCCTAAACAAGTGTGGGCTGTCATAAAGACCCTATCAGGATCCCGTCCAGCGTCAAATATTTCATTTATCCACTCATCACAAGGTCCTATTTACTCCCCCAAGGAAGTCGCTTCTGAGTTTGCTACTGCATGGTCAGCATACTCAAATAGTTTCAATTTTCATCCGCGTTTTAACGCACTCAGTGAACAGTACGCCTTAGAATCCTATCACAACCCCTCCCCCTCCCACACAGCTCTATCCGTAGAAGTTCCAATGACATTTGATGAATTTGAATATACGATATCCTCAATGAAAGGGAAAACACCTGGCGAAGACAAAATTTCTTATCCTATCTTGAGGAACCTACCTAAACCACTTAAATCTAGAATCGTGAAGCTTTATAACGATATCTATGAAACAGGTGCATTTCCCCAACAATGGAAAACTTCTTCAATCCTCCCCATTCTTAAACCTGATAAACCAACATCCTCAATATCAAGCTACAGACCCATATCCCTTCTCCCATGCATTTCCAAAATTTTGGAGAAAATTATCTCTACTCGCATCATGTTCTTTGCGAAAGCAAATGGGCTAATAACTCCTCATCAATTCGCTTTCCAAAAAGGTCTTGGGGTTATCGATTCCTTGATGTATTTTTAAAATTTTGCTAAAATGGCCCTAGCATCCAAAAACCATGTCTCTGTTCTCAACCTTGATTTTGAAAAAGCCTTTGACAGAATTTGTGCCCATGTGGTGCTGAGAGCACTTAAACGATGGAAGGTTGGCAGCAAGTTATATAATGTTGTAAAGTCTTTCTTAAGCAATCGTAAATTCCTTCTCGGAGTAAATAACCATAATTCTGATATTTTCGAACTTTTCAACGGATTAACACAGGGCTCACCCCTTTCCGTATCTCTTTTCACAATCGCTTTCAATGAGTTAAGCTCTATCATTGCATCATTCAACCATTTGGAACACTTCATCTACGCAGATGATGTTATTATATTTACAAAGACTACAAACCTACTTAAAGTTAATGAAATATTCGGTCGAGTTTTAGATGAAATTGCAAATTGGTCTCAAACATCAGGGGTAAATCTCGCAACATCGAAATGCTCAACATTCCACATATGCAGAAAGTATAAATGCTCCTATCCTTCCTTACACTCCCTTAACGCCAGTATTCCCCACTCGGACACTCTTAAAATACTAGGCATACTATTTGATAAGAAACTTACTTATAAAGACCATTGTAAGTATATTAGAGCAAGATTAGCAAATAGGTTAAATATAATAAAATATCTTTCCTCTAAACATTGCTTTGCTCACACTAATACTCTTATAAACATAACAAGGTCGTTAATATTATCAAAAATCGATTTTGGACTGCCCATATATGGAAACTGTGCAAAATCACACATTAAGGTTTTAAACGCGCCATACCATGCAGCTGCTAGAAGAAGCCTACGTGCATTTGCGACATCACCAGTCAAAGTTGTCCTTGCTGAAACTGGACTTCCAAATATTTTGAGCAGAATCCAGTACGACACCATGGTGCTTATACCAAGGATTCTATATTGCAGGAATAACCTACTGTTCGAACAAATACAAGCTGCTCAACCTGAAGGAAAAAAGCCCAAAACAGAATCCACAATATCACGTTGTTTGTCGCTAATACAAGACGCAAACATTTCCTCAAAACCAATACTAATGAAGCCAACTACTCACCCGCCCTTCGCTGTACCTAGATCCTGAGTGATCTCAAATCTCCAAAATTATCGTAAACAAAACACCAGTAGTAGTGAATATTTACAGAGATATATCGAAGCACTGCAACCATACAACGATGATTGGGAGCTTCTATTTACCGACGGTTCAAAATCTGACAACAATACCACATTTGCTATCACAAATACACTAGGTGAAACCATCTCGGTGGGGGCATTACCCAACTATTGCTCAGTATTCACAGCTGAAGCAGCTGCCTTGCTCGAAGCGGTGGAGTATGCCTCTCGAAGTGGTAATAAATATGTGGTCTGCACCGACAGCAAATCTTCTGTTGAAGCCATTTTAAATCCATTAAACGATTGTTACCTGGTTTCCCGAATTCGTGAAACTCTGCTTCAGCATAGTTACATTAAAATTATGTGGATACCTGGGCACATAGGCATACGTGGAAATGAAATGGCAGATAAACGAGCAAAAGATGCGTCCAAAGAACCTCTTCATTTCTACGAATATCTAATAAACAGTGATATACGCAAACTCGTAAGAAAGATCTCATATGAAAGACGATTAGAGGATTGGAGGCAATATCAACACCGCTACAAAATCTGCAATCCAACGGGTCACGACCATCATTTCCAATAAACGCCTCCTGCAAATCCATACAACACTTTATCAGACTAAGAATTGGCCACACGCTTGTAACACACGCACATCTCCTCAATGGAGAACCTCCCCCATCATGCTCTTATTGTGGAAGCAACATTTGCACAGTTTCCCACCTGATCGATGAATGTCCAGGATTACAACAAATCCGTTCTTCCATTTTCGGCAGCAAAACACCTTCAGAGCATCTAAGATGTATTAACGACAACAATATAAATATCATTTATAACATCATTTCCCGGTCCAAATTAAAAGTATAAGTGTGTTTTGTATCTTACTATCTATCAAAATTCACACATTCCCAGTAATTAATAACTCTGGAGCACGCATATGGGTTCATGGATGTTAAGGTGTACATGTGTGGCAAACGCCTGCATGAGCATCTGCGTTTATGGACCCATGTGCCTGCCTCTGTATCTTATCATACCATCGCCTAAGTTAAGATTTAGCAAGCCGACGGCCCTGGCAGTCAGTGCTTTAGCTCATAAGTGTAGTAACTATTTATAATTGCTCCTCTTTGCAATAAATAAATAAATAATAATTTCAACATTTCCGAACACAGAAATAGCGCTAAGAATATTACTTACACTGCCGGTTTCAGTTGCATCTGGTGAAAGTTCCTTTTCAAAATAAAAAATTATAAAAAATTATTTAAGATCAACAATGCTCCAACAGAGGCTTAATAATTTAGCCATATTTTCAATTGAACACGAAATTTTAGACCGCTTGGATACAAGAAAGTTTGTAGAAGATTTTACAAATATAAAGGCAAGAAGAGTTAAGTTTTTGCAATATGTATACATATGTATGTATGTATTGTTTTAAGTTTTACATTTTAGTAAACAAATATTATTAAAGGCCGTTTTCACCATCTCCGGTTAGCGCTGACTGACAGTTTATTTAGCAGATATCTTACGGTTATCTCTCAAATAAACTGCCACTTAGCGTTAACCGGAGATGGTGAAAAGGCCCTAAGCACCCAATCAATATAAATGTTTTATACCTATTTATTAAGATTTCTTTTCTTTTATATTCTATGATGAACAAAATTTAAAAAAAATCTTTTTTAAAGCAAAACTCAGTATAATATTGCCCCTTGAAAGACTAACACGTTTCAGTTTTTCTCATAGAAAACTAGCACAGAAAATCTGAAAAGTGTTAGTCTTCCATGGGAGCGACGATATGTAATCAAAGGGCGCCATTATCGGTATTTGCACGGAGTGAAAAAACTGCCAACGGCGAGCCTGAATACAACTGTTTCATGTTCGTGAACAGTCTAGACCTTAGGAGAAATATGCGAACAAACAGAGGGTATAAAAGCAGCGCAAGCTGGGGAAAAACTAATCAGTTTGATTTAAACACGCTTTTGCGAAGTACGTGATAGTAAAGTATAATTGTACTACCCCCAAAGTAGTCTAAATAAGTACCATTTTTCAATATTTTATTTTATTTATTTATTTAAAAAGTTGTTTGGAGATATTTATTCCACAGTTCAGCAACTCGAACGTTAGCAGAAGGTGCATAATTAACAGAAATCCCCAGAATTCGTTACAGCTGGTGTCAGAAGAGGAATTGTTGAATAAATTCCAGAGTTGCAGAGCACGAAAGGGATGGAAAAGTTGAGTAAATTGAAGATCCAGCAACTGAAGAAGGAGTTGGAGAGCCGTAGATTGAATACAACCGGCAATAAATCCGAACTTCAGGCACGACTTCGGGAGTTTATGGAGTCGGAAGGAATCGACGTTGATGGACATACTTTTCAGCCTGATGTGGAAGAGACAGCGACTAAAATGAGGAGAAGATAGAAACTCCAATCCATTGGCAAATGTTGACACTAACGGGATACTAGCAGTGCTGAAGCAAATGTCGTCAGCAAATATCAACCAATATATCATGGTAGTTCGAAGCACAGGAGACACGCATAACATCTAAGATTGGAGCACAGGAGACGCGTATTTCAGAAATTTCGTCGCAAATGGCTTCGCAACTGGAAGAACAGAAGGCATCTCAACTGGAATCGCAGGAGACTCGTATAACAACCAAGATGGAAACACAACTGAAATAGCAAGAGACACGCATAACAGTACAACTCGAAGCACAAGAGGCGCGTATATCATCAAAACTCGAAGCACGTACGGACGATAAAATGATGCAGTTGGAGGAAAAAATAGAGGCCGAGGTTATTACTTTGAGAGAACGTACCCACGAGTTGCAACTTAACCGCCCGGCTGCTTCAGCGAGTAATACGAAGTTAAAAACTCCATCCTTTGACGGTTCTGTACCTTTCTAGGTCTTTAAACTACAGTTTGAGAAGACAACAGTGAACAACTGGAATCCTGAGGATAAAGTTGCTGCACTGTTCGTGGCATTGAAAGGACCTGCAGCTGAAATTTTCCAAACTATTCTACGAACGGAACATTTATGAAGCATTGATGGGCACTCTATATAGGCGATACGGGACCGAGCATAGGAGACAGATATAGCAAATGGAGTTACTGAACCGCTTCCAGATGGCTAGTGAAACATTGCAAGAGATTGCGGCGGACATTGAAAGATTGACTCACCTTGCAACTGCGGACGCACCTGTGGAATACACTGAGAGAGTTCAAATTCAAACTTTTACAAATGGAATTCGTGATATCGAAACCAAGCGAACGACATACGCAACCCCAAAAACCTAGATTCGCAGAAACGGTATCATATGCATTGATTCAGGAAACAGCATCGCTTCTGTTGAAGCCAGCTTTCAAAGCACGCGTTGGAAGAAAAAGGTCAGAGTGGGTCAACACAATACTGGAGGCGCTGAAAGTATCGCAAACGCCGTGTGACAGATTAATCAAATGCGGGAAACCAGGGCACATTGCATGTCATTGCCGTCTTGATTCTAATGATTTCAACTGCATGGGTGGGCATATGTGCAAAGCTGGAGGAGATGAGCAAGAGCGAGCCAGATGTAAATCGAGAGCTAGCTCCAGCTGTTGAATGCCGGGTTATCTCTGCATCACATATCGGAAGAAAATTGAGCAGTCTTACCATAAGAGGATAAGTGGTTAGCAAGGAGCGTTTACTGACTGTAAATGCGGGTGCATCTCATTCCATAATCCGATCTGATTTGGATAACAAGAGAGTAAAGCCATTAGTCGGAGCAATATTGGTTATGGTCACTGGCGAGTACAATCTAGTACAGGGAGAATTGACATGTATGGTTGTAAGTGGGAAGGCTCGGTTCTGCACAAATTCGTTGTGGCAGAGATTGTTGATGAAGTCATATTGGGAGTGGACTTCTTAGTTGACCATGGTATCAGGATCGATATGCAGAGAAGGATTATGCGCTATAAGGACAAGGATGTGCCATTTAACTTTAGTTTTGAGGAGGGGCTCAGCAGTAAGCGAGTGCTAGGTAGGAGATTCGACAAAGACCACAAAAGTCAAACGCAGTAGACCGGGAAAAGATTGGTGGAACAAATGGAACACACAAATCAAAACTGAATGTAGGTAGGTAGGTTGAACGGGCCGGTCCATTAGGACCTCACATAGACTGATTAAGTGCGTAGTGTTACCAGAAGTTTGTTTTAACGACCAAACTGAAAAACCCTATCAAAAACCAGGACCTATGTTATAAAATGACTCCGTCCTCTTGGCAAATACTAGAAGCTTCCTAGGACTTAAGCAACTTGCTGCTTCTAGATCTGACAGCTGT
Organism: Eurosta solidaginis; assembly: GCF_040869045.1. Classification (NCBI taxonomy): domain Eukaryota; kingdom Metazoa; phylum Arthropoda; class Insecta; order Diptera; family Tephritidae; genus Eurosta; species Eurosta solidaginis. The sequence continues at coordinate 33,102,240 of NC_090324.1, read as the reverse complement.
ATCACTCCTAATAGCTGGAGTCTTAGCCTGGCAAGTACAGGGCACGAGCACAGAACGTGCTCGATGGTTTCCTCCTCCAACCCGTACTTCCTACATCTGCTATCACTGACCAAGCCTAGTTTAAAGGCATGTGACGACAGAAGGCAGTGTCTAGTCAAAATACCCGTCATGAGTCTACAGTCCTCTCTTTATAATGATAGGAGCAACTGTATTAGTCTAAGGTTGTAAGACCTACACATAATCTTCGACACTTTACAGCCCCGCGCTTGAACCCACGCCTTTCCCGCTTGGTCGATCATGTGCACCTCTCGCATTCACTTAATCTCGCCCAATCTAATTGGGACATCTACGGAGCAAGCTTCAAGGGCTGCGCCCTTTTTAGCTAGTTCGTCCGCTTTTTCATTCCCATCTATTCCCATATGCCCTGGGACACAATATAGATGTATGCTTCTCCCTGTCCCGATTCTGTCCAGAGACTGCTTACACTCTAACATGCATTTAGATGCTGTGCTATGCGAGATTAATGCTTTAATTGCTGCTTGACTGTCAATATAAAAGTTAACACGGTTGCAGCTTAAGCTATTCTTTTCCAGGGTTTCTACTGCTTTGGTTACGGCTAATATTTCCACTTGGAAAACGCTACAGTAATCCGGCAGCCTGTAGGATCTGCTTATTTCCGGATCAGCGCAGTATACCGCAGACCCTACTCCTTCCACTACTTTGGAACCATCGGTGTACACATGTATCGCCTCGTCCGCCATTTGCGCACACTTGCGCCAGCCGTCCACCTCTATTGTGGCCTTAAGATCTCCCTCGAAGCGCAGATAGGGAATCATGTAGTCTGTTCGTCTTGTGATTGATGACGCTATACTACTATGGCCATATGGTCGGCGCTCAAGCTGCCCCGAAGCACCGAGCCTGGTTGCGGTCATTAACGCTTTGTTCTTTGCTACCAGGTCTACAGGTGGGATGTGCAAAATGGCCTACAGTGCAGCCGTCGGGGTTGTTTTCAGGGCTCCCGTAATGCTAAGCATCGATAGTCTGCATACCCCCTCTAATTTTTTGAGGTATGTTGTTTTTTGTGTGGCTTTCCACCAAACAAGAACTCCATAGTCTAGAATAGGGCTTACAATCGCTGTAAAAACCCAATGAGAAGGAGAGGGCGATAGGCCCCACGTACAACCCAGCATTCTTTTACATGCGTAGAGTGCCGTTGAGGCCTTCTTGATCCTCTCCTCCACGTTGAGCTTCCATGACAGCTTACTGTCTAGGATGATTCCTAAATATTTTGTGCAAGGTTTCTCCTGTAAGGTCACCCCTCCTAACTTAGGCATGGTCCAATTTGGGGCCTTGTACCTCTTTGTAAACAAGACCATATCCGTCTTCTCCGCATTGACTTTCAACCCGACATTAGATGCCCAGGTATGAATATCGCGAAGCGCCCGATCCATCAAAGAACTAATCGTTGGAAGGCACTTTCCACTTATGACAATTGCAACGTCATGTGCGTAAGCCGTAAGTTTTACGGGTCCCTCATCGAATTGCCTGAGCAGTTGGTTGATGACCAGCGTCCACAGCAGAGGTGATAGCACCCCTCCCTGCGGCGTGCCCCTGTCCACTGATTTCGTGGCCTCGTACAATCCCTATTGTGATGTAATCTTTCTGCAATTTAACAGGCAGCCGATCCATCTGATTAAGGCAGGATGTACTTTAATGTAATTAAGACCATCCATAATTGCCCATTTTGCAACATTATTGAAAGCCCCGGCAATGTCCAAGAATACTCCTAGAGCATACTCCTTATATTCCAGGGATTTCTCTATGCTTATTACCACCCTATGCAATGCGGTGTCTACCGACTTGCCTTTGGTGTACGAATGCTGTGTTGTGGAGAGCAGCTTTTCATCCACTTATATCAGCCTCTCAAAAGTTTTGAGCAGAAATGATGTTAAGCTAATGGGTCTATAGTCTTTGGAATACATGTGACCGATCTTCCCCGCCTTTGGTAGAAAAGCTACACGAGCAGTTCTCCAAGAGTGCGGTACATGATTCAGTCGTATGCACCCATCGAATATTATTTTAACCCATTCCACGACCGCTCTACTTGAGACTTGTAGCATGGCCGGGAATATACCATCTGGGCCCGACGATTTAAACTTAGAAAACGTCTTCACTGCCCACTCGATCTTGGTATCGGTCACCAAGCTCGGCACTACTAACTCCGTGATCGAAGTGTGAGTGATGTCTGCTGGCTCCTCTAAACCGTCTCCCGATGGGAAATGTTTATCGAGAAGCACCTCAAGGGATTCCTCACTATTACGTGACCATTCCCCGTTCTCTTTCTTTATTAGTCCTTGGACTATGTTTCCCTTTGCTAGGACTTTTTTCAACCGTTTCTGCTGTTTCGCTGGAGCACTCTATGTCCGTACAGAAACTTTTCCATGAGTTTCTCTTCGGACTGGTAATTTCACGCTTGTAGATCCTCAGTAGATCCCTGTACTCGTCCCGACACGCTTCGCTCTCCGCGGTCTTTGCGAGCTTAAGCATTTCTTTAACCTGTCTTCTTAGAAGACTCAGCTCATTGATCCACCATGGCGGCTTTGCTTTTCCTCTGAGTCTTCTTAGAGGGCAAGCTTTGTTATACGCAGTCATAAGCGTCATTGTTAGGAATTCATTCGACTCCTCCAGTTCCTCTACATTAGCAACCTCTTTGGGTTGTCTCAGTTTTGTTTCTACATGTTTATGGAATTTAGTCCAGATCGTTGACCTAGGGTTTCTAAAGGTTCCTCCCTTCTCTACCCTCTTTAGGGGGATGTTGAAGCTGATATACGCATGGTCGTAGAAGGATGGTTTATCAAGAACCATCCAATCATACCTTGATATATCACGCTCGGAACTCAATGTAATATCCAGAACATTGCTAGATATTGGACCAATGTATGTAGGGACATTTCCCCTGTTGGCTATCTGCAAATTGGTTTGCAGGATGTAACAAAACAGAGATTCGCCTCTCTCGTTCGTATCTGCTCTTCCCCACGCATTGTGGTGTGCTGCGGGAAGAAAACTGGTATTGAAACCCCCAAGTAGACGCACTAAAACAAAGGAAAGAATTTCTCACAAAGAATGCAAGGTTGGGTTCAAGCTATGGCGCACTACTCTTGTGAAACGTCTGAATGATAATGATTATGCAAAGCCAATCCGTCAAGCTCTTCGAAGTAATTCAGTGGCCAAACAACGGAGAGTGAGGAAACGAACCAGGATAATGAGTAGTAAGATGAAAGACAGGTACAACAAAAACAACATCTCGGAAAGTTTCCTGGAGGGTGATTTGGTACGGTTATACAACCCTCACTAACGGAAAGGTGTTCCATCAAAATTTCAGTGTAGTTGGGAAGGACCGTACAAAGTTGTGAAGCGGATCAGCGATGTCGTCTACAGCATACAAAGAATTGAGAAACCGCGAATAAGAAGGGTGGTATATTTGGATAGGCTAGCGGCGGCTGGGTCGAGAAATTTGTCTGATCGGGACGATGATAACATAAGAGCAGAAGTTATTACTCACACATACACACGCATATAATTAAGAAGACAAAAGTAAATACCACATACATAAAGGAGAAATAAATAACTAAGCAGCTTTTCGAGAAGGTTGTTCGTGAAGAGTCTAAACCCTTGGAGAGATATGCCAACGAGGCAACAGGGAGCATAAATGCAGCGCTGAGGAATAGTGAATCAATTTAAGTTAAACACGCTATTAGTGAAGTACGCGAGGATTGTGAAGTACTAAGTACTACTACAGAAGAGTTGTAAATAAAGGAGATATAGCTATACTGAATATTTGAGTTATTTATTCGACAGTTCAGCGATTCGAACGATAGCAGAGGGTGAAAAATAATCAGAATTTCTCAAAATTCGTTACAATATTGTTTTCTATTAAACCCTTAATTTCCTCATTAAGGAAACTATTTGCAGATATAGAATATGGATATTGTTTTGACCATACTGGCTTGTCATCCTCAGTTCTTATTTCTGCTTCAATATCTGTTCTGAAGGGAAGATCCATATTTACATCTATTATTTTAAATACGTCCTGTCTCAACAACGGAATATTGCAAGCTTTTGTTTTTTATTTATATAACTAGCATACCCCGCGTTGTTCTTCCCTAACCTTGGTCTATCTGCATATCACTTAAGAAGTTTTTAACTCTTACCTCACCCCCACCAAGTTCTAGTCCCAGTCCTAGTTTCAGTCCCAGGCACAATCCCAGTTCCAGTCTTAGTTACAGTTCTAGTTTCAGTCCCAATCCCACTCCCAGTCGGTCCCTTGTCTATTTCCTGAAAAAAAGTTTCATAAATACTAACATAGGCAAAGGTCTACCAATATACCAAATTTTAGGCAAATAAAGCGATTAATAGAATTTGTTTGAATATATAGACCCCTGGTCCACTTCCCACAAAAAAAAAAAAATAATCGTAATTCCCAATATAGGTAAAGGGCTACCTATATACCAAATTTCAACCAAATCGAACTATGAACAGAACTTTTTCGAATATATCGGTCCCTGGCCCGAAGTGTCGTGAATACGAATCTATGCAAAGGGCTACCTATATACGGAATTTCAGGCAAATCGTCTAGGCAAAGGTCTACTTATATACTAAATTTCAGGCAAAACGAACTGTGAATAGAAATCGTTCAAATGGATCGGTCTCTGATCCACTTCTTGGAAAGAATTTTTCTCTCCGTAAGAATCATCCTCATATTTCAAGGACCCCAAAGCCGAGGACTTTGTATCCTCACAACATACACATATCCATAATTTTTTCTAAAGAACATACATTTTGAAATAACTTCAAATTTATAATAATATTTGAATCTATAACTTATACATTTTATATGAAGCACCAGAAATATACATATGTATACCTTTATGAATTATACCCTTAATGCATATATTCTGTTGTACATTGAATTGATAATTATTAAATTAAAGAACAAAATCGACTTGCCCACTTTTGCACGCAAACAAAATATTTACATTTTCGCAAACATAAATTTTAAATATAGGATCACCCTAACATGCATTGAATATTTGGAAGGGAGATAGATACGCATAAAACTTAAAAATGCAGCGGTCAATCAACCCTTTGCACACTCAAAATCCAATACACCCAGCTACAAATACAACATACATAATAACTTAAGTGAACGGAGATCAGCAGCAAGTCGTCAAAATAATCGCCGCTACTAATTGAAATTTCGCTATACATATTTACGCACTATCATACAACACACCAACGCACGCCATACAACAGACGGCAGAAGCATTGGGCAAAGCAAAACACAACATTAGAATCAGGTGAAATCAGGTGACCACAAACAAATGTACAAACACACAATAGTTCAAGCAAAGGCTGGAAAGCACGGTATGAGCAAGTACAAAGGCATTGTATTCAATAAGGAGCATTATGGTGCGTGGAAATTCATGGGAAGGAAATATTCACCGGAATAACAGTTGTTTTATATTGTTAATACTATTAGTTAGAAGTTGTTATCATAAAATAACCGTTTGCCAGCGTGCAAAAATTAGTATATAAGGGCGACGAGTTCGCATTAAAATTCAGAGATTTGGAGACAAGCATACGAGACGGTAGGTTTTATGACTACCGACCAGGAGTACACCTGAAGGTTTTTGACTTCATTTGTACTAAAAGTATATTCGTCTGGAGGCTTTATTACTCCATTCGACCGCAGAGGTTGGCCGAGTGCTTCATTACCTCAGTCACCTCTTACAAAGCAAGGGAATCCGCTAGGAGTAGAAATAGAATTTTTATTAAATAAATAATTTTATAACGTTTTTATACGAAATAAAAAGGGTTATGCTTTTAGAAGGACCGGTAGGAATTTCTACTTTCAGGAACCCTGGACGGACCGAGGCCAACCCCGGCAAAGTCAAAGGAAAAGTCCGTCACATTTTGGCGCCCGAGCAGGTAAACAAATCAAATTTTAAGATATACTTTCAGAGCATCAGAAACGAAGAGGGAAACAAGATTCACACACTTCTGGGATAATACGACGAGGATATAAAGCATAACAATAGTAAAGGTATCGTGGATATACTATCTCACTCGAGAGGATCTGGTAGCCTACAACGCGGAATTTGGGCTAGAGGATGGCGGAACGGTTGACGAACTAAGAAAACGATTGGCAACATTCATCCAAGAGGAGAAGGATAACGAGAACTTACGGGATCGATTCACAGAGTTGGCGATTCGGCATGCGCGGTTAACAAATCCACAAGCATCAAAGACAAGCAGCGAACTAAATTTACCAAGAAATAATAGGCAGGTAAATGGTGCACCCAATCAATTGGAGGTCGGACAACCATCGGTACATTTTACTCAGCAGCCTGGTACGTACGCAACGACAAATTATATTCAACAACCTGGCACATATGCAACGACCATGGACAGAGTAAGGAAGTTGGGATTAAAGTACGACGGAGGCAAAGATCCCCTAGGATTCATCGAAAGAGTGGAGGAGATAGCAGATGGGTATAAAAATAACCGCAACACAATTCCAAAAGCGCTACCGGAGTTATTGAAGGACAAAGAGTTGGTATGGTACAGGAATAACATCTGGCATTGACAGGAGTGCGACGCCTTCAAGACGGACTTCCTGAAGTTCTTTCTAAGCTCCCGATACTTAGAACAATTGGAAGATGAAATTACAAGGACTCATGCGTCACGCGGGCTACACCGAGGAGCAGAAACTAACCCGCATCTACAGAAACTCGCGCAGAGAGTACCAACTATATGTAAAGCGAAGCGAGGTCAGCAATCTTGTGGAGCTGGTAAGTTTAGCTCAAGACTATGAAAATATTACTCCTGACAGGGAACCAATGCGACCAACCCATTCAAGGCCATTCGTACCACGGCGTCAAGAAGGTCAGTACCAGTGTCTCCAGGCAGAACAAAGACAGGAGGAGCGAGTAGAAGTCCAACAATAGCAGAGGTCAGAGCCACAACAAGAATATGTAGATACAAGAACGGCCTGCAGACGATGCGGAAGAGGCGGTCACTTTTCATACGGGTGCCGAGGCATAAGAAGAGAATTTTGCTGGACAAGTGGTAAGATAGGTGTGCTCACTCGTGATTGTTGTAGGAAGCCACAGGGAAACGACCAGAGACCACATTGAAAGCGAGCGATAGCAACTAGCAAGACAGAAGATGCGGTGAGTAAATTTCTGAGCTAAGAATTACAGGTATTTGCAAAGATGTCAGGAGTATCCAACGTGGCCACACACAAAATAGTTATGAGGGACGACCGTCCAATTAAGCAAAGATACTATCCGAAGAATTCAAAAATGCAAGAAATTATCAACAAGGAAGTCGACGGGCTGATCGAAAAAGGTTGCATCGAATAGCTCGCACAGCGCACCCATAGTTTTGGCAAAGAAGAAGAATGGCAAATGGAGACTCTGCGTAGACTACCGTCAACTAAACACAAGATCAGTACCAGACGCATACCCTTTACCTCGTATACAACATATCTAGGACAAATTAAGAAGCGCGAGATTTATCAGTAGCATGGACTTGAAAAATTGATATTGGCAAATCCCTATGGAAGCAAGCAGCAAGCAATACACCGCATTCACAGTACCTGGGCGTGGACAATACCAATGGAGGGTAATGCCATTTGGCTTGCACTCAGCCCCAGCAACTTTCCAGAGAGCACTTGATCGTGTCATAGGACCAGAATTGGAACCATATGCGTTTGCCTATCTTAACGATGTTATCGTTACAAGCAAAACATTGGAAGAGCACATTGCACATTTAACAGAAGTATTTCGAAGGCTGCATAGAGCGAACCTGAGGATAAACCCGGAAAAATGTGAGTTTTTTAAGAAAAGGCTAAAATATATAGGCCATGTCGTTAGCGAGGAAGGCATCCATACCGACCCAGACAAGATAGCAGCTATCAAAGAACTGGAACCACCGAAGAACATACGAGAGTTACGACGTCTTCTAGAAGTCATGTCGTGGTATAGAAGATGCGTGCCGGATTTCTCACAAGTCGCACACCCGTTAACATCGATGCTTAAGAAAGGTAGTAAGTGTAGGTGGTCTGAAGAGCAGCAATCACCATTCGAAACACTTAAGGCAGCACTGACGCAAGCACCGGTACTCGGTTGTCCAGATTTCTCAAGGAAGTTTAGTTTACAGACGGATGCAAGTGATTTTGGTCTTGGTGCAGTACTTACGCAAGGTTCAGGCGACGAAGAGCGAGTAATAGCATACGCAAGCCGCAGGTTAAACAAGGCAGGGATGAACTACTCACCGACAGAAAAGGAGTGTTTGGCAATATTCTGGGCAATACGAAAGACGAGGCCATACGTAGAAAGATACACGTTTACAGTAATAATAGATCACCTAGCGTTAAAATGGTTGAATGCGATAGAGAGTCCGACTGGTCGGATTGCGAGATGGGCGCTGGAACTACAGCAATAATCCTTTGACGTACAGTATCGAAAAGGAAAGTTGAACGTTGTGGCAGATGCATTATCAAGGCAACCGATAGACGAGCAGTTGGGTACGTTGACGATGGATGACGGAAAAGCCGAGTGTAAGTGGCTTAAAGCAAAGACGGAAGATGTAATAAAAGCCCCGGAGAAATTTCCATAGTACGTTATCGAGGATGGAAAGTTGTACAGACGCATAGGAAGTCAGGTGGATGGCAAAGATGCACTGCCATGGAAGCTATGTGTGCCGACTCCACAGAGACGCAGAGTGCTAGAGGAGATTCACGACACACCGAGCGCAGGGCATATGGGCATCCGAAAATCGATAGCAAGAGCAACAACACGTTATTACTGGCCAGGAATGTTCAGGGATATAAGGAAGTACGTGCAGCAGTGTCACACATGTCAAATATACAAACCGAGTCAACAGCCAGCCGCGGGTAAGATGCTAACGAAGATTTCAGAGGAGCCTTGGGCAGCAGTCTGTGCATACCTTGTTGGTCCAATGCCACGATCGAAGCATGCAACTCGATGGCACTAGTATTCTTATACAAATTTTCAAAATGGGTAGAGGTAATACCAATCAGAAAGGCAACGACAGAATGTTTAATAAGAGGATTTCGAGAGAGGATTTTGGCATCGTTCGGCGTCCCAAAAGTATTTATTACGGACAACGGAGCACAGTTTATCAGCAGACGTTTAAAGAAATGTTTAGAGGAACTTGGCGTGAAACACCAATTAACGGCACCGTACACACCGCAGGAGAACCCGACGGAGAGGGCAAACAGGAACCTCAAGAGGATGATAGCACAATTTACGGTAAAAGAGCAGAAGACATGGGATGAGTTGTTACCAGAGATAACGCTGGCATTGAATACAAGTGTATGTGAATCGACAGATTAGAGTCCAGATACATAATACAAGGGAGGGAACCGAGAATCCCCAACAGCCTTTACGATGAACAGACATTTGGTACAGGTGAGAAATTAGCGAACCCAGGAGAGAAGTCAACAAGGATTAAAGAAATATTCGAGATGGTACGACGGAAGCAAGAGACAGCATCTATGGAGCAAGCGAAATATTACATCTAAAGACGAAGGCAATGGCGACCGGCGATAGGCGACCTAGTTCTGGTAAAGGAACATCAGCTGTCAAAAGCGGCGGATAACTTTGCAGCCAAACTAGCGCCCAGGTACAGTAACCGGGTAACGAACTTTGTGTCCTCAGTGATCGTAGAGCTAGACAAAGTCATCAGAGGAAGGAGGAGGACAGCCCACCTAAGTGAGCTGAAAGTATACCACGCAGCCGACGCCGCCGACAACAACGAATCCAGGAGGCAAAGTCATAAACAGAGATACAAGAAGGACGCTAGTGAAGATCAAACCGCGTCAACATCGTCAAATCGAACAGCAAACAACAATCCCGAGGCACAACAACAGAGAGAGAACAGCGAGGTAGCCATCTGCGGTACGCTCACACGAGTTAGCGAAGAGACCGAGAGACAACACGGAGAGAACCAAGGTATAAGTCAACAGCTGATGGCATACAGAGACGGTCAAGTTCAAAACATTGCGGAGAATCAGGTACGAATAGTCCCAGAAAATAAATTACAGTCGCCAGAGAACCGGCGCATGGATCAAGATTACACCTGGGAAGGCAGTTCGCTATGGCGGCCTTAAACAAACACACACCCCGAGGCAACTGCGGAATTACAGACTATTTCGTAAGATTCTACTTCAATCCGGATGAAATCGGTAGTAACGGACTCGTCCAACCGAGACAGTGTCAAATCATACACGAAGAAATTTCATATCAAGAAGTACCCGGAAGTCGAATCAACCACTAAAAGCTCGGTAAACTCTAACCGCAATTACATAAATATCCCATAAATATACTCTTTAACTATGCGCATGATATACCAGGTTTTTTTAAAATCCACCATACATGGCGGGAATACCCTAAGGAAAATCCACCAGTTTTTCATTTATTTTATATACTGGCATCACACATACCGCCGACGGGAAGGGCAGCGAAACGCCAACAACCAACGACGACAGCGAAATATTAAGCCGTAAGGCCAGCGGGGTCAACGGCAGCCTCAACGACAAAAACAGCGACATATTTTTCCTGATGGCCAGCGACGGCAGCGACGACGAAGCAGCATGGGCGAACACCACTTCCGCGTACGGATCACGCGCACCGACCTGTTGACGGTGGGGCTCATTGCGGCAGGTGAGGGGGGAGTGTGAGGACCCCAAAGCCGAGGACTTTGTATCCTCACAACATACACATATCCATACATTTTTCTAAAGAACATACATTTTGAAATAACTTGAAATTTAAAATAATATTTGAATTTATAACTTATACATTTTATATGAAGCACCAGAAATATACATATATATACCTTTATAAATTATACTCTAAATGCATATATTCTGTTGTACATTGAATTGATAATTATTAAATTAAAGAACAAAATCGACTTGCGCACTTTTGCACGCAAGCAAAATATTTACATTTTCGCAAACATAAATTTTAAATATAGGACCACCCTAACATGCATTGAATATTTGGAAGGGAGATAGATACGCACAAAACATAAAAATGCAGCGGTCAATCAACCCTTTGCACACTCAAAATCCAATACACCCAGCTGCAAATACAACATACATAATAACTTAAGTAAACGGAGATCAGCAGCAAGTCGTCAAAATAAGCGCCGCTATTAATTGAAATTTCGCTATACATATTTACGCACTAGCATACAACACACCAACGCACGCCATACAACAGACGGCAGAAGCATTGGGCAAAGCAAAACACAACATTAGAATCAGGTGAAATCAGGTGAACACAAACAAATGTACAAACACACAATAGTTAAAGCAAAGGCTGGAAAGCACGGTATGAGCAAGTACAAAGGCATTGTATTCAATAAGGAGCATTATGGTGCGTGGAAATTTATGGGAAGGACATATTCACCGGAATAACAGTTGTTTTATATTGTTAATAATATTAGTTAGAAGTTGTTATTATAAAATAACCATTTGCCTGCGTGCAAAAATTAGTATATAAGGGCAACGAGTTCGCATTAAAATTCAGAGATTAGGAGACAGGCACACGAGTCGGTAGGTTTTATGACTACCGGCCAAGAGTACACCTGAAGGTTTTTGACTTCATTTGTCTGTAAAAGTATATCCGTCTGGAGGCTTTATTACTCCATTCGACCGCAGAGGTTGGTCGAGGGCTTTATTACCTCAGTCACCTCTTACAAAGCAAGGGAATCAGCTAGTAGTAGAAATAGAATTTTTATTAAATCAATAATTTTATAACGTTTTTATACGAAATAAACAGGGTTATTCTTTTAGAAGGACCGGTAGGAATTTCTACTTTCAGGAGCCCTGGATGGACTGAGGCCAACCCCGGCAAAGTCAAAGGAAAAGTCCGTCACAAATTATGTTGACATTGCTTATTATTAACACATTCATACTTACGACATAAGCAGAGTGTCGAATGCACTGCAGCCTGAGAAACGTTTAGAATGCATGCAAGATATATGTATGTAACAATACTCCGTATGAATTTATTCTGAAAGTTGTATTTTGCTGCATAATGTTTTTAAAGTAAAGTGAGTTAATTTTAAATGAAAAACGCATAGCAAAAATATAGCAAATTCTTCAAACCATTAAAAAAAATAATAAATGTAAGGCGCGATAACCTCCGAAGAGATCTAAGGCCGAGCTTCTCTTCTAATTTGCGTCGTGCTCCTCTTGATTTTCCCTACAAATTGGCCGGACGGGACCTACATGTTTTATGCCGACTCCGAAAGCCATCTTCAAGGCAGATGAGTTTTCACTGAGAGCTTTTCATGGCAAAAATACACCCGGAGCGCTTGCCAAACACTGCCGAGGGGCGACAAAACTTGAATTGCATTCTCCCAAAAAACTAAAATTTTGAGCTACATCTGTTTACAATAAGACGGGTGATATATTTCTATAATTCTTTTATTTTTCCATCAAAAACAAAAGTTTTAGAAGTATTAACTTAGGAATTACACAGGCAACCAAGCTTAGACCAAGTCTAAAGACTCAGTGTTTAGGCCATCAAGCTAAACCCAAGGATGAGCACGGCCAATGGTGACCCAGCCTAATGTAAACTATCTGTGTTTGCTTCTATCTCTACTTTCGCGCACTAACACCAACGGCTACATATGTCCGTGCAGGCGTATGTGTGTGTGTTTGTGCGCGACTTTCCAATTTAACTAACTTTCGTTCAATCACCCCTCAAAACCGCTTTCGGCGGAATTGAGGGGTGAACGCGTTTTATAAGAAAGAAGCTCTTTCACTTCTTTTTTGGAAACTTCCGTGACAACTGCAGCCATCAGCCCTGTTATAGTTAAGATTTTCATATTTTTTATAACTTAGCCTAAATACAGTAGGTGAAATACACATTGTGCCTCAAATGCATTAGCTTTGAAATACAAACTATTAAATTGTTAAATTCAAGAATGTAATCTGCTGTGCGTTCTTCCCCTTTTTTGTCTTTTTTCACCGAGCGCAAAAAACCCCTTGGGAACCTACCAGAGAGCTATCGAAGCCCAAGAAGTTTTTTCATGCTCCTACTACCCCAGAATTATTATAGAAACGACTGAATTACCAGCGACCAACTGGATAACCACACAAATCAAAGCTATAACCACACAAAAGCGTTTCAAAAGCTAGCCGTTAGCAGCAAAATCAACCATCGATATCATATCACCTCAACACCCCTCAGAGCGTTTCAAAAGCGACAAGTACTACACGAGCGGTCAAACAAAAGCACAAAGGTACGTGGTTTGAGTTCAATTTTTTGTTAGGACAATTACACATAGTTTAACTTCCCGGCGTACCAACAGCGCGATTTTATTAATAAGAACCAATTATACGTATGTGTGGCAATTAAGTTACACAGAGTTACATAAAATATTTTGATTTAGTAGTTTGTTTGCGGTAACGCATCTATTCGAGGGATATCGCAGCCAGCTGCACAAATTTAACATAACCCCACTTTTTCACTGTATTGTGGCAATTTCTTTGCAACAACATCTTAACGCAATTTATCGCAAGTCACTGCCTTTTTTTTTTTATTGGTAAATTTAATAGCCTTGTTTAATATAATTTGATGATTTTGATTGAGCTTTAGGCCAGATTATTGAATAAAACTTCTTTTTTAGTAGTATTCAAAATATATTTATTTTTCGATATTTCGACTTCAATCTGAAGTCATCATCAAGAATCTACGAAAAGAAAACAATTAACATTTTTAAACATACATTTCCGTAGCAAAAATACGACTTACACATATGGATATGTATGATCGACTGAACAGAAATTATGACAACATAATTTTAGTAAAAACAAAAGAGCGAAAAATATAAATAAAGATAAATCAAAAACTCCCGCGAATATAAACAATTTCATGTACCGCAAGTGTAAACAAAAAACATATGTATACAATAAAAAATGTGTCAACAAAAAATAAAAATATATATATATATATATATATGTATGTACGTATTTAATGTATGTTATGCTCTCAGCATTGCTAGAGTTATTGTTCCAGCTTAAGTTTAGTGAGTGTGCTTAACTAACAGCAGCGTGATGTTGTTGTTTTAAGACCAAATTTCTGTAGGTTTGTGCACAATGGTCTACATCTGATTTAAAATTCATTTTTATATCATTAGGGGTGTTCAAAATGTGTAAGGTTTCTAAAATGAAGCGCTTATTATAATGTTTTTCATGTTCCAGAATGGTTACGTTTTCAAAATCTGGATAGTGTCCCGTTTCTTTGCAATGAGCAGCCAATGCTGTCTTGTTTTCTGGATTATTATTTCTCAATTTAATATTCGATTTGTGGGCGGAAAGCCTCGTCTTTAGTTTAAGTTTAGTTGTCCCTACATATACTTGTTCGCATACGTGGGACCCGTCGCCGTTACATGGAATTTTGTACACCACGTTGGATTTCTCATGATTTGGTATTTTGTCCTTTAAATTACTATAAATTGGTCGTAGAGTGTTGTTGTAAGTAAACGCGATTTCATATTTCTCTTTGTCATATAAATTTGAACCCTTGATTCTTTCAGACACTCCCGGGATATATGTCATTGATTTATAAATTTTATCACCTTTCTCGGTTGTATTATTATTGGCGTTCGCTGTGTGATGTTTGTGAATCAGTTTGTTTATAAGGGACCTGGGAAAAGAATTTTGTTCCAGGGTTTTTCTAATTATGGCTCTGTTTTTGTTGTGAAACATCTTATCACTTATGTTAAGAACCCTTCTTATAAAATTTTTCGCTGTGTTCAAAATAGCGAATAGCAAGTCACTGCCAATATTTTAGAACCATTGAACACTTAAGCGTAATCCATTGAACCAATTCTTTGGGTTCTGACATAAATCAGCGTTACTATCACTAAACCGAAGTCAGTTAACCTTATTTTCTTATATACACAACACTAACACTGCGGTGAGTTAGGTGGCAATAGTGCTCACATAAAAGCACAATTAGCTGAAAGAATTAAAGAAAAATATAAACAGAGAAAAATTTGTGTGTTGACCCTTTGGTGGCAACATCGTCCTATCTTAAGCTGAACGTGCCTTCGTGAGCTACTCCTATTAACAAGTTAGATCCATTTTACCCTTAAGCTCAGTACTTCTGTCATGTCGAAAGCGATGGAAAATTACATCAGGGTGGCTGATGGAGTCATAGAGTTTGAAGCTGAATTCAACAACACATCCGAATCCGAGCATATGAAATATACTCTGGCTATCCAGCAAGATGAGTTAAAGGAAAACTGGAAAAAGCAAAAACAGCCCATGATGAAATATTAGCCGGGGCACTATAGAAGGAAAAAATATATCAGCTGTTAAGATAAAGCACAAAATTGCTTACGCAATCTACTTGCGTTGCATGTCAAACATAGCAACGCGGCAGGCCACATTCAACAATCCTGACCCTAAGCCCGAAGAACAGCACGAAAGGGATACAAATATCCGCCTACCCCCGTGTGACACTGATGTGTTTAAGGGAGATTACTTATCCTGGTCTACATTCAGAGACCTCTTTACAGCCATATATATATTAAATAGGCGACTAACCCCGGTAGAAAGATTGTACCACTTGATACAAAAGACCCAGGGTGAGGCTAAAGAGAGTGCAAAAGTGCCCACTCACAAACGAAGGGTTCGGTATAGTGTGGCAAAATCTGGTAGACAAATACGAAAACAAACGCATACTATTGAATACTCAGCTGAAAACATTGTTCAGCTTAGAGGCGGTCTAAAAGGAATGCGGCACTTCAATTAAAAAGTTGCAGTGCGACATCAACAACTGTATCGCATCCTCAAAGACACATCAAATCGATGTGTCAAATTGGGATGCGATTATAACTTATTTGTGCTCAACGAAATTACCAAAAAGCACACTAGCCTTATGGAAGCAAACGGTTGCCAATAAAACTGAGATATCCAAGTGGGAAGACATGGATAAATTATTACAGAACCGCTTCCAGACACTTGGGACAGTCTCTGGCATAACTGAGGATAGCTTAGAAATCAAGAACCCGAAAACCCATAATGGTAGACAATCTACTGAAAACTCACACCGAAAGTTAGGTGCTTTTCAGACGAGTGCAACCAAAGGTGCGTGCAAGATGTGTAAATCCACTGAGCACAAACTACAACATTGCCAACGGTTCCGCACACTGGCGGTTTCCGACAGAATCACCTTCATCAAAAACAAAAAAGGGTGTATTAACTGCCTATCATCAGGACATATTGTGTCTAAGTGCTCAAGCTCCTACAATTGCGCCACCTTCCAGCAAAGACACAATACGCTCCTACATATTCAGGCAACGAACAGCAACCAAAACACAAACAACAACCCCAATAATAACCACCCTGGCCCATCAGCCCAAGCGCAACAGAGACGTTCTTATTCCAATAACCAAAGCAATGGAAATAACCAAAGCAATGGAAATAACCATTTCAAGGCCTGCTTTACAAACACAAAAAAGGGATTTTACTAGGTACCGCCCGCATCAATTTATTCTACAACAACACAAACTTCTACGCGCGGGCACTTATAGATTCGGGGTCAGAATGTACTTTCATAACTAAGAGACTTAAGCGTCCCATACACTTGCCATTTCAGCAGATGTCTGCACAAGTGTCAGGCATCACCAATCAAGTCTCAGCACAAGTAAAGGAGGCGTGTCATATACAACTGCGATCTCCAATTGATCCGACAATAAATATCGCCACTACCGCGCTTGTGCTGCCGCAACTAACTGGCAATCTACCAACAAGCAAGGAGGATGCCATGGCCATGCAGGCCTTCCCAAACTTAGTATTAGCTGACAAAAGTTTTTTTGTCAATGAGTAAGTCGGCATTTATGCACAGGTGATGTTAGGGGGAATAAAGAAAGAAGTTTTAGGAACACTGCTAGCACAAGAGACGGTATTCGGCTGGATGTTGACCGGCCAACCCGAAACAATCTCACCCAGCGAGAAATATGTGTCTTTTGTCAGCGAAGTGCAATTGGACAGAGAGCTCCGATCATTTTGGGAAACAGAGGAAGTCCCCAAGTACAAGGCATACAATAGTGATGACAGGTATTGTGAAGAATTATATAAGATCACAACAATTAGAAATGTTGAGGGTAAATATATTGTAACCTTGCCTTCTAAACAGGAATTGTCAAAATATAAAAAATTAGGTCCCTCATTAAAAATTTCGTGTTCACAATTTTTCCGAATGGAAACGCGTTTAGCTAAAGACCCACCATTACAATCAGAATACAATAGGGTCTTAGCAGAGTATAAAACTTTGCGGCACATGTCCCGGGTACCAACACACATCCCCGCTGAAGACTGTTATACCTATTTTCTACCACATCATGCCGTCAAAAAGGAAGAAAGCACAACAACCAAAGTAAGGTGCGCCATCATCAACTGCAAACGGAGTCAGCCTCAACGACATCCTCCATCCGGGGCCAGTTATACAGAATGACTTAACCATTCTCATATTAAGGTGGCGTTTCTTCAAATATGTCTTTAACAGCGACATAGAAAAAATGTATAGACAAATTCTGTTGCACGCTGATCACACTAAGTATCAACGTATTGTTTCCGAACAGAAAGCACGCAACCCATACAACTATATGAGTTGAAAACGGTTACTTTCGAAGTTAATTGTGCCCCGTACGTTGCGATACGAACACTGCTCCAGTTAGCGGACGACGTGGAGCACAGTCACCCTATAGCATCAGATTTACTACGAAATTCAATGTGCATTGACGACGTGCTGGCAGGAGGCCACACTATTACCGATACCATTAAAGCAAGGGATCAAATAACTACAACCCTGGAAGCATCAAGATTCTCGCTTAGAAAATCGACCTCCAACTCGAACAAACTACTTAAAGGCCTACCAAAGGCTCACCTCCTAAACGAAGATTTCCTAGACTTCGAGGACACCAGTATGGTTAAAGCACTCGGCATTAGGTGGAACGCCCACTCAGATATCTTTTACTTCAAAACGAAGCCCATAGAGGAACAGTCTAGCTTTACGAAAGGGAAAATTCTGTCGGCCATAGCAAAATTATTTGACCCCTTAGGGTGGCTGGCACCATTCGTGGCTACCGCCAAAATGTTGATGCAAGGCATCTGGTTAGAGGGATCGGTGGCAAAGTTTCATCGAAAGTTATAAGCACATAGAAAATATTCAGATCCCACGCTGGGTACACTTCTCACCAAGAGCCACAGTGTAGATCCACGGATTCTGTGACGCGTCAGAAAGCGCGTACGCAGCCACCGTTTACCTGCGCGTCAATATTAATGAACAAATATTTGTAAGCCTGCTATTAGCCTAATCAAGAGTCGCGCCCGTAAAAACTATCTCCTTACCAAGACTAGAACATTTTGGAGCAGTTCTCCTTGCAGAAACCCTAGAATATATCAACAAGAACCTTAATTTAGGCAAACATATAACCTTATTATGGACTGACTCAACTATTTTCTTAGCTTGATTACGAAAACAATCGTGTTCATGGTTAACCTTCGTGGCCCATCGTGTAACAAAGATAATAGACCAAGTTGGGAAAACATGTGATCGGTCGCGGCTATTAGGTGGGGCGAGCATTGCTACAACAACAACAACAACAACCAAGTTGGGAACACGGACTAGCGTCACGTGGACTCAGCGTCGAACCCTGCAGACTTAGCCAGTAGAGGACTATTAGCACAAGAGCTAATAAACAATTCCTTGTGGTGGGAAGGCCCATCTTGGTTACAGAAAGAGGCAAAGAATGGCCAAACCAAGAAATAAACTACACCACAACCATGGAAGGAAAAAGATTACAAGTGCACACAACATCGGTTAACCGTAAAGACGGAGATGTTGTAGACAGGTTTTCTGAGCTTTCCCGGGCTTTAAGAGTTGTGTCCTACGTTCTACGGTTCTACAAAAGGACTCATCTCAAAGCCTCCTTGAATGAAATATCACTGACGATTTCGCCCATTGAGATCAAAGCAACGATGTGTCGACTGATCGTCAATGCTCAACGAAACCATTATGCGGAGGAGTACAGAACACTCAAAGAAAAAGGGTCAATCAAGTCAAAGAGCGATTTACAAACCCTGCACACATTTCTCGATGAGGACGAGACAATCATAGTCGGAGGGCGGCTCGCGGCGTCCAAGGACCTCTCGTACAACGAACGCCACCCCATTATTTTGTCCTATCACAGTGGAATGTCTCGTCTCATTACACTATTTGTCCATAAAATCTCGTTACATGGGGGGAATCAGCTTATGCTGCGCCTGATCCGAACACAGTACTGGATACCTCGCGTGAAAAATATGATAAGATCAGAAATTCACAAGTGCAAGATATGCGCAGTGCATACGAAACAGGCACAAACACAATTAATGGGCATTCTATCGACCGAGCGAACCACCTATACCCGGGCATTCACTAACACCGGGGTAGATTTTGCCGGCCCCTTTGAGATAAAGAATTATCAAAGACGAGGTTTTCGCGTGTCCAAGGGATATATCTGCCTCTTTGTGTGTTTCTCCACTAAAGCCATCCACTTGGAAGCGACTACCCATCTGAACACCCGGTCATTCTTGGCGGCTTTTGCCAGATTCGTCGCGCGACGAGGCTGCCCGAAGAATGTGTATTCCGACAACGGAACAAATTTTGTCAGGGCATCAAGAGCCCTCAGGGCGGAGTTCAAAACCTTCATGGCTGACTTACGCGCCGAGGTAGTAACAACCTACACATACCAAAATATAGACTGGCATTTTATTCCTGCGTCTGCAGGAAGCGGGAGTGAAAAGGGAACAATTGCAGTATACGGACAATGCTGATATAAAAAAACGAAAAATTGAGATCGATAGGTATTAATAAAAGAAATATAACGATTTATTTTTTTTGTTGGGCAAACAACAACGACAAAAATTATTAAAGGTTAAAGTTCATAGTGAGCTTTTTTTTAAATCTAAATTACTTCTAAAGTATTGAACCGATTATCAACGTCGTTGGATAGGTATTTCCAATACCTTTCATTTGATGTATATCTTAAGTATATAACTGCAAAGAATTTCCTGAAATAATATGATTTTTTAAAAAACATATCAAAATTTTTAAAAATTTATTTTTTTAAATTTAATTGCTGTATTAAATATATGAAAATATAGTTTGGTAGATGGGAAATAATTTAAGCTTTCATTTAAAATTATATATAATATCCTTAGTCCCATCAATGCAATACCAACTTTGGGCAAATTAACAGTAATTTTGCGCAGAACACCTGTTATTTTTTTCCTTTATGTGCAGAATACCTTTCCAAGTTGGCGGCCTTTGGCCGCCCTTATTTAAATAACCCTGGGCTACGCCATGCCAAGTCCGGGTGGTTGCCTGAACCGTGGCAACATGCCACGGTACGCACTCTTTTGCGCTTTTTAGGTACAGCCTAATAAAATTACCACAACCATGTTTTGAAAATGGCAATAAGGCCATACTGGCTTTATTTCCATTAGCAATTGGAAATAAGGCCATATGGCTTTATTTCTCAAACTGATTGGAAATAAAGCCGTATGGCGTTATTGCGTATGGCTTTATTGCACCCCACCATCATCCACAGTATTTCTGCTCAGAATACTTTCATACATACATATAGAAATCAATAAAATCGATTAATGGCGCCTTACCATAACGCCATATCGAATACATTTATTTCAATAAAATTGGTGGTTAACGCTATTGAAAATTAATTTAAGCTTTAAATACCAACGTATTTACGAAATATACATACACATACATACATATGTACAAATAAATATGCGTAATTTACTTAGTAAATATAGCACTTTTAAACATCGAATTTTTTAAGTATTTTACGGGATAGGAATACAAACAGCATATCAAATAAAAGGTAATTTTGAAAATCGGTTCGATACTTAAAGAGAAATTTAGATTTAAAAAATGATTCATATGAATTTTGACCCTTAATAACTCCTGTTATTGTCATTTGCCCACAAAAAAAATTGTGTAGTTATACTCACCTTGACCATGTCTATCAATCCTCATACTTCTTTTTTTGATTTTGGAATTGTCCGTATACTGCACTTAAACCGTGAAAAGTTTTAAATCTCACTTCAAAAGGGTAGCAACAAACCTTAAATATACTTTTGAAGAATTCTCTACCCTGCTTTGCAGGATGAAATCATGCCTCAACTCCCACCCCTTAACGCCCTCTTCAAAACAACCGTCCGACCTAGAACCATTAACCCCGGGACACTTTTTAGTAGGGGGAGCCAGACGCGGACGAAAACCCCGCATCGATTATCAATCGATGGCAGCGACTAAAGACCATACACCACACCTTTTGTCGACGATGGAAGACGGAATACCTCGTCGAACTTCAGAAAGAATAAATGTCGTCAACCTAAAGCAAACATGAAGATTGACGATCTAGTCGTCATAAAGGAAGACAACCTGCAACCCAATGAGTGGAGGCTCGGGAGGATTATCAACCTCCATCCGGGATCGGATGGACGAGTACGAGTAGTGGATCTCATGACGGCAAAGGGTAAGGTCCAAGACCCCTCATTAAACTCGTGCTACTCCCATCCAGCGAAGAGGATCAGGGATCTAACGAGGCGTAACCGCAGCCTGGCCGGAAACATAATACCTATGACCCCCCCTCCCCCCTTTTTTCCTTTTTTAAACAATAAACCAGAAACCTACACCCCAAAAAACAGTTCACTGCTCAAAGACAGCACCCCACATATTAATATTAAAAATCGGATGTCAAATATAATTTAATAGAATTTTCAGACTACAGAAATCGAGAACTCGGCTTCTCTAGAGAATCGAAAAACACTTGTACAAGAGAGAACAAATCGTATGCTCTATAAATATAATACTGCAAATGCAGCGATTAAGTAAATTAAATGCCAAAAAGCTCGCGATTATTTCAAGAATCTCCTCTCGAAAAAATTGGAAAAATCGTAAACTCTAATGTCAAAAACCCATTTTATAATTAAAAAAGTAATATCGACAATATTTATAGGGATACAAAAAATATATTTTACTGGGACTTTCTCAGCATACGCTTCAATTCTTGGGACGCACTGTTCCAATTTTTTTCCAACCCAGTCTGAAATAATTCGGAAATAAATTTGAAACTAGTTTCGATTGGTCCAGAAATGGTTAGGCGAAGAACATCCACGAAATACTCAACATGGAGGCGGAGAATTCAAGGCAACTATCTCCGTAATAGCTAGTGCCCTAATATCCCAATTGGACCCATCTCGACATGGATTGAAACCTGATACTGATAAGACAACTAACAAATTAGGAGGTCCTCTATTTCAGTTCAGACTGAGGTATGTACGTGCTTGGAACATGATTGCGTTAAGTGTCAATTTTTGTTGTTATATCGGCCTACTGATTTGTAAGATCGCGGGTTCGAATCGAGCTCAAGGCCTAACAATAATTTTTTATCATTATTATTGTTATGATAAATTTTTTCTTAATTGAAAAAATTTTTAAATTAGAATAGAAGAAAGAAAAAATTTAGACAACTGCCAAAGCTCGTTGTATAGATCCATTTCGGGAACTGCTAAATTCCTTCATCGGCAACGTTTAGGCGCGGCTGCTATAACCATTCAGCCATCACAGCGGTTTTTTGTTTGTCTTCATTATTCCTACTTCTATTCAGGTTCTTGCCAATTGATATTCACAACACTGCGACATCTGTTGCAGAATGAATGTGAAAATTGGACTTGTTTGATGGCAATGCTGCCATAGTGTCATATTTTATTGACACTTTTTCCCCGTGCTCTGGGATGTATTAACAATTTTTGTTGTTATATCGGCCTACTGATTTGTAAGATCGCGGGTTCGAATCGAGCTCAAGGCCTAACAATAATTTTTTATCGTTATTATTGTTATGATAATTTTTTTCTTAATTGAAAAAATTTTTAAATTAGAATAGAAGAAAAAAAAATTAGACAACTGCCAAAGCTCGTTGTATAGATCCATTTCGGGAACTGCTAAATTCCTTCATCGGCAACGTTTAGGCGCCGCTGCTATAACCATTCAGCCATCACAGCGGTTTTTTGTTTGTCTTCATTATTCCTACTTCTATTCAGGTTCTTGTCAATTGATATTCACAACACTGCGACATCTGTTGCAGAATGAATGTGAAAATTGGACTTGTTTGATGGCAATGCTGCCATAGTGTCATATTTTATTGACACTTTTTCCCCGTGCTCTGGGATGTATTAACAATTTTTGTTGTTATATCGGCCTACTGATTTGTAAGATCGCGGGTTCGAATCGAGCTCAAGGCCTAACAATAATTTTTTATCATTATTATTGTTATGATAAATTTTTTCTTAATTGAAAAATTTTTAAATTAGAATAGAAGAAAGAAAAAATTTAGATTGTATAGATCCATTTCGGGAACTGCTAAACTCCTTCATCGGCAACGTCTAGGCGCCGCTGCTATAACCATTCAGTTAAGTGTCAATGATTTGACCGACAACAGCAGCAAAAATACTGATTGTCTCTGTGGTCTCGTTGATACTGGTTCCAGTATGCACGTCCCAGCTGTAGGCTTTGGATTGCCTCTATCGCACAAGAATTTAGTGCTTCGGAATGATTGAAATGATCATGGGGATCCCATCTTCCATATTATAACTCCCGTCGGTGATAGCACTATAATATATATTGGATTGTTTTGACGTTTTGACGGCCCTTCCAAGTTTTCTAGCTTCACCGAATCCATGCTTACCGTTGTTAAACAAATACGGTTGAATACTAATAATATTAAACGTAAAACTATCACTACCGATAAAACCGTAAAGGACCTCGCCACTATATCCGGCCAGTGCCGTGATAGCTTACAAGAAATATCGGAGGAGGGCCTAGAGGAAGCACCACGACAAGTTTACCAAAGTCAAGTAAGTAAGTACAACAATGGTAGTATAAGTGACATATATAGAAGTGTTGAAATAAATGTATATTTAACATTGCGACCTCAATTTATATATATTTTGCTCGATCTTTTGACTATATCTTTTTGAGGCATTATGTTGCGTTCATATAATCATTTTCTAAACTTCTTATTTTAATTTTGTATAAGGGTTAATGCAGGCGATCAACAAAAAGGTTAAATATTTTTGTCGTCTCTTTTTCTGTTATGCTATGCACTTTTTAGTGCATTGCAATAGATCGTTATTAAACATTGCAGTTATTTTTTAGTCTACATAATCGCTCGCTTCTAACCGCATCGCTACCGCCGATACCCCGCCCGCTCCGCGTTAACATTTATCATTATTACATTAGTCATACATTGCTACCTACATGTACATATATGCTATTTGAATTGAACATTAAAGTTTGTGAATTAAGTATATGAACTGTGGACTTTTATTTTCAATTGGACAACAAAATATATTTCTTACGGTAAATATTGGCAACCAGAAACCTTCGTACCGGATTCGGTTCCCGCATATTAAGAAAAAATTAATAATATAATTTTGTTCGTATACAGTACAAGTACATATATACGTACATACACCGAGAAGTCAGAGCTCCAAAATAACTATAAACTAGTTGAAAAAAGTTACCTTTGTGCAAATTTTATAAGTTCGGCGCGTTTTATAACTATCTGGGAGTTTGAAATACAATCCTTTAATTTTCGAAACACACATGAAAACTATAATGTCGAACTCGGTTAAAACACGAGACTCTGCTCTGAATGCGATAAAACGATATATGACAAAAAGTGTCGATGATGCATTGACAATGGAAAATGAGGAGATTACGAGCTACCTGCAGTTATTGACTGAACAGTGGGCTCGCTTTAATGTTGCTCAAGATGCAGTAGAAAATTCGTGTGGTGTTGATAATGTTGAAATTGAAGAGAATGTGCGTATTCAAGCTGAAGCATGGTATACTACAGCGTTATCCAACTTTAACTGCGAACAAAAAAGTCGTAACGAACCTGTAAATAACACCGCAAAAACCTATACGCCTATACGTCTACCGAAAATGGAGCTACCGAGCTTCTCCGGGGATTCGATGGAATGGATCGGATTTCACGACGCGTTTAGCTCTCTTGTTGCAGACAATTCTGCATTATCAGATGTACAAAAGCTCCATTACCTTCGGAGCTGCTTGAAGGGCGATGCGCTAAAAATTATAAGTGGCTTCAAAATATGTGACGCGAACTATATGGAAGCTTGGGAACAATTAAAATCGCGGTATAAAGTTATGCGTGTAATTGTTGAAGCTCATCTTCGCGCATTGGCTGGTGTCAAAAAGGCTACGAGTGACAGTGCTGACGCAATTAAAGCTGTCATCGATGAGTTTCAACAACACATTCGCGAACTTAAAGCGTTAGGTCGTCCAGTGCAGTTTTGGGACGACTGGTTGGTACATCAGGTGGTTGGCAGATTGTCATTCGAGACACGTAAGCAGTGGGAGCTTTCTCTCGTTAGTGACGAGCCCCCGACATTTGATCAGTTGACGGAATTTTTGGAGATACGGTGTCGCTCGTTTTCCATGATTTCGTCGTCGACAACATTGGTCCCAATAAAAGGCAAACCCGTATCAACAAACAAGTCGACAAATGTGTTTCATGCAGTACCGGAACTGAATGATACGTGTGCTTATTGCAATGGTTCTCACAAGATTTACAGCTGCGACAAGTTTCGTGACTTGGACGTTATTGCAAAATCGAAATTCGTTATGCTAGCGCGTATCTGCCTAAATTGCTTAAGTTCAGGACACTTCAGAGATCGGTGCAATAGTTCTTCTACCTGCCGCGCTTGTAAACAACGTCATCATACGCTTCTACATGGCGCCGTATCCACCAGTAGCACTACCGCAGTCAGTCACTATTCCAACAACTCGTCCAATCCGTTCTCGGCTGCTGCCGCCGCTCCGCGATCAAACGATGATACTTCCTCTGTAAGTGACAACTCATCAAGCGCCGAAGCTTCACGCGTGTCGGCATGTCTTAATTCAAGCGCTAATCTACACATTCCAGTAGAAAGGGTGGTTCTGTTATCCACTGCTTCGGTAAAAGTATGTGATCGTTCCGGCCGATGGCAACCCGCTCGTTCGCTTTTCGATTCTGGCTCCCATGCCTCTTTTGTAACCGAGGCGTGTGTGCAACGCTTGGGTCTACCGCGAACACCCTCCGAAGTGTATATAACTTGCATTGGATCAGCGCAAGGAGGTCAAGCTAGAGGTGAGGTATCACTTTCTCTTTCTTCTTATTTCACCGATCAGCGATTTGTCATCAATGCTCTTATCTTGCCAAAAATCACAAGTGATTTGCCAACGCAGTCTGCAGCTGTCTCTCCGTGGCCGCATATTCAAGGCTTGCTTCTAGCCGATCCACAATTTATGCACCCTGGGCATATCAATATACTAGTTGGCATGGACGTCATGGATCAGCTTGTCTGTCCGGAATTTGTAAAGGGACCACCCGGAACCCCTATGACTCAACGGACGGTGTTTGGATGGACGCTATTCGAAAGACTAAGTGGGACAGGGTCTGCTGTACAACACTTACAATCACTATGCTGTGATGTTCAGTTAGATCGCTCGTTGACTAGGTTGTAGGAGCTAGAAGAGGCGCCTCAAAGGGCATACCTTACGCCCGAAGAAGGCTATTGCCAAGATCATTTTGAGGCAACGCATCAACGAGCTCCTGACGGACGGTTCATCGTTGAGTTGCAGTTGAAATCCGATGTACCATTGGGAGATTCGCGGAACCTTGCCATTCAGTGCCTGCTGCGTCTCGAAAGAAGGTTTGCTCGTGACAGTGAACTTC
This sequence comes from Eurosta solidaginis, assembly GCF_040869045.1. Lineage (NCBI taxonomy): Eukaryota > Metazoa > Arthropoda > Insecta > Diptera > Tephritidae > Eurosta > Eurosta solidaginis. The sequence continues at coordinate 33,075,318 of NC_090324.1, read as the reverse complement.
GTTTGCGCTACAACGATTTTATGAAGGAGCTAATAGAAATGAACCATATGCAGCCCGCTTCAGACACGTTAAACCAAACTTACTACATGCCCCATCATCCCGTTGTAAAGGATACTAGTATCACGACCACACTTAGGGTAGTATTCAATGCGTCCGCCAAATCGTCATCCGGAAACTCGCTGAATGACGCGTTGTTTGTCGGACCTCAACTGCAGCAAGATTTGTACAATATCTTAATTCGTTTTAGAACCCACCGCTATGCTGTAACAGCTGATATCGCAAAAATGTATCGTCAGGTTTGCGTGTCTCCTAAACATTCCGATTTGCAACGCATAGTGTGGCGAAGCCATCCATCGCAGCCTATCCAGGATTTTCGTATGGTTCGTGTAACATACGGAGTAGCAGCTGCATCTCATCTAGCTGTGCGGTCGCTTCAACAAACGGCACGGGACTTATTGAATGGGTGTGCTAAATTCGTTAATGTTATTTTCAAGGACTTTTATATGGATGATCTGCTTACCGGCGCCTATAGTAAAGAAGAGCTTCGGTCACTGCAGCAAGGAGTATCCGCAATATTAAACGAAGGTGGATTTGAGCTCCGAAAGTGGGCGTCAAACTGTGCGGAGCTAAGGGCAAGCATTTGCGATACACCTGAAAACATATCGCATTATGTCATCGATGATACGGATGTTCGCGCCTTAGGGCTCATTTGGAACACAGAGGGAGACTATTTTACATTTGCCGTTAACTTGAAGGAACCTCCCGCTGTTTTGACGAAAAGAGCTTTTTTATCGGACGCTAGCACGCTCCTCGATCCGCTAGGGCTTCTTGCACCAACAACTATAAAATCAAAGATATGGTTTCAGGACGTTTGGCGCACAAAGGTAGATTGGGATGACCGCATTCCTGAGTCGATCGCTGGTAAGTGGCTGGAACACCGTACAGAACTGCAAAGGCTTGCATACTTAAAGGTGAATCGCTGGATTGGCACGGAAGCAGCTAGGTCATTTACGCAACTTCACGTCTTCGCGGATGCCTCTGAGGTTTCTTATGCTGCCGGTATGTACGCGCCCACAATACTCAGCGATGGCAGCATCACTGTTGCGTTAATTTCATCAAAGACCAAGGTGGCGCCGCTTAAATCAACAACGTTACCACGGAGCGAGCTGTGCGCTGCGCATCTCGCCTGCAAACTTACGCGTAATGTCCTACAAAGCTTGCCAGATCTCCGCTATCCATTGTTCGCCTGGACAGATTCCACCATCACATTGGCATGGCTGCAAGCTCATCCCAGCAGTTGGACGACCTTCATCGCCAATCGCGTCGCCGACATTCATGAGGTCTTACCTCTGGAGTGTTGGAACCACGTTCGTTCCGAACTAAATCCTGCAGATTGCGCATCAATAGGGATATCCCCCGTCGAGTTATTACATCAGCTGCTGTGGTGGAGTGGTCCTGAATTTCTAAGAAAAGCTGAACAATATTGGACGCACAGTTCACCGACACAGCATACGACAGACTTAGGCATCCGAAACAACGTTCCAGTCCATGTAACTGATTCCAGTGACCACTGGCCTGTGATGACGAAGTACTCATCGTACTCCAAGCTTCGCCGTATTATGGCATACGTCCTACGCTTCATTTTCAACGTTCGAGCCAATAAAAAGCCCAATGCTAGAAGGTGTTATGGCCCTCCAAATTGCTACGAGCTGGCGGAAGTTGAACTTCGTCTTATCAGGTATACGCAACAGTTTTATTTTTCTAATGAAATTTCTCATTGCAGCGCTAAAAGACCAATTCCGCTTTGCAGTAGTCTTTTGCGTTTGCAGCCGTTTCTGGATGAAAACAATGTTCTACGTGTTGGCGGTAGGTTGAAAAATGCTCAAGTGACACCGGATGTACGACATCCTATAATCATACCAAAGAAATGCCCACTTGCAACGCTAATAATCTTCGAGATACATAAGTTCACTTTGCATGCTGGGCCCCGCATAATGCAGACAATATTGCAACGTCGATACTGGGTTGTTGGCGCTCGTAACCTGATTCGCAACGTATATCGTAAGTGCGTGAAATGTACCTGTTTAAATCGAAATCTTGCTACACAGGCAATGGGTGATCTGCCAGCGGTTCGCACAACATACGTCCGTTGTTTCACCCACACTGCGATTGACTGTGCTGGACCTTTTTTGTATAAATTTACCCACGGAAGAGGAGCTAAATCTACCAAGGGCTACATCTGCTCGTGTGTTTGTATGTACACTGGCGCTATGCACCTCGAATTTGTGTGTGACTTATCAACGACAGCGTTTCTTAATGCTTTTAGAAGGTTCACGAATCGTAGAGGCTTTTGTAAGATCCTAATGTCAGACAATGGTACTAACTTCGTCGGTGCCGAGAGGGAGCTCCGTACTGCATTTGAACGGTGCATGAGTGACGATAAACTTCGGTCTTTCTTTGCGGACTCGAATATCGAATGGCGTTTCAATCCACCCGCTGCACCTCATATGGGCGGTTACTGGGAAACCGGCATCAAACGCATAAAGTATCACCCGAAACACTCATTAAGTGACACCTTGTTGTCATATGAAGAGTTTAGCACACTGCTAACAGAAATCGAAGCCTGTGTGAACTCCCGCCCGCTATGTGATAACTCTACCGATGCGGGAAACCTAGAGGTCCTAACACCTGGACACTTTATTGTGGGGGAACCATTGAAGTCAATCCCAGAAACTGAGGGTCAAGGGTTCTGTGGAAATCTTCGTCAGCGATGGCAAGTGATTTCTGCCATGAGGCAACATTTCTGGCGCCGTTGGCGAGATGAATATTTAGTAAGCCTACAACGTCGCACCAAATGGTTTCGTCCTTCACGCAACGATCCTAATCCTCCGACGAAATGGCTGCTTGCGCGTGTTTTAAAGTGCCACACTGGAGTTGATGGGCGCGTACGTGTAGTAACATTGAAAACTTCGCATGGAGAGTTGGTCCGGCGAATAGTTAAGATTTGCCTTCTTCCAACAAAGGAAGACTTGTTTTGCAAGGAGAACTGAAATAACATTTTGTAAAAAAAAAAAAAAATTTTGCTTACGTCAACTTAGTTTTCTCGAGTTTTTGTATTGAACATACCAAGGTAGTTCGAGGGCGGCGGTATGTTGCGTTCATATAATCATTTTGTATTCTTCTTATTTTAATTTTGTATAAGGGTTAATGCAGGCGATCAATAAAAAGGTTAAATATTTTTGGTCGTCTCTTTTTCTGTTATGCTATGCACTTTTTAGTGCATTGGACTAGATCGTTATTAAACATTGCAGTTATTTTTTAGTCTACATAATCACTCGCTTCTAACCGCATCGTTACCGCCGATACCCCGCCCGCTCCGCGTTAACATTTATCATTATTACATTAGTCATACATTGCTACCTACATGTACATATATGCTATTTGAATTGAACATTAAAGTTTGTGAATTAAGTATATGAATTGTGGACTTTTATTTTCAATTGGACAACAAAATCTTACGGTAAATATTGGCAACACATTATGTAAGACGAGTAACGGCGATGCACTATAGCTCCAATTTACCCCTCAGTGTTCTTAACAAAAAGATATTTGCGTGATACCATGTTTAAAAAAAAAATTTTTTTCTCAAAAATAAACAAAGTTTGGCGGATTTCTCCATATGTAATCGAAACAAGTTTTACATCTGGGCCCAAACTTTTAACCGCGTACTACTTCGTAATTGTTTCTGGGACAATTTAGTGGTTATGTGATCTTCGAATCATTTCAGCATTGTCTTTGGTATTATTTTGGGACTATTTCAAGATAATTCGCGGCTATTTTAGAAATGGCTTAGGGATAATTTCGAGACCATTTCGGGATTTCTTTAGAAATTATATAGTGCATATTTCAGAATGGCGTTGAAAATTATTTTTTTGTTAGATATGTTTAATTTTATTTTATCTCGGCCACTTAAGTACTTTACTTTAATTGGATTTCCTTTTACTAAACCCTATTCTACTTTTATTTTTCGTAATTAAAATTTTGGACTGTCTTTTAGTTTACAATGCTCTCCGTACTTGACGCCAATTTTTCATTTAATTTTTATTTCAAACAAGTTTCTAATTTAGTTGCCGCACATTTTTTTCCATTTAGATTTCACCTATTTTAATTTTTGAACACATTCTATCTTTAAATATTTTTCATCTCTTAACCTTATTTGAAGTAAATGGTATTTAATTTAACTCTATTTTTTCCTCAAACTTCCAGAATTTTTTTGCATAAATTCAATTGAATTTTTTTGTTTTTTTTTTTTTTAATATTTTATTTCCTTTTAATCCTTTTACCCACCAGTTTAATTTCATATTGCTTACTTTAATTTAGATTAATTTCAGAGACACATAAATTCAATATTTTAAACAAATTCGGATTAGGAAATTTATTTAATTTTAGCCTCCATTTTAAAGTATCTATTTTATCTCCCGTTATGTTTATTGAGTCTACATAATCGCTCGCTTCTAACCGCATCGCTACCGCCGATACCCCGCCCGCTCCGCGTTAACATTTATCATTATTACATTAGTCATACATTGCTACCTACATGTACATATATGCTATTTGTATTGAACATTAAAGTTTGTGAATTAAGTATATGAATTGTGGACTTTTATTTGCAATTGGACAACAAAATATATTTCTTACGGTAAATATTGGCAACCAGAAACCTTCGTACCGGATTCGGTTCCCGCATATTAAGAAAAAATTAATAATATAATTTTGTTCGTATACAGTACAAGTACATATATACGTACATACACCGAGAAGTCAGAGCTCCAAAATAACTATAAACTAGTTGAAAAAAGTTACCTTTGTGCAAATTTTATAAGTTCGGCGCGTTTTATAACTATCGGGGAGTTTGAAATACAATCCTTTAATTTTCGAAACACACATGAAAACTATAATGTCGAACTCGGTTAAAACACGAGATTCTGCTTTGAATGCGATAAAACGATATATGACAAAAAGTGTCGATGATGCATTGACAATGGAAAATGAGGAGATTACGAGCTACCTGCAGTTATTGACTGAACAGTGGGCTCGCTTTAATGTTGCTCAAGATGCAGTAGAAAATTCGTGTGGTGTTGATAATGTTGAAATTGAAGAGAATGTGCGTATTCAAGCTGAAGCATGGTATACTACAGCGTTATCCAACTTTAACTGCGAACAAAAAAGTCGTAACGAACCTGTAAATAACACCGCAAAAACAATGGTATCCGCGCCTATACGTCTACCGAAAATGGAGCTACCGAGCTTCTCCGGGGATTCGATGGAATGGATCGGATTTCACGACGCGTTTAGCTCTCTTGTTGCAGACAATTCTGCATTATCAGATGTACAAAAGCTCCATTACCTTCGGAGCTGCTTGAAGGGCGATGCGCTAAAAATTATAAGTGGCTTCAAAATATGTGACGCGAACTATATGGAAGCTTGGGAACAATTAAAATCGCGGTATAAAGTTATGCGTGTAATTGTTGAAGCTCATCTTCGCGCATTGGCTGGTGTCAAAAAGGCTACGAGTGACAGTGCTGACGCAATTAAAGCTGTCATCGATGAGTTTCAACAACACATTCGCGAACTTAAAGCGTTAGGTCGTCCAGTGCAGTTTTGGGACGACTGGTTGGTACATCAGGTGGTTGGCAGATTGTCATTCGAGACACGTAAGCAGTGGGAGCTTTCTCTCGTTAGTGACGAGCCCCCGACATTTGATCAGTTGACGGAATTTTTGGAGATACGGTGTCGCTCGTTATCCATGCTTTCGTCGTCGACAACATTGGTCCCAATAAAAGGCAAACCCGTACCAACAAACAAGTCGACAAATGTGTTTCATGCAGTACCGGAACTGAATGATACGTGTGCTTATTGCAATGGTTCTCACAAGATTTACAGCTGCGACAAGTTTCGTGACTTGGACGTTATTGCAAAATCGAAATTCGTTATGCTAGCGCGTATCTGCCTAAATTGCTTAAGTTCAGGACACTTCAGAGATCGGTGCAATAGCTCTTCTACCTGCCGCGCTTGTAAACAACGTCATCATACGCTTCTACATGGCGCCGTATCCACCAGTAGCACTACCGCAGTCAGTCACTATTCCAACAACTTGTCCAATCCGTTCTCGGCTGCTGCCGCCGCTCCGCGATCAAACGATGATACTTCCTCTGTAAGTGACCCCTTATCAAGCGCCGAAGCTTCACGCGTGTCGGCATGTCTTAATTCAAGCGCTAATATACACATTCCAGTAGAAAGGGTGGTTCTGTTATCCACTGCTTCGGTAAAAGTATGTGATCGTTCCGGCCGATGGCAACCCGCTCGTTCGCTTTTCGATTCTGGCTCCCATGCCTCTTTTGTAACCGAGGCGTGTGTGCAACGCTTGGGTCTACCGCGAACACCCTCCGAAGTGTATATCACTTGCATTGGATCAGCGCAAGGAGGTCAAGCTAGAGGTGAGGTATCACTTTCTCTTTCTTCTTATTTCACCGATCAGCGATTTGTCATCAATGCTCTTATCTTGCCAAAAATCACAAGTGATTTGCCAACGCAGTCTGTAGCTGTCTCTCCGTGGCCGCATATTCAAGGCTTGCTTCTAGCCGATCCACAATTTATGCACCCTGGGCATATCGATATACTAGTTGGCATGGACGTCATGGATCAGCTTGTCTGTCCGGAATTTGTAAAGGGACCACCCGGAACCCCTATGACTCAACGGACGGTGTTTGGATGGACGCTATTCGAAAGACTAAGTGGGACAGGGTCTGCTGTACAACACTTACAATCACTATGCTGTGATGTTCAGTTAGATCGCGCGTTGACTAGGTTGTGGGAGTTATAAGAGGCGCCTCAAAGGGCATACCTTATGCCCGAAGAAGGCTATTGCCAAGATCATTTTGAGGCAACGCATCAACGAGCTCCTGACGGACGGTTCATCGTTGAGTTGCCGTTGAAATCCGATGTACCATTGGGAGATTCGCGGAACCTTGCCATTCAGTGCCTGCTGCGTCTCGAAAGAAGGTTTGCTCGTGACAGTGAACTTCGTTTGCGCTACAACGATTTTATGAAGGAGCTAATCGAAATGAACCATATGCAGCCCGCTTCAGACACGTTAAACCAAACTTACTACATGCCCCATCATCCCGTTGTAAAGGATACTAGTATCACGACCAAACTTAGGGTAGTATTCAATGCGTCCGCCAAATCGTCATCCGGAAACTCGCTGAATGACGCGTTGTTTGTCGGACCTCAACTGCAGCAAGATTTGTACAATATCTTAATTCGTTTTAGAACCCACCGCTATGCTGTAACAGCTGATATCGCAAAAATGTATCGTCAGGTTTGCGTGTCTCCTAAACATTCCGATTTGCAACGCATAGTGTGGCGAAGCCATCCATCGCAGCCTATCCAGGATTTTCGTATGGTTCGTGTAACATACGGAGTAGCAGCTGCATCTCATCTAGCTGTGCGGTCGCTTCAACAAACGGCACGGGACTCATTGAATGGGTGTGCTAAATTCGTTAATGTAATTTTCAAGGACTTTTATATGGATGATCTGCTTACCGGCGCGTATAGTAAAGAAGAGCTTCGGTCACTGCAGCAAGGAGTATCCGCAATATTAAACGAAGGTGGATTTGAGCTCCGAAAGTGGGCGTCAAACTGTGCGGAGCTAAGGGCAAGCATTTGCGATACACCTGAAAACATATCGCATTATGTCATCGATGATACGGATGTTCACGCCTTAGGGCTCATTTGGAACACAGAGGGAGACTATTTTACATTTGCCGTTAACTTGAAGGAACCTCCCGCTGTTTTGACGAAAGGAGCTTTTTTATCGGACGCTAGCACGCTCCTCGATCCGCTAGGGCTTCTTGCACCAACAACTATAAAATCAAAGATATGGTTTCAGGACGTTTGGCGCACAAAGGTAGATTGGGATGACCGCATTCCTGAGTCGATCGCTGGTAAGTGGCTGGAACACCGCACAGAACTGCAAAGGCTTGCATACTTAAAGGTGAATCGCTGGATTGGCACGGAAGCAGCTAGGTCATTTACGCAACTTCACGTCTTCGCGGATGCCTCTGAGGTCGCTTATGCTGCCTCTATGTACGCAAGCACAACACTCAGCGATGGCAGCATTACTGTTGCGTTAATTTCATCAAAGACCAAGGTGGCGCCGCTTAAATCAACAACGTTACCACGGATCGGGCTGTGCGCTGCGCATCTCGCCTGCAAACTTACGCATAATGTCCTACAAAGCTTGCCAGATCTCCGCTATCCATTGTTCGCCTGGACAGATTCCACCATCACATTGGCATGGCTGCAAGCTCATCCCAGCAGATGGACGAACTTCATCGCCAATCGCGTCGCCGACATTCATGAGGTCTTACCTCCGGAGTGGTGGAACCACGTTCGTTCCGAACTAAATCCTGCAGATTGCGCATCAAGAGGGATATCCCCCGTCGAGTTATTACATCAGCTGCTGTGGTGGAGTGGTCCTGAATTTCTAAGAAAAGCTGAACAATATTGGACGCACAGTTCACCGACACAGCATACGACAGACTTAGGCATCCGAAACAACGTTCGAGTCCATGTAACTGATTCCAGTGACCACTGGCCTGTGATGACGAAGTACTCATCGTACTCCAAGCTTCGCCGTATTATGGCATACGTCCTACGCTTCATTTTCAACGTTCGAGCCAATAAAAAGCCCAATGCTAGAAGGTGTTATGGCCCTCCAAATTGCTACGAGCTGGCGGAAGTTGAACTTCGTCTTATCAGGTTTACGCAACAGTTTTATTTTTCTAATGAAATTTCTCATTGCAGCGCTAAAAGACCAATTCCGCTTTGCAGTAGTCTTTTGCGTTTGCAGCCGTTTCTGGATGAAAACAATGTTCTACGTGTTGGCGGTAGGTTGAAAAATGCTCAAGTGACACCGGATGTACGACATCCTATAATCATACCAAAGAAATGCCCACTTGCAACGCTAATAATCTTCGAGATACATAAGTTCACTTTGCATGCTGGGCCCCGCATAATGCAGACAATATTGCAACGTCGATACTGGGTTGTTAGCGCTCGTAACCTGATTCGCAACGTATATCGTAAGTGCGTGAAATGTACCTGTTTAAATCGAAATCTTGCTACACAGGCAATGGGTGATCTGCCAGCGGTTCGCACAACATACGTCCGTTGTTTCACCCACACTGCGATTGACTGTGCTGGACCTTTTTTGTATAAATTTACCCACGGAAGAGGAGCTAAATCTACCAAGGGCTATATCTGCTCGTGTGTTTGTATGTGCACTGGCGCTATGCACCTCGAATTTGTGTGTGACTTATCAACGACAGCGTTTCTTAATGCTTTTAGAAGGTTCACGAATCGTAGAGGCTTTTGTAAGATCCTAATGTCAGACAATGGTACTAACTTCGTCGGTGCCGAGAGGGAGCTCCGTACTGCATTTGAACGGTGCATGAGTGACGATAAACTTCGGTCTTTCTTTGCGGACTCGAATATCGAATGGCGTTTCAATCCACCCGCTGCACCTCATATGGGCGGTTACTGGGAAACCGGCATCAAACGCATAAAGTATCACCCGAAACGCTCATTAAGTGACACCTTGTTGTCATATGAAGAGTTTAGCACACTGCTAACAGAAATCGAAGCCTGTGTGAACTCCCGCCCGCTATGTGATAACTCTACCGATGCGGGAAACCTAGAGGTCCTAACACCTGGACACTTTATTGTGGGGGAAACATTGAAGTCAATCCCAGAAACTGAGGGTCAAGGGTTCTGTGGAAATCTTCGTCAGCGATGGCAAGTGATTTCTGCCATGAGGCAACATTTCTGGCGCCGTTGGCGAGATGAATATTTAGTAAGCCTACAACGTCGCACCAAATGGTTTCGTCCTTCACGCAACATTGAAGAAGGCGACGTGGTCGCAGTCTTCAGCGATCCTAATCCTCCGACGAAATGGCTGCTTGCGCGTGTTTTAAAGTGCCACACTGGAGCTGATGGGCGCGTACGTGTAGTAACATTGAAAACTTCGCATGGAGAGTTGGTCCGGCGAATAGTTAAGATTTGCCTTCTTCCAACAAAGGAAGACTTGTTTTGCAAGGAGAACTGAAATAACATTTTGTAAAAAAAAAAAAAATTTTGCTTACGTCAACTTAGTTTTCCCGAGTTTTTGTATTGAACATACCAAGGTAGTTCAAGGGCGGCGGTATGTTGCGTTCATATAATCATTTTCTATTCTTCTTATTTTAATTTTGTATAAGGGTTAATGCAGGCGATCAATAAAAAGGTTAAATATTTTTGGTCGTCTCTTTTTCTGTTATGCTATGCACTTTTTAGTGCATTGGACTAGATCGTTATTAAACATTGCAGTTATTTTTTAGTCTACATAATCACTCGCTTCTAACCGCATCGCTACCGCCGATACCCCGCCCGCTCCGCGTTAACATTTATCATTATTACATTAGTCATACATTGCTACCTACATGTACATATATGCTATTTGAATTGAACATTAAAGTTTGTGAATTAAGTATATGAATTGTGGATTTTTATTTTCAATTGGACAACAAAATCTTACGGTAAATATTGGCAACACATTATGTAAGACGAGTAACGGCGATGCACTATAGCTCCAATTTACCCCTCAATGTTCTTAACAAAAAGATATTTGCGTGATACCATGTTTAAAAAAAAAAATTTTTTTCTCAAAAATAAACAAAGTTTGGCGGATTTCCCCATATGTAATCGAAACAAGTTTTACATCTGGGCCCAAACTTTTAACCGCGTACTACTTCGTAATTGTTTCTGGGACAATTTAGTGGTTATGTGATCTTCGAATCATTTCAGCATTGTCTTTGGTATTATTTTGGGACTATTTCAAGATAATTCGCGGCTATTTTAGAAATGGCTTAGGGATAATTTCGAGACCATTTCGGGATTTCTTTAGAAATTATATAGTGCGTATTTCAGAATGGCGTTGAAAATTATTTTTTTGTTAGATATGTTTAATTTTATTTTATCTCGGCCACTTAAGTATTTTACTTTAATTGGATTTCCTTTTACTAAACCCTATTCTACTTTTATTTTTCGTAATTAAAATTTTGGACTGTCTTTTAGTTTACAATGCTCTCCGTACTTGACGCCAATTTTTCATTTAATTTTTATTTCAAACAAGTTTCTAATTTAGTTGCCGCACATTTTTTTCCATTTAGATTTCACATATTTTAATTTTTGAACAAATTCTATCTTTAAATATTTTTCATCTCTTAACCTTATTTGAAGTAAATGGTATTTAATTTAACTCTATTTTTTCCTCAAACTTCCAGAATTTTTTTGCATAAATTCAATTGAATTTTTTTGTTTTTTTTTTTTTTTAATATTTTATTTCCTTTTAATCCTTTTACCCACCAGTTTAATTTCATATTGCTTACTTTAATTTAGATTAATTTCAGAGACACATAAATTCAATATTTTAAACAAATTCGGATTAGGAAATTTATTTAATTTTAGCCTCCTTTTTAAAGTATCTATTTTATCTCCCGTTATGTTTATTGAGAAACGCATGTAATCGAAACAAGTTTTACATCTGGGCCCAAACTTTTAACCGCGTACTACTTCGTAATTGTTTCTGGGACAATTTAGTGGTTATGTGATCTTCGAATCATTTCAGCATTGTCTTTGGTATTATCTTGGGACTATTTCAAGATAATTCGCGGCTATTTTAGAAATGGCTTAGGGATAATTTCGAGACCATTTCGGGATTTCTTTAGAAATTATATAGTGCATATTTCAGAATGGCGTTGAAAATTATTTTTTTGTTAGATATGTTTAATTTTATTTTATCTCGGTCACTTAAGTACTTTACTTTAATTGGATTTCCTTTTACTAAACCCTATTCTACTTTTATTTTTCGTAATTAAAATTTTGGACTGACTTTTAGTTTACAATCCTCTCCGTACTTGACGCCAACTTTTCATTTAATTTTTATTTCAAACAAGTTTCTAATTTAGTTGCCGCACATTTTTTTCCATTTAGATTTCACCTATTTTAATTTTTGAACACATTCTATCTTAAAATATTTTTCATCTCTTAACCTTATTTGAAGTAAATGGTATTTAATTTAACTCTATTTTTTCCTCAAACTTCCAGAATTTTTTTGCATAAATTCAAATTTCCTTTTAATCCTTTTACCCACCAGTTTAATTTCATATTGCTTACTTTAATTTAGATTAATTTCAGAGACACATAAATTCAATATTTTAAACAAATTCGGATTAAGAAATTTATTTAATTTTAGCCTCCATTTTAAAGTATCTATTTCATCTCCCGTTATGTTTATTGAGAAACGCCTAGTTCAGATTAGGTTTAAGTTATAAATTTTAATTTATGTAGATTGCTGGATTAAAGGGACTAATTTAATTTTACCGTGGCGAAAAATAATTTTACTAAAAATCTGTCTGCAAAAAAAATTCTTTTGCATCATTCGAGCTTGATGTAAAAATCGGTTTTAATTCATTTTTTTAATTCATGACAAAAGGGAAACTTCACTCAACTTACGAGCACGAAAAAGGCAAATCAAAATTGGACAATGCTGGGCATTTAAATTTTAATAAATGTTGAAGACATGGAGGAAGAAAATTTAATTGAATTTTAAAATATGATTAGTGTCAAATTTTATATATACATCTACTCTTATAATTACCTGAATTCTATAAAAATTAACTATTCATATAGGTATGTATATATAGCCAATGAACTAATTTTATGAAGTAAAATACATATATACATATACTTACATTAAACTCATACTCATCTGTAAATCCATACTCACCTAAGAATTTTTATATCATAAATTCGAACGCCCTAATGTAAAATCTATTAAATCAAATTGGAAGAATACCGCTTCCTTGTCATGTACGTACCTTAAGTATACATATGTACATATACATACGTAAATAAGTAAAAAACCAAAGGCTCAACGGTCAGCGGCAAAACGGAGTTGGTCAGTCGTCGTTGAGCGCGCGCACATTTGTGTATTCTTTCGAACCCAAAATTGTAATTTGCATTTTTAAACAGTCATCAATAAAAATTGTGAATTTGTTAAAGGTAAGAAGGTGTAAGTGTTTAAATTGAAATCGAAGTAAAAGAAAAGTGGCAAGTAGTGAGCCCATAGGTACCCGCAACTTAAGTGAAACTTAAACATGGTCCTCTCGCCAGCCAAGGTGGAAATATAAATTTAAACAAAAAAAGAAGCACTAGAAAAGGCTATAGTTTGCTATAAGAAAAAAATTTTTAAAAGAAAAAAGCTGAAAATAAGCGAAAAGTGTTAAAAAACTAAAGTGCTGAAGAATATAAAACTGAAAAAAGCGGTGTTGAAAAATCGGAAAAAGAAAAAAAATTTTATTAAACAGTAAGGTGCTCCGAAAAACCTGAAAAAGTGCCAAAAAACTAAAGTGCTGAATACCTATAAATCTGAAAGAGAAAAGCAAATTTTAAATTGAAAAAGAAAAGCAAAAAGCTGTGTTAAGAAATCTGAAAAAGAAAATGAAATTTTAAATTAAGCAGTAAGGTGCTACGAAAAATCTGAAGCAGTGCCGTTTCCGAAAAACTCTGAAATAGGAAAAAAGGGTACTCCAAAACCTGAAAAAGAAAAGAATATTTTATGAGAAGTGCGGCGCTTGAAAAAATCTGAAAAGAAAGACGAAGTAGAGTGTGTTGAAAAACCTGAAAATTTATTATACGTGCTGTTTGGAAAAAAAATACAACCTGAAAAGAGGCAAAAGTAGGGTGCTCAACAATCTAAAGAAGACAAGAAATTTGCCTTAATCAGTGCAGTGCTCAAAAAAAAAAAAAAGAAAAAAAACCTGAAAAGAAAAGAAAATATAATTACAATTTGGTGCTCTAAAAAACCTGAAAAGAAAATAGAAGTACAAGTTGGTTTTCTAAGAAATCCTGAAAAGAAAGGAATAAATTGTTAAATAAATGCCCTCAAAAGACTGAAAAGAAAAGAAAAGATAAGTACAACTTGGTGGTCTGAAAGAAAAGGGAAGAAACTGTTAAATAAAAGTGCCCGAAAACCTGAGGAAAAAATAAATCAAAATTTAGCACAAAAAGCGATCCTCAAACCTGAAAGTGAACAAATACAACAGAAAAGAGGTGAAAGTATAAGACATTTTTAATTTAGACCGTGAAAACAAAAATTAGGGTGCCGAACCTGAAAAACAGAAATATAGACATTACAAAAAAAAAAAAAAAATGTTCGAACATCAAGAAGGTACAGTCCACAGCAGCAGGAAAAGTTACCAGCACAGGCAGAAGAACCCGCTATCCACACAAGCAGCGGACCCGTTACCAGCACCAGCAGCAGATCCCGCTAACAGCACCAGCAGCATTTCCCCATTACCAACACCAGCAAAATCTCGAAACAGCAGCGTACGGTAAATAGAAGTTATCCAAGGCAAAAAGTAAGTGCAGAAAAAAAAATTGTCCTACTACACATACACAGATTTATATAACCTAGCGGACCTCTAAAGCATTTCTCGAGAAACCTCTCATGTTCTCATATTTGCTATATAAAATATAAACTCAAAAAAAAAAAACAAAAAAATCTCTTAATCCCCCAACACAAGCCTCTATAATCCGCTAAGATATATAAATCACACAGTTTCAAATACTTACATATATATGTATATACATATATAAACCACGTATATACCCCGTTTGCCTTCCCTTGAATGCCCCTGAAAAGAAACGATTAAAAACCCCTTATTTACCTCAACAAACTATTAACTCACCCGTACACATATTCTCCGTTGGTTTTTCACATCAGTCTAGCCCAACAACAGCCAAAATTTTTGCATACTTACATATGTATGCAGGCATTTACCAAAGACTTAAATTCGGTTCAATAATATTCGCCTAATAACACTCTTGCCTCATTAGCTTCAAAAGGAAAAAAATCATTTACTTACATATTTTGGTTGTACTCAGAAGCGCTGAGACAAGTGAATAATTTTACCTCCGTTAAACTACATAAGCTGTATACACATATATATTACATATATTCATTTATGCTCAGAAGCGCTGAGACAAGTGCGTAACCTCACCACCCTTAAGCATAGCAATTCCGCTCAACTCCATAATTGTAACATACATACATATATACGTACATACACTCGGACTCAGAAGCGCTGAGCCAAGTACACGAACCCACCCCAGTGCACTTCTACATACATATATATATAGGCACTGAAATAAGTGCCGCTAACAAAATTTTCACAGTGGGCCACAGCGAATAAACTTTGTATCAAAAATACAGTGGGACAAAAACACATAAAAGCGAAGGAAAAATTTGGTATTAATTTTTTCAAAATAAACCCCAACCCCTAAAACAATTATAGAAATATATTCCTCAATATATTTTATATAATAAACAAGCTTTCGCATAGTAATATTTTTTGTGTACTCCAAATACACACCTCGAAAATACCCGCTCGTGTACCTCTGATACACTTCCTGTCGCATACATAAGCGAACATTAGCTTTGAACTCCCAAATCAAAGAGCCTCCAACTAGTTTCTGTATATTGAGCAAAAACCCTCAGCATCAGGATGACCGACGACAAAACAGAGAAACTGTCTGTACCCAAAGGGACCAAGACTCGGAGCAGGTCCCAGACAGAAGAAGAAGAATTCTTGAAAAAGTCCCTATTCGAAATAGGAAAACTCGACAGAATATGCGACAAATGGTGGAATATCCCTGAGACAGATCACACCAAACCCGGTTGGCAGACATATATGGAGGAGCTCAACAGACTCGTAAACGCAGAGGAACGGTCATACGAAGCAGCACATATGAACGTCACAGATGCCAGTGCCCTGTCAACACTGGACGAAAATTATGACAAAGTGATGGAGACCACACTGAACACAAGGACCAGGATGAACGAGCTGCTCGAGCAACTGGAGCCGAACCCCATCAGCCAAGGACAACCCATGGTGCCACTGATAATGCCCAGGTCTGAACCCTATCTCAAAGTCCCTGCATGCGATACTGAAGTGTTCCACGGGGGCTACGAAACATGGCCGGCATTTAGGGACATGTTTACAGCGGTTTACATAAACCACCCCAAATTATCCCCTGCACAAAAACCTTACCACTTGAGACAAAAAGCCCGTGGAAAAGCGGCCCTAATAATCCAAAAATATCCCCTCAACGATCAAAATTTCGAACTAGCCTGGGGTCACTCAAGTCCAGATACGAGAATCGTAAAATTCTCGTAGACAGTCAGTTAAAGACTCTATTTAATATGCAGCCCGTGTTTTATGAAAATGGTGAAAGGATCCAAGAGATCCAAACCACGATAAATAACTGCATCTCAACTCTAAATTTAAACAACGTCCCCACCAACAACTGGGATCCCATCCTTATATATTTATGCGCCTCTAGGCTCCCCAATGAAACTCTCGCCTTATGGGAACAATCGCTAGAGTCCAGGAAAGATCTCTGGTCTGAAATGGACAAATTCCTAACGACGCGCTATGAAGTAGTTGAACGGCTCGGTACGTATCGGCCAAGCAAACCTCGCCACCCAAATGCGAGCTTCAACAACCGAGCTTCAATACCCCAAAATCAGTCGAATAACTTCAAAAATAAGTCCCACTCATATCATAGGGAATCGACTCGACAGGCATCCTGTAAATTGTGCAATTCGAATCATTCTATGATGAATTGCATAAAATTTAAACAACTCAGTGTCGCGGAGCGGAACAATTTTGTTCAACAAAATCATTATTGCAAAAACTGCTTAGCATTTTCTCATCTGGAGTCCGAGTGCAAGAGCAACTTCAAATGTGTATATTGCCAAAAGAGACACCACTCTCTCCTCAACTATCAGACCACTCCATCGGTCAACTCCAACAATCATCGTCCCTCGTCACGTAATAACCAAACAAGGGTTAAACCTCAAGAGCTAAACATCAACGAGGCTCCCTCTACCTCCGCACAAGCCGCGAAGCTCCAAAATAAGGCAATACAAAATCAAGCCTCCTCAACCTCTCAAAATGAGAATAATGTTCACTCTCGCTTCGCTAGCAGCAAGGAAAAAACCTTACTGCCAACTGCGATGGTTCCCATTCTCCACCGAGGAAAAATATTCAAGCTACGCGCACTAATAGACCAAGGCTCCGAAAAAACCTTTGTGTCCTCGCGTATACAAAAGCTACTTGGTCTACCCTCACAAAAAAAATAGTTACCAAATATCAGGGATGGGCGGACGCGTAGTCCAGAATTCAAATAAGACTTGTCTGATGACTATTTGCTCAGACGACTTAGCAACTCAAATCCCAACTCATGCGATAATTCTGCAGCAATTAACTCACTTCTTACCATCATTCAAAGCCAAAAACGTTGACTTCCAGAAGTTCTCTTCACTATCTCTGGCAGACCTCAATTGCTTCTCCCAGCAAGAATTGACATGGTGCTTGGTAGTGATGTAATCCCTCAAATTCTGCTAAACGGCCTGGAAACTAACGTGGCAGGAACTCTTATCGCACAACAAACTATATTTGGATGGATACTAAGTGGTCCGGTTAACGAACAAATTTCGGCATTCTCCACCCACGTAATTGATAATCCAAATAATTCTCTAAATGAACTGCTCAAAAGATTCTGGGAACAAGAAGAGGTTCCAACTTCCTCATCCATAACAGACGATGATACATTCTGCGAAGAGCTGTACAAAAAAACCACCGTTCGGAAAGGAGACGGTAGATACATGGTCAAACTCCCCTTCAAACAAGGTTTTCCCGAAACTATAGCTCTCGGCCACTCTCGACCCGCAGCCCAGCGGCAATAAATCAGCGTAGAAAGAACCCTAGAGAAAAAACCAGAGTTAAGAGAAAAGTAGTCTGAAGTATTAGAAGAATACTTAACTCTGGACCACATGGAGCCAACTTCACCTCGCGAAGTTATTAACAAAGGCAAATACTTCTCCTCCTATTTGCCTCACTACGCGGTTATAAAACCCGATAGTAAAACCACAAAGGTACGAGTAGTCTTCAATGCCTTCAAATGAACTCACTCCGGAAGCTCATTGAATGACATTTTACACACCGGCCCCACACTTCAAAATGACTTAATGCTGATAATCCTACAGTGGCGCCTCTATAAATTTGTTTTCAGCGGTGACATAGAAAAAATGTACCGCCAAATTTTCGTCTACCCAGAAGATCAAGATTATCAACAAATCCTCTTTCGTAGATCTTCTAACTCCAAGCTTGAATATTTCAAGTTAAAAACAGTCACCTTTGGGGTCAACTGCTCACCCTATATCGCGATTAGAACACTCCGCCAATCAGCAGAAGACACCAAAGAAGAATACCCGCTCGCCAACAATGTACTTCTGCATGAAACATATGTAGATGATATCCTCACCGGCGGATATGAAATACAGTCCAAGTCCAGTCCAAATCATCGAAGAGCTCAAATCGGGAGGATTCCCTCTCAGAAAAATAACGGCCAACCACCCAAAACTACTCGAAGGCATATCCCACTCAGATCTCTTGGACATAGATTTCCTCAAATTCCAGGACTCCAGCTCCACCAAAACGCTTGGAATAAGATGGAATGCCCTTACAGATTCCTTCAAGTACTCCTACGACCCAGCCCGTCGAATAATTCGCGAACGAAAAGGCAAATTCTGTCGGCGGTAGCGAAACTTTTCGACCCGGCAGGATGGCTATCGCCAATTATGATCACAGCAAAAATCCTACTGCAGCAACTATGGATGAAGGGAACTGACTGGGATGAAGAAGTAAAAGCCGGCACTCTTCAAAAATGGAGGGCTTTTCACGAAAACCTCACGGCAATAAGCGACATAAAAATTCCCCGTTGGGTTTAACTCTCCCCCGACATACCCACTCAATTACACGGTTTCTCAGACGCCTCTGAAAAAGCCTTCTGCGCCTGTGTATACATAAGAACACAGCAATCTCCAAACGTCTAAGCTTGTCACCTGCTTGTGGCGAAAATTATAGTCGCTCCCTTACAAACGGTCAGTCTCTCTCGACTGGAACTTTGCGGAGCAGTTCTTCTCTCTAAATTAATACAACAAGTTCGACTTCAGCTAAAACTAACACCTCACGAACTAACATTATGGACGGATTCTTCAATAGTGTTAGCATGGCTAGAAAAGCCACCCCATATGTGGAAAACCTACGTTGCAAACCGCACCTCTCAGATCATCAAAAATGAAAACAACGCGACTTTGAAACATGTAGCCAGCAAGAACAACCCAGCTGATCTAGGAACTCGAGGATTTCGGTCCCAAGACTTAGTCGACTGCCCACTCTGGTGGTACGGACCCGAATGGTTAGCCAAACCCTCTCAGTTCTGGCCAGACACCACGCCTAAACCGACACCCCTCTAGAACAGAAACCAATCGTCACTCTTCACACCACTGAAAGCATCGATATGCTGGAACGTTTCTCCTATGCTCGTGCGCTGCGCGTAATGTCCTTCGTCTACCGCTTCATTCATAAGGCAAAAGGACTCCCAATCCCCCCGACAAGCTCGGTTTCTCACGCGGAAATCACACACACAAAGGAACGGCTTATCCTCCAAGCGTAACAAATGCATTATGGAGACACGATTTCACTATTAAAAGCATCTAAACCCATAAGTAAAAAATGCTCTCTCTTATCCCTGAATCCCATGCTCGACGCCAAGGGCCTCCTACGCGTGAACGGGCGGCTCAGTAAGGCGCCTATGAGCGACAACGAGCGTTACCCTATAATAATTCCGGAAACTTCCAGGTTCTGCATACTGTTTCTCAATTTCCTACACTCAACGCTTCTCCATGCAGAAAAATAACTCATGGTCCGAATGGTACAAAAAGAATACTACATCCCCAAATTAAAGCTCAAAATAAAATCCTGTATTTCTAATTGCAAACCATGTACGGTGTACAAGCAAAAGATGAAGTCGCAGATAATGGCTGCTCTACCAGCGGAAAGGACGACATATACCTTACCCTTTCACACAACAAGTGTCGATTTTGCCGGCCCGTTTCTCGTCAAAACATCCCCACTACGTCGAGCCTCCCACACAAAGGCTTACGTCTGTGTGTTTGTCTGCTTCTCTACCAAGGCTATTCACCTAGAAGCCTGTTCGGACCTAACAACGGAAGCATTTAGAGCCGCTTTTGCTCGCTTTGCCGGTCGCCGCGGCCTGCCTCATAAGATGATGTCAGGTAATGGAAAAACGTTCGTCGGGGTTCAACGAGCAATTCAGAAAGAACTATCGTCTTTTCTAAGTGAAGCCGCCTCGGACATAGCCGACAAATACGCTCTGCATGGCCTCTCTTAGCAGTTCATCCCCCCTTACGCTCCTCACATGGGCCGTCTCTGGGAAGCAGCAGAGAGGAGCTTCAAAATACACTTCCACAAAGTTGCCGGAAACCATAAATTCTCGTTTGAAGAGTTCTCGACACTTCTAGTTCGAATTGAAGCGGTCCTCAATTCTAGACCGCTCTCTCCAATGTCCGAAGACCCCCATGATTTACTCGTCTTAACCCCAGGCCACTTTTTGTGGGGAGCCCCCCTGCTGTCTCTCCCAGAACCCAATCCCGACAATCTTAGCCTCCTCCACCGATGGCAAAAACTGAAAGTCCTTCACCATCATTTCAGAAATCGCTGGAAAAATGAATATTTAAAGGAATTGCATAAGCGTCAAAAATGGAAGGCCCGAGAACCCAACGTCAAGGTAGGGGACCTAGTCGTCATCAGAGACGACCTTCTGCCTCCCAACGAATGGCGACTATATCGAATTTCAAACCTACACGTAGGACCTGACGAGAATGTTCGCGTCGTCGACATTCGCACCCAGAACGGCACAATTAGGCGCAACATTACAAAGATATGTTTATTACCCATGTCATAGCCCCCCTCTCACACGCGTCCTGTGCCCTATCCCACCAAATCCCTTTGCCACCCTTCCCTTTTAATATCAAAGCTAATTCCTTTGTTTTCGTTTTCTTTCTTTTCTTTTCTCTCAAATTTCTCCACAGAGCTCATAATGAAGCGCGCAAAATGCAGGCTGTGCTGCTGCCCCCACTACTTGCACCATTGCCATGCGTTTTTGGCCATGACTCCAGCAGAGCGATATGAGTCTGCACGCGTCCATCGCTACTGCATAAACTGCTTAGCCACATCTCACACCACAGGGGCGTACACTTCCACCGTCAGCTGCTGCCACTGTGGCAGAGCTCATCACACGCTGTTGCATCGGCCTAATATTGCAACAGCTACACGTAATCGACGTCCGACACCTCCACCACCCATACGCCATAGGCGTGATGATCGACGTAGAAGAACCAGCGTGCAATTGAACGACCAGCGGCGCGCTTACAGAGCCGCAGCGCCAAACAACGTATTCTGAGGAAGTTAGTCAACCAAGCGAAGAGTACGCTCGATCAGCTTCAAGAACTCCTGCATTCGTCCACTTCGCTGGCCCGGCGCCATGTTGAAGACATGGAGGAAGAAAATTTAATTGAATTTTAAAATATGATTAGTGTCAAATTTTATATATACATCTACTCTTATACTTACCTGAATTCTATAAAAATTAACTATTAATATAGGTATGCATATATAGCCAATGAACTAATTTTATGAAGTAAAATACATATATACATATACTTACCTTAAACTCATACTCATCTGTAAATCCATACTCACCTAAGAATTTTTATGTCATAAATTCGAACGGCGTAATGTAAAATCTATTAAATCAAATTGGAAGAATACCGCTTCCTTGTCATGTACGTACCTTAAGTATACATATGTACATATGCAATTGAACGACCAGCGGCGCGCTTACAGAGCCGCAGCGCCAAACAACGTATTCTGAGGAAGTTAGTCAACCAAGCGAAGAGTACGCTCGATCAGCTTCAGGAACTCCTGCATTCGTCCACTTCGCTGGCCCGGCGCCATGTTGAAGACATGGAGGAAGAAAATTTAATTGAATTTTAAAATATGATTAGTGTCAAATTTTATATATACATCTACTCTTATACTTACCTGAATTCTATAAAAATTAACTATTAATATAGGTATGCATATATAGCCAATGAACTAATTTTATGAAGTAAAATACATATATACATATACTTACCTTAAACTCATACTCATCTGTAAATCCATATTCACCTAAGAATTTTTATATCATAAATTCGAACGGCGTAATGTAAAATCTATTAAATCAAATTGGAAGAATACCGCTTCCTTGTCATGTACGTACCTTAAGTATACATATGTACATATACATACGTAAATAAGTAAAAAACCAAAGGCTACACGGTTTTTGATGAAATTTGGGACACAGACAATAGTCTACTAGCGAAATTTTTTTCGAGCATGGAAAGGGGGTAGGGATCCCACGACCCCTTCGAACAATTACTTTTTAATAATTTTTACACATTATAATTTTACCTTTACTGACCTTCACCAATATTACAACTCAATAGGTCAAATAAGTCGAGGGCTTACAAAATGAGCAGTGACACCCTCCGTCCCCCTTCCCCTTCTCTCCGCCTCTGGTGAAAAATCTATAAATTGTTATAACTCAATATAAATTTTTCCCAAAATCAATAGTTTTTGATATCTGGCACATACAGATAGGGATCTAAACAATTTTGGAAAAACGATCAGTGGTCCTCTCCTTCTCCTCCCGCCATCCACCCTCCATCAATTGTTTTTATTAGCACGCTTTTATTAGCTTTACCCGTATGTTTCTATATAACTCTTCATTCGCTCCAACGCGCCTGCTGCTTATTAACATGGTTTTATAAATAGCTTCACCTTATTTGTAATCCCGTTAGGGTCATATCGAAACCCTTCCGGGATCATTTCTGGAAGTTTTTCGGGATCCGTCCGGGATCCCGCAGGGGTCATTTCGGGACTTTTTCGGGATCGTTTTTGAACCTTTCCGAAATCATTTCTGTATAGTTTTCGGGATCCGTCCGGGATCCCGTCGGTTATTTTGGGATATTTTCGGGAGTATACCTGTATAATTTCGGGACCAATTCGCGATCATTTGGGGACTCTTCCGGCATCATTTCTGGATGGGCTTCAGGATCCTTCCGGCATCCCGTCGGGGTATTTTCGGGATCGTTTGCGTACCTTTGAGAGATAAATTCTTGATGGTTTCCGGTATCACTACGGGACATTTTCGGGGTCATTTTGGGTCCCTTCCGTAATCATTTCTGGGTAGTTTTCCAGATCCGTCCGGGATCCCGTCGGGGTCATTTCGGGACTTTTTCGGGATCATATGGGGTCCCTTTTTGGCATCAATTCTGGATGGTTTTAGGAATCCATCCGGGATCGCGACGGGGTCATTTCGGGATCATTTGGGGTACTTAGCGGCATTATTTCTGGATGGCTTCCGGTATCCGTCCGGGATACCGTAGGGGTAATTGCGGGACTTTTTCGGGATCATTTGGGGTCCCTTCCGCCATCATTTCTGGATGGTTGTCGAGATCCGTCCGGGATCCCGTAGGGTCATTTCGGGACTTTTTCGGGATCATATGGGGTCCCTTTTGACATCATTTCTGGATGGTTTTCGGGATCCGTCCGGGATCCCGTCGGGGTAATTTCGGAACTATTTCGGGATCATTTGGGGTACCTTCCGGCATCATTTCTAGATGGTTTTCGGGATCCGTCCGGAATCCCGTCGGGGTTATTTCGGGACTATTAATTGATCATTTGCGGACCTTTCCGGCATCACTTCTGGATGGTGTTCGGGATCCCGTCTTGATCATTTCGGGACTTTTTCAGGATCATTTGGGGTGCCTTTCGGCATCGTTTTTGGGTGGTTTTCGGGATTCGTCCAGGATCCCGTCGGGGTCATTTCAGGACTTTTTCGGGATCATTTGGGGTACCTTCCGGCATAATTTCTGGATGGTTTTCTGGATCCGTCCGGGATCCCGTCGGGGTCATTTCGAGACTTTTTCGCCACTAATACGGGATCTTTTGTGGACCCTTTCGCCATCATTTCTGGATAATTTTCAGGATCCGTCCGGGATCCCGTCAGGGTCATTTCGGCACTATTTGGGGATCATTTGGTGACCTTTCCGGCATCATTTCTGGATAGTTTCCAGGAACCGTGGGGGTCCCTTAAGAGTCATTTCGGGACTATTATGGTTTTCGGTATCCGTTCGGGATCCCGTAGGGGTCATTTCAGGACTTTTCAGGGATCATTTGGGGTACCTTCCGGCATCATTTCTAGATGGTTTTCTGGATCCGTCCGGGATCCCGTCGAGGTCATTTCAGGACTCTTTCGGGATCATTTCGGTTCCTGCCGGCATCATTTATGCATGCTTTTCGGGATCCGTAAAGCCGTCGGTGTAATTTCGGGACTATTTCGGAATCATTTGGTGCACCTTTCGGCATCATTTCTGGATGGTTTTCGGGAACCGTTCGGGATCTCGTTGGGGTCATTTCGGGACTTTTTCGAGATCAATTGGGGTCCCTTCCGCCATCACATCTGGATGGTTTTCGGGATCCCGTCGGGGTCATTTCGGGACTTTTTCGGGATCATTTGGGGTCCCTTCTGGCATCATTTCGGGATGGATTTCGGGATCTGTACGGGAACCCATCAGGGTAATTTCGGGACTTTTTAGGGACTATTACGTTATTTCGGGATTTTGACTTTCTGTATTATTCTGCATCAATTCTTGATCGTTTGCCGGACCCTTCCGAGGTCATTTCTTGATCCGTCCAGGATGCCGTAGGAGTCATTGTGAGATTTTTTTTGTTACTTTTTCGGGATAGTTTTGGAACCCTTCCGGGAGCACATCTGGATCCGTGCGGGATCCCATCGGGGTCATTTTCGGACTACTTCGGGATCATTTTGGAACCCTTCCGGAATCATTTCTCAATGGTTTTCGTGATCCGTCGTGGAGCCCTCGGGGTCATTTCGGAAATTTTTCGGAGCTTTTTTTTTTTGTTTCTGTCGGGATAATTTAGGAACCCTTCCTGGATGATTTTTGAGATCCATCCGGGAGCCCGTCAGGGTAATTTCGGAACTTTTTTGGGACTATTTCGGGATCACTTTGGTACCCTTCAGGGATCATTTCTGTGTAGTTCTCTGGATAAGTCCAGAATCGTATCGTTGCCATTTCGGGTTTTGTTGGGACTATTTCGGGAACTTTTGGAGATCCTTTCGGGGCGTTTCTGAATGGCTTTCGGGATCGGTCCGCGATAGCGTCGTGGCATTTCGTGGCTTTTTCTGGATAATTTCGGGATCATTTGAGGATCCTATCAGATTATCAGCTCATGTAGTTCTTTTTTTTACTCAATTACAAAAACAAAATGCATTAGACAGAAAAAAAATGCTTAAACAGATAACTTGATAAGCAGGAAAACGTGAATAGCCCATATATTTCATTTTCTCCTTGCGCACGGGGCCGCGGGTAAAGGCTAGTATTATATATTTTAAATAGCCTTAGATTACGATTCCAATTTAAATATAATTTCTATAGGAAGAAAATAATTAATACCTTTCCATTGTGTAAAGGTATAAAATATACCAGCGTACTTGTATGTAGCTCAGTTTATCTGAACAACTTTTTAAGATTTTGGCTTTTTCCTCACATTCCCAAATTTTTCCCATACATAATCGTTTTCTTTGCGTTTATGATATCAATTTCATATATACATAAATATATTAAACTAATATATATTAAAAGCTATATTTTCTAAGAAAACACAAAAAGCCCAATTCAAAAATTACGTAATTAAATATGTTTCTAAATTTCTCATATATATCTTATGATAGTTTTTTTTAAAAATCTACAGATTTTCTTTTTTTCGATGAGCAAATGAATCGCATATGTATGTCAAAAATATATACGTTTATATGATATACATATATATATAATTAAGTTATCTAACATTAAGGCTGTGTGCGAGTTTGCCTAATCACTGGAATCTGTCGGCAAGGCAGTGCAAAAGAAAAAATTTAGAATTTTTTTGAGCATACTTTTCAACCTAAATTTAAATGTCAAACTTGAACAAAAAAATATAAATTGAATTTTATTTTTATTTATTTTTGTCGATATGCGTGTACCATGGCATGCACCGTATTGTTCAGTGGACGATGGCTGGTGCTTTAGTTGGTGTGGCGACTGGACTTCCAATATAGTGTGGTGCTGTTTGCGGAGTCTCCAACTGGTTTCTGGTGAATACTGGATTTAGAATAGTGCCAAATGAGGATCAAGCGGGCATCACAATCTTCTCACAATGACCAGCCATTTGGACCTAGAGTGTTAGTGAGATATAGTTCACATGCCCAGTGTAAGCAATATCGTGGTGGACGTTCCTCTCCACCAGCTGCTTAAAATGTGGCCAACTTCCTCAGAACGGCTGAACTTTTTTGTTTTCTATTTAGAGGTTATTTACCTGTCATGGATCGTAGTGCTCCCTACTCTGTGCATGCATAAATATTGCAAACCGGGAAAAATGTAAAATGTTCTTATAATTTTCCTAGCATAAAAAATAATTTAGATTGTCAAATTACCTCCGCAGTTCTGACAGCTTGTTACATAAATTATTGCAGTGCTTGAAAGTTCCAGTGGAATAAGTTTAGGTACCTAAACGAAAACTTGCCCCAGCTATTGAATGTCCTGTGATATCTATTTCGCAAATTGGAAGAAACTCGAGCAGTCTTACCGTCAAAGGAAATGTGGATGGGAAAGACCGTTTACTGACTGTTGATACGGGTGCATCTCATTCCTTAATCCGGTCTGATTTGGTCAACAGGAGAGTAAAGCCATTACCTGGAGCAAGGTTTCGTAGGGTCACTGGCGAGTTAACCAAGTCCGGGGAGAAGTGATCTGTGAAGTCTTATTTGAGAAAGTCACGGGTCTACACAAATTCGTAGATTGTTGATGAAGTCATATTGGGAGTGGACTTCTTAGTTGACCAGGACATCAAGATCGATATGCAGGGAAGGGATATGCTTTATAACAACCAGGATGTGCCACTTAACTCCAGTTTGGGGAAAGGGTTCAGTAGTAGTCGAGTGCTGGTGAAAGAGTTTCGACAAAAACCACAAAAGTCAAAGGTAAAGGTTGATGGATCGAATGGGCCAAATAAAGCGAAATCAAAAGTACCTGCGAGAGAAACACTGGCATTGACAAAACCAAGGGATGCACGAAATAAGGAAAGAATTTCCCAGAAGGAATGCGAGGATAGTTACAAGCCAGGGCGCACTACTGTTGTGAAACGTGGGAACGATACTGATTATGCGAAGCCAATCCGTCAATCGCAAGCTCTGCGAAGTAGTTCATTGGCCAAAGAACAGAGTGTGAGGGTAGGTCCCAGGGTAATGAGTAGTAAGATGAAACACATGTACGATGAGAACAATAATTCGGAAGGTTTCTTGGAGGGAGATTTGGTACTGCTATACAACCCTCACTAGCGGAAAGGTGTTCCATCTAAATTTTGGTGCAATTGGGAAGGCCCCTGCAGAGTTGTGAAGAGGATCAGTGATGTCATCTACCGCATGTAAACAATTGGGAAAACACGAAATAGAAGGGTGGTTCATTTGGAGGGGCCAGCAGCGGTTAGATCGAGAGATTTGTGGTGGAGAGGGTGGAGGGCAGTGCGACGAATATCAGTGACACTAAGTGATACTCACATTACTAATCTGATACTAAGTAAATAAAGCAGGCATCGGCATTTAGAGGCACAATTGTGCATACTCAATTCACACGTATTCTTATTCTCTTTAGTTTAGTAGTCACCTAGCATTTGGCGCAGCAACAGCGATTGTGTGCGTCGCTCGCAATGTTGACGAATGTTATTAGCAAGCAACAAGCAAGGATCGTTTGTTAATTTTTTCAATGCGCACAAGCGAAAAATATTTAATGTTGACCAATCTTTTTGCCCAAATACAATGTATTTAATTGCATAAACCTTTTGCTTCCCATTGTGCGCATTAAAAATATAATAACAAACGATGTTGCTTGCTAATAAGCGAATGAACCAAGCAAACCGATGCATCAAGCGATGTGCGCGATTATCGCGCTCTCACTAACACATCTGCATTTCCAATTTGCCGATGCCTGAAATAAAGGCACAACAATTATGAAGCAAGCTGCCACACTTGTATGTACGTAAACAAATTAATCATTATGTCTACACATATGTCCATACAAGCAGCGGAGAGAAACGCACAAACACATGCATATATCTCAGATACTCCCAAAAGTAGGCAATCATCGGTGGAAGTATCACTCACTTATACACGCTCATATGGGTATGCGAGAAGCTATACTGGTGCATCTGTAGTTATAGCCGAGAAATTTATAGCTGGTAAACAAGTAGTAAATTCTAGAAATAGAAACAGTAAGAAATATGCCAACGAGGAAACCTAAGGGCATAAAAGCAACACCAGCTAAGACACGACCAATCAGTTGGATTTAGGCAAGCTAATAGTTGTGAAGTATCAGTTTTATTGTGAAGTAATTTAATAAAAGCCATTTTGCTTTATTGAATATTGGAGTTATTTATTCAACAGTTTAGCGATACGAACGTTAGTAGAAGGTTGCAAATAAGAGGAATTGCACTAAATTCGTTACAATATATATATCAGTAAAACATACATATATGCCTACCTAAATAAGAAAATTAAATTAAAGAAGGATAGCTACTTAAATTAGTTGTGCATACCTGATATCGTTTAAGTTTTTGTTGTAACCATGTGGGTAGAAACCACATGGTAACAACCCTAACTTAACTCAACATGTCTTCAATTTAGTTTTCGATTGCACTGTAGATTTTCCTGAAAGATAGTTAGGTTTTCATTCATAAATTGCTTTGCTTATTTCATTTATTTTTGTTGTGCAACAATTTATGTGCTCAAAGTTTCTCTCATTATCTCTCTGATTTTTAACTCCCAACTACAGTGAAATCGCTAATAATTAGGACATCCTATTTTTTTTTTTGCGGTTTAAAATTTTTTTTGCATACATCGATTTCGATCGATATTTCTATTAATGTGTGTGCGTAAAAGTAATGTTTAAAAAACTGTGTGGGCTGTCATGTTATTTGATTTTGCTTGTGCTTGCGCTTTTGAGAAAAACAACAGTCTCAGTTCTATCACAAGCAAAAAACGAAAAGAGAAATAATTGAAATGCCGTAAACAGTAGCGCCTTCGTATATTTAATTATTGATATTACTGCGGCTTTCCTCAGTGCCCACAGTCGTGTTGATTGTTGGTGGTGTTGATTTTAACAGTCGCAAAAATTAACGGTCGCAGAAATTAACAGTCGCAAAAAGCAAAAAATAAAAAATAAACAAAAAAAATGTAAGGCACGATAACCTCCGAAGAGATCTAAGGCCGAGCTTCTCTTACAATTTGCGTCGTGCTCCTCTTGATTTTCCCTACAAATCGGCCGGACGGGACCAACATGTTTTATGCCGACTCCGAGCGGCATCTGCAAGGCAGATGAGTTTTCACTGAGAGCTTTTCATGGCAGAAATACACCCGGAGCGCTTTCAAACACTGCCGATTGACTAATTGAAAACCTTATTTCTAAAATTTTGATGTTGCTTTGCCCGGGGTGTGAACCCAGGGCATACGGTGTGGTAGGCGGAGCACGCTACCATCATACCACGGTGGCCGCCCAAGTCGCAAAAAGCAACAGCCGTGAAATATGAAAATCAACGCGTTTTGCAAACTGCAAGCGACTGATAGTTTGCGTTTTGTTATGATTTTTGTTTACTAAGACGAAGCGCTACAGCGTTGTACGTAACACGCTGTACAGATGTATGTACATACACGCATTTCCATTTCAAGTATATTAAAAAAATTGCATATGTGGGATATTTCTGCATACATACGTACATATGGACATGTGTGTATATTTTATTTTGAAATATTTTAAATTTAAAAATCTACATATGACCTCATTAACTGTTTTTTATTGAACGAACGAAGAGGAGCGGAATCACGGCCTTTCCGCCCGGCCACCAGTAGGAAAGTGGAAGCAAGGAAGTTCTGTCTGCTACCCGCACACGAACGCCGCAAAGATGGAGCAGGATCACGGACTTTCCGCCCATCAACTACACACCAGCGTCATCAGAGAGCGAGGAAGCGGGGCTCAGATTGTCGCAAGGGAGTAGCGGGATCACGAACTTTCCGCAGCCCGAACCGGCGTCACCATAAACGAGGAGCGGAATCCCGGACTTTCCGCCCCCGTGAAAGATACGAGTTGGAGAGAATAGGTTCTCAGGGCCGGCTGGAACCACATACTCGACGACTGCCAGCTGCCTTCATAACGGGGCAACTCACGCGGGAGATCGTAGCACTTCGGCCCTTCACATCAATATCGCCGACTGCCCTGATCAAAATCGAGGCGCGAGGGCGGTTGCACCTGATACGCGCACTCATCGACGCGTGCGCTCCAACTTCGATAATTTCACGCGACCTGGCTCGAGAGTTACAACTCGACGAGGAAACCTACGGATCACAACGAGGGTGCCTCTTGCGAATAAGAGGTAAACATGGGCAGAACCGTAGGCTCACGATCCACGCTCCAATCGTTCCCAACTACGCCCGTGTGAGTCCAAGCGTGAATGTCGACCCCTCGGTCGCGACACCGTATACCCATATGCAGCTCGCCGATCCAACATGTTTTGTGTCAAGTCCGGTTCGACTCTTGTTGGGAGCCGATATATATCCGGAGTTGATACTGCCGGGCACATTGCCATCCACGTTTGGCCCTTTTTTAGCGCAGAGCAGCATATTTGGCTGGCTCTTGTCTGGGGCATGCCGCTCCTAAATTTTCCTCACCACCCTAGAGCTAGCTTCATATGCCGTCCGTGTGAGAAGAGGTGCAAAAATTGAACTCAACCACGTACTATTTCCTAACGTTTATTCTTTCTTTACTACAGCTCCACGATTTACGGATGGAACCGAAATCTCAATTACCGTGTCAAGCAGGAAACCTCCATGCTGATGCCCTTCTTGGGAACATTCATGAATTTTGTTCATTTATATTTTAGTTAGTATTAAGTTGATCAGGGAAGATGGCCGCAGGAATCTACCGATGTTGCTTCTAGCAAGGGGCGCCGGCAGGTTTAGGCCATCAAGCTAAACCCAAGGATGAGCGCGGCCAATGGTGACCCAGCCCAATGTAAACTATCGTGTTTGTTTTTATCTCTACTTTCGCGCATTAACACCAAGGGCTACATTTGTCCGTGCAGGCGTATGTGTGTGTGTTGGTGCGCGACTTTCCAATTTAACAAACTTTCGACCAATCACCCCTCAAAACCGCTTTCGGCGGAATTGAGGGGTGAACGCGTTTTATAAGAAAGAAGCTCTTTCACTTCTTTTTGGGAAACCTCCGTGACAACTGCAGCCATCAGCCCTGTTATAAGTAAGATTTTCATTTTTTTGTATAACATAGCCTAAATACAGTAAGTGAAATACACATTGTGCCTCAAATGAATTAGCTTTGAAATACAAACTAATAAATTGTTAAATTCAAGAATTTAGTCTGCTGTGTGTTCTTCCCCTTTTTTCTCTTTTTTCACCGAGCGCAAAAAACCCCTTGGGAACCTACCAGAGGGCTATCGAAGCCCCGAGATGTTTTTTCACCCAGGTCTCTTTGGCGTCATTTATAATTAAAAACAAAAAAATTAAGTCATTTAATCTCTTTTATTAACTTCATGAATTATTTATATGAACGGGGACTTTTACAATTATCACCGGGCTGTGCATGCGTTTCATTTATGAGCTCATAAAATTGCCACATTTCACTTCTTTTTTTACTATAATTTGCTCTCATCTTTCACTCGGTATTAAAACGAATTTTTAATAAATTAATACAAGCAAATTTTCGCAGCCAACCAGATCAAAAGGTTAAAAAAATATCAATTCAAAATAACGTCGCATGAAAGAGCAAACTAGCTAAAAGTAAACACAACTGAGTGAAGAAATATCGCCTCATGAAGAAATATCGCTATTGGCGAAATGCTGCCAGAGGTGATTGTCATTCAAAAGAATCGAATGAAGGAAATCGCCAATTACTAATATATTTGGATATCAACTATTGATGAACGATATTTCATTATAGGTGATTCCATCGCCGCTATCACTATTAGTATTAGAATGTCATGCTGAAACAAAATCGCCAATCACTGATATATTTGGATAGCAATAGCTATCACTATAGCGATTTTTCATTCGCGGCGATGCAATCACCGATATTGAAATATCGTTCCATCACTAATGGACTAACAGACCCGTCATACTTTGTTCTACACCATTGCTGTCCATCCCGTAGATCAATTGATCACACGTATTCGTCGTTGGCGAACCAGCAACGAATAAACACCAAGCTTGGCCGCGACGCTTAGTGTATGCAGTTGTGTAGGCAATACAATGCCCTGTGAGAAATTTTTTATGCTAGAAAATGCCTTTGGAGACTTGCAATGCCTTTCATGTTACAAGTCGTTCAAAGGAGGCTATAGATGTAATATTAAAAGGCATTTCGATTCCTCCCACGAAAATATACAAGTTTTAGACAAAAAAGCTGGTCAAGTATTATATGAAGAAAAGAAGTTAGACTTTTTGGATAAATTCAAAGGGTGGTTGGCTTAAGTAGAAAATGAGCAAGTTGTTAAGCAATCAAATAGAATAATGAAAACTGAGCTATCTTCCATGATCAGCTTAGACATTGCTAAACAAGGCAGGCCTTTTATAGATGGTGTTTTTGTTAAAAAAATGTGTCTAAAGATTTTTCAAAAAATGAATCTTGATACAGAACTGGTTAAAAATATACCCATATCCCGCCAAACAGGAGCCCGACGAATTGATGAACTGGGAATACACATCCAATCTGCAATAAAGAAAAAATTTATGATTGTCAATTTTTTTCTCTGTGCTTGGACGAAACCACGAATATTAATGATTTATGTCAACTGGCGATTTGTGTTCGGACAGTTAACGTAAATTATGAAATAACTGAAGCAATGTTTTCTCTTGAAAAATTCTCTGGTAATGTGACATGAAAGATTTTGTTCAACGTAGTAAACGAAAAGGTTTTTTCAGTTTTCGATGCAAAGAAATTTGCAGAAGTATGTACGGATGGGGCAAACGTTATGACCGACAAGAATGAAGGGTTCATAAGCCAATTGAATAAAAATTGAATATCTGGAAGACATTTTCATTGTATTATTCATCAAGTTGCCCTCGCTTCAAAATTTTTGAGCGGTCATCCTGTCATGAAACGTGCAGAACAGATTATAAATGAAATACGGGGAGGGCACCATTCCCTCACCCAAAGAAAGTTTGTAAATCTTTTAAAAACAACTTCTGCTTGGCATGATGACCTAAAAATGTTTACAGACATTCGTTGGCTAAGTCGTGGTGATTGTCTCAACAGGTTATTTGAGTTGAGGGAAGAAGTTTTGCAATTTCTTGAAATTAATTTTAACGAAGACGCCCTAGTTCGATTTGTAAAAGATGACAATTTTATTTTGGATTTAGCATTTTTGGCTGATGTCTCTTTTTTTGAACAAACACAATTTAAAGCTTCAAGGAAAAGAAACAGGAATAAACGATGCTATGAAAAATGTGCATCAATTCCGAACAGAACTGTTTTTGCTTTTAAGGGATCTTCAATCTGGCGATTATACCCATTTTCCGAAAACTTCGGTTATTATTAAGAAACATGCGGGTATTAAGCCGAGTGATCATATTGCAATTCCCGAAAAATTTTTTAACAATTTTGAAGACAGATTTCAGGATTTGGTTTGTGTTCAATCATTCCTTGACGTCTTTGAAAACCCCTTCAAATGCGGTATAAGTAAGTATGAATTTGAAATTCAGTCCGAAGCGAAAACGTTCCACCACACGCAGATAATATTGAATCCTGGAAAAATTTAGAAGAATCATCATATCCAATATTGGAAAGAATATCTTTTCAGTGCCTATCACTTTTTCCCACAACATATTTTAGTGAGAAAATTTTTTCGGACTTAAATTTCATTTGCTCCAAGAAGCGCAACTGTTTAACATCAAGTAGTTTATCGAATATACTTTTATTAAGAAGCTGTCACGAAAGTATTGATATTGAATATTTTATTAAAGATATAATATAGTTTTACAAACCCAAATATATATAAGGAGTTATATAAATATATCATCACGAAAAAAATCAAAATGAATTTTTTATTTATTTTAATTTCAATTGTAAACCTGGAGGGAGGGAGGTAAGGTTTCCAAATGAATGATTTAAATAAATAAATTATTGAATATTTTGATTTTGTGATTTTTTCCATGATATATTAATTTGTAAAATTATATTATATCTTTAATCAAACTGATAATTGATAATTGAAAGTATATGAAAAAGATTGTTGTAAGTTTTTTGTGTTGCTTGGAACGAATCAACTTATAGTTAGAAAAATGTGTGAAGGGAAAGTGTTAAGCAGTAAAAAAAAATTATTTTCAATATCGGATATTCTTACACTTTTTTCGAGAACTAAATATTAGCTCTGTATGGTGGAACATTTTCACTAACTCATACCTACTTATTGTTATGATAACTGACTTTTGGTGGTAAGGCGGAGGTGGCGTGTGGCATGGTTGCAAGCCCCTGCTAGCTCGTCGAATGGGGTGGTGTTTTGCACACCTGCCTTACCCGCAGCTATCTAAACAATAAAAAGGTGGTTCATGCCTAGAGGTGAATACATAAATAGAGGGAAAGTAGTAAGTGGAAAAAAGGAAAGAAGGCCTGTCCTGAGTCAGGGGGTTCTACTAGACTGGGTCGAAAAAAAAATTGCTAATGTCCGCCGCTAAATTTGAAGATTATGTTGAGAGGGTTTCGGAAAAATTTTTTTTATTTTTTTTTTTGGTCCTTCGAAATACAGCCAAAAAGGTTTTTTCGTTGTAACTTGGTTATTTCACCACCGATTTTTAAAATTGATATGTCATTAGTTTGGCCTTGAGAAGCTTCACATTTCCGTTTAATGTCCTTTTAAGCTATGAAGTCGTTTTCACATGATTAGGTCAGCTAACAAAATTTTACCCCCCCTAATGTATGTTTTTTTCCTTACCAAACGAAAGTACATGAAAATTCAAGAAAATGTTGCTTTCAAACCATATTACTAAAATAATAAACAAAGTAGTTATAGCACTTTATTTTACCTGATTCTTATTATACTTAGACCTGAAACTCATGATATTTTTGGTGCAAAATTGCAGGGTTTGCATTGAAAAGTTAATAAAGATATGCCAAATATCATGAATAGGGGAAGTCAAATTAAATAAGTGAGTCAAACCTGTTGTTTCTTATTTATTATAATAACACTATGCGACAAAATCAACTTTTTTCCTGGGTATTGGACAACCACCTTTTTCGTAGAGATTGAGGCTTAAGTAAACAAAGTACTATCTCCGTTTTTCGAACTTAGCCTCCAAAAAATAGATATCGGCTTACGAAGTTTGAAGTTCGAAATTCTACATTTCGAAATTTTATTTTATTTTTTTGTTAACGCGTTCAGCAAATTGAACAAGTAAAAATGTGGGCGTGGTCCGCCCTTTTCCCTTATTAGAAGGGCTGGATTCTTTTTTTTTTTGAGAAATATAGTAAAACAGCTGTTATAAAAAAAAAAAAAAAAACAGCTGTTATACGAGGTGAAAAGTCGGACTCTGACTTCTGACTTTCCACCTTTACTTTTTCAATTTGCTGAACGCGTTAACAAAAAAATAAAATTTCGGTTCGAAAAACGGAGATAGTACTTTGTTTACTTAAGCCTCAATCTCTACAAAAAAGTGGGTTTGCCCAATACCCAGAAAAAAAGTTGATTTTGCCGCATAGTGTTATTATTATAAATACGAAACAACAGGTTTGACTCACTTATTTACTTTGACTTCCCCTATTCATGATATTTGGCATATCTTTATTAACTTTTCAATGCAAACCCTGCAATTTTGCTCCAAAAATATCATGAGTTTCAAGTCTAAGTATAATAAGAATCAGGTAAAATAACAGTTGCAATAAATATTGAAAGTGCTATAACTTCTTTGTTTATTATTTTAGTTATACGGTTTCAAAGCAACATTTTCTTGAATTTTTAAGTACTTTCGTTTGGTAAGGAAAAAAACATACATTAGGAGGGTACACTTTGTTAGCTGACCTAATCATGTGAAAACGACGACTTCATAGCTTAAAAGAACATTGAACGGAAATGTGAAGCTTCTCAAGGCCAAAATAATGACATATCAATTTTCAAAATCGGACGTCAAATAACCAAGTTACAACGAAAATACCTTTTTGGCTGTATTTCGAAGGATCAAAAAATTTTAAAAAATTTTTCCGAAACCCTCTCAACATAATCTTCAAATTTAGGGGCGGACATTAGCACCTTTTTTTTTTTTGTATGGGGACCAACCCAGTCTAGTGTCTATCCAGCCTCTTCGCGTATCTTACGCGAAGCAATGGACGCCGTGCTGACTCCTCTAATTTTACGACGCCCGAATACCTGGCTCAAGTTCGTCTGTCTAAGGGTCTTTCACGTCATTGTCCCTCCCACTTCCCCTCTTCTTAGCGGGAACAACACCCACACCAAAGAGTTGAAAAGTTAGCCTTCCATTACCGAAATAAATTTAGCTTCAACCTTTCAAATTTGCCAACATTATAAACATTATTTTATTAAATTTTGAAGTCGCAATCAAAATAAATAGATGATACCTTAACCACTAGACTTAAATCTACGTGTAAAAAATTATCGCAAACAAAAGGCTAGTAAAGTATTTTGACAATCCTATTTAGCAATAAAATATATGTCTATATAAACAAGAGCTTAACATCTTCGAATAACTTTTCAACCATAAATTCAAAAAAAAAAAAAACAATCGGGTTTGAAGCGCAAAAAAAATAATCCAATTCAAACAAAATTAAATGGACGATATTGAGGGTTGCATATAATTCGTCACACCCTAATGCATTCGGTATCAGAAAGATACTTTGCTTCTACAAAAAAAGAATATTGTTATATCTTTACTTCCCAAAAAAGTAGCAAAAAAATAAAAAAAACCAAAAGCAGCCAAAGTTAATGCAAATTCCTGACCTAGGCTAAGGTATTATGTACATAGGTATATGTGGATCGATGATTGCATATGTACAT
The DNA here is from genome assembly GCF_040869045.1 of Eurosta solidaginis. NCBI lineage: Eukaryota > Metazoa > Arthropoda > Insecta > Diptera > Tephritidae > Eurosta > Eurosta solidaginis. Next base: position 33,038,059 of record NC_090324.1, on the reverse strand, counting down.
ATATATATATGTAAGCTTGAATATGCTTCATTTATTATTAAATAGTAATTAAGTACATTAAGAAAAATGATTACAAAATGAAAGCGAAATGAAAATTAAGTGTTAGCAAAAATTACTGCAAAATTACGACTGTTGCTTTTGAGTGGTTACGATGACGACTGACTTTTTTATCGTTGCTCTTATTCCTCTTCTCTACTTCGTACAGGGGTGTTACTAGTATGATTCAGGGCTGCCATCTCACACTCGGTCATCCTGATTGTCATATGCCTCAGATGACTCTTCGTCTTGATCGTCTTCATTGTGCTCGTAATAGCGCCATAGCTTCATATTATCTGCGCTAGTTGATGTTTGACTTGGGCCTCGAAAGTTTCCAACTTGTTTCACATCGTATCTGCCATGTCTTTTAACTTTGCTTACTTCGTATGGCCAGATGTATTTATTGGCCAGTTTTTTACCTGTTACGAACTGTGTGACTTTGATGGCTACTAAATCGGATATCTGATATCCATGCTCTTCTTTTCGTTCTCTATCATAGTTGGATTTGTACACTTCTTGGGCTTTAAGTATTTGTTTTCTGGCTTCCTGACGGATTTGGTTTCGCTCATCTTGTGCGACTACCAGCAGTTCTTCTCGGAGTACTTTTAGCAGTTCTATATCTCCTTCGTTTCGCATCTTTACACCGAACATCACTTCAAACGGTGTAAACTTTGTAGAAGAGTGAACGTGAGAATTGATTGCGCGTTGCACTTGTGACGTATATTTGTACCATTTATCTGGCTCTTTTGCTGACATCTTTGCTAGAATAGAAATAATTACGCGGTTCACTCTCTGGATCTGACCGTTTCCCTTTGGGACGCCGGATGTTACCTCAACATGGTCGATTTTATTTTTTGCGTAAAATTCTTTAAATAGTTTCGACGTGTACGCTGTGCCTTTGTCGCTTATTATACGCAGCGGACTGCCGAATATTGTCACCCATGACTCCAGGTGCCTTACAACTTCCTGTGCATCTGTGCTCTTGGTAGGGTATATCTACGTATACTTGTATAAACCATCGACAATAGCGAAAATGTACTTGAAACAATTTGATGTTGTATCCAGAGTACCCAAGTGGTCGACATGGAGGGTAGAAAGGGGACTCTCCCCTTTGTCAATACAATGCAGATAATCTTTCTTACCCAGCTTATGATTGTGCATAATGCATTCGACAAAATTTTGGATTACCTGCTGAACTTTCTTTTCAAGATGTGGAATATAGTAACTCTGTCGTATAGCATGCATTGTCTTTTGGCAACCCATGTGCCCAAATCTATGCGTATTTTTAATTATTTCATTATCCATGCTCTTTGGTATAGCCAATACATCCTGCCCATCGACTTGTTTATAAGCTAATTGATTTTTATACCTTTCATGAAAATGAAATGGTATATTAATTTCGTCACGAAACCGAAAATTGTAAGTCCTTAAAGGAAAATAGATAGACCCACCATTAAGTATACCGAAATAATCAGGTTGAAGAGCTGAGTTGATTTAGCCATGTCCGTCTGTCCGTCTGTCCGTCTGTCTGTTTGTATGCAAACTAGTCCCTCAATTTTTGAGATATCTTGATAAAATTTGGTGAGCGGGTGTATTTGGGTGTCCGATTAGACATTTGTCGGAACCGACCGGATCGGACCACTATAGCATATATCCTCCATACAACCGATTTTTCAGAAAAAGAGGATTTTTGTAATATCTTACCCAGTTTAACAGATTGAAGCTTCAAACTTCACCATATACTTTCGTATATTGCACATATTGTTGCCTGAAAAAATTGATGAGATCGGTCGTATATATAGTATATATTCCCCACAACCGATTGTTCAGATAAGGAACTTTTCGTAATTACTGCCCCATTTTAAGAGCTAGAGGCTTCAAATTTCAACGAATGTTTAGGTATTTGCATATATTGTTGTCTGAAAAAATCATAAAGATCGGTGGTATATATAGTATATATATGGTGGTATATATAGTATATATATATATATTTTCGCAAATTTTAGCCCCATTTTAACAGCTAGAAGCTTCAAATTTCACCGAATACTTACGTATATAGCATATATTGTTGTCTGAAAAAATCGTAGAGATCGGTTGTATATATAGTATATATCTCATACAACCGATTGTTCAGATAAGAAACTTTTCGCAATTTCTACCCCATTTTAACAGCTATAAGCTTCAAATTTCACCGATTGCTTACGTATATAGCATATATTGTTGTCTGAAAAAATCATAGAGATCGGTTGTATATATAGTATATATCTCATACAACCGATTGTTCAGATAAGAAACTTTTCGCAATTTCTACCCCATTTTAACAGCTAGAAGCTTCAAATTTCACCAAATGCTTACGTATATAGCATATATTGTTGTCTGAACAAATCATAGAGATCGGTGGTATATATATTATATACTTCATATAAACTCTCATTTTTGCCCCTTTTTTACGGCTAGCATATATTGTTGTCTGAAAAAATCATAGAGATCTGTTGTATATATAGTAGATATCTCATACAAGCGATTGTTCAGATAAGAAACTTTGCGCAATTTCTGCCCCGTTTTAACAGCTAGAAGCTTCAAATTTCACAAAATGCTTACGTATATAGCATATATTGTTGTCTGAAAAAATCATAGAGATCGGTTGTATATATAGTAGATATCTCATACAACCGATTGTTCAGATAAGAAACTTTGCGCAATTTCTGCCCCGTTTTAACAGCTAGAAGCTTCAAATTTCACAAAATGCTTACGTATATAGCATATATTGTTGTCTGAAAAAATCATAGAGATCGGTGGTATATATATTATATACTTCATATAAACTCTCATTTTTGCCCCTTTTTTACGGCTAGAAGCTTCAAAATTCATCAAATTTCATCAAATAGTTACGTTTACGTCATATATTTTTGAAATACGTGATTCGTAGTCATAGTTTTTACATGCAGACCACAAAAAACGTGAAGCTTTGCATCCTCACACAGATTACCTACCTATTTTTATACCTTCCATGAAAATGAAATGGTATATTAATTTCGTCACGAAACCGAAAATTGTAAGTCCTTAAAGGAAAATAGATAGACCCACCATTAAGTATACCGAAATAATCAGGTTGAAGAGCTGAGTTGATTTAGCCATGTCCGTCTGTCCGTCTGTCCGTCTGTCTGTTTGTATGCAAACTAGTCCCTCAATTTTTGAGATATCTTGATAAAATTTGGTGAGCGGGTGTATTTGGGTGTCCGATTAGACATTTGTCGGAACCGACCGGATCGGACCACTATAGCATATATCCTCCATACAACCGATTTTTCAGAAAAAGAGGATTTTTGTAATATCTTACCCAGTTTAACAGATTGAAGCTTCAAACTTCACCATATACTTTCGTATATTGCACATATTGTTGCCTGAAAAAATTGATGAGATCGGTCGTATATATAGTATATATCCCCCACAACCGATTGTTCAGATAAGGAACTTTTCGTAATTACTGCCCCATTTTAAGAGCTAGAGGCTTCAAATTTCAACGAATGTTTAGGTATTTGCATATATTGTTGTCTGAAAAAATCATAAAGATCGGTGGTATATATAGTATATATATGGTGGTATATATAGTATATATATATATATATTTTCGCAAATTTTAGCCCCATTTTAACAGCTAGAAGCTTCAAATTTCACCGAATACTTACGTATATAGCATATATTGTTGTCTGAAAAAATCGTAGAGATCGGTTGTATATATAGTATATATCTCATACAACCGATTGTTCAGATAAGAAACTTTTCGCAATTTCTACCCCATTTTAACAGCTATAAGCTTCAAATTTCACCGATTGCTTACGTATATAGCATATATTGTTGTCTGAAAAAATCATAGAGATCGGTTGTATATATAGTATATATCTCATACAACCGATTGTTCAGATAAGAAACTTTTCGCAATTTCTACCCCATTTTAACAGCTAGAAGCTTCAAATTTCACCAAATGCTTACGTATATAGCATATATTGTTGTCTGAACAAATCATAGAGATCGGTGGTATATATATTATATACTTCATATAAACTCTCATTTTTGCCCCTTTTTTACGGCTAGCATATATTGTTGTCTGAAAAAATCATAGAGATCGGTTGTATATATAGTAGATATCTCATACAAGCGATTGTTCAGATAAGAAACTTTGCGCAATTTCTGCCCCGTTTTAACAGCTAGAAGCTTCAAATTTCACAAAATGCTTACGTATATAGCATATATTGTTGTCTGAAAAAATCATAGAGATCGGTTGTATATATAGTAGATATCTCATACAACCGATTGTTCAGATAAGAAACTTTGCGCAATTTCTGCCCCGTTTTAACAGCTAGAAGCTTCAAATTTCACAAAATGCTTACGTATATAGCATATATTGTTGTCTGAAAAAATCATAGAGATCGGTGGTATATATATTATATACTTCATATAAACTCTCATTTTTGCCCCTTTTTTACGGCTAGAAGCTTCAAAATTCATCAAATTTCATCAAATAGTTACGTTTACGTCATATATTTTTGAAATACGTGATTCGTAGTCATAGTTTTTACATGCAGACCACAAAAAACGTGAAGCTTTGCATCCTCACACAGATTACCTACCTATTTTTTATTTTATATTTATCTTAAAAATCGTTTAGATATGTTCAAATTTCACTAAATGCTTACGTGTATAGCATATATTGTTGTCTGAGAAAATCATAGATACCGGTGGTATATATAGTATATATCCCATACAACCGATTGTTCAGATAAGAAACTTTGCGCAATTTCTTCCCCATTTTAACAGCTAGAAGCTTCAACTTTCACCAAATGCTTACGTGTATAGCATATATTGTTGTCTGAAAAAATCATTGAGATCGATGGTATATATAGTATATATCTCATACAACCGATTGTTCAGTTAAGAAACTTTGCGCAATTTCTGCCCCTTTTTAACAGCTAGACGCTTCAAATTTCACCATATGCTTACGTATATAGCATATATTGTTGTCTGAAAAAATCATAGAGATCGGTGGTATATATATTATATACTTCATATAAACTGTCATTTTTGCCCCTTTTTTACGGCTAGAAGCTTCAAAATTCATAACATTTCATCAAATAGTTACGTTTACGTCATATATTGTTGAAATACGTGATTCGTAGTCATAGTTTTTACACGCAGACCACAAAAAACCTGAAACTTTGCATCCTCACACAAAGTACCTACCTATTTTTTATTTTATATTTATCTTAAAAATCGTTTAGGTATGTAGATCTGTTCCTAGATTTTTCTTATCTTATACATCCGATTATTCGGAGATTACGAACGGGATAAGATTATTGTTCAGCCCCATTCATGACAGGTATGAAGTCTTCGGCATAGCCGAAGACAGTCCCGTCCTTACTTGTTTATTTTATATTTATCTTAAAAATCGTTTAGATATGTTCAAATTTCACTAAATGCTTACGTCTATAGCATATATTGTTGTCTGAGAAAATCATAGATACCGGTGGTATATATAGTATATATCCCATACAACCGATTGTTCAGATAAGAAACTTTGCGCAATTTCTTCCCCATTTTAACAGATAGAAGCTTCAACTTTCACCAAATGCTTACGTGTATAGCATATATTGTTGTCTGAAAAAATCATTGAGATCGATGGTATATATAGTATATATCTCATACAACCGATTGTTCAGTTAAGAAACTTTGCGCAATTTCTGCCCCTTTTTAACAGCTAGACGCTTCAAATTTCACCATATGCTTACGTATATAGCATATATTGTTGTCTGAAAAAATCATAGAGATCGGTGGTATATATATTATATACTTCATATAAACTGTCATTTTTGCCCCTTTTTTACGGCTAGAAGCTTCAAAATTCATAACATTTCATCAAATAGTTACGTTTACGTCATATATTGTTGAAATACGTGATTCGTAGTCATAGTTTTTACACGCAAACCACAAAAAACCTGAAACTTTGCATCCTCACACAAAGTACCTACCTATTTTTTATTTTATATTTATCTTAAAAATCGTTTAGGTATGTAGATCTGTTCCTAGATATTTCTTATCTTATACATCCGATTATTCGGAGATTACGAACGGGATAAGATTATTGTTCAGCCCCATTCATGAAAGGTATGAAGTCTTCGGCATAGCCGAAGACAGTCCCGTCCTTACTTGTTTAATTTAAAGTTTTCATATGGCCTTTCTTTAAGAATATCTGCTACAGCTGTCAAATGTGCGTCCTGCTTCTGAGCTCTTGCAATCTGGGCTTGAACTGCTGAGGTCACTGTCATCACGGAAAATCGACTTAAGCTATCCACATGTTTCATTATGTTGCCAGATCGGTGCCTCTATATTGTATGCAAAATCTTGCAGGTACATCAACCATTGAACCAATTCACGTGGTATATCTTTTTTCGCATTTGTCTGCTTGAAAGCTGCGCAATCTGTGACTAGTGTGAACTGTATGCCCATCAGGTAGTGACGCAACTTTTTTGTGGCTAAGTATGCTGCTTTTACTTCAAGAAAATAGCTGTATAATTTTTCTTCTTGGGGAGAAGTCTTTTTACTCCAGTAGAAAACCGGATGCTATTCTCCGTTCTGGAGCTGCATCAGCATTGCCCCGAACCCATGTTTCGACGCATCGACTTGTAGCTGTGTCTCAGCGTTCTGCTTATATATTTGCAGTACTGGTTCTGCAACGAGTATCGATTTCAAATCATCAATTGCCTTTATTTCTTCTTCTTTTATCTGAAATACTTTGTCTTTTCTTAACAGTTGTGTCAAGGGCCTAGCTATACCAGCATAATAACGGATTAACTTACGAAAATATCCGGTTAAACCCAAAAAACGCCTGTACGTCTCGAATGCTTTTTGGCATCGGAAGGTTTTTGAAAGCTTTGACTTTGTTTTTCCCCCGCCAGACACGCCCATTCTCAACTTCGTGTCCCAAAAACGCGACTCTCTTTTTCAAAAATTGGCATTTCGCCCACTTAATTTCCAAACCGTACTGCTGGGCTTGGTTCAATACCATTTGCATATTGTCCAAGCATTGTTCTGCTGTACCTCTAAAAATAACAATATCATCAACATAAAGTTCCATTATACCTGCGTTAATTAATTTTTGAAAAATGTGGTTAACATATCTTATGAAAACAGCGGATGAATTACAAAAGCCAAATGGAGCCCTGTTAAATTCATAAAGACCTTCTTTTGTGACAAACGCAGTGTATTTTTTGCATTGCTCCTCGACTTCGACGTGGAAAAATCCATTTGCAAGGTCCATCACCGTAAAATATTTTCCACCCTGCATTTTCTCAAGAAACTCTTCGACAATCGGTACTGGAAACCTGCCTTTCATAACCATGGAATTTAATTTACGAAAGTCAACGCACAATCTGTAGGTTTCGTCTTTTTTCTTTGCCAGCACAACCTTGCTAGCGATTTCTGAGCATGATTCGTGGATAATGCCCTTTTGCAGCCATTCAGCTACTTGCTTACGTACAAACTCCCGTTCCATTACTGAAAATCGGCTGGGTGATTCGCGAAGGACAATTTTGTTGCTTTTCGGAACAATATTTAATTTAATGTGACAGTTTGATTGAATAAAACTCGGCTTATAGTTATCAATCAACTGTTTGACTGCTTCTTTGTATTTAGGTTCTACATCTACCTCACTACTGTTATGAACAACATTTACAACATTGTAACTAGTTTCTCCTGCATTTGTGTCATCTTCTGATCATGAGAAATTATACCCCTTGGCATTTAAAATTACCAACAACTTTTTGAAAAAATCATACCCTACAATTGCGTCTACATTTATTTTGCTATCTTTAATAACCAAAAACGTATGTTGTGTACCCAACTCGTCAATAACGACCTGTGTTGTAAATTTTCCTAACACATCGGCGGCGACGTTGCCTAAGCCATACAGTCTAGCAAAACTTTTTCTCAGTTCACAATTGCTACATATTTGGTCATATACACCCTTACGCATTAGCGAAACGTCTGCTCCAGTGTCCACCAAACAAGACACATTTTTGTTATTGATTTTCAGCTTTTTCATGCGTTTTTCGTCGAATACTACGTTTACAACGTTTTGCTTCGTGACGGTGCACTTCTTAGCCATATGGCCAGAGCCATTACATTTAAAGCATTTCGTGTCTTCTTTGCACTCAGACCTCTTGTGTTGTGTCGACTCGCAATTAAAACAATGTTGATTTTTACGCTCGGCGTCACTACTACTTTTATCTACTTCTTTACGACTGCTTGCTATCTGCCGACGTTTATTTGCTTCGCTGTGTTTTGCCAAAGGCTCCACCAACTCATATGCTTTGATCAACTCTTTGTAGGATCGAGCACAATATAATGTTCGTTGCGCAACTCAACACCATCAGCTATGTACGTTATAATTGATTGCTCATCAACTTTACCTAGTGCTGCTATTTTCCGCATTTGTAACACGTATTCATGGAAGTTTTCTGTTGCTTGTTTTCGACGTTGCCTAAATAGCTTATGTACCTCTGCGCTACTTAGTGGTTTGTCAATTTCCTCTATCAACGCTTCACACAACGAGTTATAGTTGTTATATGTTGTTTCCAACAACAAAGCTGCAGTGCCCTTCATTTTATTTCGCGCATTGACATACTTCTGTTTCGCTGTCAACTCATAAGCCTCAGCATTCTCGTCAAAATTAGATATCCATTGCCGAATTGGAATAGATACACCGTCAAAATTACGTACGACTTTTGCGAATGCATCAATAGTGACATTACCTTTACTGCCATCGTTTTGGTTCATTTTCTCGACAAATGTTTTAAAGAAACTTTACATGCTTTTACATTTCCATTTTGTGTAACAGGTGACTTTTTCGCTGATCTGCTGCTGTTCGTGCGTAGTAACTGCGCTGTTCATTGCTTCGTCTTCTCTGCCTTCTTCGACTGCATTTTGTTCAGTTAGATGTTCTGCTTTTACGTTTTCTTTGGTGTTTGTTTCAATGTCGGTCTGCTTAATTTTTTCGCCTTCACTGTCGCCTTCACTCTGCTGACGTTTGTGTTTGTTTCTGCTGCTTGCTGCTTATTGGAAGTTTCTGCTGTGTTCTGCGTTTCTCTGCTGCTTGACGGATTTCTGATTTCTTTGCCCGAGCGTAGCATTCCGATTTAGAATGCAAGAAATGTTATGGGCTCGGTTGAGCCCCCATGTAAGCTTGAATATGCTTCATTTATTATTAAATAGTAATTAAGTACATTAAGAAAAATGATTACAAAACGAAAGTGAAATTAAAATTAAGGGTTAGCCAAAATTACTGCAAAATTACGACTGTTGCTGCTGAGTGGTTACGATGACGACTGACTTTTTTATCGTTGCTCTTCTCTACTTCGTACAGGGGTGTTACTAGTATGATTCAGGGCTGCCATCTCACATATATATGTGTGTAAAACCAGAAGAGTATGATTTTTTTCTTTTCTTTTTCTCACTCACCTGATCTCAGCACATCAGCATTGTAGGCGCCTTCAAGCTGTGGGGGACCTGTGAGGGGGAAATTTTATATGCATGTGTCTCTTCCTATTCGTAAAAATACCATGCATTCATTGCCTAAGTAAGGTTCAATGAAATTTTGCAATCAACTCCACGCTAACTCACTCGCGGTAGCGGGCGTCGAGTGAGTCACAAAATTACGCGGCCAAAAAAAAAACTTTAGCAAAGACCAAGGAAGCAAATCCAAATAATATAGTTGACTTAAAAAAATTTTAGTTTACTGCTAAAAATTTAAAAGTGGCTTTAATACGAAAGTGCGTGCAAATTTTTGGACACTGCCAAAAAAATGTGTGGGCTAAGGAAAGTTGAAAAAAAAACAAACAAAGGTACCGAGACCTTCTTTGTCCGAAACCAAAACTGTGCTTAAGTTAGGCTGTAACCTAAGAAGATGTGCAAGCCACGTGGTCTATGTAGCAAAAAAAAAAATCATAAAAAGAAATACAAAAAATTCAAACATGCGTAACATATCAGTAATTAGCTAAGTGTAAATATAATTTTTGGCAGTGATATAAAAAGAGGTGAAAAAAACTAAGAAGAAAAATGTTAACTCGGCCCTCCTTGGGCTTTGGTGGTGGTGATGTCACTGGTGTTGCTGTCGGCGTTACTGATGGAAGATATGCTGTCACTGACGTTGGTTGTCGTTCGCTGCTACTGACGCTGGCTTGATTTCGCTGCCAAGTGTTGGCGGTGGCGCTGGCCTATGCTCTATCTGTAATGTCGTCGACAGGCCGCGATCATTTTTCTATCCTGAAAAAGTCTCTCTCTCTCTCTCTCGTTCCCTGCTCTCTATGACATTCCACGGCAATCCAATTCGCTACTTATGTCGTTGGAATATAGGTGTTTTAAAATTTCCAAATACTCCCTTTAAAAAATGCCTGATGATGTGGGTAAGTAGGTATATACGTTCTTTAACCCCCTTCCTAGGTCCTGCCACAAAATCTATAAAAGAAACAAGAAACAAAAGAACGAAAAATTGTCTACAGACTGAATATCATAAGTCTCATTGCTTCCTTTATTACTTCCTGTACCTATGTATATTTGCCCAGCCAGACCCTATCATTCCAATCCCAATTGGCACATAATGCAGTATGTATGGATATACATTCATATTTGTGCATGCAATATAAAAACTTGAACCGAATTTTCTATCTTTTTTTTCTTAACTTCATTTTCATTTTATGTTAGATATGTTTAATTTTATTTTATCTCGGCCACTTTCGTACTTTACTTTATTTGGATTTCCTTTTACTAATCCCTATTCTACTTTTATTTTTCGTACTTAAAATTTTGGACTGAATAGTTTGCAATGCTCACCGTACTTGGCGCCAATTTTTCATTTAATTTCAAACAAGTTTCTAATTTAGTTGCCGCACATTTTATTTTTTTTTCATTTAGATTTCACCTATTTTAATTTTTGAACACGTTCTATCTTTAAATGCTTTTCATCTCTTAACCTTATTTGAAGTAAATGGTATTTTATATAACTCTCTTTTTTCCTCAAAGTTCCAGAATTTTTTTTGCATAAATTCAATTGAATTTTTTTGTTTTTTTTTTTTTTAATATTTTATTTCCTTTTAATTTTAACCACCAATTTAATTTCAAATTGCTTACTTTAATTTAGATTAATTTCAGAGACACGTAAATTCAATATTTTAAACAAATTCGGATTAAGAAATTTATTTAATTTTAGCTTCCATTTTAAAGTATCTATTTTATCTCCCTTTATGTTTGTTGAGAAACGCTTTAGTTTGGATTAGCTTTAAGTTATAAATTTTAATTTATGTGGATTGCTGGATTAAAGGGACTAATTTAATTTTACCGTTGCGAAAAATAATTTTACTAAAAATCTGTCTGCAAAAAAAATTCTTTTGCATCATTCGAGCTTGATGTCAAAATCGGTTTTAATTCATTTTTTTAATTCATGACAAAACGGAAACTTCACTCAACTTACGAGCACGAAAAAGGCAAATTAAAATTGGGCAATGTTGGGCATTTAAGTTTAATTTCGAAATTTGATTTTTTTTTTTCAAAAAGGAACGAAATAATTATCAACTTAAATTTTTGGCAAACGACGCAAAACGGAATTCACGGAATTTAGTTTAATAAGCTGTACATTAGTACTTACCGGTGGCAGGATGTCCAACGGAATTTCCTTTTTTTTTTGTTGTTGGATGGCTTGGTAATTGTGCTGCAACGGGTTCGAAATCGAACACTACGGGATATAATCATATACAATTTTTTTTTTCTTTACTAACACTGCTTGAAACTTTAACTTTTCCGCGGCATGCCCACGCTTTTTAAATTCAACTTTTGCAATGATTTTCTGAGCTTCAGTTCGATCGTGCGCCTACGCCGATTCGTAGCTCAACGGACTTTCCTACCACTTTCACTCAATTCACACCCACGCATGTGCAGTTGCATTTCGTTTTTGCGCATGCACACATTCATACCTGTACATGTATGCCTCCTTCCACTAATGTTGCGCCACACGCGTAGATACCTGGTTCAGATACATTTTGTCGATAACAGTGTAACGCAAGAACAAGTGCGGTTGCCGGTGACTTAAGGCTAGCGTAACATTATATCGTAATTGAAGGGGGTTTTAAAGATATCAATAAATGGTTGAAAACAAACCAAATTCTGAAATGTGTCTTCAATTGTTAAACAATTTTTCGAGAATCGCAATATGATCACTCGGCTTAACACCATCAAGTTTCGTAATAACAACCGAAATTTCTCTCTTTCTCGCTGTGCTCTTTGAATCGAACGCAAGTTGATGGTTGGTGCAATGTCCCTAAAAAATTTAATTTTTGTTCAGTTGACCTACAAAGCAGTCATTTTACTAGTAAAAATGTTTTCCCATCAGTCCACACACTTATAAATATTAATATGCAATATATAATTAACATCGGTAATTAAAGAATTTTATCAAATGCAAAATCTGTAAAATACCGCCCTTATTTAAAAATGTGTAGGCTTAACAAGTTACACATTTGAATTTTTTATCTGAAAGTCTAACACATTCCAAATTTTCTACTCCAATCCAATATGCTGTTATTTTCGTTTAAATTTCCCACTGGGCTGCTCCCATTCTCTCGTTAGCACTCATACACTCACATCTTTCCTTTCTGACACCACTGTTCTACACTAACTTTAATCTATCTGCATAACTTTTAGGAATTTTTTATTCTTACTTTCCTTCCCCCTCTCTCCCCATTTTCTCTATCTTTTTATTCACTAATCTATCTGCCTTTTGGGCCTCTTTCTCCCCCTCCGCTTTTCCCACCCTTAATTTTTCTATCTGTATATCTCCATCTATCTCGATCTGTTTCTCAGTTTCTTTTCTTTCCTTTCCACTTATTTAAATCCCTTTCTTTTCTGTCCTTTCAGAAAACCTCCCTGAACACCTTTGCAACTATTTTGATAAATGCTAGCGATAATCTAAACTTTATTAACGAAAAATATTGATCACTTGTAATCATTTTGTTCGGGAGATTTTTTTCTGTTTAAAAAATAACACTTTTGTGATGATAAAATTAATTCGCTATAAGCACAACTTACACAATTTACGAACAAATTTCAATAAGAAAATTCGTGAAAAAACACATTTAGGGCTGCCATGAAAAAATATAAAAAATGAACACTCAGTCATTTTGTCTTTAAGATCAGCATACAAATTAGCATAAAAAATATATTGAAGAATTAAGTCTCCTTAGTGCACAGATTTTAACATATATGTACATACAAATATACCAAACAATAGAACTTTTGTTTATAATTTGTAACGAAAGAGTATTTTTCAATAGATATATGCATCTTAACCATTTATGTTGCATTAACTTGGCAACACGCATAAATATGTACATACATATGTCAATCTGATATAAAATCAAAATACATACATACATCCATACATACCCATAAACATAAGCCCGAAGTAGGTAGCAGCGAATGCTATATATATACGTATGCATCGTATCATGCATCGCTCAAAAGCAATTTGCGCGCACAGTTGACAACGAACAACCACACGCACTGCATTTTTTGGTAAAAATGTTACTTTTGTTTAAACAATTTTGCTGATATAAGGAAGGAATCAAGTTTTTTTTTATGCAGAACGAAGGTAAATATTTAAAAATTTTATTTCAAAGAAGAAATATTCCAATCGATCCATCCGTTTTGTATTTATAGCTGTGTAAACAAAAATGTTATGATTTTTTACTACAAAGGCGGAGTTTTTAGACTCTTTTAGGCAATTTTTAGAATTTTTCTCTCCGTAAGAACAATCTTCGTACCTCAAGGAATATTCTAAAAAAAGAAATAGCGAAATCGGGCCAACCGTTCTCGAGATTCGCGCTTATTTCACAATTCATCGACTTATTTTTATATTATAGATTATCAGTTAATTTGCCACTGCTAATATTTTCAAATTCTAAACTTTTTATTCCCAGTACATTATTGGTAAAGACTTCAGGGATTTCTTTCTCCAAAGTAACTTTTTTGAAATTTTTGGTTTGAAATGATTATCATCATCAGTTGGCGTTGTAGAAACTTATTGTTCCACAATATATTTTTTATTTGAGTTGCCGGAGTTTTAATCGGCTGGCGTTGTTGACCTTTTTGTTCCAAAATATATTTTTTATTAGAGTTGTCGGGATTATCGTCGGCTGGCGCCTTAAGACTATTTTGTTCCAAAGGGTTCACTTTATATATTTCAACATGGCTAGTTCCTTCCATGTTCACAAAACATAACTTCTCCTTATTGTTATCTCCATATATAAGTTCTGCATCAGGTACAAAGTAATGATGGTCGAACCATGAATGGTTCTTACACTCTTCTCAATTGCTAATTCCTTACCATTGCTATATATACATTTCCTAATGTAACAACTCGTTGCACCGGTATCTATTAATATCCTCATTACTATTCCGCTATGTCCATCTGTCCGGAAAATGTAGGGCAAGTGGAGACATGGGTGAAAAAAATGACTCATTTAATTATTTATTCGCGCCTCTTTCAACCTTGGTTGACCCTGAAATATATTTGGTGGGGATGATTGATTATAACCGAACATTTTTTGTTGAGGTGCCTGATTATGACCAAATATTTTCTTCTGACCAAGTGGCAGACTATCGGTTGATGTATCCATCGGTTCTGGTTTTAGGAAATTCGTATTGTTATTATTTCTCATTTTTGGATATCTCAAATGGTTTTGAAATCAATTTCTCATCATTTGTGTATTATTCCTAGGACTCCGTAAAATATTATTAAAGCTTTTATTTTCTGGAAGTAAGTTTTTGAGAAATTCAAATCAAAATCTGAACGCATTTGATTCGAGTAAAACTCCTTGCTTTTGCAAGGGCATTTGGCAAATCAGCAGGAGTCAATGTGAAAAGTATTTAGTTAAAAGGAGGAATTTGTAATTTCAGAATTTGTGTCGTGTGTCATAATAATTTTATTTATTAGTAGTGTTAATTTCTGATTAACTTCTTTATAATAATCGATTAAGGATTTCGATCTTTGCCTAATATGCTCATTTTCTTATCAATTACGTGGATTGGATGTTGTTGTTGCTGTAGCGATAAGGACACTCCCCGAAGGCCTTGGGGAGTGTTATCGAGTTAGTGGTCCTTTACCGGATGCAGATCCGGTACGCTCCGGTACCAAGCTCGACCATCTCGGGAACGATTCTATGACATGCGACCTTCTAGGACATACCGCCCTACCACCCTCTAGATCCATGAGGAGTTCGAGGTCGCCAGAGCCTCGGCTGTTAATGAAACAGGATTCGCCACGGATAGGTGAGGTTGGCAATTGGGTTCGAGAAGCTATATATTGCGCTGGCAACCTGAAATGGTTGCGCTACACAACCCCTTGAATCTGGTATTTTAGTCGCCTCTTACGACAGGCATACCTACCGCAGGTATATTCTAACCCCCTAACCCGCTGGGAGGACGTGGATTGGACGTTGTTCTGCGCAAGCAAATATAGGTTCTATGCTTAATACTGTGTTATGATTATTAAGGATATCATTGGTATTCCCGACTATGTTATATCGAAGTATGGTTAATGCTCTGCAATACTTCCTGCTTCCTTCGATATACAAACTCATCGAATTTTTTCAGCCTCCCTCCAACTAACGTAGAATCTACCCGAGAACCCTTGCAGTGACTTAATAATATCTAAACTTTCAGTACACGCTATCGTGTCATTAATAGTTTGTATGCGATATTCCGTCATTTGCGTAGCGCTAGTTAGATTCTTGATTTGATTGGTCAGTTGGTTAATTTCGTCCCTAAGATTAGCAGTTTGTGTCGCTACTATCCTAGCGGTATATTCTGCTGAAATATTGCTAACTGCCATTTTGGAAAACTGGTTAGTAAGTTCGTCCACTGTGCTTTTATATGATTTTAAGGTTACGTCTTTTTTTCTTAAAGGTACAATTGAGTTGTCTACTACTCTGACAATAGTTTCAATAAAAAAACCTTTCGTACTTAATTCTTGTGGGATAGTTTCCCATTAATTTTAAAATTTATCTTAATTAAACGGTTTTATTTACCTTGACACTGTGTAGCGGCCGGCCTGCATTTGTGAAAGAATTTTGTAATTAAAATTTAGGTAACTTCCCTATAAGCTACAAGCTTGAAATTTGGAATATAGTTCAGAACCCAATGACAATGCAATAATAAGAAAAAAACAAAAAAACAAATCCGATAGGTGGCACATGGATCGAAATATTTCAAAAAATCGTATTTGTGGTCCGATTTGGCTAATATTTGGAACACATAATACACACATTAATAAAACGCGGCCTATGAAAAAATAAAATATTTTTGAACCGATTTGGGTCATATTTGGAACACATATACATACATGAATAGAAAGCGACATATGAAAAAATCGCCGCCAGGTGGCGCAAGGATCGAGATATTAAAAAAAAATCGTATTTGTGGTCCGATTTGGCTCATATTTGGAACAAATTTACATACAGTCCGGTAAAAGTGACATCAAAATACTTTGGAGTTCGGGAGAGACAAGCATACATACGTGCACCGAGTCTATTAAAGTCTTTGGAAGGATTATGTATTGAGGACTTAGATTGTAACAAATTGTCAGGAAAGAGTCCTTGTAATATTGAGTCACTAAATGAAATAAAATAATTAAAAACACATTTTTAAGCTAAACGGTTTTATTGAAAACAATACATACATTAAGTAATAATTGCACTAAAAGCTAGAAAATAATTAGGTAGGTCTAAGGTACTAGTAATCACACTCCTCATCAATCTAGGGCGTTGATCAGACAATTAAATAAAAGCATTGGAGGCGTGAAATTTCTAAAAATGTGAGGCGTCGCATAACCTGATTAAGGTTCAGTTGGTCTTACTTATGACAGTCAACAGATCGGTGGAACGAATGGAACACACAAATCTGTGGCAATTTGACAAAAGAACCTATTTCGAGTTAGGATTTAAGTTAAATTTTGGCCTTTAACAGAAAATTCGTAACAGATCTCCCAATATTATTTATTCATAACCCTAGCGCCAAATGGCTGCTACAAAATATAGGAAGTCACAGTGATAAGTTGCGGAAAGTGTTTGAGTTATAGTTTAATTTACCGCCGTTACCTAACTCGAAATAGGTTGTTTTGTCAAATTGCCACAGAAATCAATACCGAATGTACCTTCGGAAAGAACACTGACAAACTCAAATGGACGCACTGAAACGAAGGACAGAATTTCTGAATTTCCGATACTGATTATGCAGAGCAAATCCATCAAGCTCAAGCTCTTCGTAGTAGTCCAGTGGCCAAACAACAGAGTGTGAAGAACGAACCAGGATAATGGGTAGTAAGATGAAACACAGGTACGACGATACCAACAATTCGGAAGGTTTCTTGGAGGGAGATTTGGTATGTTATAAACGGAACGATCAGACTTAGGTGGAGGGCAGTGTGGCGAATGTTGACATCACTATGCTGTTAGTAAATAATCACAACAACAAAAACAGCAAACAGCCACACTTATGTACAAGGCAACGAAGAATATTCCACAAACATAACCAGAAGCTCGAAGTGAAGAGATATCTCACATACACACACAAGTAACCATCAGCCGAAGTTGTTACTCACACATACACACGCATATAGCTAAATAACAAAGTATGCGATACAACTCTTCCATGTCCGTGAAAAGTCTAAACCTTAGGAGAAATATGCGAACGAGGCATCAAAGAGTATAAAAGAATCCCAAGCTGAGGAATAACTAATCAGCTTGATTTAGACACGCTTTTGTGAAGTACCTGATAGTGAAGTATAATTGTACTACTCCCAAAGAAGTATAAATAAAGACCATTTTGCAATAGTGAATATTGGAGTTATTTATTCGACAGTTCAGCGACTCGAACGTTAGCAGAAGGTGCATAGTTATCAGAAATCCCCAGAATTCTTTACATCTAATCTAATATATATTATAAATGGGAAAGTTTGGATGTTTGGATGTTTGTCCAGACGTTTGTCTTTGTGACTCAATCACGCAAGAATGGCAGCACCGATTTGGGTGAAATTTTGCACACATATAGCCAATAGTCTAGAACCATCTACTAGCTATATTTTTTTGAAAAGGAGGTCCCCGCCCCCTATGAACAGTTATAATTTAATTATTGTGTTTTTTCGTCTTTGTGACTGAATCACGCCAAAACGGCTACACGGATTTTGACGAAATTTCGGACACAGACAATAGTTTACTAGCGAAATTTTTTTCGAGCATTGAAAGGTGGGTGGGGATCCCACAACCCCTTCGAACAATTACTTTTTAATAATTTTTACATATTATAATTTTTCCTTTACTGACCTTCACCAATATTACAACTCAATAGGTCAAATAAGTCGAGGGCTTACAAAATGAGCAGTGACACCCTCCGTACCGCCTCCCCATTCTCTCCACCACTGGTGTAAAATCTGTAAATTGTTATAACTCAATATAAATTTTCTCCAAAATCAAAAGTTTTTGGTATCTGGCACATACAGATCGAGATCTAAACAATTTTGGAAACACGATCAGTGGTCCTCTCCTTCTCCTCCCGCCATCCGCCCTCCTTCAATTGTTTTTATTAGCACGCTTTTATTAGCTTTACCCGTATGTTTCTATGTAACTCCTCATTCGCTCCAACGCGCCTGCTGCTTATTAACATGGTTTTATAATTAGCTTCACCTTATTTGTAATCCCGTTAGGGTCATATCGAAACCCTTCCGGGGTCATTTGTGGATGTTTTTCGGGATCCGTCCGGCATCCCGCCGGGGTCATTTCGGGACTTTCTCGGGACTATTTCGGGGTCATTTTTTGACCTTTCCGGGATCATTTCTGTATAGTTTCGGGATCCATCCGGGATCCCGTCGGGTTATTTTGGGATATTTTCGGGACTATTCCGGGATAATTTCGGGACCAATTCGCGATCATTTAGGGACCCTTCCGGCATCATTTCTGGCTGGGTTTCGGGATCCGTCCGGCATCCCGTCGGGGTATTTTCGGGATCGTTTGCATACCTTTGAGAGATAAATTCTTGATGGTTTCCGGGATCACTACGGGACTTTTTCGGGGTCATTTTGGGTCCCTTCCGTAATCATTTCTGGATAGTTTTCGAAATCGGGGTCATTTCGGGACTTTTTCGCGATCATATGGGGTCCCTTTTTGACATCATTTCTGGATGGTTTTAGGAATCCATCCGGGATCGCGACGGGGTCATTTCGGGATCATTTGGGTTACTTAGCGGCATCATTTCTGGATGGCTTTCGGTATCCGTCCGGGATCCCGTCGGGGTCATTTCGGGATCATCGGGGGTACTTAGCGGCATCATTTCTGGATGGTTTTCGGGATCAGTCCGGGTTCACGTCGGGGTAATTTCGGGACTCTTTCGGGATAATTTGGGGTCCCTTCCGCCGTCATTTCTGGATGGTTTTCGGGATCCGTCGGGGATCCCGTCGGGGTCATTTCGGGACTATTTCGGGATCATTTGGGGTACCTTCCGGCATCAGTTCTAGATGGTTTTCTGGATCCGTCCGGGATCCCGTCGGGGTCATTTCGAGACTTTTTGGCCACTAATACGGGATCTTTTGTGGACCCTTTCGCCATCATTTCTGGATAATTTTCGGGATCTCTCCGGGATCCCGTCAAGGTCATTTCGGCACTATTTGGGGATCATTTGAGGACCTTTCCGGCATCATTTCTGGGTAGGTTCCGGGATCCGTCGGGGATCCCCTCAGGGTAATTTCGGGACTATTAAGGGATCATTTTAGGACCTTACCGGCATCATTTCTGGATAGTTTTCGGGATCAGTCTGGGATCCCGTCGGGGTCATTTCGGGACTTTCTCTCGACTAATACGGGATCATTTGAGGACCTTTCCGGCATCATTTCTAGATGGTGTTCGGGATCCGTCCAGGATCCTGTCGGGGTCATTTCGGGACATTTTCTCGACTAATACGGGATCATTTAGGGACCCTTTCGGAATCAATTCTGGGTGGTTTTCGGGATCCGTCCGGAATCCCGTCAGGGTCATTTCGGGATTACCGGGGCGTTTCTGAATGGTTTTCGGGATCCGTCCCCGATAGCGTCCGGGAAATTTCGTGGCTTTTCGAGGATAATTTCGGGATCATTTCGGAATCCTATCAGATTATCAGCTCATTTAGTTCTTTTTTTACTCAATTACAAAAATAAAATACATTAGACAGAAATCTTGTAACAAGTTTCCTATGGATAGATGTATCCATCGGTATGTATTTTGTGGTTTGTGGATATATATCGTATAGTTTCACATTACTAGTAGAGCGACATAATTTGTAATTCAGTATCAAACAGGTGGCACAATATAAAAGAAGAAAATGTCTTTCCCGCAATATTTAAAAAAGTTTTTATCAAATTATGGTGACTTAATTGATGATGGTCATCGAATATTTTTTTATTCTATTATAAATGAATTGAGATCATGTCTGTAAGAACCATTTATATATTCATTCCATGGATTACACAAGAAAGATTGTAATTTTGCTGATAATTCATATAAGGAGACAGAAGACATATGTAACTGTATTTCGTATTATTCCCGATATAAAACATTAAAAAAAATGTATAATTTATATGCTGTCATATTTAAGGAGCCCAGATGGTAGTAATCAGTGTGAGAGCACGTTTTATTAAAATACAAAGCAAAAAACTGCAAAACTGTGAGACAAAGGAACCTCAACTCCACTACATATCCATATGATGATCTTAATATTAAATTTGATCGAAATCGGTATGCTCTATTATATGACATGTATTTGAAATTTCATCAAAGTTACTATGGACGCACTCCCCAACCACTTTTATCACCTGATCAATTTGTTCAACATGCTCCAATAATTGTTTTAGATGTTACACATCAGAATGAATCTAAAAAACGCGGTCCCATCGATATTCGTATTGAGTTAAAATTTCACAAGGCCGTATCTGCCAACACCGCTGCTTGTTGTATACTCATCCATGATAAAATGTATGTCAAATGTTGTCAAAAAGATTATTTAGAAAAATAGTAGTAATTTTATGAAACTACACACACACACACAAGTATATTACGCATTGCTAACCACGCCAAAATATGGAGAAAAATATAAATAAAAAATTTAAAAATTTTAAATAAAAATTGTTTTTATTTATTTGAAAAAGGTTTATTTGACAAAAAATGTAAGTATTTACATTGAGCCAAGTAGCCCTTATCTTTCTGACTGTATGTATATGGATGGATGTGACTATGTCTGTATGTATTTTGTAGTTTGTTGATATTCCCATGTACAACCAAATGTGTAAGTATGTACATACAAATAATAATAATGAATAATAAAAAGACAAATAAAATGTTTAGTAATGGAAAATCATGATTTCAATATTAAGATAACCTTTAGTTAACAATCTGCACCTGATCGGGTGCCCGACAAGCCTGTTTTGCAGACGAGAAAAAAAGGGGGGGGGGGGCGGTACTACAGGTGTCCAACTGCTACTTTTTGTAGACGAGAAAAAAAGAGGGGGGTGGGTGGATTGGGGAGCAGTCGCTCGATTAGAAATCTATGGGACTCTTTAAAACGGCTCGGGTGAAATATGAGGGGACATTTACAAATTTGCGGCCCTTTAAAAATGTAGGGATCCCATTTAACGATCCTCTCCTGAACGGCAAAGCTCTGCTAAAAGCAAAAAGGTCTAAGCTTTTTCTTATGGAAGAATGGATGCGCCACCTAGCGGAAGATCAGCCAGAACACAAACCGGAAGAACGTATGCGCCACATAGCGGAATTGTTTTGCTATATATATATGTGTGTCTGTGTGTATATTCTCTTCCTTGCACATTTTTCCTTTCACCATTTGGTCTAGAACCGGCATTTCCATACTACTCATCTTTATATATTGTATTTCCCGGTCCCAAATAATTATGCCCTGGATATGTGAATCCGTCCCTATGTTTAAACATACTAAATTTATGAATTTTGCACGCGGCCTTAAATACTTTTCAACAAGATTTCATCATATCTATTTTTAGCATTATCGCTATTGCGCAGTTGGAATATGCGCAGTAAAAATAATAAAACATTATGACGACGACGACGACGACGACGACGACAAGAAAACATTCATTTGTTATTATTTTTCAGAATATGGCAAAACATTTCAGTAAACCTCTAATCAGTGTTGGTACACGTAGCGAAAATTCCCTATTCGTGGGGGCTTGAGTCGGAAAAAATTACCGTGGGGAATAAAAGAGACAGATTTGTATATATTCGGTAAATGTAGGGATTTTTCGACAAAGTGAAGCAAAATGTGCAAATATTAAATTTCTTTTGCCCGAAACACAAATACGTTCATTTGGCAACTTTCTATTAAAAAATATGGTTAAGTGGCATTATAATAACAACTCCTACTTAACGTTATTATTGGCAACACTGTAATCAGCTGATTCAATGAAAACACAATTTTTTCAAGCAAACGTCCAATTCCTATAATTCGTTTGGCGCCTTTCGCTTCTTATTTATAAAGTACATTTAAATAAATATTAAAAGCATTGGTATTTATTAACCTTATTAATTTTGAACAGAAATGAGTTCTTCAGAAGAATCAAACAAAAGTTTTGAAAAGAGCAAACATTATCGCAAGCAAAGGTTTACCAATAAGTGGCTCGAAGACGAGAAGTTTAAGGGTTGGTTAGAAGCTGTGGCTGGGGTGGACTTCAAAAGCAAATGTGTTGCCTGCAACAAAATTTTAAATTGCGGCAAGTCCGATTTGTTGAGACACGCCGAAACGAAATCGCACCAGAAAAATGTAAAGGCTATAGCCAAACAAAGCAATTTGAATAATTTAAAAAAAAAAACCCCCCCCCCGAATAGAGAAAGGGAAAAAGATAAAAAGAATTTTGAAATACGACTGGGTATGTTTTTTGCTGAACACAACGTAGCATTGACAGTGGTGGATCACCTTATTCCTCTTTTAAAAGAAATAGTGCCGGATTCTGAAATTATAAAAAAAAAACTGTATCAATGCTATTCTAAAAGAAATGAATTCACTTTTTATTTCTATATCTGTACATGTCCATACATAAAACGCAATATTTTGTTTGTATATATATTATTTATTTTTATAATAAATGTTCCAAACATTAGACCATTGCATTTTTAATTAAATATTTTTGGGTTTGTTTTCGGAAATAACTGAAAAAAATAGTAGGGAATTTCGTAGGGGAAAATTTAAAGAGCGTAGGGAAAAAAGGTGATTTTTTGTCATCAAGTAGGGATTTTCCAAAAAATTATGTACCATCACTGCCTCCAATACCGTCATAAGAGCCTTTGCCATGTCCTGTTACAAAATCACTGTAATTCTGAAAAATAATAACAAATTAATGTTTTCAATAATAAATGTGATATTTTAATTAATTTTAAGCATTTGGCATTGATCGCCTTGTATGCTGATATGTATTGCATCAATATATGGCGAAAAAAAGTTTAATATTCAAAAATTCATATTTCGAAAACAACGAGTTTTAATGGTAATGGTATTTACCCAAGTTGAAACATAAACTGCTCACCCGATATAGAAAAAGTATAAACAAAAAACAATAACCGTTATTTGAAATATTAATTTTTGAAAAAAAAAGTCATAAATTTTTACTAAATACTAAAAAAATAATTTTATTTTAACTATATGCAATTGTTTGTAAATTTATATAAAATTAAAAGTAATAACGAACATTTCAAAGAAAAAATCATGAGAATCGGTCAATTTTTGGCAAAGCTATTGACAGTTGAAAAATAGGTGAATAAAATATCAATTGCATTTTATCGAATTCAATTGCCGATAAATCCGAAAAAAAAATTTTTTGAGGCAAAAAAACACGTGTCATTATTTTGACCAAAGGACAACATAATAAAATTTCATCGAAATCAAAAATCATGTTCTTCGCGGACCGGGTGTCTTGAAATGGAATGAGCTTCTAGTCTTTTCGGCCAAACAACCTTACTAAGATTAAAATCCCCCAAGGCGCAAAAATTACTATCGCCATTATTTTCATTTCAACAATGTTTCTAAATGGGCGATTATGGATGGCATTGAAATACATACAGTCTTAACCAGATGGATCGTCTGCATGTTAAATTGCAGGAAGATTACATCACAATGGGGATTGTAGGAGGCCACGAAGTCAGTGGACAGGGGCACGCCTAAGGGAGGGGTACTATCACCTCTGCTGTGGACGCTGGTCAGAAACCAACTGCTCTGGCGATTCGATGAGGGATCCGTAAAACTTGCGGCTTACGCAGATGAAGCTGCAATCCTCATAAGTGAAAAGCTCTTTGCTGGATCGGGCGCTTCGGGATATTCATACCTGGGCATCTAACGCCAGGTTGAAAGCCTAACGCAGAGCAGACGGATATGGTCTTGTTTACAAAGAGGTACAAGGTCCCAAATTGGACCAGGCCTAAGCTAGGGGGGTGAACCTTCAGGAGAAATCATTTTATACAGTAAGCTGACGTGGAAGCTCAACGTGGAGGAGAGGTTGAAGAAGGCCTCGACGGAACTGTATGCATGTGACAGAATGCTGGGGTATACGTGCGGTTTATCGCCCTCTATTTATCATTGGGTATTTACAGCGATTGTAAACCTTATCCTACACTGTGGAGTTCTTGTTTGGTGGAAAGCCATACAAGAAAGTACTTACTCTAAAAATTAGAGGGGATATCAATGCTGTAAGCCATTCTACACATTCCACCTGTAGACCTGGTTGCAAAGAACATAGTGTTAACAATTGAAACGAGGCTCATTGCCTCGGGGAAGCTTGAATGCAGACCATGCGGCCATAGTAGTCTGGCGTCATCAATTACCGGACACACATACTACCTGATTCCCTATCTGCGCTTCGAGGGGGATCCTAAATCCACAATAGAGGTGAATGGTTGGGTGCTCAAATGGTGGACAAGGCGATACATGTATGGTATACTGTGCTGATCCGGAATTAAACAGATCCTACAAGTTGCAAAATCACTGTAGTGTTTGAGAGCGGAAGTATTAACCGTAACCAAAGCAGTAAAGCACTGGAAGAGAATAGCTTAAATTGCAGCCGTGTTAACTTTTACATATATTGGCAGCCAAGCAGCAATTAAGGCAATAATCTCGCATAGCACATCATCTAAAAGTGTGTAAGAGTGTAAGCAGCCCCTGAAAAGAACGGGGACGGGGATAATCATACCTCAAACCAGTATAGGGAATAGATGGAAATGAAAAAGCGGATGAACTAGGTAAAAAGTGCGCATACCTTGAAACTTGCTTACAAAAGTAGACTAACAAAGTTACTTGTATCATTAAAAAAAGAGGACTGCAGGCTCATTGTGCCGGGTATTCTGACTGGGCACTTCCTTATGGCGTCACATCCTTTAAATTAGGGTTGGCCAGTGATAGCAGATGTGCTCGCGCCCTCTGCTTACCAGGCTAAGCCCCAGCTATTAAGAGTGATGCAGCTGTCAGATCTAGAAGCAGCAGGTGGTATAAGTCCTTGAAAGCTTCTAGTATTTTTCAAAGCGATGGAGTTTTTGATAGGATTTTCATTTTGGTCGTTAAATAAACTTCTGGTAACACTACGTAATCATTCAGTCTATGTGATTTCCTCATTTATTTATTTATTTATTTTTTCTTATTTCTTTATTAGTCTACAAATTTAACAATTAATCAGACTAAATATAATTACAGATTACAGAATAAATTACACAAACATTCATAGTGAGGAAGTTATATTATAAAATATGTATATATATTATTAAATCAGTTGTCGGGATGGACTCTGAAGCCGAGCAATGGAGTTGATTATTAGTGCTATCGGAATGGACGTGATTTCGAGCAGCTGATGTATATCTAACACACAATAAATAGGGCTGCGAAGTGTGGGATGTTGCAAAGGATTCCAAGCCACCCACCCAAAGTAACTATTTATTATTAATGCTGTCGGAATGGACGTGATTTCGAGTAGATGATGTACATTTAACACACAATAAGTAGGGCTGCGATGTGTGGGAGGTTAGAAAGGACTTGGTTCCAAGCCGCCCGCCCAAAGTAACAGGTGCTGCTGATAAGAGTGGGAGGTTGGAAAGGATGGGATTCCAAGCCAAACACCCAAATATTTTCGTATTTATTTATTTATTTATTAACCTACAGATTGACAAATCTTATGCTTATCAATCTAAATACAAAAGAATTAGCAATAAAATAATTAAAAAAAAGTTTTTAAGTTAAACGGTTTTATTGAAAACAATACTTACATGAAATAATAATAATACGAAAAGCTAGAAAATAATTAGGTAGGTTGTTGTTGTTGTTGTTGTAGCAATGCTCGCCCCACCTAATAGCCGCGACCGATTACAAATTGTCATCAATATCCTCTAACGGGAGTCCAAGGAAACTTGCCGTTTCAACAGGGGTGGACCATAAGGAAAGGGGTGTTAGAGGCGTTGGTTCCACATTACAATTAAAGAGATGGTTGGTGTCATGTGGGGATACATGGCAAGCGGGGCATACATTTTGTATGTCGGGGTTGATTCTGGATAGGTAAAAGTTTAACCTGTTACAGTATCCAGAACGAAGTTGATCAAGAGTGACACGCGTTTCCCTGGGGAGTATGCGTTCCTCTTCCGCGAGTTCTGGATATTTTTCTTCAAGTACTGGATTCACCGGGCAATTCCCGACATAAAGGTCCGACGCCTGTCTATGGAGTTCACCAAGGACCTGCTTGTGTTTTTTCGCTTCATACGGCTGAGTTCTCAGGTGACGTATTTCTTCAAAATGCTTACGGAGATGACTCCTTAGGCCCCTAGGCGGTGCTGGTTCGTCAATCAGATGTCTTTTGGGATGCCCAGGTTTCTGGGTATTCAACATAAACTGTTTGGTCAACATCTCATTTCTCTCCCTGGTGGGGAGTATTCTCGCCTCATTATGCAGATGGTGTTCTGGGGACATAAGAAGACAGCCCGTGGCGATTCTGAGAGCAGTATTTTGGCAGGCCTGTAGTTTCTTCCAGTGGGTAATTTTTAGGCTTGGCGACCATATGGGTGACGCGTAGCACGTAATCGGCTGGCTAATTGCTTTGTATGTGGTCATGAGCGTTTCTTTATCTTTTCCCCAGGTACTGCCAGCAAGGGATTTGAGGATTTTATTACGGCTCTGAATTCTCGGAACAATTGCGGTTGCGTGCGCACCAAAATGTAGATCCTGATCAAACGTCACACCCAAGATTTTGGGGTGTAGGGCAGTCGGTAGCGTAGTGCCATCGACGTGGATGTTCAATATGGTCGACATTTGGGGCGTCCATGTTGTAAATAAGGTCGCGGAAGATTTAGTCGGTGACAATGCCAGGTTTCGCGAGGCGAAAAAACTGGAGAGATCAGGGAGATAGCCGTTTATTTTATTGCATAGCTTATCGATCTCTGGGCCTGGGCCTGTGGCCATTATTGTGCAGTTATCGGCGTAGGAAACGATTGTGACTCCTTCCGATGGTGAAGGTAGCTTAGATATGTAGAAATTAAACAAAAGTAGGGATAGGACACCACCCTGTGGCACCCCTTGTTTAATTCTCCTTGGTTTTGATGTTTCGTTTCTGAATTGCACCGATGCCTGCCGACCACCCAGATAATTTGCGGTCCACCTTTTAAGACATGGGGGAAGGGTAGACACTTCCAGGTCTTGCAGTAATGAGCCATGGTTGGCCGTATCAAAGGCTTTTGATAGGTCTAGCGCTACGAGTACTTTTCTATGGTGGGGGTATTGATTCAAACCGCAATTTATCTGGGTGCTAATGACATTTAGCGCGGAGGTAGTGCTATAGAGTTTTCTGAAGCCATGCTGATGAGGGGCTAGCTGCAAATGTGCTGGGAAATAAGGGAGCAAAATGGCTTCAAGCGTCTTTGCTACTGGCGATAGGAGAGATATCGGACGATATGACTCACCTACGTTAGCTGGTTTCCCAGGCTTTAGTAGCGGGACCACCTTGGCCATTTTCCATTTCTCGGGTATGGCAAAGGTGGAGAAAGACAGGTTGAAGACATGCGCTAAATATTTTAAACCCTCTTTCCCTAGGTTTTTAAGCATCGGCATGGCTATGCCGTCTGGGCCCACTGCTTTGGATGGTTTAGCGCGACCAATGGCGTCCTCAACCTCTCTAGCGGTGATGGTGATTGGTGACGCGCTGAATTTGTGAATTAGGTAGGTCCTAGGTACTAGTCATCACACTGCTTATCAATCTAGGGCGTTGATCAGACAATTAAATAAAAGCGTTGGGCGCGTGAAATTTCTAAAAATGTGAGGCGTAGCATAACCTGATTAGGGTTCAGTTGGTTTTACTTATAATTAATTTAGCATATGCACATACATATACATACGAATACATACAAACCTATAGTAGTAGTACTTTTTTGAATGTAGGAATACTTTTTGAAATTTTTGAGTGTTGCTTAGCATTAAGAGCAGAACATACACATAAGTAGGATGTTATGAAATTTCTTTGACTTATCAGATCACAATAGACTAAAAGGTTTTCAAGAAATTATGGTCTTATTATACAATATATATTATTTTTTTCAAAATATGTGATTGTTAGTTTGAATTGAAAATATTATGCAACGAAGTTTGAAGCCTATTTATTTCTGAATTAATTTTAACCCTTATGATTTGATGCGTAAAACGATATCCCATATAATATTGTGAACTTTCGTAGGTTAAGTTTTTGAAATCTAAAGAATATCTAAATCCCGGTATTATTTACAATACAAGATCCCGCAAATCCCGGGGTTCCGAAATTATAAAATATTGACATCACTAATATAGGGTGAAGTTTCAAAATCTTTTGGAATATTCATTAACCCATTTGGCGGGACATGTTGCTATTATTCGGAAACTAGAAAAAATTTTATAAAACACTAGTCTTCGAGACCTCATATACCTGTACACTGAGTACGTATATATATGCATATTTTACTAATATCATAAAAAACAGTAAAAGTGCAAGAAACTTTTTTTTATGAAAAAAGAGCACAAAAAAAAAGTAAGTAAAGAATACCAAGATCAATAAGACCATGCTTCTTAGCGAGTAGGTACCTACAGTTTAGAAAGTTTGCAGTAAAGTAAATAGTTTACACCCAAAGCGCACTTAAATAGATTGCTCGATATCACGCCTATTTTCATAAATTTTTATATACGAGTAAATGTGCCATATGTTGTTGTATGGTGCGCAAATGATGTAAATTTTTGGATATACCTGTTTTACTTTTTTCTACCTAAGATAATAAGGTTATTGGTTTCATCTGTGACTGCATCGTAATGGCATAAACTAATCGAGAAAAATAAAGATTTACATGTATCAAAATGATCACGGGAAAAAAATTGATTGAAACCGATGATGCAAACTTTACACGCGGGTAGAAAACTTACTGTAAACAACTTTTTCTTTTCCAATTTTTACCATGAGAAGATAAGTAATAATTTTTCTAAATTTAAAAATCCTTCTGCTTACTGAAAAACTTACTTGCATTTGTGAAAGCAACATATTATTCAACCGTTACATTTCAAAATTAAGGTTTAAATAAAAAATTTAAGATTTCTATGTATAGAGCGGGGTGTCTGGGGTTCAGAGCTGTAAAATCTTACGTATTCCATTGGTGTGGTTTTGCACATTGTCTATGACAATTTCCAAAAAAAAAATTTTATAAGCATTTATTTTCCATTTAGCTTTATTTTTTTTTAAAGGGCTCCGAAGGTTAACTAAATATGCCCAAGTAAAAAAACCGAAATATCAGCAACTCCAATAAAAAATTTAATATGAAAGACAGGAATGTTCAACTCGCCGGTAGGTAGGTAGGTTGAACTGGCCGGTCCATGAGGACCTCACATAGACTGATTGAGTAAGTAGTGTTACCAGAAGTTTGTTTTAACGACCAAACTGAAAAACCCTATCAAAAACCAGGACCATAACATAGGTCCTCTTAGCAAATACTAGAAGCTTCCTAGGACTTAAGCCACTTGCTGCTTCTAGATCTGACAGCTGTATCACTTCTAATAGCTGGAGTCTTAGCCTGGCAAGTGCAGGGCACGAGCACAGAACGTGCTCGATCGTTTCCTCCTCCAACCCGCACTTCCTACATCTGCTATCACTGACCAAGCCTAGTTTAAAGGCATGTGACGCCAGAAGGCAGTGTCCAGTCAGAATACCCGTCATGAGTCTACAGTCCTCTCTTCTTAATGATAGGAGCAACTGTGTTAGTCTAAGGTTGTAAGACCTACACATAATCTTCGACACTTTACAGCCCCGCGCTTGAACCCACGCCATTCCCGCTTGGTCGATCATGTGCACCTCTCGCCTTCGCTTAATCTCGCCCAATCTAATTGGGACATCTACGGAGCAAGCTTCAAGGGATGCGCCCTTTTTAGCTAGTTCATCCGCTTTTTCATTCCCATCTATTCCCATATGCCCTGGGACCCAATATAGATGTATGCTTCTCCCTGTCCCGATTCTCTCCAGAGACTGCTTACACTCTAACACGCATTTAGATGCTGTGCTATGCGAGATTATTGCCTTAATAGCTGCTTGACTGTCAATATAAAAGTTAACACGGTTGCAGCTTAAGCTATTCTCTTCCAGGGTTTCTACTGCTTTGGTTACGGCTAATATTTCCGCTTGGAAAACGCTACAGTAATCCGGCAGCCTGTAGGATCTACTTATTTCCGGATCAGCGCAGTATACCGCAGACCCTACTCCTTCCACTACTTTGGAACCATCGGTGTACACATGTATCGCCTCGTCCGCCATTTGCGCACCCTTGCGCCAACCGTCCACCTCTATTGTGGACGTAAGATCTCCCTCGAAGCGCAGGTAGGGAATCATGTAGTCTGTTCGTCTTGTGATTGATGACGCTATACTACTATGGCCATATGGTCGGCGCTCAAGCTGCCCCGAAGCACCGAGCCTGGTTGCGGTCGTTAACGCTTTGTTCTTTGCTACTAGGTCTACAGGTGGGATGTGCAAAATGGCATACAGTGCAGCCGTCGGGATTGTTTTCAGGGCTCCCGTAATGCTAAGCATCGATAGTCTGCCTACCCCCTCTAATTTTTTGAGGTATGTTGTTTTTTGTGTGGCTTTCCACCAAACAAGGACTCCATAGTATAGAATAGGGCTTACAATCGCTGTAAAAACCCAATGAGAAAGAGAGGGCGATAGGCCCCACGTACACTCCAGCATTCTTTTACATGCGTAGAGTGCCGTTGAGGCCTTCTTGACCCTCTCCTCCACGTTGAGCTTCCATGACAGCTTACTGTCTAGGATAATTATTTTGTGCAAGGTTTCTCCTGTAAGGTCACCCCTCCTAACTTAGGCCTGGTCCAATTTGGGACCTTGTACCTCTTTGTAAACAAGACCGTATCCGTCTTCTCCGCATTGACTTTCAACCC
The DNA here is from genome assembly GCF_040869045.1 of Eurosta solidaginis. Classification (NCBI taxonomy): domain Eukaryota; kingdom Metazoa; phylum Arthropoda; class Insecta; order Diptera; family Tephritidae; genus Eurosta; species Eurosta solidaginis. The sequence goes on along the minus strand of NC_090324.1, from coordinate 33,006,460 downwards.
GACATTAGTTGCCCAGGTATGAATATCGCGGAGCGCCCGATCCATCAAAGAACTAATCGTTGGAAGGCACTTTCCACTTATGACAATTGCAACGTCATCTGCGTAAGCCGTAAGTTTTACGGGTCCCTCATCGAATTGCCTGAGCAGTTGGTTGATGACCAGCGTCCGCAGCAGAGGTGATAGCACCCCTCTCTGCGGCGTGCCCCTGTCCACTGATTTCGTGGCCTCGTACAATCCCCATTGTGATGTAATATTTCTGCAATTTAACATGCAGCCGATCCATCTGATTAAGGCAGGATGTACTTTAATGTAATTAAGACCATCCATAATCGCCCATTTTGCAACATTATTGAAAGCCCCGGCAATGTCCAAGAAGACTCCTAGAGCATACTCCTTACATTCCAGGATTTCTCTATGCTTATTACCACCCTATGCAATGCGGTGTCTACCGACTTGCCTTTGGTGTACGCATGCTGTGTTGTGGAGAGCAGCTTTTCATCCACGTTGGACTTTATGTACACATCTATCAGCCTCTCAAAGGTTTTGAGCAGAAATGATGTTAAGCTAATGGGTCTATAGTCTTTGGAATACATGTGACCGATCTTCCCCGCCTTTGGTAGAAAAGCTACACGAGCAGTTCTGCAAGAGTGCGGTACATGATTCAGTCGTATGCACCCATCGAATATTATTTTAAGCCATTCCACGACCGCCCTACTTGCGACTTGTAGCATGGCCGGGAATATACCATCTTGGCCCGGCGATTTAAACTTAGAAAACGTCTTCACTGCCCACTCGATCTTGGTATCGGTCACCAAGCTCGGCACTACTAGCTCCGTGATCGGAGTGTGAGTGATGTCTGCTGGCTCCTCTAAACCGTCTCCCTATGGGAAATGTGTATCGAGAAGCACCTCAAGGGATTCCTCACTATTACGTGACCATTCCCCGTTCTTTTCTTTATTAGTCCCTGGACTATGTAACCCTTTGCTAGGAATTTTTTCAACCGTGCTGTTTCGCTGGAGCACTCTATGTCCGTACATAAACTTTTCCATGAGTTTCTCTTCGCCCTGGTAATTTCACGCTTGTAGATCCTCAGTAGATCTCTGTACTCGTCCCGACACGCTTCGCTTTCCGCGGCCTTTGCGAGCTTAAACATTTCTTTAACCTGTCTTCTTAGAAGACCCAGCTCATTGCTCCACCATGGCGGCTTTGCTTTTCCTCTGAATCTTCTTAGAAGGCAAGCTTTGTTATACGCAGTCATAAGCGTCCTTGTTAAGAATTCATTCGATTCTTCCAGTTCCTCTACATTAGCAACCTCATTGGGTTGTCCCAGTTTTGTTTCTGCATGTTTCTGGAATTTAGTCCAGTTCGTTGACCTAGGGTTTCTAAAGGTTCCTCCCTTCTCTACCCTCTTTAGGGGGATGTTGAAGCTGATATACGCATGGTCGGAGAAGGATGGTCTATCAAGAACCATCCAATCATACCTTGATATATCACGCTCGGAGCTCAATGTAATATCCAGAACATTGCTTGATGTTGAACCAATGTATGTAGGGACATTTCCCCTGTTGGCTATCTGCAAATTGGTTTGCAGGATGTAACAAAACAGAGATTCGCCTCTCTCGTTCGTATCTGCTCTTCCCCACGCATTGTGGTGCGCATTTGCATCTGCGCCTATGACCAACCGCCCTTTGCGCCCTTCCTCCTGTACTAGCCTTTTGCACTCCATCGGTGGGACCTCCGCAGCATGGGCCATGTAGCAGGACGCCAGGATAAATGCCTGCTTATTCTTTTGCTCAACGGCCACCGCTACGAGATCCTCAGTGGTGTAATTAGGCAGCATATATGAATGCAGCTGTTTCCTTACCATTACTACAGCTCGCACTCGTCCTTTCGTTTGCGCGTAGTAAACGCCAAACCCGCGCGCGCTAAGTCCAGAAACCTTTCCTCCCGATGAGAGCCACGGCTCCTGGATCAGCGCCACGTCAAACGAACCCTCCTCAAGGGTTAGGAGGAGTTCGCTCGACGCCACTTTACTGTGTTGGAGGTTTATCTGTAGGACTCGCAGCACCATTGGGCTGTTTTTCCCCCTCCAGCACCTTCTTCTTGACGTCGTCTTCCTCCCCTTGCCCTTTTGGTTTAGAGTATTCGAGGCCCCCTTCAGCCTCTCGTGACTGTTGTGCAGGGTGTTCCTCTGTGCGAGTCACAGCACCATTTAGCGGTTGGTCCTCTTCTAGCACGTTCGTGGTGACGTCGGGGACCTCCACCTGTCTTTTTTCCCTTAGGCTTTTGAGGTCCTTTTCGACTTCGCCCACCTCTAGCGTGTTAGGGTTTTTATCCTCGGGACTTCTTTTCCTGAGTCGCATGTAAATTTTGCCAGTGCCAAAGGACATTTTACCAAGCTGCGTGTACAAAATATCCTCCGCCTGCTTGTTTATTTGGAAGATGTAGAACTGACCATCCTCGGTAGGCCGAGATACAGTAAGTATCTTCCAATCCTGTGTCGGTATGTTCGGATTCTGATTCTGCAGAAGTCGCAGACCGTGGGGATTTGCGCTTTATCCACCACCTCAAACCGCGCGTTCGTGCCTTGCCTTTGGAGGTTTGGAACCACTTCCTCCAGCCACTGCAAGCTCGCGATGTTGTCGCACGCTATCATCTCCACACCGTTATACCATCCCCCCGAATCAAAGGTTGGAAGGGGCTTACTTGGTTGTTCCCGCATCATCTTAAGCATTAAGCTAATAAGCTCCCTTTCCACAGATCTCCACCTTTCAGTAGTTATTTGTCCGAAAGGACTGCTACGATCAACCAGCGCCACAGTCAGTGACTGCTTTGCCACATCACTCATCTTCTCGGGAGAAGCAGGAGTCTTAGTGTTATCTCCCTTTGGCACCTCCGAGAAAGCCGGAGTCTTAGCGTTAACTCCCTTTAGCGCCTCCGAGAAAGCCGGAGTCTTTCCCTTTGGCTTATCTCCTACTTCCTTAATTGGAGCTTCCCTCTGACTCGCAGCTTTCGAGGTAGTTGCTACCTCGCTATTGGAGCCCATCTATCTTACAGCTTTGGACCTACTTGTCTTGTCTATGTGACTGCCCTGCCTCGCGGCTCTAGGACTGGGTCCTTTCTGCCTCTTTAAAGCAGGCTTATCGCCTTCCGCCGAACGCTGCCTCTTCATTCTGCCATTCGACGCTGCTTCCTTCTCGTACCGGTTGCAGAACCGAGGGTTTCTCGCAGCAAACCTTTTGAACTGCCTTCGACCTACTTCTACCGCTTCATGGGCCCATTCCAAGCGCTCGATCTCCACTTCTGTTGGGTCGACCACTCCTCCCAAGCGTTGAAGAATTCTTAGTGCTCCACGGTACTGCGAGAGAGCTCTTTTACTTCCTCTGCTCCGTACCCTTCTCCACTCTTCTACTCCGTTTTCATTTGTGTGCTTCTCCAACACGGAGCTCATTGAATCAGCACTACTCTCGCTCCCCGAGTCCGACGTATTGCTTAATTCGTATTTGTCGTCCTTGGATTGCGACTCAGTCCTCCTCTTTACATCGTCCTTATTACAGTCAGTTAATGAGTCGTTCATCTTGGTCGTACGACCACCTGCCCGACAAGGCGGGCTCAGCGGTCCAGTATTATATACGGGGAAAGAACAGTCCGCCACAGCAGCGCCCCTTGCTGTGGTAAGGCCATTAATACTTCCCGAGGTGGCCCGGTATCGGGAAGGCTCCGTTCGAATACAGTCGAATTTATCCCCTGGCTGCAAATCGTCCAATAGGCACGGTCCGCATAACACCCTGGATTAGGGGGTTGGCAGTTCTTGGTCACCGACATCCCGCCGCCCTCGTATGAGGCGAAACGGCGTAGATGTCAGTCCTAACCAGCTCCGCCTCATAGTCGGGCGCTACGGAGTTCGGCTAAGCCCTCACACCAACGACAAGGTGCCTACCCTAGTGAGGGAATGATACTTTATTTTTCAATATAACTCGACACTTTTAAAATTGTCATGCTTAATGCTTTTGAGCAAGTTGTTTTAACTCTTCTCACGCTAAATATCTTCATAAAAACTTTTTCAACCAATTTTTAAAACTAAGCTTTCATAAAAAGGAACTTCAAATTTTTTCGTACCATTTTAGGTACTATTTGCGCATTTTTGTAGTAAGTGATTGGTACTGAATGCATAACTTCACACCACAAAAATTTTAAATCACCTGAGTGCACTCATTGATTTCAGTATATTTATTTCTGCAGTCTGATTTAGCATTCTTTTCAAATGCATGCGGTGCTGAATGAAATCCTTATTTCACTGCATGATTGCAGATTTAAAAAAATGAATGCATAATTCTCCTATGAAGAAAAAATTGTGAAATACTGTTTGTGGAAAAAATCTAATTTCAAACAGCAAATGATTTCGTTCTTCACCAGCTCTGGTATACATATATATATATTTTTTTTTTCATTTAAAAACAAAAAATTTTTTGTACTCGAGCCTCAAAAAACGAAATTAATTTTGGTATTTTTTTACGAGGAATTGAAATGTAATCAATTCTTTTGCTATGGAGGAAAGGAAATGATTAATTTTTCCAATTACTGAGGAATGTAATGGGTAATATAATGGAATTGAATTTACCCAGCTCTGCCTCCAGCCCTATTCACGTACGATTCGATATGTAATTTGAAGTCCAGTTTAGGGTCCATTATAACGCCAAGATCAGTAAAGTTAATGACTTGCTTAATGATGTAATCGCCTATCACGTACTGATAGGATTTAGAGGATTTCCTCGTAAAACACAAAAACTTCCACTTTGGTAAGTTTAGTGACATGACGCTCATATCACACCACTCAACTAGGTTATTCAGATCCGATTGGAGAAGTGCCCTACCTTCAGGTGAGCGAATGGGCATAATCAGTTTGACATCATCAGCGTACATCAGCGGCATGCAGCGCTTCAAAACATTTGGGAGGTCATTAATGAAGTGCAGGAACAACACTGGACCAAGGTGACTGTTCTGGGGATACATCGATGAATTCAGACAAGCAGTTGTTAAACACAACGGTTTGTTTTCTTCCTTCCAATTACGAAGAAACCCAAGAGAGAAGCAGTGATGGAAAACACAATCGATCGAGTTTTAGCAGGAGTAAGGAATGGGAAACTTTATCAAACGCCTTACTGAAATCAGTGTAAATGGCATCAACTTCGCAGTTCGTCCTAAAGTTATTTTATACAGGGGTTTTGAACTCCAGCAAGTTAGACACAGTGGACTTACCCGTGCAAAAGCCATGTTGTGAAAGGTCCACTGCTCAAGATACTGTAAAAGCGAATTGCTCTGTGACAATTGATTCAAATAATTTTGAAATAGCGCAAAGTTTGGCTATTCCTGTATAGTTTGTGACACAAGGTCTACTCCCACTTTTATAAAGTGGTATTATTAAAGACTCCTTCCATTTCTTAGGGAAAATCCCTTGCCTCAAAAAGGCATTAAATAAGCAGGTGAGGGGTCGACACCGAAATTGAGCGCAAGTTCTTAGCACAACAGATGGTATTTCATCAAGTCCACTGGAGAAGGAAATTTTCAGACTTTCCAAATGCCTTAGTACCTCATCTGTATGAATATATGGGATTACTACTGAGTTAAGCGAAGGTAACATATATTGATAATCCACCAGAAGGGAGTCAGGGATAGTCGAATAATTAGATTTAAAAAATTAAGCAAACATATTAGCAATCTCGGAGTCATTACTAGAAATCTGATCGTTATACTTCATTACAGACGGAAACCCTTTAACTTTTCTTTTGGAGTTGACGAACGAATAAAATAATTTTGGATTGGAAGAGATCTTATAGCATTTTATCTGAAGCCTGTTGTACTTAAGGCGCAAGATGGAATATGCAGCATAGTCACTATTAGAACCAGATAATTTGAAACGCTTGAAGAAGCGTATTTTTGTTTTTTAGATAATTAAGTTCTCTAGAGCTCCAAGCAGTAGCTGGAGGTGTTGAAGGGATTTTAGAAAAAAGGCACACATTTTAGAAATATTGCATGTAAAACGTTGTTGAAATGGATGGAGCTCGCTTCAATATCTCCGCCGTACTCAGGCCAAGTTATATTAGAAAATTTATCAATTAGTAAGAACCAATTGGCCTTCCTAAATAGAAACCGTCGAGAAGACGCACTCGGATCAGTAGTATTCCGCACCGGTAAACTGAGACAATCCAGGTATATTGAAAGTGCTGGATGATAAACAGAACAGTTCGATGTGTCGTCTGAAAATATTAAATCAAGATATTTGACAAATTTATTATGAATTCTATTAAGTTGAAAAAGACCAACGTCTGCAAGGTCATTTGAAAACTCGTAGAATACAGCATTAGAAGCAGTGGGAACTAGAATTCCGTCAATAAAATTCCACGACACAAAGGGCAGATTGAAGTCGACAGCCACTAAGACAGAATCAACAGACCTAGGCATAGCAAATATAAACTTTAATAGGGAAGAGTGTTTTAAGTATATAGAAATATCTGACTGAGGCGGAATATAAGACGCTACAAAATATTTATAAGTAGATGAGAGTTTTACTCGCACGCAGAGGATTTAACATCAGCATAATCATCGAAATACACTTCCTCAGCAGAGAACCTGGTATGTACGGCGATTAAAACGCCTCCACCAAATCTGTTTTGTCGGTCTTTTCTAAAGATCTCATACGAGTCTGCTAATATCTCAGAGTTAAACACAGTTGGTTTCAACCATTGTGACGGACTTATTTTTGCTGAGGTATGCCCAGTCCGTCCAGGTTTCCTACAGTTGGTGGGAGAACCTATTCCGATTGAAATAAATAAACAAAGGAGTTCCGAAAACGTTATAAGGTTTATTTAAAAATTCAATGTCCTTAATAGCTACTCCTATTTTCTGGCCCTGTCTCGATAAGAGTAGCTGAGGTAGAACCCCTCTGCTAAGTTTCCCGTTAGTTGGAGTAGAAACCTCCTACTGAATACAAAACTAATCACGAAATGAAGTAGAAACCTTCAGGTCGTGTTCTGGTCAGTGGTAGAAGCCAACTGACTCATATGCCTATCTCCTAGCTTCTGATCTTACAAGCTAATTTGTCGCCCTTATATACGACTTCGTACGCCGGCGCACAGTGTTTCGTGTAGAACAAGCTTGATGGACAAAATTATTTTATTAGATTTTCCGTTTCATATGCAGTCATTATTACAACTACGTCATTTTTTTCAGCCATATTTTCTTTTTTTTATTTTTTTCCAAAATTTTACTTCATATGCATACATTTGCTTATTTCATATACGATGAATTTCATATCAAATCCAATATGCGTTGAACCCGACCCCCTCAGAATTTGATGAAATTTTGCATGGGGTTACATCTTACCCACCCAAACACAACCTCATTTTTAGAAATTACATTTTCGAAAAATTGTGGGCGTGGCAAGGTATCGAAATATCCGAAAATATTAGAAAAATTACGATAATAGGTACTTTTAAAGTGTGATTACTACGGAATGGCTTTTTTAAGCTTTCAAAAAAATACACTGTAAAAATTTTTAGTACACTGAAAAAAAAATTTTTTTTAAATAAAATTTAAAACTGAAAAAACACTTCAAAGATCAAGCGATTTTGAAAAATAAAATTTTATTTTAGAAAGGTCTATTTAATATATATAACATATCTGAAAACTAAAATGGGGTTTTTTTTAATTTTTTTTAAGTAAATGCATCTCTTGGTTACTTTCTCATATTTGGATATCACGCGTAAATTAATCAACCAATTTGAAAAATTTTTATACCGTTAGAAAGGTATTAAAATCACCTTTGAAAACATATACTGTAAAAAATCTTTGTTCCAGTGGGGTCCACCCCAGCTAACATCAAAACAACGGCTCGAATACTTCACGTACAAGGAAAAGGTCGGCGGCTCAATGTACTTGAGAACATGGAGATATACAAGTTAAAAATATTTGACGGCAGGATAATAAACGAACAAACCAACACTATCTCTGACGAAATATTTGAACCCTTAAAACTAGTTTACAAAAAACAGCACAAGCCAGAAAGTACAGCAACCAAACACGTAACAATGAACAAGCAAAAACGAAAAATTTACCAAACGGCAAAAATCACTGATTTCTACCTACCTCAACCTACCGCTTAGCTAACGTGGCACATTTTCTTATGGGAAATTAGTTAAAATAAATTTGCGAAAGCGAAAATTGTAAGAATTGTCCAAAAAGGGGTGTCTACTTATTTATGTGAGTGACAGTACATATGTACATACATATTTTTTATTTATTTGAGTATTTATCCTGACACTACAATTTTTACAAAATTATTTTATAGTACCAGTCAGGATGTAAAAGTGAATTACAATAATAATAATAACAATGTAAAAAATTAAATTAATTATGTGAAAATTACTTAATACAAAAACTTAAAAGTAAAGTATCATACAAAGTAGAAAAGAAAATAGATTTAAATTAAATAAAACCTCATCCAACAAAAAGTTATAGGGTAGGTTATCTTTTATAATTATGTTTTTATTCGCTATCATCACTTTCATTCGATGAGTCACTTGTGGAATAGTCATGAGCATCAGCAACACTACTGTGAAAGCTTGAAACAACTGGGGTATTTTTTGACTCCTCAACATTATCGGGCGATAGTAAATTTAAGACTTCTGAAGTCAGACATTTAAATTTTTTCTTAGGTATCTCCCAAAAAATGTTAACTAAAGGATCCGATATTATAAGCAACATATTCATAAGATCTCAATTCGTAGCTTCACGCGACTGCTTTTGTGTGTTATCGTCCCTGAATCGTCTCATATCTTTGTTACGGGCTTCTTCAGAAAGTTTACCAATAGGTAAAATTGCTGATTTTATAATATCAGTACTATGCACTAAGATTTTATGAACTGTGACAGGCATATTAAACCATGGATAGAGATCTATATATAGTTTTTTAGTCTCGACCGCAAATTTTTCAAATCTTTGGATATTTATATTGTACGCAGATGCTAATGCGCGAAGGAGAGTGTCGAATCTTTTGATGAGCGTTACATTCAATCCCGTATTCTCAGCAATAGCCTCAGAATTTTCGAACAACCTACGAGCAGTGTTGCCGTCATCGGTATTGCCGAAACCTGGTTTTGGTTTATCTACTATCAATCCAAGTACACTTTTAAATTTATTTTGGATTTCGGTGGAACGTTGCTTTACACTCTCTTTATCTGCCTCATTCCTAAGCTGTCATTTTTTTACGTCGAGGCGATAACTTATGTGAAGAAAGCATTCAAAACATCTTATCCATGCATGGAGAGTAGACAAACCAAAACCAAGATTATCTAGGTTAGGCTTAAAGTCCCGTAACTCGTTATTCATATCTTTTGGAGTGGCACCACAAATATAACACTTTTGTGCGGAAGAAGTTTCAGTCAAAGCATTGCAAACTTTTCTGTCAATCATTGTAAGAAGCATATTGTGATTTACGGAAACTTTGTATTCTTCGAGCATGTACTTTGTTGGCAACAACGCACTTATCTCCTCTAAAACTTTGTTCGTTTCAAAAAGAATAAAATCTTTTGTTTCTTTAGAAAAAATAAATTTAATTGGTAGAAGAAGGCCGAGGATTCTGCCAAACAATGTTACCTTTTTCATCCTGTAATTGAAGAGGAACCAAAGAAAATATAAACAAAAACTCATCAGTGTCAGAACTGCATGTAAATTTTTGCTTATATGTGCTATGGCCAGAGCTTCCATCGCAACCCCGCTTGCAGATTAAAGTATACGTCAAGTTTGTAGGTAATAAACTAACAAAAACTTCTTGATTTGCTAAAACTAAACGCTCAACAGTTTTATCTAATACGGACTGGACTTTAATTTCCGCACGTGTTTCACCCACATCAATTTCATTTGGATAGCTTTCTGCCTTAGCTTTTCTTAAACTATAAAATGATGGATAAACCTTATGGCCTGCCTTGATGCTCCACTTCCAAGTCGTTTTGTACCCATGAGTTATCGACTTGCTATCTACGTAGTATGCTAAAGCTTCACATTGCTCAATTATCTTGCATCTGGCTCACATGTCATCTTTTTGCCGGATATTTGAGTAGTTTCCTGTGATTTTTTTATAATGTTAGCAACATTTCTGTTGCCGGACATACGCGTTGATACTTCTGCCGCATAAAGTAACTCACCAGGACTTCTAGATTGCAAGAGGTCATCCACTCGACGCCGTTTGGTTTTTTCACTGCAGCTAACAAAGTCCTTCTTTCGTTTTCCGGGGTCGGGGGTACCTGAAGAAGTGGTTGGTTGGATTTATGGCAACTTTGAATCCACCGTTATTGTAAATGTGAAGTCTGGACTCGAAAGCCACTCCGAGTTTTTATTCAAAAATCGCTCCTTATGTCTTCCAGAAGTGTTCCACTTTTGATCCAGCTTCGACGAATATGCCGGTATTTGTAAGCTTAAACTTTTTATCGAATACTCGACTGCTTCGCTTAAATCGTACTTAAGTACAACAAAACTCAATAATTCTTTATATCTGGTTTCCTTCGAATGTTGAAGCCAAATGTCAAAAAACTCCGTTCTTGGTACGGTTATAACTAAACTGCTTTGTGTTGTTGGTTTTCCGACAGGGTGAATAGCTGATGATTGTTTTGCTGCCATCTTAAGTGTCGTTGATCGTTCTGATTTGTTATCAGTTGCGCAGTATTTATATTACATTCAGGTATTGGCGTAGATGCTACCAAATGAGGTTGTTTTTTGTAGTGTTCCTGTGTGGTTATACCTGCATTAGGATTGTTTTGTATGTACCTGTTTTTATGCCTTGGTGACTGGTGCGGTAGGTTGTGGCAAGTTGAAGTCAGTGATCTTCGCCTTTTTGCTCTGGTGTGCTCTGGTTGACCCTGCGCGTTTATTTTTGTGTGTTTTATGGCCACGTGTTTGTTCCCTGTACCTGGGAATTGGTTTTGCCGTTTGTAGATCAGTTTTAAAGGTTCAAATATCTCGTCGGAGCTGGTACGTACATACATCCTATTTTATATGTGGAGATAACAAAATCTACAAAAAAAAAATTAAAAATAGATGTGCAAAGAATTCGCAATAGTTTTTTCTTTGTACTATTAGAGAATACTTTCGACTATAACATATGTAAAATTTAGCCCGGATGTCCGCGGATGTATGTAACTTTTTTGTCCATAAATTTAAAAATATAGAGAAAAAACACCGTTTCTTATTAATAACGGAATGTTAAATATATTGAAAATACTCTAATTGCGAAAGAATTACTATTAAAAAATTTTACTTACCTTCGGGCTTAGAATGCATCAAAAAATTATATAAAAGTGTTCACTAAAAAGAAATATGAAGCTTAATGTTCAGCAAGAATTTTGCAAATTAATCAATGCATTTTACGGTCACTCCTGCCTTCTTACTTCAGTTACTCAATACATATGAGCAAAAATATCAAAAGAAAAGCAGAAATCCCGTTATTTTGTTTGTTTTCTTTCATTTCTCTTTACACTTTTCTTGGAATAAGAACTTTGTTTTTGTCCAGCTAGCTTGCTCTACACGAAACACTGTGCGGCGGACGGTTATTTCCTCAAAACAATTCATTAGTAACAATTCCTCCGTTATAAAATTATGTAGGACTGAGCGCAGGCAGTCAGTAATTTTACAATAACAATTATGAAAAGTAGAAATGCAAAAATCGTATACTAGTCTAACGCTACTTTCGCTGCATTCTATTAGTATATACATACGCTTACATGCTAACATACGTTTTCCCTTCTTCCATTATCATGCCTATGATTTGTACATATCTATATATATATATGCATACTTTCGATCATGTAGGATAATCCGCTATCCCGGCATTTAGTATCCCAATTTTCGGGAGCCCTAATATACATAGCGAACCGTGTACCTAATCTCGTACATACATTTGTTGTATGCCTGCCGTGTTTTCCAATCTTCGCTTTACCTGTTGAATTAAATCATTTGTGTTTATGCGTATGTTCGCTGTCGTTTGTTTCTGATGGTGCGTTGGCCTCGCTTGATGCTTTCGACTTCTGCTTACGGCGTACATTGGTGTGTCGTATGCTCGTGTGTAAGTATGTATAGAAAAGTTCCAGTTAGTAGCGGCGCTTATTTTGGCGACTTTTGCTGCTGATCTCCGTTTATCCAAATTATTATGTACGTTGTATTTGTAGTTGAGTGCACTGGATGCGCAAAGGGTTGGTTGACCGGCGCAATTTTATGTTTTTGTGCCTTTCCACTTCCCTTCCAAATGTTTTAGTGTATGTTAGGGTGACCTATATTTGAAATTTATGTGGGCGAAAAATGTAAATATTTTGCTAGCGTGCAAAAGTGCGCAAGTCTGGTTTGTCCTCCAATTTAGTAAATAATAATTCAATATACAACCGCATATATGTATTTTGACGTGTAATTCATAAAGATATAATTCATATTATAAAAATGTATAAATGTTAAACTCAGAGTTAAATTCAATTATTGTATAACATGTATGTGAAAAAATGAAAAAATAGGTATATGTTGTGAGGGTACAAAGCGCTAGGTTTTGGGGTCCTCACACTCCCCCCTCACCCACCGCAGCGAAGCTTGCGGTCACCATGCCGGTGCGCGTGATCCATACGCGGAAGTAGTGTTCGCCCACAATGCCTTCGTCGTCGCTGTCGTCATGATTATCGTTGCTGCTGTTGATGCTACCACTGGCCTCGCTGGCCATCAGGCTCAATATGTCGCTGTTGTTGTCGCTGAGGCTGCCGTTGACCTCGCTGGCCATACGGTTTAATATTTCACTGTCGTCGTTGTGTTCGTTGCTGGCGTTTCGCTGCACTTCCCCTCGGTGGTGTGTATGATGCCAGTCTATACTGTAAATGAAAAACTGGTGGATTTTCCTTAGGGTGCTCCCACCGTATATGGTGGATTTTTTTTTTTCTTTGTAAAAACATGGTATATCATGAGTCTAGTTAGGAAGTATATTTATGTGATTATGTAATTGTGGTTAGAGTTTACCGGGCTTTAGTGGTTGATCCGAAGTCCGGGTACTTCTCGATATGAAATTTCTTCGTGTATGATTTGATACCGTTCCGGTGGGGCGTGTAAGTTACAACCGATTTGATTCGAGTTGCAGTAGAATCTCACGTAATACTCCTTTATTCCGGACTTGTCTCGGGGTGTGTAGTCATTTAAGGCCGCTATAGCGTACTGCCTCCCTTGGTGTAGTTTCGTACCTGATTCTCCGTAATGCTTTGCACTTGACCGTATCTGTATGCTATCAGCTGTTGGTTCGTACTTTGGTCCTCTTCGTGTTGTCTCTCGGTCTCTTCGCTGACTCGTGTGAGCGTACCACAGATGGCCACCTCGCTGTCTTCTCTGTTGTTGTACCTCGGAAATATTGTTTGCTGTTCGATTGGACGATGTTGATGGAATTTGATCTTCGCTAGCGTTCTTCTTGTTACTTTGTTCATGCTTTTGCTTCTTGGATTCGTTGTTGTCGGCGGCGTCGGTTGCGTGGTATGCTTTCAGCTGACTTAAGTGGGCTGTCCTCCTCCTTCCTCGGAAAACTTTGTCTAGATCTACGATCACTGGTGATACAAATTTCGTTACCCGGTGAGGTCCACTGTACCTAGGCGCTAGTTTGGCTGCAAAGTTATCCACTGCTTTTGACAGCTGATGCTCCTTTACCAGCACTAGGTCGGCTATACCCGGTCGCCATTGCCTTCTTCGTAAATTATAATGCTTTGTCTGCTCTGCTGATGCTCGCTCTTACTTCCGTGGTACCATCTCGAATATCTCCTTCATCTTCATCGATTTCTCCGCTGGATTAGCTACTCTCTCACCAGCACCGAATGTATGCTCGTCATATAGGCTATTGGGGATCCTTGGTTCTCTGCCTTTTTCTACATATACTGGACTGTACCCGGTCGATTCACATACGCTTGTGTTTAGTGCGAGTGTTATATCTGGTACCAGCTCGTCCCATGTTCCCTGCTCATTCTCTGAAAACTGTGCTATCATCCTCTTGATGTTGCGGTTCGCTCTTTCTGTCGGGTTTTCCTGCGGTGTGTTTTGTGCTGTCAGCTGGTGGTTTACGCCAAGCTCCTCCAGATACTTCTTAAAACGTTTGCTCACGAACTCGCCCCGTTGTCTGTGATTAATACCTTTGGAATGCCAAATCGTGCCAAAATCCTCTCTCTAAATCCTCGTATTACGCTCTCTGTTGTTGCCTTTCTAAATGTAATTATCTCCACCCGTTTGGAAAATCTGTCAACGAAAACAAATGCCATTGTATTACCATGTTTTGACCGTGGCATTGGACCAACAAAGTCTGCACACACTGTTGCCCACGGTTCTTCTGGAATTTTAGTTAACATAATACCCGCGGCCTGTTGTTGACTAGTTTTGTATACCTGACATCCATGACATTGCTGTACGTACTTCCTTACATCTCTGAACATTCCGGGTCAGTAATATCGCGTCGTTGCTCGTGCAATCGATTTTAGAACGCCCATGTGTCCTGCGCTTGATGTGTCGTGAATTTCCGCCAGCACTCTGCGTCTCTGTGGGGTCGGTACACATCAACTTGACTATCTATTCTCCTGTATAGCTTTCCGTCCTCGATCACATAGTCGGGAAATTTCTCCGAAGCCTTTCTCACCTCTGTCATCTTCGCTTTCACCCACTTGCACTCGTCTTTGCCTTGCTCTACCGTCAACGTGCTTAGTTGCTCGTCAATCGGCTGTCTCGAAAGTGCATCTGCCACCACGTTTAACTTTCCCTTTGGATTCTTCGGGTAACACCTTTGTTTTATGGGGCGGTCGTCTCTCATCGCTACCTTTCGCGTGGCCACCTTGGATACACCTGACATTTCCTCGAACATCTGTAATTCTTTGTTGAGAAATTTACTCACCGACTCGTCTGTATTCGCAACTTTTAGGCTGTTATCTTTGTGACTACTTCCATTTCTACTTTCGACCATTGTTGTACATGTGACCGCTTCCTCCTCCTGATTGTCTGTGTTCAAGTTTAGCCTTTGTTCTCCGCATCTCATCTCCACTTTCACCTTCGCCAGGTAATCCGTTCCAAGCACCACTTCGTCGACTAGTCCTGGTAGGATTAGCATTTCATTTCGCAGCACTTGGATAATCATTCTCACTTCTACATCTACCGCTTCTATGATCGTCTTCGGTTTGACATCTCCCAGTATCACTCGTGTTTCTATCGCATTGAATATACCTGTCTTCAGCCTTCTTGCCATTGTTCCACTCACAAAGCTTCGCGTCGCCCCTGTATCGATTGCGGCCACCACCTCCTCGCCATTCAATGTGATGTTTGCCAAAATCCGGCGCTTTGTGTGTCTCAACGTGTCTAGTTTTCCCGAGGTTGCGTTTGGGGAGACCTCACTCCTCGGTGCCAATTAGGTCTCTGGCCGTTTGCCTGCGTTCGCCTACAACAGTTTCGTGTCAGTGTGTCTACCTTTCCGCACGTCCAGCAGAATTCGATGCGCGCACTACGGCAACCGTATGCGACATGGCCGCCTCCTTCGCATCATATGCATGCCGTTCTTGTGTCGATGTATCTTGGCGCCGCTTCTGGGATGGTTGTACCTCTGCCTTCCGTTCTCGACGCTCCGCCTGTATGTACTGGTAACGTTCTTCTTGGCGCCGTAGTACAAATGGCCTTGCCGTTGGTCGCATCGGATCACTGTCGGGGGTAATGTTTTCATAATCTTCTACCAAACATACCAATTCTTCCAGGCTGCTGATCTCGCCTCTTTTAACATACAGTTGGATTTCTCTTCGGGAGTTCCGGTATATGCGGTTTAACTTCTGATTTGCGGTGTAGGCGGCATGTCGCATCAGCCCTTGTAGTGCTAGCACATAATCTTTGAACTTCTCTCCTGGTCCTTGCATGCGTGCCCGTATCTGGTTATCCAATTGTTCGAAGTATCTGGAGCTGAGGAAAAATTTTAGGAGATCCTTCTTGAAAGAGTCCCACTCTTTCCAGCTCCGGTTGCTATTTCGGTACCAAACCAACGCTTTGTCCTTGAGTAGCTCCGGCAATGCTCTTGGTATCGAGTTGAAGTTTATTTCGTATCCTCCTGCTAGTTCTTCAACGCGTTCGATGAACTCTAGAGGATCCTTACCCCGTCGTATTTTATATCCCATTTTCTTACCCGGTCCATAGTGGTTGGGTTTGTGCCTGGTTGTTGCATCGCATATAGTGGTGGTTATGGGACTCCGTGTTGGTTGGCTGCGCCGGTTGTGTTATCGTCGTCCTTTTTCGTAGCACTTGGAGATGTCGACCGACTACTTGTCTGTGGTATAGTTAGTGTAGATGTCATACTTGCGTGTTGTAGAGCTAGGTCTGTAAGCCGATCCTGGCATTTCTCGTTGTCCTTTTCTGCCTGTACGAACGCCGCCAGTCGCTTCCTTAGTTAGTCTACCGTTCCTGTATCATCCAGCCCGAACTCAGAGTTGTAACTTACTAGCTCCTCCCGGGTGAGATAATATACCCATGACACCTTTACCAATGTCTTATTTGTGTATCCTTTCCAAGTTAGTTTCTGTGCTTAGCCTTCGTTGTTTTGCTTTGCGTATATCCTTTGTACCTTCCTTTGAATATCCTTTATGTAAACCCTTGACGATTTCCTTGATATTTCTTAAGCCTGCTCGGGCGCCATATGTGTGTTTATTTATCGTCCCTGCTCGGGCTCAATATGTGACGGACTTATTTCTGCTGAGGTATGCCCAGTCCGTCCAGGGTTCCTATAGTTGGTGGGAGAACCTATTCCGATTGAATTAAATTAACAAAGGAGTTCCGAGAACGTTATATGGTTAATTAAAAATTCAATGTCGTAAATAGCTACTCCTATTCTCTGGCCCTGTCTCGATAAGTGTAGCTGAGGTAGAACCCCTCTGCTAATCCCCCCGTCAGTTGGGTAGAAACCTCCTGCTGAATATAAAACTAATCACGAAATGAAGTAGAAACCTTCAGGTCGTGTTCTGGTCAGTGGTAGAAGCCCACTGACTCATATGCCTATCTCCTAGCTTCTGATCTTACAAGCTAACTTGTCGCCCTTATATACGATTTCGTACGCCGGCGGACGGTAATTTCCTAAAAACAATTCATTAGTAACAATTCCTCCGTTATAAAATTATGTAGGACTGCGCGCAGACAGTCAGTAATTTTACAATAACAATTATAACAATTATGAAAAGTAGAAATGCAAAAATCGTATACTAGTCTAACGCTACTTTCGCTGCATTCTATTAGTATATACATACACTTACATGCGAACATACGTTTTCCCTTCTTCCATTATCATGCCTATGGTTTGTATATATATATATATATATATATATATATATGCATACTTTCGATCATGTAGGATAATCCTACCTAATCTCGTACATACATTTGTTGTATGCCTGCCGTGTTTTCCAATATTCGCTTTACCTATTGAATTCAACCATTTGTGTTTATGCGTATGATCGTTGTCGCTTGTTTCTGATGGTGCGTTGGCCTCGCTTGATGCTTTCGACTTCTGCTTACGGCGTGCGTTGGTGTGTCGTATGCTCGTGTGTAAGTATGTATAGAAAAGTTCAAATTAGTAGCGGCGCTTATTTTGGCGACTTTTGCTGCTGATCTCCGTTTATACAAATTATTATGTATGTTGTATTTGTAGTTGAGTGCACTGGATGCGCAAAGGGTTGGTTGACCGGCGCAATTTTATGTTTTTGTGCGTTTCCACTTCCCTTCCAAATGTTTTAGTGTATGTTAGGGTGACCTATATTTGAAATTTATGTGGGCGAAAAATGTAAATATTTTGCTTGCGTGCAAAAGTGCACAAGTCTGGTTTGTCCTTCAATTTAGTAAATAATAATTCAATATACAACCGCATATTTCATGTCATAAAAATGTATAAATGTTAAATTCAGAGTTAAATTCAATTATTGTATAATATGTATGTGAAAAAATGAAAAAATAGGTATATGTTGTGAGGGTACAAAACCCTCGGTTTTGGGGTCCTCACACCATGTCTCACTAAAAACCAAAACGTCATAACAAATATCACGACTTCGGAGAAAAAGATCAACTAGTTTAGTAGTTAGACCCCTAACATTCCGATAATAGACGTTGAGATCATTATGAAAGGTATCAGACAAATCTACGACTCCGCGGAAATTTCTACATCTTTTGGGAAAAAACGTAAGGGTTTAGTGTATACATTAGTGGGCCAAAGAGAAGCATTAAAAAATTTTCTATATTCATTTTCAATCACTAGAACTTTAAAAGAGACTCTCACTAAAGAGTTCATGTCGACATCTCTCTTTACTAATTTAAAACAAGCGATATTAGAAGCAACTATGCCGAGGTGATCAGAGATGTATGTGTATTTACTAATTTAAAACAAGCGATATTAGAAGCAACTATGCCATGGTGATCAGAGATGTATGTGTAGCTGTAGGGGCAGATGACGAAGCATTAAATGTCAGATTACTGAGAGAGGAATTAGAGAACTCCGTGCCAAGCGGGGTAGCAGGAAATTCCATAAGACTGCTTTGACCTAAGTCGTTGTTGTTGGATGCTATGGGGAAACCAGAAATAAATAGCGCTCTATTTCTGGCACTCGGACAACCATATGTCTCAGCAACATTTGATTTGTTGTTGGATGGCTTCAAAGAGTCTATTATATTAGTTTTAAGTCATCGAATTTTTTTGTCACAGCACTTGTACTTAGGTCAAAACCTTGTTTTTGAGCCACGATAATAACGTTCAAAATAGTAGCTAGTTTGTCCGGTATGTTAACACACTTTTCACACAAGTAAAGAAAACGCGGGTTAAACTTTATTAGCTTTATTTCGTAGTCAATGATGCCCTCACTACAGGCTCTGTGGAAAATCCTCTTACAAAACCCATTACACGGCACTAGACTATTGTCACCAGTTCTTGAAAATTGTTTGTTACACTGTCCACAAAATTCATCCATTTTGGCAATTTAAAACGAAAGAAAATATAAGAATATGTGGAAATATGAGAGCGATTAAAAAGACGGCCATACGTGGCGAGAGCACAAAATATTGGACCGGCCAGTTCAACCTTACCTAAATTTGCAGCTATTACTTAAGTTTTTGAACAGATTGTTACTACCCCAGATTGTTACCTGTCCACTTCAATATCATTGCTATTGCCTTTAATCTACAGGCAAAAGCAGTTTCATAAGTCAAAGGCCAATCATCCCCAACTTGCTTATATTTACCTGTACAGTAACGTAAAGATTTTTGACGAAAAACCAAAAGGTTGTCGTTTACACTTATTTCAGCAAAGCATTTCAACCATGATCTACTTCTTCATAAGATCGAAGCACAACTTATATTGTCCACATCATTCTTTGTTGTATTCGAAGGCCTTCTTGTTTTTCCTCTTCTATCTTTCCAACAGGACCCAAAAAGTTCTGTTCAAATGTAAAATCTCCGAATCGTTAGGAGAATTCTCCGGTGTACCTCAAGTAGGTCATCTAGGCCATTTGCTCGTTACCCTATTCATAAATGCTCTAACCACAGATTACATTGCATATGCGTGCTTACTATAATGTATGCGGATGATGTAAAACTTTGCTGTACTTATTGTACTAACGATACGGGTCTCTTAGACCTTCTTCAGGCCGATGAACTTTTTCCAATGTTGGTGCACAACAAATTTTCTAGTCTTAAATTGCTCTAAATGTAGGCATATGGAATTTCTCGAGTGAAACCTTATATAATAGATAAATTTTTATTTATTAGGATTATTGGACACATACACAATGCGGTCGACTACTAAGATATATATTAACATAAATTTAATGTTACAATTAAAATTTATTAAATACAATTGTATACATTAAATTCAACCATACATATGAAAGAAAGTACAAAATATCAGGCCAGACGTGAGAGTATCGTATTATGCAACGCGGAAAACGAACAATCAAAGCTGATGCAATTATACAAGTTGTTGTAGTGCGACCACACAGTGGATTATTTTTGGAAAAATTTTGCCGGCAAAGTGGTAAATGAAAAGGCACAAACTGCCTGGATGTTCTACCAGGAACAGTAAAATTTAGTCGGCTAACAATATCAGAGGAGTCAATCTCGCCAATAATGAGCTTATGAATGAACATAATCCCGAGTAAAGTTCCTCGATTTTCTAAAGTTGGCAGATTTATGGCAAATGCACAATTGAATTCCAGTTAATACCACGTAGTGCAAATATAATGAATTGCTTATGTACCGACTCAATACGCTTTATAAAGTTTTGATACCCTGGGCACCAGACACATGAACAATAGTCTAAGATTGGTCGTACCAACGATGTGTAGATAGTCTTAGTCAGATACGGATCATTAAACTCCTTAGCCCATCGCTTCAGAAAACCGAGTATACTCATTGCTTTGCTTACCATTGATGAAATATGCGTATTAAAAATCAGTTTTGGTTCAGGTTGTGCTGTGCACAGGATATATTTGAGCAGAGTGTACGTGGCTTTTATTTCAAAAACGACACCCACATTTCTTTCCTGGAACTTCTAAAATAAAAATATTAAGACAATTATTAAATTTTCGGTAACAATTTTCAAGATTCTCTGCTCGTCTGCCATCTGAGGACATATATGTGGTGATTGGTTGCTTGCTTTTGCCTTTTTAATCACAGAATAGCCCGAGCCGATATAGAGCGTCCCATGACAGTTTTGTGCATTTATCCGCGCATTTCTCCGGTTGCTATGATCAAACAATTTCGTAACGTCGATGAATCGCCTAATGTTTTATATGTAGGAAAAACGTGTTCAATAGTAAACTAGCCATGTCTTTTAACTTTTTGTGCAATTGTTTTAAAGAAACCGCACGCATGTTAGCATATGTATAAATATTTCGACTCAAAAATCATATATTTACGCATAAGCTTAATTTCATACGGCAAACACCTAGATTGTGTTCTCAAATTTTTTATAAATATTCTGGTTACCCAGGTGCACTTTTTAGTGGATATCTCTAAACCGAGGTGACCCAGAGACAATCCATTAACATTGTATCCTTAACTCTAAGCTAAACCTTGGCTGATACAACTGTCGAAGGTGAATCTAGTTCTATTCCTTTTCAAATTGGAAAAAATTAAAATTGGATCCACATGCACAGTTTCACATTTTATGAAGCTTTTCAGCTAAAATAAATATACATTTTCGAATTAAACACATATATTTTCACATGTTTTACATAACAAAAACATTCCTGAAAATTTTGTTTTGATACATTTTTTATTTTACTCGCGTTCGCCGATAAGAATCTAAACTTGAAAATATCAAAAATTATCTGTCATACACGAATTACATAAATATGAACTATAGGTTGCCATACAAATGATTGCAGATTTAATGATGATTTAAAATAAACCTTCTGCGTTTCGATAATTAGTTTTGTATGATAATACTTGCAATATTACACGTTAAATCTTTTAAAATTCCTAAATCTCGAACAAAATCCTAAGAGTAGATATGCTATAAGTCAAATATGTATTGTTCGGCCGGGTGCGTCTGATCCTTGCGAGAGGTGGGCACACCGGGTCGATCTCAGTGGGAATATGCGTATGGAAATAGAGAAATAAGAAAGTAGACGAGATTTCTCGTCATAACGGATGTAATTTATTATGTGAATATATAAATAGCCTGGTTACAATATTACCTGAATATATTGTTGAAAACAGTAGAGATCGCTGGCGGCAGATGTTAGCTGGTTGGCTGTTAGAATCCAAGAGGCCGATTGTATAGAAAGCTACAACCGTTGACCCGCAAAATCCTCCGTTTTGGAGGGGAAAGGCACCCACACATCAACCCCGACATGCATATGCATGAGTGCTGACAAAAAGCACACATACACGTGCATGCACATGCATGTGGCGATGATGGTGTGGGTGGTTATAAATTAAGTCGAGTATCGAGTATCGATTTGCAGAGTTGCATTGGGGGGATCGCAATCAGATGCGGAAAAGTTAGGCATCCTGCCTAAACATGCCGGCCCCCTTGCGATACACAACATCATTTTCCGCCAATGACCTCCGCTGAAACGAGAAAATGAATATAAGACTTACACACTAAACTTAATCTAGATGAGGAGTTCCTCTGCGACGCAAATGGTGGGAATCCTTTCCGACTTGCGTAGCCTGCCACCTGAGCTAAGATGAAAAAATTAGCGGTTATGAACAGATAGAAGTGAATATTTCTTGCCATTGGTTTATACATAATTCTTAAATATATATAGAATCCGTAAAGTGATATGACGTAGAAGGCCAATAGTGCTGTACGAAGAGGCCGAGGTCTCCGCTCCAGACTGGCAAATTTTTTTTTTCCTTTTGTTGGACGGAGAGGCCGAGGTATCCGTTCCAGATTCGCATTATTTTTGTTTGGTTGGACGAAGAGGCCGAAGTCTCCGTTCCAGACTCGCATTTGTTTGTATAGGTTTTTCTGGGCTGGACGAAGAGGCCGAGGTCTCCGTTCCAGCTTCTAATGTAACGGTCGCTCAAGGCAACTGTGGCATTTTATGGATGTACCGGGGCGAGCGGCCGTGAGGTTGGTTGGGTGAAGCGAAGGTGTTTTATTACAAAACGTATGTTAGGATAGATAACCTAAGTGTATTATTAAATACAATTTTTACCAAGATGAGATGCGTTATTTACGCTCACCTGACATAAATTTGCACATTGGCGACGCGTTCTCCGCGACGCGTTCTATCTGCCCGTATCATTATGCTTAATGTAACATGCAACACTGTCGTGTATTTATTGGTCAGCTGATAGCTGGTATGGTGAGTTTGTGGCGTGCGAATATATATATACATATTTGCCCTTGAAAGAAACTAGGTAATGACTGTTTGTGATGTTTGTTGTTGAAACCAACAAGTCCTACCCCCCAGCCAAAAAGAACAAGCAGTACCGACGGCAAAAAAAAAATCAAAAAATAAAAAACCATTTTTTTGGGTTTTTTTTGTTTTTGTTTTTTTTTTTGAATGAGGGTATAATTAATTTTGAATGAGATTTCTTCCGTTATTTTTGTGCGTAAGTATGTTTTCGGACCGCCCGAGGTGTCAGTATGGGTCAAAAAAGCCGATCCCGATTTTGTGTTTTGCGGGCTTTCGGTACCTGCCTGCACATTTTGTGCAGCACTACATCGTGTGAGAGACAACGTGTACAAACATACATACATAATTATGCCCACGGCGAAATACAAAACAAATGAAAAATCATTTCTTGTAGAGAATGGAATTTTCAACTGAATTGAAGTAAACGTTAAAAATATTTGCCGTTTCTTCATTCAATTTATTTTTATGCGTGGCTGGAGTACGGTGCTGATGATTAGTAAGGAGGAAATATGGTAAGTAACTTTTAATATTTTCTTTTATTTCTTGTTATAAATAAATTTTCTTTCGCTTTCTTATTAGTAATTAATTTCCTTACATTTTTCAGGTGCAGGTGGGACAGGACATCGTTGGTTTTTTTTTTTTTTGATTACCGGCATCGCAAAAGAGGTGCTCCAACTGCGGCGTCGGCCACGCTGTCAGTTGTCACACCTTTGCGATGCCCATTTGTGCACTTTATAAATGAATTTTTTCTTTGCAGGTTAGTGATGTTGGATATCCTATATATTTTAGGCTACGTCACAGCACAGCTAATCATGTCAAGAAGACATATCATTGTTTTACCACATTGAAACTGGTGAATTGCATCCTAGCGGCTTTAATGCCTTTAACATTCTTCTATTTCTATGCATTCGAGCAATTTTGTATGCCCGATCGTACAATGGTACATACATCAGCGGTATTGGATTATGGACGTAAAAGAAATTAGATTTTGGCTGGTCAGAGAAATCCTGAACATTCGCCATGTTGTGATAAGATATTTCCATTCCCATATTCATATATACAGTCGCATTATGGGAGTGTTGGTTTTTTACGTTACTATGAAGTAAAACTATTACCAAGTTTTATGTTAGCATTACCGGTGCTTGCGTTCCTTCTCTATCACTGCGCCAAATACTGTAAGGGTTGTCCTAAGCACATTATTGCCAAATTATCCTATTCTGCAACTTTTAAAAAAAAATATAAAACGCTGCCATTTGTGCTGCATGCGCTACTGCTTACAGTGTTTTGCACATTCTCCGTACATGGGCCGATATCGACGCGTTTATGGTGCTCAGCTACACCATGCCTTTATTGGTTTGCGGCGGATCAGTTGCCCAAGACATTTGATCAAATAAAATTGCGTTCGAAGGCTTGTTCTGTATTAGTATGGTTTACGAGTTATTACGTGATTGGTACAGCACTATTTTGCAATAATCTGCCGTGGTCGTAAGGTAGAAAATGAAGCTTATAACAAAACTATAGACAAAATGCAATATACAGCGTGTTATTTAAAATATGTGAATTGGCGATGGAAATGCTTTTTCATACCATCACTGGCTTACTAGAACACAATGACTTACAAGCTTTTGGCATGCGAAATTCCTCATTTCATTGTCAGCACAAGTAACATCAAATCATCAAGAAGAAGAAAAGCAAATACCAAAAAACAACTATTAAACTAAAATTAATTATTTACCAGGCATGTTTTCTTTTTTTCGTTGATAAGGCAACTAATGAACATTTATATACAATGGCTTCTGAATTACGTGAAGTTATCGAGCGATGGCTCAAATGGGATAAAAACGGGAAAACTACGAAATCCAATCACTTATGATGCTAGCAATTGGATAAAATTAAATGATTTTTTAAGCACGCGCTTAGCATTTGGTACAGCCGGCTTACGTGGTCAAATGGTATGAACGATCTTGTCATAGCACAAACCGCGCAAGGCTTGGCCACTTATATGAAAGTTCAAGTCAATGATAACGAACGAAAACACACGCGGTATGGGTTTTAGCTATGATGGGCGTCATAATAGTAAACGATTTGCTGAGTTATCTGCATATATATTTCTATGCGCCGGCTTGAAAATTTATCTGTAAACGATTGGTAGCAACCCTTTAGTGCCCTTTCCAAGACGTCATTTCAATTGTTTAGGTGTTGTAATGGTTACTGCGTCGCATAGTCCAAAAGATGAGAATAGTTATAAAGTGTATTGAGTGATGGTGCACAAATTATAATACCGCATGACAAGAATATAGTCAAATATAATAAGCAATTTAGAGCCATGGGCAGACAGTTGGGGTACATCAAATTTGTATGAATCGGAACTTCTAATTGCTCCATAAGAGGCTATTGAGGCTTATGTTGTTAGAGTACGTGAGACTTTACCCCCATCGATTATGGAGGTGAATAATCAAAGCAATGTACTTGTGGGTTATAGGGCGATGCATGGCGTGGGATATCATTTTATGGAAGATACATTTGCAGCCATAAATTAAAGGGATCCAAATGGAAATGTATTGAATGCAAACGTATCTTATTTGGTGATGTTTCATACGCAGGTCATATGAATATGCATCATGCATTGAGCCCATACAATGTGATCTTTGTACATGTGCATCTCGTTGTGGGATTATACTGGAGCTACAGATTCATTTAAGCCATCATCAAGCACCTCGGTATAAGGTAGGTGAAAAGTTTTCGATTCCCGACTATTATCACCGGCTGAAAAATTTGCAAAGTCTCTAGACTTACAAGAGCATATCGATTTACCCCATTCCAACCACTCTACCGTTCAATAAAAAAATGTTTGATTTTACCACCGTTCAAAACTAGGTAATATTATGGAGCACTTACGCAGTGAACACCCTGAAGGGTATCATAAAACCTTTTCCCCAGAAGAAACACCAGAACATGAGTTAGTCAAGTCGACATCATGGCAGTGTGGCGTAGATGCGTTATTGGAATCCCGAGTGGACGGGTTTAGATATGTGACATCAGGGCGCGGGTACAAGCTTCAAAGCAAAAGATTATGTGACACGTGAGCACACAATAGCTTGATGGAAGAATGTGGTTGAAAGTGGCGCAGATATGGTAGAATTCGATGTCCGGCTACGCAAAGATCCGGTGCCGGTAGTGAATCAAGATTTTATGATTTATGTGTCGCTGAAAGCAAAAGGTAGCAAACTATTGGGCTATAATGAGACGCGCCCTATGGACAATGTGCGTGCATTTGGGATTGGTTTTTGGGTGTAGGAGGCCAAATGTTAGAACTTAGACTAGTGCGTTCTGGAATCCAATTTTAGCGTGATGGTATGATCACCATGCATGATGTTTTATATCGCAGTGAATCGGGGCGGCGTTATATGGTAAGATGTGGAAATATGTACAGCTTTTATGTGAAACTTGTATGTGTTCCTTTTTTTTAGGGATTTACTTCGTTTATTGATCACACGTACATTCCCGTATTCCTCAGCGGAAATGGAGCAAATTCCGCGCTCGTATCGGAAGTCCGCAATTGGAGGAAGCAGCTTACGCCCGTTTCGGTGAGTGGTTGAGTTAGAATTATTGTATTTACTTTGAGCTATTTGGCTCAAGTTCAAAATTGCTGTCGATTTTATAAAATCAGAAATAAGAAAAAAAGGGGTGGGGGGTTTTTTGGAGATTCTTGTTCGGTGAAACGATAATTCGGAATCTGTCACTCCAGTCGTTCATATGAGTAGTCGCTATCTCACGTATTTCCTTAATCCGGTTCACCATCTAAGAGCTATTGCCCACTCAGCACTTGGGTGCTTAACTTTTAAATTTCCCTGCATCTGAATACAATGTGATTACTCCTTCTGAATACATAATGAATTATCATACAAGTTAACAGAAGAAATAATCAAATATGAATACTTTTAATGATCAAAAAAGAAACTGAGTATCGCATTCCAATCACAGTTGGGAATCATATTGGAATCAAATGTGTTTGCTTTTGGTGATCGAGGATTTCCAATCATGTTTCATTCAACTTTCTGAATCTTTCCGCCCTATCTTGATTGACTGAATAATGGCTTTTATACTTGTTAAAAATATGTTGACGAATATGATCAGGAAGGGACTGTCCACCCACTCACGTTAAATTTTGTAATGATATCCAGTAGGAAGGAAAGCGTTTTGACATATTGATCGTCAATGATCATTCAAGAATCCTCACAGGTACGGTCCATTTTCCTCCCGATGATACATGAATTTGCGAATTGAAAATACTTTTAAATGTGAACATTTTGATCATCTTGAGGTAGGATATTTGGATGTATTCTGTGATCCCATTTTTCAAAGGGGAAAAGTAGTGGAGAAATCAGCGCCCTTTGAGCTTAATGTTCAGTTCTGTAAGGTTCCCCCCTTTTTGGGTTTTTTTTTTTTTAATAGTTATTTCAAGATTTTGTATTTTGGCGGATGGGATGAATCTTGATACAGTCTGTTGGTCTCGCGCCTTTTGGTGATGCATAGGTGTTCTGTGGCAGATCGTGGGTCTACGTTTGGTTTGCGATGGGCCTCGTTGCGCGCCAACGAGTGCAAAGGTTGTCTATGGTAGATCGGTTTCCCTTCTGCGGTAGGCTTTCTAGTGTCCTCGTTATGGGATAACGAGTGAGTGGTATGGTTTCTGGTGTCCTCGCTCGGGGTGAGCGAGTGAATTTCGGTTTGATCTTGTAAAAATTAATAAATAAGTGTTTTGTCGCAGATGGGGAGGCTGCCTTAGGGTTGTTGGTTGGCCTCGTTCCAGGTGAAGTATACAATTTACCTGTTGTTCCTGGCGGGATGTAGCTATGGTGGATGCGGCGACAATGGCGATGATGTGGTGGTGATGGTTGATTATGGTGGTTGTTCTCCTGAGAACTTGTCAATGGTGGAGGTAATTCCACGGAGTTTAAATACCTTTGGATTGCGTTGCTTTTTTCAGATGGATTTCTAATTTATAATAAGCACTAGAACCGGCTATTACAAAGAGTACACTTTTTTCTTTAAAGAAACTACTTCTTCAATAAAAGGAGATT
Source organism: Eurosta solidaginis (assembly GCF_040869045.1). Taxonomy (NCBI): domain Eukaryota; kingdom Metazoa; phylum Arthropoda; class Insecta; order Diptera; family Tephritidae; genus Eurosta; species Eurosta solidaginis. The sequence goes on along the minus strand of NC_090324.1, from coordinate 32,978,455 downwards.
CTACAAAACTTTATTTAGTTTTCGGCAATTGAAATGCGCACACACGAGATGAGATAAAAATTCGAATGAATAATAAAATATAAAAAGAAATGTCAAAACAATAATATAAATGTATGTATGTACGTACATTTTCACATCTGTCAAACCATTGTTGGGGTTGCCAAAGAGGTGAAATACGCTCGCGCGTTAGCGTAAAATACAAACATTTCAAATTCTTAAATTTAATAAATATGTACGTAATATATGATATTACGTATTTGTACGTGCAAATAATTCAGAATGCGTACTTATACGTAAAAGGTACATATATAAATAAATTCAATATAAAATTCAAGTAAATTCATTTAAATTCATGTTAAGGTTTTCTTAAGCCTAATTTCTATTAAATAGAAGGGTTGGCTGTTGGCGACTACGACAGTCGCTTAAACATCGTCCCCGCCCTAGGCGCGTTCAGCGGCTAGAGCCTCCTGTAGCTCCTTAAGGGTCCGCAATGCATCTCGCACGAGGATTTGGGACACTCTTCCTCTAGCGTTGGCGGTCTGCAGCCCTTGTGCGGTGCATCGAATGGTGCGTCGTGCGATGCTGGGTGCTGCTGAGGGAATATTGTTTCTCGGGGAGAACGGGGTTGCCCTGTGGCGGCAGGGGGTGCCGGTACGGCGGATCTGCCAGGCCGGGGTGCCTGGATGGCGCGCTGGACGCTTGGGGTAGCATCCCGCCGATGGAGTAGGGAGTGATGTCGCGCTCCACAGATCCGGCATCTGTCGTACGAGCTGCACTCGCTGGTGATGTGAGATAATGCCAAGCAATTCAGGCAAAACTTATGGGCTCGTGCAAGCATCCATCTCTGGGGTGGTTTCATTTTTTTGAATATGACGCAGTTCCGAAGAGCGTGCTGACGGGTGCATATGCGGCACCGTCGGTAATCCGTTATTAGTGTCGAGCTGCGTGATTCATTGGCGCGGTTGGGAGCAACGATCTCCGACCGCACTGGTCTTCGTGACGACGACTGATTTGCGCGATCCATAGCGATCTGTAATTACAGTTGTAAAAGTATTTTAGTGGAGAGAAATACTGATACAGGGGATTTCAGCTGGCATTATGTTGCAAAATACGACATATTAGTGACGGTGATGTGGTAAGAGTGGACAGAGGTGGTTTGAGAGTGGCTACGAAATCTCCGGGGTTGCCCGAGAGGGTGGGTTTTTAGTCTGAGGGAGGAAACAGAGCTTGACAAGTGGTCGTGTGAGGGTGCCGGTTTGAGTACGAACGTCAACAACACGTATATCGCCGTCAGGACCTGGAGGTATTTTTTCAATACGTCCAAGGCGCCATTCAGTCGGGGGAAGTGAGTCGTCGTGAATGCAGACACACTCACCGACCTTGGGTTCGGGTTGTGGATTTTCCCACTTCTGCCTTTTCTGGAGATCCTTTAGGTAGTCTTCCTTCCACCTTTTGCTGAATTGATGATGTAAGCTTCTTACCCTGTCCCATCAGTTTATAAGAGATAAATCCGCGTGATCCACTTCAGGGATAGCGAGGAGGGGACTACCTCGGAGAAAGTGGCCGGGGGTCAGCGCGGTAAACTCTGTGGGATCTTGGGATAAAGGTGAGATAGGACGAGAGTTTAATACGGCTTCAATTCTTACCAAGAGGGTGGTAAATTCTTCAAATGTGAACTTGTGGGCTCCTGCAGTCCTCTTGAAGTGCAGTTTGAAACTCTTCACTGCAGACTCCCACAAGCCGCCCATGTGGGGAGCTCCGGGTGGAATGACTTCCCAATTAATGCCCTGGGGAGAGTATTTTGCGATTACTTCTTGAGAGGCAGTTTTCATGAAGTCAACGAACTCTTTTTCCGTCGCTCTTTTAGCTCCAATAAACGTTTTGCCGTTGTCACTCATCATTGTGGCAGGATATCCACGACGTCCGACGAAGCGAGCGAATGCTGCGAGAAAGGCATTTGTTGTTAGGTCCGAGCACAGCTCAAGGTGGACAGCTTTTGTCACGAAACAGACAAAAACGGCCACGTAGCCTTTCAGTAAGGTGTGAGACCTTAGCAAGGAGGCTTTTATTTGAAAAGGCCCCGCAAAGTCGACACCGGTAGTGGTGAAAGGCGTAGCATATGTACATCGTTCCGGGGGCAAAGCCGCCATGATTTGCGATCGCATTTGCTGCTTGTGGAGGGTACAAGTTTTGCACTGATGTATGCATCTCTTTATGAGGGGTTTAAGTCGTGGAATATAGAAATCCTGTCTGAGGCATTGCTGCATGAGACGTATTTCGGCATGGAGAAGAAGTTCATGGAGGTACTGTATATAGAGGACAGCGAATCTTGATTTTTCTGGGATAATAACGGGATGTTTTTCGTTGTAAGTCAACGTCGAATGAACTAATCTACCATGAAACCTGAGGAGCCCGTTTTCATCGAGGTATGGGTTGAGGGTTAGTAGAGAGTTTCTTTGATCAATGGGTTTTGCATTTTCCAAGCATGCTCTTTCGCGAGCAAAATATCGGGTTTGCGTTAACGTCACAAGTTTATTTTTCGTTTTGCGGAGATCTTCATGAGACAGAGAGGGAGAGTAAGCGGGTTTAATGCCTCGACTTCGGTCCTTGAGATTACTAATGAACCTAAAAGCATATGCCATGACCCTGAGGGCGCGAGGAAAAGAGGAAAATCGATCCAATACATCGGGGTCATCTTCAGCTGAGTATAGTACTTCGACTCGGCGCATTTCAGGCGGGTTGATGCTGCGGGTAGATGGGTTTGGCCAAGCTTCGGGGGGCTGAGTCAGCCACGCAGGGCCATTCCACCACAGCGAAGAATTTGCCAAGTCCATGGGTTTGCATCCTCGTGTGCCCATATCTGCTGGATTGTCGCGACTGCCTACATGCTTCCAGGAGGCGCTTCCGACTAGATCCATAATTTCAGCTGTCCGATTGGATACGAAAGTTTTCCAAGCGTGGGGAGGCTTTTCGAGCCATGCTAACACAATTTCCGGGTTAAACCACATGTAAAGATTTGTAAGAGAGAGCTCGAGATTGGATTGTACGACGGCGATTAGTCGGGCAAGGAGTAGAGCTGCACATAGTTCTAGTCTTGGAAGACTGGTAGTGCGAAGAGGGGCAACCTTGCCTTTAGCGACCAGAAGGTGGGACGACGTGGTGACACCGTGGGTTGTTCGCAGATATATAGTGGCGCAATATGCCTTTTCTGACGCATCGCAGAAGCCATGCAGTTCAACCTGCTGGTTCGGGATGTAGTCAACCCATCGAGGTATTTTTATGTCTGAGATGTTGGGTAAATTTTTTGCGAACTGCGTCCCTTTATTGAAGCGGAGGGGCTTCACTGGTTCGTCCCAGCCGGTTCCGTCTATCCATAACTCTTGGAGTAAAATCTTGGCCTGAATCATAATCGGCGTAAGCCACCCTGCGGGGTCAAAAAGTTTTGCGACCGAGGAGAGAATTTGTCGTTTCGTACTAGCGGACGAGAGGGGTATTGAGTCCACTGTATACGAAAACGTGTCGGTCAGAGCGTTCCACTGTATGCCGAGAGTTTTGGTGTTGCTTGCTTTCTCGAATTCCAAAAGATTGGTATCTAGCAAGTCCTCTTCTTTGATGTTTTTTATTATACTGGGGTGATTGGCCGTTATTTTCCGTAATAGAAATCCTGCTGACGCTAACACTTGGATGACTTGGGAGAGAGATGTTTCAGCAGAGAGAATTTCATGGCTGCCAGAGAGAATGTCATCTACATATGTTTCTTTCGTCAAAACAGGGACGGCTTTGGGGAAAGTTTCCTCTACATCTTTGGCCAGTTGGTGAAGAGTACGTATGGCGAGGTAGGGGCACAGTTCACACCAAATGTGACTGTTTTCAGACGATAGTCTTTTATGGGGTCGCTCGGAGATGAGCGAAAGACGATCCTCTGATAGTCTCTGTCGTCTTCATGCATTATGATTTGACGATACATTTTTTCTACGTCTCCGTTGAAAACAAACTGGTATGTCCGCCACTTGAGGATCAGAAGCATCAGATCGGGCTGGAGGGTAGGGCCGGTATAAAGAACGTCGTTGAGCGCATGTCCAGATGCCGACTTCTTTGAGGCGTTAAACACGACCCGCACCTTTGATGTCTTTTTCTCGGGTTTGACAACTGCGTGATGAGGAAGATAAAATGAGAGGCATTTTCCTCCGTCAAATTTTTCGTAGGAGCCGGTTTCCTCCATATGATCGAGGGTGAGGTATTCTTCTAAAACACTATCATATTGAGTCTTTAAATCCCCTTTCTTCTGCAGACTTCTCTCCATTCCAAGAAACTGGCTTAGAGCTGAAGACCGAGAGTGGGATAATGAGATTGACTCTGGGAAGCTGGGTTTAAACGGCAGCCTTACGATATAACGACCGTTATCATCGCGTGAGGTTGTGGCTGCATAGAAATTTTTGCAAAACTCGTCTTCTGGGATTATTTGGGGTTTGGTGGGAACTTCCTCCATTTCCCAGAATTTACGCAATAGAGAGTTAAGATCGTCGTTCGACACTTCTGACACTTGCATGCAGAAAGCGTTTACCATCACAGGGGCTCTTCCGCTCAGAATCCATCCAAAAATGGTTTTCTGCGCTAGAAGATGGGGGGAAAGTTTCTCAACGCCATTTTGGATGATTTGCGGTATTACATCACTGCCTAGGACGAGATCTATTTGCGAGGGGGAGTGACAGTTCGAGTCTGCGAGGTTGAGGTGTGCCCATTTTGCTTGAAGCTCGCTAGTTAGCTTCAGCGAGGGGAGCATTTTTGTTAGCCGGGGTAATACTATTGCCTCTGCACTTATTCTGGTTTTGAAATCGGGGGATACCAAAGTCAGAGAGCACAATTTGTTTGAGGTCTGAACTACCTTGCCGCCCATCCCTGATATTTCAAATCTAGAGGGTTTGAATGGGAGTTTGAGTATATCTTGGGCTCTGGTAGAGATAAAGGTTCGTTCAGATCCCTGATCCACAAGAGCTCGTAGTTTAAAAATTTCTCCTTTATGCTCTACGGGAACGATAGCCGTGGGTAAAATTATTTCACAATCGTTTTCGGAATAAAACGATTGCACTTGGCTTTTCTGCGAGCATTAAGGGCTTTCATCCAGAGCATTGGCTTTATCGGGAGTATTACCGGGTGAGACTGTGGAATTCGTGGTCGTGGCTTGTGAGGCTGTCCTTTGCAATCGTGAGGGTTGTCTTTTCGGCACTTGAGATGAGTCTTCGTGAAGAACTGAGTTGTGCCGATCTTGACATTGATTGCAAGTTTGAGTACTGGAACAGTCTTTCAATATGTGTGACTGAGAGAGACAATTGAAACACATATTGTTTTCTCTCACAAACCTTCTGCGATTAGAGGTCGACAGCTTCTTAAATTTGAAGCAACTTATAAGGGGGTGAGATGAGGTTTTTCACATAGCGCACTTGTACATTGTCCGCTGCTCTGTCACATGGGACTGGGTGTGGGAGGTCGGTTTATTTGGAAACGCATGTGACTGTTGGGGTTTAAATGGCGGCCTAGTTTGAGGAGGAGTGAATTTACTTTTACTTGGGTGCCATTGATCAACTCTTTCTACCACTTCGTATCGCGTTGTGAGGAACTGGTCCATTTGGGACCGGTTGGGAAGTTCTCTTCTTGAGGTTAGAGATTGCTCCCACAACGTGACTGTATTTTCTGGGAGTTTAGAGGTCACGAGATAAATAAGTATGGGGTCCCAGTTATCTGTGGAGACTTGTTGCGTGGCGAGAATTTGAAGGCAATTATTTACCGACGATTGCAACCTTTGAATGTCTTCACTGTTTTCGGTAGTGATAGTTTTTAAGTTCATCAGGGCCCGTATTTGGTTATCTACGAGAACTCATCTGTTCTCGTATCGGGCCTTTAGGGCTTCCCACGCTAAGGCAAAGTTGTCGTCAGTCAAGGGAAATTGGTTGACTATTTGAGCTGCCTTTCCTTGGGTTTTGTATCTGAGGTGATACAATTTTTGCGCTTGGGAGAGTTTGGGATGGTTAATATAAACGGCTGTGAACATGTCACGAAATGAGGGCCATTTTTCATAACCACCATAAAATATTTCGGTATCGCAGGGAGGGATTTTTAGCGAAATACCGGAATTATCGGATGGTCCTGGTGTAACGGTAGGGGGAGCGGGGGCATTTGCTTGTTTAAGCAACTGAAGCTGGTCTTCGATCTGGGCTTTTGTGTCTTCGTATGCTATGAGACAGGACCTGTATATGCTATTCGCAGATGTTGGAAAATCTTCGGGCAGGTCCTGATCTGGGGTTTCGACAATCTTATCGAAGACGGTTTGGACTCTATTCCAAAATTTGTCTATGTTTGAGTTTTTTACTTTGAGTGAGGACTCCGTGTTGTCTTGGAGCGACGTCGACCTAAACCGAGCACAATATTCCAAAAAATTGTCCGTTTCGGATGTAAATTTTTTGGGGGCAGACGAGATTTTAAATTTTTCAACTCCTTGAGTTTTGGAGCCACCTTTTTTGGTTTCATCGTCACTCATTTTTGAGCTTTGTTTTATGTCGCTTAGAGTTGAGAATTAATAAAATTTAACTAAGAGAGAAAAAACTTTTTTTTTTTAATAGAGTATTTATTTGCTTTTAACTATGTGTGAGGGAGTTACGTTTATATTCACGTTAAATAGCAAGAGAGAATAATTTTCGAAACCAAAAAAAGTTTTTTTTAGTTAAATTTATTTGAGGGGTTTGAGTATGTGTAAAACCTAATAGAGAGAGGGGGACAAATTTCCGAAGTAAAGAGGTTTTAATTAATTTGAAATTTGAGGGTATGACGAGACAAAGTTGACCACTGTGCCGCGGTGCACTGTATTTAATATGTATATATGCGTGAGGGTTAAATATACGTGGGAAAAATACGTATATATATATATGTAAATATGAGTAATTATTTTTTAAGATTTTCACTATCGATATTTTTGTGAACTGTATAAATGGGGATACAGAGTGAAATACTAAATTACTCGGGAAAATTTTTTAGCTTTACACAAGAGAGATATATTTTTTAAACGCTAGTGTACGCACTGAACCACTCTTGTACCACTGTATGAGATTTTGTTTCACCGCTCATGTCGCTTTCTTTCTTTTGTTTATCCGTATGTATGTATACGCAAGTATGGAGATTTACAAATATTTTTTGCGTTTTATATTAATTTAAATTGGGAAAAATCAGAAGTTAGCAGAGGTTGTGCAATATATTTAATTAACGACAAGAGATATTTTAATTTAAAATGAGGAAATTTTATATTATTAAGAGATTTGTCGCATTAAAATATAAGGGGTGCTTTTAGCAAGTGTGCCCACTGTAGCTAACTACTGAGTTTTTTTTATTTTGCTTTGCACATATACCGTACTGAGTTTTGCAATATGGGGTTATTGCTATATGTATATATATATATATGTATATATATACGAAATGGTATGTGCAAATTTAGTGGGAACTTGAGAAAATTTGGCGGGAAATGAGGATTATTGGCGGGAACTTGTAATCCTCGAAAATGAAAATTGCCTTGATTTTTCTCGTTTATGTGTATTTTTCCGTGATTGGGTTGTATTATATCTCATTTAATACTCACGGTTTACGAAAAGGGCGAAGGTACTTGCGTTTTTATTGCGCTGGTTTCCTTAGTGGCGTCGAAGGACCACTGTTTAGGGGGCGGCAGGATAAATTTACCTCACCTATTTTGGGATGTGGCTGTGTGACTGTGGGTACAGCTGGATTGGTGATGTTATGCTGGTGATGGTGGTGCTTTGATGATTACGGCGGCGGTGTTGTCGTAGATGGTGGTAGCGGCAGTAATAGACCCTTTGGTGGATACTAGAAAATTTATCTACTTCTGCGGAGTGGTGGTGTATAAATAAATAACCGATGCACTTGTTGCTTGTTAAAGGAATTGAGCCGAAAACTATAACTTTACGTTAATGAAAGAGCACTTTATCAATTTTAAAGCACAAACTATTTTATTTTTAAATAGAAGGGTTTGTATAAATTTTCAGTCACACCGGGATGAGTAAAAGAATTCGAATGAATAATAAAATATAAAAAGAAATGTCAAAACAATAATATAAATGTATGTATGTACGTACATAGTCACATCTGTCAACCCATTGTTGGGGTTGCCAGAGAGGTGAAATACGCTCGCGCGTTAGCGTAAAATACAAACATTTCAAATTCTTAAATTTAATAAATATGTACGTAATATATGATATTACGTATTTGTACGTGCAAATAATTCAGAATGCGTACTTATACGTAAAAGGTACATATATAAATAAATTCAATATAAAATTCAGGTAAATTCATTTAAATTCATGTTTAGGTTTTCTTAAGCCTAATTTCTATTAAATAGAAGGGTTGGCTGTTGGCGACTACGACAGTCGCTCAAACAACCAGGCATGTTTTTTTTTTTTTTCGTTGATAAGGCAACTAATGAACATTTATATACAATGGCTTCTGAATTACGTGAAGTTATCGAGCGGTGGCTCAAATGGGATAAAAACGGGAAAACTACGAAATCCAATCACTTATGATGCTAGCAATTGGATAAAATTAAATGATCTTTTAAGCACGCGCTTAGCATTTGGTACAGCCGGCTTACGTGGTCAAATGCGAGCTGGCTTCAATGGTATGAACGATCTTGTCATAGCACAAACCGCGCAAGGCTTGGCCACTTATATGAAAGTTCAATTCAATGATAACGAACGAAAACACACGCGGTATGGGTTTTAGCTATGATGGGCGTCATAATAGTAAACGATTTGCTGAGTTATCTGCATATATATTTCTATGCGCCGGCTTGAAAATTTATCTCTAAACGATTGGTAGCAACCCTTTAGTGCCCTTTCCAATACGTCATTTCAATTGTTTAGGTGTTGTAATGGTTACTGCGTCGCATAGTCCAAAAGATGAGAATGGTTATAAAGTGTATTGAGTGATGGTGGACAAATTATAATACCGCATGACAAGAATATAGTCAAATATAATAAGCAATTTAGAGCCATGGGCAGACAGTTGGGGTACATCAAATTTGTATGAATCGGAACTTCTAATTGCTCCATAAGAGGCTATTGAGGCTTATGTTGTTAGAGTACGTGAGACTTTACCCCCATCGATTATGGAGGTGAATAGTCAAAGCAATGTACTTGTGGGTTATAGGGCGATGCATGGCGTGGGATATCATTTTATGGAAGATACATTTGCAGCCATAAATTAAAGGGATCCAAATGGAAATGTATTGAATGCAAACGTATCTTATTTGGTGATGTTTCATACGCAGGTCATATGAATATGCATCATGCATTGAGCCCATACAATGTGATCTTTGTACATGTGCATCTCGTTGTGGGATTATACTGGAGCTACAGATTCATTTAAGCCATCATCAAGCACCTCGGTATAAGGTAGATGAAAAGTTTTCGATTCCCGACTGTTATCACCGACTGAAAAATTTGCAAAGTCTCTAGACTTACAAGAGCATATCGATTTACCCCATTCCAACCACTCTACCGTTCAATAAAAAAATGTTTGATTTTACCACCGTTCAAAACTAGGTAATATTATGGAGCACTTACGCAGTGAACACCCTGAAGGGTATCATAAAACCTTTTCCCCAGAAGAAACACCAGAACATGAGTTAGTCAAGTCGACATCATGGCAGTGTAACGTAGACGCGTTATTGGAATCCCGAGTGGACGGGTTTAGATATGTGACACCAGGGCGCGGGTACAAGCTTCAAAGCAAAAGATTATGTGACACGTGAGCACACAATAGCTTGATGGAAGAATGCGGTTGAACGTGGCGCAGATATGGTAGAATTCGATGTCCGGCTACGCAAAGATCCGGTGCCGGTAGTGAATCAAGATTTTATGATTTATGTGTCGCTGAAAGCAAAAGGTAGCAAACTATTGGACTATAATGAGACGCGCCCTATGGACAATGTGCGTGCATTTGGGATTGGTTTTTGGGTGTAGGAGGCCAAATGTTAGAACTTAGACTAGTGCGTTCTGGAATCCAATTTTAGCGTGATGGTATGATCACCATGCATGATGTTTTATATCGCAGTGAATCGGGGCGGCGTTATATGGTAAGATGTGGAAATATATACAGCTTTTATGTGAAACTTGTATGTGTTCCTTTTTTTTAGGGATTTACTTCGTTTATTGATCACACGTACATTCCCGTATTCCTCAGCGGAAATGGAGCAAATTCCGCGCTCGTATCGGAAGTCCGCAATTGGAGGAAGCAGCTTACGCCCGTTTCGGTGAGTGGTTGAGTTAGAATTATTGTATTTACTTTGAGCTATTTGGCTCAAGTTCAAAATTGCTGTCGATTTTATAAAATCAGAAATAAGAAAAAAAGGGGTGCGGGGTTTTTTGGAGATTCTTGTTCGGTGAAACGATAATTCGGAATCTGTCACTCCAGTCGTTCATATGAGTAGTCGCTATCTCACGTATTTCCTTAATCCGGTTCACCATCTAAGAGCTATTGCCCACTCAGCACTTGGGTGCTTAACTTTTAAATTTCCCTGCATCTGAATACAATGTGATTACTCCTTCTGAATACATAATGAATTATCATACAAGTTAACAGAAGAAATAATCAAATATGAATACTTTTAATGATCAAAAAAGAAACTGAGTATCGCGTTCCAATCACAGTTGGGAATCATATTGGAATCAAATGTGTTTGCTTTTGGTGATCGAGGATTTCCAATCATGTTTCATTCAACTTTCTGAATCTTTCCGCCCTATCTTGATTGACTGAATAATGGCTTTTATACTTGTCAAAAATATGTTGACGAATATGATCAGGAAGGGACTGTCCACCCACTCACGTTAAATTTTGTAATGATATCCAGTAGGAAGGAAAGCGTTTTGACATATTGATCGTCAATGATCATTCAAGAATCCTCACAGGTACGGTCCATTTTCCTCCCGATGATACATGAATTTGCGAATTGAAAATACTTTTAAATGTGAACATTTTGATCATCTTGAGGTAGGATATTTGGATGTATTCTGTGATCCCATTTTTCAAAGGGGGAAAAGTAGTGGAGAAATCAGCGCCCTTTGAGCTTAATGTTCAGTTCTGTAAGGTTCCCCCCTTTTTGGGTTTTTTTTTTTTAATAGTTATTTCAAGATTTTGTATTTTGGCGGATGGGATGAATCTTGATACAGTCTGTTGGTCTCGCGCCTTTTGGTGATGCATAGGTGTTCTGTGGCAGATCGTGGGTCTACGTTTGGTTTGCGATGGGCCTCGTTGCGCGCCAACGAGTGCAAAGGTTGTCTATGGTAGATCGGTTTCCCTTCTGCGGTAGGCTTTCTAGTGTCCTCGTTATGGGATAACGAGTGAGTGGTATGGTTTCTGGTGTCCTCGCTCGGGGTGAGCGAGTGAATTTCGGTTTGATCTTGTAAAAATTAATAAATAAGTGTTTTGTCGCAGATGGGGAGGCTGCCTTAGGGTTGTTGGTTGGCCTCGTTCCAGGTGAACGAGAGCTGGGTTTAATTAATTTATTTGAAAGTAGGGATATGGAGGAAGTTCGGATAAATATTCCACCTTCCATCGTTTGCAGAAAGTGTGATGGAGGGCTTTGAGTTTCTGCCACCGATTGATCATCGAGGCAGGGCTCTCACTAGCATCCGGCTCTGGCCATATCCTCCCACTTGGATATGTCCGTTTTGTGGTCAATGCTCTGCTCCCATAGAGCCAACGTATTTTCGGGTAATTTTGTCGAGCATAAATATATGATGATCGCATTTGAAACATCAATTTGATGGGTTTTTAAGGATGCTAAACAATTATTTATGTCGTGCTGTAAGCTTTTGATTGAGCTGCCGCACTCGCTATCTATCTTTTTTAGATTAAACCAAATTTGTAGTTGTGAGTTTACGAGAATCCGTTTATTCTCGTATCTCTCACATAGGTTTTTCCAGGCTGTTTCGAAGCCTTCATTTGTCAAAGGACATTTCTTGACAATGCCCTTTGCCTCACCTTGAGTTTTTTGGTTAAGGTGGAACAACTTTTCTACCGGGCTTAAGCGACTGTTATTCTTATATATGGCCGTGAACAGGTCACGAAACGTTGGCCAAGATAGGTAGTCGCCCTTGAATACCTCAGTATCGCAAGCTGGCAGGCGGATACTGTGTTCACTCGCACGCTCTCCTTCAGGTCAAACCTGACTATCTCTTTCCTGCTTCAATTTGGCTTGAAGTTCAGCCATGTTCGACATGCATCGCAAGAATATGGCATATGCAGCTTTATGCTTGATCTTGACCGCTGCAATTTTCTTTGCGTCGAGCGTGTCAGAGCCAAGCAACTCCTCTAGGGCGTTCTCTGCTTTTTTCCAATTAGCTTGCAACTCTTTTTGCTGTATTGCAAGAGTGTGTACAGTGTGCAGAGCAGCATTGATATCATTAAAATCGGCATCGAATTCGATTATTCGATCGGCCAATCTAATGTAAGAGTCCATGTTCATGGTTGAAAAGTGGAGAGCGAATTAACCAAGGGATATAAAACTTGAAAACCTGAGCGAATCACCCAACCAACAACTATTAAAATTACGCAAAATTGATTTCTTACTTTTAATTTGTTTATTTTTTCTGTCACTGCAGCTATTTCCTACCGAAAAAGCAGGGAGAAGGGAAAACAACAACAGTGTCTGACGGAAATAAAGGGGGCCACTCGCCACTAAAACGTTCAATTTTATTATAACTAAGTGCGCGCGCTGATATAACAACTCGACGAAAAGTGTAAAAACTCAGTGAAAACTGTTGTAAAAAACTGTGCTGATTGAATTAGTGAAAATTAAAGTGCTTGAAAAAAATGAAAATTGCCACAGCCGTATGGCGTGAGATTTTAATATGAATGTGAGGTTATGTGCACCTCTTCCTTATGCTGTGTCCGGAGAGCCTTACGGCTGGCGGGGGACAGGCCAGATAGTCACAAGGAATCTTAACAACGTTAATGATCCGCGTTTGTACTTATTTTCTTTTTGGAACTACACAGTTTTTTCACACTTTTCGCGGTTAATTACAATCACGTATGGCACTTTAAATCAATTTTCCACACTTTTAGTTATTATTTTAACCAAAAAAAAATGTGGCAAGAAATATTGCACTTACTTTGAACTTTTTGGTGATGTGCTGGTTTGGCGTGGTGCTGATGTGGCAAGTTCGCTTGCGATGTTGCAGTTGCTTCAGCTGGCTGTAGTTTGCTCAGTGTTTTGCACGCTGGTATTAAATAATAAACTTTTTGTTGGTTGTGGCAAATCCTTTTCCGGATAAATTTTTGTGACAATTTCTTTGATAAACGGCAATTTTGTTGCGGTCAGCAATAATCTCATGTTTTGGACTGTAATTTAGGTGCTGTATTTCAAATTCCTGGTGAGAAAGGACCAAATTTTCGGCCGGTGTGCGTCTGATCCTTGCGAGAGGTGGGCGCACCGGGTCGATCTCAGTGGTAATATGCGTATGGAAATAGAGAAATAAGAAAGTAGACGAGATTCCTCGTTATAATGGATGTAATTTATTATGTGAATATATAAATAACCTGGTTACAATATTACCTGAATATATTGTTGAAAACACTGGAGATCGCTGGCGGCAGATGTTAGCTGGTTGGCTGTTAGAATCCAAGAGGCCGGTTGTATAGAAAGCTGCAACCGTTGACCCGCAAAATCCTCCGTTTTGGAGGGGAAAGGCACCCACACATCAACCCCGACATGCATATGCATGAGTGCTGACAAAAAGCACACATACACGTGCATGTACATGCATGCACATGCATGTGGCGGTGATGGTGTGGGTGGTTATAAATTAAGTCGAGTATCGATTTGCAGAGTTGCATTGGGGGATCGCAATCAGATGCGTAAAAGTTAGGCATCCTGCCTAAACATGTATAAAATATTGAAAACAAAGTAATATTTCATGTCCTCACTAGGGTAGGCACCTTGTCGTTGGTGTGAGGGCTTAGCCGAACTCCATAGCGCGCGACTATGAGGCGGAGCTGTTTAGGACTGACATATATGCCGTTTTGCCTCATAGGAGAGCGGTAGGATGTCGGTGACCAAGAACCTCCAAACCCCTAATCCAGGGTGTTATGCGGACCGTGCCTATTGGACGATTTGCAGCCAGGGAATAAATTCGGCTGTATTCGAAAGGAGCCTTCCCGATACCGAGCCACCTCGGGAAGTAGTGATGGCCTTACCACAGTAGGGGGCGCTGCTGTGGCGGACGGTTTTGGCCCGCCTTGTCGGGCAGGTGGTCGTACGACCAAGATGATTGTAATAACCTGATTGTAATAAGGACAATGATAAGAGGAGGACTGCGTCGCAAGCCAAGGTCGACAAATACGCATTAAGCGATGCGTCGGATTCGGAGAGCGAGAGTAGTGCTGATTCAATGAACTCCGTGTTGGACAAGCACACAAATGAAAACAGAGTAGAAGAGTGGAGAAGGGTACGGAGCAGACGGCGTATTAAAAGTCAGTTTTGGATCAAAAATAACGCCTAGATCACTTACAACAGATATGCGCTTCAAAGGCGTGCTGTTTAAGGTATACGATGTCAAACTTGGCTTCACTCGGTGAAATGTCATCAGTTTCCACTTCGAGCAGTTCAAAACTATTAAATTTGCAGTACACCAGCATTAAAATGAGTCCAAGTCTGCCTGAAGAAACTCCACGCGGGAAGACTCTGAAGGCAAGTATGAGTAGCAAAGTTTAACATCATCCGCACACATAAGGGTTTGGGAATGTATGAGAGTTTGTGGTAAGTCATTTATAAACAAGGTAAAAAGTAACGGACCCAAATGACTACCCTGAGGCACACCAGACGTTACATCAAACAACCTTGAAAGACTATTTTTAAACAAAACTTGTTGAGTCCGATTCGCGAGATAGCTTTCGAGCCATACAAGTAAATGCTTCGGAAACCCAAGTAAATCACGTTTGTAAACTACAAGTTCATGATTGACAGAGTCAAACGCTTTATTGAAGTCGGTATAGATCACATTCATTTGCCTAATGTTTAAAAATCCATCCATTACAAAAGAAGAAAACCCTAGCAAGTTGGTAGTGGTTGATCTACGCGGCACAAAACCATGCTGGCAGCGCAATAATATGGAGCTTCACATGTGTTGAAGTTTACATGTAATTATTTGCTGAAATGTTTTGGGAATAGCTGAAAGCTTAGCTATACCTCTATAGTTCTCGATACTAGACCTACTACCTTTTTTGTGCAAAGGTAATAGAAACGATTTCTTCCAAATCAATGGAAAAGTGCACATTCCATAGATAATTGGAATAATTTATGTATCGGCTCAGATAAGTTAACTGCACAGTATTTGATCACACAACTAGGAACACCATCTGACCCCGAGAAAAAATCGGTTTCAAACTTAAAAGCCTCTGAAGAACAGTATTTTTATCAATTACTGGATTAGGAATGCAACTGAAACTTTCCAAGTTGTACGGGTATTGGCCGGGTTGAAAACGTGTGGATGAGTAGGTCGACTCGAAGAATTCTGCAAATAATTTCGCAATGTCATTATCAGAACTGGCATTCTTGCAACCAAAAGAAAAGTTTGCTGGAAAACCAGATATTTTTCTCTTAGAATTAACAAAACTGTAATATTTTTTCGGATTGTTGAAAATTTTAAATTTACAACTGCTTACTTATAACTTTGTTGGTTTAGACAATGAAAGTTGCAACGAGCAACTGAATATTTAGAAAAATCGGCAGAAAATCCTGATCTCTTGAAACGTTAATAAAGCCTCGATTTAATATTATTGAGTCTTATAAGTTGTCTTGTGAACCAAGGTGGTTTACTTTTCCAGCACTAATACATCGAAGGGGAACACAGCTTTCAAAGAAGCCATCAAGAATACCGTAAAATAATGAAGTCGCTGAGTCGAATAAAGTCGAATAAAGATCCGACCAGTCATGAGTAGCAATCAATTTATAGCTTTATGAAGTCTGCTTTATAAAAACATCTTGTGCGGGATCGAGATTTAAATTTTGTAAAGCACAGAACATTAGGAGACTGAACAATATCAATTGCTATTTCAAGCGTAGGATGTAAGGGATATTCTGGAAAAGACAAAGGAGAAATACGATTGAGAGCAATACCCACTGATTCATTCACAGATACCATGCCAAGAATCTTGTTTTTACAATTTCAAACATTGTTGATCTGTAGGAGTGATGTATCTAAAATATTGTTAAAGAAGTCATGGTGACAGATGGGAGTCAAAGTGTTTGAGCCGCTCAAGCTAATCCAATTTATCGAGGGCAAAATGAAATCACCAAGAACTACTAAGGGATCTTTGTCTCGCAACTGAGAGTACAAGTTGCGAATAGCTAAATTATGGCAATTGTAAACATACATATCCGACCGGGGCGGAATATATGAGCAACATATATATAAGCTAAAACATCGCAATGAAATCTTTGCTGCTATAAGCTTAATATCAAATGCGTTGTCCGACAACAACAACGCGGATGGAAGGCTTGATTGAGTCCACAGCAATGAGAACACCGCCTGCTTTAGATATACGCTCACCCCGGTAAACGACGTATTTGCTTGAAAAATGCTCAGCGTTAAAATTGTCATGTTTTAACCAGGTCTCGGCGAAAGCAACCACCTGCGCTGTAAAAGCGAAAGTGTTAAGAAAAAATGTATTTAATTAGATCGTAAACCACGAACGTTTTGGTAATGAACGACTACAGAGAATGAGTCGGTGACTACTTTTTTGCTGTACCCGCGGTGGAGGTCATAGAGTTTTTTGGCACTATATTGGTATTTTTCTTGTACAAATGCACCACAGAATGCTCCAGCCAAAAAGAACAGTCTAGAACACTATCACCATTAAGGGGTGGCACAGTTATTTTGAAGGATGAAATTTCCCTTTTATATTTGAAGTTAAATTTGAAAATTTCTACACTAGAATTATTAAGATTAAGTTTAGACCATAAATAATTTGAAATATTTTCAACAGCCAATGAATGGTACCTCATTGGGAGCCTTTATCTATTGTAATTGATCTAGGAGTCCTTTCTGATACGAAACTTAGTTTTGACAAGCATATTTCACCTTATGCCAGCAAGGAGTTAGGTGAACTTGTATTTTTTCAAAGGTGGGCTAAATAGTTCGATGATATATACCTCACTACGGTTCGTTCAATAATTGATCAAACATTTGGTACCCTGTAACTAAGAATCATATAAAGCGTATTGAGTCAGACCAAAAGCAATTTTTGATATTTGTACTACGTTGCCTTAATTTGGACTCAAATGATCACCTTCCACCATGTAGAAGTAGGCATCCTTTTATCAGGTCATCCACTGTGGAAAATCGAAGAATATTAGTGGGGTATGTTTATCCATAAGATAATTTTTGGTGAAATTTACTCAGCTGACCTTCTCAACCGAATGAATTTTGCTGTCCTTAGAGTATACAGACACTATGTACCTTTTTATTTACCCCTTTCTCGTCGAAATTTAGCTTAAAATTATCATCTGCTTATCTGCTGTTCGCACTACAATGACTTGCATTAGGCTTGAATGTAATTGGCCATTTTACGTACTGAAATACTCGCCCATTTAACCTGACAGATAGCTGCTGATTTGTTGCGTATAATGCTGGCTTTATGTCTTTGTAAGAAATTGGAAACTTGGACTTTTCAATCTAAAACATGAAAAAAAATCAAGACAGCACTATTTTTATTGGAATCTAGTGTATTCCAACAAGGTAAACAACATGCTTTCTCAAACATACTGACCGGAATGTTTTATTTTCTGGTAAGCATCGAGATGATTGAAATCTAGTGCATTCCAACAATGCATGCCATGCTACTTTTTTATGCATTCTGATTCTGAAGCACGCTAAGTAGAATTCGAAATTTCGATGTGTTTGAATTTTAATATTGTGTTGTATACTCGTATACCCTAGAGTCAAAAGCCAAAGTTGTTTATAAGCATTCTAGTTCATTAACTAGAATTTTGTGGGGTTTTCATACTAGTTAGTGTTTGAATAGTTCATTGAATAGAACTTTGTGTTCACTAACGAAAATTTTGTGGGGTTATTCACGATCGCTTTCTAACGGCAATTAATAATGCATATATTAGTTAAGGAGCAAGTCAACGGGCACATAAACACAAACACGATCAGAGAACACCTCACCTTTTCTTCTGCAGATTAATGAAGCCATTAAAAACGCCAAGCCTTCTAAATCAAAAGGCCCAGGCGGCTTAGCTATGCCGATACTAACTTTTTTAATTTGCCATTTTTGCCTTTTCCATTCCAAAGCCTGGAAACCCAGCTAATAATGATGAGTCGTGATCATCCTTTTAGCCAGTAGCGAAGACGTTGGAAACTGTACTGCTTTCTTCATTTAAACGCCATTAACACCCAAATAAATTGCGGACTGGACCACTCCATCATAAGACGGTGCTTGTGACACTTGACCTGCCAAAAGCTTTAGACATAATCAACCATCGCACACTACTCCAAGACATAGAAGGTTCACCGTTATCGCCGGGTTAAAAACAATAGGTGCTAATATTAAATTAAAAAAAAAGACAGAACTCTAACTAGTTGAGATCCTTGGAAAAGTAGTATTTTTCTAGTATACAACTAGTTGCCCAAGGGGTAATAGTCCCCTACAGGGCGCCTAGTAAGTAAATACTCCAACAAGCATCCATAGGATCGATACTAGTAAAATACTGCTGACCAGAACTGGAAATACGAATTTGAAATGTTTGCTACGGGATGGCGATGACGGTGGGCTACTACCTTAATACGCAAGGGTGACACCTTGTCGAAACGACTGGTAGGTTAATATTTTAGTGCAGTATCATTTGAGACGACTCCTGACTAACGCTGCATTCTCCCATAAAGACCTGTGTCAAACCACGTGTGGCCCCCTGACTTTTCAAAGATAACCAGGGGAACTGAAGACGGCGACTGCACATCGTACGGAGATAGCGGCTTGAAGCGAAGACCCATTAAAGCTAATGAATGCCAAAATTAAACCAATAAATCCGGATAAAAATAAGTCAAGCGAGAAAGAAAGAAGCGGTGTTCAAGAAGAGTACTAAAGTGCTGGAATCGCCGGCTTTAACAACCTCCGCGACCTTGACGGTAATGCCCACACAAGGCATCAAATCGACAGAGAGAATACAGGCGGCGAAAACATAACCGCGCGACAACTCCAGCCAGTCAACACCTACCACTGCAAAGGAAAAAGTGACCGTCAGCTCCCCCAGTGTCGTCGAACAACGCTGTTGGGAAGGAGAAAGGTTCGACTCCTCTAAAAGGCTTACTGTCATACACAAGCCTCGAAGGGAAGAGCCAGGACGAGCTGCTGGAGTACGCGGTATCAGTGCTGCTCGAGATGCAGGAAACCGCTCTCAATCAGAAGACCGCGTCCAAGGACATAAGAAGCGGTATGGCTCTTCTCGAAGAAGCGTAATGCTCCATGGGATGGTTAAGGGCCCAAAAGGTAGATGAGAGCTGTGATTCGGGCCGGAAAAACAGAGGGTACGAACTAACTCAGATTCCCATTCAGAAGACTTGAAAGCCAAAAAGAAACGAGACGAAGGAACAAATACGTTCCCACAAGGTGAGTCTTGGTCTCATGTAACGCGCCGGTAGCCGAAACAGCGGACCCGACCAGGCAGTTCCCGCCCAATCTCCTGAAGCTCAAAAACGGGTGGAAAGAGGAGACAAGCAGCAACTTTTGTGGTAAAACCTGTGGAAGGCAAAAGCTACACCCAGGTACTAGGGGCCATACGCCAAAATCAAAATCTGGTAACTTACTGATTGAAACGGCGCGCTACAGTGAGCAGAGACCTTCAGAGCAGCTATATCTAGTAGAGGTCGTTGAAGCACAACAGCTCTCCTGCGGTTGAAGTTGGAGGTGCATGGCATGGACTGTCTCGCAACTGAAAACCAAGTCCAAGACGCCAAGCAGCGAGGTCGGAGAAGAAGAAATTACAAGAAACCTCCGTTTCTCTGTATTCGCAGCGAACCAAAGAAAACAGAAAATGGCGCTCGCCGAGGTGGACGAAAATATTGCAACGTCCTATTTAAATGAGGTAAAATTCCTATCGGATAGACACAGTGCCGGATCAGACAGCGAACAGAAGTGCAACGCTGCTTTAAGTATATCGGTTACGGGAAGCGGCAGGCTGACTCCAAGGGTCCAGACAGGAGTAACGCCAGCTGGAAGTACGTGCAAAGCGGCCACAAAGCTTCGGCCTGTACCGCAGTTGAAAAATGTTACCTGTGTAATTCGCAGATGCTCGACCAATTCCCTGGATCTGGACCATGCAGCATTTTCAGAGCGGCACTCGCTATTGCAAAGGCCAAAATCTGAACTCAATAGTCATTAGTTTAATCAAGGCAACTTAACCGGAGCAGGATTGCTGATGAGCTACTACAACAGTTAGTCCTAGACCAAAAATCTAATTCCGTTATCATCAGCAAACATTATAGAGCCCGAAATGATTGGCACATAGACAACACCGGCACCGCCACAATCTGGATGGCAGATGCAAACAGTATTGTGAATCATGTTTCCGGACAAGGCTGTGTCCACTTAACTACGAATAAAACTACAATAGTAAGCAGCTACTTGACCCCGAACGCTTATGGACAATCTTGAACTTATTGAAGATGACATAAGGGACTTAACTAGTAACCTGGTTGTGGCGGCAGACTTAAACGCAAGAGCCGTCGAATGGGGAACCCCGCAAACCCGTGGAAGGTTACTCTTTGAGGTGGCAGCTAGGCTCGATTTGAACATGCTCAACTCTGGCAGGACCCCAACATAGCGACGGCCGGGCTATCGCTCCTTGATCCCCGATTTAACACTAGTCTCAGAAAGCCTACTGCTGACCGCTGCTGTCCCCTGCTGACCGCTGCTGAATCGAGGGTCATAGACGACCTGACTAGCAGCGATCGCAACTACACCTTATCCACCTTAAAGATCCCGGTCAGAGGCAGATTCCGAACGGTTCACGCAAAATACGCATCCAAGGTCGACTCTGCCACGTTCTCCGCATCAGTACTGGCGGATGCCCGACGGGTAATCAACAACTTCAGTGAAAAGGAAGAGACGGCTGAAAAGACAATGAGCTATCTTTGCCACGATTTTAATCTTTCTATGCCACTGAGTGGAATAAGGAGGGGTAAAAAGCAAGTATACTGGTGGAACAGCGAAATCGCACAGCTCCGGAAAACACGCCACAGGATCTGAAGGCTAGCAACCCGTGCGCGCGGTAGGCCTGCGGCTCTAGAAAAGTCGGAAGCGTACAAAGGTGCGAAGAAAGCCCTCAGTGCTGCCATTAAGCAAAGCAAGCTTAAGTGCTAGAAAGTGCTTTGCAAGGAAATGGATCGAGACACCTGGGGACAATGATACAAGATAGTCATGAAGATGTTCCGTTTCCAAACCAGCTGATGGACGAGAATTACATAAGAAACATTGTTGCTGTCCTTTTTCCCAACCAACCATCCAGGGAGGACGTGCACTTTGCCCATGAAGACCCCAACGTGGAACCATTTCAAGAAGAAGAGTTTAAAATTGCCGTGCCCACTATGAAACCAAGAAAAGCACCTGAGCCCGACGGAATGCCCGTGGAGCCAATTAGGCTAGCTGCAAATAACTGCCCAGAATTTACATATATTGCACATGTATAAGAAATGTCTATAGGAAAGAATTTTCCCCACCATATCGAAGACAGCACGACTGGTTCTCATTCCAAAAGGGAAAGAAGATCCCAATTCTCCAACATCCCATAGTCCGCTATGCATGTTGACACAGCAGGGAAATTCATGGAGGGCCTCCTGAAGGAACACCTCACCAGAGCGTTAGAAGACGGCAAAAGACTGGCTCCCAGACAGCAATGCTCCGAAGAGGGCACTTCACAATCCATGCTGTAGCAGAAGTTATAGACGCAGTCAAGAAAGCCAAGACGACGTAGCAGCTGTGATAACAGCAACAAGCTGCGAGCTGGCACAGCTAAAATTAAACCAAGTAATTCGTAATGTAAACAGGTTTATGGCTAATCAAGGTCTCCAGCTACCAACAGCAAAACCGAGATCATCATCTGCACAATGAGACGGATTCCCACTTCCAGGAATATGACGTTTGGGGACAAGCCAATAGAAACCCTCTCTGCAAGGAAATATCTGGGAGTTAGGTTAGACAGCAAACTCACCTTCTCGGATCACATACGAGGAGCCCGCGAAAGAGCTGCGCGCACAATAGCGAATTTGAGTAGATTAACGGCAAACACAGGTGGTCCAAAGTCATGCCATGCACAAAGAAGCAGCTTGCATCAGCTTTGGATTCTATGCTGTTATGCGGTTGATAAATCTGGGCGAACGCAATGAAATACAGTAAGAACGGAATCGCTCTCACCTCGGCCCGCCGAAGAGGAGCGCTGCGAATAGCTTCGGCTTACCGCACGGTCTCGGCTGAAGCTGTCTGGTCGTTGCGAGAACCATAGCCATATATCTTATCGCTGAGGAAAGAAAACCCCTATACGACAACGCATCGCAAGCGAACAGAGCTGCTGTTGATGTGCAGGCGCGAGAGCAATCGATTCGATGCTGGCAAGAACAGTGGAGCAACAGTATCCTAGGAAATTGGACTACGGAACTAAGCCCTGAACTGAAGCCATGGTTGAAGCGACCACACGGAGAGGTAGACTTTAGCCTGACCCAGTTTCTAACCGGGCACGGTTACTTCCGCAAATACCTGCCGAGAATAGGAAAGGTTGATAATCCAAGCTGTCCGCATTGTGGGAAAATTGACAATGTACGCCACACCTTCTTCGAATGCCCTTCTCCGATCAGCGAAGGAGGGTCGAAGATATACTTGGCGACTTTTCCCCGGGCAGTGTCATCAATTGCATGACCTACCGAAGAGACAGATGGGACACGGTCAGCACATATGTGAGGCATACACTTATCAGTAAACGAGAAGACGGTTGCCTAGCCCATTAGCGTGAGAGTAGCCATGAAGCTCACGTAGTGCGCACCCGTACCCGAAGTAATGCTAAATGCGGTCTCAGGTATGGGAATTTGCGCGGGTGGTGGGAGGTTAGGTTTTAGTGGGTAGCCCTTCATGGAAGAAGGGAGTCCTACACTCGGAGAGTCTCGCAGTGAGTCTTAAATATCCCGGTCAGTGCATAAAGCATTTCTTCCTTCCACGAAAAAAAATATAAGAATACAGCTAGTTGATTTGACTGCAAGATATATATTTTTCCATCACCGGAGGTGAAACACTGAGTAAAGAACTATTTATTTCGAAATTTATTTGACTATTGAGGGACCGGACCGTGCAGTCGTTGGCATAATAATTGTGGGTAGTTCGTTCTGGTGGTGAAGAGAGCTTTGATATGTGTACATTAAATAGATTTGGGCACCAAACTGTGTCAAAAGTTTTCACAGTTTAGTTGCTGCGAGCACCGTTCTGTGATGGAATATTCAGTAAATATTGGACAATCATGTCGATGGCGCTCAACTGAAGTCACCCATAGATGCTAGGTGAAAGGCTCGACAGCATTTTTACAGTTAAGATACATGCCTCTGAAATAGTATGCCTCCGCAAGAAAGTCTATTTCCGGCAACATTAATTACAAAGCATAACACATACTACAAGTCGAGAGGTTGTTTGCAAGACTTAAATAAAAACGCACTGGAAAAGGCTGCGGGCGTGCCAAAATACTGCACTCAGAACTATTACTGTATAGTTTTAGGCGCAAGTAAGAAAAGAGGTACCGTGGGGGTTGTATTATTTTAACGCTGCGTTACAAAATTTAAAGTTCAAGTTTAGGATTTGCAGTTTAAGTTTAGAAAGTTATTCAAGTTCAGAAATTTACAATTCAAGTTCAGAATTTTAAATTCCAGTTTTGAAAATTACAAATCAAGTTCAAAAATTCTTATTTAAATCCAGAAATTTATAATTCAAGTTCAAAATATTAAAATTCAAGATCAAAAAGTTACAATTCAAGTTAAGAAATTTACAATTCAAGTTTAGAAATTTCAATTCAAGTTCAGAAAATTACAACTCAAGTTCAGAAATTCTATCTTTAATTCAGAAATTAACAATTCAGGTTCACAAATTTACAATCTAAGTTCGGAATTTCCAATTTAAGTTCATTCAAGCTCAGAAAATTTGTCAGGTATTTTTTATTCCATCCAATGGAAATAAATTTATTAAAAATTGGTCAATGTTAACGTAATAATGCATTTTTTCTGCTTTTTCGACCTAGTCAGTTGTAGTGCAATAGTATAACCCGACTTTTCGCCAATTATCCTTGGCTTTTTCATGGGTAGTTCTGTATTTGTAAACTTTCCGAACAGTATCTTTTTTATACCAAGCTGAGCAGAGCGCACAGAGTATATTAATTTTGTACGCAGTAACGGCATCAACTAATCGAAATAGATATAGACTTCTATATATTAAAATGATATGGGCGAAAAAATAAATTCGTTTAGCCATGTCCGTCCGTCCGTCTGTCCGTAAACACGATGACTGAGTACATTTTGAGGTATCTTAATGAAAGTAATGTAAGTTCCTGGGCACTCTCAGATCGCTATTTAAAATGAACGAAATCGGATTATAACCATGCCCACTTTTTTGATATCGAAAATTTCGAAAAACCGAAAAAGTGCGATAATTCATTATCAAAGACGGATAACCGTGATGTGATGGTAGCGTGCTCCGCCTACCACACCGTATGCCCTGGGTTCACACCCCGGGCAAAGCATCATCAAAATTTTAGAAATAATGTTTTTCAAAAACAAAAACATTTCTAGGCGGGGTCGCCCCTCGGCAGTGTTTGGCAAGCGCTCCGGGTGTATTTCTGCCATGTAAAGCTCTCAGTGAAAACTCATCTGCCTTGCAGATGCCGTTCGGAGTCGGCATAAAACATGCAGGTCCCTTCCGGCCAATTTGTAGGGAAAATCAGGAGGAGCACAACGCAAATGGGTGACTTTAACATAAACCTTCTTAATGCTAACAACGATACGATAAATTATGTAAGCAGTTTATATAGCAACGGGTTCTGTTGTCTAAATGAGCTGAGTCAGGAAATGCATACAAGGAAGGGCAATAGTTCAAGTACCATAATTGATCATATTATAACTGACAAAGTAAACTACAAATATGTTTTTGCGTTGGAAGATCACCCTATATCTGATCATAGAATTATACATCTATCTGTAAATTTAAATAAAAATATAAATCAGCCTAGGAGAAGCAATTACATGGATGTATTGGATTATAATGCTTTTGAGAGAAACGGTTATATCAATGACATTATACGCAGTAGGACCTTCTCTGATTTTCACGCGTCCTTGTGCTCTAGCATATGTAAATCAACAAAATCTATTAAAAAGTCCAATGAAAAGTATAATAGTCCGTGGATGAGTAGTGAACTTTTAAATCTAATTGGGAAAAGAAACAGGCTATACAAATTAAAAACTAAGTATAGAAATAATATTTACTTTGAAACGGAATTTAAAAGACTCAAAACTCAGGTCAGAAACTTAACACATTTCAAAAAGAATAACTACTTTGGGCAAAAAATCCAGCAAAACCTTTAGTCTGCAAACAGAACTTGGTCTATTCTTAAAGAACTAATTTATGGCAAAATACCTGACAGTGTTACGGAAATCAGCCAGTTATCGTACAAAGGAGAAATTGTAACAGACCCTATAAGAATAGCAGACTGCTTTAACGAATATTTCACGACTGTTATAGATTCTCCCTCTAATATTCAGTACGTTGACGAGCCAGCAATGAATATCAATACACCTTTTACCCTAAGTGAATGTGATCCATTAGAAATCGAGTTAGTCATAAGAAACTTAAACGTAAAATCTGCGAACGGGCCTGATGGCATTTCAGCGCGTCTTATGAATAAATATAGAGAGTATTTTAGCCACACCTTATGCCAAACTATTAATGAGTGCTTCCGAAAAGGTGAATATCCTAAAGAATTTAAAATAGGCGCAGTTGTGCCAGTGCACAAATCTGGAAGTAAGGAAATGTGTGCAAACTACAGACCCATCACAAAATTAAGCACGATCGACAAGATTTTTGAAAGTGTTTTGCTCATAAGGTTGAAATCCTTTCTCCTTGAAAATAAAACCATTGACAAAAATCAATTTGATTTCATGGAAAATTCGAACACGCTGTCTGCTTGCATATCGTGTACTGAATATATTTATGAAAACTTAGACAGGAAGAAATATGTAGCATTACTGGCAATCGACATTTCAAAAGCATTTGACTCGGTAAACTTATAATGATTAGAAAACTTGCTGAGTTAGGTTTAAACGATAAGGAACTCAAAATCTTTGAAAGTTTTTTATTAGATAGAGAGCAATATGTTGAGATAAACAACGTTAAAAGTGCGAAAAGGCAGGTAAAGACGGACCTTGTTTCTCATATATATAAACAAAACGCGCTAAAACTCAATCTTCACGGGACTCCGCAGTGACGGTAGCTTTATGTATGCAGAAGAATCATTCGAAAATTTAATTACAAACATAAAACTAGACTTGGAAAAAATTAGTCAGTGGTTTGACAAAAACATGCTGAAAATTAACCTTTCGAAGACCAATTTTATTGTTTTCAAAATTTACAAACCTCGTCCGAACATTAATGAGTTTTCTGGAATAATGTTTAATAATGTAAAGATTTCTAGAGTAGAAAAGCTAAAGTACTTAGGTATCTGGTTCGACTCCAATTTAAATTGGAGCGAACAAATAAATAACATTAAACTGAAATTGATTCCTTTTAACTTTGCTCTATACAGAAATAGGGGCATCATTCCACGTAAGCAATTGTGGCTCTTATATAATGCATATTTTATGTCCAAGATCAGTTATTTAAATCCAATTTGGAGTCAGTGTGCAGAACATAAAATAAATGAACTTCAGCGTTTGCAAACTAAAGTAATAAAGAATATTCTCTCGCTTCCAATACGAACTTCCACTACAAGTCTGTATGAAAATAGGCTTTATATTAAACAAATATGTATTCTGCAAACGCTATTAGTGGTTTTCAAGATCAAAAATAATCTTATAAAGCATAACCTTAAGCTCAATACAATAGATCGTTCAGTATATAGTCTGCGTCAGGTAACGAGTATCAGAACCACGTTCTTTCGAACAGGAAAAAGTGCAAATTCATTACGCAATTATGGTGTGAAACTGTTCAACAAACTACCAGAGTATGTTAAAACATCTCACAACATTATCACTTTTAAATGTGAAGTGATTCTGTTGTTACTTCAAAGACACGATTTCAGTATCGACCAATATTCATGATACAATGCATTTAATTAACTGTGCTGAAAAATCCTTTCTTTCTCTTTTATGTTTTAATCAAACATTAAAAGAAACGAAAACCTCATATTTTATACTAACTCTACTGGATTTATCAATTTGTGTTGCGTTTTTATATACCATTAAATATCTTTTTTTATTTTTATTTTTTTCTCCACATATAATTGGGTAGCAACTGCATGACGGTATGAGTACAAATTGTTAATTATCTGAGCTAAATTCTCACACAAAAATTAAATTTTTTTGAGAATGCATATGTATTATTGTATACGTATATCCAATGAATAAAGAAAAAAAAAATTGGAAGAGAAGCTCGGCCTTAGATCTCTTCGGAGGTTATCGCGCCTTACATTTATTTATATTTTTAAAGACGGATAAAGCGATTAAACTTGGTAGGTGGGTTGACCTTATGACGCAGAATAGAAAATTAGTAAAATTTTGGACAGTGGGCATGGCACCGCCCACTTTAAAAAGAAGCTAATTTAAAAGTTTTGCAAGCTGTAATTTGACAGTTGTTGAAGATATCATGATGAAATTTGGCAGGAACGTTACTCCTGTTATTATATGTGTGCTATATGCATCATGGCATTTAGCACGGTGGTGGTGCTATGGAGTTTTCTAAAGCCATGCTGATGACAGGCTAACTGCAAATTTCCTTTGAAGTAGGAGATAAAAATGGCTTCAAGCGTCTTGGCTACTGGCGATAGGAGAGATATCGGGCGATATGACTCTCTTATGTTAGCTGGTTTCCCAGGCTTTAGTAGCGGGACCACCTTGGCCATTTTCCATTTTTCGGGAATGACAAAGGTGGAAAGAGAGAGATTGAAGACATGTGCTAAATATTTGAAACCCTCTTTCCATAGGCTTTTAAGCATCGGCATGGCTATGCCGTCTGGGCCCACTGATTTGGATGGTTTAGCATGACCGATGGCGTCCTCAACCTCTTTGGCGATGACGGTAGTTGGAGACGCGCTGAATTTATGTTTATGTGCGCGTCTGTTGGCCCTCGATCCATTTTTTGTCGACCGTAGAATGCATTATATATTGTCGGCAGAAAGCGCTCGCGCATTTTTCCGCATCCGACAGCACTTAATCGCCAAAGGCGATGGAAATGTCATTGTGCCTAGACGGATTCGATAGGGACTTTACGATGGACCAATGTTTACCTACACCGGCAGAGAGGTTACAACCGCTTAGGTGCTCCTCCCATTTCGCCCGCTTGTGTTCATCCACAAGCATTCTGATGCATTGGTTTATATCCCTTATTTGGGGGTCGCTGGGATCGAGCTGTCTTATAAGGTCACGATCTCTCGCTAAGTTTGCGGCCTCCGCCGGAAAATGAGGTCGAATTTTGGGAATTCTATCGGCGGGAATGAAGGGAGCCGAGGCGAATTCAATGAACTTGTGGAAAGCACGCTCCCCTTTTCGAGCATCAGTCGGGATAGGAAGGGCTGCAAAGCGGTTTTCTGTAAAGAATTTGTATTCTTCCCACTTTCCTTTTTTGAAGTTTATGAAATTGCGTTTTTCTGTGACGATGAAGTAGGCGGTACGCTCGAGCGAAATAAGTATAGGCAGGTGGTGGGATGCCAATGTTACCATCGGCTGCCAGTTGACGCAGTTTACGAGTCCTGCGCTCCCTATTGATATATCCTGCGAACTGTGACAATATCCTACCATACGTGTGGGGGCATCTCCGTTTACTGTGCAGAACGTCGTTTCTTCTATTTGATCCGCCAACATCTCACCCCCACTGTCTGCCTGCAAGTATGAATGCCATAGATCGTGATGGGCACTGAAATCGCCCAAGATAATGCGAGTAATGCGCTGATATTAGGGCGGTATCCACTGGGGCAACAGGTGGCAGGAGGGATGTAGATATTGATGATTTCTAAGTTGGAATCGCCTGACCGGACAGATAAGCCCTGACGTTCTAAGGCGCTGTCCCTGCGGCCGATGCCGGGATCAAATATATGATATTGCACAGAGTGGTGTATGATGAACGCGAGGCCGCCTCCATTTCCGCCCTCGCGATCTTTTCTGTGGGCATTATATCCAGAACAGGTCTGCAGAACAGATCTTGCTGTGCGTTAGTCTCTTGAATCGCAGCAATGCGGATGTTGTGCCGCTTCATAAAATCGACTATCTCCGTGATTTTCCCAGTTAATCCATTACAGTTTATTTGCAGAATTCCGAAGCGCAAAGTGGGAGACTTCGTCAATCTTGGAGTAAGTGGCCGGTGACTATGCCTGGGTTGTGAAAGGCTTGGATGCAATTGCTGTTGTGGCCCTGGGACTGGACGTCCTTGGGCAAGCATTGGGGTACCCGGGGTGTATTTGGGTATGCGGCCTGGCAACACGGGGCAATGAAACCCGTCGGAGGGTTGCCGTCGTGGAGATAAGAACATATAGGAAAGTGGCACCGTCCAAGGCAGTAGCTGCATTAGGCGGATGTCGCAAACATATATATTTAGTGCTGGCAAACGGTGCAAAAGGAGGTAGGGACTAAGAGTTTGTTTCCCTGACCTACACGATTGCTGCCGGAGAAGAGGGGGAGAGAAGACGGGGGCAGGGGCTGCTGCCCGGCATTGCTTCCGACTCTACTACGGAGATTGTAGGTGTGAGTGGGAGCACCCGTATGAGTTGGTGGCGCCGTGGAGCGCGAGCAGCAGCGTGTACTTCTTGTGGCTTGCTGAGCAGCGGGGCTGCTGGAAGGTACTTGGTACGCACTAAGGCGTAGACTACGGGACGCCCTTGAACGTGAACAGCAAGGAGCCACATAAGATTTATAAAAGTTACGTGGACGTCTGGTTTTGGAATCTAGCCCAGAACAACCTGTCCGATGCAAACATCTCTTACCCGAGACACACTGATGAGAGTATGGCCGTCCTAAAAGATTCTTTTCCGGCAGACCCAGCAAAATCATTTCTCAGGACCGGGGTCAGGAGGCGGACCCGGATTGGATTCCATAACTTCCCGGAGCAAGAGAATATGGAGGAGTCCCTCTGCAAGGAGCTGCTGGGAGGATGACAATTTGTGGGAGGGACGCAACAAATTAAATGGGGTTACACTGAAATGACAGTCGTTGGTCGTGAAAAATCCAGAGTCGCTCCGGTATATAGAACCGACTGCCTTGGGAAGCGAATAGCTAATGGTCGTGCCGTTTTATCATAATACGTTTTGGTTTGTATTTTATTTTTATACTCAGTTGAGCAGAGCTCACAGAGTATATTAAGTTTGATTGGATAACGGTTGGTTGTACATATATAAAGGAATCGAGATAGATATAGACTTCCATATATCAAAATAATCAGGATCGAAAAAAAATTTGATTGAGCCATGTCCGTCCGTCCGTCCGTCCGTCCGTCCGCCCGTTAACACGATAACTTGAATAAATTTTGAGGTATCTTAATGAAATTTGGTATGTGGATTCCTGGGCACTCATCTCAGATCGCTATTTAAAATGAACGATATCGGACTATAACCACGCCCACTTTTTCGATATCGAAAATTTCGAAAAACCGAAAAAATGCGATAATTCATTGCCAAAGGCGGTTAAAGCGATGAAACTTGGCAGATGTGTTGAAGTTATGACGCAGAATAGAAAATTAGTAAGATTTTGGACAATGGGCGTGGCACCGCCCACTTTTACAAGAAGGTAATTTAAAAGTTTTGCAAGCTGTAATTTGGCAGTCGTTGAAGATATCATGATGAAATTTGGCAGGAACGCTACTACTATTACTATATATGTGCTAAATAAAAATTATCAAAATTGGATGAAGAACACGCCCACTTTTTAAAAAAAATTTTTTTTAAATTCAAATTTTAACAAAAAATTTAATATCTTTACTGTATATAAGTAAATTAAGTCAAAATTCAACTCCTGTAATGATATGATGCAACAAAATACAAAAATAAAAGAAAATTTCAAAATGGGCGTGGCTCCGCCCATTTTCATTTAGTTTGTCTAGAATACTTTTAATGCCATAAGTCGAACAAAAATTTACAAATCCTTCTCAAATTTGGTACGGACATAGACTCTATGACGGTAACTGTTGACTGTGAAAATGGACGAAATCGGTGAAAGCCACGCCCAGTTTTTATACACAGTCCACCGTCTGTCCTTCCGCTCGGCCGTGAACACAATAACTTGAGCAAAAACCGATATATCTTTACTAAACTTAGCCCACCTACTTATCTGAACTCACTTTATCATGGTATAAAAAATGGCCGAAATCCGACCATAACCACGCCCACTTTATCGATATCGAAAATTACGAAAAATGAAAAAATGCCATAATTCTATACCAAATACGAAAAAAGGGATGAAACATGGTAACTGGATTGGTTTGTTGACGCAAAATATAACTTTGGAAAAAACTTTGTAAAATGGGTGTGACACCTACCATATTAAGTAGAAGAAAATGAAAAAGTTCTACAAGGCGAAATCAACAGCCCTTGGAATCTTGGCAGGAATACTGTTAGTGGTATTGCATATATAAATAAATTAGCAGTACCCGACAGATGATTTTCTGGATCACCTGGTCCACATTTTGGTCGATATCGCGAGAACACCTTCACATATACATCTAAGGGCCACTCGCTTTTAAAAGCCTCATTAATACCTTTAATTTGATATCCATATCGTACAAACACATTCTAGAGTCACCCCTGGCCCACCCTAATGGCGATATCTCGAAAAGGCGTCCACCTATAGACCTAATGCCCACTCCCTCTTAAAATGCTCAGTAACACCTTTCGTTTGATACCCATATCGTACAAACACATTCTAGCGTCACCCTGGCCCACCCTAATGGCGATATCTCGAAAAGGCCTATAGAACTAAGGATTACTCCCTTACTCACCCATATCGTAAAAACATTCTAGAGTCACCCTTGGTCCACCTTTATGGCGATATTTCGAAAAGGCGTCCACCTATAGAACTAAGGATTACTCCCTTTTAAAATACTCATTACCACCTTTGTTTTGATACCCATATCGTACAAACACATTCTTGAGTCACCCCTGGCCCACCCTAATGGCGATATCTCGAAAAGGCGTCCACCTCTAGACCTAATGCCCACTCCCTCTTAAAATGCTCAGTAACACCTTTCGTTTGATACCATTATCGTACAAACACATTCTAGCGTCACCCTGGCCCACCCTAATGGCGATATCTCGAAAAGGCCTATAGAACTAAGGATTACTCCCTTTTAAAATACTCATTACCACCTTTCATTTGTTACCCATATCGTACAAACACATTCTAGAGTCACCCCTGGCCCACCCTAATGGCGATATCTCGAAAAGGCGTCCACCTATAGACCTAATTCCCACTCCCTCTTAAAATGCTCAGTAACACCTTTCGTTTGATACCCATATCGTACAAACACATTCTAGAGTCACCCTTGGTCCACATTTATGGCGATATTTCGAAAAGGCGTCCACCTATAGAACTAAGGATTACTCCCTTTTAAAATACTCATTACCACCTTTGTTTTGATACCCATATCGTACAAACACATTCTAGAGTCACCCCTGGCCCACCCTAATGGCGATATCTCGAAAAGGCGTCCACCTATAGACCTAATGCCCACTCCCTCTTAAAATGCTCAGTAACACCTTTCGTTTGATACCCATATCGTACAAACACATTCTAGAGTCACCCTTGGTCCACCTTTATGGCGATATCTCGAAAAGGCCTATAGAACTAAGGATTACTCCCTTTTAAAATACTCATTACCACCTTTCATTTGATACCCATATCGTACAAACACATTCTAGAGTCACCCCTGGCCCACCCTAATGACGATATCTCGAAAAGGCGTCCACCTATAGACCTAATGCCCACTCCCTCTTAAAATGCGCAGTAACACCTTTCGTTTGATACCCATATCGTACAAACACATTCTAGAGTCACCCCTGGCCCACCCTAATGACGATATCTCGAAAAGGCGTCCACTTATAGACCTAATGCCCACTCCCTCTTAAAATGCTCAATAACACCTTTCGTTTGATACCCATATCGAACAAACATTCTAGAGTCACCCCTGGCCCACCCTAATGGCAATATCTCGAAAAGGCGTCCACCTATAGACCTAATGCCCACTCCCTCTTAAAATGCTCAGTAACACCTTTCATTTGATTCCCATATCGTACAAACACATTCTAGAGACACCCCTGGTCCACCTTTATGGCGATATCTCGAAACGGCGTCCACCTATGGAACTAAGGATCACTCCTTTTCAAAATACTCATTAACAGCTTTCATTTGATACCCATATCGTACAAACATATTCTAGAGTCACCCCTGGTCCACCTTTATGACGATTTCTCGAAAAGGCGTTCACCTATAGAACTAAAGCCCATTCCCTTTTAAAATACTCATTACCACCTTTCATTTGATACCCATATCGTACAAACACATTCTAGAGTCACCCCTGGTCCACCTTAATGGCGATATCTCGAAAAGGCGTCCACCGATAGACCTAAGGCCCACTCCCTCTTAAAATGCTCAGTAACACCTTTCATTTGATACCCATATCGTACAAACAAATTCTAGAGTCAGCCCTGGTCCACCTTTATGGCGATATCCCTAAATGGCGTCCGTCCATAGAACTATGGCCTACTCTCTCTTAAAATACTCTTTAATACCTTCCATTTGATACACATGTCATATAACCACATTCCAGGGTTACCCTAGGTTCATTTTCCTACATGGTGATTTTCCTTATTTTGTCTCCATAGCTCTCAACTGAGTATGTAATGTTCGGTTACACCCGAACTTAGCCTTCCTTACTTGTTAATTATCAAGTTTTTTGCCATTTCGTGTGCTTTTTGCATTCTGAATTTAATCTCTTTAGCAAAGTTTTCTTCGTTGTAAAGTGGGTCAATTTTTTTCCTTTCGCAATTCATGAGGCAAAGTTTCCTTTTTACCAAATACTAATTCGAAGGGAAAATATTTATTGTCGAAAACTGTGCTGGTTGTTATATTGTGTAGGAAAGTAATGTATTTTAAATAAATATCCCAATCAGAAAAAGTGTTGTTTAAATATGCACGTAAGTATTCATTAAAAACTCTATGATTACGGTCAATTGTACCAACAGTTTCATGATGGTATGCAGTTGAAAAATTATGTTTAATATTTAAAAGTTAAGTTGAAGAATTAACTAAACTTTTAAATTCATTTATAAATTCCGTACCTAAATCTGATTTTATGGCATTCGTTGTGCCGTATGTTAAAATAAAGCCTTCAAAAATTGCAGATGCTCTTGCTGATTTATCTGGTACAACTATTGTTACCAAATATTTAGTCATGTCACAAATCATGGTAAGTGCGAACTTGTTACCATATTTGGACTTAGGTAGAGGTCCTATTTTATCAATTACTAATATGTACATCAAAATGTTTACAGGGTGTTGGAGTTATAACAAGGTTTTCTTTAGTTTTTGATGTAACCTTGTTCGAAAGACATTTGTTACAACTCTTAACATATTTTGCTATATCGTGAGTCATGTTTTCCCAATAGAATATTGTTCTTAGTTTCGCGTAAAGTTTTTTCATACCACAATGTCCTCCAGAAATTGGGTCGTCGCACAGTGCCGCGACTCCATACAAAAGATGGACAAAAATAGAAGGAGTGGTCCTAATTGGCTGAAACTTCACACCTTAAAGTATTATATCACGTTAATTTCAAAAATTAAATCGTTTTTTCTGTACCAGTTACTAATTTCGAGAAAACCGAGTTTTTCTCGCATTTTTGTATGAAAATAGTTATTGCGGACATGTGTTGATATAAGTAGAATGAGTTGTCAGAATGGGCCGAAACTTCACACCTCAAAGGCATATATCACGCCAATTTCAGACCAAAAATCTGTTATTCAATCCCGGTAACCAATTAATTTAAAACAAATTTTTTTTACAATTTGATAAAAAGGTCGAATAAGCCCTAATCATCGTAGACATATGTTTATAAAAAGCGAAGTACTCGCCAGAACTGATTGAAAAAAAAAACCGGGGTTTTGAACGTTATTATATAAAAGTGAAATGTGGCATATAATTGTTTGTAAATGTTCAGAAAAATATAATTTTTAGTTATAATTTGTCGCACCTTTACATTAGGGTAATTTAATACATTACGGTAATTTTAAAAATTAAGTCTGTAAAATAATTAAAGAGCAAGGGTAAAGGTTTGGTTTTTAATAAAACAATTTATTTGCAACGTGATGTGCGAATATTAAAACTTAGTAAGAGAATAAAGATGAAAGTAGATGAAATAGTTGAAACAAGTTGAAAACCAGTTGAAACCAAGTTGAAACCTTAAAAGTAAAAAAAATTACAGAATTTCATTAATGACAGACCAGGTTTATGCTGTTCGTGTCATATAATATAATCAAAAATATTAGTGACCAGCTTTTCGCTGTTCGCCTAATATATTATTAAATTCCTATCTAACAACAAATACTAGAGACCAGCTTTTCGGTGTTCGTCTAAGTAAATGCTTGCCTATCCTACAACAAATACTAGAGACCAGCTTTTCGCTGTTCGTCTAAGTAAATGCTTTACACACACATATAAATGAATATGCTGGTATATATGTAAGAGGCCAATTTTGCATTGTCCCTCTTCCACATTTTACCAGCATGCCTTATCTAATTATTTCTTACCTCTTGAGTGAACGTTCGCAATCTAAATGAACGAGCACTCAGAGGAACACGCTATTTATTGAAAATTTGACAAAGCTTTTAAAAATGTAGAAAATGTAAAAAATAGAACTTATGGATATGTTTATGTTAATCTAACAAAAGCTGTGGACAGTATACTTAGTTAACAGCAAGCTTTGGATATTATGTATAACAATGTTGCCACACTGGAATGATCTTAAACTTAATCCTAAGTAACACTATGCAAATATCTTAGTCACACATTATATAATATACACATGCTACAGTCTCCCCTTGACGGATGATGAGTGTTTTAACGATCAGTCGTCACACGTTTGTTTGGATTGTCGTGGTCTTCCTCTTCTGCGCATTGGGCGAACTGGAGCTGGAGGTTCTTCATCATTGCTACCTCTGTAGACTGTTAAAGCTGAGGCGTGATACGAACCTAACGGTATCTCCGGTTGTTCTTTGGAAGCGACTTCATACGTGGATGAGCCAATCTTACGAGTAACGATATATGGACCATCTCGCTTTGGCACAAATTTCGCTGTGACACCCTTAGACGCTTGGCTGAGTACATGTGTAGTTACCAGAACTTCGGAACCTACTCCAATATTATCTTGTGGTCTGCGATGTTTGTCGGCATATGCTTTGTTGCGGTCTTGTATCAATTGCTCAGTTTCCCTTGCGTTCTTGAACCCTTCTATCATGCTCTTTAAATATGGCGTAATTTGAGGAATGAAGTTATCACTTTCTATGATAGCTCTGACATCATTCTCTATATCGTCGAATGTTCGTAGCTCTCGTCCAAAAGTGAGGTATGCTGCTGAGTATCCAGTTGACTGACATTTAGCGGTATTCATGGCAAATCGTATAGCAGGTAAGCCAATATCCCAAAGATTGTGATGATTTTGGACGATCATTGCTAACTGAGCTTTCAGGTCTCTGTTTTTACGTTCTACTGGGTTGGCTTCGGGGTGGTACACGGGAGTAAATACTTGATTGATACCCATACAATAAGCAACCTGTTGCATAACTGATGAAACGAATTGAACACCATTATCAGATTGTAGGCGTCTCGGTAGGCCAAAACGAAAAAATATTTAATTTATAAGTGTTTTTGCGCACACTTCCGCAGTAGCTTCCTTTAAGGGAAATATTTCCACCCATCGACTAGCAACAACTTCTGCGATGAATATCCATTGATACCCGTCGTCGGTCTTGGGAAGGCGACCAAATAAATCTATTGCAACTACTTCGAACCGTTGCTTACTCGCGGTGGTTTGTAGTAAACCCATCGGCTTCATGTTGGAAGCTTTGTAGCGTTGACACTCTATACAAGTGCGTACTTGTTTTGTGATTTCAGTATGCATTCCTGGCCAAAAGTAACGGCTTGCAATAGGGTGCTCTTGTTCTTTCTCCCCCTGCAGTAAAACTGCTCCTAATGCATAAGCGCTTGCATCGGTTTTTTTCAGAAAGAGTGCATTATCCGCGGCTTGTTTTAAAATGGGTGGGCTGACCAGAAGCTGCTTTAGTTTGTTAAACGCTTCAATCTGCGGGTCGGTCCACTGCAAAACAGCATTTTTTTTGTGAGATCTGTGAGGGGTTTAGAAATTTTCGCATAATGTTCAATGAATCGACGATACCAAGAACACGTTTGGATAAAGGATACCAGCTCTTTTATATTACGAGGCGCTTTACGCTCTGCAATAGCCATTGTTTTTTCTGGATCAACCATTATACCATCAGCTGTGAGGTCGTGACCAAGATACTTTACACTGGCACAACAAAAACGACATTTAGCGTTGTTAACGCATAGTTTGAACTTTTCCAGCTTCTGCAATATTACGTGCAGATCTTTTAAATGGTCGTGAAATGTAGGCGAACAGATGATAATGTCATCGAGATACGCCAATATCTGTATATTTGGTATTGATGTTTTGAACCGATCAATCAGGCGTTGAAAGGTCGCAGGAGCATTACGAAGTCCGAACGGCATACGTTTGAACCTGTATGTCCCAAAAGGTGTAATAAAGCATGTCTTATCCCGATCTTTTTCTGCGACAGAAATTTTAAAATAAGCACTCCGCAAGTCCAAAGTTGTCATGTACTTGGTACTCTTTGCGGCGTGTTACAAATCATCCATACGAGGCAGAGGGTATCTGTCGGGCTTTGTTATGGAGTTTAGTTTGCGATAATCTACGCAAACACATATGCTTCCATCCTCTTTCGGTACCATAACAACCGGTGATGACCAAGCTGAATCACATTCTTCGATAATATCGTTTTCAATCATTTTGTGAATTTCGTTCTTCAACTCCTGAAATTTAGCGAAGGACAATCTATATGGTGGTAATGCGATGGGTTCGTGTTCAACCGTATCTATATAATGCTGAGCAAATGGAGTAGGCTCATGAGATGCACCGAAAACATTAGGATGCGCTTCTAAAGTGTCATTCAGCTAAACCATCACTATCTTTTAAAAATCGAAAGTATACGGAAAGTAGTTCTGTTGTCCTGGGTTCTCTGACGACTCCAGTGAACAACCCGCCACCGTAAGCTCTTTCGGTTGTTATAACGTTTGGTGGAAGAGAATCCCTAAATATATTCTGAATAGATTCCGGTGAATATGTATCTGGCACTTCCGGGCCGTAATATTCAAATTCGGACATATACACTTTTTATTGGTTTTCTTCTATCACCACGTCGTCTTGTTTACGTTTGCCAATAGGACCACTTACGTTCACTGTCTCTACACGATTTAACTCAAGCGGCAATGGATCTGCAAAATCGAAATGTTGTGTAGGATCGCTCTCAAAATGCCAGTATCGTTGGGCCATGTTCAAGAAAATCTCTGCTTGTTCCATAAAGTCTGCACCTAGTAGGGTTCTTTTTGCATTGGGTAATACTATAAATTAGATATCGAGGCATTTTCCACCAATCTTTATCTTACAAATGGTTGCTAAGCATTCTTCAAACGAGGATCTGCCGTCGGCGAGTGTAATCTCACACCTCACTTTCTTGAAAATATACTCTTGTAGTCCATAACCCGTTTAAGGTTAACACTAGCAACGCTTGTTCTTGCTTCCGAGTCAAAGTATGCTTGTCCTGGTACACCAAACATTTCTATATTGACAACTGGGATGTCTCGACCAATTGTGACATTTAAAGTATTGAAGCTTACCGAGTTCGGTTTCACTACGACCTCGGATTTAGTACAGATAGGGCAATTTGCACGAGTTACACCTGGCGCGTTGCATCCGTAGCACGCGTACTTGGGTTTTAACGATTGTGCTTGAGCTAGCTTTTCAGTGTGCGTTTCTTGTGCTTTTGCATTTTTCTTTTTGAGAAATTCTTCGATGCTATGCCCTTTTTTGCGACAAAATCCGCAACATACTGGACCACCGACTGGCTTTTCAGATTCCTCAGTGTTCGCAGAAGGGATTTTTCTTTCCTGTAGGCATAGTTCGACTTCACGAGCTTCTTTTAAAAGTTCGTTATAGTTATTAACTTTGTCACGTTTTACCTTATCACGAATTTGCATGTGCAGCAATCCGAACAATAGATCTAATTGGTCAGCTTCGGCTGGCTCCTTGGTCAATTGGGAAAATAGCGCACGTTTCTTATGGATGAAGGTATCAGTTGGTTCATTTTTCTGCTGTTTCAATTCGAAAATCTCTACATAAATACGCCATGATTGCTTTGGAGGGGAAAAGCCTTCACGCAGCATACGTATTACGTCAGAATACGATTGTGCTTCAGACTTTACCCCACGCCACCATTTTGCAGCGTCGCCCTCGAGGACCATTGGCATACCGTTTATTGCGTCTTAATCGCGTACTTTTTCGACTGTTTTAGAAGTCAGAATTGCCGCAATGAATTCCTCAACTTTTGCGGAGCTACGTTCACCCTTGTAGCGAGCAGTGCAGCGAGAAAACGAGCCAGGTCTTTCATTAACCTGAACTACAGATTGCAGAAATTTCGCAAATTGTTCTTCAGTGAGCGTAGGCATTTTAGTAGATGCGTTAGAAATAGTTTTTAAACGTTCGCTTCGGCGAATAGGGATTTTTGAATTCCTCAAGAGGTTTGCCACTATGTAGGGCGCCAATTGTAAAATAATTAAAGAGCAAGGGTAAGGGTTTGGTTTTTAATAAAACAATTTATTTGCAACGTGATGTGCGAATATTATAACTTAGTAAGAGAATAAAGATGAAAGTAGATGAAATAGTTGAAACCAAGTTGAAACCTTAAAAGTAAACAAAATTACAGAATTTCATTAATGACAGACCAGGTTTATGCTATTCGTGTCATATAATATAATCAAAAATATTAGTGACCAGCTTTTCGCCTAATATATTATTAAATTCCTATCTAACAACAAATACTAGAGACCAGCTTTTCGCTGTTCGTCTAAGTAAAGGCTTGCCTATCCTACAACAAATACTAGAGACCAGCTTTTCGCTGTTCGTCTAAGTAAATGCTTTACACACACATATAAATGTATATGCTGGTATATATGTAAGAGGCCAATTTTGCATTGTCCGTCTTCCACATTTTACCAACGTCCCATTTCTAATTATTTCTTACCTCTTGAAAGAACGTTCGCAATCCAAATGAACGAGCACTCAGAGGAACACGCTATTTATGGAAAATTTGACAAAGCTTTTAAAAATGTAGAAAATGTTAAAAATAGAACTTATGGATATGTTTATGTTAATCTAACAGAAAGCTTTGGATATTATGTATAACAATGTTGCCACACTGGAATGATCTTAAACTTAATCCTAACTAACACTATGCAAATATCTTAGTCGCACATTATATAATATACACATGCTACAAGTCGGTTTTTTTACATTTTACCCGTTCTGCAAAAAAAAAATATTTTTGATTTTGATATGGATTTAAAATAAAGCATAATCGCTGTTGACTATGTAAAAACAGAAATATTTTTTATAATCAATCAGTTTCAGAGTTTTCAGAAGATTCCATGTCGTTGTCTGCTTCATCACTTTCAACAATATATTTTTTAAAGCTGAGATCAGAACCTTTCGAATATTTAAATGCAACTAATGCATCTGATAATAATATCACACGGGTCATTAAATCCGTATTGCTTTGCACTCTTCCAGTTTTTCGTGTATAATTAAGCCGATATTTTCTTATGTTTTTGTGTGAACATTCTAAGGCTTCTTCTGATAAAGAACCTGATAAAAAACGTGGAAGTACAGATTTAGACAAATAAATCGGGAATTCGAGCGTAGGCGTAATACTAATATTTCAAATCTTGCTACACTTCCACATAACAATATTACATCAAAAAACTGAATGTTAAATCGGTTCTAAATTTGTTTTATCAAAATGTTAGAGGTTTAAACACTAAACTAACTGAATTGTATTTGAAATCGTTTAACTGTAATTACAACATTATCGCTTTAACTGAAACTTGGCTAAAACCTCATATATTTAACTCCGAGATTCTTTGCCATGATTACCAAATATACAGGAATGACCGCTTGAACAGAATTGGAGGTGGAGTTTTGCTTGCGGTACACTCTTCTGTACCTTCAGCTGAGGTTAATTTACCCATTATTAATTCTACAGAGTTCAAATGCATTAGAATCAATCTCGGAATGGGTTGTGTCTATATCGCCGTATGCTATATCCCACCATCTTCTGATCCTTCGGTGTATATGGATCATATTTCCCTGCTCAAAATTGTTAATTCATTGTTGAAGCCCATTAATTCGATGATAGTCCTGGGTGACTTTAATCTCCCGCATGTATTATGGACCATATCTGACCAGGATATTGTACCTATTTCTTCAAACCTGTCCAACAACGAATTTTTAGCCGAAATAACTGAACTTTGCCTTAAACAGATAAATATAATTCCTAACATGTTCGGGAGGACCCTTGGTTTGGTATTTGTTGACGATACATCAAAATGTACTCTAAGCCGGGGTGAACCTCTTACTGTACATGAAGACCCTTACCATCCTTCCCTGGAAATAGCATACGAATTCGAAAGAAATTCTTAGATATTGACAAAAATGTTTCTGACTTTTATACCACCATTTACGGTATTTTGGAAAAACACGTACCTAAGCGAAAACGTGTGTCTACCGAATCAGTCCAAATATGGTTCACTAAAGAGCTGAAGTCCTTAAAAAACAAAAAAATCGCGCCTCTTCAAATTATACAAAAGGTCGGGCTCTCACTCCGATTACTTGCATTACTCTATTTTGCGTCATAAATATTTTGAATTAAACAAGAAGTGTTATAATACGTACATCTGTAAGATGAAAAGGAAAATAACTTGCAGTCCGAAAGCTTTCTTTGACTTCGTGAACTCTAAACGTAGGGTTAAAGGGTTTCCCTCTGCTTTAAGATACCAAGGTGATTTGTCTAGCGACGATCAAGATATGGCTAACTTCTTTGCACAATTTTTCAAGTCCAACTATTCCACTGAATTTAATACTTTTTCAAATGAATATCCATTTCAGCTTAACTCACTTAACACAATTAATATTCCAGAAATATATCCGGATGAAGTTTTTTCATATTTAACGTCTTTGAAAGAATCTTACAAGTACGGTCCTGATTTAATTCCCACTTGTTTTCTTAAAAAATGCGCTGAACACATTTATCAGCCTCTAACTGATTTATTCAATATGTTCCTAAAAAGTGGAGTCTTTCCTTCTGCTTGGAAGGAATCTTTTCTCATACCCCTACCACAGGTCGGGAGTAGAGAACTATCGAGGAATAGCAAAGTTGTCGGCCATCCCAAAGTTGTTTGAAGCTATCGTTACCAATTAGCTAACATTTTCCAATTCTACTTTGATTGCAGAACCGCAACACGGATTCTGTAAAGGCAAATCTACCATTACTAATCTACTTGAATTCACAACTCATGTTTCTAAGGGATTTAGAGAAAATCTTCACACAGATGTTATTTATACTGATTTCAGTAAAGCATTTGACAAAGTATCCCACTCCATACTTATCTACAAGCTGGATCGGCTTGGCTTCCAACCTGGTCTCACCCAGTGGATCTCGTCGTATCTCTGCGGTCGAACGCAAAAAGTTATTTTTAAAAATACTCTTTCAAATGTCATCGATGTTCCCTCTGGCGTCCCACAAGGCAGCCACCTTGGTCCAATTCTGTTCTTGCTATTTATTAATGATATCTGTACCAATATAAAATATTCCAAAATCTTAATGTATGCTGATGATGTAAAACTTTTTAGGTCTTATGCGTCTATCGAAGAACGTTCCTTGCTCCAAGCGGATCTAAACTGCCTAGTTACTTGGTGCATCGTAAATTCAATGCCGCTGAACCTCAATAAATGCAAATTCATGTGCCTATCTCGAAGATCTTTGCCAGCAGCCTCTTACGTAATTAATAATTTTTGTCTGCTATCAGTAAACTATTTTGAGGACTTGGGAGTCACGATAGATGCTAAACTTAGTTTCAACCTTCATATTAATGCTACTGTCAATAAGGCTAGGGGTGCTTTTTCATTCGTGAAAGGGTGGTCCAAAGAATTTAGTGACCCTTATGTAACTAAATCTCTTTTCGTCACTTTAGTTAGACCGATACTAGAATACGCATCAATAGTCTGGAATCCACAATATCGAGTTCATGCAGATAGACTTGAATCAATACAAAAGCAATTTCTACTTTTCTCTTTAAGGAATTTTCAGTGGGACTCTGCGTATAATCTTCCACCTTATACTAGTCGGTTTAAGCTTATCAATCTTCCAACTCTTGCAAAGCGTAGAGAAATACTAGGCGTTATATTTATGACTAAACTCCTGAATGGACTGATTTCTAGTCCAATTCTTTTGAACGAAATAAATTTTAACGTCCCATCACGGGTGTCAAGACATTACAAACCTCTTCTTTTGAGGCAGTGTAGAACTAATTTCGAATCAAATGAACCTTTTCGGTGTTTGTGTCATGATTTTAACACACATTCTAATTCATTTGATATAACGGATTCACTTTTTACCATAAAGAAAACTGTCTTATCCTATCTTAACTCTTAACAAAAAAAAAACCAAAAAAAAAACAAATCAAATAAATTAAAAATGTTCACTTATTTAACAATGTAGTATGTATAGGTATAATTTCTAACTGTTATGTATAGTACTCAGCTGATGACTTTTATTCTGTAGCTGAGCAGTTTTAGATCTCGACGCTTAACAAACCTCCGCCTATCTACGACTCGGCAATAACAAATCCGTTCGTCATGCGGATGCGCCCCTCGCGCCGGTCGGGCAGGCTTTGGAGGGTATTAATCCATTGGGTATTATTATTATAGCTTAAAAATCATTACCTATTGGTAAATCAAAGAATTTAATTACATCACATCCATGTACTAAAACTTTATGCTCTTGTTTCGGTCAACAAACCACTAAACTCTTGGGTTTTTAATTCTTTTCCCCTGGAGAGGACTCTAAGCACCGGAGAAAAATTATGGATTAGAGACTTATCCAGACGAGTAATTTCTGCGGTAACGTCAATATTTTCAAAAAAACCTCGAGCTGTATTTCCATCATTAGTTGTGCCAAACCCTTGCTTGACTTGGTCAATTATCAAACCTGTTTTATCTTTGAATTCTTTTTGTATACGGGTTTTAGTTTCAATAAATTTAGCCTTATTTTCTATTCTGACTTGCCATTTCTTAAAAAGCAGACGGTAGGCTATGTGCAGTAAACATTCAAAGAATCGAATCCAGCAATGGAGGGTTGATATCCGAAATTTATAATGATCTGGATTTGGTATTTTGTTTTGTTCAATATTGTTCATTTCCGATGGGCTTGCATGACATATAAAACATCTGCTCGAAGAA
This sequence comes from Eurosta solidaginis, assembly GCF_040869045.1. Lineage (NCBI taxonomy): Eukaryota > Metazoa > Arthropoda > Insecta > Diptera > Tephritidae > Eurosta > Eurosta solidaginis. Next base: position 32,933,523 of record NC_090324.1, on the reverse strand, counting down.
TTGGTGCTTGTTAAAACATTAGCTACTGCACCGTTAATCATAGTGCAGTGCATGACGTAGGAAATTTCAGCTATTCCCCTCTTATTTTTGAAAATATCGCATTCCAAATCATCAATCATCTGAACCATTTTATTATAATCAGAATGAATTACCTCTTTTCCTTCTTTCGTATAAATAAATTTCACTGGTCTACACAATAGAGTAGAAGAAGGAGTTCGGTTGATCCATATTTCATTACTTGATGAGGAATCGATGAGCCTTAAATTGTAAAAAAAATTAAAACATTTACAATATATACATTGGAAACTAATTGATTTTATACGAACTTTATTGGTAACAAAGCAATTATGAAAATAAATTCATCTGAGAGGTCTTCCACCGAGAATTTTTGCTTATATCGACAGTGCCCAGAACTACCATCCATTTCCCATTTACATATAAGTGAAAGTTTGTCCCCTGGGTGTTTGTCTGAACAAACTTCTAAGATGTGTTTGGATGTAATTTGCAGAAGAGCCTTTAAATTCACTTCTGCTGAAGTTTCCGTCACTTCTATATATTGTACTAAATTTTGTTTAAATTTGTTTAACTCATACGTGCTTGGGAAACAATCCGTATGCATATTATTAACAAATTTGCTTAGCTTTGTATATTTTTTTCTGATAAATCTAAATCTAAACATAAGGCCAGCGCTTCAAAGGGCTCAAAACACTTATTTGTAATGTTATCAGTCTCTTTTTCACTTTTCGTTACTTTCCGCGCAGTATAAGTAATTTCTTCCTTACTATGTTCTTCAAGAATTTTACTTATCTTTCGCGATTTTGACTTTTCTGAAGCTACTGAAAACTCTACTTGCGGTCTGCCTCTTTTTCCCGTACTGGTGCTTGGTATCTGAAATTTATATTCAATTGCAAACTTTCACACTACAAAGCATACATTAAATACATTATCGGGATCTTCAGTTTCAAAGACTGCCCATTGAAGCCAAGAAGAGTTCCATTTAATAAATCGCTATTTTTATAGGCAGATTCTTTCCACATGTTGTTCATGTCATAATTAAATCTATAAACAATTTTCCTCACATTATTTCTATCAAATTCAACATTAGTTAACTTTTCACAAACAAAAGAAAAAATGACTGATATTCTTTCTTTAAGGGGTGTTTCTAACGATAAATCTACCAAATCACTATTTCTGATTTTAATTGATATTTTTATTTATTTATTATAAAAGTTTTATGTTTTGGCTTTCGACACTTTATTTCGAAGTGAGATAAACAAGTGTTGATTTACCTGATGCGGTCACTTGTTTTCACACGTACATATGTGCATTAAGGTGGTTCAAGTTTATATTAAAAAAATTTTGGCCTTTTCAGTATATTGTTACTCATAATTTACTTTCAATTTTAAATTTAAGAAAAATCGGTTAAGATATAAAGGGTGCTCATTGCTGTTTTATATTTTTTTAATCCTGATTTTTTTTTGTTAAATGGGTAGAAAAAATATGTCAAATACAAGTTATACATGAAATTTTAAACTAGTGTTGAGCACCATCTTCCACTAATAGTAAAACTATTAAATTTTTCACATATAAAGTGATTAGTTAGGTTAACAATAATATAAAAGAGATCAATCAAAAAAAACAAAAAAACAATTGGACCACCCTAATGTGCATTTTCGCAAAGCCCTTTTTGTTTGTGCTTAAGCTAAATATGCAAATGAAGATGAATATATCACATATTTATATTTTCTTTTTGTTCGTCTTTCGTCTAATGCTAAAGCAGTACCAAAAAAGGCATTTAGTCACTTTTTCAAAATTGAAGATTTTCGCGAGGCGGAAGAAGGCGGAAGAGATTTCGATTGTTTCTGTTAGTAGAAGGTCCAAACTACCATAAACAAAAAAAAAATTTCACCGACTGGGGTTTTCTTTGTCTCCAAAGTTTAGCAATTTTCGGATTTTGGTATGTTTAATCATATATTTATTTATGAATAAAAAAAAAATATTTGTATAAATGTTTTTTTTTTATGAACCATACATTTTTTGGTTTGTCGCATATATCTTCATCAAAGTGCAAAAGGTGACTTTGCTAGGAATAAAAATGTATTTTAAAAAATTTTTAACTGCGACCACTTTTATGTGCGAAACCCTAAAATGAAATAGTATGTAGAAAATAGGTGTATTTTGAGGGGGTGTGTGAGGCAGAAAGTTGTTTTTATCACAAAACAACTTATGAACTTCTCTTAGTAGTTGGAGTTTTAGCTGTAACTTGACATCAAAACATCTAAGTTTCAAGACAGTCGATTTTTGTATTTTTATCCACCTTCGTGGCACTGTGCGTCGTGGTAAATAGTCATTAACTTAAGTTTTTTGTCATTGTCTGTTACAGTCTCTACGGGATCTGTTAGAATAAGTTATAGAGATTTTAAAATTTTATTTCCGCTGTCTTTATATTTGTAATTGAAAAATGATTGAAAAAATATCATCTTTAGGCCATTCTATTTACTTAGTTTTGCGTTTGCTGGCTTCTGATTCAAGCCTCGAAAGTAATTTCTCTAAAGTAATTAATTTGTTAGCAACCTCAAAACTAAGTAACTCGAGTTTCTTTTGTTTAATATGCGCAAAAAATCTCAAATTTGTTGTTTTTATATCTTTATCGTAAGTAATTTCAGATCTTATACGCGGAATCTTTTTTGAAAAATTGAATGAAAATTTGTCGTAAACTTTTAAATTATGTTCTTCTTCTGTATATATGTCATTTTCCTAAGTAAATTTTTGTCGTTTGGTCATTGCCCTTGTCTCTACTACCAAGATTTGTTTGTTAGTTTCTCTAATTTCGTCGATTGTAATGCGTGATAATGCATCAGCGCCAACGTTTGATTTACCCTTTATATAAACTATAGTAAAGTTATATTCCACTAATTCTAGCCTAATTCTCGAAAGTTTTGAAGGGGGGTCTTTCATGTTGAATAGGTATACTAGTGGCCTATGGTCTGATTTTAAAATGAAATGGGTGCCATAAACGTATGTCAAAATTGATTGATTGCAAAGCAAATAGCTAGAAGTTCTAATTCTATAATTAGGTTTTTCTGTTCGGCTTTATTAAATGCTTTAGAAGCGAAACAAATTGGTAAATTCTGCCTTGCTGTTCTTCACTCAAAATAGCACCACATCCAGGTGTTTAGGCACCGACGGTAATAATGAATTGTTTTGTTAAATCTGGATATTGTAATAATTTTGGTGAAAGTAATGCTGCTTTCAAAGATAAAATGCTCTTTCGCCCTCAACATCCCACCCGAATTCAACACTTTTTCTGCTTAATCGATTTAGAGGCGCTGCCAGAGACGCAAAGTTTGGTATAAACCGTCTGTAATAGTTTGCAAAGGCGACGAATCGTCGTACCGCGTCTTTATCAGTCGGTTTTGTATACTTTTTAATTGCGTTTATTTTGGAGTCGTCTGGCAACAAACCTTTGGTTGAACATTTGTGACCTAAAAATTTAACTTCTGGTCGTAAAAAGTTGCATTTATTTGGGTTAAGTTTGAGATTGAAAGACCTACAAGTATTGACAACTTTTGAAAGATTTTTAATATGGTGTGCTTCACTACACCCGATGACGATAATATCGCCGACGTACAAAAATGCGACGTTAGGTGGTATACCCGAAAAAGCTATTGTCGTCATTCGTGAGAATGAATTTGGTGCTACATTTAAACCGAATGGAAGCACTTTCCATCTAAATGCACCTCGGTCAGTGCTGAAAGAAGTAATGTCTCGTGGCCAGAATTCAAGGGGATTTGATGAAATCCCGAAAAAAGGTTTAATGTCGAAAAATATTTTGCCCTCCCAATATTGTCTAAAATACCGTCAACTCTTGCTAGAGGAAAATTATCAGCAATGAAAATCTACGCACATACCAAAAGCCTTTTGGCCATTACTATCTTTCTTTGGAACCAAAATCAAAGGACTATTGTAATAAGAGTAACTAGGTTCAATCAAATCGTTGTCTAAAATTTATTTACTTGGCGATTTATTTCTTCGTTTTGACAGTATGGCAATCGATAGTTTTTGACATATACCGGGTCATTGTCTGCAAATCTTAATTTTTGCTCATAAAAGTTGTGTAAAGTGATTTTGTCCGTGTCAAGAGCGAAAATGTCGGCATAATCTATGCAAAGGTCTACTAATTTATTTTGAGTGTGTTTTAGTTTTGTTGATAGAATAAACATTGTAGTTTGAAAGTTTTTCTGTTCGAATACTGTTTCTTTTTACATACTTTACATCACCCGTGGTGTTTATGACTTAAATTATTGGGTTACTGGAATTAACAATGCCCGTAGCTGTGAAAACATCCTTCCCAATTTCCTGCGAGTCCACGAAAAGTGGCTCGGTTGAATCTCCTAAATCAAAAAGTTTGAAAATTTCACATCTGGGAGGAATGATAAAACTGGCGCTTTCTGTTCCTTGCAGGATTGGTACCGCGAATTTTTCATTACCTACCCAAAAAGAATACTATTGCTTTCATAATTAATAATGCATTTGTTAATTTTCAGAAAATCTTTACCCAATATGCCATCGGATAGAATGTTAAAGTCTTCATTTATTACATGTAGAGTATGTCGAAGAGAAAAGTTTGAAAAATTAAAATTTACAGTAATTTTACCTAAAGTAGAAACTGAATTGGGAGTGACACCGGTAATGTTCATAATGTCGTTTGTATTTAAGGAAATATTTCTATCTATACATGATATTTTTACTAAATAAATGTCTGCTTGAGGATCTACTAAGAAAGAACAAAATTTTTGTAGTAAAGTAACTCTATGAAATCTGAATAATTTAAATTTAAACAATAGATGCCTATTCGTGAGGGAAAATCGCTTACTCGCTTAGCTCGTCCTCCCCCAGTGTTCGCTCTTGAGGGGCACTCCCGTTTAAAGCGCGGACGTTTGCATTTCTACCTCTACCGTTTGACGATCTCGAGTTGTATGGCTTGATCCTATTACGTACAGCTATTCTAATTTCATTTCCCTCTTTATTTTGACTTTACAAATGCTACTAATGTACTGGTTAAGTTTGGTTCTGCTAAATCTTTAACAAAACTAATTTTATCAAGGAACGACTCGAGAGCTAACGGATCTATACTATAATTTTCCATAATTATCGATGCACAAAGGCTTATGAAAGATTTTTTTTCTTCTACTGTTGCCATTTCAGCGAAAACTTCATTAAAATCTGAGTTATATGATGAACTAGTAGTTTCTGTAAGTGAATGTTTGATATTATGTAACGAAGAGCTTTTTCAAATGTGAAAATCTACCGAAAGTTGGTTTTAGCGTCTGAGTACTTTTCTTCAACTTCTATTTGCACTAGATCACTATACACAATGAGGCTTAATGGATCTAATGGAATTTCTATTTCACAATTTAACTTATCAAAACACTTCACTAGTAACTCAATACAGCGCTCAAGTTTAACTTGAATATCTTTAAGGTTGTTAGTTTCACTTTTCTTTGCGATTATAATAATATTATTATAAGTAGTTATGGCACCCAGATAATTTGCGGTAATAAATCAATACCCCCACCATAGAACAGTACTCGTAGCGTTAGACCTATCAAAAGCTTTCGATACGGTCAACCATGGGTCGTTACTGCAGGACCTGGAAGGGTCTACCCTTCCCCCATGTCTTAAAAGGTGGACCGCAAATTATCTGGGTGGTCGGCAGGCATCGGTGCAATTTAGAAACGAAACATCAAAACCAAGGAGAATTAAACAAGGGGTGCCACAGGGTGGTGTCCTATTCCCACTTTTGTTTAATTTCTACATATCTAAGCTACCTTCACCACCGGAAGGAGTCACAATCGTTTCCTACGCCGATGACTGCACAATAATGGCCACAGGCCCAGGCCCAAAGATCGATGAGCTATGCAATAAAATAAACGGCTATATCCCTGATCTCTCCAGTTTTTTCGCCTCGCGAAACCTGGCATTGTCACCGACTAAATCTTCCGCGACCTTATTTACAACATGGACGCCCCAAATGTCGACCATATTGAACATCCACGTCGATGGCACTACGCTACCGACTGTCCTACACCCAAAAATCTTGGGTGTGACGTTTGATCAGGATCTACATTTTGGTGAGCACGCAGCCGCAATTGTTCCGAGAATTCAGAGCCGTAACAAAATCCCTTGCTGGCAGTACTTGGGGAAAAGATAAAGAAACGCTCATGACTACATACAAAGCAATTAGCCAGCCGATTACGTGCTACGCGTCACCCATATGGTCGCCAAGCCTAAAAATCACCCACTAGAAGAAACTACAGGGCTGCCAAAATACTGCTCTCAGAATCGCCACGGGCTGTCTTCTTATGCCCCCAGAACACCATCTGCATAATGAGGCGAGAATACTCCCCATCAGGGAGAGAAATGAGATGCTGACGAAACAGTTTCTGTTGAATACCCAGAAACCTGGGCATCCCAACAGACATCTGATTGATGAACCAGCACCGCCTAGGGGCTTAAGGAGTCATCTCCGTAAGCATTTTGAGGAAATACGGCACCTGAGAACCCAGCCGTATGAAGTGAAAAAACACAAGCAGGTCCTTGGTGAACTCCATAAACAGGCGTCGGACCTTTATGCCGGGAATTTCCCGATGAATCCAGTGCTTAACGAAAATTATCCAAAACTTGCGGAAGAGGAACGCATACTCCCCAGGGAAACGCGTGTCACTCTTGCTCAACTTCGTTCTGGATACTGTAACAGGTTAAACTCTTACCTATCCAGAATCAACCCCGACAATCAAAATGTATGCCCCGCTTGCAACGTGTCCCCACATGACACCAACCATCTCTTCAATTGTAATGTGGTCCACCCCTGTTGAAACGGCAAGTTTCCTTGGACTCCCGTTAGAGGATATTGATGACAATTTGTGATCGGTCGCGGCTATTAGGTGGGGCGAGCATTGCTACAACAACAACAACAACAGAGACTCTTTATACTCGTTAAGTTTTACCACGTTAGTTCATAATTGACGATTTTGTATAACGCGCTTTATAATTTTAATAAAAGCCTCTGGATTTTCTTTAAATTTTTGCACGCAATCTGTCATAACACAACAACCTTAAGGAAACACAAGCAACTGGCTTATCTAGTTCACCATACAAGATTGAAAATTTAAATTTTGCTGGGAAGTAGAAGTATTGCATAATTACCTTCGAAGTAAAATGAAAATTTGAAAAATAGAAATTCAGAAATGTGAAATTTTAAATAGAAGATTTCTGAAATGAATTGAAAATTTGAAAAATGGAAGCTTGAAAATATGAAAATTTTTAAAATAGAAATTTGAAAATATGAAAAACTTAAAGAAATTGAAAATTTGTACAATGAATTGAAATTAAAAAAAAACTAAAATCTGGGGATATTAAAATTTGTAAAATAGTTCAAAAATTTTAAAATTTGTTGAAAATTGAGGTATTATTAGTGGTTAAATTTAGTCGGACGCACCGTTTTAGTCAAAGAATCCTAGTGTTTTATATAAACGGCCGCACCTTTGAAATCAAAAGAATCCAAAATATTTTATATAAACGGACGCACCGTTGTAATCAAAAATGCAAAATGTTTTATATAAACGGACACACCGTTGTAATCAAAAATGCAAAATGTTTTATATAAACGGACGCCTTTGAAGTAAAATGAATATTTGGAAAATAGAAATTCGAAACGTGAAATTTTAAATAGAAGATTTCTGAAATGAATTGAAAGTTTGAAAAATGGAAGCTTGAAAATATGAGAATTTGTAAAATGAAATGAAAATTTTTAAAATAGAAATTTGAAAATATGAAAAACTTAAAGAAATTGAAAATTTGTACAACGAATTGAAATTAAAAAAAAAACTAAAATCTGGGGATATTGAAATTTGTAAAATAGTTCGAAAGTTTCAAAATTGTTGAAAACTGCGGTATTATTAGTGGTTAAATTTAGTCGGACGCACCGTTTTAGTCAAAGAATCCAAGTGTTTTATATAAACGGACGCACCGTTGTAATCAAAAAAATCCAAATATATATTATATGAAATGCGAACGCACCGCATTTAATAACAATTTTAATGTTTTGTGTGCATACATATATGTGTTTAAAAAAAACCGTAGGAAAAAAATTTTAGAATACATACATATATATATTATACTTATTTGCTGCTGCTACTGATTTTCGCTTGTACTGCTGCTGCTGCACTGCCAGTCTTAAGTCGCTGCTGGTGTTGTTGCAGTATACATATTTATATGGCGTGGTTTTCGTGCCGTTATATGAGTAGGTGGAGGAATGCTGTTATTATATCTGATGAATGGTGGTACAGTTTGCCCTTATTTAGGCGAATTAGTTTTTCGAATTTTAAATATCTTAGTTTTGAAAATTTTTTCTTATTATTTCCGCTTTTCATAGTTTTGTATTATCTCTGCTTTTTTATACTCATTTGTAGTCGCAGATTTAGTTTAAAACTTTTATTTTTATTTCTGCTTCTTTTTATAAAGTTTGTAGTTGTAAATTAGTTAAATTAATTATGACTTTATAGCCTTTAGTTGGTGGAGGCTGAGCTCAGGGCTCCGCCGGGGTCACAAGGTGGCGGATCGTGAACGGCCTCTAGTAGGTTAGCTGCGAATAACCAATAAACAGTCCCCGACCAAGGGCGACCATAGAGGAGGGCGTGGCGCAAATGGCCACTCATACCCAATGAATCTTGGTGGCAGGGCGAGTAGGTGCCGCCATAAAACTTCAATAAGCATCCTAGGATCGAGCTCAGTAAGATCCTGACGGCGACAACTGGAAAATGTTAAGGAAAAGATTGCTATGGGCTGGCGTGGACGGTATTCTACCATCTTAGTAGCCGAGGGTGATACCTCGTCGAAACGGCTGGTGAGCTAATATCGTCTTCGTCCTTCGGCCTTTAGTTAGAAATTTGTATTACCTCTGTTTTTAGTTAAAAAATTTGCATATATTTTGTTAGAAATGTGTATTACTTCTGTTTTTTATTAAAAATTTGAAAATGTTTGGTTAGAAAATTTGTATTACTTCTTTTTATTCTCAGTTGAGCAGAGCTCACAGAGTATATTAACATTGATTGGATAACGGTTGGTTGTACAGGTATAAAGGAATCGAGATAGATATAGACTTCCATATATCAAAATCATCAGTATCGAAAAAAATTTGATTGAGCCATGTCCGTCCGTCCGTCCGTCCGTTAATATGATAACTTGAATAAATTTTGAGGTATCTTGAAGAAATATGGTATGTATGTTCCTGGGCACTCATCTCAGATCGCTATTTAAAATGAACGATATTGGACTATAACTACGCTCACTTTTTCGATATCGAAAATTTCGAAAAATCGAAAAAGTGCGATAATTCATTACCAAAGACGGATAAAGCGATGAAACTTGGTAGGTGGGTTGAACTTATGACGCAGAATCGAAAATAAGTACACTTTTGGACAATGGGTGTGGCACCGCCCACTTTTAAAAGAAGGTAATTTAGAAGTTTTGCAAGCTGTAATTTGGCAGTCGTTGAAGATATCATGATTAAATTTGGCAGGAACGTTACTTGCATTACTATATGTATGCTTTATAAAAATTAGCAAAATCGGAGAACGACCACGCCCACTTTAAAAAAAAAATTTTTTAAAGTGAAATTTTTACAAAAAATTTAATATGTTTACAGTATATAAGTATATTATGTCAACATTCAACTCCAGTAATGATATGGTGCAAAAAAATACAAAAACAAAAGAAAATTTCAAAACGGTTGGGGCTCCACCCTTTTTCATTTGATTTGTCTAGGATACATTTAATGCCATAAGTCGAACAAATATTTACCAATCCTTGTGAAATTTGGTAGGCGCTTAGATTCTAGGACGAAAACTATTTTTTGTGAAAAAGGGCGAAATCGATTGAAGCCACGCCCATTTTTTATACACAGTAGATCGTCTGTCCTTCCGCTCGGCCGTTAACACGATAACTTGAGCAAAAATCGATATATCCTTACTAAACTCAGTTCACATAATTATCTGAACACACTTTGTATTGGTATAAAAAATGGCCGAAATCCGACTATGACCACGCCCACTTTTTCGATTTCGAAAATTACGAGAAATGAAAAAAAATGTTATAACTCTATACCAAATACGCGAAAAGGGATGAAACGTGGTAATTTCATTGGTTTATTGACGCAAAATATAACTTTAGAAAAAAACTTTGTAAAATGGGTGTGACACCTACCATATTAAGTACCTAGAATAAAATGAAAAAGTTCTGCAGGGCGAAATCGAAAGCCCTTGGAATCAAGGCAGGAATACTGTTCGTGGTATTAGATATAAAAATAAATTAGCGGTACCCGAAAAATGATGTTCTGGGTCACCCTGGTCCACATTTTGGTCGAAATCTCGAAAACGCCTTCACATATACAAGTACCTACCACCACTCCCTTTTAAAATCGTTATTAATAACTTTAATTTGACACCCATATTTTACAAACACATTATAGAGTCACCCCTGATCCACCTTTATGGCGATATATCGAAAAGGCGTCCACCTATAGAACTAAGGCCCACTCCCTTTTAAAATACTCATTATCACCTTTCGTTTGATACTCATAATGTACCAACGCATTCTAGAGTCAACCCTGGCCCACCTTTATAACTATATCCCGAAAAGGCGTCCACCTATAGAACTAAGGCCCACTCCCTTTTAAAATACTCATTAGCACCTTTCATTTGATACCCATATCGTACAAACAAATTCTAGAGTCACCCCTGGTCCACCTTTATATCAATATTTCGAAAAGGCGTCCACCCATAGAACTAAGGCCCACTCCCTTTTAAAATCCTCATTAACACCTTTCGTTTGATACCCATATTGTATAGACGCATTCTAGAGTCATCCCTGGTTCACCTCTATGGCGATATCTCGAAAAGGCGTCCACCTATAGAACTAAAGCCCACTCTCTTTTAAATACTCATTAACACCATTCATTTGATACCCATATCGTACAATCAAATTCTAGAGTCACCCCTGGTCCACCTTTATATCGATATTTCGAAAAGGCGTCCACCCATAGAACTAAGGCTCACTCCCATTTAAAATACTCATTAACACCTTTCGTTTGATACCCATATTGTATAAACGCATTTTAGAGTCATCCCTGGTCCACCTCTATGGCGATATCTCGAAAAGGCGTCCACCTATAGAACTAAGGCCCACTCCCTTTTAAAATACTCATTAACACCTTTCATTTGATACCCATATCGTACAATCAAATTCTAGAGTCACCCCTGGTCCACCTTTATATCGATATTTCGAAAAGGCGTCCACCCATAGAACTAAGGCCCACTCCCATTTAAAATACTCATTAACACCTTTCGTTTGATACCCATATCGTAAACAAATTCTAAAGTAACCCCTGGTCCACCTTTGTATCTCGAAAAGGCGTCCACCTATAGAACTAAGGCTCATTCTCTTTTAAAATACTCATTAACACCTTTCATTTGATACCCATATCGTACAAACAAATTCTAGAGTCACCCCTGGTCCACCTTTATGGCGATATCTCGAAAAACCGTCCACCTATAGAACTAAGACCCACTCCCTTTTAAAATACTCATTAACACCTTTCATTTGATACCCATATCGTACAAACAAATTCTAGTGTGACCCCTGGTCCACCTTTATGGCGATATCTCGAAAACGCGTCCACCTATAGAACTAAGGCTCATTCCCTTTTAAAATACTCATTAACACCTTTCATTTGATACCCATATCGTACAAAGAAATTCTAGAGTCACCCCTGGTCCACCTTTATGGCGATATCTCGAAAAACCGTCCACCTATAGAACTAAGACCCACTCCCTTTTAAAATACTCATTAACACCTTTCATTTGATACCCATATCGTACAAACAAATTCTAGTGTGACCCCTGGTCCACCTTTATGGCGATATCTCGAAAAGGCGTCCACCTATAGAACTAAGGCTCATTCCCTTTTAAAATACTCATTAACACCTTTCATTTGATACCCATATCGTACAAACAAATTCTAGAGTCACCCCTGGTCCACCTTTATGGCGATATCTTGCAAAGCCATCCGCCTATAGAACTAAGGCCCACTCCCTTTTAAAATACTCATTAACACCTTTCATTTGATACCCATATCGTACAAATAAATTCTAGAGTCACCCCTGGTCCACCTTTATGGCGATATCTCGAAAAGGCGTCCACCTATAGGACTAAGGCCCACGCCCTTTAAAATATTCATTAACACCTTTCATTTGATACCCATATCGTACAAACAACACATTCAAGGGTTACCCTAGGTTCATTTTCCTACATGGTGATTTTCCCTTATTTTGTCTCCATAGCTCTCAACTGAGTATGTAATGTTCGGTTACGCCCGAACTTAGCCTTCCTTACTTGTTTTGTTATAAATTTGAAAATATTTGGTTAGAAAATTTTTATTACTTCTGTTTTTGTTACAAATTTGAATATATTTGGTTAGAAAAATTGTATTACTTCTGTTTTTGTTATAAATTTGAATATATTTGGTTAGAAATTTTTATTTAAATTTAAAATTTGTTCCTTTTTCTCAGCACCACCACTTTTCACTCCACTGTACTCACCGCTGCTGAAAATTTAAGACTGTCCGAGGCTCCAGCCTCACGGTCGCCATGTTGCATATGTTGGGTTACCTTCTTCTATGCTAATTCGTGGGAAATCCATGTGGCGTTACCTTCTTCGCCACTGGTTCATCGTCTTGGAGGGCGCCTCCTCCATATAGTCGCCATGTTCGAATTATTTATTGTTTGCGTGGCGGTCTCCTCCGCCAAACACCCATTTATATAAAAGCTTTAATTACAACTTCATTTTAAAAATTCTTTTAATTTAATATTCTCAAAAGCACGTCCGCATTGTAAGGTTACCGAAAAATATATTGTATGTATCCAATTTTCATTTCAGTGACGTGGGCCGCTGTTGTATTTGACATGCGTGCTGCCAACTGCACTTAGTTACTTAACTGGCGCTTAACCGTCTAAACGGTTATGACCGTCCAACAAGGCGCGCCAGTCGCTCCCTCGCTCTGCCAACCGGCGCCAATTGGACACACCAAGGGAGTTTAAATCGTTTTCCTGGTCCTTCTAACGGAGTGGCGGCCGCCCAACTGCACGCGCCTGTCAAATACAACTTAAGCCCCAACCACATAGAATACCTTATAATATTTTTACCTAATGCTTATTTTTCATTTATAATAGTCTCTTTGTACTTCTGGGCTATATGTCCATAGCTCCAGTATCTATAATAATATCTCTCTTGCTTCACCTCTCTAATTCGACAAGATACCCATCCTACTCTTATTATTTGCACATTTAGACCAACTTTGGCATCATCTGCTGTAAGGCTTACAAGCGCAGATTTTGTACCGCTGTTCCGTGTGCCTATACTTTTTGTGGCAGTTGGATCAGGCCGTGCATTGCCGATGGACGTCACATTTTGTCGTCACCCCCAGGGCTTTTAATTCTCCAGCCTTTGAAATTATGATTGCATCCGGCCTTGCTTTAATATTTTTCTTCCTATTCGCCTTTTTGGGTTTGGCTAACTGCCACTTTGCCGACTTTGAGCCGTGGCGCCTTCTTTCCTTTCGATCTTTTTCTGGTTCAGTGGCGCTTGTGTTTTACTCGCTGGTGACTCCCGTCATGTCCTGTCGTAATATCCTTGGCTGAGATCGTGGGCTTAGCTACTTGATTTTCCCTTGTAGCTTTCTTCCTCGATCTCTTTCTTGTGGGTGACGAGCTTCCGTCCCTAGCCGTATCATTGGAAATTATTTTCTTCTCTAAGTCCTTTACCTCCAGAGCGGATTCGATTTACAATGCCTGGATTATGGAGGCTAAGCAATTAATTTTTGCGTTTATATTATCACGGCCTTTAAAAAACTCAAACAAATCATCAATTAATCTCTCTAACTTGGTCATCTTATTTTCGATCCCCCTCCTGAGGTCTGAGGATTTTCAAGATCTTTCGCCGTCTTCTTAATGAGGTCACTTTATTGAAGGAGATTTAGCCTACTCCTCTCTTTCGCTTGGAGTAACAGCCGGAGATGCTCCTTGCCTGCCGTTGGCTTCCGCTCCTATTAGTTCTGTCCCCGTGTGCGACGAACCATTTTGACCTACGGCCGATAGACCAGGTCCCTCTGCGGAAAGAAGTAGCTTTCGCACCAAAAATGGGTTGAACGTACCTTCTCTATCTTGATTTTTTATTTTCGTTACTAATTAATGTGATTGTGTTCCCACTTGCACATTCGGATTTTACAGTCACCTTGAATGATCCCGTGGTTATCTATGTCAACGCAGGGAGGCCACGTGTAGATTGTCCCTTATGAAAACTGCATTCTGAGCCCAATCAGCGTTAATAGGGAGAATCTCAACCGAACTTCCACCACCAATTTAATGATGACGGACTTCGAACGTACCCTAAGCACTGCCAAAGTTTTAACGAGACGGAGGCAAATGTCACATTAGAGAAAGTCGTTTTGATTGGGTTCAAGCTATGTACTAAGATTTCCGAATGTCACACTGCCAGCCCTTAGCGCACATATCCAAATCGTTAAGCCAGTATACCTTAATTAAGACTTTAGTGGGCTCAGTCTTAATATACAATCAAATACAAGCTTTCTTAATAATTAAAAATTCAGCTTTTTTTCTTCCTAAATGTGTATCCCTCGACGCGTATTTGCCTGCCTATCTTTGGTAGGTATTCCTTCTCTGCAGCCTCGATGTGGGTTTTGGATGCTTAAATTACGGGCGGAATTTATCCGCCCCGTCGCTGGGTGTTCACAGGGTGCATGATTCCTTTTAAGCCAAACCATCCTCGCTAACCGCTCTTGGTCAGGGGCTGCTTATTTGAATATTCGCAGCTAACCTAAATCAATAAGCCATTCACAGTTTATCGGCAGTGACCCCATTGGCCTCATCTCCATGGCTACTCTCACGCTAATAGGCTAGACATCCGTTTTCTCGTTTACTGATAAGTATATGCCTAATATGTATTGACCGTATCCCACTGTTACTTCGGCAGGTCATGTTATTGATGACCCTGCCCGGGGATAGGTCGCTCTTCTACTCTCCTTCACTGATCGGTGCAGAGCCCGCATTCGAAAAAGGTGTGGCGTACATTGTATATTTTTTTACAGTAGAGGTAGTTTGGGTTGTCAACCTTGCCCATTTTGTGCAGATATTAGGAAAGTAACCGTGTCCGGTTAGAAATTGAGTTGTAAAGGTTTACCGTTCCGTCTGGTCGCTTCAACCATGGATTCAGTTCAGAGATTAGTTCCGTAGTCCACTTTCCTACGATGCTGTTGCCCCACAGTTCTTGCCATCGTCGAATCGATTCCCCTCGTGCCTGCATCGCCATAGCAGCTCTATTCGCTCACGATCCGCTGTCGTATTTTCTTTTCCTCAGCGGGAAGATGTATCGGTATGGTTCCCGCAATGACTAGGATAGCTTCAGTAGAGACCGTGCGATAAACCGAAGCTATTCACAGTGTCCCTCTCCGTTGGACCGAGGTTAGGGTTGCGTTCGCCCAGATTTCTGCACCGTATACGAGTAAGATGCAAGCAGCTTCCTCGTGCATCGCTTTGGACCGCCTGTGTTTGCCATTAATCTACGCAAATTCACTATTGTGGCGCAGCTAACCTAACATGACTTCCAGATATTTCGTTGAAATAAGAGTTTCTTTTGGCTGGTCCCCAACCGTCATATTCCTGGTAGTCGGAATCCGCATCTTCGTGAAGATAACCATCTCCGGTTTTGCTGCTGCTAGCTGGAGACGTGATCAGCCACATATTTACATTACGCATAACCTTGTTTAATTTTAGCTGAGCCAGCTCGCACCTTAGTGCTGTTATATCAGCTGCCAAGTCGTCTGCAAAAGCAACGAGGAAGGTGCTTTCTGACATGTGCAATCGAATAAAACTGTCGTAAGTGATATTCCAGAGGGACCTAGTACCGAACCTATTAGATATTGTCTTTAAGGTAATCCCTTAAAATTTCTAACAAATATTGCCGTACCTTGAAAGTGCTTTCTAGTGTCTAGAATTTCTTCCCGTTTTGACGTCCTATAGGTCTTGGTCTGTGCTACCCTGTCTCGGCTTTCTTGCCTGCATCTTTAGCTTCTGCTCTAGCATCGATTGTGGAGTGCCCTCTCCGGAAACCACCATCAATTTCCCTGCTGTATCCAACATGCACAGTGGATGGTAGGGTGATGGAGAGTTGGGATCTCCTTTCCCTTTTGGAATGAAACCCAATCGTGCTGTCTTCCATATGGTGGGAAAAGTTCTTTCCTAAAGACATTTGTTGTACATGTGAAACATAAGTTATGGGAAGCTATCCTAATTTCCTCCGCGGGTATTCCGTGGGGCTCAGGTGCTTTTTTAGGTTTCATAATGGTTCCATGTTGCGGTCTTCATGGATAACGTGCCCATACTCCATGGGTGGATAATAAACACCCACAATGTTTCTTAATTTTCTCTCGTTTATCAGCTGGTTTTACGGACGGACTTCTTCATTACTATTTTATCTATATGTCCCCAAAGGTCTCGATCAACTTCCTCGCAAAGCACTTTCCAGCACGTAAGCTTGCTTTGCTTAATGGCAGTATTTGAAACGTTCTTCGCTGCCTTTGTACGCGTTCGACTTTTCTGGAGCCACAGGCCTGCCGAGCGCGCGGTTCGCCAGCTTTCGCATCCTGTGGCATATTTTCCGCAGCTCCGCGATTTCGCTGTTAAACCAGTATAACTGCTTTTTACCCCTCCACATTCGTCTCTGTGGCATAGATAGATTGCAAGCGTGACGAGGACATCTCAATGTCTTTTCAACCGCCTCTTCCGTCGCACTGTAGTTGTTGATTATCCGTCTGCCATCCGAAATTCTGATGCGGAGAACGCGGCAAAGTCGAACTTGGATGCGTCCAATGCTATTGTTACCCATTCGGAATCTGCCTCTCACCGGGATCATTAAGGTGGAAAGATATGTTGTTGTGATCGCTGCCAGTCAGGTTCTATATGACTCCATATGATCGAGTATCCAAAGCTCGGCAATTGGTATGTTGTGGTCGTGCTAGTGTCCAGCACGTTCAAACGGGCACGGCTGCCATCCCAAAGACTAACCTTCAACGGGTGCTAGTCTGCGGTATTCCCCCTTCTAAGCCTCTTGCGTTAAAGTCTCCCGCAACAACCTGGTTACTAGTCCCTCAGGTCATCTTCAATTAGTTGAAGCTTGTTCCTGAACGTTTGAATGGGATCATTGGGGGACAAGTAGCAGTTTATTATTGTGGTATGATTCGTAGTTACACGGACATATCCCTGTCCGGCAACATGATTCTGCGGTGCCGGTATTGTCTATATGACAATCATTTCGGGCTCTATAAGGTTCGCTGATGATAACGCAGTTGGCGTTATTGGCATTGACCTGTTGTTGATGCTTTGTGGCCGCTTTATCCAGTTAGCGTTACTCCTGTTTGGACCCTTGGAGTCAGCCATCCGGTGCCCGTAGCCGAGGCACCTAAAGCAGCGATGTACTTCTGCTTGCCGTCTGATTCGGCATTGTATCCATTGGATAGGAGTTTTGCCTCTTTTAAGTATGAAGTTGCCAATATTCTCGTCCACTTCGACTACCGTCATTTTCTGTTCTCTTTGGTTCGCTGCGAACACAGTAATTTCTTCTCCGACCTCGCTTCTTATGGCGTCTTTGAATTCTGTTTCAGTTGTGAGACAGTCCATGCCAAGTACCTCCAACATCATCCGCTTTGAGAGTTGTTGTGTTCACCGACCTCTCCTATAGCTGCGCTGAAGGTCGTCTGGTCACTTCATCGCGTCGTTTCATTCAGCACGTTGCCAGATTTGGTTTTTCGTACTGACTGTATCAGTGTACCAGTGCCATAAGGGCGGAACTAGCCGCGTATGGCCTCTAGTACCTGGGCGGAGCTTTTGCCTTCTACAGGTTTACCACTAAAGTTGCAGCTTGTCTCCTCTTTCTCACCCGTTTTTGAGCATTAGGAGTTTGGTCTGGGGTTGCCTGCTTGGGCCCGCTGTTTCAGCTTCCGGCGCGTTAGATGGGACCAAGACTCACCTTGTGGAAGCGTATTTGTCCTTCGTCTCGTTTATTTGTGGCTACAGAATTTTCTGAGTTCGTTTATGCCCTTTTGTTTTGTAGGCCCGACTCGCTGCTCTCAACCATCATGTGAAAACGACTTCACAGCTAGAAATGACATAAAAAGCAAATACGCAGATTTTCAAGACCCAAATAACGACGTACCAATTCCAAAAATCGGATGTTAAATAAGCACGTTACAACACAAAAACCATTTCGGCTGTTTTGAAGGATCAAACAAAATTCAAAAGAAAAATTTCCCTCTAAATATAAGCTTCATATTCAAATAAATTTTTATTTTATGATCCTTTTTTGAAAAAATGGTTAGAGGGCATCATTCCGTGCCATGTATTTTTAACTCTTTTGCCTTCCTGCAGTATATTGAAAATGAAAGTCTTGTTTTAAAATTTTACGAATTTCACTCAAACAAAATATTAATCTATCAAACTATTTGTAAAAAAGATTATAAATCTAGGATCTGATGAATATTTCCCATTCATTGTTACTGAGAGTTTTTGTGACTAAAAAAATCATTAAAACAAAAAAGGTTAACTTCGTATTATATCAGGCACATATGCAACCGCGTTATTATTATTACTGAGCTGTATGTACATATGAAAGCGCTTGCCTATATTTTAATAGAAAAAACAAAGCAATGTTTTCACACAAAAGAAAATTTCGTGCAGGTTAATTTTTACTATGCGACCCCAAGGAAGAGCGCCGCGACCCACCGTTTGAAATCCACTGATGTAAAAAAATACTTACCTGGAACCAAACAACAATAACCCGTGGGGAAAGCAGTAATAGTTTACTTAAATATTCCAAATCACTATCCTTTGGGTAAGAGTTATTCTCAAAGAATTCCTGTAATACTTTAATTTGATAGTCCGTGAAGCGAGTGCGGTTAGCTCGTTTTCCGCTTGACATGGAAGAAGCGTTCGAAGAATTCGAGTTTGTGTCGAACTGTAAAGATGGTGAGTTCTTTTCGAATGATTTATTACTTTGAAAATTTTTCGGTGGGCCCATGTTGTTTCCATGCAAATTAATCGCACCAAAGTTTTGGCTAACTGGCAAGCTATCTAATTTTTTATTCAATAACTCATTAATATTTGCGTAGTGCGGTTGCACTACCAGAGAACCATTGGGGGACTGTGGCCGTGAAACTATATCCGAACTGCCACTCTCAGATTTCGATTCGTAGGTGTATAAGTTGATATGTTGTTGTTGGAGATGTATCTGCATACCTTGGTTGGTTTGTTTTTGCGTACCTTGCTTCTGCTGAAATATCGATTCAACCGATGCTGTTCCCATTGCTTCTCCCGATATTTCTATAGCCTTTTGCTTTTGGTGGTCATATGCCGTTAACTCTGATGCCGGATTTAAAAAGTGCTTATCCTTTCCTTCATCGCCTTCATGTTGCTGTGTATGGCGCCTTTCTACATTGGACGATTCAAATCGCTCTTCCAGCAATTCAGTCTTGATATCAATTAATATCGGAGAATCAATTACTATTGGAGAATGGCTCTTAATGCTGGCGTTTTGTTTCGATACAGCAACTTCAGTATTACTATCATGTAGTTTTTGTTTCTGTTGATTTTGTTTCATCGTGAGATTTAACTGCACAAGAAGAAAGTCAATAAAAAGACATTTTTTGTTGGTGTTATCGTTGATTCTGACCAACGATGTTGTTTCGTTTTCAATGATTTATAAACTATTTACTTTGTACTACATATTATATTTCTAGTAGTGTTAGTTATAATACTTGCCGAACCCAAATGGAGATCTTCACTTAATGGTACTACGGTAGCTTGCCCAGTACGTTCATATTCTTCCAAATTCAAAGTTGTAGATGGCGGATTGTTAAAGTTATAGGGAGAATCCTTGTTTCGCTGGCGTTCTTTAAACAACGTATTCCGAAACCAATGTTTGACGACCTTGTGCGGAGAATTAAAATTTTGGATTTAAATATGTTCTCATATATAACATTATATTTAATAAAAAAACATAAAGGTTTTGCTGTGATGTGGGTCTATAGCACTGTTGGGGAGCAGATGTGTTGAGTAATGCAATATTCATATTTTGATTTCATTGGAGTCAAAAGGAGTATTGCCATGGTACCAATTCGGAAACCGCCACGTTATTATTTTCAGACAATTTCGTAAAGTTATTTTTCAGATCCTTTACCGAGATTCGAACCAAGGATATTTGTCATATTGCTACTAACAACAAAGCACGACATTCTGGTTTACACTAATTTCTGCAAAGTAGAGCTATTTTTTTACACTACTTTTATTCCAGCAAAAGATATTTTTGTTGTATTACATGTGAACTTATGTTCAGCTTATACGTATAGACACTAGCAGACCCGGCAGACGTTGTTCTGCCCTTAATTTTTAATAAGATTTCACCTTTTACTTCTCCTCCCCCACTATCCCAATTTCTTTATCCTTTTTATCAGTCCTTCCTTAGCAGCTCTTTTTCCATCTCCGCATTTTCCATCCCTTCCTTTATCCCTAGATCCCTCCCGTACTCCCTCCCCCGCTCCATTTATCCTTATATCTCTATCTTTGTCTGTTTATGCCTTGTTAGTTCTTGTAAATCCCAAAAAAAAGTACGCATTATTTCCTAAGAATATATGTGGAATAGCAAATAAAATAAGTTCTAAATGGTACGGACAATCAACAGCCCACGTATTAAATTAAAAACAAATATTAGTAAGAGAAAAGTTCTCCTGCAGTTCAAAGTCTTATACTATGTTCAAACAGAAAAATAAATTGAGGAAATTTCGATTTGAATTGAGTGCTGTTCATACAACTCGATTTAGCTTACACAATAGTAATTCGATAGCTGGTTGGCTCATCTCTACAGCAAGAGCATACCTTTGTTCAGACTGTCAAAATGTGCGTGTTGGTATTAGGCGAATGAAATGGAATGAAAACATAAAACTTTGATTATGTTGTTTGGGCCAATTTATAAATATTTGGTTTGCTAAAATGAGCATTTGTGGCCATAAATTAAAACAGGGTATATTTGTTTATCCCGACGCGTTTCGACGTTACCTTACGTCTTCTTCTTTGGGGATCTGTTTAATGTTAAGTATATAAAATTAAATACATTAAACTTTATTTTAAGATATCTAACAATAAACATAAAACTGGCACATCACTTAACACTTATTTAGCTACTTACATTAATATTCACATTAATAATTATTTTTTTCCAGGTACTAATATAATTTTGCACAACATTATTAACATAGTTACATTAAACTGACATTTGTTTATTATTTTTTACATTCTCTTGCATCTCTGTATAATAGCTGAGTAGGCGCTGCTTATGTTGTCAAAATCTTCTTTGAAGTTCATCGCCTTTTGTAGTTGTTGTTGAATGCGAATACTTTCCAGCGTCATTCTCGTTTTCTCTCTCCGTTCAATGTCTAAAATTTTAACATTTGAGAAATCCGCTACGTGTTTGCTCTTTGTAAGGTGTTGTGCTAGACCGGTCGACGTTTTTTTGTTTTCTGCATCTTTCTTATGTTCATTAATTCTTATACCTAGTTGCCTTTTGTTGTACCGATGTAACATTTGTTACATTTTTCGTTTTCGTTGCCATTGCAAGTTATTTTGTAAACAACATCTGTTTGTTCTTCTTTTGTAATTGGGTCTTTTGTTCTAGTGAAAATTTTTTTGAGCGTGTTATTTGGTTTATGCGCGTAATTAATGTTTTTGTTATTTATAGTTTTATGTAATATTTCATTTTCTGTAAGGCCCGGGATGTAATTAACGCCGATATATTTCTTTTTCGTATTATCTTGTTGTGTGTTGTTATCTTTTTGGTGAACTCTGTTCACCGTATTTTGGATGAGTCTATCCGTAAGAGAACTTGGATAGCTATTTTTAAATAGAATTTTCTTTATCTGTTTAATGTTATCCGTCAAGAAATCCTCATTGCTAAGTAATATTACTTTTCTTATTAAATTTGCTGTTGTGTTGATTTTTTGTTTCCATGGATGGTTTGAGTGGTAATTTATGATTCTTCCCGAGGCAATGGATTTTGCGTACCAATTCATTAGTAAATTTTTATTTTTTCTACTCACTTCTACATCTAGGAAGGCTAATTTGTTGTCTTTTTCCGTTTCAATCGTGAAGTTTATACTCGTGAGTTGAGAATTTAATGTGTTTAATATTTCTTCCGCGTCCTTAGATTTGATTATTGCGAATACATCATCTACATACTTGTTGATGTATTTGATGTATATGTCCTTTTTCTTCAATTCAGCTATGCTGTCGTCAAGAATTTTGTCTAGTACTATATCCGCTATAGTTGGCGATAGTGGATTTCCCATTGGCATCCCGTAGGTTTGTTGATACAATTTTGAATTGTACATGAAATAATTGTTTTCTCGCAGGCAAAATTCTAGTATAGTTTGGAATTGTTTCTTTGAAATATTTGTATGTCTTTCCAACTGCGTCCAGTGTTTCATTATCGTATGTATTGCTATGTGTGTGGGAATGTTTGTAAAAAGTGAAATTACGTCAAATGATATAAGTATTTCGTCTTCGTAAATATTAATATTTTTCAATCTTTCTTTTAATTGGAACGCATTTTTTACATTGTATTCATCAGATATTAAGTTTTTCAGTATGGCACCGGTATGTTTAGCTAACCTATAGCATGGTACTTTCGTAGATGATGAGATCGGTCGCAGTGGCATGTTATCTTTATGGATTTTTGGTAGACCGTATAATCTGGGCGCGACAGCCGCAGTACATGATAGTTGAAATTTTTCTTTTACATTAATTTTATTTTCTTTGTATAGCTCGTTAACGATGGTATTGTTTTTCCTCATTAGTTGTTGCGTTGGATCCTTCCTAATTATTTTGTAGACTTTCCTGTCGCTTAGTAAGTCTGTAATTTTTTCCTCGTACTCGGTTTTATTCATTAATACCCTTTTTGTTACCTTTATCCGCCTGAGTCAGTAATATTTTGTCCTTGTGTTGACGTAAAAACTTCTTTGTGTCTTCGAAAATTCTCATAATTAGCTTATCTTTGGGGTTCTGGTTGCTTCGTCTTTGGTAGCTAGTGATTTTTTCAGCTATACTGCTTCTTATTGCGTCCTTACTTTTTTCATCTTCGATCTCATGTAAACCTTGTTCCAGCTGCGCGATAATATGTATTGGAGAAAAATTATCTTTTGTGACCGGTAATGCAAACTTTGTGCCAAACGAGAGCAATAAGCAGCTTTCTTGAGGTACGTCGATATTCGTTTTGTTAATGAACCAGTCCTCGTTGCATCGTATGCCAAATTTGTCGATGTTTTTTGTTATTTGTGTTTGGATCTTCTTTAGGTGTGTTCTTTCCGTGGCGTTGATGAAGTATTTTGTGAAATGTTTTTGTTTTTCTACAATATTATCATAGTCGTGTTCATTTAATTTATGTTTTAGTGTATTTGTTACGTCTTTTAATTCGTTTTTAATTATTTTAATGTTTATATTAGTTTCCTTAATTTCTAGGTTTAATATTTTTAGTAGAAAACCGGTTTCCAATTTTTGTAGTTGGGTTTTGGTGGACTGGTGTTTAAAGGAGTTTGCTAAGAATCTAATTTTACCTCGTAAGTGTGGTGGTGTGATGCCGTAGCTCTTGCATTTGAGGAGAAATTTAAGCCTTTCTTTTTGTTTCGCGATATTTTTTGATTTTTTGTTAAATTTATTAATATTGTGTAGTATTTCTTCATTGTATTTTGTTTTGATGTGCCGAAAGGAATGTTTCATGTTTATGCAAGACTGTAGTTAAGATGTTTTTGTATCTCGGATTTGCTCACCGATTGTAGAATCTTTATTATGTTGTTTGGGCCAATTTATAAATATTTGGTTTGCTAAAATGAGCATTTGTGGCCATAAATTAAAACAGGGTATATTTGTTTATCCCGACGCGTTTCGACGTTACCTTACGTCTTCTTCTTTGGGGATCTGTTTAATGTTAAGTATATAAAATTAAATACATTAAACTTTATTTTAAGATATCTAACAATAAACATAAAACTGGCACATCACTTAACACTTATTTAGCTACTTACATTAATATTCACATTAATAATTATTTTTTTCCAGGTACTAATATAATTTTGCACAACATTATTAACATAGTTACATTAAACTGACATTTGTTTATTATTTTTTACATTCTCTTGCATCTCTGTATAATAGCTGAGTAGGCGCTGCTTATGTTGTCAAAATCTTCTTTGAAGTTCATCGCGTTTTGTAGTTGTTGTTGAATGCGAATACTTTCCAGCGTCATTCTCGTTTTCTCTCTCCGTTCAATGTCTAAAATTTTAACATTTGAGAAATCCGCTACGTGTTTGCTCTTTGTAAGTTGTTGTGCTAGACCGGTCGACGTTTTTTTGTTTTCTGCATCTTTCTTATGTTCATTAATTCTTATACCTAGTTGCCGTTTTGTTGTACCGATGTAACATTTGTTACATTTTTCGTTTTCGTTGCCATTGCAAGTTATTTTGTAAACAACATCTGTTTGTTCTTCTTTTGTAATTGGGTCTTTTGTTCTAGTGAAAATTTTTTTGGTCGTGTTATTTGGTTTATGCGCGTAATTAATGTTTTTGTTATTTATAGTTTTATGTAATATTTCATTTTCTGTAAGGCCCGGGATGTAATTAACGCCGATATATTTCTTTTTCGTATTATCTTGTTGTGTGTTGTTATCTTTTTGGTGAACTCTGTTCACCGTATTTTGGATGAGTCTATCCGTAAGAGAACTTGGATAGCTATTTTTAAATAGAATTTTCCTTATCTGTTTAATGTTATCCGTCAAGAAATCCTCATTGCTAAGTAATATTACTTTTCTTATAAAATTTGTTGTTGTGTTGATTTTTTGTTTCCATGGATGGTTTGAGTGGTAATTCATGATTCTTCCCGAGGCAATGGATTTTGCGTACCAATTCATCAGTAAATTTTTATTTTTTCTACTCACTTCTACATCTAGGAAGGCTAATTTGTTGTCTTTTTCCGTTTCAATCGTGAAGTTTATAGTCGTGAGTTGAGAATTTAATGTGTTTAATATTTCTTCCGCGTCCTTAGATTTGATTATTGCGAATACATCATCTACATACTTGTTGATGTATTTGATGTATATGTCCTTTTTCTTCAATTCAGCTATGCTGTCGTCAAGAATTTTGTCTAGTACTATATCCGCTATAGTTGGCGATAGTGGATTTCCCATTGGCATCCCGTAGGTTTGTTGATACAATTTTGAATTGTACATGAAATAACTGTTTTCTCGCAGGCAAAATTCTAGTATAGTTTGGAATTGTTTCTTTGAAATATTTGTATGTCTTTCCAACTGCGTCCATTGTTTCATTATCGTATGTATTGCTATGTGTGTGGGAATGTTTGTAAAAAGTGAAATTACGTCAAATGATATAAGTATTTCGTCTTCGTAAATATTAATATTTTTCAATCTTTCTTTTAATTGGAACGCATTTTTTACATTGTATTCATCAGATATTAAGTTTTTCAGTATGGCACCGGTATGTTTAGCTAACCTATAGCATGGTACTTTCGTAGATGATGAGATCGGTCGCAGTGGCATGTTATCTTTATGGATTTTTGGTAGACCGTATAATCTGGGCGCGACAGCCGCAGTACATGATAGTTGAAATTTTTCTTTTACATTAATTTTATTTTCTTTGTATAGCTCGTTAACGATGGTATTGTTTTTCCTCATTAGTTGTTGCGTTGGATCCTTCCTAATTATTTTGTAGACTTTCCTGTCGCTTAGTAAGTCTGTAATTTTTTCCTCGTACTCGGTTTTATTCATTAATACCGTTTTGTTACCTTTATCCGCCTGAGTCAGTACTATTTTGTCCTTGTGTTGACGTAAAAACTTCTTTGTGTCTTCGAAAATTCTCATAATTAGCTTATCTTTGGGGTTCTGGTTGCTTCGTCTTTGGTAGCTAGTGATTTTTTCAGCTATACTGCTTCTTATTGCGTCCTTACTTTTTTCATCTTCGATCTCATGTAAACCTTGTTCCAGCTGCGCGATAATATGTATTGGAGAAAAATTATCTTTTGTGACCGGTAATGCAAACTTTGTGCCAAACGAGAGCAATAAGCAGCTTTCTTGAGGTACGTCGATATTCGTTTTGTTAATGAACCAGTCCTCGTTGCATCGTATGCCAAATTTGTCGATGTTTTTTGTTATTTGTGTTTGGATCTTCTTTAGGTGTGTTCTTTCCGTGGCGTTGATGAAGTATTTTGTGAAATGTTTTTGTTTTTCTACAATATTATCATAGTCGTGTTCATTTAATTTATGTTTTAGTGTATTTGTTACGTCTTTTAATTCGTTTTCAATTATTTTAATGTTTATATTAGTTTCCTTAATTTCTAGGTTTAATATTTTTAGTAGAAAACCGGTTTCCAATTTTTGTAGTTGGGTTTTGGTGGACTGGTGTTTAAAGGAGTTTGCTAAGAATCTAATTTTACCTCGTAAAATTGGCCCAAACAACATAATAAAGATTCTACAATCGGTGAGCAAATCCGAGATACAAAAACATCTTAACTACAGTCTTGCATAAACATGAAACATTTCTTTCGGCACATCAAAACAAAATACAATGAAGAAATACTACACAATATTAATACATTTAACAAAAAATCAAAAAATATCGCGAAACAAAAAGAAAGGCTTAAATTTCTCCTCAAATGCAAGAGCTACGGCATCACACCACCACACTTACGAGGTAAAATTAGATTCTTAGCAAACTCCTTTAAACACCAGTCCACCAAAACCCAACTACAAAAATTGGAAACCGGTTTTCTACTAAAAATATTAAACCTAGAAATTAAGGAAACTAATATAAACATTAAAATAATTGAAAACGAATTAAAAGACGTAACAAATACACTAAAACATAAATTAAATGAACACGACTATGATAATATTGTAGAAAAACAAAAACATTTCACAAAATACTTCATCAACGCCACGGAAAGAACACACCTAAAGAAGATCCAAACACAAATAACAAAAAACATCGACAAATTTGGCATACGATGCAACGAGGACTGGTTCATTAACAAAACGAATATCGACGTACCTCAAGAAAGCTGCTTATTGCTCTCGTTTGGCACAAAGTTTGCATTACCGGTCACAAAAGATAATTTTTCTCCAATACATATTATCGCGCAGCTGGAACAAGGTTTACATGAGATCGAAGATGAAAAAAGTAAGGACGCAATAAGAAGCAGTATAGCTGAAAAAATCACTAGCTACCAAAGACGAAGCAACCAGAACCCCAAAGATAAGCTAATTATGAGAATTTTCGAAGACACAAAGAAGTTTTTACGTCAACACAAGGACAAAATAGTACTGACTCAGGCGGATAAAGGTAACAAAACGGTATTAATGAATAAAACCGAGTACGAGGAAAAAATTACAGACTTACTAAGCGACAGGAAAGTCTACAAAATAATTAGGAAGGATCCAACGCAACAACTAATGAGGAAAAACAATACCATCGTTAACGAGCTATACAAAGAAAATAAAATTAATGTAAAAGAAAAATTTCAACTATCATGTACTGCGGCTGTCGCGCCCAGATTATACGGTCTACCAAAAATCCATAAAGATAACATGCCACTGCGACCGATCTCATCATCTACGAAAGTACCATGCTATAGGTTAGCTAAACATACCGGTGCCATACTGAAAAACTTAAAATCTGATGAATACAATGTAAAAAATGCGTTCCAATTAAAAGAAAGATTGAAAAATATTAATATTTACGAAGACGAAATACTTATATCATTTGACGTAATTTCACTTTTTACAAACATTCCCACACACATAGCAATACATACGATAATGAAACAATGGACGCAGTTGGAAAGACATACAAATATTTCAAAGAAACAATTCCAAACTATACTAGAATTTTGCCTGCGAGAAAACAATTATTTCATGTACAATTCAAAATTGTATCAACAAACCTACGGGATGCCAATGGGAAATCCACTATCGCCAACTATAGCGGATATAGTACTACACAAAATTCTTGACGACAGCATAGCTGAATTGAAGAAAAAGGACATATACATCAAATACATCAACAAGTATGTAGATGATGTATTCGCAATAATCAAATCTAAGGACGCGGAAGAAATATTAAACACATTAAATTCTCAACTCACGAGTATAAACTTCACGATTGAAACGGAAAAAGACAACAAATTAGCCTTCCTTGATGTAGAAGTGAGTAAAAAAATAAAAATTTACTGATGAATTGGTACGCAAAATCCATTGCCTCGGGAAGAATCATAAATTACCACTCAAACCATCCATGGAAACAAAAAATCAACACAACAACAAATTTAATAAGAAAAGTAATATTACTTAGCAATGAGGATTTCTTGACGGATAACATTAAACAGATAAAGAAAATTCTATTTAAAAATAGCTATCCAAGTTCTCTTACGGATAGACTCATCCAAAATACGGTGAACAGAGTTCACCAAAAAGATAACAACACACAACAAGATAATACGAAAAAGAAATATATCGGCGTTAATTACATCCCGGGCCTTACAGAAAATGAAATATTACATAAAACTATAAATAACAAAAACATTAATTACGCGCATAAACCAAATAACACGCTCAAAAAAATTTTCACTAGAACAAAAGACCCAATTACAAAAGAAGAACAAACAGATGTTGTTTACAAAATAACTTGCAATGGCAACGAAAACGAAAAATGTAACAAATGTTACATCGGTACAACAAAACGGCAACTAGGTATAAGAATTAATGAACATAAGAAAGATGCAGAAAACAAAAAAACGTCGACCGGTCTAGCACAACACCTTACAAAGAGCAAACACGTAGCGGATTTCTCAAATGTTAAAATTTTAGACATTGAACGGAGAGAGAAAACGAGAATGACGCTGGAAAGTATTCGCATTCAACAACAACTACAAAACGCGATGAACTTCAAAGAAGATTTTGACAACATAAGCAGCGCCTACTCAGCTATTATACAGAGATGCAAGAGAATGTAAAAAATAATAAACAAATGTCAGTTTAATGTAACTATGTTAATAATGTTGTGCAAAATTATATTAGTACCTGGAAAAAAATAATTATTAATGTGAATATTAATGTAAGTAGCTAAATAAGTGTTAAGTGATGTGCCAGTTTTATGTTTATTGTTAGATATCTTAAAATAAAGTTTAATGTATTTAATTTTATATACTTAACATTAAACAGATCCCCAAAGAAGAAGACGTAAGGTAACGTCGAAACGCGTCGGGATAAACAAATATACCCTATTTTAATTTATGGCCACAAATGCTCATTTTAGCAAACCAAATAAAACTTTCAAATTTTTGTGTGTTGTAAGAAAATGTGTTCAATGTTTTTGTTTCATTTTGAGTTTGCCATCTTCTTTTGACCATCCCTACTCCAGTGAATTGAAAGACATAAAATCAGCTGATGAGATGAGCCAACCATATAGTTCAGCCATGCGTAAGTGACGTTTAAATATACTCAATAAACACACTTTACAGTGTTGCATTTGTAGTTTGAAACAATTTATTACGCAATTTTTTTTAAATTGGCAATTTATTATTACAATTTGTTATATGACAAATTGCGTAATAAATTGCCCAAATAGTATAAATTGCCAATTTGGTGTGTGTTTGAACCTAGTATTAAGATTGATAAGCAAACATCTAGTTTCATATGAAGGAAGAAGCAGAGCAAAATGAAGGGGACGTAGAGCATACTTAAATACTTTTTGAATCCTTTCAAGACTATAAATATGACAGGCATAAATTAGCCACCAAATAAATACCTACCCTCACGAGGGTAAGCCTTATCGTTGGTGTGAGGGCTTAGGCGAACCCCATAGCGCCCGACTATTAGGCGGAGCTGTTTAGGACTGACATCTACGCCGTTTCGCCTCATAGGAGGGCGGCGGGATATCGTGAACAAAAACTGCCAACCCCCTAAACCAGGGTGTTATGCGGACCGTGCCTATTGGACGATATGCAGCCAGGGGATAAATTCAGCTGTATTCTAACGGAGCCTTCATGATACCGGGCACCTCGGGAAGTATTGATGGCCTTACCACAGTAAGGGGCGCATATAATACTGGACCGCTGAGCCCGCCTTGTCGGGCAGGTGGTCGTACGACCAAGTTGAACGACTCATTACCTGATTGTAATAATGACGGTGATAAGAGGAGGACCGAGTCGCTAGCCAAGGACAACAAATACGCATTAAGCGATACATCGGACTCGGGGAGCGAGAGTAGTGCTGATTCAATGAACTCTGTGTTGGAGAAGCACACAAATGAAAACGGAGTAGAAGAGTGGAGAAGGGTACGGAGCAAAGGAAGTAAAAGAGCTCTCCCGCAGTACCGTGCAGAACAAAGAATTGTACAACGCTTAGGAGCAGTGGTCGACCCAACAGAAGTGGAGATCGAGCGCCTGGAACGGGCCCATGAGGAGGTAGAAGTAGGTCGAAGCAGATCAAAAAGTTTGCTAAGAGAAACCCTCGATTCTGCAACCGGTACGAGGAGGAAGAAGCGTCGAATGGCAGAATGAAGAGACAACGTTCGGCGGAAGGCGACAAGCCTGCTTTCAATAGGCAGAAAGGACCCAGTCCTAGAGCCGCGAGGTGTGGCAGTTGGATAGACAAGACAAGCAGGCCCAAAGCTGTAAGACAGATGGAACCAACTTCTGCAGAATCAGAATCCGAACATACCGATACAGGATTGTAAGGTACTTACTGTATCTCGGCCTACCGAAGAAGGTCAGTTCTACATCTTCCAGATAAACAAGCAGGCGGAGGATATTTTGTACACGCAGCTTGGCTAAATGTCCTTTGGCACTGGCAAAATTTAAGTGCAATTCAGGAAAAGAAGACCCGAGGATAAAAATCATAACACGCTAGAGGTGAGCGAAGTCGAAAAGGACCTCAAAAGCCTAAGGGGAAAAAACAGGTGGAGGTAGCCGACGTCACCACAAAGGTGTTAGAAGAAGACCAACCGCCAAATGGTGCTGTGACTCGCACAGAGGAACACCCGGCACAACAGTTACGAGAGGCTGAAGGGAGCCTCGAATACTCTAAACCAAAAGAGCAATGGGAGGACGACGACGTCACGACGAAGGTGCTGGAGGGGGACAAACAGCACAATGGTGGTGCGAGTCCTACAGACAAACCTCCAACACAGTAAAGTGGCGTCGACCGAACTCCTCCGAACCCTTGAGGAAGGTTCGTTTGACGTGGAGCGGGTTTGGAGTTTACTACGCGCAAACGGAAGCACGCCCGCGAGCTGCAGTAATGGTGAGGAAACAGCTGCATTCATATATGCTGCCTAATTACACTACTGTGGACCTTGTTGTGGTGGCCGTTGAGCAAAAGAATAAGCAGCCATTTATCCTGGCGTCCTGCTACATGGCCCATGCTGCGTAGGTTCCACCGATGGAGTGCAAAAGGCTAGTACAGGAGGAAGGGCGCAAATGGCGGCTGGTCATAGGTGCAGATGCAAATGCGCACCACAATGCGAGGGGAGGAGCAGATAAGAACGAGAGAGGCGAATCTCTGTTTTGTTACATTCTGCAAACCAATTTGCAGATAGCCAACAACAACCTACATACATTGGTCCAATATCCAGCAATGCTCTGGATATTACATTGAGCTCCGAGCGTGATATATCAAGGTATGATTGGATGCTTCTTGATAGACCATGCTTCTTCGACCATGCATATATCAGCTTCAGCATCCCCCTAAAGAGGGTAGAAAAGGGAGGAACCATTAGAAACCCTAGGTCAACGAACTGGACTAAATTCCAGAAACAGGTAGAAACAAAACTGGGACAACCCGAATAGGTTGCCAATGTGGAGGAACTGGAGGAGTCTAATGAATTCCTAAGAAGGCCTCTTACGACTGCGTATAACAAAGCCTGCCCTCTAAGAAGATTCAGAGGAAAAGCAAAGCCGCCATGTTGGAGCAATGAGCTGAATTTTCTAAGAAGACAGGTAAAAGAAATGTTTGAGCTAGCAAAGGCCGCGGAAAGCGAAGCGTTTCGGGACGAGTGCAGGGATCTACTGAGGATCTACAAGCGTGAAATTTCCAGAGCGAGGAGGATCTCATGGAAAAGTTTCTGTACGGACAAAAATTGCTCCAGCGAAACAGCACGGTTGAAAAAAGTCCTAGCAAGGGGAAACATAGCCCAGGGACTAATAAAGAAAGAGAACGGGGAATGGTGACGTAATAGTGAGGAATCCCTTGAGGTGCCTTTTGACACACATTTCCCATCGGGAAAAGGTTTAGAAGAGCCAGCAGACATCACTCACACTTCGATCACGGAGCGGGTAGCGCCAGGCTTGGTGACCGATACCAAGATCGAATGGGCAGTGAAAACGTTTTCTAAGTTTAAATCGCCGGGCCCAGACGGTATATATCCGGCCGTGCTACAAGTTTCAAGTATGGCGGTCGTGGAATGGCTTAAAATAATATTCGATGGATGCATAAGGCTGAAGCATGTACCGAACTCTTGGAGAGCTGCTCGTGTAGCTTTCCTACCATAGGCGGGGAAGATCGGTCACGTGTATCCCAAAGACTATAGACCCATTAGCTTAACATTATTTCTGCTCAAAACCTTTGAGAGGCTGATAGATGTGTACATAAATTCCAACGTGGATGAAAAGCTGCTCTCCACAACACAGCGTGCGTACACCAGAGGCAAGTCGGTAGACACCGCATTGCATAGGGTGGTAATAAGCATAGAGAAATCCCTGGAATATAAGGAGTATGCTCTAGGAGTCTTCTTGGACATTGCCGGGGCTTTCAATAATATTTCTAAAAGGGCGATTATGGATGGTCTTAATTACATTAAAGTACTTACTTACTTTTCGTTCGCCGAAAGAGGACTTTACTTTTCAAGTGCCTACATAGTCCAAAGTAGCATTTGTTGGCAAGATTTATTCTTCGCTGGATTTCAGTGCTGATGTTGTTGCTAGTGTTGACGCTGGTTCCGAAATAAACGAAGTCTTTTACTATTTCGAAATTATGGCTGCTAACAGTAGCGTGGTTGCCAAGGTGCATAGGCGCTGACTCTTTGCTCGATGACAGCAGGTTCTTCGTATTGTCCTCATTCACCATCAAACCCATGTTAACCGCTTCTTTTTTTTCAGTTTAAAGTACATCCCGCCTTAATCTTATGGATCGGCTGCATGTTAAATTGCAGGAAGATTACATCACAATGGGGATTGTACGAGGCCACGAAATCAGTGGACAGGGGTACGCCGCTGTGAGGGGTGCTATAACATCTGCCGTGGACGCTGGTCATCAACCAACTGCTCAGGCGATTCGATGAGGGACCCGTAAAACTTACGGCTTACGCAGATGACGTTGCAATTTTCATAAGTGGAAAGTGCCTTCCAACGATTAGTTCTTTGATCGATCGGGCGCTTCGGGATATTCATACCTGGACATCTAATTTCGGGTTGAAAGTCAATGCGGAGAAGACGGATATTGTATTGTTTACAAAGAGGTACAAGGTCCCAAATTGGACCAGGCCTAAGTTAGGGGTGGTCACCTTACAGGAGAAACTTTCTACAGAATATCTAGGGATCATTCTAGACAGTAACTGTCATGGAAGCTCAACGTGGAGGAGAGGGTTAAGAAGGCCTCAAAGGCACTCTATGCATGTAAAAGAATGCTGGGGTGTACGTGCGGCTTATCGCCCTCTGTTTCTCTTTGGGTTTTTACAGCGATTGTAAGCCCTGTTCTATACTATGGAGTCCTTGTTTGGTGGAAAGCCACACAAAAAACAACATACCTCTAAAAATTAGAGGGGGTATGCAGACTATCGATGCTTTGCATTACGGGAGCCCTGAAAACAACCCCGACGGCTGCACTGTATGCCATTCTGCACATTCCACCTGTAGACCTAGTAGCAAAGAACATAGCTTTAACAATTGCAACAAGGCTCGGTGCCTCCGGGCAGCTTGAGCGCCGACCATATGGCAATAGTAGCATAGCGCCATCAATCACAAGACGAACAGACTACCTGATTCCCTATCTGCGCTCCGAGGGAGATCTTAAGGCCAAACTAGAAGTGGGCGGTTGGCGCAAGGGTGCGCAAATGGCGGACGAGGCGATACATGTGTACACAGATGGTTCCAAAGTAGTGGGAGGAGTAGGGTCTGCGGTATACTGTGCAGATCCTTCAGGCTGCCGAATTACTGTAGCGTTTTCCAAAAGGAAATAATAAAATAAAATAAAATATAAAGCACGATAATCTCCGAAGAGATCTAAGGCCTAGCTTCTCTCCCAATTTGCGTCGTGCTCCTATTGATTTTCTCTACAAATTGGCCGGACGGGACCTACATGTTGTATGCCGGCTCCGAACGGCATCTGCAAGGCAGATGAGTTTTTACGGAGAGCTTTTCATGGCAAAAATACACTCGAAGCGCTTGCCAAACACTTACGAGGGCAACCCCGCTTAGAAAAATTTTCTTCTAATTGAAAACCCTTATTTCTAAAATTTTGATGTTGCTTTGCCCGGGGTGCGAACCCAAGGCATACGGTGTGGCAGGCGGAGCACGCTACCATCACACCGCGGCGGCCGCCAAGCGGAAATATTAGCCGTAACCAAAGCAGTAGAAACCCTGGAAGAGAATAGCTTAAGCTGCAACCGTGTTAACTTTTATATTCACAGTCAAGCAGCAATTGAGGCAATAATCTCGCATAGCACAGCATCTACATGCGTGTTAGAGTGTAAGCAGTGTCTGGAGAGAATCGGGACAGGGAGAAGCATACATCTATATTG
This sequence comes from Eurosta solidaginis, assembly GCF_040869045.1. Lineage (NCBI taxonomy): Eukaryota > Metazoa > Arthropoda > Insecta > Diptera > Tephritidae > Eurosta > Eurosta solidaginis. Next base: position 32,898,492 of record NC_090324.1, on the reverse strand, counting down.
GGTCACAGGGCATATGGGAATAGATGGGAATGAAAAAGCGGACGAACTAGCTAAAAAGTGCGTAACCCTTGAAGCTTGCTCCGTAGACGTCCCAATTAGACTGGGCGAGATTAAGCGAAGGCGAGAGGTGCACGTGATCGACCAAGCAGGAAACGCGTGGGTTGAAGCGCGGGGCTGTAAAGTGTCGAAGATTATGTGTAGGTCTTACAACCTTAGACTAATGATAGGGTTTTTCAGTTTGGTCGTTAAAACAAACATCTGGTAACACTACGGACTCAATCAGTCTATGTGAGGTTCTCATGGATCGGCCCGTTCAACCTAACCTAAATGCGACATATTCATGGCTCAACTATATTGTTGGATCATCTCATCATCTGATTTTATTTATTTCATTGCATGGTCGATGGGATTGTCAAAAGGAGATGGCAAACTCAAAATGAAACCAACACATTGGCAATATTTTCTTACTACATAAAAAATCTGCGAAGTTTTATGTTTCCGTTCCATACCATTCGCCCCAACACCAACACGCAGATTTTGACAATCTGAGATAACATATTTTGTTTCTGAACAGATGAGCCAACCATATAGTTGAACCATGGGCATATTCCAGTCTCGAATGTACCAGAGTAGTATATAGTGATTTTAAAGTATATGGATCAATGAAGTCCGAACTGAATCAAACACCACCCCAAGATATCAGTAACCTCGACCAGTGCCTAGTTATGGGGCAATGTTGTAGTAAGTAGGAATGAGTAAACGGTATTTAGAATATGAGACATGATAGAATTTTTTGATATTTAACGCAAGTTTATTATTTGTGCACCAATTAACTACATTATCTATGTAGGTCCTTCTGAAGTTTAATTGAGTCGGAGGGGAAAATAACAGTCTCTTTAACCTTTTTCCCCTCTCTAGTTCTTTTTATTCTTCTCCATCCCTTATTCCCAGTCCCAGTTTCAGTCCAAATTCCAGAGAGTTTTATGTATTTTTAGATGCTGTTTCATAAACAAATAACAAAAAAAAAATGTGTGTAAAAAAATAAAGATAAGGCGTAAATTTGTGGTATGAAAATTTTACTTTCTCAATATGCTCACAAAATTTTATGAAAATCGGTTTGTGTATTCGTGCTAATTATGTAACGCAATGTGCTCTAATGTCGAAGCCGTATCAATTTAAATTAGTTTGGAACCAAGTGTTCATCAGCACAATTCAATTTTGTAGTTTTCGAACTTACGATGCACACTAGCAAACACAAAATCTTAATTATATTATAAATGCGAAAGATGCGAAATGGATGTTTGGAAGTTTAGATGTTTGGATGTTTGTGTGTCCAGACGTTTGTCTTTGTGACTCAATCACGCAAGAACGGCTTGACCGATTGGCACACATTTAGCGTCTAAAAGGATATACTAGGTATATGTTTTTGAAAGGGGGGGGGGGGGGGGGGGGCACCCCCTTGGTATCTGTCTCATATAGATCCAGATCCAAGCAATTTTGGAAAAACGATCAGTGGTGCTCTTCTTCTCCTCCCGCCATCCGCCCTCCTTCAATTATTTTTATTAGCACGATTTTATTAGCTTTACATGTAAGTTTCTTTGTAACTTTTCTTTCGCTACTACGCGCCTGCTACCTTATTAACATGATTTTATAATTATTAGCTTCAACTTTTTTGTAATCCCGTCAGGGTCATATGGAGACCCTTCCGGGATCTTTTCTGGATGGTTTTCGGGATCCGTGCGAGATCCCGTCGGGGTTAGGTTGAACTGGACGGTCCGCGAAGACCTCACATAGACTGAATGAGTCCGTAGTGTTACCAGAAGTTTGTTTTAACGACCAAACTGAAAAACCTTATTAAAAACCAGGACCTATGTTATAAAATAACTCCGTCCTCTTGGCAAATACTAGAAGCTTCCTAGGACTTAAGCCACTTGCTGCTTCTGTATCTGACAGCTGTATCACTCCTAATAGCTGGACTCTTAGCTTGGCAAGCGCAGGGTACGAGCACGGAACGTTTCCTCCTCCAGCCCGCACTTCCTTCATCTGCTATCACTGACCAAGCCTTATTTAAAGGCATGTGACGCCAGAAGGCAGTGCCCAGTCAGAATACCCGTTATGAGTCTACAGTCCTTTCATTTTAATGATAGAAGTAACTTTGATAGTCTAAGATTGAAAGACCTACACATAATCTTCGACACTTTACAGCCCCCGCTTGATCCCACGCCTTTCCCGCTTGGTCGATCATGTGCACCTCTCGCGTTCGCTTAATCTCGCCCAGTCTAATTGGGACGCCTATGGAGCAACCTTCAAGGAATGCACATGAGAAAGATAGGGCGATAAACCACACGTACAACCCAAAATTCTTTTACATGCATAAATTGCTGCTGAAGCCTTCTTCACCCTCTCCTCCACGTTCAGCTTCCATGACAGCTTACTGTCTATGATGACTCCTAGATATTTTGTGCAAGGTTTCCCCTATAGGGTCACCCGTCCTAACTTAGGCCTGGTCCAATTTTGGACCTTGTACCTCTTTGTAAACGAGACCACATCCGTCTTCTCCGCGTTGGCTGTCAATCCGACATTAGATGCCCAGGTATGAATATCCCGAAGCCCCCGATCCATCAAAGAGCTAATCGTTGGAAGGTACTTTCCACTAATGACAATGAAAACATCATCTGCGTAAGCCGTAAGTTTTACGGGTCCTTCATCGAATCACCTGAGCAGTTGTTTGATGACCAGCGTCCACAGCAGAGGTGATAGCACTCCTCCCCGCGGCGTGATCATGTCCACTGATTGCGTTCAATCCCCATTGTGATGTAATCCTCCTGTAATTTAACATGCATCCGATCCATCTGGTTAAGGCTGGATGTACTTTAATGTAGTTAAGACCATCCATAATCGCTCATTTAGAAACATTCTCGAAAGCACCGGCAATACCTAAGGAAACTCCTAGAGCATATTCCTTATATTCCAGGGCTTTCTCTATGCTTATTATCACCCTATGAAATGCGGTGTCTACCGACTTGGCTTTGCTGTGCGCATCTATCAGCCTCTCAAAGGTTTTGAGCAGAAATGATGTAAAGCTAATGGGTCTTTAGTCTTTGGGATACACGTGACCGATCTTCCCCGCCTTTTTTTTGGAAAGCTAAACGAGCAATTCTCCAAGAATGCGGTACATGATTCAGTCGTATGCAGCAATCGAATGTTATTTTAAGCCATTCCACGACCGCTGTACTTGAAGCTTGTAGCATGGCCAGGAATATACCATCTGGGCCCGGCGATTTAAACTAAGAAAACGTCTTCACCGCCCATTCAAACTTGGTAGCGCTCACCAAGCCCGGTACTACCCGCTCCATGATCGAAGTGTGAGTGCTATCTTCTGGCTCTTCTAAACCACCTCCCGATTGCAAATGCGTATCGAAAAGCACCTAAAGGAATTTCTCACTATTACATGACTATTCCCCTTTCTTTTTCTTTATAGGTTCCTGGACTATGTTTGCCCTTGCCAGGACTTTTTTCAACTGTGCTGTTTCGCTGGAGCACTTTATATCCGTACAGAAACTTTTCCATGAGATTCTCTCCGCTCTTAAAATTTCACGCTTGTAGATCCTCAGTAGAGCTCGTCCCGACACGCTTCGCTTTCCGCGGCCTTTGCTAGCTCAAACATTTCTTTTACCCGTCTTCTTAGAAAACCCAGCTCATTTCTCCAACATGGCGGCCTTGCTTTTCCTCTGAATCTTCTTAGAGGGCAGGCTTCGTTATACGCAGTCGTATGAGGCCTTTTTGGGAATTCATTACACTTCTCCAGTTCCTCCACATTGGCAACTTATTCGGGTTGTCCCAGTTTTGTTTCTACCTGTTTCTGGAATTTAGTCCAGTTCGTTGATCTAGCGTTTCTATAGGTTCCTCCCTTCTCTACCCTCTTTAGGGGGATGCTTAAGCTGATGTACGCATGGTCGGAGAAGGAATCTTCTTAGAGGGCAAGCTTTGTGCGACCCGCAGCACCATTTGGCTTTGGTCCTAGCGCCTTCGCGGTGACGTCGGCTACCTCCACCTCTCCTTTTTCTCTTAGGATTTTGGAACTCGGGACTACTTTTCCTGAGTCGCGTGTAAATTTTGCCTGTACCAAAGGATATTTTGCCAAGCTGTACAATATATCCTTCGCCTGCTTGTTTATTTTGAAGATGTAAACCTGACCTTCCTCCATTGGCCGAGATACAGTAAGTACCTTCCAATTCTGTGTCGGTAAGTTAGGATTCTGATTCTGCAGAAGTGGCAGTGTATCCTCTGACTTTATCACGCATAGTATCCATATCTTAACCTTTGGTACCGTGAGATCTGCGCTTTATCTACCACCTCAAACCGCGCGTTTTTTCCTTGGCTTTGGAGGTTTGGAACCACTTCCTCCATCCACCGCAAGCTCGCGAGGTTGTCGCATGCTATCATCTTCACACCACCTTCAACCCACCTTGCTCTAGTTGGAGAGTCCTGAAGCTGAAGCAGGGCACCAGTTTTAACCAATCTTAACCATATTCCACGGTGTTGGAACGATTCAACGGTCACCTTTATACCAAAAGCTGGAAGGACTTGTCACGTGACCCCTAAAGACTTCAGACCGATTTTTCTGACATCCTTCCAGCTGAAGACACTCTAGAGGCTAATGGACTCAACACTAAGGGAGTCCTTGGAGGGAAAGTTATCGACATCCCAGCATGCGTATATTAAATGAAAGTCCACGGAGACGGCCTTGCATGCAGCTATCTCCCAGATGGAGAAATCCTTGGCGTACACGGACTTCACACTCATAGCTTTCCTCGACATTGAGGGAGCTTTCAACAACGTTAAGCCCTCTGCGATAACTGATGCACTAATCGGCTTGGGGCCGATTCGGGGCTAGTGAAACTTGTTCAGCAGTTACTGTTGCGAAGAAAGGTTCATGCCAACCTGGCAGGTTCAACGGTGGTCAAACACATACGGAGAGGCAACCCGCAGGGTGGGGTACATTCTCCACTTCAATGAGAGTAATTTTGGATAGGAAACTATCCTGGAGGGAAAATGCTCAAGAGTGTATGGGAAAAGCAACGGTGGAGCTGTACAGCTTTAGGGCAGCTGTTGCGCGAAGATGAGCAGGCTGGATATTACCCTGTGGCTCTACACTGCTGTGGTTAGACCAATCCTTCTATAAGGGGCATTGGTTTGTTGACGAGCTTAGATACTAAATCGAACCTAGGAGTATTCCCGAAGGTACAAAGAATTGCTCTAGTCTGCGTGGGGGTGCTCTGCGCACCACCCCTGGGGTGGCGCTGGATACTCTTTTTAACGGGTTGCCAATAGATTTAATGGCCACTGTGCAATGTGCGGCCTTTTCTGCTGGGTGCTCCTTATAATGATTACTGCAGGAGCTGCAAAGACGAAGAGGAGATAGAAACAGTCAAGCATTTTCTCTACGATTTTCCTGCGCTTTGGCTCAAGAGGAAGAAATCTCTGGGATTCTTCCTTGACCATCCTTGTGATCGGGCTAAAATGGAACCTAAGAAATTCCTGACATTTGCTGAATCGACCTGTTGATTTGAGTAAGGGAGAGATCCACGTGGTATCACAATGGGACCTTTTTGGGGCTAAGTGCACTGGTGCTCGCACCGGTGGGCACTCTAACCTAACCTAGATGGAGATGGTCGCGGCAACCCTGTTCGAGTGAGGTATTGTTTTCAAGTGAGAGCGCTAATAATTCGTAAATTTTATCATTTCTATAGACAGTTTAACAAAAACTTTCAAATAAAATAACAAAAAAAAAATTTTAAGGTAAACGGTTTTATTGAAAACAATACTTACATGAAGAAATAATAATACCAAAATCTAGAAAATAATTATGTAGGTCCTAAGTACTAGTCATCACACTCCTCATAAATCTAGGGCGTTGATCAGACAATTAAATAAAAGCGTTGGGCGCGTGAAATTTCTAAAAATGTGAGGCGTATCATAACCTTTTTAAGGTTTAGTTGGTCATACTTATGATTATTAATAGATATTTTACGCGTCCAACGCTTTTATTTAATTGTCTGATAAAAGCCCTAGATTGATAAGGAGTGTGATGACTAGTGCCTAGGACCTACCTAACTATTTTCTAGTTTTAGTACTATTATTACCTCATGTAAGTATTGTTTTCAATAAAACCGTTTAACTTAAAAATTTTGTTTAAATTATTTTATTTTCAAGTTTTTAGTCTTTATTTAATTGCCTACTATTTCCCATTCTATATAGTTCATTTAGTGACTCATTATTACAAGAACTCTTTCCTGACAATTTGTTACAATCTAAGTCCTCAATACATAATCCTTCCAAAGACTTTACTCGACCCTGCGCCACGTATGCTTGTCTCTCCTCCAACTCCAAAATATTTTGATGTCACTTCTACGGGGTGTATGTAATATTTGTTACAAATATGTGCCAAATCGGACATCATAGGTCGCTTTCTATTCATGTATGTATTATGTGTTCAAATATGAACCAAATCGGACCACAAATACGATTTTTTTTAATATCTCGATCTTTGCGCCCCCTAGCGGCGATTTTTTTTATAGGTCGCTTTCTAATCTTGTATGTATTATGTGTTCCAAACATGAGCCAAATCGGACCACAAATACGGTTTTTGTGAATATCTCAATCCTTGCGCCAGCTAGCGGGGATTTTTTCATATTTCGCTTTCCATTCTTGTATGTTTTATGTGTTCCAAATATGAGCAAAATTGGACCAAAAATACGATTTTTGTGAAAATCTCGATCCTTGCGCCACCTTTCGGCGATTCCTTTTCATAGGTCGTTTTCTATTTTTGCGTGTATTAGGTGTTTCAAATATGAGCCAAATCGGACCACAAATACGATTTTTGTGAATATCTCGATCCTTGCGCCTCCTAGTGGCGATTTTTTTCTCATTATTGCATTGTCATCGCGTTCTGTACTATATTCCAATTTTCAAGCTTGCAGCTTATCGGGAAGTTACTTAAATTTTAATTACAAAATTCGCTCACAACGGCCGGTCGTACAGCCGTGCAGCCTGTCAAGTCAACCTAAATAAAACCGTTTAAAAATATAAAAGCTCTAGCAACCTCCAAAGTGTGGAGCACGGAGTACAGCCTAAATTTATTAATTTTAGTGAAATCTGAGAAATATATTATTCTACTTGTGATATTATTAAAGCAATGATAATACAATAACAACAGGTGAGCCTGGTTGCCATAGAAACAAAGTAAAGCTTTAAGCTTAGCAAAGACGAGAACTAGGAGTGGAGACCTCACTATATATCAAATTACAGTGGAGACTTTCGCCTGTTAATTTGTTTTTGCCTCACTACGCTTAAAGTCTAGTTACTTGTCAAATTCATATCAGCTGTTCACAAAGTCATATGAGTCAGCTGATTATGCGTAAATAAATAAATATCACTATAATGAGCTCCCGAAGCACACTAATTGATGACATCAACCCCATAGCTGGTGAAATCAGAAAAAAATTGCAGGATTCTGGGAATATCAAAAAAGAAATCAAAGATGCAATCATAGACAAAATAGTAGTAAAGTTAGTTGCTCTTGTTCCTCAAATTGGCACCCTAATTAATTCTGTTAACTCTGCCTGTGAGCCAAAAAGAACATACGGAGACAGTAGACAGATAGTTCGTGAAGAAATTTCGGTTACCAAGGACTCCATGACCCACAGTACTACACCAAAAACACCCAACGTTAGCTATGCTATCGTCGCTGCTGGTAATAACACCCTATTTGAGCCGATAGCCAAACCCAGTTTAGTTATCAGCGCTGCATCTGGACCTAAAGCAAGTCATTCCGATGTTATCAAAGCTATTAGTGGGGAAATAATCTTTAAACACACAAATTTTGCACCGGCTAAGTTTGTTCCAGTTTCGAATAATAAAGTACGGGTTGAATTTGATAACGCAGAACAACGGGACATAACCATGCAAAAACTATCTAAAATTCCTACACTTAACACCGAAAAAGCAAGAAATAAAAACCCTCTCGTTATTTTAAAAGGAATACCCTTAGAAATTGAGCAGGGCGAACTGGTCGAAATTATAAAAATGCAAAACTCCGATGTAAAAACAAAGCTGAAAGAGGATGGGAGTATTAAATTACGCTACGGGAAGAAAAACAGAAAAAATACTCAAAAATTTTATAATGCTGTCCTTGAAGTCACCCCAAGATACGCAATGTGGTGCTAACCTTAGCTCGAATAAATATCGACTACATGAGAGTTAACGTCGAAAACTTTAGTCCCTTCCTCCAATGCTTTAGATGCCTCATGTTTGGCCACACCAGAAACAGATGTACGTCTCAATATGCACATTGCTCCTGCTACGCAGATGCACAGCATGAGTATTGTGACGAATATTAGTATCACTAAGCGATACTACCATCACTAAGCCGATACTAAGCAGTATGTACATAAACAAATCAATAATCATCTACACACATACATACAACGCAACAGAGAGATACTCACAAACGCATGTCATCATCAGCAGAAGTAGTATTCACATATAAACACGCATATGGATACAAATTACAAATATACGTGTATATAGCTGGTAAACAAGCATCAAGTTCACGAAATTACTAGACCTTAGGAGAAATGGGTGAACGAGGAAACCGAATAGTATAAAAGCAGCACAAGCTGAGGCATGACTAATCAGTTTGATTTAAGCACGCTATTGGTTTCGAAGTATAAGTGTTATTGCGAAGTATTTTCAAAGTAGCCTAATAAAGGCCATCTTGCATTATTGGATATTGGAGTTATTTATTCAACAATTTAGCGATACGAACGTTAGCAGAAGGTGTAAGATAAGCAGAATTACCCGAAATTCGTTACAATTGGTGTCAGAAGAGGAATTGTTGAATAAATTCCGAAGATTGAGAATACAACAAGAAAATGGCAAAGTGGAGTGAATTGAAGATTCAGCAACTGAAGAAGGAGTTGGAGAGTCGCTATGGAATTGGAAGGAATCAAAGTTGATGAGCACACTTTTTATCCTGATGTGGAAGAGTCAGCGACTAAAATGGAGGAGAAGATAGAGACTCCAAGTCCATTGGAAAGTGTTGACACTAACGCGATACTAGCAGTGTTGAAGCAAATGTCGTCACAAATATCAACCGAAATGTCATCTCAACTGGATGAACAAAAGACAAGTATAACATCTCAACTGGCAGAACAGAAGACATATATGTCATCCCAACTGGAATCGCAGGAGACACGCATAACATCGAAGATTGAAGCACAAGAAACGCGTATTTCAAAAATGTCGTCGTAAATGTTGTCTCAACTGGAATAACAGAAGACATATATGACATCTCAGTTGGCTGAGCAGTTGAAAACAAAGGAGGTCCGCATATCCTCGCAGCTCGAGGTACAGGAGATAAGGGTATCATCGAAGCTGGAGGCCCAGGATACAAACATTTTATAGTTTGAGGAAAAAATCGAGGCAGAGAACGTACCGAGCAGTTACAACTAAATCGGCTAGCAGTTTCAGCGAGTAATCGAAAGGTAGAAGCAATATCCTTTGACGGTTCTGTTCCTTTCCAGGTATTTAAGCTCCAGTTCGAGAAGACGTCAGCAGTTAACAACTGGAATACTGAAGATAAGGTTGCTGCGCTGTTCGTCGCATTGAAAGGACCTGCAGCTGAAATCTTACAGACCATTCCAGAAGGAGAACAAAAAAATTACGAAACATTGATGGGGGCTCTAGAAAGGCCATACGGAAGCGAACACAGGAAGCAAATACAACAAATAGAATTGCAAAATTGTTACCAAAAAGGGATGTTGAAAGGTTGGCTCATTTGGCAAATGCGGACGCACCCGTGGAATACACCGAAAGGGTAAAAACTTAGGGCATTATCAATGGAATACGAGATGTTGAAACGAACCGAGCGACATATGCAAACCCAAAACTCACATTCTCAGAAACTGTATCGCATGCATTGACTCAGGAAAATGCCTTCCTATTGAGTAAATCAACATACAAGGCTCATCGTGTGGAAGTAGAAAGAGCAGAGTGGGTAGACACAATTTTGGAAGCATTGAAGGGTACGCAGCAGAAGAATTGTAATGGTAAAATTACCCAAGTCATCTTTTCACTGACACATATGGCAACACTATAAATTTCATTAATAACATGTCATTGTGAATACTAAGAGGAATAGGAAAAATATATATAAATAAGTATTCCGCTGTAGTAAGGCTGTAAGGCAGAAAGAATACGATACATGTGTGGGGTGAAACATGAAAATGACGATTGGCAAGAGCGGCTTCGGCATTTTCATGTTTCACCGCCATCATTATTAAAATTTTGGACTTTGCGACGCACACACAAAAATAGAAGTAAAGTTATTAAAAAGTTAAAATAAATTAATCAATTTAAAGTTAAGTGACAAAATAAAAGACATTACCTATATGTTTAAAAAGGGTAAATAAATTTTAATAAAGGAAACTAAATGTTACGCACATGCACTAAGTGGCCGAAACTAAACTGTTTAATAAAAAGAAATATACATGTATATAAAGAAGTTATTTAAATAAAGTGTGTAATTTTAAATAAACATAAACCTAAACCAAGAGCACTAATTTCAACTAAAGAAGGAAAGTGGAGAGGTGTTTGGGTGAGTGGGGCTACCTGCCCAAAAAAATGAGTGGCTTCCGAAGGAGTCACCTCAAATGGCGACCGTGAAGCTGGAGCCTCGTCAGACAACCGCTTTTTGGACGGTGGTACAGCAGCGGCATGCAGGAATAATAAAACGACGGTGAGTGCGTGTGGTTTAAAGATAATTTGGTAATATAAAGAGTTAAAAAAAAAATTCAATAAAAATCTGTCATTGTGGGTTAAAGACAATTTTTGTAATAGACTTAAAATTTTGAATTCGAACCAGTTTTCAAGCTGAATTAATTAAAATAATCAACTGCGGAGATAAAAATTCTAATTAAAAACAATTTTCAAATATCATAATACTATACAGAGATAATACAGTTTTTCTAATTAAATACAATTTTTAATAAAAAGCGGAGATAAAAGATTTTTCACAGCTATTAATACAACAATACATAAAGGAAAAAATAAAACTGTACTAAAACTAAATACTACGGAAATAATAAAAAGAACTAAAATTCGAATATCTAAACATTTATAAAATAGAACAAATTACTACACTCATCGGCATTCATAACGGCATCCAAAAACCCACGCCACTCAGACAACGGGATCAGCAACTGTACCACCGCCAGCAGCAACATCAGCAGCAGCAAAACCAGCAGCGACTTCGGCAGCAGAAACAACCCCGGCAGCAGTAGCATTGGCGACATCAGCGGCAGCCATCATTTTAGCAGCAGCGAAGAAGTACAATAAGTATATTATATATATATGTATTTTTTTGCCTACGGGTATTTTTTTTCTTTAAAAGTATATATGTATGTATATTAAAAATTACAATTTTTTATTAAATTCGATGCCTTCGCATTTCAATTAAAATAATTTCGCATTTCATATAAAATTTGGATTTTTGATATAACGGTGGTTTGTGAATAACCAATTAAGATTTTTTTTTTAATATATGCGGTGGTTCCGTTAAAAATCAATTAACATTTTTGAGATATGCGGTGGTTCCGTTAAAAACCAATTTACATTTATGATACATGCGGTGGTTCCGTGAAAAACCAATTGAGATTTTTTTGAATAAAGCGGTGCGTCCGTGATTACCACATCTTGAGATTTTTACCAAATCATATTTACATACTTTTGAGCCATTTTAAATTCAATTACTTTTTACATATTTTTTATACAAGTATACTGTTGATTCTTTTAATAAATTGTTAGGTATTTCTTTAGCGACTATTCACCTGTAAATCAGTTCCCTTTTATAAAATTTTTTTTCTCCCTTTTTCCTCAAAAATTCAGCTTCAAATATAAATTCAGACATTCAAATAGGTACTTCATTAATTTCATAGTTTGAACTAAATTATTTTTGCTATTCTGATAACTACATATGTACCTTAGAAGTGATAAGCAAGTGCAAAAAACTTCAGACTCAGAATCCGATTCCGATAATTCAGCCTCAAGCTACGAAAGTTTAACTTCATCTTCGACCGAAAAAGTCACAAACCAGGAAAATAGATTATCTTTGTCAACAGATTTTCCAGGCTTCGAAGATTCTTCCAGTAAAAATTTAACTTCTATTTTAGCTTCAAATCTAAACGATTCAAATAATGCAAAATTAACTTAAATTTTTCTACTTTAAAATTAGAGCTTAGCGACTCAAATTGTACAAACTTAGTTATCATTTCTTCTAACGTAACGCAGATCTTAACAATCCAATTAGTACAAACGTTGCCTCACCTTCTTCTAATTCAGTTTCAGATCTTAACGACCAAATCATGGCAACACCTGAGGAAAAGAAAACTTTCATTAACATGTGTGCAAATTCTATTAGAGAAAACTACAGCGGTGATCCTCTAGCACTTGAGACTTTTATAGACAAAATTGAATTACTTGAAGAATTCGCTACTGAAAATTTAACTAATACTTTTATAGCCTTCTTAAAATCAAAACTTGAGGGTAAAGCCCGTGAAGCAATACCATGGCAAGTAACTTCAGTTAATGAAATCAAAGTAGCTCTACGTAGTAGGATCAAACCAGACAACTCGAAAGTTGTAGCAGGGAAAATTGCAGCGTTGCACGTTAATAACAACAATTATACAGATTTCGCCAAAAAAGTTGAAGATCTATCTGACTCACTTGAGCGGCCTCTTATTATTGAAGGGATCACTCAAGCGAAAGCTAATGAAATCGCAGTCGAACGAACTGTTAACGTGTGTCGTTTAAACGCAAAATCCAATTTAGTCAAAACCATTTTAGCCTCAACGGCATTAACTGATCCGAAAGACGTAGTAGCGAAATTAATTATAGAACAAAATAACGAAGTAACAGAGCGTCAGGTTTTAGCTTTTCGATCGCGTGGTAACAACACATTCAGAAATTCACGTGGTAGTTATCGAGGTTTTTACCCAAATCGCAGCTATACTTGTTATAGAAATAATAGCTCACTCTCATACAACAGCAACTGTAATGGTAACAACGGTCAGCGATATCGATATGATAACAGAAATCGATACCAAAATAATAACAATAGTAATACACGTTCAAGTACAAATTCTATTTCAAACAATAGTAACAATAGAGGTAACAATTCTAGATCGTTAAGAGGTAGAGGTAGAAATGCAAACGTTCGCGCTTTAAACGCCACTGCCCCTCAGGAGTGAACTTTGGAGGAGGACGAACTAACCGTGTAAGCGAATTTCCCTCACCAATAGGCATCTATTGTTTAAACTTAAATTATTCAGATTTCATACAATTACAACTTGACGAGTCACAAAAATTTTGTTCTTTCCTAGTAGACATTCAAGCAGACATTTTTTTTAATAATGATATCATGTTCAGACAGTAATATTTCCTTAAATACAAACGACATTATCAACATTACGGTGTTACTTCCAATTCAGTGTCCACTGTAGGTAAAATTACCGCAAATTTAAACTTTTCAAACTTATCTATTAAACATACTTTACATGTAGTAAATGAAGACTTTAATATTCCATCCGATGGCATACTGGGTAAATATTTCTGAAAATTAACAAATGCATTATTAATTATGAAAGAAACAGTATTTCCTTTTGGGTAGGTAATGAAAAAGCCGCGATACCAATCCTGCATGGAACAGAAAGCGACAGTTGTATCATTCCTTCCAGATGTGAAATCTTCAGACTTTTTGAGTTAGGAGATTCACCCGAACCACTTTTCGTGGACTCTCAGGAAATCGAAAAAGGCGTTTTCACAGCTGGGTGCATTGCTAATTCCAATAAACCAATAATTAAAGTCATAAACACCTCGGATGATGTCAAGTATGTGAAAGGAAATAGTATTCGAACAGAAAAACTTTCAAATTATAATGTTTATACAATTAACAAGACAGAAACAGAAGACAAACTTACGAAAAAACTGATTTCAATTTTAAAAAATCAAATACCTCAACATGCTCAAAGTAAATTAATTAACCTTTGCATAGATTATGCCGACATTTTCGCTCTTCACACGGACAAAATGACTTTAAACAACTTCTACGAGCAAAAATTAAGACTGACAGACAACGAACCGGTATATGTTAAAAACTATCGATTGCCATACTTTCAACGGGAAGAAATAAATCGCCAAGTAAATAAACTGTTAGACAACGATTTGATTGCACCCAGATACTCCAACTACAACAGTCCTTTGATTGTAGACCCAAAGAAGGATACTAATGGTCAAAAAGCTTATCGTATGTGCGCAGATTGTCGCGCAGTAAAGAAAAAACTCATTGCTGATAAATTTCCACTAGCTAGAGTTGACGATATTTTAGACAATCTTGGCAGGGAAAAGTATTTTTCGACATTAGATCTTTTTTCGGGATTTCATCAAATCCCCTTGCATCCTGACTCACGGGACATTATTCTTTCAGCACTGACCGAAGTGCATTTAAATGGAAAGTGCTTCCATTCGGTTTAAATGTAGCACCAAATTCATTCTCACGAATGACGACAATAGCTTTTTCGGGTATACCACCCAACGTCGCATTTTATACGTCGACGATATTATCGTCAAAGGTTGTAGTGAAGCACACCACATTAAAAACCTATCAAAAGTTTTCAATACTTGTAAGTCTTTCAATCTCAAGCTTAACCCAAATAAATGCAACTTTTTACGACCAGAAGTTACATTTTTAGGTCGCAAATGCTCAGCCAAAGGTTTGTTGCCAGACGACTCCAAAATAAACGCAGTTAAAAAGTATACAAAACTGACTGATAAAGACGCGGTACGACGATTCGTCGCATTTGCAAACTATTACAGACGGTTATACCTAATTTTGCGTCTCTGGCAGCGCCTCTAAACCGATTAAGCAGAAAAAAAGTTAAATTTGTATGGGATGTAGAGTGCGAAAGGGCATTTTTATCTTTGAAAGCAGCGTTACTTTCACCAAAATTACTTCAATATCCAGATTTTACTAAACAATTCATTATTATCGTTGATGCTTCCACAACTGGATGTGGCGCTATTTTGAGTCAAGAACAGTAAGGCAGTGATTTACCAATTTGTTTCGCTTTTAAGCATTTAATAAAGCAGAGCAGAAAAAACCAGCAGTAAAGCAGTTTCGACCATACGTGCGCATATTAAGCAGAAGAAACTCGAGTTACTTAGTTTTGAGCTTGTTAACGAAATAATGACTTTAGAGAAATTACTCTCGAGGCATGAATCAGGAGCCGGCAAACGCAAAATTAAGCAGATTGAATGGCCTAAAAACGATATTTTGTTCGAACATTACATATTACAAATTTCAAAAATATTGGAAATAAAATTTTAAAATCATTAGAAATTATCTTAACAGATCCAGTGGAGACAGTAACAGATGAGAATACAAAATTCAAGCTAATGAAAATTTACCATAATGATCCCATTTCTGGTGGACATTGCGGAATGAAAAGACTTTACGCAAAACTGCAAACACAATTTTATATGAAAGATATGACTCGTGATATATCGAAATATATCAAATTTTGTAAAGATTGTCTTTTAAACGAGGTTAAACCTAAAACAAAAGAAAAACTTGTTTTAACACCAACTCCTTGTAAACCATTCGATATACTAGTAATCGACACAATAGGATCCCTACCTGAGTCCAAATATGGTAAAAAGTTCGCACTTACCATGGTTTGCGACATGACTAAATACCTGGTAACAGTCGCTGTGCCATACAAATCAGCAAAAACAATTGCTTCAGCAGTTTTTGAAGGATTCATTTCAACATACGGCACAATGAATGCCATAAAATCAGATTTAGGTACAGAATTTAAAAATGAATTATTCGAAGAATTAACTAAACTTTTACATATTAAACATAGTTTTTCAACTGCATACCAGCACGAAACTGTTGGTACAGTTGAACGTAATCATAGAGTTTTTAATGAATACTTACGTGCATATTTGAAAGATACTTTTTCTGATTGGGATGTTTATTTAAATTACTTTACTTTCCTACACAATACTACGAGTAGCACAGTTTTCGACAATCAGTTTTCTCCTTTCGAGTTAGTTTTTGGGAAAAAGGCAATTTTGCCGAATGAATTAAGTAAAGAAAAATTGACCTGATCTATAATGTCGAAAACTATATGCAGAAAACGCACAAAATGGCGCAAAACCTAATAAATAAAAATAAGTTGCAAAGTAAAAATCTGTACGATAAAACGGCACGACCATTAGTTGTCAAAATCGGAGAAAAAGTACTTTTACAGAAAAAACCACATCATAAACACGAAAATATTTAGGATGTACGGATGAACGGGACAAGGAAAAACTAAGGATGTGTCAGCTAGAAGATGTTATGCATGGGCTCGAACGAAACGAAAGACCAAATAGAGAGGAGATGTCAGCAGAGAGTCCCATTGCGAAGTCATATTGGGCACAGTGGAAAAGTTTAGAATTGATATCCGGTTGCCTTCAGCGAGTATGGGAGAGTGAGGATGGTCAAAGTAAGAGGAAACTGATAGTTGTTCCAAGGAAAAGGTTTCCCGACGTCCTCAGTGAGCTACATAACGGTCCAAGTGGAGGTCCACTTGGAATTACGAAGACGCTCGAGAAGATTAAGCAGAGATTCTATTGGGTTGGTTGTCGTCAGTCGGTGACTGAGTGGATTGCCAACTGCGAGGTGTGCAGCAGAGCCAAAGGGCCCAAAACCCGAAGTCATGGCCAGATGAAGCAGTATATTTCAGGTGCATCATTGGAAAGGATCTCCATGGATGTCGCAGGTCCATTTCCTACTAGCAACTGCGGAAAAAAATGAGTTCTGGTGGTTATGGTTTATTTCAGTAAATGGCCAGAGGTATACCCAATCCCAAATCAAGAAGCGGAAACAGTAGCAGAAGTGGTTACAAACGATTGGGTTGCTAGGTATGTTGTACGAATGGAGTTACATTCTGACCAAGGCAGGAATTTCGAATCAGCGGTGTTTCAAGAAATGTGTAAGAAATTGGGCATTCGAAAAACATGGGCAACTGCATTGCATCCCCAGTCCGATGGGTACCATAAAGAGAGGGGGGATACACACATATTATTATTCTTGATAGCTTACCGATCGGCAGTGCATGAGACAATGGGCCAAACTCCCGCAAAGGTAATTTTTGGCAATGACCTTCGACTGCCAGCTGATTTGAATTCTAGGATAGATGCCGATGCGGAGAGAAATACCAAAAAATCCATTGGTGTCTTCCAAGAAGAGATGAGAGAAATACACGATCTTGTAAGGCAACGAACGATGATTATGAGTGACAAGATGAAAGCCAAGTACGATAAAGCAATTAATTCGGAAGGTTTTCGGGGAGGATATTTGGTGCTGTTATACAACCCACAACGGAAAAAAGGTTTGTCCCCGAAATTGCAGTGTAATTGGGAAGGCCCATCCAATGTTGGAAAACGGATCAATGATGTAGTTTACCGCATACAAACCATTGCCAACCACGAACCAAAATAAAAATGTTTCATTTGGAAAAGCTGGCAGCATTTTGATCAGGAAATTTTTCTGATTGGGGCGATCCCACTTAGGTGGAGGGCAGTGTGACGAATATTAGTATCACTAAGCGATACTACCATCACTAAGCCGATATTAAGCAGTATGTACATAAACAAATCATTCGTCATCTACATACATACATACAAGGCAACAGAGAGATACAAACGCATGTCATCAACAGCAGAAGTAGTACTCACATATACACACGCATATGGATACACATTACAAATATACGTTTATATAGCTGGTAAACAAGCATCAAGTTCACGAAATGACTAGACCTTAGGAGAAATGGGTGAACGAGGAAACCGAGGAGTATAAAAGCAGCACAAGCTGAGGCATGACTAATCAGTATGATTTAAGCACGCTATTGGTTGCGAAGTATAAGTGTTATTGTGAAGTAATTTCATAGTAGCCTAATAAAGACCAAGAATTTAGCGATACGAACGTTAGCAGAAGGTGTAAAATAAGCACAATTACCCGAAATTCGTTACAGTATGCTAGTTGCCCACATGAGAATATAAGCGATAAGTTAAAATACTTTAACTGCTCATTAGAAAATGCGAAATCCAATAGTAATTGCGCCGAAAAACATTCAGCAACAAGTGACAATAACTGTCCACAAATCAAGTTTATGCAGCAAAGAATTCATTCTCGCACAAATTATGGCTGTTAAACCCTTAAGCTTAAAACAGGCCAATATTAATAACTTAAAACTACACATAATGAACTCCAGAAATATTTCTTTGAAAAACCCATCGGCATAGCTTTAACATCTGAACCGTATTCGGGAAGAACCAACAAAGTAGAATCACTTATATCAGCCTCTGTATACCAATTCGAAAGCGCAAACTGTAAAGTTAAGTCCGGAATTCTGGTAAAAAACCCGTTGTACGCTGTACTTGGCTTTTCGCAATACTCCACTCCCAACCTTACAGTAAGTAAATTGTGCATCGGGCAGCGGTCTTTATACATAGCTAATGCCTATGTATAGCCAGGAGAAGACATATATAATACTTTTCATTCAATTCACGAGTTTCTCTCAAAAACTTCTTGTTCACTGCAAATAACGGCAGGTGATCTCAACGGATGGCACCTTCCCTGGGGTTCTAAAACAGAAAACACTAATGACAAAACAATTGGAAATATAATAGCACCAAACTCAATGGTTGTATGCAATAACGGTGTAGTCCCTACCTTTAGTGCAATGCGTCATGGCACCAGGGCAAGTTCGATAATCGATATTAGGTTAGCATCCGAAAATTTTTAAGTTGCGTCGAAGACTGGTGTGTAAACATGGATGCAATTAAAAATTCAGACCACAGCGCCATTGAATTTAAAATTCGAAGTGATGGTCACATTAGCACATGTAAAAAGCAATGTACATACCTTTATAAAAACAAATCTGCAGACTGGGACCTCTTCAACCAAGTTTTATAACAAAGTCTAAGGAACAAAGGAATCCTAAACATAAACTTTACCGATATTACTTCTAATGGCTTAGAAACAGCCGTGGAAAGTATTAACGATGCTATTACCAAAGCTTGCCAATCGTCTATGAACAAGCGCAAGGGTACAAAACCTTATTATCCATGCTGGAATAGATCTTTTCAGCTATTAAAAGAAAACTGCATCAAGTTGCATCATAAATTAAACAGATTATCAAAAGCGATGAGGCCCACGGAAGAAGTCGGAAAAGAACATGCTCTGGCCAAGACCGAATATGCAAATGCTATCATAGAGGCATCCATAACCAACTTCAGTGAATTCTGCAATAGACAAGGAAAAGAAGACGTGTGGTCACTCACAAGCAGGATTATAAAATACGCTCCCTCTCATCGATCTCCTGAAACACTTTGCAAAGATGTCGTATATACGATAAACGAGCCTTGAAACAGCACAAGTTTTACTCCAGCACTTTTATCCTGACGACAACCCAGACAGTACTGCTCACCACTTGTTTTTGCGGAGCAAAACTATAAAAAAGCCAGATACACCAAAAAATCTCCCGTTCTCTGCAGAATAAGTCTTGGAAGCCATAACCACATTAAAACCCAACAGAGGTCCTGGTATAGATCACTTCACCTCCGACATATGGTTGGAAAAATATATAGGTTCGAATGTGTGGGCGCCAAAGCCGGTGAATTTGGGTGCTCACAGTATTGCCTTTGATAAGCCCCATATTTCACTGTTAACCTCGGTGTATAATGCCTGCCTCCGAATATTATACTTCCCAAAACTTTGGAAAGAAGCTTACGTGAAAATTCTACTAAAAGGCAACAAGCTCGATTCTAACAGTTTGGATTCATACCATCCCATCGGACTGCTACCAATATTGGCAAAACCCTAGAAAAACTATTGGCCGGTAGACTTGCTTTTCTCCTAGGAAATACGCAGTTCTTTCAGCATGAGCAATTCGGATTTCGAGAGCAAACATCAACGGCGGATGCTCTGCAAATGCTTTAACATATATTGAGATTTGCAAGCGACGCCAGATGCAAGTAATGTGTGTATCCGTAGATAGTAAAGCTGACTTTGATAATGCTTGGTGGCTGATGCTTTTGACTCGACTCCAAAGATACAAAGTATCATGAAACACATTCAACCTTATCTGTAACTACCTAGATGAGAGGACAGTCTCAATTGATTTCGGGGATGCCACAGCCAAAAAGAAAATGACCAAAGCTTTTGTTCAAGGTTAGGTGTGTAGTCCAATGTTCTGGAACATTATATTAGACGATCTGCTTGGCATGCCTTTACCCAGTGAATGCTTTATCCAAGCTTTTTCTGATGACGTCCTTCCGTTAGCCAGTGCAAAGTCAGCCATTGAACTTGAGAGAAGCACTAACGCTGCTCTCAGTATAATACACCAATGGCGAAAAATGCTAAGCTGGTATTTAGTGCGGCGAAAACACAAGCTATGGCATTTACGAGAGCGGATAAAACAGCTAAATAGAAATGGATGGAACTCAGTTCAACTTCGTTAGTGATATGAAGTTTCTTGGTGTCATTATTGACGAAAATTTAAGACTTGTAAAATATGCGAAGTATATTATTGAGAAAGCCTATAAACTATATAAAAATCTATGTGATTTCGTACGACCAACATGGGGAGTCCATCCCGACAAATCTGTTACCATTTACCAACAAGTCATAGAGCCTACAATTACTTACGCTGCTAGTATCTGGGGAAGAGCCACAAAATGGTACTATATTCAAAATTATTAAGATCGTTTCAAAGACAATTTGCTATTCGCGCTATTAGAGCTTCTCCCACGGCGGGGTTCACACCACTTCATCAAAAAATAGCACAGTTAAAAAAATAGAAGAAGTAAAAGTCAGTGGCACATTAAACCAACAAAGGGAACTTAGTCTCCAGAAAAGACTGAAACAACACCAACAACTGCACCCGGCTATCCGTGGAACAATAGAGTATAAAACAGTGGAGTCACAAGTGCAAATAAATGCAACAGACAACGCTGACGTTACTCAAATTTATACCGACGGAAGTAAGCTTGACACTGGTGAATGTAGGACTGCATTTCGAATTCGACAACCAAATACTCAGTGGGAAAATAAAACGTTAAAAATAAACTAGAGTTGCAGCGTATTTCAAGCGGAGGCGCTAGTAATCGATGCGGCGCTAGAGTGGGTTGAACTGGCTTCAACCGCAACCCATGTTTACTTATACTCTGACAGCAGTCCTGTTTGGAAGCCATTAAAAACTGAAGCAATGACATGCTGCTGATAGCTTCCATACACGGGCGTCTTCACCGACTCTCCGAACGCAGCATTATTGAGTTCTGCTGGGTCAAGGCTCATGTTGGAATAGAAGGCAACAATCTAGCCGATTATTATGCCAAACAAGCAGCAACAAACGCAGGAGAAATTAAATATTCAGATTTTCCAATGAGCTATGCGAAACATCAGATCCGTTTAGAAACAGAAGCCTTATGGCAAAGTGGATATGTAGAAGAAGCTAGAGGTACAACAATCAAATTTCATTTTAAATCCCCGACGGAAGCAAAAACATATGCGAAAGTCTTTGGTATATCAATTGAGATGACTCAACAGCTCACGGGTCATGACTACCAGAAAGAATATCTGAAGCGCTTCAAAATCATCGAAAGCGACGCTTGCCCCTGCGATCAGGGGACGAATCAAACGTTAAACCATCTGCTACAGGATTTTCCCCGATATGCTAGAAAAAGACACCGCCTTATCGCATTGTGCGAAGAAACCCAGGTACCTCCATTTAATCTAATGGCAATCAGCACCGATAAACATCTCGTGGAGTCATTGAAAAAACAAGTAAGGAAGGCTAAGTTCGTGTGTAACGGAACATTACATACTCAACTGAGAATTTAGCTGCGTTGGTTTCGTAGGGATTCGTAGATGGTTTATAAGTGGTTTTTAATTCCATATCACATGCGTTTTGGGGAATATCGACCAAATTGTAGACCCAGGGTGACGTTTTTTTGGAAAGATTTTCCTTCATCCTTTGTCAAATAAGGGAAAATCACCATGTAGGAAAATACACCTAGGTTAACCCTGGAATGTGTTTGTATGACATGTCCTATAGGTGGACGCTTTTTCGAGAATCGCTGAATCCTTTGAATCGCTGAAATTAGTTGATGCTAAAATTGACTTTACTAATTTTGAACGAGTGTTCAGCCTACATACGTTAACTGTTTGCTCTACAGCCATTTCGTGAGCTTTCGCTTGCGTCATACCTTCAATGATCAGGGAACGTTCTAATGAGTCTGACAATTCTTCGACACGCTTGGCATATTCCGAGTAGTTATTGTTTACAACATGTAAAGACGCGATTTTACCCGCGACAACTTTTTTGTCGGGTTTAATTCTACTTCGTAACGCGGCTTTAATTTGACTAACGGAATATACCTCAGTTGGAATTGTTTCGCATGCTTTACCCTCGAGTTTCGATTTTAGAAATGCTATGAAAGTACCAGTTAAATTGTCATCGGCGAACTCTTCAAGTAATTCGATTTTGTCTATAAAGGACTCAAGTGCTAGAGGATCACAGCTGTAGTTTTCTCTAATAGAAGTAGCACACATGGTAATGAAAGCTCTCTTTTGCTCAAGTGTTGTCATGATTTGATCGTTAAGATCTGAAACTGAATTAGAAAAATGAGAGGCAACGTTTGTACTAATTTTATCGTTAAGATCTGGGTTTACGTTAGAAGAAGGGATAACTAAGTTGGCACTATTTGGATCGTTAAGATTTGAATCTAAGTTAGAAGAAGATGAAGTTAATTTTGCACTATTTGAATCGTTAAGATTTGGGTCTAGTTTAAAAGAAGCTAAATTTTTGCAAGAAGAATCTTCGAAACCCTGGAAATCTGTCGACAAAGATAATCTATTTTCCTGGCTTGTGACTGTTTCGGTCGAAGATGAAGTTAAACTTTCGGAGCTTGAAGCTAATTTATCGGAATCGGATTCTGAATCTGAAGTTTTGTGGACTCGCTTCCTATCTCTAAGGTTGTACATATAGTTATAAGAAGAGCAAAATTATTTAGTTCAAACTACTATGCAATAATGAAGCACTTATTTGAATGTATACTTGAATCTGAAATGGAGGAAAAAAATTGGAAAATGAACTGGTTTACAGTGAATTGTCGCTAACGAAGTATTTGTAATTTACTGGAAAATCTAATTGAAACAAAAATATTGATATGAGAAAGCTGCAAGAAGAAATTGAATTTAAAATGTTCTCAAAAATGTATAAGTATGAATTGGCAAAAACCTCAGTAATGTGGTAATCACTTTGTTCAAAAAAAATCTCATTTGGTTTTTCACGGAACCACCGTATATATCAAAAAAATCTCACTTTGATTTTTCACGGAACCACCGCTTAAATCAAAAATTCAATTGGTTTTTCACGGAACCACCGCTTATATCAAAAATTCAATTCGTTTTTCATGGAACCACCGCCTATATCAAAAAAAAAATCTGAATTGGTTTTCCACAAAACACCGTTTATATCAAAATTCCAAAATTTATAGATTACACTTAAACTGCTTATCTATTTCACTCGGTTTTATATAGTGAAAATTTTATGGAGAATATACGTATTAAAAAACTGAAGTATAATGAAAACTTGAGAAATGGAAATACACACATGTGAAACTTTAAATGAAAGATTTGTGAAATGATTTGAAAATTTGAAATTAAAATGGAAGCTTCAAAGTTTGGGACTTTGTAAAATGAGTTGAAATTTGAAACTATGAAAAATGTGAAGAAAATGTAAATTTGTAAAATGAGTTGAAACTTGACAGAAAAAAATTAAATGTAAGTCTGCAAATGTTGAAATTTATAAAATGGTTCGAAAATTTTAGAATTGTTGAATACTGAAAAAGTATTAATCGTTAAGTTTAGACGGACGCACCGCTTTATTCAAAAATATATTTGGTTGTTCAACGGTACCACCGTTTTAATCAAAATCCAAAAAAAAAAAATATATGTATATACGTAAATGTGTGTATGTAGAAAAAAAATTTGCACAAAAAAACTACATATACATATGTAAGTAATATACTTAAATGCTGCTTCCGAAGCTCTGCCTTAGTCGCCGCTGCTTCTTCTGCTGCGCTGCTGCTGCGATGTTGGTGCTGCTGCTGCTTCTGCGCTGCCTGTTGCTGCTGCTGCATATATGTATATGGCGTGTTTTCTGCCGTTAGGTGAGTAGAGGAATGCCGTTGTTAATTTCGATGCTTGGTGGTACAGTAGCCCTTAAGTAGGCGAATTTAGTTTTCCGAGTTATAGATTTCTTACTATTTCCGTTTCTTTAATTTGTATTATCTCTGCCTCTTTTAATGTGTATTTGTAGTCGTAGATTTAGTTCTAAAATTGTCTTATTATTTCTCTTTATATATTTGTAAGTATTTCGTTAGCCAACTTTATTACCTCTGTATTTTGTTATAAGTTCAAATATATTTTGTTATAAATTTTTATTATTTCCGTTTTGTTATAAATTTTAAAATGTTGTATTTCGTTTTTTGTTATATAGTTGAAAATATTTGTTAGAAAAATTTTATAAATTCCGTTTTTATTAGATTCGAAATTATTTTATTAGAAAAATTGTATAACTCCGTTTTGTAATACATTTTGAATATGTTTTATTAGAAAAATTGTTACCTCTGTTTTTATTATAATTTGAAAATATTTTGTTAGAAATCTTTTTATTACTTCCGTTTTCGTTATATAAATTTAAGATATTTTATTAGAAAATTTTTTTACTTCTGTATTTGTTATTAAGTTGAAATTATTTTGTTAGCAATCTTATTTAATGTTTAAAATTTTCTTATTCACTGTAACACCACTTTCTTTCACTTTACTCACCGTCGCTGCCAAATTTAAAATTACCGAGGCTCCAGCCTCACGGTCGCCATGTGGCGTTCCGAAATGGAAGCCTTCTTCGTGTGCCGCGATGCGACGTTACCTTTTTCAACGCTCCTTCTTTTGGGACGACGCTGAACTGGCTTCAACCGCAACCCATGTTTACTTATACTCTGACAGCAGTCCTGTTTGGAAGCCATTAAAAACTGAAGCAATGACATGCTGCTGATAGCTTCCATACATGGGCGTCTTCACCGACTCTCCGAACGCAGCATTATTGAGTTCTGCTGGGTCAAGGCTCATGTTGGAATAGAAGGTAACGATTTAGCTGATTATTATGCCAAACAAGCAGCAACAAACGCAGGAGAAATTAGATATTCAGATTTTCCAATGAGCTATGCGAAACGTCAGATCCGTTTAGAAACAGAAGCCTTATGGCAAAGTGGATATGTAGAAGAAGCTAGAGGTACTACAATCAAATTTCATTTTAAATCCCCGACGGAAGCAAAAACATGTGCGAAAGTCTTTGGTATATCATTTGAGATGACTCAACTGCTCACGGGTCATGGCTACCATAAAGAATATCTGAAGCGCTTCAAAATCATCGAAAGTGACACTGGCCCCTGCGATCAGGGGACGAATCAAACGTTAAACCATCTGCTACAGGATTTTCCCCGATATGCTAGAAAAAGACACCGCCTTATCGCATTGTGCGAAGAAACCCAGGTACCTCCATTTAATCTAATGGCAATCAGCACCGATAAACATCTCGTGGAGTCAATGAAAAAACAAGTAAGGAAGGCTAAGTTCGGGTGTAACCGAACATTACATACTCAGCTGAGAATTTAACTGCTTTGGTTTCGTAGATGGTTTATAAGTAGTTTTTAATTCCATATCACATACGTTTGGGGAATATCGACCAAATTGTAGACCAAGGGTGACGTTTTTTGGAACGATTTTCCAATTTCCGATTTTCCGTTGGCTGCAGTTGTACTTGACATCTGTGTTGCCACTGCGCGCGCCTATCAAGTACCACAAACGCCCCAACCACATAGGATACCTTATAATATTTTTGCTAATGCTACATCGCCATAATAGTGGACCAGGGGCGACCCTGAAATGTGTTTGTACGATATGAGATGACTCAACTGCTCACGGGTCATGGCTACCATAAAGAATATATGAAGCGCTTCAAAATCATCGAAAGCGACGCTTGTCCCTGCGATCAGGGGACGAATCAAACGTTAAACCATCTGCTACAGGATTTTCCCCGATATGCTAGAAAAAGACACCGCCTTAGCGCATTGTGCGAAGAAACCCAGGTACCTCCATTTAATCTAATGGCAATCAGCACCGATAAACATCTCGTGGAGTCATCGAAAAAACAAGTAAGGAAGGCTAAGTTCGGGTGTAACCGAACATTACATACTCAGCTGAGAATTTAACTGCGTTGGTTTCGCAGATGGTTTATAAGTAGTTTTTAATTCCATATCACATACGTTTGGGGAATATCGACCAAATTGTAGACCAAGGGTGAAATTTTTTGGAACGATTTTCCAATTTCCGATTTTCCGTTGGCTGCAGTTGTACTTGACATGCGTGTTGCCACTACGCGCGCCTATCAAGTACCACAAACGCCCCAACCACATAGGATACCTTATAATATTTTTGCTAATGCTAAATCGCCATAAAAGTGGACCAGGGGCGACTCTGAAATGTGTTTGTACGATATGGGTATCAAATTAAAGGTATTAATGATGGTTTTAAAAGGGACTGACCCTTCGTTGTATATGTGAAAGCGTTTTCGAGATATCGGCCAAAATGTGGACCAGGGTGACCCAGAACATCATCTGTCGGGTACCGCTAATTTATTTATATATGTAATACCACGAACGGTATTCCTGCCATGATTCCAAGGGCTTTTGATTTCGCCCTGCAGTTTTTCATTTTCTTCAACTTAATATGGTAGATCTCACATCCATTTTATAAAGTTTTTTTTAAGTTAAATTTTGCGCCAAAAACCAATCCAATCACCATGTTTCTTCCCTTTTTTCGTATTTGGTATAGAATTATGGCATTTTTTTTTAATTTTTCGAAATTTTCGATATCGAAAAAGTGGGCGTGGCGATAGTCGGATTTGGCCCATTTTTTATACCAAGATAAGGTGAGTGCAGATATATGCGTGAACTAAGTTTAGGAAAGATATATCGATTTTTGCTCAAGTTATCGTGTTAACGGCCGAGCGGAAGGACAGACGGCCGACTGTGTATAAAAATTGGCCGTGGCTTCAACCGATCTCGCCCATTTTCGGAGAAAAGAGTTACCGTCATATAAGCGGTACCCTTACCAAATTTCACAAGGATTGGTAAGTTTTTGTTCGGCTTATGGCATTAAAAGGATTCTAGACTAATTAAATGAAAAAGTGCGGAACCACGCCCATTTTGATATTTCTTTTATTTTTGTATTTTGTTGCACCATATCATTACTGGAGATGAATGTTGACATAATTTACTTATATACTGTTAAGATATGCAATTTTTTGTTAGAATTTGACTTTTAAAGATGTACGCTTGAGAGTGAACTGCGGTACGTCCTTTGACGTGAACAGCCGGGAGCCACAAGGTCATCTGCAGGTAAATCGATCGTACCGACTTCCTGAGTCATTTAGTGTCCTCCAGGCGGAGATCTTTTCCATAGAGAGACCAGCCTGACAGTTTCAGGATAGTACTGTCCCAGGCACCAGTATTTCGACTCTTGCCAACAGCCCGCGTTAAAGGAATAAGAACCCAACGAAATAAAGTTGGATATAGCGCAGAGTTGTCGGGCTTGGCTGGCGTCCGTAAGGCACCTAAATGTCTGCCTCTGCTTTGTGCCGGGCACCCGATGCTTACCCAGGGATTCCCAGTCCCAGGGCCCCAATAGCACTTGGGACCTAGCCTTCCTCTAACCAGGCGCATTCATCCGTCTCTTACCCCCTGAGTGATAATGTGTTTCCCGATGCACTTCAGAATATTGTAGCTAAACTGCAATAGCTTAGCTTGGGAGATCATGGAGTTAATAGACTTTGCGAAGTGCTACAACATCAACATTACTGCGATCAAATAGACTAAGTTCACGCCAACAATTACTTTGCGAACTACTGTGCACCACGTCCATAGAAAAATTGTGCGAGGAGAAATGGAGGCGGACTCGCATTTATCACCCATCACTTATAGCAATATAATCTATTTTATCCCGACATTGGCCGCAGGGACAGTGTTCTGAAACTACTCACTATTGAAAATCGCTTTATTCAAGGTGATCGTAATGCCCACTACGATCTAGGACATTTTGATTTACAAGCAGAAAGCAGAGGTGGGATGCTGGCTGATCAAAATAGAAAATACGATGTTCTGGACAATAAAGAGGGAGGACCCTGCACGTTTGGTCATAGTTTGCCAGACATTTCCGTCGTAAGCGCAAGAATTGTTAACTGCATGAACTAGCAGCCGATGGTAACATTGACATCCAACCACTTATCTGTACTCCTCTAATTTGAGCGATCAGCCGAATTCATCACTTCAGAGAAACGCAATTTCAAAAAATTTAAGTGGGAGGTATATAAAACATATACAGACAGTCACTTTGCTGCCCTTCCAATTCCGTCTGGTGTTCGTCAAGGGGATCGTATTTTGCGCCAGCTCATTAAATTCGCATCGGCTCGTTGGAAGAATTCCGGAAATCCGGCCATACTTTCTAACGGCGGCCGCAACCTTAGCGGGACAGCGTGACCTTATTAGACGAATGATCCGGCGACCCCCAAATACGGGACATAAAGCAACGCATCAGACAGCTCGTGGACAACACGGGCGGGCGAAATACCTCTCTGCCGGTGCAAGTAAGCTTTGGTCGGACGACAAGATATCTATCGCCTCCTGTGATAAAGTGTTATCTGTTGCGAAGAAACGCGCGAGCACTTTCTGCCGACAATACGTAATGCATTCCACGCTTGACAAAGCCAGACGGTTGAAGATGCCATCGATCATGCTAAACCAACTAAAGCAGTAGGCCTAGACAGTATAGCCATGCAGTTGCTTAAAAAGCTTGGCAAAGGGGGATTTAAATATCTAGCACATGTCTTCAACCTGTCTATGTCCTCCTTCGTCATCCCCGTAAAATGAATAATGGCGAGGGTGGTAGCGCTACTAAAGCCTGGGAGACTAGATAACGAAGGAGAATTTGGTCGTCCGATATCTCTCTTGTCGCCAGTAGCCAAGATACTTGAATCCATTCTGCTCCCCTATTTCACCGCAAAACTGGGACTTCCAACCAATCATCAGCATGGCTTTCGAAAACTACAAGCATCAACACCGCGCTAAACGCCATCAACACACAGATAAATTGCGGATTGAATCAAGAACCCACTAGAGAACGGTTCTCCTAGCGCTGGACATATCAAACGCTTTTGATACAGTAAATCACGGTACGTTACTGGAAAACTTGAAAGGGTCTACCCTTCCTCCTAGTCTCAGAAAGTGGCCTGCAAATTATCCGTTTAAACGGAAAAGTTTACCCCGGAAAAAGATGTCTCAAAATCAAATTTGTGGGCAACGCTTAAGGTTAGACTTATCAAACAGAAAATGCTTGAAAGGCGAATTTTGCAGAGATGTGAAAAATATCGGATATTGGAAAAACTGACAAACAAAAATATTGAAAAATTGCATTTTTATAACCCTTTTTCATATAAAAGAAAAACTTTATGTTTTTTTTGTGTTAAAAAAAATATTTTATTGATTTTCATATGCTGAACTTGAAATATTTACTTTTACGGCGGCCGCGGTGGCCCCACCTACCACACCGAAGATCTGGGTTCACACCCAGGCCAAAGGAACACCAAATTTTAGAAACAAGTTGTTTCAATTAGAAGAAAATTTTTCGAAGCGTGGTGGTCCTTCGGCATTGTTTGGTAAGCACTCCAAGTGTATTTCTGGCTTGCGGTTGCCGTTCGGAATCGACACAAAAACAAGTAGGTACGGTCCCGCCAATTTGCAGGAAAAACTAAAAAAGGAGCACGGCGCAAATTGGAAAAGAAGCTGGGGATACAATCTCTTCGGAGGTTATCGCGCCTTACATTTATTTATTTATTATTTATCTGAAAAGTTTTCATATACTCGCTTAAAATTCACATAGTATCCAATATGAAAAAGGGCAAATGCTATTAAAAGTGTAAAAAATTATTATTTTTTGAAAGCATAACTTTCCCATTTGTGTAGCTTTTTTTAATTTTAAAATAAAAAATAACATTTTTTTTAATTCCAAGTCCCATTTTCCATAGATTTAAAATCCTGAAATCGAATATGTAAAGAAATACGAGTATATACATATGTTCCAAAAATAATTTTTGCGGGAAGTAACAACAAAGTGTATGCCGTGGTTTAGCTGCAATTTATATGAACGAAAATGCCTTAGATTTTATGTTTAATTTGTAACGAGTTAAATGTTCGATCATATAAAATGCACTGAAAACCTATGAATGGCATACATTTGGCGACCTTTAAAGTTCTTCAAAAAGAGAGGGCTCAATATAATGATGTATTAGTTCATTACACAAAAAATTAGTATGTAATGGTGGTATTATACTCACCAACAAGGTTGAAACACAATGTTTTAATTTGGGGCCAATATTCATTGAAAAAAAGGACCAGATCTCAAAATAAAGGACCATTTTATGTTTTTATTGTATATAATATAATTAACAGTAATATGCATAAATAACATAACCCAGTTGTTCTGGCAGTGAAAAGATACACAATTCGATAAACACTGTCTCATGGCCCTATTACCATGCCCACTATCAAGAGTCTTCGGTGGATATTTCTCAAGGCATTTAGTTTACAATGTTGGATATGTTGAGAAAAGGCATATTGAAATATTTAAATTTGTAAAACGAAATGTTTGTGGTTTGAATGTCTGAACATCAATTAATTTATTAAACAAATTCTTTTTCTTTTATGTATACATTCTTAACCTACACATTCATAATTACCTTAATACTAAAAATATGTACATTTGTATTAACACTAATCATACATGTAAATTTGTATACACGGTATGCATACATGTAGATTTGTAAGCATGGTATGCTTACCTGTAGATTTGTCTGAATAGTCTGCATACATGTAGATTTGTATATACGCTATGCACATATGTAGATTTGTATGCATAGTCTGCATGCATATAGATTTTTATGCATAGTCTGCATGCATGTAGATTTGTATGCATGCTATGCATATATGTAAATATGTATGCATTCGTCAGCAAATCGATATTCTGTCTGGTTAATTCTCATGATTGGTTGTATGTAAATATTTTGGTGAGAAACTAAAATTGATAATAAGCAGAATTTATTATTTGTGAACAGACAAGAGTTTCATATTCGTCATTCCATTGATGTTAGGTAACCGCTGTGTTAGGTCAATAATTTGTATAATATTGTAATATGATTGAGCTGTTAAAAATGTATTGCATTGGAGTTCATGTTGCGTAATGCCGCAAAATGTATTGCATAGGTGGGCCTAGACGCTTAATGCTACACCATCCGCCTTAGAAAAAGAGGATTATATAATTGTTTTGTGAACAATTGTATAAGACTCTTTGTTTGTATTTAGATGATTTCTATATTTTACTGTAACTTAATATTGTATTGAAAGAGTTTTTGGATTTAATTTCTGATTTGCTGACTTTCGTACTTTTATTATTTGCATCTTACATATATTTTTTTTTTGTTTTTGTACAAGTTCTTTTTTTCAAAATTTTAAATTTTTAGATATAGAAATTTTTAAATTTTACTTATTTTATTTATTTTATTTGTTTTATTGCCAGATGCTAAATGTGTCGACCCATCTAAAATCCGCTTGTTTTTAGAAGCTTTTATTAATTAATCGGGTAAATTGGAATGATTATTTATTTTAAATTAACAAAAGATATTTTAAATGGGTTTAAGTCTATTCTTATGGACTATGATTTCTTTTGTTTTGTTTGTACTATCTCTATTTCCTATACTATTAGGTATTAACGTATAATTATTATTTTTGTCGATACTTTTTACTTTATAACTTCCTTTGTATTTATTATCTAGCTTATGGCTAGCTTCTTCTCTTACTAATACTAAATCTCCTAATTTTATTTCCTTACTGGTGCTACTTTTGTCGTAAGTGACTTTTTGTTTTTCTTTAGCTTCTTTCACTAATTTTCTAGCTCTTTGTTTTGCTATTTGAAATCTATATTAATTTCCTTATCATATGCCTCGTTATTATATACTGGACTTATTTTATTCTCGTTTAAGGATTCGTACATCGGGGAATTTTTCGCAAATATAAGCTCGTAAGGGCAATATCCGTGTACGGTCGTTGGGGTCGTGTTGTAGCAGTACGCGAAATATTTTAGGTATTCATCCCAATCATCTTTGTCACTGGATATGTATGAACGTACATATTCATTAAACGTTCTATGACTACGCTCTACAGTGCCCAAAGTTTGATGATGGTATGGTGTTGAGTTTTTGTGCTCAACTTTTAGCAATTTGCACAGCTCTTCGAATAATTTATTTTTGTATTCGGTTCCCATATCTGTTAGGATTGTTTTCATGGGACCATAAATCAAAATGAAATGCTCGAATATAGCTTTAGAAACTGTTATCGCATGTTTGCTCGGGACTGGGATTGTTACCAAGTATGTGAGATAGCATATAATGGTAACTGCGTATTCGTTTCCGTTTATTGACCTTGGCAATGGTCCGACCGTATCGATCTGTACTATATCGAAAGCCCTAGGAGGTGTCTCCGTTATTGTCATTGGCTTTTTATATACTTATTTGTTTTATTCGTATTACAGTGGATGCAGTTATTTACGTATTTCTTTATGTCACCTCGCATATTTTTCCAGCAATAGCTTTGTTTGTTTTCTTTATCATGCGATTTATTCCTGGGTGGCCACCACTAATAGGATCGTCATGATATTTCTGCAGAATTTCTCTAATTTTCCCGGGACTAGTCACGTACACAACCTCTGGGGTTAGTGCAATTGTTAATTTTTTGAGAACCCTATTTCCTAATTCAATAAATTTGCCTACTCAAGTATAATTACTTTTAAACAATTCGTCCCCTAAGGACAACTGTATCTTTTCAAGTCCTAAATTGGCGGCTTCTTTTTCGAGCCTGATAAAGAATTGTCCTAAGTCAATTTTATCATCTACAATTAGGTTGCTTGTATTTATAGTGCTACAAATTTTCTTTCACTTTTTGAAATATAATTTCGGGGGATTGAAAACGAGCCTGACATGCCTTTTTACTTCAAATTTATTTAGCGCTTCATATATTTTGGGGTTCTCAGTGTGACTTTCTTGAATTTTAGCATTATTTTTTTATATTTTTAGCTGTTGATCTAGTTGTGACTTTCATTATTTTTTCTTTTGTTGTTATGGGCTGGTTGAAAAATATGTATATTTTTTTTTGTTAGGTTTTGCTTCCTTCCACTGTCCTAGAATTTCCCATTGCTTCCTGACCATCTTTGTCAGGAACATTAAACGGAATTATGCGAATTTTGATTTGCTGTTCGCTTTAGGCAGGGCTACCTTTATTGTCGATTGTGACATTTTTAAGACTTACTATTTGGGATTTTACTTTAATTGTTTATTGCTCTTCCTCAGCTTTGAGTTTAGAAACTTGGGTATGAGGAAAAAGGGATATTAGACGCGCTGTTGCACGCTATTCATTTGCCTATATTTGAATTTCATATAGGTTTTAAGTATAGCTGCTATCGCTATGATTCAGCTGGTGGTTCATATTTTGCTATCCTGTTCTCTGATGTTTCAGAGTTTCCTTTTCCTACCTCGTAGCCCGCTATGGCTATCATAATGCCTTGGGCTATTTTTGTCCACCAAGACATTTTGAAAATTAATAAGATGATAGATATTTTGTTTTATAACTTTTTCTTTTGTCATAATTGTTGATTAAAAATATTTTTATTTGAAAAAAAATATTTTAATATTCCAAAAAAAAAAATTGTTTTTATACTAACTTAGTGTAGTTTATAATATATTTGAAAATATTTTTATATATTCGTATTAAACAATCTTTTATTATATAATTTTTTTTTCGGATGCTACTCAATATTTGGCATTTTCGGGGAACACTCTCCTCATCATACGCATTATTTCTTCCACCCTGGTAGTGGGGTTTATAATGTCCTCTATTGTGGGTTCCCTTTCCATACCTATTATCTTCCACCATTTCTTTAAGTCTTCTAATTCTTTTTGTAGGTCCCTAGTGTGTCGGGTATTTTCGTCCCACCAATAGAGAGGAATGTCTGAGGAATCTCTTTGCATTTTTATTTATTATTAACAGAGTACTTTTATTTTTAAACCTTATAAAAATGTCCTATGGGCTTTCTCCAAAGGAAAGGTGAAACTGGCTGAAGTTAACTGAATATTTTAAAGAAGTGTCCTAAACATTCAAATTTACTTGAATAGTTTTCCTTATTAACATTATTGTATAAAAGTCGTTTCTAAAAAAATTTTTTTTTAATAAAAAATGTATTTCTAAAGTTAATATATTTAACATTCATATTTTTCTTAAAATTGCAAATAAATTTGTTCAAAGTTTTACATATATATATCTTACACACTTTTCTTTAAATTTTGACAAAGTAGCTTTATATTTTTTCGATTAATTACGAGTCCTATTTAAAAAAAAATTCCTAAGCAAAAACTTTCGTTTTTGCTCATAGTTTAGCATCCATAAAGGCCGTCCAATTTGTTTCTAAATATACTTATGATATGCCGCTTTTTGCCAATCATGATGCCAGTTTAAATCGCAGTGCAAAGTTGTATACCGTCAGTCGAGTTGAAATATTATTCCACTTCTTCTATGCGCATCCAATTGTATCCAAATTTGTGTGTCGCCAGTTTGGTGGAAATGTTATTCCACTTCTTCTATGAGCAATCAGCTGCGTCCAAATTTGTGTGTCGCCAGTTTGATTGAAATGTTTTTTAAAAAACGTAATATCCGTTCATTCTCCTTGTCCAAGTAAAATATTCGCCAGTGTTCTTCATCTAGTATTCGCCAGTGCTCTTGATTAGTGTAAAAATTATATTGCTAGGACTTTTTGTTAGTCCTCTTTGGAACTAATGTGTGCCCATTAAATTTTGTAATATATTTAAATAAATAAATGTAAGGCGCGATAACCTCCGAAGAGATCTAAGGCCGAGCTTCTCTTCCAATTTGCGTCGTGCTCCTCTTGATTTTCCCTACAAATTGGCCGGAGGGGACGTACATGTTTTATGCCGACTCCGAACGGCATCTGCAAGGCAGATGAGTTTTCACTGAGAGCTTTTCATGGCAGAAATACACCCGGAGCGCTTGCCAAACACTGCCGAGGGGCGACCCCGCTTCGAAAAATTTTCTTCTAATTGAAAAACCTTATTTCTAAAATTTTGATGTTGCTTTGCCCGGGAGTTGAACCCAGGGCATACGGTGTGATAGGCGGAGCACGCTACCATCACACCACGGTGGCCGTGACTAAAAACTTGGCAGGATATCTGTTCAGCAAGATCTAGCGAATTTTGCTTAATGAGCAAATTTTCAGCTAATTGAAGATCAGGCTGCCAGGATCGCCATGAAATATTTAAATTTATAAAACGAAATGGTTGTGGTTTGAATGTCTGAACATCAATTAATTTATTAAATAAATTCTTTTTCTTCTATAGATACATTCTTAACCTACACATTCATAATTACCTTAATACTAAAAATATGTACATTTGTATTAACACTAATCATACATGTAAATTTGTATACACGGTATGCATACATGTAGATTTGTAAGCATGGTATGCTTACCTGTAGATTTGTATGCATAGTCTGCATACATGTAGATTTGTATGCACGCTATGCATATATGTAGATTTGTATGCATAGTCTGCATGTATGTAGATTTGTATGCATGCTATGCATATATGTAAATATGTATGCATTCGTCAGCAAATCGATATTCTGTCTGGTTAATTCTCATGATCGGTAGTATGTAAATATTTTGGTGAAAAACTAAAATTGATAATAAGAAGAATTTATTATTTTAAAAAGGCGTATTTAAAAATTCACACGCTGCTGCCGCTGAACTATGTATCAGACTTAGCTAAAATAACAAATTAATCTAAGCAATTATGAGCAGAGCTCAGAGAGTATATCAATTTTGTTCGCATAACGATACCCCGTAATGGCATAAACTAATCGAGATAGATTTAGACTTTTATATATCAAAATGATCTGTGCGAAAAAAGAAATTCATGTCCGTCCGTCCGTGTTGTTGTTGTTGTAGCAATGCTCGCCCCACCTAATAGCCGCGACCGATCACTAATTGTCATCAATATCCTCTAACGGGAGTCCAAGGAAACTTGCCGTTTCAACAGGGGTGGACCATAAGGAAAGGGGTGTTAGAGGCGTTGGTTCCACATTACAATAAAAGAGATGGTTGGTGTCATGTGGGGACACATTGCAAGCAGGGCATACATTTTGTATGTCGGGGTTGATTCTGGATAGATAAGAGTTTAACCTGTTACAGTATCCAGAACGAAGTTGAGCAAGAGTGACACGCGTTTCCCTGGGGAGTATGCGTTCCTCTTCTGCGAGTTCTGGATATTTTTCTTCAAGTACTGGATTCACCGGGCAATTCCCGACATAAAGGTCCGACGCCTGTCTATGGAGTTCACCAAGGACCTGCTTGTGTTTTTCCGCTTCATACGGCTGGGTTCTCAGGTGCCTTATTTCCTCAAAATGCTTACGGATATGACTCCTTAGGCCCCTAGGCGGTGCTGGTTCGTCAATCAGATGTCTGTTGGGATGCCCAAGTTTCTGGGTATTCAACAGAAACTGTTTGGTCAGCATCTCATTTCTCTCCCTGATGGGGAGTATTCTCGCCTCATTATGCAGATGGTGTTCTGGGGACATAAGAAGATAGCCCGTGGCGATTCTGAGAGCAGTATTTTGGCAGGCCTGTAGTTTCTTCCAGTGGGTGGTTTTTAGGCTTGGCGACCATATGGGTGACGCGTAGCACGTAATCGGCTGGCTAATTGCTTTGCATGTGGTCAAGAGCGTTTCTTTATCTTTTCCCCAGGTACTGCCAGCAAGGGATTCGAGGATTTTATTACGGCTCTGAATTCTTGGAACAATTGCGGTTGCGTGCGCACCAAAATGTAGATCCTGATCAAACGTCACACCCAAGATTTTGGGGTGTAGGACAGTCGGTAGCGTAGTGCCATCGACGTGGATGTTCAATATGGTCGACATTTGGGGCGTCCATGTTGTAAATAAGGTCGCGGAAGATTTAGTCGGTGATAATGCCAGGTTTCGCGAGGCGAAAAAACTGGAGAGATCAGGGAGGTAGCCGTTTATTTTATTGCATACCGCATCGATCTTTGGGCCTGGACCTGTGGCCATTATTGTGCAGTCATCGGCGTAGGAAACGATTGTGACTCCTTCCGATGTTGAAGGTAGCTTAGATATGTAGAAATTAAACAAAAGTGGGGATAGGACACCACCCTGTGGCACCCCCTGTTTAATTCTCCTTGGTTTTGGTGTTTCGTTTCTAAATTGCACCGATGCCTGCCGACCACCCAGAAAATTTGCGGTCCACCTTTTGAGACATGGGGGAGGGAAGGGTAGACCCTTCCAGGTCCTGCAGTAACGAGCCATGGTTGACCGTATCAAAAGCTTTTGATAGGTCTAGCGCTACGAGTGCTGTTCTATGGTGGGGGTATTGATTTAAACCGCAATTTATCTGGGTGCTAATGGCATTTAGCGCGGTGGCAGTGCTATGGAGTTTTCTGAAGCCATGCTGATGAGGGGCTAGCTGCAAATTTGCTTTTAAATAAGGGAGCAAAATGGCTTCAACCGTCTTTGCCACTGGCGATAGGAGAGATATCGGACGAAACGACTGACCTATGTTAGCTGGTTTCCCAGGCTTTAGTAGCGGGACCACCTTGGCCATTTTGCATTTCCATCAGCCATGCTGATGAGGGGCTAGCTGCAAATTTGCTTTTAAATAAGGGAGCAAAATGGCTTCAACCGTCTTTGCCACTGGCGATAGGAGAGATTTCGGACGATACGACTGACCTATGTTAGCTGGTTTCCCAGGCTTTAGTAGCGGGACCACCTTGGCCATTTTCCATTTCTCAGGTATGACAAAGGTGGAAAGAGACAGATTGAAGACATGCGCTAAATATTTGAACCCCTCTTTCCCTAAGTTTCCCTTATTTGGGGGTCGCCTGGGTCAAGCTGTTTTATAAGGTCACGTTCTCTCGCTAAGTTTGCGGCTTCTGCCGGGGAGTGGGGCCGGATTTCGGGAATTCTCCTGGCGGGAATGAAATGTGACGAGGCGGATTTAATGACCTTACGGAAGGCACGCTCCCCTTGGCGTCCATCAGTCGGGATAGGGAGGGCAGCTAGGCGGCTGTCTGTAAAGGATTTATATTCTTCCCACTTTCCTTTTTTGAAGTTTATGAAAGTGCGTTTTTCAGTGACAATGAAGTCGGCGATACGCTCAAGCGAAATAAGTATGGGCGGGTGGTCGGATGCCAATGTTACCATCGGCTGCCAGTTGACGCAGTTTACGAGTTCTGCGCTCACGATTGAGATATCTGGCGAGCTGTGACAGCTTCCTACCATAAGTGTGGGGGCGTCTCCGTTTATTGTGCAGAACGTCGTTTCTTCTATTTGATCCGCCAACATCTCACCCCTACTGTCCGCCCGCAAGTTTGAATGCCATAGGTCATGATGGGTATTGAAATCGCCTAAGATAATGCGATTGTTGCCAGTGAGTAAAGCCCTGATATTAGGGCGGTATCCACTGGGGCAATAGGTGGCAGGAGGGATGTAGATGGTGATGATTTCTAGGTTTGCATCGCCTGACCGGACAGATAGGCCTTGACGTTCTAAGACATTGTCCCTGCGGTCGATGCCAGGATCAAATATACAATATTGCACAGAGTGGTGTATGATAAACGCGAGACCGCCTCCATTTCCGCTCTCGCGGTCTTTCCTGTGGACGTTATACCCAGAGCAGGTCTGCAGTGCAGATCTTGCTGTGAATTTAGTCTCTTGAATCGCAGCAATGCGGATGTTGTGCCGCTTCATGAAATCGACTATCTCCGTAATCTTCCCAGGTAGTCCATTACAGTTTAACTGCAGAATTCTGAAGTGCATAAGGGGAGACGTCGCCACTCTGGGGGTAAGTGACGGGTGACTACGCCTGGGTTGGAGAAAGCCAGGACGCAATTGCTGTTGTGGCCCTAGGACTTGGCGTCCTTGGGCAAGCATTGGGGTACCCGGATGATTTGGCTTTGCGACCTGGCAACATGGCGCGATGAAACCCGTCGGGGGTTGCCGTCGCGGAGACCAGAACATCTAGGGAAGTGGCACCACCCAAGGCAGGAGCTGCATTGGGCAGATGTCGCAAACATATATATTCTGTGCTGGCAAACGGTGCAAACGGATGCAGGGACTAAGAGTCTGTTTCCCTGACCTGCACGATTGCTGCCAGAAAAGAGGGGAGGAGAAGAAGACGGGGGCAGGGGCTGATGCTCAGCATTGCTACCAGCTCTACTACGAAGGTAGTAGTTATGAGTGGTATCAACTGTTTGAGTTGTTGGCGCCGTGGGGCGCGAGCAGCAGCGGGTACTTTTGTGGCTTGCTGAGCAGCGAAGCTGCTGGAAGGTAGTGGGGATACGCTTAGGCGTAGACTACGGGACACCCTTGGGCGTGAGCAGCAAGGAGCCACAAAAGATTTATAAAAGTTACGTGGACGTCGGGTTTTGGGATCAAGCCCAGAACAACCTGTCCGATGCAACCATCCCTTGCACGAGACACACTGAACAGAGTATGACCGTCCTAAAAAGATTCTTTTCTGGCAAATGCAGCAAAACCATTTCTCAGGACCGGGGTCAGGAGACGGACCCGGATTGGGTTCGATAGCTTCCCGGAGTAAGAGAATATGTAGCAGTCCTGCTGCAAGGAGCTGCTGGGAGGATGACAATTTGTGGGAGGGACGAAACAAATTAAATGGGGTCACACTGAAATGAGAGTCCTTGGTCGAGAAAAATCCCGAGTCGCTCCGGTACATAGAAGCGACTGCCTTGGGAAGCGTCCGTCCGTCCGTCCTTGTATTTTGTTGCACCATATCATTACTGGAGATGAATGTTGACATAATTTACTTATATAATGTTAAGATGTGTAATGTAATTGCTTGGTCCGGGGCGAGAAGGGTGGCGGGTTGGCATGCTGGTGGCCGGATGAGGCTCGTCGGCGTTGAGGCGCGGTTCTTGCCACCTTCCTCGACCCACAGTCACAAGAACAAAATTATAATTATCATGCCTATTGGTGGAAACCAGGGACCAAAAAGGGGTCAAAAAAGGGAAAGAAAACAATGGAAAGAAAGAAAAAAAGGAAAGCGCTAGGAGACCGTCCGTGTCAGGTGGAGTCATCCCACCCCTCTTGCTCATGAGGCATGAACAACCTTGAACTCCACTTTGACTCCGATAACCGAGTGGAGTTCCCTTGTTGTTCATGCCTCATGAGCAAGAGGGGTGGAATGACTTCACCTGACACGCACGGTCTCCTACCGCTTTCCTTTTTTCTTTCTTTCCATTGTTTTCTTTCCCTTTTTTGACCCCTTTCTGGTCCCTGGTGTCCACCAATAGGCATGATAATTATAATTTTGTTCTTGTGACTCTGGGTCGAGGAAGGTGGCAAGAAACGCGCCTCAATGCCGCCGAGATTCAGCCGGGCCACCAGCATGCCAACCCGCCACCCTTCTCGCCCCGGACCAAGCAGTTACATTACAATGGTTTTATTTTTTTCACAAATTCTCCTCCTTTTCCCATTTGAAAGAATTCTTGCACATATTGTGCCTTTTTCCTTTTTTTTCTTCTTCCTTTTTTTTGCAAACTTTCGTTTTTTTTATTTTATTTTATATTTTTCACCATACTCCCCCACACATTCGCACAAGAACCCATATTTTATTTTATTTATTTTATATTTTTCACCATACCCCCCCACACATTCGCACAAGAACACATGTGGTTCCTTTAATTTTCTTTAAGGTAGCAGCCTCTATTTTTTTGCCACTTACTGTTTTTTTTCTTTTTTTTCATTCCCTTGGGGTTTCTGGGGTCCCCAATGCACACCCATCCCGGAAAGAAACGAAGCAACTAGTCCATTCTTCATACTAGGGACGTACATATGTACCAGCTGGCATTTTTGTCTTGTCGCCGACACTTTGTTAAACTAACTAACTCAATGTCCAAGATCACAAGCGAGTGATCTGGCTGAGTATTGAAAAAAAAAAGTAGTGTGCCAGATAAATGTATGTGCATTGAACATATGTATATGCTTTGAGTGTTTTTCTCTTTACAGTTCGCGGACTCAACTGCACCGGCGCCGTTGGAGTACGAGTATATGGGTGAGTGAAAATTGAGCACAATATTTTTGCTAATACACATATTTGAATGTATGTACATATATTAGCATATGATGTCTGATCTTCTTGAGAAAATAGAAGAAGGAAACCTAAACGTAAGGAATATATGTACACACATAACTACAAACATATACACCTTTTGTTTATAATATGCCAAACTGGTTTTTTTTTTTTTTGCTTTACTTGAGCGGTTGCGGTAGGTCAGGGATTAGGGTACTGGAATTTTTTTGTTCGCCCTCTTATTTTATTTTATTTGAATTTTTATCTTTAGGATTTAGAATTAGCTCCTATTAATAATATTGCATTAGGGTGGCCCTAAAAGTTTTAGTTTTTTTCTATTTGAGTTCAGACACTTGGTCTATTAGTCGTAAGTATTTTGTATTGAATTGAATTCAGAATCGATTGAATTGAATTTGCAATTTTAATTAGCAATAAAGTTTAGCATTAAATTTAAGCATTTTTTATTTTTTATTTTGAAGTAAATAGAAACTTTGGAAGGATCCTAGTAGCTAAGCCTTTTGAAATTATTGTCACATTATTTTGTATTAAACTCTGAGTTTAAAGCCCCCTTTTTTTTAGAAATCATTAAACTAGTAGTAGGGTGGTATTTGCTAATTTATAAACCAAGAACTTTGTAAATAAATTATAATAATTATGTTTGGATGAAAATCTTAGACCTTTTCATAATGCAGGGCTAAATTCCCACTTTTGGTGTTGGTGCTGCGCTTGTGCGTGGCAAGGTAAGTTGAAGATGAGTGATAGGGAAATGACTTATTGACGGACGGACAGACTTATGTCAGGTTTGGGGGCACCGTAAGTAGATAGGAGTCAGCACAGTGCCCACGGTGCGGTGCTAGTTGCACTGCAGAGGGAGGGTAGACTCCACCTGACAGGACAGGCCTTCATCTTTTTCTACCCCTTACGCTTTCTCCTCTATAACTTTGCCCCTCACGTTTATTTCCATCTTCTTCAGCTTTTCCTCTCCTTTCTATACACATGCAGGTATGAACCCTCTTTTTGTTCATGTGGCTGCGGGTGAGGTCGGTGGTGCAATACCCCGCCCAAGTCGACGAGCTAGCCTGGGCCCGCATCTTTGGGTATTTTCAAATAAATACTTACATATCTTCTTTGAGCACATTCCCTTTTATTTGCTTTGTTGGGGTTTCATAACTTTTGTTGTTTTTCGCGTTTTAGATTTTTTTTTTGGTAAAATTTTTTCTGAGTACCGACAGTGAATGTCGGAGAAGGAGAAAGAGGTCGAGAATAGAGTTTTTGGGGGATTGGGTATCCTCGACTCCAATAGACGGGTAACCAGGAGCCGAACCCGCACGTTAGAAAACAAATAGTTGGTTCAGTTTTCAACCAAATCGACACGGGTATGCTGAGGCCCGTTGACTTTGTCCCTACGGACTATTTTAATAGGTGCGTGTCGCGGATTTTTGGATCTTTTGGCCCTGATCGCCCGCTGAAGGTCTCTGTCGCGAATGGCGTGTCATTCGACGAGTTAGATAATAGCCTAATCTTCTGCCAAAAAATCGATTTGCTGTGCCAAATGGTCGATAGGGAAAACGTAGGTGCCCAGTTGGGTGATGTTACAGCGCAGAACGCACCATCAACGAATGTCGGCACTGGCCTTAATGCTCCTCAAAGCCACACCGCCCAAAATGCAAATAATGTCGAACAGCTGAGCCGAATGATGGCGATGATGGCGCAAAAGATGTTCAATTTTTTGTTAGAATTTAACTTTTGAAGAGGTACGCTTGAGAGTGAACTGCGGTACGTCCTTGGACGCCAACAGCCGGGAGCCACAAAGGCAACTGCAGGTAAATCGATCGTACCGACTTCCTGAGTCATGCAGTGTCCTCCAAGCGGAGATTTTTTCCATAGAGAGACCAGCCAGACAGTTTCAGGATAGTGCTGTCCC
Organism: Eurosta solidaginis; assembly: GCF_040869045.1. Taxonomy (NCBI): domain Eukaryota; kingdom Metazoa; phylum Arthropoda; class Insecta; order Diptera; family Tephritidae; genus Eurosta; species Eurosta solidaginis. The sequence continues at coordinate 32,855,053 of NC_090324.1, read as the reverse complement.
AGACACCAGTATTTCGATCCTTGTCGACAGCCCGGCCGCGTTAAAGGAATAAGAATCCAACGAGATAAAGTTGGATATAGCGCAGAGTTGTAGGGTCTCGCTGGCGTCCATAAGGCACCTGAATGTCTGCCTTTGCTTTGTGTTGGGCACCCGATGCTTACCCAGGGATGTCCAGTCCCAGAGCCTCAACAGTACTTGGGACCTAGCCTTCTTCAAACCAGGCGCAATCATCCATCTCTTACCCCCTGAGTGATGATGTGTTTCCCGATGCACTTCACAATATGTTAAGTTAATCGACTTTGCGAAGCGGCACAACATCAACATTGCTGCGATCAAATAGACTAAACTCACGCCAACAATTACTTTGCGAACTACTATGTGCACCACGTTCATAGAAAAATTGTGCGAGGAGAAATGGAGGCGGACTCGCACCCATCTCTTATTGCAATATAATCTATTTTATCCCGACATTGGCCGCAGGGACAGTGTTCTGAAACTACTCACTAGTGAAAATCGCTTTATTCAAGGTGATCGTAATGCCCACTACGATCTAGGGCATTTTGATTTAGAAGCAGAGAGCAGAGGTGGGATGCTGGCTGATCAAAGTAGAAAATACGATGTTCTGCGCAATAAAGGGGGAGGACCCTGCACGTTTGGTCATAGTTTCACAGACATTTCCGCCGTAAGCGCAAGAATTGTTAACTGCATGAACTAGCAGCCGATGGTAACACTGACATCCAACCAATTATATATACTCCTCTAGTTTGAGCGATCAGACGAATTCATCACTTCAGAGAAACGCAATTACAAAAAATTTAAGTGGGAGGTATATAAAACATATACAGACAGTCACTTTGCTGCCCTTCGAATTCCGTCCGATTTTCGTCAAGGGGATCGTATTTTGCGCCAGGTCATTAAATTCGCATCGGCTCGTTGGAAGAATTCCGGAAATCCGGCCATACTTTCTAACGGCGGCCGCAACCTTAGCGGGACAGCGTGTCCTTATTAGACGAATGATCTTTGCAACGCCCAAATAAGGGACATAAAGCAAAGCATCAGACCGCTCGTGGACAACGCGGGCGGGCGAAATAGGAGGGACGTTTAAAGAACTGTAGCCTCTCTGCCGGTGCAAGTAAGTTTTGGTCGAACGAAAAGATATCTATCGCCTCCTGTGATAAAGTGTTATCTGTTGCGAAGAAACGCGCGAGCACTTTCTGCCGACAATACGTAATGCATTCCACGCTTGACAAAGCCAGACGGTTGAAGATGCCATCGATCATGCTAAACCAACTAAAGCAGTAGGCCTAGACAGTTTAGCCATGCAGTTGCTTAAAAAACTTGGCAAAGAGGGATTTAAATATCTAGCACATGTCTTCAACCTGTCTATGGCCTCCTTCGTCATCCCCGTAAAATGAATAATGGTGATGGTGGTACCGCTACTAAAGCCTGGGATACTAGATAACGTAGGAGAATCTTGTCGTCCGATATCTCTCTTGTCGCCAGTAGCCAAGACACTTGAAGCCATTCTGCTCCCCTATTTCACCGCAAACCTGGGACTTCCAACCAATCATCAGCATGGCTTTCGAAAACTACACCGCGCTAAATGCCATCAACACACAGATAAATTGCGGATTGAATCAAGAGCCCCACCACAGGACGGTTCTCCTAGCGCTGGACATATCAAACGCTTTTGATACAGTAAGTCACGGTGCGTTACTGGAAGACTTGAAAGGGTCTACCATTCCTCCTAGTCTCAAAAAGTGGCCTGCAAATTATCCGTTTAAACGGCAAAGTTTACCCCGTAAAAAGATGTATAAAAATCAAGGTTTAAGGTTAGACTTATCAAGCAGAAAATGCTTGAAAGGCCAATTTTTCAGAGATGTGAAAAGTGTCGGATATTGGAAAAACTGTCAAACAAAAATATTGAAAAATTGCATTTTTATAACCCTTTTTCATATAAAAGAAAAACTTTATTTTTTTTTTGTGTTAAAAACAAATCTTTTATAGATTTTCATATGCTGAACTTGAAATCTTTACTTTTACGGCGGCCGCGGTGGTTTGATGGTAGCGTGCTCCACCTACCACACCGAAGATCTGGGTTTACACCCAGGCCAAAGGAACATCAAATTTTAGAAACAAGTTGTTTCAATTAGAAGAAAATTTTTCGAAGCGTAGTGGTCCTTCTGCAGTGTTTGGCAAGCATTCCAAGTGTATTTCTGCCTTTCGGTTGCCGTTCGGAGTCGGCACAAAAACAACTGGTACGGTCCCGCCAATTTGCAGGAAAAACTAAAAAAGGAGCACGACGCAAATTAGAAAAGAAGCTGGGCATAAAATCTCTACGGAGGTTATCGTGCCTTACATTTATTTACTTATTATTTATCTGAAGAGTATTTTCCATAGATTTTAAGATCCTGAAATCGAATATGTAAAGAAATACGAGTATATACATATGTTCCAAAAATAATTTTTGCGGAAAGTAACAACAAAGTGTATGCCGTGGTTTAGTTGCAATTTATATGAGCGAAAATGCCTTAGATTTTATGTTTAATTTGTAACGAGTTAAATGTACGCTCATATAAAATGCACTGAAAACCTATGAATGACATAAATTTGGCAACCTTTAAAGTTCTTCAAAAAGAGAGGGCTCAATATAATGATGTATTGGTTCATTACACAAAAAATTAGTATGTAATGGTGGTATTATACTCACCAACAAGGTTGAAACACCATGTTTTAATTTGGGGCCAAAATTCATAGGAAAAAGGACCAGATCTCAAAATAAATGACCATTTCCTGTTTTTGTTGTATATAATGTAATTAACAGTAATATGCATAAAGAACATAACCCTGTTGTTCGGGCAGTGGAAAGATACACAATTCGATAAACACTGTTTCATGACCCTATTACCATGCCCACTATCAAGAGTCTTCGGTGGATATTTCTCAATGCATTTAGTTTACAATGTTGGATATGTTGAGAAAAGGCATATACCAAAGTCTGTAGTGTGTGGCGTTTGGAAAAAAACGTTTTCTCTAAAGTTTGCAATATGTAGACCGAAAACAACAGTTTTACATTGTTTAATGTATTACACTTACCAAACGGTGGGTACCTATTTTTTATTTGTTAATTTAAATTAACTCCAATTTATAGCGTAGTTTGGTTTTAATAAGGAGTATTTAAAATTTTAGGCGCTGCTGCCGCTGAATTATGTATCGGACTTAGCTAAAATCATAAATTAAACTAAGCAATTATTTCTGCTCTTTCTTTTATACTCAGCTGAGCAGAGTTCAAACAGTATATCAATTTTGTTCGCATAACGGTACCCCGTAATGGCATAAACTAATCGAGATGGATTTAGACTTGTATATATCAAAATGATCTCGGCGAAAAAAGAAATTCATGTCCGTCCGTCCGTCCGACTATCCGTAAACCCGATAACTTGAGTAAATTTTGAGGTATCGCAATGAATTTGGTATGTAAGTTCCTGGGCACTCATCTCAGACCGCTATTAAAAATTAACGAAATCGGACTACAACCGCGCCCACTTTTTCGATATCGGAAATTTCGAAAAAACCGAAAAAATTCGATAATTCATTACCAACGACGGATAAAGCGATGAAACTTGGTAGGTGGGTTGACCTTATGACGCAGAATAGAAAATGAGTAAAATTTTGGACAATGGGCGTGGCACCGCCCACTTTTAGAAGAAGGTAATTTAAAAGCATTTTAAACTGTAATTTAACAGCTGAGTATGTAATGTGTATGTAAATGTTTTTATGTGGTTATTAAACAGACCTTACTAAAGATGGACTTCAAATATACCTTAATTAGATGGTATGAAAACGTCAGACGAACCTTTTTGATAGGAGGCACGAGGATAGAAAATATATTAATATTCATATCTTTATTAAGTCAATGGCAAAAGGCCTTACTGACTAGATTTACAATATTATTATAAATTAACTTTAAACTAACAACAATGAGCTCAAGGAACAGTTGTATTTGCTCGGTAGGAAGACTCAATCAGTAACTTAAACAAAGGTCTTGACATCGGATAGTCAAGATACATACTTCTAGAGATCCGATTAAACTCTTCAAGTCCTCTAACGAGAGGTGCAAAATTAACATAATTAGATCTCTGAACTTCAATATAAAATATATTATAAGAACGGAGGGTTCTAATGCGAACATTGAAACAAATTTGTCCAGGAGGAGCTGGGAAGTCAATTATACCAGCGATAATGTCGAAGATAAACATTAAATTTTGAACAGAATGTCTGGCTTCTAGCGGCAAAATGTTGATAAGCATGCACCTAACAATATATGGAGGCAAAGGATTATCAAAATTGAGAGGTTGAAGAGCGAATCGAATGAATTTGCGTTGAACTCTTTCTACTCCATACTCTAACTTGGATTGCACTAAAGAACTATGCAATTTTTTTTTTAGATTTAGTCGCCACTACTTCGTATGCGCATTTCTCTGCGCTCTCTTTCAGCATGCATCAATTTCGTCATAACTATAAAGGCCATCTTTCTCACAAAAGTCCAACAATCTATTTGTCCGCACATTCGGGGAACTAAAATCCTGATGGAAGGCTCCTCTCCAAAAACTCTGTGTACAGGGAGTTTTTCGCCGTGAAAACGAGGGCAGTGAAACATTACATGTTCTGCGCTTTCCAGTTCGGAGGGACAGTGTGGACAGAAAGTATTCCACGCTTATGTAAATATTACTTGAAGCCGCCGTGCCCGCTCAATATTTGTGTGAAGTGGTAGTTTAGTTCGCCGTGTTTTCGCGCGTACCATTCCGCTGTATTCCGAACTAGCATGAAGGTCCAGTGCACTTTTATCGATTCTTCCCACTCTTCTTGCCACGTAACTATTTTTCGTGACCTTGCGCTTTTCTTAGCATCTTCAGATAGTCGGCTGATTTCAATGCCATACAGATCGGCCATTTCGCCTGAGAGTAGATCTACTGGGATTTTCCTGGATAAAACATGGATCGCGTCCTAGGGCACCGTCCGATAAGCACATGCTATTCGTATAGCAGTAATGCGGTAGGCTGCTAGTATATCTGTTTGGTGGACAATTTTATATCCGTGCCATACTGGTCCTGCATATAACATTATAGAGCTGGTTACGTTGGATAATAGCTGACGGGTAGCTTGGCCTGGGCCGCCGATGTTGGGCATTATTCGCGTTAGGGCCTCACTAACTCTAGAAACTTTCTCTCCACCGCCCTGAAGTGCTCCTTAAAAGTTAGGCTTGATTCAATGATTACTCCTAGAAATTTCAAGGAAGGTTTTTGAGTTTATTTGATAATCTCCTATGGTTAGGATTAACTTATCCACAGTCCGCTTTGAGTTCACCAAAACCACTTCTGTCTTATTGCTAGCCATCTCCTTTATTCTTCCTGCGGCGTCATTACATATTGCTTGGAGCAGATCAAGTTTCTTGGCCACTGCTACTACGACAATAACATCAGCATAGACGACAATTTCCGTGCCTAAGGGAAGGTCGATTTGTAGCACACCGTCATACATCGCATTCCAAAGAGTTGGATCTAGGACAGATCCCTGAGGGACACCGCCCGTAATGTTGTGCTTTCTAGGTCCCGCATCCGTATCTAAAAGGAGTACTCTGTCGCTTAAATGGCTACCAATTATTCTGAGCAGGTAAGCCGGTGTGCCAAAGTTTCGTAGCGCTGTCATTTCTAATATCATTATCAGTGCACAGAGCGTCCTTTTACTTTGGCCTCCGATTATGGCTCCGCGCGCTGTATTGACAACTGTTTGTATTGCATCAATCGTGGATCTCGATTTTCGAAATCCAAACTGACTATTTGACAAGCCACCTAGGCTTTCCAGGGTATGCTGTAGACGCTCACTAATAATACGTTCGAGAATCTTTTTTTCTTTCTTTGAAATGGCTGGTCGGGCATCTTACCAGGTTTCAGCAAAAGGACCAGTCTTTGACGTTTCCATGAGCGGGGGAAGACGCCTTCTTGGAAACAGGCGTTGAAAAGGTCCGTAAATACCGATGTTCTAGACCTTATCGCTGATTTAAGAGCTATATTTGGCACACCATCCGGTTCTGGAGACTTACCGTCCGCAACTCTTTGTGTTTCATATAGTACCTCCTGCTCTGTTATTTCGGGGATTTCGATATTTTCGAGGTCCTCATTTTGATAGGTTCAGTAATCTTGTGTCGGAAAAAGAGTTTTTACGATTCTTCTCATTAGTATCAGGCATGTAGGCTGCTGTGATTTCCGCCCTTTAATTTTCGCCATCACCGTTCTGTAAGCCAATCCCCAAGGATCAAGATCGGCACTATCCATTTTTAAGCGCCGTTCTTTGGGCTATGTATGTATTGTGTAGCTCATCACATCGTGGCGACGACCGTGCCCTCTGTACCCTTCGCCGTGCCTTGTGGCATTTTCTACGATCCTCCGTTATTTTCTCGTTCCACAAATATATATATATCAAGGAATATCTACTTTTGCGCGACTTCTGGGCATGGCAGCATCACGCGCCATACCTAATGACTTAGATATTTGAACCGAAAAATCTTCCGCATTTATCCTACGTACAACATCAAACGATTCTTGTTCAAAAGGGTGTTATTTCCATCTTCTTATTTGCAGTTGGTTAGAAGCTGACCTTGGTGAAGTTTCCACTAGCTCTAGGCTAATAATTTTGTGGCCGCTGTGTTTGTAGACGTTACCGATGGACCATTTTGCTCGTTTCGCTATTTCGCTACTAGCAAACGTGAGATCTATAATGGAGCGTCTATTGCCAGTGTCGAGTATATATTTCACTGCCTCATTTAGAAGTTCTAGCCTCAGCGGTGTAAGGCTTTAGAGAAGAACTCTACCTCTATCGTTAGTTCTACTACTACCCCATACAGTTGACCATGGATTGAAGTCTCCACATATTATAAGCGGGTGTTTACCCTGTGCTTCTATGGTCATCCTAAGAATCATGTTCCAAAACTCGGTGCTAGTCATGCTCGGAGGTGCGTAGCAACTAAAAATGTATATTCCTTTGATTTTTGCCCACGTGAATCCTGCCACTGTCGGTGCCATCTTTACCTGCGGAAGAAGTTGTCCTAGTGTTCAAATTGAGGCTTTCCCGGCGAGTCCGTGAGCCAGCCTTGTTCCTGCTTATTTCTGTACGGCTCAGAGAGTACCGCTATGCTAAATCCTACTTCAAACATTGTTTGGGATAAGAGGTCGTGGTCCCCTTCACAGTGGTTTAAATTTAGTTGCAACAATCTCATAGGAAAATCTGGTTGCTTCCTTCCCGTTGTGGGCATCTAAAACTGCCTGCCGAATGTTGTCTGACACATAACGCAAATTTCGGTATGTTGGATCAGTTTGCGGCCTTATGTCCCTCCTGTCCGCATTTCCTGTAAAGTTTTGACCTATCTATAGTCTCGTTGCACTTCTGGGGTATTTGTCCATAGGCGCAGCATCTGTAGCAGTATCTCTCCTGTTTCACCTCTCTAAGATACCCATCCTACTCTTATTCTTTGAGCATTTAGAACAACTTTAGCATCATCCGCTGTAAGGCTTACGAGTTGCGATTTTGTACCGCCGTACCCTGTACGTATACTTTTTATAGCTGTTGGATCCGACCGTTCTATCCTGCATTGTTGATGGATCGCATCTCATCGGGCGTTGTAATCTCATCGAGGTCTCTGAGGCGAAGTGTGATCATTTGAGAATTTGCTGTGACCTTCGCTGACTCCTTTATGACTGCTTAAATCTCTGCTTGGTACGTGCTTGTTTTTCCTTCTTCATATCTTTTTAACTGCAGCAACAAATCTCCTTTTGCCGTTCTTCTAATAATTTTGACGTCACCCCTTGGGCTTTTAGTTCATCGCAACTCCTCACTTTTCGAAGTATGTCAGCATACGTAGCATCTCCAGCCTTCGAAATTATGATTGCGTCCGGCCTGGGTTTAATCATTTTCTTCATAATCGCCTTTTTGGCACCTGGCACTCTCCCGACTTTTGAGCTATGGAGTCTTCATTCCTTTCGACCTTTTTCTGGTTCAGTGGCACCTGCGATTTTACTCGGTTGTGATTCCCTCCATGTCCGGGCGTATCGTCCTTGGATAAGATCGTTGGATAGCTACATTATCTTCCATTGTCGAATTCTTCCTCGGTCTGGGGGTGACGAACTTCCACCATTAGTCGTATCATAGGCAATTATTTTCTTTTTTAAGTCCTTTACCTCCACCGTGGATTCGATGTACAGTGTTTTGATTATGGAGGCTAGGCGCTTGATTTCAGCGTGTATATTATTCCGCCCTTTAAAAAAATTATACAGATCATCAATCGATCTCCCTAATTTGCTCAACTTATTTTCGTTCCTTCCCGAGGCTTGAGGATTTTGAAGGTCTTCCGCTGCCTTCTTAAAGAGGTCACTTAATGAGAAAGTGCCTGTTTTAGCATTCTCCTGTCTAGCCCGTGGAGTAACAGCCGGAGATGCACCTTGCCTGCCTTTTGCTTCCCCTCCTTTTGATTTTGTCCCCGTGTGCGACGAGACATTTTGACCTAACGCTAACAAATGTGAAACTGTCCTTTTTCGCCCCCCTATCAAAAAATGCAACTCAAATATTTAAAAAAATTGGAAAAAGTTCCAAATTATTTCGAACGAATTCAATCTCATAATTAAACAATCCGAGAGAGTCAAATACCTTGGTATATATCTGGATAAATTTTTATACTATAACGATCACATTAACTACTAAATAACGAAAACTACTAAGGCGTTCCATGTTTATAAAAAAATGTTCTCGACAAAATATTTGGATAAAAGGCTGAAATGCATTATGTATCAACACTTTTAACACCTATACTTACTTATGGATACCAGATTTGGTTTAACATATCCCCATCATACATGGAAAGACTGAGAAAGTTTGAACGTAAAATTTTGAGATCCTGTACTTCCTTGTACAGGTCTGCATATAGTAATTATACCAAATACATTTCGAATGCGAAGGTCTATAGTACAGCAAAAGTACCGAGAATTGACTGCCACATAATAAATTTGACAAGGAGACATATACTACGCTGTCTTAACAATGACAATAACACACTGATAAGTGCAACCTTGTACGAAAGCGAAGAATACTTTTCCCTTACAGTTAGAAATGGATTTACACCCCCAGAATCATTCCTTTACCTTGACAGGAATTTATTTATACAAAATAAAGATCATATACCGATAATCTATCACATTTTTAGAAGAGCGAATATGAAAATAATCACCTCGAAAACAATTAACACAGAAAACAAACGTTTTAATACATATATCTCTACCAGAGACAAACTAGAAGCATCTTCCATCATAAAACAATGCTGGTGGATAAATCACATATAACCACAACACCTGCTCATGCCGGACATCCGACATAACTTTCCCTTACTTAATTTTATCTTTTATTAAAAATATTTAATCAGGCATTGTTTTTTAATGTTTTTTTTCTTTGCAACATAATCATGGTTCATACATGCTTTAAGTTAAAGCGGTTACACATAAGTGTTATCAACTAATAAAATGTTATATTATATCATATGTAGCCCGCCAAGTACATGAGAACTCGTCTAGAGTCATTGTATAATTGTATTATTAAATGAAAACTATTGTTTATTTTAGTATATAAAATCATCAACATCGAAATAAATAAACACTAAAAAAAAAAGACATTTTGACCTACGGCGGATAGACCAGGTCCTTCTGGAGAACGAAGTAGCTTTCGCCCCATAAATGGGTTGAAGGTTGACGCAGTCCCTTATGAAAACTGCGTTCAGAACCAGATCAGAGTTAATCGGGAGAACCTCAACCAAACCTGCACCACCAACTTAATGATGACGGACTTCAAACGTACCCGAAGGCCTGCCAAGGTTTATCTGGACGGAGATGAATGTCACATTAGCCGGAAGTCGTTTTGTCGTGCTTTGAGCTTTTTCCTTCCTGTATGTGTATCCCTCGCCGCGTAGTTTCCTCCCTATCTTGGGTAGGTATTCCTTCGGTGCAGCCTCTATGTGGGTTGTGGCTGCTTAAATTACGAGTGGCATCTACTCGCCCCCTCCTAGGGTTTCACAGGGTGCATGAGGGCTTGCAAGCCAAACCCTCTTCGCCATCCGCTTTTGGTCAGGGGCTGCTTATTTGAATATTCGCACCTAACTTAAATTAGTGGGCCGTTCACTGTTTGCCGGCAGTGACCCCCTTGGTCTGAGCTCAGCCTTTGTGTCACTCTGGATGTTGCTAAAAACTCATGTGACTTCATATTTTCAATTTCAACAAAAGACGTTCTATTTGACAGGTATGTTTTCAGCCAAGACAAGAATATTGAATGGAAACCTATATTTTTAAGTTTTAAAAGAAGTAATTTGTGGGAAACTGTATCAAAAGCCTTGGAAAAATTGGTGTATATGGTATTAACTTGATACCCTTCCTTGAAGGCAGAAGCACAGAACTGCGAAAAAACAGCAAGATTAGTAATAGTGAACTACCTGCAGCAAACCCATGCTGGCAAGGATCGATTATGCCTTTTATAGAAATGGCCTACTTGTCTTTAACTAATTTCCCGACAAGTTTGGAGCAAGTTGACAGTTTAGAGATTGGTATATAGTTTGTAACTTCGCTTTTATTTCCCGACTTAAATATTAAAGTGATAGATGCCGCTTTCCATTGATCAATGAAGGTGCCCGATGATAGCGAGCAGAACGCACAGAGAAGTACTCCATTTTGTAAAGAAGAAGGAGGACAAACCATGAAATGTCATTTTTTAATAAAGGATTGCAAGGAGGATATCCCCTTAATAATATCTGCTTCAGATACCGAAAAGAAACCAAAGTCTAACGATTTGGGTGTATCAGTGCAGTACCTCGCAAAATTCCAGAAAGACTTAGGATTTCCCATTTCCTTAGCTACATTTCGAAACGAGTAATATATTTGTCATACAGAAACTTTTCAAGTACATTGAACTGTCTCATATAACTCAAATAAAGATCTCTAATGGAAGTATCGTGTGTTGTTTTATACATTGTAAAGTACATATTCCTCTTATTTTTTAAGTTTTTTAAGCTTATAGTGTACCAGGGACGTTTATGGATTTTACCAGGTAGCAATGAGAGTTTACTACGAAATAAGTCGAATAGTTCACACAAAAAAATATCATAACTTTCAGAGGCATCTTTTCCAAGGAAAGAGACTCCTGGTCAATTTCGGAGATACTCCAGTTGAGATATGCAAAATTCGCATCACTGAAGTTAAAGAGGGGAAAATGTACCATGATTTGCGTCGTTTTAAGGCACGATTTGTATTGTTAGAAATAAGGATACATGATGCATATCCGATCTACAAAGAGGAAAATGACTTTCTTTGGCCTATTCACAAATGAGTTAATCTGAATGAAGTTTGCACTAAAAAGAGTATCCAAGAAATGTATATTATGGGCGTGGTTAACATTAGTTGGGGTTAATATATTATCATTCAGTAGATTCGACCAAACGATCGTATTTAGATTAAAATCACCTAAAACCCAAATGTTACTATTTAGAGTATTTTCGTAAACTTCGTAAATACTATTCACGTGGGCACAGTACAACGAATCATTAATGCAAGGTACAGTGATAAACATAATACTACATGGCACACGAATCGAAACACAGAGTTGGTCTAGTAAAGAATCATTATTAGGGAGTCCAACGTATGAGGAGAGTAGGGTACGTCTTACAGCAATCAGCACCCCACCTCCTCTCATGTACCACGTTTTGATGGGATCTATATCTTTACGATAAGTATTATATAAATTATCGTCGAAAAACTCGGCATCAAAAAAATCGTAGTTCAGCCAAGTCTCAACTATGACATACACATCATATTCCTAGCGCGATGTGACTAAAAAAATATATTTTGCTTTGGTTCTCATACCAGCGATGTTTTGATAATATATAGTTAGAGTATGATTACTGATTGCGTGATTTATTTGACTTACTAAAGCTTGGGAGTGTCGCTTTTTCCCTTTTGAAAAAAATCGAAAGGCTTAATTTTAACATTGGTTGCTATATTGAGGGGTCAATTAACTTATCATAAATCGAGGTCGAAACCCCAAATTTAAAGTTACATCTTACTAATGAGCTAAAATCTGTGTCCTTCCTTATTTATGACAACTTATTAGAGATGGAGATATATTTGCATTTTTGGAGACATAATCGACAATATCGCTGGAATTAACCGTCGGCTTCAAAGATGATAGGTGTAGCCATTTTAGTCGAACATCTAAGTTTATATCAGCTTTCGAATTACTACCAGCAACAATCGTAGATACCTTTAAGTAATCGTAATGATCTGTTTCCGGTATTCTTTAGATTCCCTATGGTAGCACCCTTATCAGAAGCCAACAGTGGCATACGTTGGTTGATTACACTGGTTTACAGCCAAAATGCACCAGAGACGCCATTATGAAATTCCTATTTCCGAAAATCAAGGTTATTTTTAGTTCTATGGTAACGTTTTTGAGATATTTACGAATAACCGTTTTTTCAAAAAAAAAAGAAAAACAAAAAAAAATTAGGTCCACTTAATCATATATATCTCAAGAGCGAATAGAGTAATTCTAAAACGGTTTGAAGCTTTTAAAAGGTATAATTCAATGTATACCTATTTATTTATGTACTCATCCTTCTCTAAACATATTTGAGAGACTTGCGGTAAATTAGGTGGCATGATGATAAAAAATAACATAAATGCAAAGCTATGAAGAGGTTGGGTCGACAACGCAAAGTTAGTAGCAAACAAATGTTTTTAAAGTTGTGTATAAAATCCTCTTTGTGCATAAGTTGTACGGAATAAAGTCACTACTAAGAAAAAGTTGTTTTTGACTCATAACGGAAAATTCGTAATTTAACAAAGTCTTTAAAAACATTTTCTACCGCGGTTAGCGATAAAATCTAAATATTAAAATCATTAAAAATGATAAATAACGGTGAATCAAGTGAGGAGTTTAATTGCTCCGCATGCAACGGAAAAGATTGTAGCCGGATGGTACAATGTGACCAATGCGATAGGTGGTACCACTTCGATTGTGTCGGGGTCAACAGCGGAATAGAAGACGTAAACTGGAACTGCAATAAATGCAACCCTTTAGCTTCTACCGCAAGAACGAGTGCTGCAGCTCCCCCGAACAACCAGCAATCCGTGATGGTATCAGCCCCTCATCCAAGTTGCCCACAATCAATTTCTTCACCTACACTTGACATACGTTCACACTTCCCCACGCCGCTAATCTCATGGAGCACGGGCGGTAGTCACTTAGGGGCAGCTACAAATACCGTAAATGCTGCTGAACAAATGGTTACAACATCCTTGCAACTCTGGACAACATCATCTGCATCACAGCAGCCAGCATCACTATGCTTCCCGATATCGTCGAATGCTCATCTAACGAACGACGTGGCAGTAACAACTTCAGTGCCACCATACTCTCGTTTACGCACCGAAACAGGTAATCACCACGCGGAAAGCGAAAAAGAGTTAGAGCTACGCCTAGCTATGCTTGAGGAAGAAAGGCTTATTAATCAAAGCTATCTTGAAAAGAAATATGACTTACTATCACACTCACATGGTGTCCCAACGAAGAGTACTTATGCTCACAACCTAAAGACTTCACCTACACCTTCTCAGATAGCAGCACGACAAGCCATTCCAAAGGAGCTCCCTCATTTTCATGGTAGCGCGGAGGAATGGCCTTTGTTCATTAGTAGCTTTGCAACCAGTACGGAAGTCGCAGGCTATTCCAACGCTGAGAACTTAATACGTTTGCAGGCCTGTTTAGAAGGTAAGGCACGAGAAATGGTCCGGTGCAAACTACTATTGCCAACAATGGTTCCGGAAATTATCGCCACTCTGCGCATGTGTTTTGGCAAGCCAGAGCTAATTATCGAAAATCTGATCGAAAAGGTACAAAAGGTTCCACCTGTAAAAGATAGACTAGATGCCCTCATAGATTTTGCACTCTGTGTACGGAATGTATATTCCACTATGGAATCCTACCGCATGGGCGACTACATGAACAACCCTATGTTAGTAAAGGAATTGGTAGACAAATTGCCGAGCAATCATAAACTTTCCTGGGCCATGCATCCAAAATTACCAAACATGCCGATAGTAAAGGTTTTTAGTGATTGGCTATACCCACTTGCTGAGGCAGCGAGTCAAGTAGTGGGATACGCAAACACGAAGAAGAGCGGGATAGTCCACACACATTTGCAAACATCAACTGCCAAACGAGGTACAAGCTGCTGCCACTGTAAGGCTGATGGACACCGAATAACACAGTGTGAAGAGTTTAAAAAGCTGAGCGTAAATAGCAGACGGGATGTTGTTCGTGCATTAAAGCTATGTCACCAATGCCTTAATGCCCACCGACGCAGATGCTTCGTAACCAAGACATGCGATTTTAACGGTTGCAACGCCAAACACCATCCACTCTTCCACGGAAGCACAACTTCGAACGCCCAAAATGGTGAAGTACACCCCGGCCTGGCTGCAAGTGACAGCGTTAACTCTCATAATGATGCTAGACAAAAGCTCTCTACCTACTTTCGCATCTTACCGGTTCGTATATATGGTAACAATAGTTGTATTGATACGTTTGCCTTTTTAGATGAAGGTTCATCGGTGACCCTAATCGAGGAAGAAGTGTTCAAACAGCTTAACTTGAAAGGTGTCCCTGACCCGTTATGTCTTCGCTGGACAGATCACAGAACTCGAAATGAAAACTCATCCGTAAGGTCTTCTATCAAGATAAGTGGCACACAGCATGAGAAAGCGTTCACTATTACCGGAGTCCACACAGTGAACCATCTTGGACTGCCCATGCAATCCATTGATATGGCAAAAATAAGCAAGGACTACCCATACTTGGCTGGTCTCCCTATACAATCCTACATTAATGCAAAGCCAACAATACTCATAGGCTCCGATAATTGGCAAGTAGCCGTACCACTAAAAATTCGAGAAGGTAGGTCACGCCAGCCAATAGCAACAAAAACAAGATTGGGATGGGCTTTACAAGGGCAGTGTGGCGGCTCTACGTTGGACACATGCTTAAATATACATACATGTGCATGCGAAAGCGAATATGAACAGCTGCATGACCTAGTTAAAGATCACTTCAAATTAGATGACGTCAAACCAACGACGCTGCTGTCACATGATGACCAAAAGGCACTAGATATTCTCGAATCCACGTGTAAAAAAGTTGACGACAGATATGAAGTTGGATTACTATGGCGGCACAAAGAAGTCAGTCTGCCTGATAGCTACAAAATGGCGCACAAGCGTCTTATATGCCTCAATAAAAAGTTCCAAAAGGATTCATCACTTAAGTTAGCTATGCAGATGCAGGTCGACAACTCCTAGCAAAGGGTTACGCGAAAAAGTTGAGCACAACAGAAATTGAAAATCACAAGGGACGTGTCTGGTATTTGCCCATATTCGTAACGCACAATCCGAATAAGCCACATAAAGTACGTTTAGTTTGGAACGCCGCAGCTAGGAGCAAAGGGGTGGCGCTTAACGATGTTATATTAGCCGGACCCGACCTCTTAATTCCTTTAGTGGACATCTTATTGGAATTTCGTGTGGGGAAGGTTGCCATCTGCGGGTATATTGCTGAAATGTTCCACCAAATTAACGTGGCCGCCAACGACATGCACGTCCAAAGATTTCTCTGGCTCGACAAAGACGATCACATTAATACCCCTAGCATTTACGTCATGCGCGCTCTCTCTTTTGGCATCAGCTGCACAAAAATGCGACTACCTTTGAGCAACAATTTCCGGAAGCTGTCGAAGCTATTAAGAATTATCATTATGTCGACGATTTCATTTACAGCGGAGATAGCGAAGATACCGTCATAGAAATAGCATCAACAGTCAAGGATGTACATGCTTCCGCTGGGTTCCATATGCGCAATTGGGCATCTAACTCTGCAAATGTCTTAAAATCCGTAGAGGTTAACACCGTAAAAACCCAAGTGCCATTAGAGTTGAGCTCAGACGAAAAGATTCTTGGAATATTCTGGGATCCCAATAAGGATGTGTTCAAATACACATTCAGGTTCACGAGACTAAAGCGAAACGTTGTAGTTGGTGATACCACATCGACGAAGCGCGAAATCCTCCAAGTCTTAATGTCGATATTCGACCCACTTGGTTTTTTATCTCAATACACAATGACGTTGAAGATTTTACTCCAAGAGATATGGCGATCAGGTATAGGCTGGGACGATGAGATCGACGCCGCAATGAAGTCAAAATGGTGCAATTGGAAGACCGCCCTAGTAGCCATGGCCGCAATAGAAATACCCAGGTGCTACTCCCTTTATCTTTACAGTGCTGAAGATGTTCAACTGCATACCTTTGTGGATGCTGGCGAGTTAGGATACGCAGCAGTATGTTATTTACGCCTCAAAAGCGGAGCCCATATAAGCATCTCTGTCGTAGCTGCGAAATCGAAAGTAGCACCTCTGAACCCAGTCTCGATTCCTCGGCTGGAGCTTCAAGCTGCAGTACTGGGCGCAAGGCTGGCATCAAAGATATGCGCCGTACCACGACTCCAAATAAAAAGGAAATTATTCTGGACCGATTCTACCACCGTTCTGAAATGGCTTTGTATGGACCCTCGACAATTTCGCCAATTTGTAATGTTCCGAGTTGCTGATATCTTAGATCGGACGAGTTTAAACCAGTGGAAATGGGTACCTTCACTATCAAATCCTGCTGACCTTGCAACTAAGGTTGACTCCAAAGCTGAGGCTGACCTCTGGTTTAAGGGGCCTCCCTTCTTGTACGACGACGAGAACGGATGGCCATACCGCCGCGACTTGGGACTATTAGATAACAGTGAATTAAAAGTCATCTGCTACATATCCGGAAATCAGAGGAGAGAAAACTTTCTATGAATGTCGAATATTTTTCAAGCTGGAGAAGTTTATATCGTGCGTTAGCTACATTTATTCTTTACGTAGAAAAGGTCAAAGCAGAGGCTCATTCGCAAAAACCACCTGATAAGGTTACCTTCGAGATGCTTGAAGTTGCAAAAAGGACATTGATAACTCAAGCGCAACTCAACGAGTTTGGAAACGATATACTTAGCCTAAATATCGGTAAGAGTATCGAGGGACACAGTAAATTAGAAGGTCTAAATGTATTCACAGACGAACACGGAGTTATACGCGTCAGAGGCAGAATGAATTCTTAACAGCTCGTAATGCTGTTGTTTTGCCTGGTAAGCACCATATCGCCTACTTGATAGTTAAAGACATCCTCGAAAGGTATCACCACCTATCGCACGAAACTGCAGTAAACGAAGTACGAGAAAGATACCATATACCACGACTACGGGTTTTGTACCAAACGGTGCGTCGAAACTGCCAAGTTTTCAAGAACGTACTCGCCACACCTCGGCCTCCACAGATGGCTCCCTTGCCCGCCGCGCGACTTGCCAGTTTTGAATGACCATTTAGTTACGTTGGTATCGACTACTTCGGTCCTATCCACGTTACGGTAGGCCGACACCGAGAGAAGCGTTTGGGAGTGATCTTTACATGCCTCACTGTTCGTGCTATTCACATAGAGATAGCTTACAGCCTCGATACCAGTTCTTGCATCTTATTCATACGAAATTTCATTGCACGGCGCGGAATACCAAGAGAAATCTACTCCGACAACAGCACAAATTTCAAAGCAACTGAAAAAATTCTACGCAACGAAAGGAGTAACATAGATTACACAGCTATGCAAACTAAGTTCGACGATATTAAATGGAGGTTCAACCCACCGGCAGCTCCTTATATGGGCGGGGCGTGGGAACGCCTGATAAGGTCAATTAAAACCGTTTTGAATGTAATAAATCCCAACCACAAATTTAACGACGAAACTCTTCACAGCACTCTCCTTGAGGTCGAATTTATAATCAACTCTAGGCCACTTACATTCGTACCCATAGAGGCAAACGACGACACAGCTATCACGCCAAACCACATATTAATCGGATCATCTTCAGGTTACAAGCCAATCGGCAACAGTGGAGACTTACGTCAGCGCTATCGTCAAACGCAACTGTATGCTGATAGGTTTAGGCAGAGATGGGTCAAAGAGTATAGGCCGATTTTGACACGACGATCTAAATGGTTCGAAAAGCAGGCAAAAGATGGTCAAGTAAGACGGGCGACTGTAAGAACTTCACGCGGCATCCTGGAGCGACCTGCCACAAAATTAGCTGTACTAGACGTCGGCAATGTGGAGAAGTAAGCTCGAGGGTTCGCTTACGAGGGGGGGAATGTTACCGCCGTTCCTAGTGGGTACTCTGTATTTATCGTTACCATCGTTCCTATTGGGTGCTTACATATATTTTGTACGGTATAATTCAATGTATACCTATTTATTTATGTACTCATCCTTCTCTAAACATATTTGAGAGACTTGCGGTAAATTAGGTGGCGTGGTGATAAAAAATAACATAAATGCAAAGCTATGAAGAGGTTGGGTCGACAACGCAAAGTTAGTAGCAAACAAATGTTTTTAAAGTTGTGTATAAAATCCTCTTTGTGCATAAGTTGTACGGAATAAAGTCACTACTCAGAAAAAGTTGTTTTTTACTCATAACGGAAAATTCGTAATTTAACAAAGGTAATAAAATTTGATATAAACTATGCGTACAACTATTTTTGCTAGGCCCTCTCAAAGATAATCATTACGGATTTTTTCAATTCTTTTTGTAAAAATATAAAAAAAATTGTATTTTGCGAGGAAGGTTCTCAAAAACTTTTTATTTTTTGCAGATTTTTGTTTCTCTCTAAGCTCTGTTTTATTACAAAACAATAAGCTTTCATTTAACAATATCGATGAACTAATACAAAAGTTGTAAGCATTCAAATAAATATATCCATATAATAAAACTTAAGTACCCTACAAATAATAGCATATGTACATATGATTCTTTCTTAACTCTATGATCTTATTTTATAATTCAAAAAGTTATGTGTCTTGTTTTGACGCTTATTAGATTAGGATCGGTTTCTCTTATGAGAAACCAACAGTAGTCACCCATCATAGCGACATCCCAGAATCCTTGATACCGACTTTCAATCATTTTCATTTGCTGGTGAAACCTTTCGCCATGCTCATCACTTTCGTCGCCAAGATTTTGCGGGAAAAAATGTAAATGGGAGTGTAGAAAATGAATTTTTCAAACCTAGATAAATACATAAGTGAAGCATTAGTATATAATTTCCTTAGGCTGGATTTATCTTTCAATTCAGAACAAATTTTTTGTTTACATTTTTCTCTTTCTTGTTTGTTCGGAACTGGACGATGAATTCAGATTTAGGGCTATATATTCTCATGTAAATTTAAAACTTTTCATACAAGTTTTTTGTTTATCGGGCAGATAGGTTTTAAAGTTAACTGTGAAAACGATCTTAAATATGTTTTTTTATTTACCCATTTACGCATAGTTTTTGATTAAGTCGTTCACTATCATCTCGTAGTTAGGACATTTGTGTGTTTGCCTAAAAAAAGGAGTAACGACCTTTTCAAAAGAATCCCACGCTGCTGCCTCCACTGGTAACAATAGTTCTCTGAAATGGTTATTGGTCATAATTTTCCTTATTTGCAGTCCATCAAAAATCCCTTCCTTTATTTTGCTTCTGAAATCTCTGGAAAGATTGTCTTCAAATGATGAAAAGCTTCGCCTTCTTCGTCCAAAGCCTTGACAAAGTTTTTGATAAGGCCGAGCTTGATGTGGAGCGGAGGTAGAATTATTTTTTCCTTCTATATAAGTAGGGAGTATTTTATGTTATCCACCCCAACTTGAAATTCGATTCGTTCTGACCAATCCTATATGATGTAGTGGCCTTGACGAGCTAGCCTATCCTATTTGCATAGAAAGCAACAGTATTTTGTGTATCCACTTTGTAGACCACATAGCATTCCAACGACTTTAAGATCGGCACATATTTTCCAATCATGTTTTTCGTGTTTGATTAATTTGAGCAATTTTTGCATTATCTCATACGTTTACTTCGTGTTTACTGCATGCGCAATCGGGATAAATGGCTTTTGGTTGCCAATATGCAATAATACGGCCTTTAAACTTAATTTATTGCCGTCTATGAACAATCGCTACTTTTTTGACGAATTCCATAATATGTTACCTTAACATCGAATGAAACAAATTTAAATTGTTGCATATGAGAGGCGTGTAGTTCGGCCTTTTCCTTTGACAATTCCAAATCCCTTATCCAATCATTGAGTTGTGCTTGTGACAAGAGTTTCTTTCGTTTTCGAAAATCCAGTACAACATGATGCCGCGTAATCAGATACTGCTGTTGACAATGAAACTGGAGCCGGAACTAAAGTTAAATTTGATTCTGGCAATGTAGCTTCCGTTGAATTTAGTTCTGGTAATGACACTGTAGATACGCTCGCATAGGTTACTTTTTTTGACTTTCCAACCCCAAGTACTTTTGTAGTACAAATATAGCAATCCGTTGAATGGCAAGTTGGTTCCCTCCACTTCATTGGTGTAATAAATTTCATATGTTGCCTAAATAGATAGTTTCAGAAATTAGTCAGCTATGCATTAAAAGGGAGCAAATTCCTAATTTTTACAACGCAGTTCTGGTTTCCGAAAAAATCAATTCGACTCGATATGTGGTGCACACTGTATTCCGTGTCCATGGTTTTTCATTGTTTTTAGGCTCAATTCCAAAATACTTATAGTATGTAACTTTCAAAGGATTGGAAAACATACGTCGCATCCTATTAACGATAAATTGACCGCAGATGAAACAGAACATTTCTGGATCATTTGTACACTCAAGCTCTCGCGCCCTTTTATTCATATTATATTTTTTAGTAAATGACGGGTTATAAACAGCAATTATAAACTGAACAGTATCTGACGATCCTTGCAGATATTATGAAGGAAAAAGATCAAGTAAAAATTCCAACCTACCTAGACAAAAAGGTTCCCTAGTTCTACAAAGAAACACTACCTGCCTTAAAAATATGCTCTTGCTTGAAATGTACATGGCTTTGAGAAAACGACACTAACAGTTTTTTGTATCTAATATCCCTTCGAAAATCTACCTGCTAACTGAATGATATACGAATACTAACACATATGTACCAGTAGGGTACTTAAGTATTAAATGGATATATTTACTTGAATGCTTATAACTTTTGTATTAGTCCATCGATTTTGTAGAATGAAAGCTTATTTTTTTGTGTAATAAAACTGAGCTTAGAGAGAAAAAAAATCTTTTCGAGATCCTTCCTCGCAAATTAAATTTTGTTTTCTATTTTTACAAAAAAAAATTTTAAAAATCCGTAATAATTGTTCATTATCTTTGAATCTCCAGGGCCTAGCAAAAACTGTATGCACAGTTTATAGCAAATTTTATTACCTTTTAAAAGCTTCAAACCGTTTTGTAATTGTTCAAGTCGTTCTTGAGATATATATGATTAAGTGGACCCAATTTTTATTTTTTTTTGAGAAACTGTAATTCGTAAATATCTTAAAAACATTACCATAGAATTAAAAATAACCTTGATTTTCGGAATCATGGGTGATTTTACATAGGAATTTCATAATGGCGTCTCTGGTGCAGAAAAAAATTGGAATTTGTGATCCAGTGTTATTAGTGCTAGCATTACCATTATTCGTTCAGCCCGAACTAGCAGATATAGCAAAAGTAGTTCCCGCAGTCGACGGCAACGCCTGACGTGAGTAATTTTTACTTGTATTGGCAATGACGAATCAGCTGAGATAGGCTGTTTAGTAGATGCAATCGTGCCTTTGTCCTTGTTTTGTCATTGTATACAGAATAAGGCAAAGGATAATCAAGAAAAGTAGGCTGTTTAGGTGCTTCCGTTGAAATTTTGGTGTTAGCTTTAGCAATGGATATTTTTTTTTTACGATTTGAGTCATTGTTAGCTTTTGATTTTGCAGAGATAGCCTGCTTTGTTTTTGCAGCCGAAACAGAGTCATTGATTTTAATTTGCGAAGTTGACTGCATAGATTAATGGATTTGCAACTCTTTGTTTCGAGAGAACGCTGTCAAAATGCATATTTTTTATAACATTTGTCAATGATGCGACTCCAAACAAAAATTAATAGATCTGAATATGGGAATTTTTGACATACATTTCGGCGATTATATTTTCAATAATTTAATAAAATGATAGTCGTAAAATATTCATTTCTTTAAACTTATTTTACAATAATACGACTAGTTAGAGTCAAATATAAACAAATCTAAGTAAAATTTACATTTTGATTAAATTAATTAGCCAAATATTGTAACGCATTTAACTCACAGTAAAAACCATATATTCTTTTGAAATTTCAGTAAATTGGACCTATGATATAATAGTTAACATCATTTAATGGATAGGGCTTATCCTACATGTCTGACGTTCCAGGTTCTGTGATCAAAATGGACTGGTTGCATCGGGACTTCATATTTACACAACCTGTTTTTAGTGATAACTTTTGAATAGGAAATAATATTTACCCGCCGCCTTCGAACTAATAATATTTACACCAAAACAAGTATTTTTATCTTTTTTCCCATAATTTTTGAACGCATTTCTACAGTTGTAGGTTAAGCTAAAGTTTACCGAAATTTTTGGCCTGTTTTTCATTTTAGCTGGTACATTTTTTGTTCTGGCACCCGCTTCAGCTGGCGCAAAGGATTTGTGATTGTTGCCAGCTCAAATTTAAGATGTATCCCTCGTTATAGCGCAAAAAATGAGAGTTTCGTATCAAGTCATCTTTGGTTGACTGCTTTGTTTTTTCGGTCAATTCTGTTTCTGTAGTCTTGTGCAAAGCATTAGAATGAGACGAAATAGGATCAGTTGCATAAGCAGCAACAACATAATCAAGATTCTTTACATCAAATGACAACGAAGAAATTGGTGAATTTTTTTCATCATTTCGGCAAAAGAGTATCACACTTTCGCGAGTTATCATCATTCAGAGCATTCACCAGAGAAAGAGTGTGAGCATTTTCAGAGCGTACACCTAAATTAGGGACAATTTGCAACAAATTGTCTTCTCGTAAGATTAAGTAAAAATTTTTGTCCATTGTACCATCAAAGAAAGTTATTTTGCCAACTCCAGAGGCAGCCAAGTAGGCCCAAACCCAACACACTACTACGGCCATACCACACAGTTGCCTTAAATTTTTGATTTTTGAGCTCTGAAATGGCTTTTTGGGCTCTGTATTTTCTTCACACCTCACTTTAATCACGTTATATAAGCCAAATATATAAAAATATTGATTCAGAGATGATACGTGCGGTGTTAATTTCAGAGCTCAAAATAAAAAATTTTTGAAGACAACAGTATGGTATGGCGGTGGAAGTGTGATGGGTTTGGGCCTACTTGGCTGCTTCTGGAGTTGGCTGGTATAGTTCTTCCGAGGCAAAGCAAAGATTATGCCGAAAGTATTTGATGAAAAATTGCATTAAAGTATCCCACTATTAAAAAATTTTCGTAGATTTGGAATCGAAATATTCAAGAAAATCCTTTCAACCCCTTTCTTCGAAAGGCGAATCTTAGCATAGGTTTTTCAATTCCAACATAATAACTTTTACTTACTTACTTACATAATTGGCGCTTAACCGTCTAAACGGTTATGGCCATCCAACAAGGCGCGCCAGTCGCTCCTTCGCTCCGCCAACCGGCGCCAATTGGTCACATCAAGGGAGTTTATGTCGTTTCCCACCTGGTCCTTCCAAGGGAGTGTGGGCCGCCCACTACCTCTGCTTCCGTAGGCGGGTTCCGACAGAAATACATTCTTGGCCGGAGCATCATCTTTCATTCGCATAACATGGCCTAGCCAGCGCAGCCGCTGTGTTTTAATTCCCTGGACTATGTTGATGTCTGCGTATAGCTCGTACAGCTCATAATTAAATCTTTTTCGGTACTCACCATCGCCAACGCGTAGAGGTCCATAAATCTTTCGAAGAACTTTTCTCTCGAACACTCCCAAAGCCGCTTCATCTGCTGCTGTCATGGTTCATACTTCTGCCCCATATAGCAGGACGGGTACGATAAGTGACTTGTTTTCGTTCGCCGAGAGAGAAGTTTACTTTTCAATTGCCTAGTCCATAGTAGCATTTATTGGCAAGATTGATTCTTCGCTGGATGTCAGTGCTGATGTTGTTGCTAATGTTGATGCTGGTTCCAAAATAAACGAAATCTTTTACTGTATTGTTTTAGACCAAGGGAATTGTTGAATTTATTTATTTGTAAGAGCTTTTTGGTCGTTCAATTTAAAGCAAAAACATTAGTTTTTCTTTTTTTCTCCGACGCGTTTCGACACGTTATTTTATCTTCTTCGGGGAGACTATGTATTTATTTTGACAAGAAAACATAATTAGAAAATATTTTTCTAAATTATAGTACATACATACCATAACATAAATTGTAGACTGCAAATTAACTACACATTTTTACAAAAATATATACATTTAACACGAACAAAATTTTTACATTTAAAAAACCATCTACACTCTATCCCAGCTGTTCGTCAATTGTTGGTTATCACACATTTGTATGGACAGCTGATATTATCTACATCCTCTTTGTAGTTCATTGCATTATTTATCTGCTGTTGGATTCGAAGCCCTTCCAACGTTAATCTTTTCTTTATTTTGCTTTCCACATCTATTATTCGTGTATTGTCGAAATCAGCTGAGTGATCGAATTTGTTGATGTGCTGCGCCAAGGCTGTCGTCATCTTTTTTTTTTTTGCGTCTGCTTTATGTTCGCCTATTCTCACTCCCAAAGCTCGCTTCGTTGTTCCTATATATATTTTGTCGCAAGGTCCGCCTTCTTTGCCATTAGATTTAATTTCATAAATAACGTTGTGTTGTTCCTTTTTTGTTCTGTCTTTAGTTTATGTAAATATTGTATTAAGTGTTTGATGTGGTCGATGAGCAAAAGCTATAGTGTTGTTGGGTATGTATATGCCTAACGTTTTCATGTCTGTTAGTCCTGGTACATATGCTATGCCGGTAAATATTTTCTTTTGGTTATCTGCTTTTGTGTTCTGATTTGAATGTTTGCTATTGTTCATATCCAAATGGATCACAACAAAAATGAACAATAAAATCTTTTACTATTTCGAAATAATTGCTGCCAACAGCAGCGTGGTTGCCAAGGCGCGTATGCGCTGACTCTTTGCTCGATTACAGCAGGTACTTCGTTTTGTCCTCATTCACCATCAAACCTATATTTACCGCTGCTTTTTCCAGTTTGGAGTAAACAGAACTAACAGCGCGGGTGTTTAGGCCGACGATATCAATGTCATCAGCAAGTAATTGCGCGCTTTTATAGAATATTGTTCCAGTGCGGTTAAGTTCTGCAGCTAGTATAATTTTCTCCAGCATCAAATTAAAGAAATCGCAAGATAGGGGGTCACCCTGTCTGAAACCTCGTTTAGTTTCGAACGACTCGGAGAGGTCCTTCCCAATTCTGACTGAGCTGATGGTTTTGCTCAACGTCATTTTGCACAACCGTATAAGTTTTGCGGGGAAACCAAATTCGACATAGCGACATATAGGCAGCTCCTTTTCGTGCCGTCGAAGGCGGCTTTAAAGTCGACGGAGAGGTGATGTATATCGGTTCTCTTTTCACGGGTTTTTTTTTCAAGATTTGGCGCATTGTGAAAATCTGGTCGATGGTAAATTTACCAGGTCTGAACCCGCACTGATAAGGTTCAATCATGGCCTTCCGTCTGTCGCCGTATTTTTGCCGCGTATTGGCCGCCTGTAACCAATTTTTTCCTCGGTGGCAGTACGAAGTGCTTTGGAGATATGCTCCCACTGCTCCTGTATTCCTTCAGGCAGAGTTGTGCTCTCAGAGAGCAAGTGTGAGAGTCGAGTTGCGAAATCATTGGCAGTCTATTGTGATTGAAGCTTTTCGACATATAGCTTCCCTTGTGTTTTTTGTTCCTTGGTTTTAGCCGCGCTGAGGCGTGTGCGTATTTTGGCTGCAACGAGATAATGGTCCGAGTCGATGTTAGTTCGTCGGATCGTGCGCACATCTAAAACACTGGAGGCATGCCGTCCGTCTATCACAACGTGATCGATCTCATTGCGAGTATTTCGATCAGCAGACATCCATGTAACTTGATGTATCTTTTTATGCATGAACCTCGTGCTGGATATGACCATGTTTCGAGCAACGTCAATCAGCCTCAGTCCGTTAGGAAAAGTTTCATTGTGTAGGCTGAATTTTCCGTATGTAGGGCCAAAAACACCTTCTTTGCCCACCCCGGCGTTAAAGTCGCCAAGCACGACTTTTATATCTTGACGGGGGCAGCACTCGTATGTACGTTCTAATTGTTCATAAAAAGTGTCTTTCACCTCATCGTCTTTTTCATCTGTCGGCGCATGGACGCAGATGAATGATATATTAAAAAATCTAGGTTTTATTCGGATAGCGGCGAGACGCTCGTCCACAGGCGAGAACGCCAGAACTTTGCGACAAAGTCTCTCTCCCACCACGAATCCGACGCTGAAACTGCGCTTATTCGTATGGCCTCTCCAATAGATGTCACAATTTTTGATCTTCTTTCTTCCTTGCTTCGTCCAACACATTTCTTGGATGGCGGCGATGTCAGATCTTGCTTTTACGAGGACATCAACCAGCCGGGCATCTGCACCAATCCCATTCAGGGAGCGGACGTTCCAGGTGCATGCCCTCAATTCATTGTCCTTCAACCGTTTGCAATGGTCGTATACAATAGAGAGTTTATTTATCCGAAGATTGTTGGTATATTTCATTGGAGTATGCTTTTACGAGGCGGGTCCCAAGCCCAGCACACAACCCTCTCAGCGGGGGTGAAAATATTACTTGCACGTTTATATAGCGAGCCGCTTGCTCCAAGACAGACGCCCGCTTGCAGCCGCGCCTAGAGGTGTACAGACGCTGCGATGAGATCTCCCCGGCTAGCCCTTAAACCGATTATGTCAGAGTGGTCTAGCCAGGTTGTCGCCTTCTCACATTAGCTCACCGCTAAACGGATGTTTAGCGGCAACCAAGAGGATACTTTGCCGCAAGTGAGCTGCTTGAGAATTAAAATGATATAAAAATCTAGTGCAGTTGCCTAATAAAAAAAAGGATATTTAAAAGTGAATATATATATTAGAGTGACCACAAATGCAAAAGTGCTAATTTTTTTTGCTCCCCGCACATTTTCTGATAGCTTGACAATAGAAAATAAGATCTGCATAAAAATCTGACCACCTGTAGTGGGAAATAGCCACGCGCATTTGACCTAAAGTTCAAAAATTGACCTAAAAATTATGCATGTCTTTAGAGACCTATATCTCTTTAAACAATGATTTTCGGAGAAATAATGTAATAATTATTTTTATACAAAATGGAACTGGAAACATATTCTCCATATGACGTTTATACCTACCGTTATCCTTTCAGGACATATTGAGTCCTTAAAGTGAAATTTAAATTTTTTTGTTTGTTATAAAGGTAAAAATAAATATTTAAAAAATAGAGAATTGCATGAACTATACATCAATTAATATGTTATTTAAAGTAGTTTTACACATCATAAATTTTTTTAATTTACATGCACTATTATAGTCAAGAAAATAATTTAAAATAAGCAAGCCGCATTTTTTCAAACTTTTTTTTACCAAACTGAAAATATCGTTAGTAGGCTTTGCAATTAAAAAAAAAATGTGGTATATTTTCATTCAAGGTACGTACCCACCTAGCGTCGCGGCATGTAACAGCAGCGTCGTGTCACTGTACATAACAGAGCGGCACATCGCGGCAAAATATTTGTTGTTGCTTAAGCATACAGTGGCTTAAAAATAAAATAACATTCCACGAAGTGTGATATACCAAGCACCACCTGAGCGGCAGCAGCGTGTCAGTTTTGCCTAGTTGCTCAAATTTGTCGCTACGTGACGAGACGCGCAGTTCCGCTGCCGCTAAGTGTATGCTCCATAAGAATACACGCAAAGAATATTTGGTCGTGACGTGCCGCTACGCTGCTGTTACGTGACGCGACGCTAGGTGTGATCTTATCTTTAGTAGATTATGAAAATATTTCAACTCATTCAATAGTGTGTTGAACCTTCTTTAAAGTGAATTTGTAGCGGTACTGCTCATAAGTGTGTTATATTCAGTTCAAAAAAGTTGTGTGCAATTATTTTTAAAACTATTATTGTTATAAAGGTTCATTGTATGAACCTCCAAAAAATGGACGTGCGCTTGCACGCGCAACACACTCCACCTCAAACATCAATTGCCACACACAGTAATTTTAGTTTTGTTTAGTTCTTTATTTATTAGGTTTTATTAAATTAAAGAAATGTGTTATAATTTGCCTACACTTAGTTTAGTTTGTAGGATTATATTAATTATTTTAGTTTTTAATAATTTCACTCTTGTTTTTGTGTGTGCGTCGCCAAATCCAGAATTTATAATGAATATCCAGATGGGTAGACAACGGGTGTTGGAGCAACTTGAACACAGGGTGACATTTTATTATTTATTATGGCTCTGTTACATCATCCTTTTTGGGGAAAAGAAGAATTGACAAAGTGATCAATTTTGTCACATTCTTCTTTGGCCAAAAACTTATAAAAATTGTTGCGAACAAACGAATATATATATATTAGGGTGTTCCTCCCCTTTTGAATTCGTTGGTTCGGAACCATTTTTATTAATAATTGAAAAAAAAAATGTATAGATCGCATAGTTAAATTGTAGTTACATTTCTATAGTTCATTGTAACTTAAATAAAAGGTATAAATATTAATAATATACGTAAAATATGTTGAATTTTTTTTTTTTTGTAAATATTTGTGCTTTACATATTCAATTTAAAGTTTTACATTTTATATTACATATTAAGTATGTATTTTTGTGTTACGGACAATTTTATGAAAAAAAGTTTTTTTTTGAATATACAAAATTTGTGTTATTTTCTCTTTTTGCTTTTTGTTGTTTTAACAGTTTTTAAGCCTTCGTGGCTGCTTAAATGCTAGTAAGTAAATTTTGGATTTGTTTTTTTTTTCAAATTTAAAGTAAAAATATTGAAGTAATGTTAGTTTACTTTACTTAGGCGGTTTTTATGTACCACTTTTTCTTTGTTTTTAACTTCATCGAAAATAGTTACATTAGGTTCGTTAATTTTAGTTATAATAAACGGACCTTGATAAATCTTTTCGTGTTTATGATGTGGTTCTTTTTGTAAAAGTACTCTATCTCCGATTTTTACAATTAAAGGTCGTGCCGTTTTATCGTATAGATTTTTACTTTGTAGCTTATTTTTATTAATTAGATTTTGTGCCATTTTGTGCGTTTTCTGCATCCTAAACTTAACTTCTTTGGCATAGTTTTCGACGTTATAAATTGGGTCAATTTTTTCTTTTGTTAATTCATTAGGCAAAGTTGCCTTTTTCTCAAAGACTAATTCGTAAGGCGAAAATTGATTGTCGAAAACTGTGCTCGTAGTGTTGTGTAGGAAGGTAAAATATTTTAAATAAACATCCCAATCAGAAAAATTGTCTTTTAGATATGCACGTAAGTATTCATTAAAAACTCTATGATTACGTTCAATCGTGCCAACAGTTTCATGATGGTATGCAGTTGAAAAATTATGTTGAATATTTAAAAGCCTTGCTAATTCTTCGAATAATTCATTTTTAAATTCAGTACCTAAATCTGATTTTATGGCATTCATTGTGCCGTAAGTTAAAATGAACCCTTCAAAAATTGCTGAAGCGATTGTTTTTGCCGATTTGTCTGGCACAGCGACTGTTACCAGGTATTTAGTCATGTCGCAAATCATGGTAAGTGCGAACTTATTACCATATTTGGACTCAGGTAGGGGTCCTATTGTGTCAATTACTAGTATATCGAATGGTTTACAAGAAGTTGGTGTTAAAACAAGTTTTTCTTTTGCTTTAGGTTTAACCTTGTTTAAAAGACAATCCTTACAATTTTTGATATATTTCAATATATCACGAGTCAGGTTCTTCCAATAAAATTTTGTTCGCAATTTTGCGTAAAGTCTTTTCATTCCGCAATGTCCACCAGAAATGGGATCATTATGGTAAATTTTCATAAGTTTTAATTTTGTATCTTCATCTGTAACCGTCGCCACTGGATTTGTTAGTATAATCTCTAATGATTTTAAAATTTTATTTCCAATATTTTTGAAATTTGTAATAGTATAGTGTTCGAACAAAATATCGTTTTTAGGCCATTCAATTTTCTTAATCTTGTGTTTGCCGGCTTCTGATTCAAGCCTCGAAAGTAATTTCTCTAAAGTCATTATTTCGTTAACAAGCTCAAAACTAAGTAACTCGAGTTTCTTATGTTTAATATGCGCAAAAATTCTTAAATTTGTTGTTTTATTATTTTTATCGTACGTAATTGCGGTTCTTATTCGTGGGACTTTTTTCGAAAAATTAAATTAAAATTTGTCGTAGACGTGTAAAGTAATTTGTTTTTCGTCGTTTTTGTCTGTTTTCCTACGTAAATTTTTGTCGTTTGCCTTGTTTGTCATGGCTCTTGTCTGTACTGACAAAATTTGTTTGTTAGCTTCTTTAATCTCATACATTGTTATACGCGATAGTGCATCAGCACAAACGTTTGATTTACCTTTTATATATACAATAGTAAAGTTATATTCAGATAGTTCCAGTCTTATTCTGGAAAGTTTTGAAGATGGGTCTTTCATGTTGAATAAGTATACTAGAGGTCTATGGTCTGATTTTACAATAAAATGGGTACCATACACATATGGTCGAAATTGCTTGATTGCAAAGTAAATAGCTAAAAGCTCTAATTATATAATAGGTTTTTTCTGTTCGGCTTTATTAAATGCTTTAGAAGCGAAACAAATTGGTAAATCACTACCTTGCTGTTCTTGACTTAAAATAGCGCCACATCCAATTGTGGAAGCATCAACAGTGATAATGAATTGTTTAGTAAAATCTGGATATTGAAGTAATTTTGGTGAAAGTAACGCTGCTTTCAAAGATAAAAATGCTTTTTCGCACTCAACATCCCATACAAATTCAACTCTTTTCCTGCTTAATCGATTTAGAGGCGCTGCCAGAGACGCAAAATTAGGTATAAACCGTATGTAATAGTTTGCAAACGCGACGAATCGTCATACCGCGTCTTTGTCAGTCGGTTTCGTATACTTTTTAATTGCGTTTATCTTAGAGTCGTCTGGCAACAGACCTTTGGCTGAATATTTATGACCTAAGAATGTAACTTCTGGTCGTAAAAAGTTGCATTTATTTGGGTCAAGTATTGAACACTTTTGAAAGATTTTTAATGTGGTGTTCTTCGCTACAACCTATGACGATAATATCGTCGACGTACAAAAATGCGACATTGGGTGGTATACCCGAAAAAGCTATGGTCATCATTCTTGAGAATGAATTTGGTGCTATATTTAAGCCGAATGGAAGCACTTTCCATCTAAATGCGCCACGGTCAGTGCTGAAAGACGTAATGTCACGAGAGTCAGGATGCAAGGGGATTTGATGAAATCCTGAAAAAAGATCTAATGTGGAAAAATATTTTGCCCTACCGAGATTGTCTAAAATATCGTGAACTCTAGCTAGTGGAAATTTATCAGCAATGAGTTTTTTGTTCTACGCACATACGATATGCTTTTTGACCATTAGTATCTTTCTTTGGGACTACAATCAAAGGACTATTGTAATTCGAATAACTGGGTTCAATCAAATCATTGTCTAATAATTTGTTTACTTGGCGATTTATTTCTTCACGTTGAGAATATGGCAATCTATAATTTTTAACATATACCGGATCGTTGTCTGTCAATCTTAGTTTTTGCTCGTAAAAGTTATTTAAAGTCATTTTGTCCGTGTCAAGAGCGAAAATGTCGGCGTAATCTATGCAAAGGTCAATTAATTTACTATGAGCATGTTGAGATATTTGATTTTTCAAAACCGAAATTAGTTTTTTGGTACGTTTGTCTTCTGTTTCTGTCTTGTTAATTGTATAAACATTGTAGTTTGAAAGTTTTTCTGTCCGAATACTTTTTCTTTTGACATACTTTATATCATCTGTGGTATTTATGACTTTAATTATTGGGTTACTGGAATTAACAATGCACCTAGCTGTGAAAACACCTTTTTCGATTTCCTGCGAGTCCACGAAAAGTGGTTCGGGTGAATTTCCTAAATCAAAAAGTCTGAATATTTCGCATCTTGGTGGAATGATACAACTGTCGCTTTCTGTTCCATGTAGGATTGGTATCGCGACTTTTAAATTACCTACCCAAAAGAAAATACAATTTCTTTCATAATTAATAATGCATTTGTTAATTTTCAGAAAATCTTTACCCAGTATGCCATCGAATGGAATATTAAAATCTTCATTTACTACGTGTAAAGTATGTTTAATAGAAAAGTTTGAAAAATTTAAATTTGCTGTAATTTTACATAAAGTGGAAACGGAATTAGAAGTGACACAGGTAATGTTAATAATGTCGTTCGTATTTAAGGAATATTTCTGTCTAGACATGATATTTTTATTAAAGAAATGTCCGCTTGAGTGTCTACTAGGAAAGAACAAAATTTTTGTGACCCGTTAAGTTGTAATTCAATGAAATCTGAGTAATTTAAATTTAAACAATAGATGGCTATTGGTGAGGGAAGTTCGCTTACTCGCTTAATTCGTCCTCCCTCAGTGTTCGCTCCTGAGGGGCGCTGGCGTTTAAAGCGCGAACGTTTGCGTTTCGACCTCTACCGTTTGAGGATCTTGAATTGTTGTTTCTATTGTTACTATTGTTTGGATTAGGATTGGTATTTGGACGCGTATTATTATTGTGATTATTCTGATCTCTATTTCCGTTATAATTCCTATATCTTTGATTATTATTACCGTTATAGTTACTATTGTATGAAAATGAACTGTTATTATTTCTATAACCAGTATAGCCTCGGTTTGGGTAAAGACCTCGATAACTACCACGTGAGTTTTTGAGTGTGTTGTTACCACGTGATCGAAAAGCTAAAACCTGACGCTCAGTTACTTCATTGTTTTGTTCTACAATTAATTTTGCTTCCACGTCTTCGGATCTGTAAATTCCGTTGAGGCTAAAATGGTTTTTACAAAATTTGATTTTGCATTTAAACGACATACGTTAACAGTTTGTTCGACTGCCATTTCATGAGCTGTCGTTTGAGTGATCCCATCAATAATAAGAGATCGCTCAAGTGAGTCAGGTAAATCTTCAACTTTTTTGGCAAAATCTGTATAATTGTTACCGCTAACATGCAACGCTGCAATTCTCCCTGCTACAACTTTAGAGTTGTCTGGTTTGATCCTATTACGTAGAGCTGTTTTAATATCATTGACTGAAGTTACTTGTGTTGGTATTGCTTCACGAGCTTTACCCTCTAATTTTGATTTTAAGAACGCTATAAAAGTATCGGTTAAATCTGCAGTGGCGAATTGTTCGAGTAATGCAATTTTGTCTATAAAAGAATCAAGTGCTAGTGGATCACCACTGTAGTTTTCTCTAATAGAATTAGCACATGTGCTAATGAAAATTCTCTTTTCCTTAAGTGTTGCCATTATGAGGTGGGTTTTGTCTAAGGCTGGGGTAACACTCAGTCAATCCAGAGTCGAGTAAAGGTCCCACAAACCCCTACTGAATAAATACACGATATTTATGTGTTACGAACGCACGCACACACGGCTGGGGATATTAGGCGGACAGCAGCTTTCCGTGCAAAGATGGAGGCGGTGGCTAATAGGCGTAGTAGTAGCGGAGGGGTCGGTACGGTGGTTTAGCGGCGGTGCAGTAGCGGGCGGGATGGTACGGTTGTCCGGGAGCAGCGGCGGGATCAGCGCGGCGGCCGGACGGCGGACAGTATTAGCGGACGGATGGGTGTAGCGGTATAGACGAAGTGACGGCACCAGCGAACTGGATGGACGGTGATGCAGCGGCTTAACGGCAGTAGGATGGCGAACGGCCAACGATCGTCGTAGCAGCGGCGGGACGGATACAGCGGCTCAACGGCGGTAGGATGGCGAACAGCCAACGGTCGTCGTAGCAGCGGCGTGACGGATGCAGCGGCTTAACGGCGGTAGGATGGCGAACGGCCAACGGTCGTCGTAGCAGCGGCGGGACGGATACAGCGGCTTAACGGCGGTAGGATGGCGAACGGCCAACGGTCGTCGTAGCAGCGGTGGCACCAGAGGGGCGACGGTGCGACGGCAGCGGCGGTGGGCTACGGAGCGCGTACCAGGGCAGAGAGAGAGAGAGAAAATAGGCCGGCGACGGGGTTTACCGGGACAGAGGCTGCGTGTTCCGGGCGGGGTCGGATAGGCGTACCAACGGGCTGGTATTGGTCGGTCGGCTGCAACGGGATCTCTAGTCGCTCTTCTTCGGCAGCTGTGGTAGTCGCGGGGTCAGTCACCTGCGGAAGAGACTGCGAGGACTCGTTAGTGCTGGTTTCACCGCTGGACACCCCCGCCTCCCTACTTGCACACTAGTAGAAGGTGCGTAAGGGGGGCGGGGTTGTACCAGCCGATACACCGTGGGTCGACCCGTGGGCGGAGGGGAAGTGCACCTTAACGGCACAGCGGTAGCCCCTGTGCGCACGCATCGGCTCACGGCCGAAACCAGAGCTGAGGGGAAGGGGTGAAATGTCATGAAGGCATCGGGCCGCTCAACACCTAGGAGGGCGCGGGGGCCAAAGTAGCACAAGGCATCCTCCCCGTCGTCCTTACCTAAGTGAAGGGTGACCCGCGCCATGACAGCGCCCCTTCCACTCAGCCAGCCTGAGCTAGAACTAAGGGGGAGGGGTTAAATGGCCATGAGGGCGTCGGGCCACTCAACACCTAGGAGGGCGCGGGGGGCAAAGTAGCACAAGGCATCCTCCCCGTCGTCCTTACCTAAGTGAAGGGTGACTCGCGCCATGACGGCGCCCCTTCCACTCAGCTAGCTAGCAGGAGGGAAAAATATGTCTTTAAAAAGACATCCACTCCCGCTGGCTCACCTGCGAGGACTGAATTGCGAAAATGCAAATTCAGTATTTATATGGGTGGTGACGCAAACTGGTTGAGAATTCAACGCACCATTATTGTGATTTTCATTGGTTCGCAATTTAGTTGGTTGTTGAATATGCTATAAAAGAAGTGGTTGTTGGCTATGCTATAGCAAAATAAGTACAGGGAGGTTCAGGTTTAGGTGAATAAGGAAATACAGGGGGAGTTACGTTATTGTAACGTTACGTTACAGTCCCCCTCCCACTTCGGTTGACGGAAAGCTGCGGTGGGGGAAAGGTGGATCTCCAGGCATGGCCTAGGTATTATGCCGGTGTGCGTGTGGGCGAAGCACTTTATTTAAAAAAAAAATATTTTTTCCAAAAATATACAGAGTCATTCTACTTAAGTCTAACAGAGTTAATGTTACTATTTCAGGTTCAATTGCAAAAAACATCATTCTAATTAATTAAAAAAAAAATTTTTTTTTTGTCGGGGGTGGAGTTGTACTGAACTGTATCCGTTGTCATACTTCTCTCGTTCCCTTTTGATGTTATGTAGATGTATATATGAAAATTAATTTTTTTTTTTTTTTTTTTTTTTTTTGTAATTTGAAAAATAATTCACATTTCATTTTCACTTAAAATTAACAGAGGGTGCATATATATATAAAAATAGAAAATTTTGATTGGTCTCGTCTTCCTTCTTCAGTGCCTTATTCGATTGGTACGATTCGTTTCGTTCCCATGAGTGACACCTTTGCGTGTTTGTCATTTATCACTTCTACCCTCACCCGCTGTGCTTTCCACCGGAATGTCCAAGTTTTCTTGGATTGGTTGGCCGGGCGTTTTAGCCTTAGTTCTCTAAAAAATTCCTCGGGATCCGGTAATTTTTTCTTTTTTTTTTTGCGCTGTTTTTGTTGTTTCGTTGGTTTCGGGGGCGCGCCGTTCTTGCGGCTCTGTCGCCGCCTCCTTCTCCCGGATGGCCATTAGGTGGTTTATTGGCGGCCCATGAAAAATTTGTATGCGTTGTATCCTTGGTTTGTTTGCCGGCCATAATGTTGCCTCAAACGGTGGGTGCCACGGCCGTATTGGTTTTGGTGAGTCCGGTGGTATGGGTTGCCGGTGTTTTTGACTCATGTTGGATGGTCTGGTTCCTGGAATGGAGAGATAAACGGGTTGTTTATGATTCGTACGGCTTTAAGTCTTGCAAGTGTGCGTGTGCGTGTTGCCGCTTTGGTTGCTCCGGGTGGCCTAATTTTACCGTGTTCGTCGAAACGTATTCCATCACCAAGTACGGGCCGGAAAATTTTGGTGCTAACTTCTGGGCGAATTTGTCTGCCGCGGATGAGAGTGGGTGGTCCCTTTTCATCACCTGCTCACCTATACGTGGCTTCCATTGCTGTCTGCGTAAGTCGTAGTGTTTTTTCTGTTGCTTTGAAGCTTTGACTAGATGACCTTTTATCTCGTCCCACAACTTGGTGATGGACGGTGGTACGGTTGGTGGCTCTGCTGGTACTGCTCCCTCCGTGCGCACTTGCTGCGGTGCTGTAAGGTCTCTACCGAAGTTGATTTCTGCTGCTGATGCTGTTGTAGATTCGTGGCTGGCCGTGTTTATCGCGAATGCTATTTGCGGTATCTCCTGGTCCCAGGTGCGGTGGTCGTCCTTGCATCGCTGAGCCATCATGGTTTTCACGACTCGGTTGGTTCGCTCGGTGGGGTTTTCGTGCGGGGCGTAGGCTGCCGTAAACTTGTGATCGATGCGGTGGTCGTTCAAAAACGTTGCTAATGCCTTCCCGACGAATTGTTTGCCATTGTCTGTGAGGAGGGTTTTCGGGCAGCCAAATCGGTATATGACTCTTTCTTGGAGTGCTTCGATTACGTTTGCCGTTGTCGCTTGGCGCACTGGGATCAACTCCACCCACTTGGAGAATTTGTCCACCATTACGAGGAGGCAAGTATTTCCTTGCTTGGAATGGGGTAGTGGCCCTACGAAGTCAGCGGTTACTATTTCCCACGGTCGTGATGATTGCATGGTTGCCATCAATCCTGCTGGGCGTCTTTGCTCGACTTTGTATTCTGCGCATCTGATACACTTCCGTACGTGTTTGAGGACATCGCGGAACATCCCGGGCCAGTAATAGTTCTGTTGTGCTCTCTTAAGCGTCTTCTTCACCCCGAGATGTCCGGCGGCGGCGGCGTCGTGGACTTCCTGTAGTACGTCCTTTCGTCGGTCGGCTGGGATGCACAGCTTCCATTGCGGTGACCGCGAAAGTTGATTTCTCGGGGAAATGTGGCGGAAGAGTCGGTTATCGACGATCTGGTAATCTGGATGTGCTTGGGGTTTTTCCCGCACCTGTCTTGCTTTCCTCTCGTGCCAGTCGTTTGTTCCGTTGGTTATGGTGTACAAAATGTCGTCATCGGCGTGTCGTAGCGGGCAGCGGGAGAGTGCGTCGGCTACCACGTTCTGTGCTCCTTTTCGGTATTCTATCTCGAAATTATATTGTTGCAATTCCAGTGCCCATCTTGCCAGACGTCCAGAGGGGTTCTGGAGTGAGTGCAGCCATTTTAGTGAGTGGTGGTCGGTGATGACGGTGAAGTGATACCCCTCCAGGTACGGTCTCATCTTACGGATACCCCATAGCACGGCGAGACATTCTTGTTCGGTGGCCGAGTATCGCTTTTGCAGCTGGGTTAGGCTTCGGCTGGCGTAGGCTACTACATTCTCGTGGTCGGAATGGCGTTGATAGAGCACGACGCCCAGGCCCTCTCCGCTCGCGTCGGTCTGGAGAAAAAACGGTCGAGAGAAGTCCGGACAACAAAGTATTGGCGCGCTGGAGAGCTTATCCTTGAGAGCTTTGAAAGCGTGATTTTGTTGCGCCTCCCATTTCCAGACTTGTCCCTTTTACAGCAGTTGGTTAAGCGGCGCGGCGAGCGTAGAGAAGTCTGCCACGAAGCGGCGGTACCATGACGCGAGTCCAAGAAAACGGCGGAGCTCTTTGAGCGTTTTCGGTGCGGGCATCTCCTGTACAGCGGGTACTTTTGCTGGATCGGTGTGAATTCCTTTCGAACTGATGATGTGTCCTAGGTAATGGAGTTGTTGCTGGACGAAGCTGCACTTTTCGAAGTTTACTTGCATCTTGTGTCTTTGTAGGCGCTCGAACACTTCCCTCAAGATCGCCAAGTGTTCTGCGAAGGTATCTCCCAATACGATGATATCGTCCAGGTAGGCGAAAACTTTTGGTTGGAGTTCGGGTCCAAGTATCGAATCCAGAGCGTGTTGAAAGGTAGCCGGAGCAGAGTGTAGGCCAAATGGCATGACTTTCCACTGGAACAACCCTCTGCCAGGAACTGTAAATGCGGTGTATGGTCGGGATGCTCTGGCGAGCGGGATTTGCCAGTAGCCGTTCTTCAAGTCAATGGTCGAGATGAATTTCGCCACTTTCAGCTGGTCGAGAATGGCTCCAATTTGCGGCCACGGGTAAGCGTCTGGTTCGCTGGCGGCGTTGAGTTGACGGTAATCGATGCACATCCTCCACGTGCCCTGTTTTTTGCGGACTAGCACGATTGGCGAGCTGTACGCGCTTCGCGATTGTTCTATCCTTCCTCCTGCTAATAGCTCGTCTACCTCCAGCGTGAGGATGATTCCTCTCTGTCTTAGGAAGTCCATTCCGAGGATTACCTGTTCGGCCAAGTTTGGGATAACGGATAGCATCGCGTCTGTGGTTCGTCCTTGATACACAATCCTTGCCGGGTAGGAGTTCGAGG
This sequence comes from Eurosta solidaginis, assembly GCF_040869045.1. NCBI lineage: Eukaryota > Metazoa > Arthropoda > Insecta > Diptera > Tephritidae > Eurosta > Eurosta solidaginis. Next base: position 32,816,169 of record NC_090324.1, on the reverse strand, counting down.
TAAAGACACACGTTTGGTCTGCCAGCTGGATGCTTCGCTTGTTGGGGCGCGCCTTGATGTTGTTCTTTTCTAGGTGTTTCCGTACGGTGTCATCTACATAGGATAAGGTGGCGCCGGTGTCCACTAGTGCGCGCACGCTCATGTCCTCGATGAGCACTGGTATATAGAATCGGCCATCTACTTGTGGTTTTGCGGTCGATTTGCTGGCGGGTGGTTCCTTCGGCTTCTCTGGTCGGACGTACGGTGCTTGGCGGCTTCCTTTAATAGCGTTGGACGGCGTTCGGGGTGCGTTCTCGGTAGTTGGGCTAGTCGGAGGGCATGGGCAGTCCCTGGAGAGGATGTTGTCTTGGCCACACCGGGAGCAGAACTTCCTCCAGGGGCCCTTACATTGGAAGCGGTGGTGTCCGCGTTCCTTGCAGCGCCAACAGCACTCTTTGCTGTCGTATTCCATGGGCCACCATTTTTCCCTGTTTCGCTTCCTCGCCTCTTAACAGCTCATACTCTTCCGTTAGCTCCAGGAGCTCCTCGATCGTCCTAAACTCGCTGCGTTTGACAAAAAGGCGGTATTCCACGCGTAGACCATCATAGATCCGTTCGAGGTGATTCTCTTCGCACATCGTCGGGTGTTGGCGGATCAGGGTTTCCAGTGCGAGGATGTAGTCCTTGGCCTTCTCTCGGCCTTGCTGTTTGCGTTGTCGGATGGCCTCTTCCAAATGTCGTATGTGTCGCTTAGGTAGAAAAAAATTTTGCACCTCCCTCCGCAGATCGCTCCAGCGGTGTATGTGTTGCTTACGGACGCGGTACAATTGCAGTGCTTTCCCACGTAGAAGCTCCGGCAGTTTTGGGAGGAGTCGGTCGACGGGGTTGCGGTAGCATTCGGCAAGCTCCTCTATCCTCTCAAGAAATTCGTGCAGTGACTCCTCCCCCGAAAAGTGCAAGTCCCAGCGACGAACGGTATTCATAAGTTCACCGTCGCTCATTTCGTCTCGTTTTGGTAACGCGTTCTCTCCCTTTCCTCCGTGCGGCTGTGGGCTGTGGATCTGGATTGAAGGGATCGGCTTTGTTGTTGGCTGGGGTAGCGTAGCGAACTTCCCCTCTTCCTCGTTCACTTCTCGTTCCAGCTCTTTCAACAGGTCTTCACTGGATTTCCTGGCGCATTTCGCTGGCACGTAAGTACTCAGTGCGCGGCGCAGCTAGGCTACGGTTTGGCCTTCCACGTCGATTCGGTGTTCCTTACGCTCCTCGATCAGCTTCTCCTTCCTAAGTAGGTAGATCCAATTGAGCGAGTCGGTGTTCAGCAGCGTGCCTTCCGGAGCGTGTGTGTGTGTTGTTTCTAGCGGTGCGTTCGTCGAACCCGCCCCGGCAGTGTTGGTGGTGGTTGTAGTTGTTTTTCCACGGTCATCTGCGGAGGAGGGTCCCTGCTCGAGCGCCATTTATGAGGTGGGTTTTGTCTAAGGCTGGGGTAACACTCAGTCAATCCAGAGTCGAGTAAAGGTCCCATAAACCCCTACTGAATAAATACACGATATTTATGTGTTACGAACGCACGCACACACGGCTGGGGATATTAGGCGGACAGCAGCTTTCCGTGCAAAGATGGAGGCGGTGGCTAATAGGCGTAGTAGTAGCGGAGGGTCGGTACGGTGGTTTAGCGGCGGTGCAGTAGCGGGCGGGATGGTACGGTTGTCCGGGAGCAGCGGCGGGATCAGCGCGGCGGCCGGACGGCGGACAGTATTAGCGGACGGATTGGTACAGTAGTATGAGCGCAGTGGCCGGACGGCGGACAGTATTAGCGGACGGATGGGTGTAGCGGTATAGACGAAGTGACGGCACCAGCGAACTGGATGGACGGTGATGCAGCGGCTTAACGGCGGTAGGATGGCGAACGGCCAACGGTCGTCGTAGCAGCGGCGGGACGGATACAGCGGCTCAACGGCGGTAGGATGGCGAACAGCCAACGGTCGTCGTAACAGCGGCGTGACGGATGCAGCGGCTTAACGGCGGTAGGATGCCGAACGGCCAAAGGTCGTCGTAGTAGCGGCGGGACGGATACAGCGGCTTAACGGCGGTAGGATGGCGAACGGCCAACGGTCGTCGTAGCAGCGGTGGCACCAGAGGGGCGACGGTGCGACGGCAGCGGCGGTGGGCTACGGAGCGCGTACCAGGGCAGAGAGAGAGAGAGAGAAAATAGGCCGGCGACGGGGTTTACCGGGACAGCGGCTGCGTGTTCCGGGCGGGGTCGGATAGGCGTACCAACGGGCTGGTATTGGTCGGTGGGCTGCAACGGGATCTCTAGTCGCTCTTCTTCGGCAGCTGTGGTAGTCGCGGGGTCAGTCACCTGCGGAAGAGACTGCGAGGACTCGTTAGTGCTGGTTTCATCGCTGGACACCCCCGCCTCCCTACTTGCACACTAGTAGAAGGTGCGTAAGGGGGGCGGGGTTGTACCAGCCGATACAGCGTGGGTCGACCCGTGGGCGGAGGGGAAGTGCACCTTAACGGCACAGCGGTAGCCCCTGTGCGCACGCATCGGCTCACGGCCGAAACCAGAGCTGAGGGGAAGGGGTGAAATGTCATGAAGGCATCGGGCCGCTCAACACCTAGGAGGGCGCGGGGGGCAAAGTAGCACAAGGCATCCTCCCCGTCGTCCTTACCTAAGTGAAGGGTGACCCGCGCCATCACGGCGCCCCTACCACTCAGCCAGCCAAAGCTAGGACTGAGGGGGAGGGGTTGTATGGTCATTAAGGCATCGGGCCACACAATACCTAGGAGGGCGCGGGGGGCAAAGTAGCACAAGGCATCCTCCCCGTCGTCCTTACCTAAGTGAAGGGTGATCCGCGCCATGACAGCGCCCCTTCCACTCAGCCAGCCTGAGCTAGAACTGAGGGGGAGGGGTTAAATGGCCATGAGGGCGTCGGGCCACTCAACACCTAGGAGGGCGCGGGGGGCAAAGTAGCACAACGCATCCTCCCCGTCGTCCTTACCTAAGTGAAGGGTGACTCGCGCCATGACGGCGCCCCTTCCACTCAGCTAGCTAGCAGGAGGGAAAAATATGTCTTTAAAAAACATCCACTCCCGCTGGCTCACCTGCGAGGACTGAATTGCGAAAATGCAAATTCAGTGTTTATATGGGTGGTGACGCAAACTGGTTGAGAATTCAACGCACCATTATTGTGATTTTCATTGGTTCGCAATTTAGTTGGTTGTTGAATATGCTATAAAAGAAGTGGTTGTTGGCTATGTATAGCAAAATAAGTACAGGGAGGTTCAGGTTTAGGTGAATAAGGAAATACAGGGGGAGTTACGTTATTGTAACGTTACGTTACACCATGATTTGATCTTTAAGATCTGAAGCTGGATTAGAAGGTGAGGCAACGTTTGTACTAGTTGGATCGTTAAGATCTGATTCTAAATTAGGAGTTAAATTTTTAATGGAAGAATTTTCGAAGCCTGGAAAATCTGTTGATAAAGAAAATCTATTTTCCTGGTTTTTGACTTTTTCGGTCGAAGATGAAGCTAAACTTTCGTAGCTTGAGCCTGATTTATCTGAATCGGATTCTGAATCTGAAGTTTTTTGCACTTGCTTACCACTTCTAAGGTTGTACATATGAAATTATCAGAATAGCACAGATAATTCAGTTCAAACTATGAAATTAATGAAGTACTTATTTGAATGTCTGAATTTAAATTTAAGCTGCAGTGTTGCGGAAAAACAAAAATAAATTTTGTAAAAGAGAACTGATTTGCAGGTGAATAGTCACTAAAGAAGTATTTAACAATTTATTTGAAGAATTAACTAAAACTGTAGTAACCTTGTATAGAAAAATCTTTAAGATGTAATTGATTTTAAAACTTGCAGAAAAGTATGTAGGTATTAATCGGTAAATATTTCACAAATTTGGTTATCTGTTCAAATATTCTTTTATGTTCACAGACGCACCGATTTAAAAAAAAAAAACAAAAATTCATATATTTTCCCGGACGCACCGCTTTATATACAAAAATCTGTCTTGGTTTTTAACGATACCACCGCATATTTCAAAAAAAAATGTACTTGGTTTTTACCGGAACCACCGCATATCTCCAAAAAAAATTTTTAATTGGTTTTCTAACAAACCACCGTTTGTATCAAAAAATTAATTGGTTTTTTCGAAGACCACCGTATGTACAAAAAACTAATTCGTTTTTTCGAAAACCAGCGTATGTATCAAAAAATTAATTGGTTTTTTAACAAGCCACCGTTTATATAAAAAAATCAATTCGTTTTTCACAAACCACCGTTATATCAAAAAAAATCCAAAATTTACAGAAATTCGAAATCAATTTTCCTTTAATTTTGAAATTTTAAATTTTTGATTGAAATGCGAAAGCACCGAATTTTATAAAAATTTTATAAATGTTTTAATATACATTCATAAAGCTGTATACATACAATACCCGTAGGCAACATGTTAAATACATATATGTATACTTATTTTTTCTGGTCACTGCTGCTGCTGCGCTGGCAGACCTGAATCGCTGCTGGTGTTGTTGCTGGTATGTGTCTTTACGTGTTAAAGTTGGTGATGGTGGAAAATTACGCTGAATTGTATGTATGTTTTTGGGTGCCGTTACCTTCGCCGTTATGCGTGGCGTGGTGCGAGTGCCGTTATGTAAAATTTATAGAATTTGTAAAATTTTGCATAATTTAATTGAATTTTTATTTAGGAAAATATGTCGTAATTTGTTAACTTTTAATTAGAAAGAAGTGTTGTCAGTTTGTCAAATTTTAATGTAGGAAATTATATCGTAGTTTAGTAGAAATTTATTTAGAAAATTGTTCTTTTATTGATTATTAAATTTGTTTTAGGAATCGTAGATTTAGAAATTTAAATTTATTTGCTTTATTGATTTTATTAAATTTTGTGTAGAACACCACGCACATGACTTCGCACACCAAAAAAAAATGTTCCACTCACCATTACTGCCGCTTCGCCTCGATGCCAAAATTGAAAAAAAAGACTTCCGATCCGTTGCGTTGCCAAAATTAAAAAAGGCGAGCCTCCAGCGTCACGGTCGCTGTATAAAAGGTTCATTGTATGAACCTCCGAAAAATGGACGTGCGCTTGCACGCGCAACGCACTCCCCCTCAAACATCAATTGCCACACACAGTAATTTTAGTTTTGTTTAGTTCTTTATTTATTAGGTTTTATTAAATTAAAGAAATGTGTTATAATTTGCCTACACTTAGTTTAGTTTGTAGGATTATATTAATTATTTTAATTTTTAATAATTTCACTCTTGTTTTTGTGTGTGCGTCGCCAAATCCAAAATTTATAATGAATATCCAGAGCCGAATTGCTCTGTGTTCAAGTTGTTCCACACCCGTGGGTAGACAACGGGTGTTGCAGCAACTTGAACAGAGGGTGACATTTTATTATTTATTATGGCTCTGTTACATTGTAATGGCATTAAGATCCAGATGCATTCCCTTAATTGGTAATTATTTAATAATATCTTACGAGCTAAGTGCTATGTAAGGCTTTTCTATTGTATAATGTAAGAGTATCTTTTTTAAACACAGGCTGGAAAAAACTCTTTGAATGGAAATATGCTTCCAAGCAGAAGAGAATGAACAAAATAATGTTATGGCTATGTGCTTCGACACCACTGCAAGTAATACCAGCACTTCAATTGGAGCTTGCGCTATGGTTGAACAGAAGGTAGGCAGGCAACTGATACACCTACCATGTAGACATCATATAATGGAGCTTTTGGCAGGAACAGCATTTAAAGTAACAGTTGAGAAAACAAGTTCTGGACCAAAAATTTAATTATTCGAAAAATTTCGAAGAGCATGGCCGCAAATACAGCAAGATATACGAGAAAATATAAAAGACTTCATTCATGATCAAATTACAAATAAGATAGATAATACCAGGCAGGTATTACTTGCAGTGGTGTCGAAGCACATAGCCATAACATTATTTTGTACATTCTCATCTGCTTGGAAGCATATTTCCATTCAAAGGGTTTTTTTTTAGCCTGTGTTTAAAGAAGATACTCTTACATTATACAATAGAAAATCCTCACATAGCACTTAGCTCGTAAGATATTATTAAATAATTACAAATTAAGGGAATGCATCTGGATCTTAATGCCATTACATTAATAGTTTTAAAAATATTTGAACACAACTTTTTTGAACTGAATATAACACACTTATGAGCACTACCGCTACAAGTTCACTTTAAAGAAGGTTCAACACACTATTGAATGAGCTGAAATATCTTAATAACCTACTAATCAAAGATCATACCTAGCGTCGCGTCACGTAACAGCAGCGTAGCAGCACGTCACGGCCAAATATTCTTTGCATGTATTCTTATGGAGCATATCACACTTAGCGGCAGTGGAACTGCGCGTCGCGTCACGTAGCGACAAATTTGAGCAACTAGGCAAAACTGACGCGCTGCTGCCGCTCAGGTGCTGCTTGGTATATCACACTTCGCGGCATGTTATGTCATTTTTAAACCACTATATGCTTAAACAACAACAACTATTTTGCCGCGACGTGCCGCTCTACTGCCGCTTTAGTGCGATATACCAAATTATGACGTACAGTGACGCGACGCTGCTGTTACATACCGCGACGCTAGGTGAGTACGTACCTTAAGAGTGAAACTATACCACTTTTTTTTTTAATTGCAAAGCCTACTACGATATTTTCAGTTTGGTAAAAAATAAGTTTGAAAAAATGCGGCTTGCTTATTTAAATCATTTTCTTGACTATAATAGTGCATGTAAATTAAAAAAATTTATGATGTGTAAAATTACTCTAAATAATCTATTAAATGATGTATAGTTTATGCAATTCTCTATTTTTTAAATATTTATTTTTGCCTTTTTAACAAACAAAAAAAATTAAATTTGACTTTAAGGACATTGAGTCCTTGTCCTGAAAGGATAACGGTAGGTATAAATATCATGTGGAGAATATGTTTCCAGTTCCATTTTGTATAAAAATGATTATTACATTATTTCTCCGAAAATCATTGTTTACAGAGATATTGGTCTCTAAAGCCATGCATAATTTTTAGGTCAATTTTTGAACTTTAGGTCAAATGCGCCTGGCTATTTCCCACTACAGATGGTCAGATTTTTATGCAGAGCTTATTTTCTATTGTAAAACTATCAAAAAATGCGCGGGGAGCGAAAAAATTCAATACTTTTGCAAATCCCATATGTTTTGTGGTCACTCTAATATATATATATATAGATATTTACAAATTATTTGGAAAGGAGCTGAATACGTCAGCCAAAAATGAAGACGAATTCCCAAGAAATATAAAAAAGGGAGGAAAGTGAATATATTTATATATATAAGGAAGATATAAGGAAAAGCTAAAATTAAAGAAAAATTTAAAGGCGAAATATGTAAAAAAGCAAAAAAAGGGCACAGAAAAAGACCTATGTAGGCAAAAGAAATGAAAGCATAGAACATAAATAAATAATCCCAATATTCAATGATACAAAATGGTCTTTATTACACCGCTTTGAATGTACTTCACAAAAACACTTTTATTTCGCAACCATTAGCGTACTTAAATCAAACCGGTTACAGATTACTCAGCTTTCGCTGCTTTTATACTCTGTGCCCAAATGTCAGACCTTTCTTCTGCTAGAATTTTCTACTTGGTTTCCAGCTATACGCTACCAGTTATAAACTACAGATACACGTTTATAGCATCTCGCATATGCGCGTGTATATGTGAGTACTGCTTCCACCGATGACTACATCTGTATGTGAGTTATCTCTTCGTTGCCTTGTATGTATGTGGGTAAATGATGATTAATGTGTTTATGTAGCTTGCTTAATGTTTCTGTTGTTGTACCTTTATTTAATAACCTTAGAGATGGAAATATTCCTCACAGTATATATGCAATTTAAAATAAAATTATTAAAAAAAATGTTTAAGTTAAAAGTATTTATTGAAAACAATACTTATAATAATACTTAACGCCCAGACAATTAAATAAAAGCGTTGGACACGTGAAATTTCTAAAAATGTGATTAGGGTTCAGTTGGTCTTATATATGACTATCAATAGAAATTTACGCGTCCAACGCATTTATTTAATTGTCTGATCAACGCCCTAGATTGATGAGGAGTGTGATGACTAGTACCTAGGACCTACCCAATTATTTTCTAGCTTTTAGTATTATTATTACTTCATGTAAGTATTGTTTTCAATAAAACCGTTTAACTTAAACATTTTTCTTAAATTATTTTATTTTCAAGTTTTTATTCTTTATTTAATTGCCTATTATTTCCCAATCTATTTAGTTCATTTAGTGACTTATTACTGCAAGACTTTCCTGACAATTTGTTACAATCTAATTCCTCAATAAATAATCCTTCCAAAGACTTTAGTCGACTCTGCGCCACGTATGCTTGTCCCTCCTCCAACTCCAAGATATTTTGATGTCATTTCTACCGGACTGTATGTAATATTTGTTTCAAATATGAGCCAAATCGAACATTATAGGTCGCTTTCTATTCGACTTTTTTGAATATCTCGATCTTTGCGCCACCTAGCGGCGATTTTTTTTCATAGGTCGCTTTCTACTCTCGTATGCATTATGTGTTCCAAATATGAGCCAAATCCGACCACAAATAAGATTTTTGTGAATATCTCGATCCTTGCGCCACCTAGTAGCGACTTTTTCCATGGGTCGCTTTCTATTCTCTTATTTATTATGTGTTCCAAATATGAACTTTTTTTGGCAATAACTTTGGTATACAATTTTTTTGACAACTCTTCTCCAATCTTAAATAAAATAACATTGATAATATACATAGGCAAATAGGCTAAAAAAATTTCTGTTTTTATATTGGATTAATTGGATACGTACTTATGTATGTATACGATATGTAATATCTAGAACTTAGTTCTTATTTACAATTTAAGCGTAGTGTCAAATTAAATAAACAATTTATAATGTGAATGAATTGAAACGAAAATAATTAGCGAGTGAATTGATTAATGGTGGTGTGGAGCACTCAGCCGAACAAGCTCAGCAAATAAGTATAATAAAAATAGTAGTTTAAAGGGAACTTTCGTTCCACACAGGAACTTTTTTTGGGCAAAAACTTTGGTATACAGTTTTTTGACAACTCTTCTCCAATCTTAAATAAAATAACATTGATAATATACATAGGCAAATAGGCTATAAAAATTTCTATTTTTATATTGGGGTAATTGGATACGTACTTATGTATGTATACGATATGTAATATCTAGAACTTAGTTGTTATTTACAATTTAAGCGTAGTGTCAAATTAAATAAACAATTTATAATGCGAATGAATTGAAACGAAAATAATTAGCGAGTGAATTGATTAATGGTGGTGTGCCGCTTTCAGCCGAACCAGCTCAGCAAATAAGTGTAATAAAAATAGTACATCGAAAATACAGCATTGCGACATGGCATTGCTTTTATTCTTTTTCTTCGCACTTTCTCGTTCTTATTATATTCGTTTTCATCAGACCGACAAGTGCGCGTTGAGATACTGAATTCATAAAATGACATTTTTCTTAATGTTATCATAAAATAAATATAAAGGCATTTCTTAGAGACCAATTGTACAGCGAACAACGGGACATTCATATGGCTTAGCAGCTAAAGGCTTGCACTGATATGAATGTTGGAGATTCGAGTTCAACGCTCAGCTCCCGAAAAGCTAGCTGATGAAGAAGTGAAATTCAGAAACATGTCCTAGTAACCATCGCCGTTTGTAAACTTACAATTTTTCTCTAATATCAATTACAAAAACCATTGTATAAAGCAATATGAGCAAAGCTCGCTAATTAAATACATATGATCATATTGATATAATAGCAACAGCGGAAGTATTAAAAACAAATACTGTAAAAATCCGAACAAATGTTACTAAGCTTTCAAAAGCGCGCCTAAACATCATATCCACACCATTAGGAATAAACTACATACAGAGTGTATGTGCCTACATGGTGACCAAAAGGAATAAAAAACAAAAAGGCAACTCTTAGAGACCAATTGTACAGCGAACAACGGGACATTCATATGGCTTAGCAGCTAAAGGCTTGCACTGATATGAATGTTGGAGATTCGAGTTCAACGCTCAGCTCCCGAAAAGCAAGCTGATGAAGAAGTGAAATTCAGAAACATGTCCATCGCCGTTTGTAAACTTACAATTTTTCTCTAATATCAATTACAAAAACCATTGTATAAAGCAATATGAGCAAAGCTCGCTAATTAAATATGATAATGTCTTTGCCGTCTAGCGGATTCCAAAATTGACCACAAATTTTCAATGGCATTTAAGGCGAGAGATTGTGGAAGTGGATTCATGAGGTGTGGACAGTTCCATATTACTCATGCCTGCACAATACCGGCACAATCCCGGATATGTGCTAACGGTATTTTTCTTGGTTATTGCGAAATCGATCACGTACACCTAAATTAGGAACAATTTGCAACAAATTGTCTTCTCGTAAGATTAAGTAAAAATTTTTGTCCATTGTACCATCAAAGAAAGTTATTTTGCCAACTCCAGAGGCAGCCAAGTAGGCCCAAACCCAACACATTTCTACCGCCATACCACACAGTTGCCTTAAATTTTTGATTTTTGAGCTCTGAAATGGCTTTTTGGGCCCTGTATTTTCTTCACACCTCACTTTAATCACGCCATATAAGCCAAATATATAAAAATATTGATTCAGAGATGATACGTGCGGTGTTAATTTCAGAGCTAAAAAAAAAAAAATTTTTGAAGACAACAGTATGGTATGGCGGTGGAAGTGTGATGGGTTTGCGCCTACTTGGCTGCTTCTGGAGTTGGCTGGTATAGTTCTTCCGAGGCAAAGCAAAGATTATGCCGAAAGTATTTGATGAAAAATTTCATTAAGTATCCCACTATTAAAAAATTTTCGTAGATTTGGAATCGAAATATTCAAGAAAATCCTTTCAACCCCTTTCTTCGAAAGGTGAATCCTAGCATAGGTTTTTCAATTCAAACATAATAGCTTTTACTTACTTACTTACATAATTGGCGCTTAACCGTCTAAACGGTTATGGCCATCCAACAAGGCGCGCCAGTCGCTCCTTCGCTCCGCCAACCGGCGCCAATTGGTCACATGAAGGGAGTTTATATCGTTTCCCACCTGGTCCTTCCAACGGAGTGTGGGCCGCCCTCTACCTCTGCTTCCATAGGCGGGTTCCGACAGAAACACTTTCTTGGCCGGAGCATCATCTTTCATTCGCATAACATGGCCTAGCCAGCGCAGCCGCTGTGTTTTAATTCGCTGGACTATGTTGATGTCTGCGTATAGCTCGTACAGCTCATAATTAAATCTTTATCGGTACTCGCCATCGCCAACGCGTAGAGGTCCATAAATCTTTCGAAGAACTTTTCTCTCGAACACTCCCAAAGCCGCTTCATCTGCTGCTGTTATGGTTCATACTTCTGCCCCATATAGCAGGACGGGTACGATAAGTGACTTGTTTTCGTTCGCCGAGAGAGAAGTTTACTTTTCAATTGCCTAGTCCATAGTAGCATTTATTGGCAAGATTGATTCTTCGCTGGATGTCAGTGCTGATGTTGTTGATAATGTTGATACTGGTTCCCAAATAAACGAAATCTTTTACTGTATTTTTTTAGACCAAGGGAATTGTTGAATTTATTTATTTGTAAGAGCTTTTTGGTCGTTCAATTTAAAGCAAAAACATTAGTTTTTCTTTTTTTCTCCGACGCGTTTCGACACGTTATTTTATCTTCTTCAGGGAGACTATGTATTTATTTTGACAAGAAAACATAATTAGAAAATATTTTTCAAAATTATAGTACATACATACCATAACATAAATTGTAGACCGCAAATTAACTACACATTTTTCGTCCATTGTTGGTTATCACACATTTGTATGCACAGCTGATATTATCTACATCCTCTTTGTAGTTCATTGCATTATTTATCTGCTGTTGGATTCGAAGCCCTTCCAACGTTAATCTTTTCTTTATTTTGCTTTCCACATCTATTATTCGTGTATTGTCGAAATCAGCTGAGTGATCGAATTTGTTGATGTGCTGCGCCAAGGCTGTCGTCATCTTTCTATTTTTTGCGTCTGCTTTATGTTCGCCTATTCTCACTCCCAAAGCTCGCTTCGTTGTTCCTATATATATTTTGCCGCAAGGTTCGCCTTCTTTGCGATTAGATTTAATTTCATAAATAACGTTGTGTTGTTTCTTTTTTGTTCTGTCTTTAGTTTATGTAAATATTGTATTAAGTGTTTGATGTGGTCGATGAGTAAAGCTATAGTGTTGTTGGGTATGTATGTGCCTAACGTTTTCATGTCTGTTAGTCCTGCTATGCCGGTAAATATTTTCTTTTGGTTATCTGCTTTTGTGTTCTGATTTGAATGTTTGCTATTGTTCATATCCAAATGGATCACAACAAAAATGAACAATAAAATCTTTTACTATTTCGAAATGATTTCTGCCAACAGCAGCGTGGTTGCCAAGGCGCGTATGCGCTGACTCTTTGCTCGATGACAGCAGGTACTTCGTTTTGTCCTCATTCACCATCAAACCTATATTTACCGCTTCTTTTTCCAGTTTGGAGTAAACAGAACTAACAGCGCGGGTGTTTAGGCCGACGATATCAATGTCATCAGCAAGAAATTGCGCGCTTTTATAGGATATTGTTCCAGTGCGGTTAAGTTCTGCAGCTAGTATAATTTTCTCCAGCATAAAATTAAAGAAATCGCACGATAGGGGGTCACCCTGTCTGAACCCTCGTTTAGTTCCGAACGGCTCGGAGAGGTCCTTCCCAATTCTGACTGAGCTGATGGTTTTGCTCAACGTCATTTTGCACAACCGTATAAGTTTTGCGGGGAAACCAAATTCGACATAGCGGCATATAGGCAGCTCCTTTTCGTGCCGTCGAAGGCGGCTTTAAAGTCGACGGAGAGGTGATGTATATCGGTTCTCTTTTCACGGGCTTTTTTCCAAGATTTGGCGCATTGTGAAAATCTGGTCGATGGTAGATTTACCAGGTCTGAACCCGCTGATAAGGTTCAATCATGGCCTTCCGTCTGTCGCCGTATTTTTGGTCAAATTTTCGGGCGTTATTCCTGGTGACTAGCAGCTCAAACTCCTCGCACTCACGCCTTTCTGCTTCTGCTTTTTTCTTCCTGAAAAGGCGTCTCGCTTCCCTTTTCCACTCACAATAGTGTTCACACACTCCTCTTGTTGCGCGCGATTTTAACGTAGCCCTGTAGGCAGCGTTTTTTCTTTCGGTTGCAACGCAGCATTCTTCATCGTACCAGTTGTTTTTTCGTGGCCGCCTGTAACCAATTTTTTCCTCGGCGGCAGTACGAAGTGCTTTGGAGATATGCTCCCACTGCTCCTGTATTCCTTCAGGCTGAGTTGTGCTCTCAGAGAGCAAGTGTGAGAGTCGAGTTGCGAAATCATTGGCAGTCTATTGTGATTGAAGCTTTTCGACGTCTAGCTTCCCTTGTGTTTTTTGTTCCTTGGTTTAAGCCGCGCTGAGGCGTGTGCGTATTTTGGCTGCAACGAGATAATGGTCCGAGTCGATGTTAGGTCGTCGGATCGTGCGCACATCTAAAACACTGGAGGCATGCCGTCCGTCTATCACAACGTGATCGATCTGATTGCGAGTATTTCGATCAGGAGACAGCCATGTAACTTGATGTATCTTTTTATGCATGAACCTCGTGCTGGATATGACCATGTTTCGAGCACCGTCAATCAGCCTCAGTCCGTTAGGAAAAGTTTCATTGTGTAGGCTGAATTTTCCGAATGTAGGGCCAAAAACACCTTCTTTGCCCACCCCGGAGTTAAAGTCGCCAAGCACGACTTTTATATCTTGACGGGGGCAGCGCTCGTATGTACGTTCTAATTGTTCATAAAAAGTGTCTTTCACCTCATCGTCTTTTTCATCTGTCGGCGCATGGACGCAGATGAATGATATATTAAAAAATCTAGCTTTTATTCGGATAGCGGCGAGACGCTCGTCCACAGGCGAGAACGCCAGAACTTTGCGACAAAGTCTCTCTCCCACCACGAATCCGACGCTGAGACTGCGCTTATTCGTATGGCCACTCCAATAGATGTCACAATTTTTGATCTTCTTTCTTCCTTGCTTCGTCCAACACATTTCTTGGATGGCGGCGATGTCAGATCTTGCTTTGACGAAGACATCAACCAGCCGGGCATCTGCACAAATCCCATTCAGGTAGCGGACGTTCCAGGTGCATGCCCTCAATTCATTGTCCTTCAACCGTTTGCAATGGTCTTAAACAATAGAGAGTGTATTTATCCGAAGATTGTTGGCATATTTCATTGGAGTATGCTTTTACGTGGCGGGTCCCAAGCCCAGCACACAACCCTCTCAGCGGGGGTGAAAATATTACTTGCACGTTTATATAGCGAGCCGCTTGCTCCAAGACAGACGCCCGCTTGCAGCCGCGCCTAGAGGTGTACAGACGCTGCGATGAGATCTCCCCGGCTAGCCCTTAAACCGATTATGTCAGAGTGGTCTAGCCAGGTTGTCGCCTTCTCACATAAACATCCGTTTAGCGGCTACCAAGAGGATACTTTGCCGCAAGTGAGCTGCTTGACAATTAAAATGATATAAAAATCTAGTGCAGTTGCCTAATAAAAAAAGGATATTTAAAAATGAATATATATATTACAGTGACCACAAATGCAAAAGTGCTGATTTTTTTTGCTCCCCGCGCATTTTCTGATAGCTTGACAATAGAAAATAAGATCTGCATAAAAATCTGACCACCTGTAGTGGGAAATAGCCACGCGCATTTGAACTAAAGTTCAAAAATTGACCTAAAAATTATGCATGTCTTTAGAGACCTATATCTCTTTAAACAATGATTTTCGCAGAAATAATGTAATAATCATTTTTATACAAAATGGAACTGGAAACATATTCTCCATATGACGTTTATACCTACCGTTATCCTTTCAGGACATATTGAGTCCTTAAAGTGAAATCTAAATTTTTTTGTTTGTTAAAAAGGTAAAAATAAATATTTAAAAAATAGAGAATTGCATGAACTATACATCATTTAATAGGTAGTAGTTTTACAATTCATACATTTTTTTAATTTACATGCACTATTAAAACTTTTCAAACTTTTTTTTAGGCTTTTAGGCTTTACAATTAAAAAAAAATGTGGTATAGTTTCATTCAAGGTACGTAACCACCTAGCGTCGCGGCATGTAACAGCAGCGTCGCGTCACTGTACATAATAATTTGGTATATCGCACTAAAGCGGCAGTAGAGCGGCACGTCGCGGCAAAATAGTTGTTGTTGTTTAAGCATATAGTGGTTTAAAAATAACATAACATGCCGCGAAGTGTGATATACCAAGCAGCACCTGAGCGGAAGCAGCGCGTCAGTTTTGCCTAGTTGCTTAAATTTGTCGCTACGTGACGCGACGCGCAGTTCCACTGCCGCTAAGTGTGATATGCTCCATAAGAATACATGCAAATAATATTTGGTCGTGACGTGCTGCTACGCTGCTGTTACGTGACGCGACGCTAGGTATGATCTTTGATTAGTAGGTTATTAAAATATTTCAGCTCATTCAATAGTGTGTTGAACCTTCTTTAAAGTGAACTTGTAGCGGTAGTGCTCATAAGTGTGTTATATTCAGTTCAAAAAAGTTGTGTTCAAATATTTTTAAAACTATTATTGTAATGGCATTAAGATCCAGATGCCTTCCCTTAATTGGTAATTATTTAATAATATCTTACGAGCTAAGTGCTACGTGAGGCTTTTCTATTGTATAATGTAAGAGTATCTTCTTTAAACACAGGCTGAAAAAAAACCCTTTGAATGGAAATATGCTTCCAAGCAGAAGAGTATGTACAAAATAATGTTATGGCTATGTGCTTCGACACCACTGCAAGTAATACCTGCCTGGTATTATCTATCTTATTTGTAATTTGATCATGAATGAAGTCTTTTATATTTTCTCGTATATCTTGCTGTATTTGCGGCCATGCTCTTCGAAATTTTCCGAATAACGAAATTTTTGGTCCAGAACTTGTTTTCTCAACTGTTACTTTAAATGCTGTTCCTGCCAAAAGCTCCATTATATGATGTCTACAGGGTAGGTATATCAGTTGCCTGCCTAACTTCTGTTCAACCACAGCGCAAGCTCCAATTGAAGTGCTGGTATTACTTGCAGTGGTGTCGAAGCACATAGCCATAATATTATTTTGTACGTTCTCTTCTGCTTGGAAGCATATTTCCATTCAAAGGGTTTTTTTCCAGCCTGTGTTTAAAAAAGATACTCTTACATTATACAATAGAAAAGCCTTACATAGCACTTAGCTCGTAAGATATTATTAAATAATTACCAATTAAGGGAATGCATCTGGATCTTAATGCCATTACAATGTAACAGAGCCATAATAAATAATAAAATGTCACCCTATGTTCAAGTTGCTGCAACACCCGTTGTCTACCCACGGGTGTGGAACAACTTGAACACAGAGCAATTCGGCTCTGGATATTCATTATAAATTTTGGATTTGGCGACGCACACACAAAAACAAGAGTGAAATTATTAAAAACTAAAATAATTAATATAATCCTACAAACTAAACTAAGTGTAGGCAAATTATAACACATTTCTTTAATTTAATAAAACCTAATAAATAAAGAACTAAACAAAACTAAAATTACTGTGTGTGGCAATTGATGTTTGAGGTGGAATGCGTTGCGCGTGCAAGCGCACGTCCATTTTTTGGAGGTTCATACAATGAACCTTTTATATGGCGACCGTGAGGCTGGAGCCTCGCCTTTTTCAATTTTGGCAACGCAACGAATCGGACGTCTTTTTTTTTCAATTTTGGCATCGAGGCGAAGCGGCAGTAATGGTGAGTGGAAAATTTTTTTTTGGTGTGAGAAGTCATGTGCGTGGTGTTCTACACAAAATTTAATAAAATCAATAAAGCAAATAAATTTAAATTTCTAAATCTACGATTCCTAAAACAAATTTAATAATTTTCTAAATAAAATTCAATAAAAGTACAATTTTCTAAATAAATTTCTACTAAACTACGATATAATTTCCTACATTAAAATTTGACAAACTTACAACACTTCTTTCTAATTAAAAGTTAACAAATTACGACATATTTTCCTAAATAAAAATTCAATAAAATTATGCAAAATTTTACAAATTCTATACATTTTACATAACGGCACTCGCACCACGCCACGCATAACGGCGAAGGTAACGGCACCCAAAAACATACATACAATTCAGCGTAAGTTTCCACCGCCACCAACTTTAACACGTAAAGACACATACCAGCAACAACACCAGCAGCGATTCAGGTCTGCCAGCGCAGCAGCAGCAGTGACCAGAAAAAATAAGTATACATATATGTATTAAACATGTTGCCTACGGGTATTGTATGTATACGGCTTTATGTATGTATATTAAAACATTTATAAAATTTTTTTAAAATTCGGTGCTTTCGCATTTCAATCAAAAATTTCAAAATTAAAGGAAAATTGATTTCGCATTTCTGTAAGTTTTGGATTTTTTTTTATATAACGCTGATTTGTGAAAAACGAATTGATTTTTTTATATAAACGGTGGCTTGTTAAAAAACCAATTAATTTTTTGATACATACGCTGGTTTCCGAAAAAACGAATTAGTTTTTTGTACATACGGTGGTCTTCGAAAAAACCAATTAATTTTTTGATACAAACGGTGGTTTGTTAGAAAACCAATTAAAAATTTTTTTTTGGAAATATGCGGTGGTTCCGGTAAAAACCAAGTACATTTTTTTTTTTGAAATATGCGGTGGTTTCGTTAACAACCAAGACAGATTTTTTTATATAAAGCGGTGCGTCCGTGAAAATATATGATTTTTTTTTTTAAATCGGTGCGTCTGTGAACATAAAAGAATATTTGAACAGATAACCAAATTTGTGAAATTTTTACCGATTAATACCAACATACTTTTGTGCAAGGTTTAAAATCAATTACATCTTAAAGATTTTTCTATACAAGGTTACTACAGTTTTAGTTAATTCTTCAAATAAATTGTTAGATACTTCTTTAGTGACTATTCACCTGCAAATCAGTTCTCTTTTACAAAATTTATTTTTCTTTTTCCGCAACATTGCAGCTTAAATATAAATTCAGACATTCAAATAAGTACTTCATTAATTTCATAGTTTGAACTGAATTATCTGTGCTATTCTGATAATTTCATATGTACAACCTTAGAAGTGGTAAACAAGTGCAAAAAACTTCAGATTCAGAATCCGATTCAGATAAATCAGGCTCAAGCTACGAAAGTTTAGCTTCATCTTCGACCGAAAAATTCAAAAAACAGGAAAATAGATTTTCTTTATCAACAGATTTTCCAGGCTTCGAAAATTCTTCCATTAAAAATTTAACTCCTAATTTAGAATCAGATCTTACGATCGAACTAGTACAAACGTTGCCTCACCTTCTAATCCAGCTTCAGATCTTAACGATCAAATCATGGCAACACTTGAGGAAAAGAGAATTTTCATTAGTACATGTGCTAATTCTATTAGAGAAAACTACAGTGGTGATCCACTAGCACTTGATTCTTTTATAGACAAAATTGCATTACTCGAACAATTCGCCACTGCAGATTTAACCGATACTTTTATAGCGTTCTTAAAATCAAAATTAGAGGGTAAAGCTCGTGAAGCAATACCAACACAAGTAACTTCAGTCAATGATATTAAAACAGCTCTACGTAATAGGATCAAACCAGACAACTCGAAAGTTGTAGCAGTGAGAATTGCAGCGTTGCATGTTAGCGGTAACAATTATACAGATTTTCCAAAAAAGTTGAAGATTTAGCTGACTCACTTGAGCGGTCTCTTATTATTGAAGGGATCACTCAAACGAAAGCTCATGAAATGGCAGTCGAACAAACTGTTAACGTATGTCGTTTAAATGCAAAATCAAATTTAGTAAGAACCATTTTAGCCTCAACGGAATTTACAGATCCGAAAGACGTGGAAGCAAAATTAATTGTAGAACAAAACAATGAAGTAACTGAGCGTCAGGTTTTAGCTTTTCGATCACGTGGTAACAACACATTCAAAAACTCACGTGGTAGTTATCGAGGTCTTTACCCAAACCGCGGCTATACTGGTTATAGAAATAATAAGAGTTCATTTTCATACAATAGTAATTATAACGGTAATAATAATCAAAGTTATAGGAATTATAACGGAAATAGATATCAGAATAATCACAATAATAATACGCGTCCAAATACCAATCCTAATCCAAACAATAGTAACAATAGAAACAACAATTCAAGATCCTCAAACGGTAGAGGTCGAAACGCAAACGTTCGCGCTTTAAATGCCAGCGCCCCTCAGGAGCGAACACTGAGGGAGGACGAATTAAGCGAGTAAGCGAACTTCCCTCACCAATAGCCATCTATTGTTTAAATTTAAATTACTCAGATTTCATTGAATTACAACTTAACGGGTCACAAAAATTTTGTTCTTTCCTAGTAGACACTCAAGCGGACATTTCTTTAATAAAAATATCATGTCTAGACAGAAATATTTCCTTAAATACGAACGACATTATTAACATTACCGGTGTCACTTCTAATTCAGTTTCCACTTTAGGTAAAATTACAGCAAATTTAAATTTTTCAAACTTTTCTATTAAACATACTTTACACGTAGTAAATGAAGATTTTAATATTCCATCCGATGGCATACTGGGTAAAGATTTTCTGAAAACTAACAAATGCATTATTAATTATGAAAGAAATTGTATTTCCTTTTGGGTAGGAAATGAAAAAGTCGCGATACCAATCCTACACGGAACAGAAAGCGACAGTTGTATCATTCCACCAAGATGCGAAATATTCAGACTTTTTGATTTAGGAAATTCACCCGAACCACTTTTCGTGGACTCGCAGGAAATCGAAAAAGGTGTTTTCACAGCTAGGTGCACTGTTAATTCCAGTAACCCAATAATTAAAGTCATAAATACCACAGATGATATAAAGTATGTCAAAAGAAAAAGTATTCGGACAGAAAAACTTTCAAACTACAATGTTTATACAATTAACAAGACAGAAACAGAAGACAAACGTACCAAAAAACTAATTTTGATTTTGAAAAATCAAATATCTCAACATGCTCATAGTAAATTAATTGACCTTTGCATAGATTATGCCGACATTTTCGCTCTTGACACGGACAAAATGACTTTAAATAACTTTTACGAGCAAAAACTAAGATTGACAGACAACGATCCGGTATATGTTAAAAATTATAGATTGCCATATTCTCAACGTGAAGAAATAAATCGCCAAGTAAACAAATTATTAGACAATGATTTGATTGAACCCAGTTATTCGAATTACAATAGTCCTTTGATTGTAGTCCCAAAAAAAAAGATACTAATGGTCAAAAAGCATATCGTATGTGCGTAGATTTTCGCGCGGTAAACAAAAAACTCATTGCTGATAAATTTCCACTAGCTAGAGTTGACGATATTTTAGACAATCTCGGTAGGGCAAAATATTTTTCCACATTAGATCTTTTTTCAGGATTTCATCAAATCCCCTTGCATCCTGACTCTCGTGACATTACGTCTTTCAGCACTGACCGTGGCGCATTTAGATGGAAAGTGCTTCCATTCGGCTTAAATATAGCACCAAATTCATTCTCAAGAATGATGACCATAGCTTTTTCGGGTATACCACCCAATGTCTCATTTTTGTACGTCGACGATATTATCGTCATAGGTTGTAGCGAAGCACACCACATTAAAAATCTTTCAAAAGTGTTCAATACTTGTAGATCTTTTAATCTCAAACTTAACCCAAATAAATGCAACTTTTTACGACCAGAAGTTACATTCTTAGGTGATAAATGTTCAGCCAAAGGTCTGTTGCCAGACGACTCTAAGATAAACGCAATTAAAAAGTTTACGAAACCGACTGACAAAGACGCGGTACGACGATTCGTCGCGTTTGCAAACTATTACAGAGGGTTTATACCTAATTTTGCGTCTCTGGCAGCGCCTCTAAATCGATTAAGCAGGAAAATAGTTGAATTTGTATGGAATGTTGAGTGCGAAAGAGCATTTTTATCTTTGAAAGCAGCGTTACTTTCACCAAAATTACTTCAATATCCAGATTTTACTAAACAATTCATTATCACTGTTGATGCTTCCACAACTGGATGTGGCGCTATTTTAAGTCAAGAACAGCAAGGTAGTGATTTACCAATTTGTTTCGCTTCTAAAGGATTTAATAAAGCCGAACAGAAAAAACCTATTATAGAATTAGGACTTTTAGCTATTTACTTTGCAATCAAGCAATTTCGACCATATGTGTATGGTACCCATTTTATTGTAAAATCAGACCATAGACCTCTAGTATACTTATTCAACATGAAAGACCCATCTTCAAAACTTTCCAGAATAAGACTGGAACTATCTGAATATAACTTTACTATTGTATATATAAAAGGTAAATCAAACGTTTGTGCTGATGCACTATCGCGTATAACAATGCATGAGATTAAAGAAGCTAACAAACAAATTTTGGCAGTACAGACAAGAGCCATGACAAACAAGGCAAACGACAAAAATTTACATAGGAAAACAGACAAAAACGACGAAAAACAAATTACTTTACACGTCTACGACAAATTTTCATTTAATTTTTCGAAAAAAGTCCCACGAATAAGATCCGCAATTACGTACGATAAAAATAATAAAACAACAAATTTACGAATTTTTGCGCATATTAAACATAAGAAACTCGAGTTACTTAGTTTTGAGCTTGTTAACGAAATAATGACTTTAGAGAAATTACTTTCGAGGCTTGAATCAGAAGCCGGCAAACACAAGATTAAGAAAATTGAATGGCCTAAAAACGATATTTTGTTCGAACACTATACTATTACAAATTTCAAAAATATTGGAAATAAAATTTTAAAATCATTAGAAATTATACTAACAGATCCAGTGGCGACGGTTACAGATGAAGATACAAAATTAAAACTTATGAAAATTTACCATAATGATCCCATTTCTGGTGGACATTGCGGAATGAAAAGACTTTACGCAAAATTGCTAACAAAATTTTATTGGAAGAACATGACTCGTGATATATGGAAATATATCAAAAATTGTAAGGATTGTCTTTTAAACAAGGTTAAACCTAAAGTAAAAGAAAAACTTGTTTTAACACCAACTCCTTGTAAACCATTCGATATACTAGTAATTGACACAATAGGACCCCTACCTGAGTCCAAATATGGTAATAAGTTCGCACTTACCATGATTTGCGACATGACTAAATACCTGGTAACAGTAGCTGTGCCAGACAAATCGGCAAAAACAATCGCTTCAGCAATTTTTGAAGGATTCATTTTAACTTACGGCACAATGAACGCCATAAAATCAGATTTAGGTACTGAATTTAAAAATGAATTATTCGAAGAATTAACAAAGCTTTTAAATATTCAACATAATTTTTCAACTGCATACCATCATGAAACTGTTGGCACGATTGAACGTAATCATAGAGTTTTTAATGAATACTTACGTGCATATCTAAAAGACAATTTTTCTGATTGGGATGTTTATTTAAAATATTTTACCTTCCTACACAACACTACGAGTAGCACAGTTTTCGACAATCAATTTTCGCCTTACGAATTAGTCTTTGGGAAAAAGGCAACTTTGCCTAATGAATTAACAAAAGAAAAAATTTACCCAATTTATAACGTCGAAAACTATGCCAAAGAAGTTAAGTTTAGGATGCAGAAAACGCACAAAATGGCACAAAATCTAATTAATAAAAATAAGCTACAAAGTAAAAATCTATACGATAAAACGGCAAGACCTTTAATTGTAAAAATCGGAGATAGAGTACTTTTACAAAAAGAACAACATCATAAACACGAAAAGATTTATCAAGGTCCGTTTATTATAACTAAAATTAACGAACCTAATGTAACTATTTTCGATGAAGTTAAAAACAAAGAAAAAGTGGTACATAAAAACCGCCTAAGTAAAGTAAACTAACATTACTTCAATATTTTTACTTTAAATTTGAAAAAAAAAACAAATACAAAATTTAATTACTAGCATTTAAGCAGCCACGAAGGCTTAAAAACTGTTAAAACAACAAAAAGCAAAAAGAGAAAATAACACAAATTTTGTATATTCAAAAAAAAAACTTTTTTTCATAAAATTGTCCGTAACACAAAAATACATACTTAATATGTAATACAAAATGTAAAACTTTGTCTGTTTGTATGATTTTAATAATCGGGGATTGCCCATATTGCTTTTTATAAATGTATGAAAACATTTATTTGAAGCAATTTTTTAATTTTATAATTTAATAATTTGGGAAAAATTTAAACAACGTGACATCAGGACGGACAAGGCGACAGCGGTTTCGATTATACCTTGTAAATCTCTTCAAAGCCTTTTCTCCCGGGAGTGGGAGTCGAACTCGCACTCCTACGATAGTTGAAATGGTTATAAACGCATTCAGCTACGTCATGCCTTAGTTGTTGTAAAGTTTTTCCCAATTGCCTTCTTTTTGCATAGTTTAATATTTTACACATTGCATACTTCGTATGCAACTATGTGCCAAAGCTATGCTTGGTACGGCGGTTTTCAAAGAAACTTTGGTTTTGTTGCTGTTTTTGTTCTATTTATAGGACTACAACTAATTAATCAATTTTGTCTGTTTGTATGATTTTAATAATCGGGGATTGCCCATATTGCTTTTTATAAATGTATGAAAACATTTATTTGAAGCAATTTTTTAATTTTATAATTTAATAATTTGGGAAAAATTTAAACAACGTGACATCAGGACGGACAAGGCGACAGCTGTTTCGATTATACCTTGTAAATCTCTTCAAAGCCTTTCCTCCCGGGAGTGGGAGTCGAACTTGCACTCCTACGATAGTTGAAATGGTTATAAACGCATTCAGCTACGTCATGCCTTAGTTGTTGTAAAGTTTTTCCCAATTGCCTTCTTTTTGCATAGTTTAATCTTTTACACATTGCATACTTCGTATGCAACTATGTGCCAAAGCTATGCTTGGTACGGCGGTTTTCAAAGAAACTTGGTTTTGTTGCTGTTTTTGTTCTATTTATAGAACTACAACGAATTAATCAATTTTGTCTGTTTGTATGATTTTAATAATCGGGGATTGCCCATATTGCTTTTTATAAATGTATGAAAACATTTATTTGAAGCAATTTTTTAATTTTATAATTTAATAATTTGGGAAAAATTTAAACAACGTGACATCAGGACGGACAAGGCGACAGCTGTTTCGATTATACCTTGTAAATCTCTTCAAAGCCTTTTCTCCCGGGAGTGGGAGTCGAACTCGCACTCCTACGATAGTTGAAATGGTTATAAACGCATTCAGCTACGTCATGCCTTAGTTGTTGTAAAGTCCCACTCCCGGGAGAAAAGGCTTTGAAGAGATTTACAAGGTATAATCGAAACAGCTGTCGCCTTGTCCGTCCTGATGTCACGTTGTTTAAATTTTTCCCAAATTATTAAATTACAAAATGTAAAACTTTAAATTGAATATGTAAAGCACAAATATTTACAAAAAAAAAACATTCAACATATTTTACGTATATTATTAATATTTATACCTTTTATTTAAGTTACAATGAACTATAGAAATGTACCTACTTTTAACTATTCGATCTATAATTTTTTTTTTCAATTATTAATAAAAATGGTTCCGAACCAACGAATTCAAAAGGGGAGGAACACCCTAATATATATATATATTCGTTTGTTCGCAACAATTTTTATAAGTTTTTGGCCAAAGAAGAATCTGACAAAATTGATCACTTTGTCAATTCTTCTTTTCCCCAAAAAGGATGATGTAACAGAGCCATAATAAATAATAAAATGTCACTCTGTGTTCAAGTTGCTGCAACATCCGTTGGTTACCCACGGGTGTGGAACAACTTGAACACAGAGCAATTCGGCTCTGGATATTCATTATAAATTTTGGATTTGGCGACGCACACACAAAAACAAGAGTGAAATTATTAAAAACTAAAATAATTAATATAATCCTACAAACTAAACTAAGTGTAGGCAAATTATAACACATTTCTTTAATTTAATAAAACCTAATAAATAAAGAACTAAACAAAACTAAAATTACTGTGTGTGGCAATTGATGTTTGAGGTGGAATGCGTTGCGCGTGCAAGCGCACGTCCATTTTTCGGAGGTTCATACAATGAATTTTTTATATGGCGACCGTGAGGCTGGAGCCTCGCCTTTTTCAATTGTGGCAACGCAACGAGTCGGACGTCTTTTTTTTCAATTTTGGCATCGAGGCGAAGCGGCAGTAATGGTGAGTGGAAAATTTTTTTTGGTGTGCGAAGTCATGTGTGTGGTGTTCTACAAAAAATTTAATAAAATCAATAAAGCAAATAAATTTAAATTTCTAAATCTACGATTCCTAAAACAAATTTAATAATTTTCTAAATAAAATTCAATAAAAGTACAATTTTCTAAATAAATTTCTACTAAACTACGATATAATTTCCTACATTAAAATTTGACAAACTTACAACACTTCGTTCTAATTAAAAGTTAACAAATTACGACATATTTTCCTAAATAAAAATTCAATAAAATTATGCAAAATTTTACAAATTCTATATATTTTACATAACGGCACTCGCACCACGCCACGCATAACGGCGAAGGTAACGGCACCCAAAAACATACATACAATTCAGCGTAATTTTCCACCACCACCAACTTTAACACGTAAAGACACATACCAGCAACAACACCAGCAGCGATTCAGGTCTGCCAGCGCAGCAGCAGCAGTGACCAGAAAAAATAAGTATACATATATGTATTTAACATGTTGCCTACGGGTATTGTATGTATACGGCTTTATGTATGTATATTAAAACATTTATAAAATTTTTATAAAATTCGGTGCTTTCGCATTTCAATCAAATATTTCAAAATTAAAGGAAAATTGATTTCGCATTTCTGTAAATTTTCGATTTTTTTTGATATAACGGTGGTTTGTGAAAAACGAATTGATTTTTTTTATATAAACGGTGGCTTTGTTAAAAAACCAATTAATTTTTTGATACATACGCTGGTTTTCGAAAAAACGAATTAGTTTTTTGTACATACGGTGGTCTTCGAAAAAACCAATTAATTTTTTGATACAAAAGGTGGTTTGTTAGAAAACCAATTAAAAATTTTTTTTTGGAAATATGCGGTGGTTCCGGTAAAAACCAAGTACATTTTTTTTTTTGAAATATGCGGTGGTTTCGTTAAAAACCAAGACAGATTTTTTTATATAAATCGGTGCGTCCGTAAAAATATATGAATTTTTTTTTTTGTAAATCGGTGCGTCTGTGAACATAAAAGAATATTTGAACAGATAACCAAATTTGTGAAATTTTTACCGATTAATACCTAAATACTTTTGTGCAAGGTTTAAAATCAATTACATCTTAAAGATTTTTCTATACAAGGTTACTACAGTTTTAGTAATTCTTCAAATAAATTGTTAAATACTTCTTTAGTGACTATTCACCTGCAAATCAGTTCTCTTTTACAAAATTTATTTTTCTTTTCCGCAACATTGCAGCTTGTTCGGAGCAGCAGCCGACATTGAAAATCAATAGAATATATTCACATACTGAAGTCCAAAATTTTAGAACCACCCTAATCTAACTATTACAATTTAAACTTATGTACATACGTGCGATAACATTTTTGCATATTTTCCTATTCCCTCATTAGTAACACACAAACCTATTGTAGAAACATATGAACATATGAACGTTAAATGCAAAACAATTAGGCGCATAAATATTTATGTGCGTAATGTGTGTATATCCACACAAGCAATATATGGGATGGAATGCATTTACTTAGAGCTCCAAAAAAAACAATTGTTTAAGAATATATAAAAACAGTTTTGGGACACATTCTTTTGTAATTGGAATCATCGTAAATTAGGAAATATAAACGCAAAATAGGTCTTAAGTCATTCGTTGTATAACTTTTCTGAAATAAAGTAGTGCAAATCGAAATCGCGTCTTTTACTTGATTTTGTATAGCTGCTAAAAAGGCTTAGTAGCTCAACATTTGGTGACCCCGACGTGATAACATCACGTAATTTATCAGTACTTTCTTCCCGTTTCTTTGAGCTGAACAAAGGTTCATAAAACTTTGCAGTTTAAGGTTGCATACCATTTTTACATATCGGGCCCGCCTTTTGTAGTCACGTACAGTATTTCTATTTCAATCTGCAACGCATATTTTTGCTATTTCAACAAAGGGCCTAATCATGCCGGAAGAAAGCCTCGATCGTGTAGCTTTCTTAAAGAAGAAAACAAGAGCTCTATTCGAGAGACTCGGCCAAATAACCATCGAATTGAATTCCGAGAAGCTTCGCAGCATGGATGAGTACAGCCTTTCTGCAACTATGGAGTCTATAACCGACGTAAAATCCAGTTTCGCAGTCGCCCATACAAGCTTGGAAGAATTGGACTCCGAATCTATCAGCAGTGACTTGCCAGCCAATTTCGACACCGCTTTAATCAACCTAAGAGCAACTATACAGAGGGAGATTGGCAAAAGTAGTGTCCCGCAACATTGTTCCACGCTTAAAATGAACTCCAGCGAGGGGCAATCTATCATTGTTAATGCCAATAGTTCCCGCCTACCACTGTTAACACTACCAAAATTTAGCGGCGCTTATACTGAGTGGACAAATTTCAAATCTATGTTCACCTCAATCATCGACAAAGATAGTGACCTCTCCAACATCGACAAATTGCAGCATCTGCGGTCGTGTTTGAGCGGCGCTGCCCTCGACACCGTGCGCTCACTAGAGATAAGTGATTCCAATTACAAAATCGCTTTAGAGCTCTTACACAAGCGTTTCGATAACAAACGTCTTATCTTTCAGGCACACATCAGGGAGATATTCGGGCTGGACAAGGCAGATTCCAACGCAATCAAACTTCGAGAGTTGACAGACAAGGTAACTGCGCATTTACGAGCATTGCAGTCACTGGCAACCAACGGGCAAATATCAGATTGCATCATCATTCACTTGATACTTCAGAAGCTCGACAAAACAACACAAGCTAAATGGGAGGAGAACTCTTCTGTTAGCGAATTACCTTCATGGGAACAACTGGCTGCATTTTTGGAAAAGCGCTGTAGAACACTCGAGAATGTTGAGCATGCCACTCAGGTACAGACTGGTCAGGTCGTGAAACCGAACAAAGGTGTAAGTACAAACCAAAAGAAATCCTTCGTTGCGTCAAAGGACTCAACACGTTCTTGTGTGTTTTGTGAGTCGGTCGATCACGCAATTTACAGCTGCCAACGTTTCGGAAATTTATCTCCGAACTTACGACTTAAAGAAGTTAAAAAGCTCGCTCTTTGTATAAACTGTCTGAATCGCGGTTATCAACTGCGGGACTGCAAATCCGGTACCTGCCGCAATTGCCAGTGCAAACACCATACTCTCTTGCACCTGAACCGCCCAACAGTGTCGTCAACTGATGGTCAAATCGAGTCTTCGCCGCCAGTTACACGCCAATCCAATGCCATGACTGCGTCGTTATCTGCCTTGCCCCATGCCTCGGTTTCTCCGTCTGATTCTGTGCTTCTTACTACTGCCGTCGTTCTCATAAAAAATCGCGCTGGATCTTTCGTGGCCTGCCGTGCGCTTTTGGATTCTGGCTCCCAACTACATTTTATCACATCTCGCTTCGTAAACCAACTTCAACTGCTGAAGACAAAATCTTCGGTTACAGTCTCCGGCATCGGAGATGCCAACTTCTCAACGGAAGGCTATTCAGTGGAGCTCCTACTAAGGTAGCGAATATCAGAGTTCTCAACAAATATCACAGCAGTTGTGGTACGCACCATCACCGACAATCAGCCTGGGTGCTTCGTAAGCACCAGTGAGTGGAACATTCCATCTAACTTTCAACTAGCTGATCCGGGGTTCCACTTATCAGAACGCATTGATCTGCTCATCGGAGCAGGCCTATTCTTCGACTTACTCTGTGTGGGGAAGATACGCTTGGCATCCGGCTTACCTCTGCTCCAAAAGACTCTCTTCGGATGGGTGATGTCTGGTGGAGGGCAACGCGCTCCAAAACTATCATCCTTTATTGGAAAGCAGAAATCTTCAAACAACACCATCCTTGACTCAAAACTTGATGATCTAGTGCGACGATTTTGGGAAGTTGAGACAAACTTCGAACCCATATCCAAAGCCACTCAGGAAGACATCGTTTGTGAAGCACACTTTCAACAGAATTATTCGCGTTTACCATCAGGCGAATACTCGGTTCGTCTGCCCCTCAAACAGAATCCGGAGGTACTTGGAAATTCTTATTTGAGATCGCGTCAACGCTTCGAAGGTCTTGAAAGGAAATTCGCTCGAAACCCTGACCTTAAGACAGAATATAGTAAGTTCATTAAGGAATATATTGACCTTAATCACATGTCTTTAGTCTCTAACGATAGTTTTCACAAATGCAAATATTTCTTACCGCATCACTGCGTCATCAAAGATAGCAGTAGCACCACAAAACTCAGAGTGGTCTTCGATGGCTCAGCGGCTACTACTTCTGGTTTCTCATTGAACGACTTGCTCATGGTAGGTCCAACCATTCAAGAAAAATTATTTAACATTTTAATCAGATTTCGCACATTTCCTATAGCACTTACTGGTGACATTTGCAAAATGTATCGGTGTGTCCGCGTCACCCCTCCGGATAACATGCTCCAGTGCATATTATGGCGGGAATCTCCGCTTGAAGAATTCCAGATTTATAAGTTGGATACCGTAACGTACGGAACCAAACCTGCTGCATTTCTGGCAATAAGAGCGATGCATCAACTCGCAACTGACGAATCCTCGACTTATCTTATTGGTGCAAAAACTTTGCTTCGAGATTTCTACGTAGATGACATGATATCTGGTGGTGATTCCGTGGAAGAAGTCCGCAATATCAAGTTACAGACAGCCAGTCTCCTTGCGCAAGGAAGTTTCAAGCTGCGTAAGTGGTGTTCGAATAATACCGACATTCTTTATGAAATTCCAGATGAAGACAAAGAAAGTTTTCTCAAGTTCGATGATGGCAGCAACATCACCAAAACACTGGGTTTAATTTGGAACCCGATTAAGGACAGCCTACTATTCTCTTTCACACCGCAACAAGATTTAGGAAAAAACTCCAAGCGCTCTGCTTTGTCTACTCTAGCTCGGTGCTACGACCCACTTGGACTAATGGGCCCAACCCTAACCAGGGCAAAGATTCTTCTTCAACGTATGTGGAGAGACAAGCTTGAATGGGACGAGAGTTTACCACAATCGTTAGATACTGCCTGGTCCGATTTCTGCAACGGGTTTGCAGAAATGCAACATTTATCATTTCCTCGTTATATTTTGCAGCCTGAGGCCATCACCGAAATTCATGCATTTTGCGATGCAAGCCTTGAAGCCTACGGTGCCTGTACTTACATTCGATCAATCAAGGATGACAGTTTCCAAGTGCACCTTTTGTGTTCAAAGGCCCGGGTCTCACCTCTGAAAACCATTACCGTACCCAAGTTGGAACTCTGCGCTGCTACATTGCTCTCACAGCTTGTGGGTGAGTTTACAAAAATGAAGATTTTTAACTGTTCTTTTCATTGTTGGTCAGATTCTTCAACCGTGCTATCGTGGCTGCAAGAAGAACCATCGAAGTTCAATGTCTTTGTGGCGAACCGAATTTCCACCATACAGCAATTGACAGAAGGCATGCAGTGGCACTATGTTCCTTCAGCAATGAACCCCGCTGATATTTTATCCAAATGAGCTACGCCGAAGGAACTTCTCATTTCAAAACTTTGGATGCACGGCCCACCATTTTTACAAGAAACAGAGAAGAGCTGGCCACGCATGTGCGCTTCCCAACCAAAACTTCCTGAGGTTCGGAAAAAGGTATTGCTTGTCGAAAATAATCGCATTGACATTACGCTGTCCTTCAAATACATCAATTCGTTCACGACAATGCAGCGGATTTTCGGATATGTCAGCAAATTCCTAAATATTAAACAAGCGCCAAAGTCACCCCAGCTCACGGCTGCGGATATTTGAAAGGGTACACAATTGCTCGTTCGCATAGTGCAAAGAGCGCAACTTTGGCCCGAGTACACCGCATTGCAAGCCAATAAATGCGTCCCGACTTCCAGCAATATTATTTCGCTATCACCATTCCTTGATGACTTCGGAGTGATTCGCGTAGGCGGTAGATTGACAAATTCGTTGCTCAGTTTTGAATCGCGCCACCCATGTATTCTACCAAAAGACCATCCACTTACAAATGCAATAATCACAAACTTTCATCGAAAACATCATCACGCAGGCCCGCAAGCCTTGCTTGCCTTCATTCGTATGCAGTTCTGGCCAATAGGTGGACGCAAAACCGTCTCACGAGTTCTTCAGAAATGCATCATTTGCTGCAGGTCTAGGCCACGACTCGTCCAGCACATAATGGGTGACCTACCTAAAGAGCGCATTCAGGCTTCACGTCCTTTCATAGTTACTGGTGTAGACTACTGCGGCCCGTTTTATTACAAGTCTGAAGTACGCAACAAGCCACCTCAAAAATGTTATGTTAGCGTATTTATATGTTTCGCCACAAAGGCTGTCTGGATGGAGTTGGTAAGAGACCTGTCAACTGGTGCATTCATTGATGCACTAAAACGATTTATCGCTACCCGGGGCATCCCAAGCTGTATCTGGTCGGATAATGCCACAAACTTCGTAGGTGCCAAGAATGAGCTCCGCGAGCTGCGAAACTTAGTCCTCAGCGATAATTTCAGCAGAGAAGTCCACAATTTTTGTCTTGAGCATGGTTTCGATTGGCGCTTCATTCCACCTCGCTCTCCACACTTCGGCGGTTTGTGGGAAGCGGCCGTAAAAACAGCAAAACAGCATTTTTACCGTTCCATTGGCTCATTCATGCTTGACTTCGATGAATTGCGTACATTGGTATGTCAAATATCCGCTATAATTAATTCGCGTCCTCTAGTACCTCTTTCAGAAAATCCAGAAGATCTAGATGTGTTAACACCAGGCCATTTTTTAATCGGCGGTCCGATGACAGCTCTTCCTGAACCAGACATTACAAGTTTAAACTATAATCGACTTGGCCGATGGCAGCGCGCAACATACATACAACAAGTTTTTTGGAAGCGCTGGTCTCGTGAGTATCTAACTCTTCTTCAACAACGCTCCAAATGGCGTACACCTCAGGCCAACATTAAAGTCGGTGACATCGTTTGTCTAAAGGAGGAAAACTCGCCACCCTTAAGGTGGCCCTTAGCACGCGTAATCGAAGTAATATCTGGAGAAGATGGGGTAGTGCGAGTGGCAGTCCTGCGTACATCTACTGGTACAACTCGTCGAGCAGTGCATAAGCTGTGCGTCCTTCCAGTAAATGATTCTGTTGAAAGCCCTAACCTTTCAACGGGGAGGAGGATGTTCGGAGCAGCAGCCGACATTGAAAATCAATAGAATATATTCACATACTGAAGTCCAAAATTTTAGAACCACCCTAATCTAACTATTACAATTTAAACTTATGTACATACGTGCGATAACATTTTTGCATATTTTCCTATTCCCTCATTAGTAACACACAAACCTATTGTAGAAACATATGAACATATGAACGTTAAATGCAAAACAATTAGGCGCATAAATATTTATGTGCGTAATGTGTGTATATCCACACAAGCAATATATGGGATGGAATGCATTTACTTAGAGCTCCAAAAAAAACAATTGTTTAAGAATATATAAAAACAGTTTTGGGACACATTCTTTTGTAATTGGAATCATCGTAAATTAGGAAATATAAACGCAAAATAGTTCTTAAGTCATTCGTTGTATAACTTTTCTGAAATAAAGTAGTGCAAATCGGAATCGCGTCTTTTACTTGATTTTGTATAGCTGCTAAAAAGGCTTAGTAGCTCAACAGCAGCTTAAATATAAATTCAGACATACAAATAAGTACTTCATTAATTTCATAGTTTGAACTGAATTATCTGTGCTATTCTGATAATTTCATATGTACAACCTTAGAAGTGGTAAGCAAGTGCAAAAAACTTCAGATTCAGAATCCGATTCAGATAAATCAGGATCAAGCTAGGAAAGTTTAGCTTCATCTTCGACCGAAAAAGTCAAAAACCAGGAAAATAGATTTTCTTTATCAACAGATTTTCCAGGCTTCGAAAATTCTTCCATTAAAAATTTAACTCCTAATTTAGAATCAGATCTTAACGATCCAACTAGTACAAACGTTGCCTCACCTTCTAATCCAGCTTCAGATCTTAACGATCAAATCATGGCAACACTTGACGAAAAGAGAATTTTCATTAGCACATGTGCTAATTCTATTAGAGAAAACTACAGTGGTGATCCACTAGCACTTGATTCTTTTATAGACAAAATTGCATTACTCGAACAATTCGCCACTGCAGATTTAACCGATACTTTTATGGCGTTCTTAAAATCAAAATTAGAGGGTAAAGCTCGTGAAGCAATACCAACACAAGTAACTTCAGTCAATGATATTAAAACAGCTCTACGTAATAGGATCAAACCAGACAACTCGAAAGTTGTAGCAGGGAGAATTGCAGCGTTGCATGTTAGCGGTAACAATTATACAGATTTTGCCAAAAAAGTTGAAGATTTAGCTGACTCACTTGAGCGGTCTCTTATTATTGAAGGGATCACTCAAACGAAAGCTTATGAAATGGCAGTCGAACAAACTGTTAACTTATGTCGTTTAAATGCAAAATCAAATTTAGTAAAAACCATTTTAGCCTCAACGGAATTTACAGATCCGAAAGACGTGGAAGCAAAATTAATTGTAGAACAAAACAGTGAAGTAACTGAGCGTCAGGTTTTAGCTTTTCGATCACGTGGTAACAACACATTCAAAAACTCACGTGGTAGTTATCGAGGTCTTTACCCAAACCGCGGCTATACTGGTTATAGAAATAATAACAGTTCATTTTCATACAATAGTAACTATAACGGTAATAATAATCTAAGATATAGGAATTATAACGGAAATAGATATCAGAATAATCACAATAATAATACGCGTCCAAATACCAATCCTAATCCAAACAATAGTAACAATAGAAACAACAATTCAAGATCCTCAAACGGTAGAGGCCGAAACGCAAACGTTCGCGCTTTAAATGCCAGCGCCCCTCAGGAGCGAACACTGAGGGAGGACGAATTAAGCGAGTAAGCGAACTTCCCTCACCAATAGCCATCTATTGTTTAAATTTAAATTACTCAGATTTCATTGAATTACAACTTAACGGGTCACAAAAATTATGTTCTTTCCTAGTAGACACTCAAGCGGACATTTCTTTAATAAAAATATCATGTCTAGACAGAAATACGAACGACATTATTAACATTACCGGTGTCACTTCTAATTCAGTTTCCACTTTAGGTAAAATTACAGCAAATTTAAATTTTTCAAACTTTTCTATTAAACATACTTTACACGTAGTAAATGCAGATTTTAATATTCCATCCGATGGTATACTGGGTAAAGATTTTCTGAAAATTAACAAATGCATTATTAATTATGAAAGAAATTGTATTTCCTTTTGGGTAGGTAATGAAAAAGTCGCGATACCAATCCTACACGGAACAGAAAGCGACAGTTGTATCATTCCACCAAGATGCGAAATATTCAGACTTTTTGATTTAGGAAATTCACCCGAACCACTTCTCGTGGACTCGCAGGAAATCGAAAAAGGTGTTTTCACAGCTAGGTGCATTGTTAATTCCAGTAACCCAATAATTAAAGTCATAAATACCACAGATGATATAAAGTATGTCAAAAGAAAAAGTATTCGGACAGAAAAACTTTCAAACTACAATGTTTATACAATTAACAAGACAGAAACAGAAGACAAACGTACCAAAAAACTAATTTCGATTTTGAAAAATCAAATATCTCAACATGCTCATAGTAAATTAATTGACCTTTGCATATATTATGCCGACATTTTCGCTCTTGACACGGACAAAATGACTTTAAATAACTTTTACGAGCAAAAACTAAGATTGACAGACAACGATCGTGTATATGTTAAAAATTATAGATTGCCATATTCTCAACGTGAAGAAATAAATCGCCAAGTAAACAAATTATTAGACAATGATTTGATTGAACCCAGTTATTCGAATTACAATAGTCCTTTGATTGTAGTCCCAAAGAAAGATACTAATGGTCAAAAAGCATATCGTATGTGCGTAGATTTTCGCGCGGTAAACAAAAAACGCATTGCTGATAAATTTCTACTAGCTAGAGTTGACGATATTTTAGACAATCTCGGTAGGGAAAAATATTTTTCCACATTAGATCTTTTTTCAGGATTTTATCAAATCCCCTTGCATCCTGACTCTCGTGACATTACGTCTTTCAGCACTGACCGTGGCGCATTTAGATGGAAAGTGCTTCCATTCGGCTTAAATATAGCACCAAATTCATTCTCAAGAATGATGACCATAGCTTTTTCGGGTATACCACCCAATGTCTCATTTTTGTACGTCGACGATATTATCGTCATAGGTTGTAGCGAAGCACACCACATTAAAAATCTTTCAAAAGTGTTCAATACTTGTAGATCTTTTAATCTCAAACTTAACCCAAATAAATGCAACTTTTTACGACCAGAAGTTACATTCTTAGGTGATAAATGTTCAGCCAAAGGTCTGTTGCCAGACGACTCTAAGATAAACGCAATTAAAAAGTATACGAAACCGACTGACAAAGACGCGGTACGACGATTCGTCGCGTTTGCAAACTATAGAGGGTTTATACCTAATTTTGCGTCTCTGGCAGCGCCTCTAAATCTATTAAGCAGGAAAAGAGTTGAATTTGTATGGGATGTTGAGTGCGAAGGAGCATTTTTATCTTTGAAAGCAGCGTTACTTTCACCAAAATCACTTCAATATCCAGATTTTACTAAACAATTCATTATCACTGTTGATGCTTCCACAACTGGATGTGGCGCTATTTTAAGTCAAGAACAGCAAGGTAGTGATTTACCAATTTGTTTCGCTTCTAAAGCATTTAATAAAGCCGAACAGAAAAAACCTATTATAGAGTTAGAACTTTTACCTATTTACTTTGCAATCAAGCAATTTCGACCATATGTGATGGTACCCAATTTATTGTAAAATCAGACCATATACCTCTAGTATACTTATTCAACATGAAAGACCCATCTTCAAAACTTTCCAGAATAAGACTGTAACTATCTGAATATAACTTTACTATTGTATATATAAAAGTAAATCAAACGTTTGTGCTGATGCACTATCGCGTATAACAATCCATGAGATTAAAGAAGCTAACAAACAAATTTTGGCAGTACAGACAAGAGCCATGACAAACAAGGCAAACGACAAAAATTTACATAGGAAAACAGACAAAAACGATGAAAAACAAATTACTTTACACGTCTACGACAAATTTGCATTTAATTTTTCGAAAAAAGTCCCACGAATAAGATCCGCAATTACGTACGATAAAAATAAATAAAAATAATAAAACAACAAATTTAAAATTTTTGCGCATATTAAACATAAGAAACTCGAGTTACTTAGTTTTGAGCTTGTTAACGAAATAATGACTTTAGAGAAATTACTTTCGAGGCTTGAATCAGAAGCCGGCAAACACAAGATTAAGAAAATTGAATGGCCTAAAAACGATATTTTGTTCGAACACTATACTATTACAAATTTCAAAAATATTGGAAATAAAATTTTAAAATCATTAGAAATTATACTAACAGATCCAGTGGCGACGGTTACAGATGAAGATACAAAATTAAAACTTATGAAAATTTACCATAATGATCCCATTTCTGGTGGACATTGCGGAATGAAAAGACGTTACGCAAAATTGCGAACAAAATTTTATTGGAAGAACATGACTCGTGATATATCGAAATATATCAAAAATTGTAAGGATTGCCTTTTAAACAAGGTTAAACCTAAAGTAAAGGAAAAACTTGTTTTAACACCAACTCCTTGTAAACCATTCGATATACTAGTAATTGACACAATAAGACCCCTACCTGAGTCCAAATATGGTAATAAGTTCGCACTTACCATGATTTGCGACATGACTAAATACCTGGTAACAGTCGCCGTGCCAGACAAATCGGCAAAAACAATCGCTTCAGCAATTTTTGAAGGATTCATTTTAACTTACGGCACAATGAATGCCATAAAATCAGATTTAGGTACTGAATTTAAAACTGAATTATTCGAAGAATTAACAAAGCTTTTAAATATTCAACATAATTTTTCAACTGCATACCATCATGAAACTGTTGGCACGATTGAATGCAATCATAGAGTTTTTAATGAATACTTACGTGCATATCTAAAAGACAATTTTTCTGATTGGGATGTTTATTTAAAATATTTACCTTCCTACACAACACTACGAGTAGCACAGTTTTCGACAATCAATTTTCGCCTTACGAATTAGTCTTTGGGAAAAAGGCAACTTTGCCTAATGAATTAACAATAGAAAAAATTGACCCAATTTATAACGTCGAAAACTATGCCAAAGAAGTTAAGTTTAGGATGCAGAAAACGCACAAAATGGCACAAAATCTAATTAATAAAAATAAGCTTCAAAGTAAAAATCTATACGATAAAACGGCACGACCTTTAATTGTAAAAATCGGAGATAGAGTACTTTTACAAAAAGAACAACATCATAAACACGAAAAGATTTATCAAGGTCCGTTTATTATAACTAAAATTAACGAACCTAATGTAACTATTTTCGATGAAGTTAAAAACAAAGAAAAAGTGGTACATAAAAACCGCCTAAGTAAAGTAAACTAACATTACTTCAATATTTTTACTTTAAATTTGAAAAAAAACAAATCCAAAATTTACTTACTAGCATTTAAGCAGCCACGAAGGCTTAAAAACTGTTAAAACAACAAAAAGCAAAAAGAGAAAATAACACAAATTTTGTATATTCAAAAAAAAACTTTTTTTCATAAAATTGTCCGTAACACAAAAATACATACTTAATATGTAATACAAAATGTAAAACTTTAAATTGAATATGTAAAGCACAAATATTTACAAAAAAAAAAACATTCAACATATTTTACGTATATTATTAATATTTATAACTTTTATTTAAGTTACAATGAACTACAGAAATGTAACTACAATTTAACTATTCGATCTATAAATTTTTTTTTTTCAATTATTAATAAAAATGGTTCCGAACCAACGAATTCAAAAGAGGAGGAACACCCTAATATATATATATTCGTTTGTTCGCAACAATTTTTATAAGTTTTTGACCAAAGAAGAATGTGACAAAATTCATCACTTTGTCAATTCTTCTTTTCCCCAAAAAGAATGATGTAACAGAGCCATAATAAATAATAAAATGTCACCCTGTGTTCAAGTTGCTGCAAC
Source organism: Eurosta solidaginis (assembly GCF_040869045.1). Taxonomy (NCBI): domain Eukaryota; kingdom Metazoa; phylum Arthropoda; class Insecta; order Diptera; family Tephritidae; genus Eurosta; species Eurosta solidaginis. The sequence continues at coordinate 32,777,497 of NC_090324.1, read as the reverse complement.
ACCCGTTGTCTACCCACGGGTGTGGAACAACTTGAACACAGAGCAATTCGGCTCTGGATATTCATTATAAATTTTGGATTTGGCGACGCACACACAAAAACAAGAGTGAAATTATTAAAAACTAAAATAATTAATATAATCCTACAAACTAAACTAAGTGTAGGCAAATTATAACACATTTCTTTAATTTAATAAAACCTAATAAATAAAGAACTAAACAAAACTAAAATTACTGTGTGTGGCAATTGATGTTTGAGGTGGAGTGCGTTGCGCATGCAAGCGCACGTCCATTTTTCGGAGGTTCATACGATGAATCTTTATAACAATAATAGTTTTAAAAATAATTGCACACAACTTTTTTGAACTGAATATAACACACTTATGAGCAGTACCGCTACAAATTCACTTTAAAGAAGGTTCAACACACTATTGAATGAATTGAAATATTTTCATAACCTACTAAAGATAAGATCAGAGCGTCGCGTCACGTAACAGCAGCGTAGCGGCACGTAACGGCCAAATATTCTTTGCATGTATTCTTATGGAGCATACACTTAGCGGCAGCGGAATGCGCGTCGCGTCACGTAGCGGCAAATTTGAGCAACTAGGCAAAACTGACGCGCTGCTGCCGCTCAGGTGCTGCTTGGTATATCACACTTCGCGGCATGTTATGTCATTTTTAAACCACTATATGCTTAAACAACAACAACTATTTTGCCGCGACGTGCCGCTCTACTGCCGCTTTAGTGCGATATACGAAATTATGACGTACAGTGACGCGACGCTGCTGTTACATGCTGCGACGCTAGGTGAGTACGTACCTTAAGAGTGAAACTATACCACATTTTTTTTTAATTGCAAAGCCTACTACGATATTTTCAGTTTGGTAAAAAATAAGTTTGAAAAAATGCGGCTTGCTTATTTAAATCATTTTCTTGACTATAATAGTGCATGTAAATTAAAAAAATTTATGATGTGTAAAACTACTTTAAATAATCTATTAAATGATGTATAGATTATGCAATTCTCTATTTTTTAAATATTTATTTTTGCCTTTTTAACAAACAAAAAAATTTAAATTTGACTTTAAGGACTCAATATGTCCTGAAAGGATAACGGTAGGTATAAATATCATGTGGAGAATATGTTTCCAGTTCCATTTTGTATAAAAATGATTATTACATTATTTCTCCGAAAATCATTGTTTACAGAGATATTGGTCTCTAAAGCCATGCATAATTTTTAGGTCAATTTTTGAACTTTAGGTCAAATGCGCCTGGCTATTTCCCACTACAGATGGTCAGATTTTTATGCAGAGCTTATTTTCTATTGTAAAGCTATCAAAAAATGCGCGGGGAGCGAAAAAATTCAATACTTTTGCAAATCCCATATGTTTTGTGGTCACTCTAATATATATATATATAGATATTTACAAATTATTTGGAAAGGAGCTGAATACGTCAGCCAAAAATGAAGACGAATTCCCAAGAAATATAAAAAAGGGAGGAAAGTGAATATATTTATATATATAAGGAAGATATAAGGAAAAGCTAAAATTAAAGAAAAATTTAAAGGCGAAATATGTAAAAAAGCAAAAAAAGGGCACAGAAAAAGACCTATGTAGGCAAAAGAAATGAAAGCATAGAACATAAATAAATAATCCCAATATTCAATGATACAAAATGGTCTTTATTACAACACTTTGAATGTACTTCACAAAAACACTTTTATTTCGCAACCATTAGCGTACTTAAATCAAACCGGTTACAGATTACTCAGCTTTCGCTGCTTTTATACTCTGTGCCCAAATGTCAGAGCTTTCTTCTGCTAGAATTTTCTACTTGGTTACCAGCTATACGCTACCAGTTATAAACTACAGATACACGTTTATTGAAAACAATACTTATAATAATACTAAACGCCCAGACAATTAAATAAAAGCGTTGGACACGTGAAATTTCTAAAAATGTGATTAGGGTTCAGTTGGTCTTATATATGACTATCAATAGAAATTTACGCGTCCAACGCATTTATTTAATTGTCTGATCAACGCCCTAGATTGATGAGGAGTGTGATGACTAGTACCTAGGACCTACCTAATTATTTTCTAGCTTTTAGTATTATTATTACTTCATGTAAGTATTGTTTTCAATAAAACCGTTTAACATAAACATTTTTTTTAAATTATTTTATTTTCAAGTTTTTATTCTTTATTTAATTGTCTATTATTTCCCAATCTATTTAGTTCATTTAGTGACTTATTACTGCAAGACTTTCCTGACAATTTGTTACAATCTAATTCCTCAATACATAATCCTTCCAAAGACTTTAGTCGACTCTGCGCCACGTATGCTTGTCCCTCCTCCAACTCCAAGATATTTTGATGTCATTTCTACCGGACTGTATGTAATATTTGTTTCAAGTATGAGCCAAATCGAACATCATAGGTCGCTTTCAATTCATGTATGTATTATGTGTTCCAAATATGGACCAAATCGGACCACAAATACGACTTTTTTGAATATCTCGATCTTTGCGCCACCTAGCGGCGTTTTTTTTTCATATGTCGCTTTCTATTCTCGTATGCATTATGTGTTCCAAATATGAGCCAAATCCGACCACAAATAAGATTTTTGTGAATATCTCGATCCTTGCGCCACCTAGTAGCGCCTTTTTCCATGGGTCGCTTTCTATTCTCTTATTTATTTTGTGTTCCAAATATGAGCCAAATCGGACCAAAAATACGATTTTTGTGAATATCTCGATCCTTGCGCCACCTAGCGGCGATTTTTCATAGGTCGCTTTCTATTCTTGTATGTATTATGTGTTCCAAATATGAGCCAAATCGGACCACAAATACGATTTTTTTGAATATCTCGATCCTTGCGCCACCAGCGGCAATTTTTTTCTTATTATTGCATTGTCATCGGGTTCTGAACTATATTCCTAGTTCCAAGCTTGTAGGTTATCGGGAAGTTACTTAAATTTCAATTACAAAATTCGTGCCAGCCATCCATCCAGCCAGCCTGTCAAGTCAACCTAAATAAAATCGTTTAAAAAAGGGAACTTTCGTACCACACAGGAACTTTTTTTGGGCAATAACTTTGGTATACAATTTTTTTGACAACTCTTCTCCAATCTTAAATAAAATAACATTGATATAACATTGATAATATACATAGGCAAATAGGCTAAAAAAATTTCTGTTTTTATATTGGATTAATTGGATACGTACTTATGTATGTATACGATATGTAATACCTAGAACTTAGTTCTTATTTACAATTTAAGCGTAGTGTCAAATTAAATAAAAAATTTATAATGTGACTGAATTGAAACGAAAATAATTAGCGAGTGAATTGATTAATGGTGGTGTGGAGCACTCAGCCGAACAAGCTCAGCAAATAAGTATAATAAAAATAGTAGTTTAAAGGGAACTTTCGTTCCACACAGGAACTTTTTTTGGGCAATAACTTTGGTATACAGTTTTTTTGACAACTCTTCTCCAATCTTAAATAAAATAACATTGATAATATACATAGGCAAATAGGCTAAAAAATTTCTATTTTTATATTGGGGTAATTGGATACGTACTTATGTATGTATACGATATGTAATATCTAGAACTTAGTTGTTATTTACAATTTTAGCGTAGTGTCAAATTAAATAAACAATTTATAATGTGAATGAATTGAAACGAAAATAATTAGCGAGTGAATTGATTAATGGTGGTGTGCCGCTTTCAGCCGAACCAGCTCAGCAAATAAGTGTAATAAAAATAGTACATCGAAAATACAGCATTGCGACATGGCATTGCTTTAATTCTTTTTCTTCGCACTTTCTCGTTCTTATTATATTCGTTTTCGTCAGACCGACAAGTGCGCGTTGAGATACTGAATTCATAAAATGAAATTTTTCTTAATGTTATCACAAAATAAATATAAAGGCAACTCTTAGAGACCAATTGTACAGCGAACAACGGGACATTCATATGGCTTAGCAGCTAAAGGCTTGTACTGATATGAATGTTGGAGATTCGAGTTCAACGCTCAGCTCCCGAAAAGCTAGCTGATGAAGAAGTGAAATTCAGAAACATGTCCTAGTAACCATCGCCGTTTGTAAACTTACAATTTTTCTCTAATATCAATTACAAAAACCATTGTATAAAGCAATATGAGCAAAGCTCGCTAATTAAATACATATGATCATATTGATATAATAGTAACAGCGGAAGTATTAAAAACAAATACTGTAAAAATCCGAACAAATGTTACTAAGCTTTCAAAAGCGCGCCTAAAAATCATATCCACACCATTAGGAATAAACTACATACAGAGTGTATGTGCCTACATGGTGACCAAAAGGAATATAAACAAAAAGGCAACTCTTAGAGACCAATTATACAGCGAACAACGGGACATTCATATGGCTTAGCAGCTAAAGGCTTGCACTGATATAAATGTTGGAGAATCGAGTTAAACGCTCAGCTCCCGAAAGCTAGCTGATGTAGAAGTGAAATTCAGAAACATGTCCTAGTAACCATCGCCGTTTGTAAACTTACAATTTTTCTCTAATATCAATTACAAAAACCATTGTATAAAGCAATATGAGCAAAACTCGCTAATTAAATACATATGATCATATTGATATAATAGTAACAGCGGAAGTATTAAAAACAAATACTGTAAAAATCCGAACAAATGTTACTAAGCTTTCAAAAGCGCGCCTAAAAATCATATCCACACCATTAGGAATAAACTACATACAGAGTGTATGTGCCTACATGGTGACCAAAAGGAATATAAACAAAAAGGCAACTCTTAGAGACCAATTATACAGCGAACAACGGGACATTCATATGGCTTAGCAGCTAAAGGCTTGCACTGATATGAATGTTGGAGAATCGAGTTAAACGCTCAGCTCCCGAAAAGCTAGCTGATGTAGAAGTGAAATTCAGAAACATGTCCTAGTAACCATCGCCGTTTGTAAACTTACAATTTTTCTCTAATATCAATTACAAAAACCATTGTATAAAGCAATATGAGCAAAGCTCGCTAATTAAATACATATAAATATAATTTAGTTAAGCATAAAATGTGTTAATTATTTGGTGCGAGACTACATATTGGTGACCCCGACAATCAAAATGCCTATTGAAAATCAATGGAGAGCACCGAACAGACGATTTCCCAAAACTCGGCACTCTCCTCGGCAAGAGTACCCCCTGTAGCTAATGGAAACGAAATATCACGTGTTACTGTGAAAATTCCACCATTCTGGCATGCAAAGCCCGAGTTGTGGTTAGCACAGGTGGAATCACAATTTGTTGCAGCGGGAATCAGCAGCGATAGATCAAAATATCATACCGTGGTAGCCGCTATCGAGAGTAATGTACTACTAAAAAATTACTTAATCTGTAATAATATAAATTCTTTTTTCTAGTGTTCTCCATAGCTTAATATAAGCTGGTCTCTGTAATTTAGTCATAAGTGTGTGTACTAAACATTTGTTACTAGACTAAATAAATAAATAGAAATAGAAATCTTCAGCCAATAAAATCATGGCACCTCCAAATCTTTCAAAGTTCTATCAAGTGCTTCCAATGATTTCTTGTGTGCCATAGTGCACTCGTCCCATACGATGAGCTTACATACTTTAAGAACTCTTGCCATTCCATATGTTTTGGAAATATTACATGTTGGTGTTTCATTTACCTGCGTATTCAAAGGCAACTTTAATGCAGAATGTGCTGGGCGACCGCCTTCCAGTAATGTAGCCGCAATTCCGGAAGAAGCAAGTGCCAATGCAACGTTATTATCTGATCAAAATGTTGCTAATATCAATGAAATCAAAAGGTCTTGCCTGTTCCACCAGGAGCATCCAAGAAAAACAATCCACCAGTTCCATGGCTAACATTATTCATGATTGTATCATGAGCATGTTGCTGTTGGTCATTCAATTTCGTTAAATTTGATGTTACAAATGTTTTTAGTTCATTACAATCATAACGGTATTCACGCTCCAGTTCTCGATTGAACATATCATGCATTGAACGATTTGCTGCTGGCATGCCCAATTGTACTAACGATTTGTTTGACATCGACAAACAAATGTCGTCAATCCTTATCAATGCTTCATTGTAAATTTCCAATGTGAATTCCAACTCATAATTTGCAGTATTTCGACGAATTTGGTTTAAAATATCATCTGCCATATATTCTTTGAAATTATTCCATAATTCCAATGGATTAGCATATTGCAATTATTATCGAAAATTGGAATTATTATCGAAAATAATGTTCGTATTTGATGTGGACTGGCTATTACAGCTGATGGGGCAAGCGTATCTTCCCGAAACTTCTCATCCTCCAACAAATTTAATTGTTGACATGCTTCACGATATGTAGCGCACAATTCACCATTAATTGTTCTTAAAGCTTGGAATGATGTTGGGCCACGAACATTAATTAACAACACGCGCAAGTAAAAACACTCAAAAATTAACCAAATCGCTTCGTTACTGCTTTTATAACGCCCCATTTGATATTTTTTAATCTCGTCGTTGTCATTTTGGACTGCACCGAATACAGCCATATCGCTTCCTTTATTTACATATTTGCAAATGTATTTAATTGGGTTAACGAAATTACAGTATTCGACGTTAATATGCGGTTTGAATGTTTTGGACAACAATGGACAATATGGAACAATCCAACGATTGTCAACTTCAACACTTTGATTTCCCATCTTAGATATCGTTGATTTACCATTGTCATTAGTGGATCGACAACGATATGCCGGATATCCATCGTCAACTGTGACCGTATCCGAAATTAATGCTCGTGGGTATCGCTTCGAACATTTTCCATCAATCATGCACGGAGAGTTCACATTCAATGCCCCGCAAGGTCCATGCATCATATTTTTTGTGACGACTTCGAACAAATCTGGATCAATCGTTTGATACGGTATTTCAGCTGATATCACATTATCAATTTGATCCGGTGTAATTTTATCAACCAACCAAATCAAAATGTGTGCGTGCGGTGATCCCCACTTTTGCCATTGGAATACATATAACAACGCACCTCTCGAAACACTCTATGTTTGACAATAAAGTCCATAAGTGATATTAGTTTTAGTTTGAAAATACGTGCAGTTATGTCGTCTCGATCACTTGGGGATTGGCCAGGAAACAAATGGTCTTTGATTTCACTCCATTGCGGATTTCATGTAAAAGTAATAAACAGATCCGGCCGTTCATAAGCGCGAACATACGCCATGGCATCCTGTGCATATTCGTGCATGTGTCGCGGGCTACCAGTATATGTTGCTGGTAATATGATCATTCTACCGATGTCATTCACATTTCCCATCTTTATTCACTGTATCCCATACGTGAAAGTATCCCTCGGACCGTAACATAGTCTGGTTGAATTTGATATAGTACCCATAATGTAAAAACACATCCTAAGGTTATTCTGATCCACGATTTGGGCAATATTTTGAGACCCTAGTCACCCAGATGTATGAAAATTACCCTCTGCTTAAGAACTCATCAATAGCTTTCATTTGATATCCATATTGTATAAACACATTCTCGGGGTATATGGGTCCACGTTTTGGCCTATATCTCGAGACCCTAGCCAGCCAGGGGTACGAAAAATTATCATGTACTAAAGCACTCATCAACAGCTTTCATTTAATATCCGTATTGTACAAACACATTCTTGGGGTACCCGGGTCCACACTTTGGGCTATATCTCGAGACCCTAGTCACCTAGGGGTATGAATAGTACCTCATATTAAAGTAATCATCAGAAGCTTCCATTTGATGTCCATATTATGCAAACACATCGTAGGGTTATCCTGGTCCACGTTTTGACCTATACCTCAAAGCCATAGAAATTTTGAAATATTTTTTGTTGCTAAAAACCTTCCCCTATATGATCCCTATAATATGAAAAAAGAACGAATAAAATTGGCAGCACAACATGGACAGGAACGAACATCATTTCATTTTTATATATATAGACTTCTAAAGGGGTCGTAGACGAAAATAATAATCCATATCTTAGCGAAAAAGAGCTTTGTATTAATAGAATTTTAATTTCTAAATTGAATTATAACATTAAATTGGAAAATACTATAATTTTTGAAAATGGGTGTGACAAAGCCCCTATTATGACTAAGCAATTTTCTATGTTTCGGGAGCCATAACTCGAAGAAAAATTAACATATCGTAATGAAATTGTGTACACATATATTACTTATAGCAGAAAATATTTCTAGTAAAAATGGATTGGATCGCTTAAAGACTACGTTAACTTAGATATAAAACAAGTTTAAAAGGGTGGTAGACTAGAATAATAAGCTATAACTTAGCAAAAAATAGTTTTGAATCATGATATTTCACTTATCAAGTTTTATTGTAAGAGGAAATGGGGTGACATTTTTTTAAACGGGCGGAGCCACGTTTAACTTGGAAAGTAATTTATCTGAAATGAAATGTACAATTGAAGCTCACGCTGAGTATATAAAATTCGGTTACACCCGAAATTAGACACATTTACTTGTTTCTCTTTACAGTTGGCCTCATTTTCGAGTTCATTATTTTTAAATATTTTATAATCATTCAAATTTTCTGTTTGTATATTAAAATCATGGAGTGTTGCATTTTTATCTGTTGTATTTATAATTCTGACAAATGTTTGGTGTGAATCTGCTAAGGTGTTTGCAATAAAAATGCCTTCAGACAATTCTTGTGGTGGAATTAGTCAATCTGAATTGTTATTTTTAATGTGAATTTGGCGAACTACTTCTGATCTTGCGGGAATTGAAATACTATTGATTGTTGGTTTATTAGTCATCTGAATTATTATGCTTTCTGGGTAGTCATATGGTCTTAGTATTACAGTGTCCCCTTCTTTTTGATAATCCAAAATGCAATTTTATTTTTTAATGAAATATAATCCTAATATTCCATTGCATGGGATTGGGAAATTGTCTTCTAAAAAAAAATAAATGTAAGGCGCGATAACCTCCGAAGAGATCTAAGGCCGAGCTTCTCCTCCAATTTGCGTCGTGCTCCTCTTGATTTTCAATTCAAATTGGCCGGACGGGACCTATATGTTTTATGCCGACTCCGAACGGCATCTGCAAGGCAGATGAGTTTTCACTGAGAGCTTTTCATGGCAGAAATACACCCGGAGCGCTTGCCAAAACTGCCGAGGGGCAACCCGGCTTAGAAAAATTTTCTTCTAATTGAAAAACCTTATTTCTAAAATTTTGATGTTGCTTTTCCCAGGGTGCGAACCCAGGACATACGGTGTGGTAGGCGGAGCTCGCTACCATCACACCACGGTGGCCGCGGTGTCTTCTACTACGTGAAATTTGTGCCTAATTAATAGATAATCGTCTTTTAAGTCTGCTTTAGCCGTGCCAATAGTGCTTGTTATACCCTGACCAAATCCTTTTACATCTGTTATATAAAATTCTAAAAGAAAGCAGTACATTTGAGTTTTGTATTTAAAACTAAATTATCAACAAATGTTCGGTATAAACGCTTACAAAATATTCGTTCGTTTTATATGAGTTGCCGGAGATTGCCCGTATCGCTTTAAATGTTTGAAAACATTTATTTCAAGCAATTTTTAATTTTATAATTTATTGAATAATTTGGGAAAAACTTAAACAACGTGACATCACGACGGACAAGGCGGCAGTTGTTTCGATTATACCTTGTAAAGAGCTAGATATCTTCCAGAACAAATCTGAATGATGCCATTTCAACCCTCCTAATCGATACAGGAGAGGATATTCAATAATAAAAAGGGGTCAAATTGATAGTAATGTCACGATAAATAATTCTCAAACAAGTAAGGATGGCTAAGTTCGGGTGTAACCGAACATAACATACTCAGTTGAGAGCTATGGAGACAAAATAAGGAAAATCAATCTGGGGTAACCCTGGAATGTGGTTGTATAACATGTGTATCAAATGAAAGGTATTAAAGAGTATTTTAAGAGAGAGTAGGCCATAGTTCTATGGATGAACGCCATTTAGGGATATCGCCATAAAGGTAGACCAGGGCTGACTCTAGAATTTGTTTGTACGATATGGGTATCAAATGAAAGGTGTTACTGAGCATTTTAAGAGGGAGTGGGCCTTAGGTCTATCGGTGGACGCCTTTTCGAGATGTCCTCATTAAGGTGGACCAGGGGTGATTCTATAATGTGTTTGTACGATATGGGTATCAAATGAAAGCTGTTAATGAGTATTTTGAAAAGGAGTGATCCTTAGTTCCATAGGTGGACGCCGTTTCGAGATATCGCCATAAAGATGGACCAGGGGTGTCTGTACGATATGTGCATCAAACGAAAGGTGTTACTGAGCATTTTAAGAGGGAGTGGGCATTAGGTCTATAGATGGACGCCCTTTCGAGATATCGCCATTAGGGTGGGCCAGGGGTGACTCTAGAATGTTTGTACGATATGGGTATCAAACGAAAGGTGTTACTGAGCATTTTAAGAGGGAGTGGGCATTAGGTCTATAGGTGGACGCCTTTTCGAGATATCGCCATTAGGGTGGGCCAGGGGTGACTCTAGAATGTGTTTGTACGATATGGGTATCAAATGAAAGGTGGTAAGGAGTATTTTAAAAGGGAGTAATCCTTAGTTCTATAGGTGGACGCCTTTTCGAGATATCGCCATAAAGGTGGACCAAGGGTGACTCTAGAATGTTTGTACGATATGGGTATCAAACGAAAGGTGTTACTGAGCATTTTAAGAGGGAGTGGGCATTAGGTCTATAGGTGGACGCCTTTTCGAGATATCGCCATTAGGGTGGGCCAGGGTGACTCTAGAATGTGTTTGTACGATATGGGTATCAAATGAAAGGTGGTAATGAGTATTTTAAAAGGGAGTAATCCTTAGTTCTATAGGTGGACGCCTTTTCGAGATATCGCCATAAAGCTGGACCAAGGGTGACTCTAGAATGTTTGTACGGTATGGGTATCAAACGAAAGGTGTTACTGAGCATTTTAAGAGGGAGTGGGCATTAGGTCTATAGGTGGACGCCTTTTCGAGATATCGCCATTAGGGTGGGCCAGGGTGACTCTAGAATGTGTTTGTACGATATGGGTACCAAACGAAAGGTGGTAATGAGTATTTTAAAAGGGAGTAATCCTTAGTTCTATAGGTGGACGCCTTTTCGAGATATCGCCATTAGGGTGGGCCAGGTGTGACTCTAGAATGTTTGTACGATATGGGTATCAAACGAAAGGTGTTACTGAGCATTTTAAGAGGGAGTGGGCATTAGGTCTATAGGTGGACGCCTTTTCGAGATATCGCCATTAGGGTGGGACAGGGGTGACTCTAGAATGTTTGTACGATATGGGTATCAAACGAAAGGTGTTACTGAGCATTTTAAGAGGGAGTGGACATTAGGTCTATAGGTGGACGCCTTTTCGAGATATCGCCATTAGGGTGGGCCAGGTGTGACTCTAGAATGTTTGTACGATATGGGTATCAAACGAAAGCTGTTACTGAGCATTTTAAGAGGGAGTGGGCATTAGGTCTATAGGTGGACGCCTTTTCGAGATATCGCCATTAGGGTGGGCCAGGGGTGACTCTAGAATGTTTGTACGATATGGGTATCAAACGAAAGGTGTTACTGAGCATTTTAAGAGGGAGTGGACACTAGGTCTATAGGTGGACGCCTTTTCGAGATATCGCCATTAGGGTGGGCCAGGGGTGACTCTAGAATGTTTGTACGATATGGGTATCAAACGAAAGGTGTTACTGAGCATTTTAAGAGGGAGGGGGCATTAGGTCTATAGGTGGACGCCCTTTCGAGATATCGCCATTAGGGTGGGACAGGGGTGACTCTGGTATGTTTTTGTACGATATGGGTATCAAATTAAAGGTATTAATGAGGGTTTTAAAAGCGAGTGGCCCTTAGATGTATATGTGAAGGCGTTCTCGCGATATCGACCAAAATGTGGACCAGGTGATCCAGAAAATCATCTGTCGGGTACTGCTAATTTATTTATATATGCAATACCACTAACAGTATTCCTGCCAAGATTCCAAGGGCTGTTGAGTTCGCCTTGTAGAACTTTTTCATTTTCTTCTACTTAATATGGTAGGTGTCACACCCATTTTACAAAGGTTTTTCCAAAGTTATATTTTGCGTCAATAAACCAATCCAGTTACCATGTTTCATCCCTTTTTTCGTGTTTGGTATAGAATTATGGCATTTTTTTCATTTTTCGTAATTTTCGATATCGATAAAGTGGGCGTGGTTATGGTCAGATTACGCCCATTTTTTATACCAAGAAAAAGTGAGCTCAGGTAAGTACGTGGGCTAAGTTTAGTAAAGATATATCGGATTTTGCTCAAGTTATTGTGTTAATGGCCGAGCGGAAGGACAGACGGTGGACTGTGTATAAAAACTGGGCGTGGCTTCAACCGATTTTGCCCATTTTCACAGAGAACAGTTACCGTCATAGAATCTATGCTCCTACCAAATTTGAGAAAGATTGGTAAATTTTTGTTCGACTTATGGCAATAAAAGTATTCTAGACAAACTAAATGAAAATGGGCGGAGCCACGCCCATTTTGAAATTTTCTTTTATTTTTGTATTTTGTTGCATCATATCATTACTGGAGTTGAATTTTGACTTAATTTACTTATATACAGTAAAGATATTAAATTTTTTGTTAAAATTTGAATTTTAAAAAATTTTTTTTTAAAAAGTGGGCGTGTTCTTCATCCAATATTGCTAATTTTTATTTAGCACATATAGAGTAATAGTAGTAACGTTCCTGCTAAATTTCATCATGATATCTTCAACGACTGCCAAATTACAGCTTGCAAAACTTTTAAATTACCTTCTTGTAAAAGTGGGCGGTGCCACGCCCATTGTCCAAAATCTTACTAATTTTCTATTCTGCGTCATAAGTTCAACACATCTACCAAGCTTCGTCGCTTTATCTGTCTTTTGTAATGAGTTATCGCACTTTTTCGGTTTTTCGAAATTTTCGATATCGAAAAAGTGGGCGTGGTTATAGTCCGATATCGTTCATTTTAAATAGCGATCTGAGATGAGTGCTCAGGAACCTACATACCAAATTTCATCAAGATACCTCAAAATTTACTCAAGTTATCGTGTTAACGGACGGACGGACGGACGGACGGACGGACGGACGGACATGGCTCAATCAAATTTTTTTTCGATCCTCATTATTTTGATATATGGAAGTCTATATCTATCTCGATTCCTTTATATATGTACAACCAACCGTTATCCAATCAAACTTAATATACTCTGTGAGCTCTGCTCAACTGAGTATAAAAACAGATGTAAGAGGAATTCGTCAGGGTATAACAAGCACTATTGGCACGGATGAAAGACGACTATCTATTAATTAGACACAAATTTCACGTGGTAGAAGTCAATATCCCAATCCCATGAGATTGAATATTAGGATTAGATTTCATGAAAAAATATAATTGCATTTTGGATTATCAAAAAGAAGGGGACAGATGACTAATAAACCAACAATCAATAGTATTTCAATTCCCGCAAGATCAGAAATAGTTCGACAAATTCACATTAAAAACAAGTAAGGAAGGCTAAGTTCGGGTGTAACCGAACATAACATACTCAGTTGAGAGCTATGGAGACAAAATAAGGAAAATCAATCTGGGGTAACCCTGGAATGTGGTTGTATAACATGTGTATCAAATGAAAGGTATTAAAGAGTATTTTAAGAGAGAGTAGGCCATAGTTCTATGGATGAACGCCATTTAGGGATATCGCCATAAAGGTAGACCAGGGCTGACTCTAGAATTTGTTTGTACGATATGGGTATCAAATGAAAGGTGTTACTGAGCATTTTAAGAGGGAGTGGGCCTTAGGTCTATCGGTGGACGCCTTTTCGAGATGTCCCCATTAAGGTGGACCAGGGGTGATTCTATAATGTGTTTGTACGATATGGGTATCAAATGAAAGCTGTTAATGAGTATTTTGAAAAGGAGTGATGCTTAGTTCCATAGGTGGACGCCGTTTCGAGATATCGCCATAAAGATGGACCAGGGGTGTCTGTACGATATGTGCATCAAACGAAAGGTGTTACTGAGCATTTTAAGAGGGAGTGGGCATTAGGTCTATAGGTGGACGCCCTTTCGAGATATCGCCATTAGGGTGGGCCAGGGGTGACTCTAGAATGTTTGTACGATATGGGTATCAAACGAAAGGTGTTACTGAGCATTTTAAGAGGGAGTGGGCATTAGGTCTATAGGTGGACGCCTTTTCGAGATATCGCCATTAGGGTGGGGCCAGGGGTGACTCTAGAATGTGTTTGTACGATATGGGTATCAAATGAAAGGTGGTAAGGAGTATTTTAAAAGGGAGTAATCCTTAGTTCTATAGGTGGACGCCTTTTCGAGATATCGCCATAAAGGTGGACCAAGGGTGACTCTAGAATGTTTGTACGATATGGGTATCAAACGAAAGGTGTCACTGAGCATTTTAAGAGGGAGTGGGCATTAGGTCTATAGGTGGACGCCTTTTCGAGATATCGCCATTAGGGTGGGCCAGGGTGACTCTAGAATGTGTTTGTACGATATGGGTATCAAATGAAAGGTGGTAATGAGTATTTTAAAAGGGAGTAATCCTTAGTTCTATAGGTGGACGCCTTTTCGATATATCGCCATAAAGCTGGACCAAGGGTGACTCTAGAATGTTTGTACGGTATGGGTATCAAACGAAAGGTGTTACTGAGCATTTTAAGAGGGAGTGGGCATTAGGTCTATAGGTGGACGCCTTTTCGAGATATCGCCATTAGGGTGGGCCAGGGTGACTCTAGAATGTGTTTGTACGATATGGGTACCAAATGAAAGGTGGTAATGAGTATTTTAAAAGGGAGTAATCCTTAGTTCTATAGGTGGACGCCTTTTCGAGATATCGCCATTAGGGTGGGCCAGGTGTGGCTCTAGAATGTTTGTACGATATGGGTATCAAACGAAAGGTGTTACTGAGCATTTTAAGAGGGAGTGGGCAT
Organism: Eurosta solidaginis; assembly: GCF_040869045.1. Classification (NCBI taxonomy): domain Eukaryota; kingdom Metazoa; phylum Arthropoda; class Insecta; order Diptera; family Tephritidae; genus Eurosta; species Eurosta solidaginis. Next base: position 32,762,428 of record NC_090324.1, on the reverse strand, counting down.
TAGGTCTATAGGTGGAAGCCTTTTCGAGATATCGCCATTAGGGTGGGACAGGGGTGACTCTAGAATGTTTGTACGATATGGGTATCAAACGAAAGGTGTTACTGAGCATTTTAAGAGGGAGTGGACATTAGGTCTATAGGTGGACGCCATTTCGAGATATCGCCATTAGGGTGGGCCAGGGGTGACTCTAGAATGTTTGTACGATATGGGTATCAAACGAAAGGTGTTACTGAGCATTTTAAGAGGGAGTGGACATTAGGTCTATAGGTGGACGCCTTTTCGAGATATCGCCATTAGGGTGGGCCAGGGTGACTCTAGAATGTGTTTGTACGATATGGGTATCAAATGAAAGGTGGTAATGAGTATTTTAAAAGGGAGTAATCCTTAGTTCTATAGGTGGACGCCTTTTCGAAATATCGCCATTAGGGTGGGCCAGGTGTGACTCTAGAATGTTTGTACGATATGGGTATCAAACGAAAGCTGTTACTGAGCATTTTAAGAGGGAGTGGGCATTAGGTCTATAGGTGGACGCCTTTTCGAGATATCGCCATTAGGGTGGGCCAGGGGTGACTCTAGAATGTTTGTACGATATGGGTATCAAACGAAAGGTGTTACTGAGCATTTTAAGAGGGAGTGGACACTAGGTCTATAGGTGGACGCCTTTTCGAGATATCGCCATTAGGGTGGGCCAGGGGTGACTCTAGAATGTTTGTACGATATGGGTATCAAACGAAAGGTGTTACTGAGCATTTTAAGAGGGAGGGGGCATTAGGTCTATAGGTGGACGCCCTTTCGAGATATCGCCATTAGGGTGGGACAGGGGTGACTCTGGTATGTTTTTGTACGATATGGATATCAAATTAAAGGTATTAATGAGGGTTTTAAAAGCGAGTGGCCCTTAGATGTATATGTGAAGGCGTTCTCGCGATATCGACCAAAATGTGGACCAGGTGATCCAGAAAATCATCTGTCGGGTACTGCTAATTTATTTATATATGCAATACCACTAACAGTATTCCTGCCAAGATTCCAAGGGCTGTTGATTTCGCCTTGTAGAACTTTTTCATTTTCTTCTACTTAATATGGTAGGTGTCACACCCATTTTACAAAGGTTTTTCCAAAGTTATATTTTGCGTCAATAAACCAATCCAGTTACCATGTTTCATCCCTTTTTTCGTGTTTGGTATAGAATTATGGCATTTTTTTCATTTTTCGTAATTTTCGATATCGATAAAGTGGGCGTGGTTATGGTCAGATTTCGCCCATTTTTTATACCAAGAAAAGGTGAGCTCAGGTAAGTACGTGGGCTAAGTTTAGTAAAGATATATCGGATTTTGCTCAAGTTATTGTGTTAATGGCCGAGCGGAAGGACAGACGGTGGACTGTGTATAAAAACTGGGCGTGGCTTCAACCGATTTCGCCCATTTTCACAGAGAACAGTTACCGTCATAGAATCTATGCTCCTACCAAATTTGAGAAAGATTGGTAAATTTTTGTTCGACTTATGGCAATAAAAGTATTCTAGACAAACTAAATGAAAATGGGCGGAGCCACGCCCATTTTGAAATTTTCTTTTATTTTTGTATTTTGTTGTATCATATCATTACTGGAGTTGAATTTTGACTTAATTTACTTATATACAGTAAAGATATTAAATTTTTTGTTAAAATTTGAATTTAAAAAAATTTTTTTTTAAAAAGTGGGCGTGTTCTTCATCCAATTTTGCTAATTTTTATTTAGCACATATAGAGTAATAGTAGTAACGTTCCTGCTAAATTTCATCATGATATCTTCAACGACTGCCAAATTACAGCTTGCAAAACTTTTAAATTACCTTCTTGTAAAAGTGGGCGGTGCCACGCCCATTGTCCAAAATCTTACTAATTTTCTATTCTGCGTCATAAGTTCAACACATCTACCAAGTTTCGTCGCTTTATCTGTCTTTTGTAATGAGTTATCGCACTTTTTCGGTTTTTCGAAATTTTCGATATCGAAAAAGTGGGCGTGGTTATAGTCCGATATCGTTCATTTTAAATAGCGATCTGAGATGAGTGCTCAGGAACCTACATACCAAATTTCATCAAGATACCTCAAAATTTACTCAAGTTATCGTGTTAACGGACGGACGGACGGACGGACGGACGGACATGGCTCAATCAAATTTTTTTTCGATCCTCATTATTTTGATATATGGAAGTCTATACCTATCTCGATTCCTTTATATATGTACAACTAACCGTTATCCAATCAAACTTAATATACTCTGTGAGCTCTGCTCAACTGAGTATAATAACAATTCAGATTTACCAATGCCACAACAAGAATTTTCTGAAGGCATTTTTATTGCAAACACATTAGCAGCTTCACACCAAACATTTGTCAGAATTATAAATAAAACAGATAAAAATGCATTACTCCTTGATTTTAATATCCAAACCGAAAATTTGAATGATTATACAATAATTAAAAATAATAAACTCGAAAATGAGACCAACAGTAAAGAAAATTAGAAAGATTAATTTAAAAAAAATGTTCCACACTTTGCAAATAATCACTTAATTATGTACAGAATTTATTAACATTTTTGCATTGGAAACAGAACCAATTACTTCTAATAATTTTTACAAACAAAAATTTCATATGGAAGACAATAACCCGGTGTACGTAAAAAATTATAGAATACCAGAAGCTCATAAAAGCGAAATTAATAAGCAAGAAAATAAATTAATTAAAGATGACATAATAGAACCTTCAATTTCAGAATTTAATAGTCCAATTTTATTAGTACCAAACAAAACACTCCCAAATAACCAAGAAAAAAGATGGATAATCCTTGTAGATTACAGACAGGTAAATAAAAAGGTAACCGCAGATAAATTCCCGTTGCCAAGAATTGATGACATACTAGATCTATTAGGAAGAGCTAAATATTTTTCATGCTTAGATTGAATGTCTGGATTTCACCAAATTGGACTTAGCCCAGAGTCAAGGGATATCACATCCTTTACAGCAGATAACGGTACTTATCGGTTTAAAAGATTACCGTATGGCCTTAAAGTAGCCCCGAACTCATTCCAAAGAATGATGACGTTAGCATTTGCAGGCATACAACCCTCACAAGCATTTTTTAAATGGACGATTTAGCCGTATTAGGACGCTTCGAAAAATATATGATTAAAAATTTACGAGATGTTTTCGCAACTTGTGAAAAATATAATTTAAAATTACATCCAGACAAATTTCTATTTTTCATCCAAGAAGTAACTTACCTTGGTCATAAATGCACAAGCAAAGGAATTTTACTGGACCCCAGTAAATTCGAAACTGTTAAAAATTATCCGACACATAAAAATGCGGATGAAGCATATAGATTCGTGGCATTTTGCAATTATTACAGAAGATTTATTCCAAATTTTTAATATGTGCGTTCCTATATATCATATGACAAAGACGATTGGGATGAATACCTTAAATATTTTTCGTATCGTTATAATAAAACGCCATCTACAGTTCATGGTTATTGTCCATTCGCACTATGTTTTGGCAAAAAACCCCAGACTTACCAAATTTTACAAGCAAATATGGTAAGCTCATTATACAATTATGAGGCTTACGACAAAAATATTAAATATAGGCAGAAATGAAGTAGGTCAAAAGTTAGATAGTAGGTATAAGGGGCCCAATAAGGTAGAAAATATCGATAAGAAAAATAACTTCACATTAATTCCCTATAATGTAGAAAATAGAAACGTAGAAAATATAAATCAGAATAGTAATTATCCTATAAGCAATAAAAATTAGAAAATCTTAGTTCATAAAAATAGGCTTAAACTCGTAGAATAAGAAAACTTCAATTTTGTAAACAAAAAGAAAATTGTTATTGTATGCAAAAGAAAAATACAATAATAAAAAAAATGCTGAATGAAATAAATTATTTAATAGCGCACTTAAAAATTAAGTAACCTAACGAAAATTTTGTAACATAAGTAATTACCTAACACCAAAGAACAAAAAGAAAAAAATGTAAAGTCATAAACTCAAGTACCTCAGATTGACACAAACATACCGCACAAGTAAAACAATTAAAATTAAAAAAATTTTATTTACAAAACCAAAACCACTTATCCATAAGCAAACAACTTAAAATACAAAACCACTTGAGACTCTGTCATAAATTTAATTGAAATAGAATGCCTCTAAACTCAATGTAAAGCCATTCTCTAAAAATTTGTGGTGTAACCTACATATATCTTGCATTCATTCTAAACGATTCACACTGCATTCGACACTCTGCTTGAGTCATTAGTGTGATTGTGTTTATATTAAGCAATTCCATCCTAATTACGTTCCCACAGGCAAGCAAGCAGCCGAAGCGCGTGCGTTATATGAGCCACGCTTATGTGCCAGCGACCGTGCGACCGGTTGCTATGTACAAACGTTTAGATTGAATATGCAATATGTATGTACGTATGTTTAGTATATAGGAACTTTAGTACATAAGAATTTGTTTAGAATATTTTAGTATAAATAAGCCGAAATATTATGAATAAAGCGACTTACTCTTGGTGCCGCATAAACGGCATTTCATAAATTCTTTTCGTTTTTATTTCAACATTACAGTAGGTCAGTAGTAAAATTTTCTAAAATAAAAAAATATTGTTAGTAATTTTATACTTTCATAAGGATTTGTTAACTTTGTTACTTTAAGTTTTTTTCTTATTTCAACTTAACCTTTAGATAGTTATAATGACCTGAATTGTAATAAAGATTAATATAATATGACTATTACAGAAGATTTATTCCAAATTTTTAATATGTGCGTTCCTATATATCATATGACAAAGACGATTGGGAAGAATACCTTAAATATTTTTTCGTATCGTTATAATAAAACGCCATCTACAGTTCATGGTTATTGTCCATTCGAACTAGGTTTTGGCAAAAAAACCCCAGACTTACCAAATTTTACAAGCAAATATGGTAAGCTCATTATACAATAAGAGGCTTACGACAAAAAAATTAAATATAGGCTACAAATAGCGCTTATAAATTAATAAAAGAGGCTAAGGAAAAACAAAAAATTTGTTATGATAGGAAAATGAAATATAAAGAAATAAATTTAGGAGATTTAGTATTAGTCAGAAATGAAGCAGGTCAAAAGTTAGATAGTAGGTATAAGGGGCCCAATAACGTAGAAAATATCGATAAGAAAAATAACTTCACATTAATTCCCTAATGTAGAAAATAGAAACGTAGAAAATATAAATCAGAATAGTAATTATCCTATAAGCAATAAAAATTAGAAAATCATAGTACATAAAAATAGGCTTAAACTCGTAGAATAAGAAAACTTCAATTTTGTAAACACAAAGAAAATTGTTATTGTATGCAAAAGAAAAATACAATAATAGAAAAAATGCTGAATGAAATAAATTATTTAATAGCGCACTTAAAAATTAGGTAACCTAACGAAAATTTTGTAACATAAGTAGTTACCTAACACCAAACACCAAAAAGAAAAAAATGTAAAGTCATAAACTCAAGTACCTCAGATTGACACAATTACACAAATTACACATTTTATGCCAACATCGTCGGGATTTTTATATATTTTCAATTTTGACCTAGACTCAATTAACATTTCACATAATTAGATAAGTGAGTGACGCAAGTCTTGAACATCCATAATAAAATCACGTTCATTTGCACGAGTTTTGACTTTCGACCTAATTGTTTAATTTCTTTTTTAATTTGTATAAAGTCATTTGTTGTATTACACTATTTGTTTCGTTTAAACTAAATAGTTATTTTGATTTTCTTGCAGTATCCTGTTCCTGCTGAGATTTCTGATGCATTTGTTGTTGTTGTATTGGTGGTGCTGCAAATTCAGATGACACAGTATATAAATGCTTGAAAACCTCGATTGGCTGTGCCGGTTTTATAATTACTTCACCCACGCTTGCGAGAGCAGTTTGTGCTGTTGGTTTTGTTTTTGTCAGATTAAAACTCATTTTATTTTAATTTAGAATGCGAAAAAAATTAAGATCAAGGTCTGAAACGACGTTACCGAGTGCCGCTGCCATGAAAAGTACCTCGCATCCATCTGCGGGATATCCTAGCTACGTCGAGAATCACGCGTACAGAACCAACAGGTATGGTAATACCGTTAAGGCTTTAAAAATATATGAAGGGGAAAAATATATCCAGCAGACATTTCTTGTAAAAATATACATTTTACAAAAATAATAAACTTGGTCTTGAAGAAAACAAATTAATATAATAATTAATTATTTACAGACCAGTAAAACCAAACATAACATTTCTGTAAATGTTTTTGGAAAGAACTTTAAGTAAGCTTAAATAATAAACGAACGAATTTATTTAATAATTTGGGAAAAATTTAAACAACGTGACATCAGGAAGGACAAGGCGACAGCTGTTTCGATTATTCCTTGTAAATCTTTTCAAAGCCTTTTATCCCGGGACTGGGAGTCGAACCCGCACTCCTACGATAGTTGAAATGGTTATAAACACATTCAGCTACGTCATGCCTTAGTTGTTGTAAATTTTTTCCCAATTGCCTTCTTATGCATATATTATCTTTCACACATCACATAATTCGTATGCAGTTATGTGTTAAAGTTATGCATAACGCATTCAGCTACGTCATGCCTTAGTTGTTGTAAAGTTTTTCCCAATTGCCTTTTTACGCATATATTATCTTTCACACATCACATAATTCGTATGTAGTTGTGGTAAAGTTATGCATAACATCCTTTAACGGAACCACAAACCAAACTAAATTCACGTCGGTCTTGCCCCTAACAAGATGAATAATATTTTGAATACTATCAACTAACAAATTGAAACAACAAAAAAAAAACCATCTCGAGACCAGTACTTACTTCTCCACACACCACCACCATTCCTTAACCTTTTTGACAGTGCACCTCTGTATGTGTTGGCTGCTCTTCCCCCTCCCTACCATGGCTCTGTTGTTGTTGTTAGAGCACCACAACTGCCACACTACCCTTCGAGAAATGACCAAAGAAATAGTCATATTATATTAATCTTTATTACAATTCAGGTCATTATAACTATCTAAAGGTTAAGTTGAAATAAGTAAAAAACTTTAAGTAACAAAGTTAACAAATCCTTATGAAAGTAGATAATTACTAACAATATTTTTTTTTGGGAAAAATTTAGTACTGACCTACTGTAATGTTGAAATAAAAACGAAAAGAATTTATGAAATGCCGTTTATGCGGCACCAAGAGTAAGTCGCTTTATTCATAATATTTCGGCTTATTTATACTAAAATATTCTAAACAAATTCTTATGTACTAAAGTTCCTATATACTAAACATACGTACATACATATTGCATAAGCGATCTAAACGTTTGTACATAACAACCGGTCGCACGGTCGCTGGCACATAAGCGTGGCTCATATAACGCGCGCGTTTTGGCTGCTTGCTTGCTTGCTTGCCTGTGGGAATGTAATTAGGATGGAATTGCTTAATACAAACACATTCACACTTACGACTCAAGCAGAGTGTCGAATGCAGTGTGAATCGTTTAGAATGAATGCAAGATATATGTATGTTACACCACAAATTTTTAGACAATGGCTTTACATTGAGTTTAGAGGCATTCTATTTCAATTAAATATATGACAGAGTCTCAAGTGGTTTTGTATTTTAAGTTGTTTGCTTATAGATAAGTGGTTTTGGTTTTGTAAATAAAAATTTTTTAATTTTAATTGTTTTACTTGTGCGGTATGTTTGTGTCAATCTGAGGTACTTGAGTTTATGACTTTACATTTTTTTCTTTTTGTTCTTTGGTGTTAGGTAATTACTTATGTTACAAAATTTTCGTTAGGTTACTTAATTTTTAAGTGCGCTATTAAATAATTTATTTCATTCAGCATTTTTTTTATTATTGTATTTTTCTTTTGCATACAATAACAATTTTCGTTTTGTTTACAAAATTGAAGTTTTCTTATTCTACGAGTTTAAGCCTATTTTTATGTACTAAGATTTTCTAATTTTTATTGCTTATAGGATAATTACTATTCTGATTTATATTTTCTACGTTTCTATTTTCTACATTATAGGGAATTAATGTGAAGTTATTTTTCTTATCGATATTTTCTACCTTATTGGGCCCCTTATACCTACTATCTAACTTTTGACCTACTTCATTTCTGACTAATACTAAATCTCCTAAATTTATTTCTTTATATTGTATTTTCCTTAGCCTCTTTTATTAATTTATAAGCGCTATTTGTAGCCTATATTTAATTTTTTTGTCGTAAGCCTCATAATTGTATAATGAGCTTACCATATTTGCTTGTAAAATTTGGTAAGTCTGGGGTTTTTTGCCAAAACATAGTTCGAATGGACAATAACCATGAACTGTAGATGGCGTTTTATTATAACGATACGAAAAATATTTAAGGTATTCATCCCAATCGTCTTTGTCATATGATATATAGGAACGCACATATTAAAAATTTGGAATAAATCTTCTGTAATAATTGCAAAATGCCACGAATCTATATGCTTCATCCGCATTTTTATGTGTCGGATAATTTTTAACAGTTTCGAATTTACTGGGGTCCAGTAAAATTCCTTTGCTTGTGCATTTATGACCAAGGTAAGTTTCTTCTTGGTTGAAAAATAGAAATTTGTCTGGATGTAATTTTAAATTATATTTTTCACAAGTTGCGAAAACATCTCGTAAATTTTTAATCATATGTTTTTCGAAGCGTCCTAATACGGCTAAATCGTCTATGTAAAAAATGCTTGTGAGGGTTGTATGCCTGCAAATGCTAACGTCATCATTCTTTGGAATGAGTTCGGGGCTACTTTAAGGCCATACGGTAATCTTTTAAACCGATAAGTACCGTTATCTGCTGTAAAGGATGTGATATCCCTTGACTCTGGGCTAAGTCCAATTTGGTGAAATCCAGACATTAAATCTAAGCATGAAAAATATTTAGCTCTTCCTAATTGATCTAGTATGTCATCAATTCTTGGCAACGGGAATTTATTTGCGGTTAGTTTTTTATTTACCTGTCTGTAATCTACAACAATTATCCATCTTTTTCTTGGTTATTTGGGAGTGTTTTGTTTGGTACTAATAAAATTAGACTATTAAATTCTGAAATTGAAGCTTCTATTATGCCATCTTTAATTAATTTATTTACTTGCTTATTAATTTTACTTTTATGGGCTTCTGGTATTCTATAATTTTTTACGTACACCGAGTTATTGTCTTTCATATGAAGTTTTTGTTTGTAAAAATTATTAGTGGTAATTGGTTCTGTTTCCAATGGAAAAATGTCAATGAATTTTGCACATAATTAAGTGATTATTTGCAAAGTGTGGAAAATTTTTAATTAATCTTTCTAATTTTTCTTTACTGTTGGTCTCATTTTCGAGTTTATTATTTTTAACTATTGTATAATCATTCAAATTTTCTGTTTGTATATTAAAATCAAGGAGTATTGCATTTTTATCTGTTGTATTTATAATTCTGACAAATGTTTGGTGTGAAGCTGCTAAGGTGTTTGCAATAAAAATGCCTTCAGGCAATTCTTGTTGTGGAATTAGTAAATCAGAATTGTTATTTTTAATGTGAATTTGTCGAACTATTTCTGATCTTGCGGGAATTTAAATACTATTCATTGGTTTATTAGTCATCTGGATTATTATGTTTTCTGGGTAGTCTTAGTACTAGAGTGTCCCCTTCTTTTTGATAATCCATAATGCAATTCTATTTTTTAATGAAATCTAATCCTAATATTCAATCTCATGGGATTGGGATATTGTCTTCTACTACGTGAAATGTGTGTCTAATTAATAGATAGTCGTCTTTTAAATCTGCTTTAGCCGTGCCAATAGTGCTTGTTATATCCTGACGAATTCCTCCTACATCGGTTTTTTGAGAATTATTTATCGTGACATTACTGTCACTTTGACCCTTTTTTTATTGAAATATCCACTCCTGTATCGATTAGGAGAGGTGAAATGGAATAATTCAGATTTGTTCTCGAAGATATGTAGCTCTTAAGGTGTAAACTGAAAATATATAATTTTTTATTTATTGAGGTGGAGTTTGTTGGTTTTTATGTTATGTAACGTTTCGGACATTTCTGGTATTGTTTCGGTTAGTTCCTCGCTATCCGAAATTTCGACCAGATCTTTGGTTATTTGGTCTGTTATTATTATTGTTATAATTATTGAAAGTGAGCTTCTGAGTGCCTCTATAATTATTACTTTGATAACTCCTGCGGAAGTTAACTCGGAAATGATTTTGCTGGCGAAAATGTAAAAGCGAATTTAGGTTTCCAGTTACTTCTGTGCAACTGTTAGTAAATTTTGATATAGCTTCGTTCATTATGGACAACGTTCCAGCTTGCATGATAGTTTTTGATTTGTCGATGCAGCAATTTTTGCACATAGCTTTTACAGCTGATTGTGTAGCATACTCGGTTGCTAAAACTGGTGTTAGTCCATTTGATATGTATGCTCTTTCCAACGATTTCGTGAGTTTTTCTATTTCAGCAGTATATTGATTTGCAGTTTAACTGCGCTGTTGGATATTCAGGAGTTTTGCTGTCAAAACTTCGACTGATTCACCTTTAATTGCTGTTTTTAATTTTTGTTTTATCGTTTCAATTGAGCTTTCAGAGCCTAACAGGTTTCTGGCTGTTACTTCCTGCTTGGTTTTTATCATCGAAGGCGTTACAGCTTCATGGGTATCCTTAATTTGTTCCAAAGCATCCAAGAAGCTATTCAAGTTCTCGGCTTTACCATCAAATACTGGCAGAATTGACGAAGCAGTCTTTAAAAATTCGACTACTGTTTGTGGCATTTGGTCCTTTTCAGTTTGTGAGTTTTTATCAAGAATTTCAATTTTTGGGACTTCCCCTAAATTGGGTTGAGTTTCTGGTAATAAGGCAGCAAAATTTATTTCTATCTCCCCTTCAAATGACGTTGGGACTAACGCCTCAATGTTATATCTACCCAATGAGGATACCAATCTATCTCTAACACTGGAAAAAATTTGTTGTGCTTCTTGTTGATGACTGGCAGTCAATTTGCTATATACCTCTTGTATAGCCTTGCCTATATTATTCAACGACTGTAATATTGTCCTGAGATGCTTTAAAACAGTTACTCTTTGTATGTTTGTATTTTTATTAATACATTTATAAGATTTTTCTGCCAAAATTTTTCTTCCAAAAGTGTGTTGAGAATAGTTTCCCATTTGCCCATTGAGGTAAGGAGCGAAAAAATTTTTATACTCAGTTGAGCAGAGCTCACAGAGTATATTAAGTTTGATTGGATAACGGTTGGTTGTACATATATAAAGGAATCGAGATAGATATGGACTTCCATATATCAAAATAATCAGGATCGAAAAAAAATTTGATTGAGCCATGTCCGTCCGTCCGTCCGTCCGTTAACACGATAACTTGAGTAAATTTTGAAGTGTCTTGATGAAATTTGGTATGTAGGTTACTGAGCACTCATCTCGGATCGCTATTTAAAATGAACGATATCGGACTATAACCACGCCCACTTTTTCGATATCGAAAATTTCGAAAAACCGAAAAAGTGCGATAATTCATTACCAAAGACAGATAAAGCGACGAAACTTGGTAGATGAGTTGAATTTATGACGCAGAATAGAAAATTAGTAAAATTTTGGACAATAGGCATGGCACCGCCTACTTTTAAAAGAAGGTAATTTAAAATTTTGCAAGCTGTAATTTGTCAGTCGTTGAAGATATCATGATGAAATTTGGCAGGGACGTTACTCCTATTACTATATGTACGCCTAATAAAAATTAGCAAAACCGAGAAGGACCACGCCCACTTTAAAAAAAAAAATTTTTTAAAGTAAAATTTTAACAAAAAATGTAATAACTTTACAGTATATAAGTAAATTATGTCAACATTCAACTCCAGTAATGATATGGTGCAACAAAATACGAAAATAAAAGAAAATTTCAAAATGGGCGTGGCTCCGCCCTTTTTCATTTAATTTGTCTAGGATACTTTTAACGCCATAAGTCTAACAAACATTAACCAATCCTTTTGAAATTTGGTAGGTGCATAGATTTTATGACGTTAACTGTTTTCTGTGAAAATGGGCGAAATCGGTTGATGCCACGCCCAGTTTTTATACACAGTCGTTCGTCTGTCCTTCCGCATGGCCGTTAACACGATAACTTGAGCAAAAATCGACATATCTTTAACGAACTTAGTTCACGTACTTACTTGAACTAACTTTATCTTGGTATGAAAATTGAACGAAATCCCACAATGACCACGCCCACTTTTTCGATATCGAAAATTACGAAAAATGAAAAAAATGCCATAATTCTATACCAAATACGAAAAAAGGGATGAAACATGGTGAGGTAATTGGATTGGTTTATTGACGCCAAATATAACTTTAGAAAAAACTTTATAAAATGGTTGTGACATCTACCATATTAAGTAGAAGAAAATGAAAAAGTTCTGCACGGCGAAATAAAAAACCCTTAAAATCTTGGCAGGTATTATATATATAAATAAATTAGCGGTATCCAACAGATAATGTTCTGGGTCACCCTGGTCCACATTTTGGTCGACATCTGGAAAACGGTTTCACATATACAACTACCACCACTCCCTTTTAAAACTCTCATGAATACCTTTAATTTGATACCCATATCGTACAAACACATTCTAGAGTCACCCCTGGTCCCCCTTTACGGCGATATTTCGAAACGGCGTCCACCTATAGAACTAAGGCCCACTCCCTTTTAAAATACTCATTAACACCTTTCGTTTGATGCCCATATTGTACAAACAAATTCTAGGGTCACCCCTGGTACACCTTTATGGCGATATCTCGAAACGGCGTCCACCTATGGAACTAAGGATTACTCGCTTTTAAAATACTCATTAACACCTTTCATTTGATACCCATGTCGTACAAACGCATTCTAGAGTCACCCCTGGTTCCCCTTTATGGCGATATCTCGAAAAGGCGACCACCTATACAACAACCACCACTCCCTTTTAAAACCCTCATTAATACCTTTAATTTGATACCCATATCGTACAAACACATTCTAGAGTCACCCCTGGTCCACCTTTATGACGATATTTCGAAACGGCGTCCACCTATAGATCTAAGGCCCACTCCCTTTTAAAATACTCATTAACACCATTCGTTTGATGCCCATATTGTACAAACAAATTCTAGGGTCACCCCTGGTCCACTTTTGTGGCGATATCTCGAAACGACGTCCACCTATGGAACTAAGGATTACTCCCTTTTAAAATACTCATTAACACCTTTCTTTGATACCCATATTGTACAAACAAATTCTAGGGTCACCCCTGGTCCACCTTTATGGCGATATCTCGAAACGGCTGCCACCTATGGAACTAAGGATTACTCCCTTTTAAAATACTCATTAATACCTTTCTTTTGATACCCATATTGTACAAACAAATTGTAGGGTCACCCCTGGTCCACCTTTATGGCGATATCTCGAAACGGCGTCCACCTATGGAAATAAGGATTACTCCCTTTTAAAATACTCATTAACACCTTTCATTTGATACCCATATCGTACAAACGCAATCTAGAGTCAACCCTGATCCACCTTTATTGCTATATCCCTAAATGGCGTCCACCTATAGAACTATGGCCCACTCCCTCATAAAATACTCTTTAACACCTTTCGTTTCATACCCATATTGTACAAACGCAATCTAGAGTCAACCCTGATCCACCTTTATGGCGATATCCCTAAATGGCGTCCACCTGTAGAACTATGGCCCAATCCCTCATAAAATACTCTTTAAATTCATTTGATACACATGTCATACAAACACATTCCAGGGTTTCCCTCGGTTCATTTTCCTACATGGTTATTTTCCCTTATGTTGTCACCATACCTCTCAACTGAGTATGTAATGTTCGGTTACACCCGAACTTAACCTTCCTTACTTGTTTTTTTCTATATTCTTTACTTGGGTTTAGACCTTGTCTAGACCATCTGCTCGGCTCATGTATTTTTTGTTTAAAAACTTATTATGAGCTGAATTTTTGGAATAAATTGAGGCAAGGGCAGATTGTCAAAATTATCAACAAGATTTTGATAATGTCCAGTGCCTCGCTATGGTCAACTACTTGAATGGAATTGATTACATTGGCATTAGGCTCTTTTAATTTTTATTGTTGGCCTCCCATCGTAAAAAAAATCTATGAAAAAATTTGTTTTTCTCTTTTTGTTGTCTTTTTTTCATTTATTCATTTGCTTTTATTATATTATTCAGTTCGTCCTAATTATTTGACCTCGAACCTATATATTTCCTCAGCTGTTGTCGCTATTGGGTTCCTTACATTCCATATTGTTGGCTCCCTAGGCATATCAATATCCTTCCAAAATTTTTCCAGCCATGTTAATGTTCTTTCATCATCTCCGATTTCTATTTCATTTTTAAGGTCCTCAAGTGGGCCTTTTGCTCAAGTCCTAACCTTTATACCCCTTTCCATGTTAAACAAAATTTAAAAAATTTTAGCACTTTAATATTTATTAATTTTTTTTTTTTTGGTATATGCCCTTCAACTTTCGTATTTCATTTTTTAAACGGATTCTTTCTTCCGTGCTTTTTGTCAAATAAATTTTTTGGTACAAAATCGCTACTGCCCTTCTTAAGTTAAATTTTATTCCTCCTCTCTTTCTTTTGCATTTAGTATGCTTTGGAATCATTGGTTCCTCTACCTTTTGTGGCTTTATCCTACGTCTATATTCTTCTATTTTAATTGCCTTAGGGCCCTGTTTAATTTCTTCTACAGTTTCTATTCCTACTGGCTCCGCTACTAACTTTTTTCTTCTACTATTTTTCCTCTTCTACAGTTAATCTACTATGATGCAAGAATATTGCGTCAAATTCTTCTTGACTAATAATATCGTTCATTTGAAAAGGAAAGAAAACAAAGCTTTCTTAAATTTACTGGCAGAAATCTACTTTTTGCCCTTAAACTGGCAGCGGTTAGGTTGCCATATGCTTCTAATATGAGGATAAAAATACTTAAATAATCAATTGCTTAACTAATACATATTTTCAGCTGTCTTCCTCGTCCTCCTTGTTAATTTCTCCCTTGCTGCGGTGTTAGACCTATTTTCTCATAGGGCCGCCCTTGCCGCGGGATTAGATATGTTTTCTTCAGGCCAGGATCTTGTATTCATTCCATTCCGTTGTGCGTATTCCACCCTATTATGCATATGTGGTTTTGCCGGATCTTGATCATATTTGCCTTTGCCGACCTTTTTTACTCAATGTTCGGTATGATTCTCAAATGTGTATGTATGGCGCAGCGATTTCCCAAAATGATACAACGCCTTAACTCCAACAAGGACGAATCTCCATTACTGTCGTTGTTGTTTCTTCTCTCCCTTTTTCAATGTTAAGGAGTTTTTTTAGAGGAAGTCTGCATATATTACAAGCAGCAGACGAAGGATTTATTTTTTTTGAGAGGGAGGCTGCCGATTTAATTCAGTAGCACACGTGCAGCATTACGTACATACATATTGCATGAGCGATCTAAACGATTGTACATAGCAACCGGTCGCACGGTCGCTGGCACATAAGCGTGGCTCATATAACGCACGCGTTTTGCTTGCTTGCTTGCCTGTGGGAACGTAATTATGTTGGCGTTGCTTAATATAAACACATTCACACTTAAGACTCAAGCAGAGTGTCGAATGCACTGCAGCATGTGAATCATTTAGAATGAATACAAGATATATGTATGTTACACTACCTCAACAGCTGATCTTACTCCCGGGCATTGACCTATATTTTAAATAAAATTCTTTACATATATTTACAAGTGAGTATGAGAGTTAAAAAAAAAACTTGATTGAGAGCTTAGAGAGTTAAAATAAGGACTTGCGACGACTCATTTGTTTATATGTACATATGTTTGTATGCATATACTTGCATTGGTCTTATGCAGAGTTATACACACAAAAATACATATGCCACTTTAAGCAAAAAGTTTGTATTCATAAAATATTTAAACGCATGTAAATTGAAGTACGTTATTATTCAAACTTACATTATGATTTATTTTTCTTTGCGCAAATCCAGCAAAGCGTCGAAGGCCTCCTCGCTATGGTTGTTCTTGTTCATCGCTTTCCGCAGGTACATAAACTTTAATAAATTAAGTACATATGGATACATATATTTATATATATATGCATATATGATTTATGTATACATATTATATGTACAATTTTGATAAACGGGCGATCGAATTAGATAGCAAAAACAAAAAAAAAACCTCTGCTTAAAAGCAAACACCAACAACTGCATACAAAAAGCTTTTAAATTCCTCTCATGGAATGCATGTTTTCATTTAAATTTCTTTGGTTTTTAATTTTTCTTGTTATAGTAGTTAAATTTATGAATGAATATCGTTGAGCGCGGGGATAGTAAGACAAAAAAGGCGTTGAGTGAGGTTAGGGGGATGGCTAACATGTGGTCTCACCACATGACCAAGTAATCAGAATGAATTAAGTTATTTCTAAATTAATTAATAAAAATAAAAATGGGCTTTGTTTGACCAATATGTGCTCTAGTGCAAGTCAAAAGAATCCACTAGTACAACCCGCCGTTTCGCTAATCATCTTAGCATCCTCAGGGATGAACTAAATTTATTTCAATTATTTTTCCCATATCAATCAACAACAACAACATTATAACATGTAAGAGAAAAAAATAATAGTCAAGATAGCAATATGGAAGAATAACATATTAAGGTATGGAAGAATAACATATTAAGGTGTACAAAAATTGTAAGTGCTCCATATACAATTGTGATATTAATCAGTAAGGTTTACATACTTAATTCTTGACTATTGTTTTTTTCTCTTACATGTTATAATGTTGTTGTTGCTGATTGATATGGGAAAAATAATAGAAATAATATGAAATAACCTACATACATATAAACAAACATGAATCAAAGTACAATTAAACAATTAACCACATTTGATTAATGTACCCAAACAAACGGGTATCAACATAAAAAAATTTTTTTTGACTAAATTAGTTAATTTAAATTAAAATATGTATACTGATGATAAAGTTAAGTGCAATATGGAAAAATAACATATTAAGTTATACAAACATTGTAAGTGCTCCATATACAATTGTGATATTAATCAGTAAGGTTTACATACTTAATTCTTGACTATTGTTTTTTTTTTCCTACATGTTATAATGTTGGTGTTGTTGATTGATATGGGAAAAATAATTGAAATAAATGTAGTTCACCCCTGAGGATGCTAAGATGATTAGGGAAACGTCGGGTTGTACTAGTGGAGTCTTTTGACTTGCACTAAAGCACATATTGGTCAAACAAAGCCTATTTTTATTTCTATTAATTAATTTGGAAAAACGAATTGACCGGCTATAAAAAGTTTAAATTATTTTTACTTTTTGAACTATTTTACACATGTATTCAAAGAATCCAAAATCGTATACAAGCATAGTATTATGACTATGCTAATTTCACGGTTCAATTTCTATATTTAATTATTTTTACTTTTTTTATAAAACGTATTTATTTTTGTCTTTTGGATATTTTTTTTCTTTAAGTTGCTAATAATTTACATGCACCAGCTTCTCCTTCATTAATTTGCAAGTTAAGATGTATATATATATTTTGAAGTAAACATATGTATATATCAAATCTTACTTTGATATATTTATATTTGTAATAACATATTTAAAAGAATTTTCTTTAGGTAAGTAATCAAATCTTATGATAAGTGACTTTTGGTGGCAAGGCGGAGGTAACGTGTGGCATGGTTGCAAGCCCCTGCTAGCTCGTCGAATGGGGTGGGGTTTTGCTCACCAGCCTTGCCCGTAGTTACACAAACAAAAAGATGAGGTTCATGCCTAGAGGAGAAGATATAAATAGAGGGAGAGTAGGAAGTGGAAAAAAAGGAAAAGGGTCATGCCTACATGAGTAAAAAAACAAGATTGAATATCGGAAAGAAAGAGAAGGGAAAGAAAGGAAGAAGGCCCGTCCAGAGTCAAGGGGAGTCTACCCACCCTCTTCGCGGATCTTTCGTGAAGCCATAGGTATAGTGCTGACTCCTCTATTCTTACAGCGCCCTCAATACCTGAATCAAGCTCGTCTGTCTAAGGGTCTTTCAGGTCATTGTTCCCCCCACTTCCCCTCTTCCTACCGGGAACAACACCCACACCAAAGAGTTGAAAAGTTAGCCTTTCATAACCGAAATAAATTTAGTTTCAGCCTTTCAAATTTGACAACGTTATAAACATTATTTTATTAAATTTTAAATTCGCAGACAAAATAAATAGATGATACCCTAACCACTAGGCTTAAATCTACGTAAAAAAATTATCGCAAACAAAAGGCTAATAAAGTATTTTGACAATTCTATTTAGCAATACAGTATATCTATATAAACAAAAGCTTGAAATCTTCAAATAACTCTTCGACCATAAATTCTAAAACAATCGAGTTTGAAGCAAAAAAAAAAAAAATAATCGAATTCAAACAAAATTAAGTGAACGATATTGAGGGTTGTGTATAACTCGTCACCCTCTAATGTATACGGTATCAGAAAAATACTATGCCTATACAAACAAATATTGTCACATCTTTCCTTTCAATAAATAGCTAGAATATTTGCATGTATATATATCAAAAGTAATCAAAGCGGCCAAATTATAAAAAATCCCTGACCGATGCTAAGGTATTATGTACATAGGTATATATGGGTCATTGCTTGCATATGTACATATATATATATAAAGAGAAAAATATGATGATTTTTTTTTTTGTTTTTTTTTTTTTTGTTTTCTCACTCACCTGATCTCAGCACATCAGCATTGTAGGCGCCTTCAAGCTGTGGGGAGACCTGTGAGGGAGAAAAATGTATATGCATATGTCTCTTCCTATTCGTACAAATGCCATACGTTCATGCCTAAGTAAGGTTCAATGGAATTTTGCAATGAACTCCACGCTCACTCACTCGTGGTAGCGGGCGTCGAGTGGGTCACAAAATTGCGCTGCCAAACTAAAAAAAGGAACCACAAGAGGTGGGAGGCAAGAAAATTGAAAAAAAAAAATGTTTAAAGTGTGACAGGAAAAGTTGCGTGCAATTATGTAAGTTAATTACCAGTTGTTAGCATGTGAAAGCGCGTGAAAAACAGAAATTTTGAACGCCGCAAAAAAAGGAATCCGTGTGCGAGACAAAAAGCAAAGGAACTACCAAAAAAAAAAAAACAGATGAGCTTACCCAACAAAAAGGTGCAAACCATGTGCGTATAACAAAGAAAGGGATAGTGATATTTCTAAAGTTTATAAGTGAATAAATATAATCTCTAGTCATGAGGAAAAAATAGAAAAAAATAAAAATGTATTTCTGTGGCCCTCCTTGGGCGTGGGTGATGGTGACGTCGCTGATGTTGCTGTCGGCGTTGCTTTTGGTGGCGATGCTGTCGCTGCTGCTGACTTTGATTGGCGCTCGCTGCTACTGACGTTGGCTGGTTCCGCTCTTGAATGTTGGCGTTGGCGTTGACGCTGGCTTTCGCTCTATCGGTAATGTCGCTAGCAGGCCACGATCACTCTCTAGCCTGGAAAAATCTCTCTCTCTCTTTCTCTCGTTCTCTCTCTTTTCCTGCTCTCTATGACATTCCACGGCAATCCAGTGCGCTACATATGTCGTTGAAACATATGTGTTTCAAAATTTCCAATCACTCCCTTTAAAAATGTTTGAAAATGCGTGTAAGTACGTTCCTTAGCCCCTTCCTAGGTCCTGCCACAAAATCTATAAAAGAAACAAGAAAAAAAAAAAAAAACAAAAAATTGTCTACAGGCTGAATATCATAAGTCTCGTTGCTTCCTTTATTGCTTCCTGTACCTATGTATGTATGCCCAGCCATACCCTATCTTTCCAATCCCATTTGGCACATAATGCAGTAAATATGGATATACATACATATGTGCATGCAATAAAACAAACCAAAGAAAAAGTTATTTCCTTCTGTTTTCACCTACTAATCTCATTTCAACTTCAAATTTTATTTCAAATCAATTATGCTTTGTCCTTTTAACTAATTTCAAGTAAATTTTATAGCGTTTTCTTTTCTGTAAAAAATGTTGCCCTCATGTTACCCTCTTAAATTCCTTCCAACTTTTGATCTAGCCACCTGCCGCGATGCAAAATGGCTCTTTTTCGTAGTTAATGAACCCCTTTTCTTATTCGGTGGAAAAGATTTTGTGAAAAGAACAAACAAACTTACAAGAGAGCTGGGAAAAACCAACAGGGCGACACTATTTTCAGAAAAGAAAACTCCATTAATTTAATTCGGATTTTTACTTTAATATAAATTAACTTCTGATACTCAAAAATACAAACTCAAAACAAATTCTGATTAATACAATTTTTTTCTTTTTATTTATTTTTTTTGCTTTTTCAAGAATTTGGGTTTATTTAATTTTTTCATTTTATACCAATTTTATTTTAACTAATTTCTAACTTCCAAAAATTTAAATTTTTTTTCTACATATTTATTTTTCCATTCATTTAATTTTTATTCAATTTTAGCCTGCATTGTAAAGAGATTATTTTATCTTCCACTTATGTTTAATACAAAAAAAATCTCCTTTAGATTAGGTTTAAGTTGAAGAAAAATAAGCTAAATTAAAATTTTTGTCAACTGAGGGAATAATTTTGATAATTTTAGCGTGGCAAGGTCTATTTTAGTAATTTTTTAATTTATTGCAAAAGGGAAACTTCGCTCAACTTACGAGTACAAAAAGAGGTAAATAAAAATTGGGAAAATGCTGCGCATTTAAATTTTACTAAGCTTTAGTTTCAAACGTGAATCTTTTTTTTCTCTCGGAAAAAGAATGAAATAGTCAACAATTTAAACTTTCAGCAAAAGACACAAAACGGAATTCAGGGAATTTAATTAAATAAACTGTACCTTAGTACTTACCGGAGGCAGGGTGTCCAAAGAAATTGCCTTTTCGTTGTTGGTTGGCTTGTGCTTTACAATTGTGCAGCTTGAACGGAATTGAAACCGTTTTCCGAACATTACGGGATTTTAAAAAAAAATTAAATTTTTTTTATTTTTGTTTTTTTTTTTTCACTTGACCGGCACTGCACTTTACTTTAGCTTTTCCGCGGAACGCCCACGCACTTTAAATCCGACTTTTGCAATGATTTTCTGAGCTTCAGCTCGATCGTGTGCATACCCCGATTCGTATCTAAACGGAATTTCCTACCAACTTCACTCAATTCACACCCACGCATGTGCAGTTGCATTTCGTTTTTGCACATACACACATTCATACCTGCACATGTAGGCCTCCTTCCACTAATGTTGCGCAACACGCGTGGATACCTGGTTGAGATACATTTTGTTGATAACATCGTAACGCAAAAACAAATACGGTTGCCGGTGTCATCTGTATATATGTATCTTAAGGCTAGCGTAACACAAACTAAATATTATGGCTTATCTTGGGATCCAGTATTTGATTTCCTTTGCTTTAAATATTTCCCAGATCCGTTGGGCAGACGACAAATGAAATTCGGAACTGCCACGTGGCAGTACCGCCAATAAGCCAGCGCTTCGTACGTCTTGCAATTGGGATTTAAAATTTGTGTGAATTTCGAAAAATTAGTTGGAGAAACCTAGGAAAAATTTAAGAAATTCATGAAAATAATTCCTAAGAGCACTCGCGAACTAATTAAACATTAATAAAATTAAATAAATATTAAAACAATTTAAACCGAATTCTTACCACGAGTCTGGTTTTTTTCTTTTCTTTATAATCCCAAGATGAGATAAGCTGATCCTATATACATATGCTATATATGTATATTGGTTTGCACAAATTAAACTTTTTGATTTACAAAAAACTTTTAAAATAATACTTCTGCTCTGCTTGGCTGCTCGTTGTTGAAACGAAGATCTATTTTACGTGGACATCAAATTAACCCAAGTACCGGCATTTTAACAATATTAATGTATGTATATATATTTTTTTGTTTTTATCGGGAACTATATGATGCGAAATTCGATGTTTATATAGTGCTCTAACGACAGTGATGGCCATATAAAATGCTGAGATTTGAAATTTAAATGTTTAAGAAATTTGAAATGAGATAGACTTTGTCGCCGAGGCTAAGAATTTTTAATCTACTTCGCAAGTTGTATCGTTAGAAGATGTTTCAAACGTCTTTTTTATATTTTCTGCAAGTGATTTTCTTATCAGAGTCAACCTGTCCGTTCCCTCGATGACTTTCTGGTCTAGCGCTTCCAGCCTACGTAATATCTCATATTCATCAGAGTGCCCTACCATTTGCTGACCGAGTAGGGCGTAATATGGTGTGCATCCCATTGATTGGTGGTAAGGTCTGTGGAGTGCTTCTGCGATATCCGCCAAATTTTTGTCCGATAGGGTCTAATCCGCTTTACGGTAGGATCGAATGCCGGCTATAATCGAAAGATTTACTCGTTGACTAGCACTAGCCTGTGGGCTGTATAAAGCAGTATAAATATGTTTAATACCACGTTCGGTCAACAAATTATTAAACTGTCTGATTTGAACTATTTGCCGTTGTCGTTCAGTACCACTTCAGGCGTTCGGAAAATACTAAAAACGTTATCTTTAAAATAATTAAAATGTTTGATGTATTGAAATTTTTAATTGCTTAAATAAAGGGAATTTTGTAAGCTGGTCAAGAACGATTAAATTTCCAGTATTTCCTTGCCTTGATCTGGGATAAGGGCCAAGTAAATCTACATACAGTTTCTGGAATGTACGCTGGGCCGTATACGGTGCGGTCATTGGAGGTCGAAGAGTTGGGTTAGGAGCTTTGCTTTGCCGACAGATGTCGCATTGGCCAACGTATTCTTTTTCATCGACTGTCATGTTTGGTCAATAAAAATTCAATCGAAGGCGCTCTAGTGTTTTTGCAATACCTCTATAGCATTTATTTGGGTATTTTCTAAAACCTGTGGTACTAAGGTTTTCGGAATCCAGAGTTTCCAATTGAAGGTTTCACGTTCCGGTGATCCATTATGATGTTCGGTTCGTTTATACACCCGGTCGTCTACTATTTGTAAATCAGGAAGACGGCTAGCATTGTCTTTTATATAAGATAAGAATTTTTTATATTCAACCGATGAAAACTCAGAAGAATTGGGATCTACTATCGGACGAATTCAAGGGCATTTATTTCATCGAAATTTTGCCGCGACAAACTATCTGGCACAATATTCAAAGAACCCTTTCAATGCTCGATTTTAAAACGAAAACCTTGCAATTTAAGTGCTCATCTGGCCAACCTGCTGGACAAGTGCGTTTGCCGCATAAGCCATTGCAAGTTGGGATGGTCAGTGATTATGGTGAAGTCCTGTCCTTCAACGTATGCTCTGAACTTTTTCAAGCTTAAAACTGTAGCAAAATACTCTAATTCGGTAACGGAATAATTTCTTTGGGCTTTATTAAGTTTTTGGGAGAAATAGGCTACTGGGACTATATCACCTTCCTCACTTTTTTGGAGCAACACTGCACCAACGCCAAGTTTACTTGTATCGCACTGAATAATGAATTGTTTTTCGTAATTTGGACTAGCTAGCACTGGAGCGGTACAAAGCATACTTTTTAATTTGTCGAACGATTCTTAAGCTTCACCACTCCATGTAAAATTCTTGCTTTTCTTCAACATATTAGTCAACGGTGTTGTAATTGTTGCAAAATTATCGATAAAACGTCGATACCAACCGGCCATGCCCAGAAATCGTCTCAATTGTTTGACGGTTGTTGGGTTGGCATCAGATAATTAGCTATAGCCGAAATTTTGTCTGGGTCAGCGCGCAATGTTCCTCCACCTACAATATATCTTGGGTATTTTATTTCTTGGATGCAAACTTACTTTTTTGTACATTTTTTTATTTTTTTTTTTTAATCCACGCAAGACACTTGTAAACTAAGTATCGTGGCACAAAAAATTTTTTATACAATGTATAACGAATTGCGATTCAAAAAATTATTTTATATTCAGCTTTTGAAGCATACGTAAAAGAGATAAGATTTCGGAAGAAGTGTTTTGCGTAAAATTATTCCCGATGGTACTAGAAGAACCTCATAAGGTTAAGTTAGGTTAAACTGGCCGGCCCATAAGTGAGTCCGTAGTGTTAACAGAAGTTTGCTTAAGGACCAAACTGAAAACCCCTATCAAAAACCAGGACCTATATTATAAATTAGCTCCGCCCTCTTGGCAAATACTAGAAGCTTTCTAGGAGCTATGCCACATACTGCTTCTAGATCTGACAGCCGTGTCACTCCTAATAGCTGGAGTTGTAGCCTGGCAAGCGCAGGGCACGAGCACAAAACGTGCTCGATCGTTTGAATACTCTCACATACTGAATCTTGGCTCTGGTATGAAGATTAACCTTTAAGGGAAAAAGTAAGCATCTATAAAAATAGCATTTAAAAATTTGCTTAGTTTCATTTGTGATTTACTGACCCACACGGCACGAAATATTAAAGAAATTCTTACATTTATTGCGGGAATATTTGGCTAGAAATTTGTTTTTGACATGTTTCTGACATATTTAGGAATATTTTTACTGAATTGATTTATATCAAATATTTCTGCATTATTGTACTTTAAAATTGCTGAAATGTAGACCAATATTATAAATTTATAAATCATCTAAATGTTACTTATATAGTATACTCAAAATATTACTAAACATAGACTGGCATTATTAACATAAATAACACCAAATATTAGAGACTTATTTGGAAAATATTTTCCAGCAATAATTAGAAATACAAATTATTGTTACTCAAATATGCAGCAATTTTCGGAGTCATTCTATTTTGCTCCCAAGTACAAACAGTCCATGTAGTCATTTTACATGGTTGGGGTGAAACTTAAGTCCCGCTGGTTAAAAATTCTCATAAAATTTATATTGATTCATATGAGGACATTTTCAAATAGTTTAATGATTATGATACAAATACTCGTGGACAAGAAACATATAATATTAATAAAAATTAATAATGTTTCCATAAACTACAAACAAATTTGAAAATACTTCAGAAATATTTCTAGTAATATTGTTGAATTATCCAAAAGTAATGCAAAAAGCATTTTAATGTTGCTGAAATATTTCCATAGTATTTCAACAACATTAGTTGTAATCTTGCAATACCCTACAATATTGTGCTTAAATAATTTAGCAACATTTTGACAAGATTTTTTGCCATGTGGGGAGTTTGCCACATAGTTCGCCCAAAGAGGATAAATTATAGCAAGAGACGCCAGTCTGCTACTCGTAGCTAGTTGCTCGGTGTTTTCTATGAGGTAGTCTCTGTTTTTTTTTTTTGGCGAGATGTGCATTAAATATCTTCTGTACATTTTCGTGACTATTTGCTTCTATTTTAACGTTTGTATTTAATTAACTAATTAATTTTCTTTCCAAAAAACACTATTGCACAAGGTGACTAAACCGCATGAATAAATGGGAGGCAATTCAAAAAAACTTCCTCATAGAAAACACTCGGCCTACTTTTTTTGATTTCCAGCGAGTTACTCGCCACTCGTAGCAAACCTGTGGCTCTTATTTTAAGTTATTCTATTTGGTTAGTTAAAACCAGAACGCAAATTTTTAGGCGTTTCTTAATAAAACCTATCCTAGAAATATGATTATTATATTACCTAAATGACACTTTATTTTTGTTTACGCTGTTTTAATTAAAGCAAAGTCTTAACATTGTTTAGCAAATTTTATTTAGGAAAACATGGAGACGCCTAAATATTTATATTTTACAACGAATACGACACTTTTTTGATAAAATAAAACAAAAATTTGATCATTTTTTGTGAGACTTGGTCGTTTTTTTTTTTAATGTGTGTGCATTGATATGTAATGAGACAACAGAGCAAGGAAATCAAAGCGACATTATTGGTGTGTGTGTTTGTTTCTGTAGGGGTTTAAAGCGCGGTATCTCATTTACTGCATAGTTTTACACAATTTTTTTGCACAAACTATCGTGACTGAAATCTATGTTCATTGAAAATTTCATGATAATTGGTAAAGCCGTTCGGCAGTTTTGTCCGCTCCTGGGTCTCAAAAAATGAAAGTGATTTGCAGTCTCGAATACGCAATGAGAGCACAATTGAGGAGTTGCGTGCAAAAATGGATCTAGGGTCGAATATTCCTTTTTACGTAAAATGGCTCAATAAGAAGCAGAGGTCGAGTTTTATACCCACGCCTAATATTTTTTTTTTATGTCTCTGAAACTGACTTCGTGTCAACGCAAAAAGTAAAGCTATGAGCCAGTTTTTGCTTTATTCCTAAAAAATTTAAGTTACTCACACTCTCATAGAATTCTGCCTCCCTTTATAAGCTATGTTAACGTCTCCCGATTTCGCTGAACTATATTTGCTTTTTCTAACACAAGAAGAAGGACAGAAAAAATTTCATTAAAATATCACTAAAATTGTAAATAAAAAGATGATAAAAAATTTTAAGGACTAATTTAAATAAATGGACCAAAAAATAAAAGCTCTTGTAAAGGAATTTTGGGATTTAAAACTATAAAGGTGGAGCGCAATCTTTCAATTTAAGGCAAACCATGTACTTGGGATTAACTAATTGATTATTTAAAATTTAAACACGCGATATACCTCTTTAATTTAAAATCACAAAATTCTTTTACAAGAGGTGTTGTTAAAGTTTTTTAGTCAAAATTCAACAATACTATGTCTGTATTAAAGGAAAAATTGCCTTCTATTTTTTGGTCCATTTATATAAAGGTAGTCTTTAAAATTTTTTTAACATATTTTAATTTTTTAGTACTGCCTACAAGAAGGCAATTGCAACTTTGATTAGTAATTTAAGTAATTCCTAAGTGAAAATTCTTATCTTTATTTATTTGTTCAAAATAGCAAGATTTAAGAGAATTAGTGGAATTTTCGCTGACAACACTGGCGAAAACAACAGAATTGTACCTCGCATCATAACAAGAGAATTCCACCTCGTTTGTCAGCTACTTAATTTGCACAGTTGAAAATCGTGGTGAAATTCGCATACGCCTGAAAGTCTAAAAGAATCGTGGTGAAAGTCGCATACGCCTAAAAGTATGCAAGGACGCGCATTGAGTTCGGCCTTCAACGAGGTGGAATTCTACAACGCCTGCAACACTCAAGAGGCTAGCTAGGCAAAGGTATGGCATAATCTTATAAATAGTTCGACTTGTGCGTTACGTAGCTCAAATTGTTTGATCAAATATTGCACTGTCACCGAGTTTTAAACTATATTTCAGGTTTCAAGTCTCTAGATATCTAGGAAATTAGTTAAAAATCGATTGCAAGATTCCCGATTTAAAACTAGTTTTCTCAATATCTCGATACATGCACCACCTAGGGGAATTTTTTTGATAAAGTATTGCATTGTCACCGTGTTCTGACTTACGGCCCAAGTTTCATGTCTCTAGCTCATCGGAAAGTTACTAGAAAATCGATCGTAAAATTCCCCCCATTTTTAAAGGAAATTGTGTTTTCTGTAAATTGTAGTGTCACCGGGTCTCGAAATATGTGCTAAGTTACAAGTCTGTAGGTAACCGGGAAGTCAGTTAAAAATTGATTGAAAGATTCCCAAATTAAAATAAATTTTCCTAATATATTGATCCATGCGCCACCTAGCGGAATGTTTTTGATAAAATATTGCACTCTCACCGGGTTCTGACTTACGGCTCAAGTTTCATATCTCCAGCTCACCGCGAAGTTACTCAAAAATCGATTGTAAGATTCCCCTCGTTTTTCAAGGATTTGTAGTTATCTCACTTAGCGGAAGTTTGTTTTCGGTAAATTGTATTGTCACCGGGTCTCGAACTATGTGCTAAGTTACAAGTCTTTAGGTAACCGAGAAGTTAGTTAAAAATGGATTGTAAAATTCCCAAATTAAAATTAATTTTCCAAATATATCGATCCATGCGCCACCTAGCGGAATTTTTTTGATCATATGTTGCATTGTCAGCGGGTTCTGACCCACGACCCAAGCTTCAAGTCTCTAGTTTAAAGGCAAGTTACTCAAAAATCGATCGCAAGATTCCCCTCGTTTTTGAGGGATTTGTAGTTATCTCAATTAGCACACCACCTAGCGGAACTTTGTTTTCTATAAATTGTATTGTCACCGGGTCTCGAACTATATGCTACGTTACAAGTCTCTAGGTAACTGGGAAGTTAGTTAAAAATTGATTGAAAAATTCCCAAATCAAAATTAATTTTCTTAATATCTCGATCGATGCGCCACCTAGCGAAATTTTTTGATCAAATATAGCATTGTCACTGGGTTCTGACTCACGGCCCAAGTTTCAAGTCTCTAGCTCAGAGGGAAGTTACTTAAAAATCGATCGCAAAATTCCCTGCGTTTTTTCAGGGATTTTCAGTGATTTTCGTTTATCTCGATTCGTCTGCCACGTGGCGACATTTTGTTTTCCACGAATTGTAGTGCCATCGACTCGCAAACTTTGTGCTAAGTTTCAAGTCTCTGGATCACCGAGAAGTTAGTTAGAAGTCGATCGCAAAATTTCCATTTAAAAAAAAATTGTCTGTATATGTATCTCGTTCCGTGCGCCACCTTGCGGATTTTTTTCACTTGCATTGTAATGTCCCCCCGATCTCTAAGTACCAAGTGTCTAGCTCAGCGATGGGCAAAACGGCTCGTATGAGCCTTTTGCTCATACGGGCACGCTTTGCACATTTAAGTGCTGGGTGGGGGACAATCAAGTGCAGGTATGTGGGGCGAAGAACACAGGAAGAGAATAATATACAAACACACAAACGATGGATTAAGATAGAGTATTTGACCTTATACATCTGTGACTGCACAGTTGCTTAATACATATTTAACAGTTACCAAGCTATGTGGAAAATAGAGCTGCCACCGCTATTATTATGTTCAAATTATTAAGCGTTTTAGGATAAACTAGCCTTTACCGGAGGCTTGGCTTGCACTGAAGGCCACAAATATGTAATGTCGCTTTTGTGATTCACAATTCGAACTGAATTTTCAGTTGTAATTTTAAAAGCTCCTTTATGAGTCAAATCATAAACAAAGCAAATTTTAAAATTAGAAAAATGGTCGCCGTAAATTAAACATACATGCAACACATGCTCCAACAATTTTTGCAGTGTGGATTTAACGATATATGTTTGTGAGCTGAAGAAATTTGAAAATTCCTCCATAATTTGAAATTTATATATGAAAGCAGTTATGTATAATAAAACTGGTAAAATTAGTCGTTGTTTATGCGTTTGGTACCTTTTTTTATTTGTAAACTGATACGTTTCTTTCTAGGGTGACGGCAACACTGCCAACAAGTCTGAAAAGGGTTTCGTTTCCCCAAGATTGTATACGAAACGTGCATTAGTACGTTTTTCTACTACTACTTTAAAAATACTTTTTTTTAATACTTTTATGTATATATTGCAAAAATGAATCGGCTTGCATATAATTAAATGTATGTGAAGGCGAAATTAATGTCAATAATGCGCTGCTTAACATAAAGCCGACTTCAGTCTATGGTTCCGTTTTTCGTATTTCTTGCCAAAAAATGTATGTTTTTACCAAATTATTAAATAAAATTAAATTAAATTATTAAATAAAATGTATGTTTTTGTTTTCGTACTATTGCAACACAGTTTGGGAATTGGTTTTCGAGGTTGAGAGAGAATATTTTCGTTTCAGTTTTTTAATGTTTCCGCAACCTTCTTGCGATGAATACCATTTGAGACGAAGCGCACGATATTTCCAATGTATTTTTTTAATCCCCTTACACCCCAAAACACACAAACGTGTCACCTAGCACTCGCTGACACTGAAACTGATTTAGGAGCCGAAAATAGGCCCATCCTTGGTCTAGCTCAACGGGAAGTTACCGAAAAAGACTTTTCCGTGGGGCAAAAATTTGTATGGAAATGAGGGGACAAACATGAAAGGGACTTAATATAACGGCAGTAAAAATTGATTTTGTCAACGTATACATTGGACATATTATATATGAAATATACTATATAGTAAGAAAATGTTTCAAATACTTCAACAACAAAAATGCTTTATCTCCTCAAATGTTTAAAACACGAAAATCTCAAAACGCAATTTGCAAAGGTCATTTTTTGCACGCAACTCCTCTATAGTGCTATGGAACGCATACCCCTGATTTATATATGTACATAGATATATTTGTTTTAAGGAATATGAACTTTGATTAGCATTACTTCGACTTAAGACATGTTGAACGAGTTACATCACATCAAAAATTTGTAAATAGGAAATACAAAATGTGGAGCAAATGAAAAAGAATCTTACCTTCATTGGCAAATTTGCCTTTTGTGACATTTCCATAATACTTTCTTCTCCTGGTGAGTTATTGATATCAAAGTGAGCTCTCAAAATTTTAAGCTGTTCATCGGTGATACGAGTGCGTGCACGCTTTTGATTGTTTGTCATCTGGAAAATATACTATGTTAAAAATGTCGCGAAAACGAATGCAAAACCACGCGTGGGGGCTAAAAGGTGCTTAAACATGGCAATGTTTCCTGATCTAAAGTCAAAGAGGATAAATATATCAAGAGCTACGAGTGGCGAGTAACTCGCTGGAAATCAAAAAGTTGATGCCGAATGGCTAAGAGGGACATTTTTTAAATGTCTCTCATTTATCCATGCGGTGTGGGCACCTTATGCAACTTTGATTTTTGAAAAGAGAATTAATTAGTTAATTATATTGAGTCGGAAAAGTGAACAGCAAATCCTCACGAAAATTTATAGAAGACATTTTATGCACATCTCGCCCAAAAAACCAGCGAATACATCTTAGAAAACACCGAGCATCTTTGCTAAAGTCAGGTCAGTCACCAGAATAAGGGCTTTGAGTGGATTCGTTTCGGCTAGCGCGAGCATATGCTAAGGCAATGTTAAGCATGGGACCGCTACCGCGCCAGGTGGGTGAACAAAAGGTAAGATATGCTTGTGTATATATCTATACCTACGATTATTTAGAAAAAGATGTAGGTATGCATTTCTGATGTAAACAAAACTTGCATTCTCACTGAACAGATCGAACATTTTATATACACGTAGGCGTCTATACACATATACCTACTTACGTAAGGGTGGACAACAGTGGGGAAACAATAGAAAATACAACATTAATAAATTGTAATACTTTTTAATTTATTTACACTTTTATTTAAGTTAGTATTTTATAAATCGACCTATCCTAACAGAAAAGTCGTAATGTAAAAGTTTTGTTAGGAAGAACGTATCTATGTCAGACTGTTCATGTGTGAACATAAATAAATAAAATATACACACAGATATAGCGTCATGAACATTAAATACTATAAATAACACAGTCCACAATCATTTTATAATTCACACATTTATTTACAAATGCACATACATATGTACACATACTGTGTGACATTTATAAGATCTATGCAAAAATCGTGCGATTAATCCCAAGGAGAGCGGTCTACGATTGACCTCTTTTGTCCACATTGGGGTATAATTGATGCCCTCTTGTCCCTTTTGGGTATATTTAGCATCAGTCAGTTTGAAAGTTATGTAGCCAATTGAAAAAAAACAATAAAAAACAAGTAAGGAAGGTTAAGTTCGGGTGTAACCGAATATTACATACTCAGTTGAGAGCTGTGGTGACAACATAAGGGAAAATAACCATGTAGGAAAATGAAACAAGGGAAACCCTGGAATGTGTTTGTATGACATGTGTATCAAATGAAAGGCATTAAAGAGTATTTTAAGGGAGTGGGCCATAGTTCTATAGGTGGACGCCATTTAGGGATATAGCCATAAAGGTGGATCAGGGTTGACTCTAGAATGCGTTTGTACGATATGGGTATCAAATGAAAGGTATTAATGAGTATTTTAAAAGGGCGTGGACCTAAGTTCTATAGATGGACGCCTTTTCGAGATATCGCCGTAAAGATGGACCAGGGGTGACTCTAGAATGCGTTTGTACGATATGGGTATCAAATGAAAGGTGTTAATGAGCATTTTAAAATGGAGTAATCCTTAGTTCCATAGGTGGACGCCGTTTCGAGATATCGCCATAAAAGTGGACCAGGGGTGACCCTAGAATTTGTTTGCACAATATGGAAAGCTGTTAATGAGTATTTTAAAAGGGAGTGGGCCTTAGTTCTATAGGTGGACGCCGTTTCGAGATATAGCCATAAACGTGGGCCAGGGGTGACTCTAGAATTCGTTTGTGCAATATGGGTATCAAACGAAAGGAGTTAATGAGTATTTTAAGAGGGAGTGGGCCTTAGTTCTATAGGTGGACGCATTTTCGAGGTATCGCAATAAAGGTGGACCAGGGGTGACTCTAGACTTTGTTTGTACGATATGGGTATCAAATGAAAGGTGTTAATGAGTATTTTTAAAAGGGAGTGGGCCTTCGTTTTATAGGTGTTCGCCTTTTCGAGATATCGCCATAAAGGTGGACCAGGGGTGACTTTAGAATTTGTTTGTAAGATATGGGTATCAAATGACAGGTGTTAATGATTATTTTAAAAGGGCGTGGGGCTTAGTTCTATAGGTGGACCCCTTTTCGAGATATCGCCATAAAGGTGGACCAGGGGTGACTCTAGAATTCGTTTGTGCAATATGGGTATCAAACGAAAGGAGTTAATGAGTATTTTAAGAGGGAGTGGGCCTTAGTTCTATAGGTGGACGCCGTTTCGAGATATCGCCATAAAGATGGACCAGGTGTGACTCTAGAATGCGTTTGTACGATATGGGTATCAAATGAAAGGTGTTAATGAGTATTTTAAAAGGCAGTAATCCTTAGTTCCATAGGTGGACGCCGTTTCGAGATATCGCCATAAAGGTGTGCCAGGGGTGACTCTAGAATTCGTTTGTGCAATATGGGTATCAAACGAAAGGAGTTAATGAGTATTTTAAGAGGGAGTGGGCCTTTCTGGACCAGGGGTGACTCTAGACTTTGTTTGTACGATATGAGTATCAAATGAAAGGTGTTAATGAGTATTTTTAAAAGGGAGTGGGCCTTCGTTATATAGGTGTTCGCCTTTTCGAAATATCGCCATAAAGGTGGACCAGGGGTGACTCTAGAATGAGCTTGTACGATATGGGTATCAAATTAAAGGTATTAATGAGAGTTTTAATAGGGAGTGGTGGTAGTTGTATATGTGAAGGTGTTTTCCAGATATCGAGCAAAATGTGGACCAGGGTGACCCAGAACATCATCTGTTGGATACCGCTAATTTATTTATATATGTAATACCTGCCAAGATTTTAAGGGTTTTTTATTTCGCCCTGCAGAACTTTTTCATTTTCTTCTACTTAATATGGTAGGTGTCACAACCATTTTATAAAGTTTTTTCTAAAGTTATATTTCGCGTCATTAAAACAATCCAATTACCTTACCATATTTCATCCCTTTTTTCGTATTTGGTATAGAATTATGGCATTTTTTTCATTTTTCGTAATTTTCGATATCGAAAAAGTGGGCGTGGTCATAGTCCGATTCCGTTCATTTTTCATACCAAGATAAAGTGAGCTCAGATAAGTACGTGAACTGAGTTTAGTAAAGATATATCAATTTTTGCTCAAGTTATCGTGTTAACGGCCATGCGGAAGGACAGACGGACGACTGTGTATAAAAACTGGGCGTGACATCAACCGATTTCGCCCATTTTCACAGAAAACAGTTAACGCCATAAAATCTATGCCCCTACCAAATTTCAAAGGATTGGTTAATTTTTGTTCGACTTATGGTGTTAAAAGTATCCTAGACAAATTAAATGAAAAAGGGCGGAGCCACGCCCATTTTTAAATTTTATTTTATTTTTGTATTTTGTTGCACCATATCAATACTGGAGTTGAATCTTGACATAATTTCTTATATACTGTAAAGATATAAAATTTTTTGTTAAAATTTTACTTTAAAAAAAATTTTTTTTTTAAAGTGGGCGTGGTCCTTCTCCGATTTTGCTAATTTTTATTAAGCGTACATATAGTAATAAGAGTAACGTTCCTGCCAAATTTCATCATGATATCTTCAACGACTGCCAAATTACAGCTTGCGAAAATTTTAAATTACCTTCTTTTAAAAGTGGGCGGTGCCACGCCCATTGTCCAAAATTTTACTAATTTTCTATTTTGCGTCATAAGTTCAACTCATCTACCAAGTTTCGTCGCTTTATCGGTCTTTTGTAATGAATTATCGCACTTTTTCGGTTTTTCGAAATTTTCGATATCGAAAAAGTGGGCGTGGTTATAGTCCGATATCGTTCATTTTAAATAGCGATCTGAGATGAGTGCTCAGGAACCTACATACAATTTCATCAAGATACCTCAAAATTTACTCAAGTTATCGTGTTAACGGACGGACGGACGGACGGACATGGCTCAATCAAATTTTTTTTCGATCCTGATTATTTTGATATATGGAAGTCTATATCTATCTCGATTCCTTTAGATATGTACAACCAACCGTTATCCAATCAAACTTAATATACTCTGTGAGCTCTGCTCAACTGAGTATAACAAACAGCAACGAAATGAATAAAATAAAAGGATTAACTGTGAGTAAATAGCATTATTTAAGAAAAAATTAGGAGCTTTATAAAATATGTGCCAGCTTGTAAGTGCCACAAATGCACACAAGCAATAAATAATTTCGTAATAAAAATTTAAAATTAATTTCCAAAATAAGTATAAACAATAATGAACGAAAAATACCAGTATTTTTGGGAGCGTTCCATTGACTTATCGTCTCACGATCAAATCTCAGTCGAACGATCTGGATCAACTTAATGAGAGCTGGTAGCACTAATAAAAAACATCTGTTTTGTTGAAAATAAGAAGAAGAAACGTACAGAAAAATCGAACATACTGATAAAATTATTAACATTTAAATAGTTTCGCACGTAAACAAACTATTTATTTCTTACATTTTCTTCAAGTTGTTTATTCTTTCCGTGTTTTTATACTCAGTTGAGCAGAGCTCACAGAGTATATTAAGTTTGATTGGATATCGGTTGGTTGTACATATATAAAGGAATCGAGATAGATATAGACTTCCATATATCAAAATAATCAGGATCGAAAAAAAATTTGATTGAGCCATGTCCGTCCGTCCGTCCGTCCGTCCGTTAACACGATAACTTGAGTAAATTTTGAGGTATCTTGATGAAATTTGGTATGTAGGTTCCTGAGCACTCATCTCAGATCGCTATTTAAAATGAACGATATCGGACTATAACCACGCCCACTTTTTCGATATCGAAAATTTCTAAAAACCGAAAAAATGCGATAATTCATTGCCAAAGGCGGTTAAAGCGATGAAACTTGGTAGATGGGTTATGACGCAGAATAGAAAAATAGTAAGATTTTGGACAATGGGCGTGGCACCGCCCACTTTTACAAGAAGGTAATTTAAAAGTTTTGCAAGCTGTAATTTGGCAGTCATTGAAGATATCAATGTGAAATTTGTTAGGCACGTTACTACTATTACTATATATGTGCTAAATAAAAATTAGCAAAATTGGACGAAGAACACGCCCACTTTTTAAAAAAAAATTTTTTTAAATTCAAATTTTAACAAACAATTTAATATCTTTACTGTATATAAGTAAATTAAGTCAAAATTCAACTCCAGTAATGATATGATGCAACAAAATACAAAAATAAAAGAAAATTTCAAAATGGGCGTGGCTCCGCCCATTTTCATTTAGTTTTTCTAGAATACTTTTAATGCCATAAGTCGAACAAAAATTTACCAATCCTTCTCAAAATTGGTAGGGTCATAGATTCTATGACGGTAACTGTTCTCTGTGAAAATGGGCGAAATCGGTGGAAGCCACGCCCAGTTTTTATACACAGTCCACCGCCTGTCCTTCCGCTCGGCCGTTGACACAATAACTTGAGCAAAAACCGATATATCTTTACTAAACTTAGCCCACGTATTTATCTGAACTCACTTTAATACGAAAAAAGGGATGAAACATGGTAACTGGATTGGTTTATTGACGCAAAATATAACTTTGGAAAAAACTTTGTAAAATGGGTGTGACACCTACCATATTAAGTAGAAGAAAATGAAAAAGTTCTACAAGGCGAAATCAACAGCCCTTGGAATCTTGGCAGGAATACTGTTAGTGGTATTGCATATATAAATAAATTAACAGTACCCGATAGATGATTTTCTGGATCACCTGGTCCATATTTTGGTCGATATCGCGAGAACGCCTTCACATATACATCTAAGGGCCAATCGCTTTTAAAACCCTCATTAATACCTTTAAATTGATATCCATGTCGTACAAACACCTTCTAGAGTCACCCCTGGCCCACCCTAATGGCGATATCTCGAAAAGGAGTCCACCTATAGACCTAATGCCTACTACCTCTTAAAATGCTCAGTAACACCTTTCGTTTGATACCCATATCGTACAAACATTCTAGAGTCACCCCTGGCCCACTCTAATGGCGATATCTCGAAAAGGCGTCCACCTATAGACCTAATGTCCACTCCCTCTTAAAATGCTCAGTAACCCCTTTCGTTTGATACCCGTATCGTACAAACATTCTAGAGTCACCCCTGGCCCACCCTAACGGCGATTTCTCGAAAAGGGCGTCCAACTATGGACCTAATGCCCACTCCCTCTTAAAATGCTCAGTAACGCCTTTCGTTTGATACCCATATCGTACAAACATTCTAGAGTCACCCCTGGCCCACCCTGATGGCGATATCTCGAAAAGGCGTCCACCTATAGACCTAATGCCCACTCCCTCTTAAAATGCTCAGTACACCTTTCGTTTGATACCCATATCGTACAAACATTCTAGAGTCACCCTTGGTCCACCTTTATGGCGATATCTCGAAAAGGCGTCCACCTATAGAACTAAGGATTACTCCCTTTTAAAATACTCATTACCACCTTTCATTTGATACCCATATCGTACAAACACATTCTAGAGTCACCCTGGCCACCCTAATGGCGATATCTCGAAAAGGCGTCCACCTATAGACCTAATGCCCACTCCATCTTAAAATGCTCAGAAACACCTTTCGTTTGATACCCATATCGTACAAACATTCTAGAGTCACCCTTGGCCCACCTTTATGGCGATATCTCGAAAAGGCGTCCACCTATAGAACTAAGGATTACTCCCTTTTAAATACTCATTACCACCTTTCATTTGATACCCATATCGTACAAACAAATTCTAGAATCACCCCTGGCCCACCCTAATGGCGATATCTCGAAAAGGCGTCCACCTATAGACCTAATGCCCACTCCCTCTTAAAATGGTCAGTAACACCTTTCGTTTGATACCCATATCGTACAAACACATTCTAGAGTCACCCCTGGCCTACCCTAATGACTATATCTCGAAAAGGCGTCCACCTATAGACCTCATGCCCACTCCCTCTTAAAATGCTCAGTAACACCTTTGGTTTGATACCCATATCGTACAAACATTCTAGAGTCACCCTTGGTCCACCTTTATGGCGATATCTCGAAGAGACGTCCACCTATAGAACTAAGGATTACTCCCTTTTAAAATACTCATTACCATCTATCATTTGATACCCATATCGTACAAACATTCTAGAGTCATCCCTGGCTCACCCTAATGGTGATATCTCGAAAAGGCGTCCACCTATAGACCTCATGCCCACTCCCTCTTAAAATGCTCAGTAACACCTTTCGTTTGATACCCATATCGTACAAACATTCTAGAGTCACCCCTGGCCCACCCTAATGGCGATATCTCGAAAAGGCGTCCACCTATAGACCTCATGCCCACTCCCTCTTAAAATGCTCAATAACACCTTTCGTTTGATACCCATATCGTACAAACATTCTAGAGTCACCCCTGGCCCACCCTAATGGCGATATCTCGAAAAGGCGTCCACCTATAGACCTAATGCCCACTCCCTCTTAAAATGGTCAGTAACACCTTTCGTTTGATACCCATATCGTACAAACACATTCTAGAGTCACCCCTGGCCTACCCTAATGACGATATCTCGAAAAGGCGTCCACCTATAGACCTCATGCCCACTCCCTCTTAAAATGCTCAGTAACCCCTTTCGTTTGATACCCGTATCGTACAAACATTCTAGAGTCACCCCTGGCCCACCCTAACGGCGATTTCTCGAAAAGGGCGTCCAACTATGGACCTAATGCCCACTCCCTCTTAAAATGCTCAGTAACGCCTTTCGTTTGATACCCATATCGTACAAACATTCTAGAGTCACCCCTGGCCCACCCTGATGGCGATATCTCGAAAAGGCGTCCACCTATAGACCTAATGCCCACTCCCTCTTAAAATGCTCAGTACACCTTTCGTTTGATACCCATATCGTACAAACATTCTAGAGTCACCCTTGGTCCACCTTTATGGCGATATCTCGAAAAGGCGTCCACCTATAGAACTAAGGATTACTCCCTTTTAAAATACTCATTACCACCTTTCATTTGATACCCATATCGTACAAACACATTCTAGAGTCACCCTGGCCACCCTAATGGCGATATCTCGAAAAGGCGTCCACCTATAGACCTAATGCCCACTCCATCTTAAAATGCTCAGAAACACCTTTCGTTTGATACCCATATCGTACAAACATTCTAGAGTCACCCTTGGCCCACCTTTATGGCGATATCTCGAAAAGGCGTCCACCTATAGAACTAAGGATTACTCCCTTTTAAATACTCATTACCACCTTTCATTTGATACCCATATCGTACAAACAAATTCTAGAATCACCCCTGGCCCACCCTAATGGCGATATCTCGAAAAGGCGTCCACCTATAGACCTAATGCCCACTCCCTCTTAAAATGGTCAGTAACACCTTTCGTTTGATACCCATATCGTACAAACACATTCTAGAGTCACCCCTGGCCTACCCTAATGACTATATCTCGAAAAGGCGTCCACCTATAGACCTCATG
The DNA here is from genome assembly GCF_040869045.1 of Eurosta solidaginis. Taxonomy (NCBI): domain Eukaryota; kingdom Metazoa; phylum Arthropoda; class Insecta; order Diptera; family Tephritidae; genus Eurosta; species Eurosta solidaginis. Next base: position 32,723,321 of record NC_090324.1, on the reverse strand, counting down.
CCCACTCCCTCTTAAAATGCTCAGTAACACCTTTGGTTTGATACCCATATCGTACAAACATTCTAGAGTCACCCTTGGTCCACCTTTATGGCGATATCTCGAAGAGACGTCCACCTATAGAACTAAGGATTACTCCCTTTTAAAATACTCATTACCATCTATCATTTGATACCCATATCGTACAAACATTCTAGAGTCATCCCTGGCTCACCCTAATGGCGATATCTCGAAAAGGCGTCCACCTATAGACCTCATGCCCACTCCCTCTTAAAATGCTCAGTAACACCTTTCGTTTGATACCCATATCGTACAAACATTCTAGAGTCACCCCTGGCCCACCCTAATGGCGATATCTCGAAAAGGCGTCCACCTATAGACCTCATGCCCACTCCCTCTTAAAATGCTCAATAACACCTTTCGTTTGATACCCATATCGTACAAACATTCTAGAGTCACCCCTGGCCCACCCTAATGGCGATATCTCGAAAAGGCGTCCACCTATAGACCTAATGCCCACTCCCTCTTAAAATGGTCAGTAACACCTTTCGTTTGATACCCATATCGTACAAACACATTCTAGAGTCACCCCTGGCCTACCCTAATGACGATATCTCGAAAAGGCGTCCACCTATAGACCTCATGCCCACTCCCTCTTAAAATGCTCAGTAACACCTTTCGTTTGATACCCATATCGTACAAACATTCTAGAGTCACCCTGGCCCACCCTAATGGCGATATCTCGAAAAGGCGTCCACCTATAGACCTCATGCCCACTCCCTCTTAAAATGCTCAGTAACACCTTTCATTTGATTCCCATATCGTACAAACACATTCTAGAGGCACCCCTGGTCCACCTTTAAGGTGATATCTCGAAACGGCGTCCACCTATGGAACTAAGGATCACTCCTTTTCAAAATACTCATTAACAGCTTTCATTTGATACCCATATCGTACAAACATATTCTAGAGTCACCCCTGGTCCACGTTTATGGCGATTTCTCGAAAAGGCCTTCACCTATAGAACTAAAACCCATTCCCTTTTAAAATACTCATTACCACCTTTCATTTGATACCCATATCGTACAAACACATTCTAGAGTCGCCCCTGGTCCACCTTAATGGCGATATCTCGAAAAGGCGTCCACCGATAACCCTAAGTCCCACTCCCTCTTAAAATGCTCCTTACCCATATCGTTCAAACAAATTCTAGTGTCAACCCTGGTCCACCTTTATGGCGATATCCCTAAATGGCGTCCATCCATAGAACTATGGCCTACTCTCTCTTAAAATACTCTTTAATACCTTCCATTTGATACACATGTCATACAACCACATTCCAGGGTTACCCTAGGTTCATTTTCCTACATGGTGATTTTCCTTATTTTGTCTCCATAGCTCTCAACTGAGTATGTAATGTTCGGTTACACCCGAACTTAGCCTTCCTTACTTGTTGCTTATAAATATGGCGAAATCTTTTATGTATACACATATGTACACATATTTTTTTCAGTGCTAACATGGCTCAACTATATGGTTGGCTCATCTTATCAGCTGATTTTATATTTTTCATTTCACTGGAGTAGGGATTGTCAGAAGGAGATGGATAACTCAAAATGAAACCAATACATTGAAAACATTTTCTCACTACACATAAAAGCTGCTGAGTTTTATGTTTTCATTCCGTTACATTCGTCTAACACCAAAACGCTGATTTTGACAATCTAAACAAAGGTATGATCTTGCTGTAGAGATGAGCCACGAGTGCTACCAACTCAAAAGTCTACTACAGAAAACGAAACGAACAGAACTGCTATAGGGATCAGAAATTAAACCAGATAAATGTTAGGATCACAACGGTGTTGTTGTATTTGCATGCTAAATTTCTAACCGTATCATTGGAACGTAACTATTGTGAAAAAAGTGTTGGGCGCTGGATATATTTATTTGTTCGTAACTCTCTTTTGCGCGCCTAGCCTAGAGAGTTACAAACATACATACATACAAGTGAAGCATATATAAGCGTTTTAAAATGCAATTAAATGTTTTGAATAGATAAAGACCTACTGATTGTTTATATATAGAAATATAAAATATAAAATAAAAGTTACTAAATAACACACACACGAACATACATAATTAAATTAGGAACATAATTTTAAGAAATTGTATGTAAGAACTTGTACATTATTAAATAAACCAGATTCTTACAAGATCTCAATAGGGTTCAGCAAAGGTAAAGTAAGTCTCAATGGAAAAGAGCATTACCGAAAAAAAAAAATTAATTTATGTAAGTCGGAACAGCAGAGTGCCGCATTAGTGAGAAAAGTATACGCAAATTAAAAAAAAGATAATAATAAATTTACAATCCAAAGGGATATCATCCGCTATGAGTCGAGGCACAGCATGGTCAACCAGGCGACAAAATCAATAACTTCCAACGATTCCTTTGGAGAATAGCAATTAAGAATCAATGAACATGGAATAAATAGAGGAAAACTCAGTGCCAGCTGGACATCAGTGAGAAAGTGCTACAAATATACAATAATATAGCAGATGTTACAGTTACACTTTCAAAAGCCGAGGAGATAGTAAAAGCTCTTGGAAAGGATGGAAAAGAATTTTACGTCAACCACGTAAAACCTATGGCGGATGACTTTGGCGAAGAGGATTACATCAAAAAAAGATTCATTTCATCGAATAAGTGGTAAAAGGGTTCAAAAATGATCTTTCCGATAAAGTCACATTTAAACCAAAAAATGATCAGAAGATGGCGATCTTCATAAAGAACATTCAAAACCTTAAAAGAAAACTTTCTCATGAGGTTGGGAAAGCCAAATCAAATATTTGGAAAATTTATATTCTGACATCAGAAATGCCTATATAAATGGGTTATCGGAGTATTTTAATAATGAAGAAGAATATGACAAAGTTTCTGCTGAATACCTTGAAAACCTTGGGCATTTAGAAAGATGTTTAGTGAAAGATGACCCCAAAATAGCTTATTGCCCTAATCTGGAATTAGAAAAATTAAAAATTCCAGTATTTTATGGCGACATAAAAGACTGGGCTAGTTTTTACAATGTGTTCCAAGTTATAAGTCATAAAAATGAGTACAGAAAACAGTTACGCCTTCGCCTTTGTTTGAAGGGCGAGGCTGCACGGTTTATACAACATCTGCCAATATCAACTGAAAATTTTCAGGCGGCATGGAGTGTGCTTAAACAAAGATATGACAATATAAGTTTTCTATTCACAACACAGTGGAATAGAATAATATATCAATCATAAATAGTGACAATGCTGAAAGCGTAAGGCAATTACTCGATACTAAAAATTAGTGTATGTAAGGATTCAAATTGTATGAGAATTTTGTCAAGAAGACCAGAGAATTTCAAAAATTATGTGACATCAAAGATTTTGTCGATCAGCACTTCTAGACATTAAAAGCCGCTGCCGAAAAAGTGCAAGGTTATAAAAACCGAAAGCAGCAAGTTTGCAATGCAAACAACACATCAATCAATATGTAAGCAGTGCACTTACTGCAAAATACCAGGCCATTTTTTAAATGAATGTAGATGGTTCGAGGGAATATCAACTGATTGAAAGACATAAATAAGTCAAAGACAGTAAAATTTCCATGGGTACCTAAGTCACAAATGGAGCGAAACCTATCACAGCAATGCAATGCATGCGCTGGGAAAGATTTTAAAATTTTAGTGCTGTATGAAAACACATATCGTAGGGAAGAAAGTGTAATTGCGTTGGTAGAAACAGATGCAGTAACATCTGAACATGTTTTACAAGAAAAACAAATAAGGAAGGCTAAGTTCGGGTGTAACCGAACATTACATACTCAGCTGAGAGCTTTGGAGACAAATGTTGGAGTTGAATGTTGAAGATATAATTAAGGTGAAATTACCTTCTTTTAAAAGTGGGCGGTGCCACGCCCCTCGTCCAAAATTTTACTGATTTTCTATTCTGCGACTTAAGGTCAATCCACCTACTGTCCGTGTTTGGTAATGAATTATAGCACTTTTTCGGTTTTTCAAAAATTTCTATATCGAAAAAGTGGGCTTCGTTATAATACGTTTTCGTTCATTTTAAATAACGATCTGAGATGAGTACCCAGGAACTTACATACCAAATGTCGTTAAGTTACCTCTAAATTTACTCAAGTTATCGTTTTCACGATCAGACGGACTGATGGACGGACGGACGGACATGGCGAAATAATTTTTTTTTTTCGCCCAGATCATATTGATATATAGAAGTCTATATCTATCTCGATTAGTTTATGCCGTTACGGGGTACCGTTATGCGAACAAAATTAATATACTCTGTGAGCTCTGCTCAGCTGAGTATAAAAATTTTATATAGAGTGGGACACTTGTTTCGCTTACGAATATGTAAGCGTTTTGAGATGTTTTAAATGCTCGGGATATAAGCACAAAGCCAATGAGTGTACAAATAAAATAGCGTGCAGCAAATGTGCTGAAGCCCATGGCAGCAAAGAGTACACCTCAAATATAGCTAAATGTGTTAATTTTAGGAATTAGTAAAAAAAAGTTTTTGATGTCGATGTTAATCATCAGGCTTTTAGTAAAGATAGTCCTGCATATAAAAAACATACGCAGTCGAAAAATAAGACACGGGTCTAGCAACTGAGTTTTATATATTTGAATATTAGTAGTATCGTCGTTAACAAAGCTGAGCTAGAGCGTTTGTTAGAATCTATTTAAGTCAGAACCTAAAAATATATATCCTTTATACACGGTCACCCTAATGTACAATTTATTTACAGCCCAATTCTAAACGAAAATTCCGTGCGAGTTTTCTCCCCTCTCCCATTCCTCGTATTCTAAATAAAAATTCCTTGTGAGTTTTTTCACTTCTCCCTTTCCTCCTATTCTGAACAATGTTCGAAAAAGCGGAAACCGGTTATGGGAGAAAAGTAGGTATCATGAATGTGAGGGAGAGGGAGATTTCTCTGCCATTTCATAGGAGTTTTTTCACTTGTTACATTAAAGGGAATGCATCAAAATAGTTAAAGGAAATTGGTTATTTTAAGAAAGAACACTAATTTGTACAAATTTGTGCTAAAAGTTGTATTTATATTCTACCACAATATTCTCATTGTTAATACAACAACAACTACAACCACAATATTCTTTATTTTAAGTCGAAAAGTATATCATAAGCAACGGAAGAGCTCTTCGCATATTTGATGCAGCCGTCCAGAATTTGCGCAAGGATTTTTTAATAAGGCTTAAATAGATTTTGGCATATGATGAAGGACGAATTCAACTCAACTTGGCCGCCAGAAAATTGCTTTGCTGAATGAAAGCAGGCAACTCCGGCAGATTTGTGTTATGCGGCCGTCTTCTTCTTATGTTCCGCTGTTGATGTTGCTGTGGCACCAATTCATTACTCATTTCAGTGAATACCACATGAAATGCAATAAATACTGTGCAATGTTTATATTTTATTTCTTAATTTCCAACAAATTTGCAACAATAATTAAACTTTTAAATTTTTTAAACAAAATAAGAAATGTGCAACGAAATTTCAATTGACAAAACAGCTGACTTCGAAAATTCGAAATTCCTATTCCCCAATTATTGTTTTCCCTAGGAGAACAGAATTGGAGGAATTTTTCCGCGGGAATAAAAAAATCCGCGAGAACAAAATTCCGCGAGAATATTTAGAATTGGTCTGTTAGTTGTACATATGTACATACATAAATACACTGTCATGTATTGCTAACACGCATGCATACACACTCATATAGCCACTCAAACAAATAAGCAACATAACACGGGTAGCTGAGTTTTCCATCGGATTTCAACCACGGAGGAAGAAAGGCGCTGCTGCTGTCACGTTCACAGTCCACATCACAAGAAAGGCATATTATCATTATTAATTTTGGGCAATAATATTAACACTCAAGACCTTCGAGATATTTAACAACATTTTGGCGAAATCACCACCACAACAAAGAAAGCGGCAACAACAACGCAACAACAAAACCAAGGTACGTGGTTACATATTCGAACGCACTGTGGCAAATAATTTTTTTAAGTGGTTGTGTTCATACGGCCTTTTGTCTATCAGCTATATCCCCCCACCCGGAGTAAGATAAAGCTGACAAAGCTGAAGGTAACATAGTGCAGTTTTATCCTAGCAAATTTATTTTTAAATTGATACTGCACTATTTTCTGGTTCACATAACCACACTTTCTTTTGGATACTTCAGTTTTGTTCATTTTCAATAATAACAACACACTATTTTATGAGCATAAGTACCCAACAAAAAATTCACTGGTACTTGTAACTATTGAATTTTTTCTTATTTTTTTACACTTTCGCTTATTTTTCCAATTTTTGCATATTTTCTTGGATTTTGCTCATTAAATCATTAGAATAGCGATTGTTACAATCGCAACGAAGTATAGTTATGTATATAGAAATTCAAAAAATCCATTTATCCCTGTGAACCAGTGTATAGATAATATACACGTACATAAGAATTTACACTGAAACAAATAAAAGTTCATACTAGAAAAATTTTTTCTCATTTATTACGGTGATAATTAATTTGCGTTCTTTGGTCATATAGTTGGTTTTTATTTTTTTGCAAATTAAATTTAAAGTTAGTGTATACTTGTATATATTGCCTTAACTTCTACCTATATATATATAAAAAATAATTTAGAAAATTTTTTAAGTTAAACCGTTTTATTCATATAAATATGAAGTAATAATAATACTAAAAGCTAGAAAATAATGAGGTAGGTCCTAGCTACTAGTTATCACACTCTTCATCAATCTAGGGCGTTGATCAGACAATTAAATAAAAGCGTTGGACGTGTGACATTTCTAAAAATGTGAAGCGTAGTATAACCTGATTAAGGTTCAGTTGGTCTTACTTATGACTATCAATAGAAATTTTACGCGCACAACGCTTTTATTTAATTGTATGATCAACGCAAAGTATATCTTTATTTAAATGCCTATTATTCCTCATTATATTTAGTTCACTTAGTGACTCATTATTACAAGAACTCTTTCCTGTTACAATCTAAGTCCTTCATACATAATCCTTCCAAAGACTTTACTCGACTCTGCGCCACGTATGGTTGTCCCTACTCGAACTCCAAAATATTCTGATGTCCGTTCTACCGGGCTGTATGTAATATTTTTCACTGAAATATGTAAATAATTTAAACGCGCAGAGTGTGTTTAGGCCACCAGCCTAAATATTTCGGACCACCCTAACACGCACATTAGTTATTTATTTATTATTATTACCGGTAACGGCTAACACCAGCCGAGAGCTAACTTTGAAGGCGAAAAACTCAACGAAAGTTAGCTATCGGCAGGTGCCGCGGACTTGTTCGCGGTTTTGAACTTTCTTTTCTATTTTGGAACAGGTGAGTTATCATATTACGTATCTTTTCATAGGTTGTGCATATAATTTACGCTATAATCGCACTTTGCTATTGTGATTCTTCTTAATAATTGCGATTTTAACATTAGAATTTGCACTTGGCAATTGTCTGGCAATCAGCCACCAATATTTCTATTTTTGAATTGTAATTTATCCAACCATTTGCGGTCGTCATATTACTAACATTTGCCGTGCACGAATGTGTAATTAACAATTTTAAGAACATTGAATTCGAATTAGTTTGTGAAGCAATTCCCTTTTTGATAATAAATAAAGCTGAGAATTTATATTGTTTATAACGTGAATACATTTGTTATTACTCGCCCTAATTCTTTTCTTTGCTTTCTTTTTATTTGCGACGCACACGCCCGACTTCCCCGGGTCCACACTGCCCCGCAAAACATTGGTCCTTCGAGCCGAGGAAATTAATATACAGACGCATACTCCAGAGAAAACAGCACTTTTTTTAAAAATTTTTGCCAATTTTCATAGTTTGGATAAAGCGAACAAAGTCGAAAGAGGTTATTTATTATATCCAACAACATAAAAACCAGCGAAAACACAAAACAAGCGAGCACACATAAGCCACAAATCATCACATACAGTCTATTGACGTCGAGATCACATCATCATACAGTCCATTATCACTCATACAGTCCACTAATATCATCGTCACGACATCACATACAATCTTATCATCATCATACTCATCAGTCAAAGTCCATCATCAAACACATACATTAGCATCACATCTTACAGTCATACACATCATATCATCATCACAATTTGTCATCACTCTACAGTCCATCACATCAACACATCGCTGCCCATCGATCAACTAAAAACACAAGGTACGTGGTTGCTTGGTTGCACAAAACATTTTTTTAGTTGCGTGATTTACGCACGGAAAGTGCATTCCGTGTTAGACAAAAAAGGCAAAGCAAGTGAAATTGTTAGAATTCGTGGTTATAAACACACCAATCGCCTTTTGACGATCGGGTAATTCCCCCCACCAGTGGTAAGGGTTACTCGACACCGCTCAAGGCAGACAGTCAGTGAATTTTTTTTTAGTTTTTTTTTTCACACTCATCACTGCACTGTGTTGTACCCCCTCATCGTCACATACATTGACAAACTTCCTAGCCAGGAACCATAATTTCACTTGGTTGATAGCCGTAGCTTGTCTATCACGGAATTCACTTTAGTAACCAGTTTGCGAACTGAAATATTACCAAAAGCCAAAAAAGTATCACTACGTTGGGTGGCTAGTGGCTTGATCACACAATTTATACTGAGTTTTATATTATATAGCTGTATCTTTATCACTTTTTTTTCTTAATAAATACTTTAAATCGTAATTTTCCACAGTAAGTTGGATAAACAAATTTATTTTTTATATTGGGAAAGATCCCTGGTTGGCTACTCGGGAATAGTCAGCGTGCACTTTCACTTTGTATACACATTTAATCCTCGTCAGGATTTCTATCTGCGTTTCACATTAAATCCTCATTGGGATTTTTTATCTGTGGTTCACATTTTACACTGTATCCACATTGGGATTACCGTCTGCGTTTTTAATTTTTTTTAAACACGCTAAGTTTTCAAAATATTTCTATCTGTGTCCAACACACCTGTTAAGACACATTAAATATTTGGCAGACAATTCTCTTCTCTGCATTGCATAACACTGTAGACACATTAAATCCTTTCAGGACTTCTATCCGTGCTTAATATCACTTTGCACCGACTAGAACCTCAGGATTTCTATCTGTGCTGCATATCACTACATTTATATCATTTTATACACACTAAATCCTCGTCAGGATTTCTATCTGTGTTTATTTCCATATCACTGCATACACATTAAATCCTCGGCAGGATTTCTATCTGTGCTGCATATCACTACATTTATATCAGTTTATACACACTAAATCCTCGTCAGGATTTCTATTTGTGTTTATTTCCATATCACTGCATACACATTAAATCCTCGTCAGGATTTCTATCTGTGGCTTGCACAATCCTCGTGAGGATTTCTATAAGTGGTTCATATCACTGGCCACATTACATACACGGCATAATTTACATTTGATTAAATTTTTGCTTAGCACTATTCACATAAGATTGCTATCTGTGTTAACACATTCAATCAGAATTCGTGTGTTCCTAAAGCTTTTACTTAAACAGCGCAATCACAGCAAAAACGAAAACACTTTTATAATTTTTTGTTGTGGTTGCATTTACACCAAAGCCACTAAGTCGTTTACCTCCGAGCTCGACACCTTCAAAGAGACAAAATATTCAAATTAATAAAATCAATGGAGACTAATATTAGATTGGCTGATTCCATAGTGGAGTTTGAACAAGAGTTCAACTCCACCCCGGGCGAATCCCGGAACAAGCACACCTTTGCACTACTGCAAGAGGAGCTAAGGGCACTATGGAAGAAGACCAAGTCCACATATGAAAGTCTTCTCAGCAATTCTGAACTGTCCAAAGACGAGCTCAGCTCATTAAGAAAGAAAAATAAAAGTTGCTTTGCATGCTACCTGCAATGCATGTCTGCTGTGGCGGCTGAAGCCGAAGCTATCACCCCACAGCCGGCGAAAGATGAAGCAAAGGAGGAAGACTCCTCGCGCCGTGGACATAAAATGCGGCTGCCGCCTTGTGACACCGATGTATTTAAAGGCGACTACCTCTCCTGGCCAGCTTTTCGAGATATGTTCACGGCGATATACATCCACAATACCGATCTGAAAGATGTCGAGAAATTATACTATTTGAAGCAAAAAACGCAAGGGGAGGCAAAAGAAATAGTGGGCAGGTGCTCGTTAACAAACGAGGGTTTTGCAACCGCCTGGAAAAACTTAAGCGACAAGTACGAAAATAAACGTATCCTAGTAAACACCCAACTTAAACTCTTATTTAATCTGACGGCAGTCGAACAGGAGTGTGGAACCTCAATCAAAAAATTGCAACGTGAGATCAACAATTGCATTTCTGCGCTACAATGTCATAATATTGACATCACAAATTGGGATGCAATCATAACTTACTTATGCTCCACAAAACTCCCTGAATCTACATTGGCTCTTTGGGAACAGACCGTAGAACGGAAGACAGATATCCCGAAATGGGAGGATATGGACAAATTCCTGTCGAATCGCTTCCAGATATTAGAGACGGTTTCCGATCTTAGGGGTAACAAAACTACAAAAGCACCCAAAAGTCAAAATTCGAATTCTAGGGAAAATTCTACAAAACTTGGGGTTTACCAAGCCAGCGTACCAAAATCGGCATGTAAGATGTGCAACAGTACGGAGCACAAATTACGAAATTGCTAAAAATTCCGTAGGTTGTCTACGTCAGGGAAAATCGAATTTGTCAAGAACAATAGTTACTGTCTGAATTGTCTGTCGGGTGGACACACCGTGACACGATGCACTAGCCAATTTAATTGCATCACGTGCCATGCCAGGCACAACACCTTCCAACTCCAACACCTCAAAGGTGGACTCAAAACACCACCGATAATACACCGTCAACCTCACAACAGGCTAGGGCAAGATGGAGTCTGAAAAAAGACAAGATAATGCTAATAACGTCTCTTCGTGTCATGCTAACACCACTAAAGGGGTGTTATGGGGAACAGCGCGGGTTCATATAATATACAACGGGGTGAAATTTTCCGCCAGAGCGCTGATAGACTCTGGGTCCGAATGCTCTTTCATAACTGAAAGACTAAAGAAGCGAATAAACCTTCCGTCCAAACGTTTGCATGTGCAGGTGTCAGGAATAAATAATACGCCATCTGCACAGGTAAAGGAATCATGTGCGATTACATTAGGTTCGCTTACAGACCCCTTAGTAAGCATCAATACGGTGGCCCTAGTCCTGCCTCAATTAACAGGGAACCTTCCGACTTGCCAAGTGAGCGCCACGACTCGGCAAGCGTTCCCTGATCTGATTCTGGCGGATAAGAGGTTCTTCATTAATGAACCAGTCGATTTTATACTTGGAGGCGACATTTATCCGCAGATAATACTAAACGGTATACGGAAGAACGTTCTAAATACGCTTCTCGCCCAAGAAACTGTCTTCGGTTGGATTTTAACCGGTCGTGCAGATGCACCTCACCCAACCAATACGCGGGTATCTTTTTTCAATGAAATTAGCCTAGACAAGCAGCTAGCCGCTTTCTGGGAACTTGAAAACGTACCTACAAAAAAGGCGCTGACCGAAGATAATGCCTATTGCGAGGCACTATATAAAAACACAACGGAAAGGAATTCAGATGGAAGATATACCGTCGCCCTTCCATTCAAGCAAAGCTTCCCAAAAATCGTCTGTTTGGGCCCATCTCTCAAGAGCGTCTGCTCTCAGTTCTATCGGAACGAGACACGCCTAGCCAAGACACCGGCCCTACAGACGGAATACAATAGGGTACTGACAGAATACGTCACATTAGGGCACATGTCTAAAGTGCACACCGTAGTACCACCACAATCATCTGATTGCTACTTCTTACCGCATCATGCGGTGATCAAAGAAGGAAGCACAACGACTAAAGTAAGGGTCGTATTCAACGCGTCGTGCCCGACATCCAATGGCATAAGCCTGAACGATGTTCTACACACCGGCCCAGTACTTCAATCCGACTTAACAATACTGCTCCTCCGATGGAGATTCTACAAGTACGTCTTCAATAGCGACATTGAGAAGATGTACAGGCAAATTTGGGTAAAGGAAAATCAAACCCAATACCAAAGAATAGTTTTTCGACTCAAAGCAGAGGACCTTGTCAGCGTGTTTGAGCTCAACACGGTAACCTTTGGGGTAAACTGTGCCCCCTATCTAGCGATCAGAACCCTACATCAACTTGCTGATGACGTCGAGGCGTCCCTGCCAACCGCAGCGCATATCTTGCGAAACAGTATGTACGTCGATGACGTCCTTGCAGGGGGACATAGCATCGAGGCAGCAATCGCGGCCCGCGATGAAATCACAGCTGCATTAAAGTCAGCAGGATTCCCTCTGCGGAAGTGGACATCCAACTGCAGTAGGATACTACAGGGCATACCCAAACCTCACAGGCTTACGGAAGACTTTCTGGAATTCGAGGACGCGAGCATGGTAAAAACCCTAGGCATCCGTTGGAACGCGCATTCCGACTATTTCTATTTCACAGCGAAACCAATCGAAAACCAAGACATCTTAACAAAAAGGGCGATCCTATCGGCCATCGCCAAACTCTTCGACCCGTTAGGCTGGCTGGCTCCAGTTATCATCGTAGCTAAGATATCAATGCAGAACATTTGGCTGGAGGGGACGGATTGGGATGAACCGGTATCCACAATCACTTTAGATCGGTGGCAAACCTTTATGCAGGAGTACCCCGCCATTAACCGGATTCGTAAACCTCGGTGGGTGCACTTCACCCCAACGAACGATATAGAAATACACGGCTTCTTTGACGCGTCCGAAAAAGCCTACGCGGCTACGGTTTACGTGCGAGCTAAGATCAACGATAGGGCATACGTTAGTCTACTCATGGCGAAAACGAGGGTGGCACCAGTAAAAACAATTTCACTGCCAAGATTGGAGTTATGCGGTGCGGTCTTGCTGGCTGAAACTTTTGAAAATGTGATGGAGAACCTAAACTTAGGCACATTTAACATGCACCTATGGACAGATTCGACCATCGTCCTGGCATGGATTCGAAAACCCCCGTGTTCCTGGTCAACATTTGTAGCTCACAGGGTAACGAAAATCTTCGAGAAGGTAGGAACTAAAGCATGGCATCATGTCGAGTCCGCATCAAATCCAGCGGACTTAGCCAGCAGAGGACTTCCAGCCACAGACCTAGTCGACAACTCTTTGTGGTGGCAGGGACCTTCTTGGCTGCAAGAAGTCAAAGCAAAATTGCCATCTCAAGGCGAATAGGAGTACCACACAAACATCGAAGAAAAACGAGTACAAGTGCATGTAGCAACGAACATCAACAATAGCGAGGATATTCTTGATCGTTTTTCCGATCTATCAAGAGCGTTGCGGGTAATCTCCTACATTATACGATTCTCGAATAGAACACGTCCAAAAACTAAAATGTCCTTTAAAGCAGAGTCTCACCAGATCTCTCCCGACGAAATCAAGGCTACGACTAGCCGCCTCATAAGGATATCCCAAACCAACCACTATGCCGAAGAAATAAGCTCTCTGCGAACTAGGAAACCCATAGCGACCAAAAGCGAGATTCTCTCTCTAAACCCCTTTATCGACGAAGATAATGTCCTTCGGGTGGGGGGTCGCCTCAACGCATCCAGGGACGTTCCCGTCGACGAGCGTCACCCGATAATCCTCCCTTACGCCTGCCGACTCACCCGTCTCCTGGTCCAGTTTGTCCACACCATTTCCATACATGGCGGAAACCAACTAATGCTGCGGCTCCTACGCACGCAGTATTGGATACCTCGGATCAAAAACATGATCCGATCCATCATACACAACTGCAAGGCCTGTACGCTATTCCGCAAACGTTCCCCGACGCAACTCATGGGAACCCTCCCTGCGGAACGCACTACCTTTAGCAAGGCATTTACCAACACCGGGGTGGATTTTGCAGGACCGTTTGACATAAAGTCTTACAGCGGACGAGGATGCCGCATGTCTAAGGGTTACGTCTGCCTATTCGTCTGCTTTGCGACTAAGGCGATAGACTTAGAGGCGACTAGCGACCTCAGCACCGCCGCGTTTCTAGCAGCATTTAGTGGGTTTGTCTCCAGACGAGGATGCCCGAAAAACCTCTATTCCGACAACGGAACGAACTTTGTCGGTGCGTCGAGGGCTCTCCGCTCAGAGGTCAAGGCATTCCTCGTTGATGCGCGCAACCACACCCTCTCTAAATATGCCCACCAAACCCTTATATGGCATTTCATACCAGCAGCTGCTCCTCATATGGGCGGACTGTGGGAAGCGGGAGTCAAGAGTTTCAAAACCCATTTCAAAAAGATCGCATTGGAATTTACTCTAGAGGAGTTTAGCACCCTCCTGTGTAGGATTGAATCCTGTCTCAACTCCCGACCCCTAAGCCCATCTTCCAATGACCCGTCCAACCTGGAGCCACTCACCCCCGGGCACTTCCTAGTCGGGGGCCACCTACTAGCGCCACCCGAGATTGACGTCAGCGAGAATCGCGCTTCACTCGTCAATCGATGGGAAAAACTTAAGGCGCTGCATCAAACCTTCTGCAAGCGGTGGAAAACGGAGTACCTCACCGAACTGCAGAAGCGCGTTAAGTGGAAGCATCCACAATCGAATCTCAAACAGGGGGACTTAGTCGTCATTAAAGAGGACAATCTGCCCCCCAACGAATGGAGACTAGGTCGGATAGCCAACCTCCATTATGGCCCCGATAACCGAGTTCGAGTCGTCGAACTTGATACGGCAAGAGGACAAACCACCAGACCAATCACGAAATTGGTCCTACTACCACCCTCCAGTGAGGGTGAGGGAGACTTGTAACTCCCAACCGTTATAACCAACAACCCGTATAACCCAGCTCTCGTTCATCCTGAAAGAGGCCTACAACCCGCGTAACCCAGCTCTCGTTAACCCCGAACGAGGCCAACAAATCCCCTAACCCAGCTCTCGTTCACCACGAACGAGGCCAACAGAACCCTACCGCAGATAAACTATCTGCCACCGCATACCCCAAAAAAAAAAAAAAATTTTTATTCACGAACCACCAGAATATCCAGTGACACAAACCCTTCAAACATCATGGATGATTAAAAACGGTCAGATTCAAAGGTATTTTCGGTTCAAAAGTTAATTTATTGTCGAGACGAAAATGTAGCTTAATTGTGATTATGCTTAAATAATCACTTCTGTTCCATATCTCAGACCAAATAAAATCCTCAATGAGAGGTAAAACTTTAACACGTAGAATATTCATTAATCAGTCAACCAAGATAATCAGGGCAGATTCCGAAAGCTGAATGGAAAATGACTAAAAAATCGTTGACCATCTAAAGTAAACATATTCGATTCGCATATGACTCCAAAAATGATTGAGAACTATATTCAGTTTTCGATCATCAAAGTATTCATATGGTTCAGTGGTTATCAATCATATGAGAACTGTACATTTCTAAAGATCTCGGAAAGGGTGGAGGATGCCCTTGTATATCAACCAGAGAACTATGCATTTTACGGCCCCATTTTGCTTTTAGCAGACATGAGTCAGAACACTTTTGTCAGAACATCAAAACTCAATTTTCAGCTGGGGGCGAGGCGTATCGAAAACGCAAGGAAAAATACAGAGACCAGCGTTTGTCTAATATTGTCTTCATTCGAAAAAGATAAACGCGGAAAACGATTTGATTAATGTCACATTATGATCCTGAACATAATTTGCTTTGTCAGGTGCTTGGAAGTAAGCATGTCATATTAGCAGCACCGGCAGATACATCAAACCTTTACGCACATGAGACGGAAATGCTTTGTAATACCTCACTTAAAAAAAAACCAAAGGGTAGTTCCAACTTACCGTGCACATTTTTGGTTGTAAGGAAGCTTGCACGCCTCTATGTTGTGGCAACGGCACTGAGTCCAGCTTCAATATATATGTTATACCCTTTCAATGTTTCCATAGGTGTCGCTACAGTGCGATTACCTGTGTGAAAGCGGGAATACTTTACTATTATACACACACATTAAGTTCGAGGTAAGCTTACCTAAGTAGAGCCCCTGTTCGATTTTCATCTCGGACTCACGTCCCGAACCATCAATTCTAGTATAGACATTGCATACTTCAAGCGCCGCAGTAAAGGCAGTACCTGGGCCACACCGTTAAACGTAGCATAATCAAGTGTGCTATGTGGTACATTGACGAAGTGGTACAACCATAAATGTGGCATGTATGCAAAATAACGAAGAGGTGGACATAAATGTAAGCTTCGACTAATGCACGCACGATATATAGAAAGACCTATAATACAAAAGAAAAGAAACCCTTAAGGAACATTGTAGCAGTATGCGCGGCATCATATGGTCCATAAACGATTTTCAGGAGAATAGTGACCTTGGTACTTGAAATATTCGACGAGTGTTTTAAAAGGTCGTTGGATGATGTCGGTTAACATCTATATAATCGTCAAAACATCCATTTTTCGCACTGTTTTATTATTTTCTTATTAAATCAACAACTTGTAGCAGAAATTCGAATAGTGCGAAGATTGCGTCTGAAAGTGATTCAGTTAAAAACAACCACATTATAGGTAAAGTCTACATGTCTGTAGAATATATGGCCTGTCCAAGCAACTTGCGTGTTTTGGATGCACCGTCTGCTTTCCAAGAATTGGGTTTTCCATGGAGTTCATTCAAAACTGGTTTGAATCGACTGCTCATTGTATATTTAGTATTATCTGAATGTGACCCTTTAGACCATTGTTCGTTAAATGTTTTTTCGTTCCTTCCTATTACGCAACAAGCAAGAACAACTTCTTCCATCATTCTTAGATCAATATCACCATTACATTTTAGTATTCTCCATCGTGCAAGAAGTCGTTGCAAAGCCCGGTCTCTAAATATGAATAGATGGTCGACGGCTTCATTAAGGTCGTATTCGTGCGGCTCAACAGGATCATGATATTTGTGCATAAGCGACATTCTTAATGGATAATATGTGTCTGGTGTAACAATGAAGCGCGAAACTGGTTGATTCTTAATTAATCTTGGGGAGAGGTTTGTAATTTCGTTTGTTTCCTCCAAAAATAGTGACGGTTGGTTTGTGTCTAATTTTACTTTACGGAATAACATATTACTATCAACCAGCACCTGCAATATGATTGCGGAATGTTCGGATTCGCTAGAATTGCTATTGACTTGGGGCTTAGCCGGCACTTCACATACTCCGAGCACCCCAATGGCTACGGGTGGCATTTTTTAGACGCACTGTAAAATGCTTCCCCAATCTCATCTAACTCCTCCTCACTAGTTGGCATATAAATATTGATCACCGAATGTTTTTATAATTGATTCGGCAACGCTTTTCATAATTCTGCATATTGTTGTCGGCAATGTAATTTTAAATATACGAGCGATTTCCAAATATTTTATTCCAGTAGCAAAGGCATACAGTCCCCAACGCAACTTGCTTTTCATATGGAGGTTCCTTGCCCTACAAAAATTGCTTGTCCTACAATTGCCCATAAAAGAATTTTTCCCTACAAACTGCCCACTTCCTTTCAACTAGCTGAAATTTTGCTAACCAACTATCGCTTACGATTAAGCAGTACAGAGCGTTGGTCCAGAGCCATGGCATACACCAACCGGCAAAGTGGATAGTTGAACCAAACATTGACATTGATCAGTAAATGTCTTTTCCTCAATGTCTACATAAGTAACTTCAAACTGATTCTCATTAGCAATGTCCGACAACAACTTTACGTAATCAATTTTGGGTCCTTTTAGACAAGTTTTCCACATCACCATCCAGATCGGCACGCATAGCCTCAGATATTTGATTGTTATCTAATGGATTTTCTTGCAACCGTGTCCACATCTTGTGTGCAGCTAATCGTTTAGCAATCTTCTTACTTTTGCCCTTTCCCACCCCACGATAATTGAGAATCGAACAGGCAATCGTAAATAGACGCTCGTGCGGCAAACCAACTTCAGTTTCGGTCTCATAAGTTGGTGGCGGCTAACGGCGTGACATGCACATCTCCTGTAACCAACCTATTGGATTTCCAACAACTTTATCGCCTCCGTCGCCATTTCCAGCTGTATTTGCGTTGCCTTCATTGCTAGCACCTGCAGAGCCACCAGAGGCTCCACCAGCACCTGCTCCAGCACTTGGCTCGGGCAGCTGCACACCAGTTAACGTATCAATTAGTGCTCGGGCAGCTGAATGTTTAGCCTCTTTTTTGGAGCGTCCAGCGCCCATGGCCGTAAATGGAACATCCTTGTCATTAAATGCGACCCGATAACGAAAAGTCGGTTCATGTATGGCGCCTTCGAGTTGCACCAACTCATAAAATGGTGTTATACCACGACGACTCAATAATTCTTGTAAAATAGAAACCGGCGTCTTCATCGCCAAACCATTGCTATCGGTCAATTTTAATGATTCCTCAATGGCCAACTTGCTGGTAGCAGCAGTCAAGTCAGCGATTGTTTCCTTTTTAGACGTATTTGGACGCGTAGCTATCTCGACCTTCGGTTGTTGTTGCATATGGCCATTAGCTATAGTCTCTATACCGGTAAGAATTGCTGGTGCAATACCATCATATTGACGTCGTGGTGCAAACCCCGCCTGCTGCTGCTGATGCAGCTGCTGTTGCTGAAGCTGCTGAGGATCAAAATATATGTTATCCATTGTTTTTTTTTTGCCTTTTTGTTATATATTTGAACTATTTAGTTTTTGGGAACTCTTGTTAGTAGTGATTTGCACTGATTTTTATTTGAAAATAGATTATAATTTGCATTAAATTTATCTTCAAATAGAGAGCAGACAAAATCCTTCCCCACGAGATGTAGAGAAAAAGCGAATTTATGTGCCAGAGCACATAAGTATTTTTCCATCTGAAATGAGAAAAAAAAGAATAAAAGATTAGTAAATTTATAAAATTATCAAAAAAGGGAACGATACTCATACTTACCCATCACCAGTTTTCTTCATAGTGAAAATTCATTCAAAATGTCTCTATACTCATTTCCATGAATGAATGACATTTTGAATGAACGAAACAAGGTTGCCACTCGATGACATTTGTTTTTTTTCGGTTCTTACGTAGTACGCACATTGCGCGCGATCCAAAGAGTATCACAACACGGATCCGCGGGATCCAACAAACTCGAGTGTTAGTAACCGAACAAAAAATCAACTAACGAAAACCCTGAAGATACAGCCTGGTTTCACTGAAAACACACGCGCCAGGTTGTATTTCGATAGTTTTCCTGACATTCGGCCGTCTTTTTGCTTCTTTCTTTTTTTGAGAAACGTTGTTAGTTTGAAAATTTGAGCATAAAAACACAATCAAAATCAGCCTGCTTGGAAAAAAAAGGGGGGTTAACCACTCGAGACCGAAACAAGTTTCGCGGTTTATCTGTGCATGATTTTGTTTGTGTTTTACATTTTAAACATGTCACACTCAATAGTGGTCTCGCTTTCATGACAGAAATTGCTATTTTGTGTATTGAAGTTTCGACAGACTTTCGTCAGTCCCCTTTTTGCTTGAAATCCCAGCAGGAATAAAGTAGTGTCATCTATGCTTTCGATGTTACAAACAAGGGAGAAATTAAACTTTTTAGAACAGACTTTAAATTTAATGTCGCGTCAGGACTCAGACGCAAGCTGTCCCTAAATACTTTCATGACATGGCCATTATGTATCATTACATTGCAATGGGTAGCACCGCACAGCGGTCTCATTCCAACGATTGGAAGAGTGAACAGCTGACAGCTCTACAAATAGCCACACTCGTTAGTGTAGGCTATTCCCGCCAGGGTTGTGTTGGAATCAACAAACACACCACAATTTGTGATTCTCACACAACATGGCCCAAATCAACACAAAGAGTGTTCCCAGACAGCGAATAAAGGTCTCTTTACATTTGTCTCACATTTGTATGCACGACGTCATTTGACTAGTCATTTTACAGGGATTCATAGGTTATATTCACAGCCACATTTGTATCGGCGTGGGTGAGTTTTGTGACCAAATTTTTGTAGGGCAACTACAAGGAGCCGTGAAAATACACGGGTAACTCGTGATACCATCTGCTACACAAATGTAGCGTATATTACCGCATATTGCCTGTATTAGGAAAACACCAAAAAATGACTGCTTTCAATATCAGAATTTCGTTATGATGAGGATATTTACCAAAATTAAAGATACCTTTAGGCGTATCTAAATAAAATTATATTAAATATAACAGTGGTTTCAACCACTACAAACCCATCATTACATCGACAGAATAACTTAATAAGATTATTCGTTCCACACAACCCTTTATCCCGAGTACGCCAACCACAAGCTCGACCAATTAAGCCTCTACTCTCCGCCCATACGCCACCCAATTCCCTTAAAATGCAAAACAAATAATAACAAGTTCCCGTTCCAGAATGACGGGTTTCTCGGTCAAACGCACCAAGACGGAGCAACGCGATGACTCCTTCACCGTCTCCTGCCGGTTGTGCCAGAAGAACCACGGCATACGACTATGCCCGCGGTACAGGGGAATGTCGGCAGAAGAACGCCTCCGGGCCGTCCTGATACACCGGCACTGCCCCAATTGCCTATCGCCGTTCCATCGGTTAGAGATATGCCCTAGCAACGACCGTTGCCACCGCTGCCGTGAACCACACCATACTACGCTTCGTATGGAGGACGAGCAAGCACGGCCACGCCCGATCCCTTGCGAAGAGCGCGACGACGACGAAAGCGACGAGGTGCTGTCGATCAACCTCACCGAGGACACACGATCGTGGGCCCAACAGGTAGAAGAGGAGGAGAAGGAGATGGAAGAGTGCACGAGAGGTGCAGCCGCCTTAGCCATCACCCCAACGGCCAGTGGAGAAGCACGATCCTTCCGACCGCTGCTTCAGCATGAGAAGCAGAAAAGCAATCAGCGACACATGGAACACGGGGATGGCGCGGAGACCCGTCCTTTCGCTCGACCCGAGTCTCTACTGGCAGAGCGGCCCCGTATCCACCACGCAAGGAGGGTACCACAACCACCCTCGCGCGCCAAACAACAACCCCAGCCGGCTTCAGAAGTGGTCGACTCCGTGATAATTTAACGGCACCGACTATAACTCGAGCATTGATCGGCATCGCGCCGACAGCCATATTCCGAATTGAGGCAGGAGGCCGTTTACACCTGGTCCGCGCCCTGTTAGATGCCTGCGCTCCCACCAGCATTATCGATGCCAATTTGTGCAAGGATCTACACCTGGAGCGTAACAATACCGCACGTCTGTCGAGGTGCACCATCGTTCTTCGAGGAAAGTATGGGGTAGCGGGAAAAATCACGACCCAAGCCACCGTAATAGCAAACTATGCCAGGTTAAACCCCACGGCAAGTCTGGACCCGTCGGTAGCGGCCCCATTCCAGTTCATGAAGCTGGCCGATCCGACGTTTTACCGATCGTCGCCAGTGTTACTCACTTTGGGCGCCGACGTCTACGCCAATATTATGGTCGGCGGCACACCCGCGTCGACTGTCGGCGGGCTCCTCACCCAAGCCACAATATTCGGCCTCGTCGTGTCCGGAGCCCACCCACTATAAAACCGTAAACTATACCACAAGGTGCATTTTAAACCAAGCAACCCCACGTACTTGAATACTAACGCTTTTCTTTTTCATCCACAGTTCAGCGAGGCTGCAGTACTGCGAGCACGGATGTCCGCCGGAGATCGTACTTACGATCCTACTATACATACGTATCATATTTTAAATTTATTTAGTTTATCCCGCCTTGGGAAGGTTGCTGGCGTACTCACCGAATTTCAAGTTGCTCGCCGCAAGGGGGCCGGCATGTTTAGGCCACCAGCCTAAATATTTCGGACCACCCTAACACGCACATTAGTTATTTATTTATTATTATTACCGGTAACGGCTAACACCAGCCGAGAGCTAACTTTGAAGGGGAAAAACTCAACGAAAGTTAGCTATCGGCAGGTGCCGCGGAATTGTTCGCGGTTTTGAACTTTCTTTTCTATTTTGGAACGTCAACGAGCCAGCAGCTATCTCACAGGTGAGTTATCATATTACGTCTCTTTTCATATGTTGTGCATATAATTTACGCGATAATCGCACTTTGCTATTGTGATTCTTCTTAATAATTGCGATTTTAACATTAGAATTTGCACTTGGCAATTGCCTGGCAATCAGCCACCAATATTTCTATTTTTGAATTGTAATTTATCCAACCATTTGCGGTCGTCATATTACTAACATTTGCCGTGCACGAATGTGTAATTAACAATTTTAAGAACATTGAATTCGAATTAGTTTGTGAAGCAATTCCCTTTTTGATAATAAATAAAGCTGAGAATTTATATTGTTTATAACGTGAATACATTTTTTATTACTCGCCCTAATTCTTTTCTTTGCTTTCTTTTTATTTGCGACGCACACGCCCGACTTCCACGGGTCCACACTGCCCCGAAAAACAGAGTGGCTTGGCGTCGTGACAATTATTGATTCTTAATTGGAAAATGCTTTTTCGTTTATACAAAATTTCTTATATTACAAATACGTATTTACACTAATACTTACGAACTAAAAAGTACCTACATTCCTAGTGCATATATGCCAAGTCAGCATATTATTATTATAGTGCAATTAGATACATATAAATGTTACATATAAATATTTTGGCAGTCACATTGACCATTGACGGATCGATAAGTGTGTTGGTCAATGTGACAGGTTGACAAATGTAACCAAATAAGTGTCGTGTGTGTCGGCATGCACAAGTGATGTTGAGTTCCCTCTGATTCACATTATTTATGTTGGTTTAACTTGAATACTTGGGTGGTCGGTATGAGTGTTGTAATATTGTACCATTTAAAAGAAGTGCATTTAAAGTAATGCTACACCACCCACCTTAGTGGAATAGACATATATAATTGAAGACAATTGTATATGACTATTCGATTACCTTAATGACCCACTTAAGGTTTTTAATTGTTTTTCACATTCTATTGTACTTTATTACTTAATCGTTACTTGATATTGAGGTAATGAGTGTGCTTGTGCAGTTTTTTATTTGTTTACATTTGTTTCACATGTGTGTCTATTATGCTGACTTTGTTTTTTTTTTAATATACCATGCTGTTTTTTTTCTTTTGCCTCTGTTCATATTTATTATTATGAGTAAAGTGGAGTGCTTACAGTGGGGCTGTTTGTTTTTTTTTTGTTACTACTAAAGTTTTATATTGGTTTAAGTCTATTCTTATGAATTATTATTTCCTTATCTTTATTGGTGCTATCACTATTTCCTATTCTATGTGGGATTAATGTGAAGTTGTTATTTTTATCAATAATTTTAACTTTATAATATCCTTTATATTTGTTATCTAACTTATGGGAGTAAGGGATCCTATTATCTAAAATTATGACCTCTAAAAGGCGAGCTTTTCTTAACTGAGGCCCCCAAACTTATTTTTATTTCTAATAAATATAAATGGTTTATATTTCCTTACTTTAACTATTTTTATTAAACAAGATTTTTTATTGTTGTATATTTTCATTTGAAAATTTAGATCAAATAAAAGAAGTAACATGTAACTAATTATGCAGAAATTTAGGAGCTGTAATTGATGGAAGAGCAAGGTAGTTTATACTAGTAGTATTAGTTCAGCTAATGGGTAAAAGGAAGGTGCAGCGGATGCAAAAATTTTCATATTTTTAAATATTCTTTTTATATTCGTTGTATTTTCCAGCAATGTTTTTGGTCTTATATATCATGCGATTTCTGCGGCGGCCACCAAGACAGAATCGTCATGATATTTATGAAGAATTATTTAATTTTTACCGGGATTTATCACTTTCACTACCTCTAGGGTTAGTGCAATTATTAGACCTTAGAGAACTCGGGTACTTATATTTATTTTTAAATTTGCCTACTACAGTATTATTCTATTATTATTCACCAAATTGTCCCGCAGGACAACTGTGTTTTTCGTTATTTTTCAAGTCCTAGATTGCCGGCTTATTTCATTCTGGTCGAATATTGTCCTAAGTAAATAACTTCCCCAACAATTAGGTTGCTTGAAATTTTCTACGCTAACATTTTTCTATCCTAAGATGAAAACGAGCGCGACTAGTCTTATTTTTGCAAATTTATATAGCACTTTGTATATTTTTATATGTTCTCTTGTGACTTTTCTTCATTTTTTTGTTATTATTGGCTGGTTTTTATACTCAGTTGAGCAGAGATCACAGAGTATATTAAGTTTCATTGGATAACGGTTGGTTGTACAGGTATAAAGGAATCGAGATAGATATAGACTTCCATATATCAAAATCATTAGGATCGAAAAAAAATTTGATTGAGCCATGTCCGTCCGTCCGTCCGTCCGTTAATACGATAACTTGAGTAAATTTTGAGGTATCTTGATGAAATTTGGTATGTAGGTTCCTGATTACTCATCTCAGATCGCTATTTAAAATGAACGATATCGGACTGTAACCACGCCCACTTTTTCGATATCGAAAATTTCGAAAAAGAGATAAAGTGCAATAATTCATTACCAAAGACAGATAAAGCGATAAAACTTGGTAGGTGAGTTGAACTTATGACGCAGAATAGAAAATTAGTAAAATTTTGGACAATGGGCGTGGCACCGCCCTCTTTTAAAAGAAGGTAATTTAAAATTTTTGCAAGCTGTAATTTGGCAGTCGTTGAAGATATTATGATGAAATTTGGGAGGAACGTTACTCCTATTACTATATGTACGCTTAATAAAAATTAGAAAACTCGGAGAAGGACCACGCCCACTTTAAAAAAAATAATTTTTTTAAGTAAAATTTTAACAAAAAAATTAATATCTTTAAAGTATATAAGTAAATTATGTCAACATTCAACTCCAGTAATGATATGGTGCAACAAAATACAAAAATAAAAGAAAATTTCAAAATGGGCGTGGCTGCGCCCTTTTTCATTTAATTTGTCTAGGATACTTTTAATGCCATAAGTCGAACAAAAATTTACCAATACTTTTGAAATTTGGTAGGGAAATAGATTTTATGACGGTAACTGTTTTCTGTGAAAATGGGCGAAATCGGTTGAAGCCACGCCCAGTTTTTATAAACAGTCGACCGTCTGTCCTTCTGCTCGGCCGTTAACACGATAACTTGCGCAAAAAACGATATATATTAACTAAACTCAGTTCACGTACTTATCTGAACGCACTTTATCTTGGTATAAAAAATTAACGAAATCCGACTATGACCACGACCAATTTTCGATATCGAAAACTACGAAAAATGAAAAAAATGCTATAATTCTATACCAAATACGAAAAAAGGGATGAAACATTGTAATTGGATTGGTTTATTGACGCGAAATATAACTTTAGAAAAAACTTTGTAAAATGGTTGTGACACCTACCATATTAAGTAGAAGAAAATGAAAAAGTTCTGCAGGGCGAAATAAAAAACCCTGAAATCTTGGCAGGTATTACATATATAAATAAATTAGCGGTATCCAACAGATGATGTTCTGGGTAACCCTGGTCCACATTTTGGTCGATATTTGGAAAACGCCTTCACATATACAACTACCACCACTCCCTTTTAAAACTCTCATTAATACCTTTAATTTGATACCATTATCGTACAAACACATTCTAGAGTCACCCCTGGCCCACCTTTATGGCGATATCTCGAAAAGGCGTCCACCTATAGAACTAAGCCCCACGCCCTTTTAAAATACTCATTAACGCATTTCGTTTGATACCCATATCGTACAAACATATTCTAGAGTCACCCCTGGTTCACCTTTATGGCGATATCTCGAAAAGGCGACCACCTATAGAACGAAGGTCCACTCCCTTTTAAAAATACTCATTAACACCTTTCATTTCATACCCATATCGTACAAACAAAGTCTAGAGTCACCCCTGGTCCACCTTTATTTCGATACCACGAAAAGACGTCCACCTATAGAACTAAGGCCCACTCCCTTTTAAAATACTCATTAACACCTTTCGTTTGATACCCATATTGTACAAACGTATTCTAGAGTCACCCCTGGTCCACCTTTATGGCGATATCTCGAAAAGGCATCCACTTATAGAACTAAGGCCCACTCCCTTTTAAAATACTCATTAACACCTTTCGTTTGATACCCATATTGTACAAACGCATTCTAGAGTCACCCGTGGTCCACCTTTATGGCGATATCTCGAAAAAGCGACCACCTATAAAACTGCCACCACTCCCTTTTAAAACCCTCATTAATACCTTTAATTTGATACCCATATCGTACAAACAAATTCTAGGGTCACTCCTGGTCCACCTTTATGGCGATATCTCGAAACGGCGCCCACCTATGGAACTAAGGATCACTCCCTTTTAAAATACTCATTAGCACCTTTTTTTTTGATACCCATATTGTACAAACAAATTCTAGGGTCACCCCTGGTCCAACTTTATGGAGATATCTCGAAACGGCGTACACCTATGGAACTAAGGATTACTCCGTTTTAAAATACTCATTAACACCTTTCATTTGATACCCATATCGTACAAACACATTCTAGAGTCACCCCTGGTCCACCTTTATGGCGATATTTCGAAACGGCGTCCACCTATAGAACAAAGGCCCACTCCCTTTTAAAATACTCATTAACACCTTTCGTTTGATACCCATATTGTACAAACGCATTCCAGAGTCACCCGTGGTCCACCTTTATGGCGATATCTCGAAACGGCGTCCACCTATGGAACTAAGGATCACTCCCTTTTAAAATACTCATTAGCACCTTTTTTTTTGATACCCATATTGTACAAACAAATTCTAGGGTCACCCCTGGTCCACCTTTATGGAGATATCTCGAAACGGCGCCCATCTATGGAACTAAGGATGACTCCCTTTTAAAATACTCATTAACACCTTTCATTTGATACCCATATCGTACAAACAAATTCTAGAGTCAACCCTGATCCCCCTTTATGGCGATATCCCTAAATGGCGTCCACCTATAGAACTATGGCCCACTCCCTCATAAAATAATCTTTAATGGCTTTCATTTGATACACATGTCATACAAACACATTCCAGGGTTTCCCTCGGTTCATTTTCCTACATGGTTATTTTCCCTTATGTTGTCACCATAGCTCTCAACTGAGTATGTAATGTTCGGTTACACCCGAAATTAACCTTCCTTACTTGTTTTTATTGTTTTGCATATTTCCAACGTCCTAGAATTTTTCTATTGTTTCATGAATATCTTTGTCTTCAAAGATATTAAGAGCATTCAAAGAAATTATTCAAATTCTTGATTTGCTATTGAATTTAGGCGGGATAATAAGTTCGCCTTTATTGTCGATTGCGACATTTTGAGAGTTATTATTTGAACGTGTATTTTTAATTATTTGTGGAAGGATTTTAAGTGTTTATTTTTAATTGTTTGATGGTCTTCCTAAAAATCGGTGTCGGTTTTAAATAGTAAGGTAAAAGCTTTAAATAATAGGGTACTAAAAATAAAATTTCCTAGATACGAGCTTGAACGGGTTTTAATTGCCTATATTTAACTTTCATGTAATTTTTTAGTAACGTAGCTATTGCAATTATCAATAGTGCGATTACGCAGATCAAGACTGCTAACCATATATCTGATATTTTTTTGAATATTTTTCGTATCTACATCTGCTGCTGGTTCATATCTAACTACTCTGTTCTCTGATGTTTCAGAGTTTCCTTTTCCTACTTCAGAGGTTTCCTTACTGAATTCGTATCCTGCTATGCCTATTAGGATACCATTTATTATGGTTTTCCTCCATACCATATTTAAAAAATTAAAAATTTTGTTGTTTTATTTTATTTATTTATGAAAACGAATACATATTTTTTCAAAGCTATTATAATTTAATTTAATCCCTATTAACCATCCTAATCACTCTAGCTATTTCTATTCCGTAGTTGTAGGATTGTTTACGTCTTCTAGTGTTGGTCCACTATTCATTCCTATTAACTTCCATAATTTTCTTAAACTATTTAGTTCTTTTTCAAATTTTCTCGTTTCTAATTCTAAAGTTGCATTTTCATCCTATTTAAGGGGCTTTTTGAGAAATCCCTCGGCATTCCAATTTACTCAATAATAATTGTGAAATTTAGTTTATTTACTATATCTTAGCTCTTTTATTTTTTCTTTGAGTTTTAGCCTATCGACTATATTTGTGGTTCAATTTAGTAACCTAAAGGTTTCAGTTATTTCTTTTAAACTCTCTACCTTCCTGCTTCCTTTTTCGGTTTTTTATTGGGGTAGGTATCTTAGGAATTTCTTCCTTTTTATTAAGCTTATTCCGTCGCCTATACTCTTCTATGGTAATAGGTGTCGGACCTTGCTTTACAATTGTACGGGTTTTAAGAACCTCTTCAGTAATTTTTATAAATTATTTTAATATATCTTCGCACTTGTTAAATATTCTGTGAAATCCTTCATCTGTCGTAATTTCCTGCATAGATAGGAAAAACCTTTTTTTTTTTTTGATTTAAGAGTCCCTAATTTTAACAAATTTTAACGAATATAATTAGCTAACTCAAGCTTTCAGTTATTTAAAAGAAATTTTTTTTAAATTTTTCTCATAATCTAATACAAGTCCTATTAAAGGAAGGATTATTAATCCTATTAATGCAAGAATAAAAAAAATTTCAACTTAATATAATTCCTAAGCAGAAACGAAAATTTCTGCCCTTGTTTAAGCGTCCGTAAGGCCGCCAAATTTATTCTAATATTTTATACTTAAATAATAGCCGCCAGTTATGCTGCCAGTCTAAATTGTTTTTTTACTGCCGCCAGTCAAAATTATCGGTATTGGTTGAATGTCAGAGTAATATTCCACCCCTTTTTATGCTGCCTTTCATGCGTCTAGATGTGAAGTTGCTTCAATTTGATTCAGTTTAATTTTTGTCATCACTATGCTTTTGCTGCGATATGATAAAATGTTTTTGTGTATGTAATAATGAATTGGTTCATTGCATCTCCTTTAGCTTCCAATAACTGCTCGAAATGTCCCGTATTTTGCTGCCAATAACTGCTCGAAATGTCCTGTTTTTGCTGCCAGTATGTAAGTTATTATTTTCCAGGACTTTAAAAAAATTAGTCCTTTTTGTGATTTTAAAAATTCATTTACTACTCGAGGCTAACTTGGCAGGATCTCTGGTCAGCCAGATCTTTTTAGCGAATTTTGCTTATTAGCAAATTTTCTGCTAACTAATGATCAGGCTGGCAGGATAGCCATGAAATATGTAAATAATTTAAACGCGCAGAGTGGCTTAGCGTCTTGACAATTATTGATTCTTTATTGGAAAATGATTTCTCTTTCATACAAAATTTCTTGCATTACAAATACGTTTTTACACTAATACTTATAAACTAAAAGTACCTACATTCCGAGTGCATATATGCCAAGTCAGCATATTATTATTATAGTGACCTATGCAATTAGATACATATAAATATTTTGGTAGTCCAATTGACCATTGACTGATCGATAAGTGTGTTGGTCAATGTGACTGGGTGACAAATGTAACCAAATAAGTGTCGTGTGTGTCGGCATGCACAAGTGATGTTGCCGACACGCTGATTCACATTATGTATGTTAGTTTAACTTGAATACTTGGGTGGTCGGTATGAGTGTATGTATATTGTACAATTTAAAAAGTGCATTTAAAGTAATGCTAAATTCCAAATATGGGCCAAATCGTCGCTTTCTATTCATGTATGTATTATGTGTTCCAAATATGGACCAAATGGGACCACTAATAAGATTTTTTGTTTAATATCTCGATCCTACCGCCAAATAGCGGTGATTTTTTTCACAGGCCGATTTCTATTCGTGTATGTATTATGTATTCCAAGTATGAGTCAAATATGACCACAAATACGATTTTTGAAATATTTCGATCCATGCGCCACCTGTCGGAGTTTTTTTCTTATTATTGCATTGTCATTGGTTTCTGAACTATATTCCAAGTTTCAGGCTTGTAGCTTATCGTGAAGTTACTTAAATTATAATTACAAAATTTGTTCACAACGGCCGTGCGGCCGGCCGGCCTATCAAGTCAAGATAAATAAAACCGTTTCAAAATGGAATCCTTTACACAAAAAGCTGAATCGGTCTTGGAATTCGAAAGAGATTTCAATGATCAATCCACAGCTTACCACTCCATAATTTCCCTCAGTATTCAGCAGGGTGAAATTAAGATTATGTGGGAGAAGCTAAGGTCTGCATATGAAGAAGCTACCTCCTCAACTCAGGGACTGCAACCAAAAGAACTTTCTTCAATTAAAAAGAAATATAAATTGTCATACCAGTGATATGTACGATGCTTGACTGCATTGGGTAAGTTATCTGACATGTTATCCAAGGGCACCAAGGAGACTGAAGACCCAACCACCCGAACACACAATATACGTCTTCCTCCGTGCGATACAGCTGTGTTCAAGGGAGACTATTTGTCGTTGCCAACATTCCGAGATATGTTCACGGCCATCTACATATCGAACAAAAACCTTGCCCCCATTTAGAAGTTATTCCATCCTAATCAAAAAACTCAAGGGGAGGCCAACGATATTGTAAGCAATGCACCTGTTACTAATGAAGGTTTTGATATTTCCTGGAAGAGTTTAGCGGAAAGGTATGAAAATAAGCGTAGTTTAGTGAAGGCTCAACTGGGCACTATATTTAGCATAAATCCCATAGAGTCTGATTGTGGTAAATCAATAAAGGATTTACAATTAAAATTAAATAATTGTATGACAACATTAAAGGTTCATAGAATAGATCTGTGAGACGCCCTCTTTGTATACCTGTGTGCTGAGAAATTTCCCGAAAACAACCTCTCGCTTTGGGAACAGTCTTTAGGGAACAAGACAGATATAGCTAAGTGGGAGGACATGAATAAATTTCTTTCTGACCGATTTCTTGCGTTGTAACGTGTCTTGCCATAGAGGCAATAAGACTTCAAAAGTTTTAAACCTCATATTTCAAAACAAAATCCTGAACCCCAACAAAAAAAGGTTAGCAGCTTCCAAACAAGCGTAAAGAAGTTTAATTGTAGAATGTGACACACCAATCAGCATAAACTACGCAACTGCTCGAAATTCCATAAACTTTCACCTGCTCGTATAGTCGATTTTATTAAGAGCAATAATAGCTGCCTGAATTTTATATCATCAGGACATACATACATGTGTGGAAATGTACAAGCTCATACAATTGCAGCACTTGTCATTCTCGACTGAACACGCTCCTACATATACAAATAGTTCAACAAAAGACAGTAGCGCATGCAAAGCATTCTGATGATGATGTCCCATCAACATCAAAACAGGCAAGGGAGAGGCAAAATTCAAAGTCACATGAGAAGCAAGTCTCGAATGTGCAATCTTATCATGCGCATACAACCACAGGTGTACTGCTAGACACTGCTCGTTTCCACATTAATTATAATAATACCAATTTTTCAGCTAGAGCCCTCATTGACACTGGTTCTAAGTGCCCGTTCATCACCGAACGTCTTAAACGTCGAATTAACCAGCCGTACAAGAAAATTCGAGGGCAAGTTTCCGGTATTACCAACTCATTCTCTGCACAGGTCAAAGAATCTTGTCCAATAGAGTTGCGGCCTAATTGACCCATTATTCTCTTTGAATGCAGCAGTCCTTGTCCTGCCTCAAATATCAGGGAATATTCCAACGTGCCAGATCAATGCGATGACAAAGCAATCATTCCCAGATCTCCAGTTGGCAGATAAAAAATTCATTGTATATGAGCAAGTGGATCTAGTTCTCGGAAGGGAAATTTACCCTCAAATCTTCCTGAACGGATTGCAGAAGAATGTGCTTGTTACACTCTTAGCACAAGAAACTGTTTTCGGCTGGATTCTTACAGGCCGTGCAGATGCTCAAGAGAAAGCAAACCGAATCGTCTCTTATTACAGTGACGTATCATTGGATAAACAACTATCCGAGCGAGACACGCCTCGAAAAAAATCATACCCTACAAACTGAGTACAATAGCATTGTGACAGAATTCGAGGAATTAGGACATATGTCAAGAATCAACAGCAACGTGTCACCTGACTCTTCTGACCATTATTTTCTACCACATCATGCCGTCATCAAGGAAGAAAGTACCTCCACGAAAGTTCGCGTCGTATTTAACGCATCTAGTGCGACTGCAAACGGAGTAAGCCTGAACGACGTTCTTTATACGCCCTACTCTACAAGCGGACTTGACGATTCTCATCCTTCGCCGGAGATTATACAAATACGTTTTCAACAGCGATATTGAGAAAATGTACCGATAAATTATGGTACATCCCAACCAAACAAAATATCTGCGCATACTATTCCCTACTAGCCCTGAAAACGACATAAGCCTTTATGAACTGAAGACTGTGATATTTGGGGTACACTGCGCTCCCTATCTCGCAATAAGGACGCTTTTACAATTTTCAAAGGACGTCGAAACCACCTTTCCAATAGAATCCACAATACTCAAAGAGTATATGTATGTGGATGATATTCTTGTTGGTGGACACTGCATCCAATCAGCAATTCCTGCCAGAGATCAAATATCTCAAGTTTTGCAATCAGCCGGTTTCCAACTACGAAAGTGGACAACCAATTGCGACCAAATTCTAAAAGATATTCCTAAACACCATCTACTCAACAAAGATATCCTGGAATTCGAAGACGCAAGTTAAGTGAAGGCACTGGGAATAAGATGGAATGGACACAATGATGAGTTTTACTTCATCGCAAAACCAATCGAAAATTGCGACAATTTAACAAAAAGAGGGATCTTATCGGCAATCGATAAACTGTTCGACCCATAAGGATGGCAAATAAGAGATGTAGACAAAAAATTATGCAAAAGATTTGGCTTGCAGGTACAAAATGGTATGAAGATGTATCTCCAACTCCTACGGAACGTTGGAAAATCTTTATGGAAAAGTATCATGGAATTAATAAAATTCGGATACCGCGATGGACACAATTTTCCCCGCACAACAAGGTGGAAATTCACGGTTTTTGTGACGCTTCCGAGAAATCGTGTGCTGCGGCAGTATAACTACGAGTGGAAAACCTATACCAATTTCAGATCAATTTGCTATTGGCAAAAACAAAAGTAGCTCCGGTAAAAACTATCTCGCTTCCCCGACTGGAATTATGCGGAGCCATACTACTCTCCGAAATGTTGGAAACAATTGTAACAAACTTAGGGAATCCAAAAATCTACTTATGGATAGATTCAACGATTGTACTGGCATGGATACGAAAGCCTCCTTGTTCTTAGCGCACCGTATTACGAAAATCGTTGAAAAGGTTGGAAAGTATAACTGGCGCCATGTGGATAAGGGATCAAATCCAGCCAGCATAGCTAGCAGAGGACTTCCAGCATCAAAAATTCGCTGTGGTGGCAGGGACCTTCTTTGCAAGAAGACATCTCAAAATGACCTATACAAGATACAAATTACAACACGGTGATAGAGGAAACAAAGGCGCAAGCTCATACAGTCACGACCAAAAGTAATTGTGAAATTCTGTATAGATTTTCGAATCTACCCAGAGCTTTGAGGGTGATATCTTATGTCTTGAGATTCTTCGAAAGAACTCATCCAAAGACAAAAGATTCCTTTAAGAAAGCCTCGTGCCTGCTATCATCAGATGAAATACAAACCACGATACAACGTTTAGTGAGATTATCTCAATTGCAATTTTATACTACAGAATACAAAAATCTCAAATCAGGGAAACCGGTCGATTTTAAAATCGAAGTGCTCCCTCTTGATTCTTTCTTAGATAAGGATGACATCATAAGGGCGGGTGGTCGCTTACGGGAGTCTCTTGACCTACCCTACAACGAACGCCATCCATTCATCCTACCATACAAATGCAAATTGTCCCACCTTTTAGTTCAGTTTATCCACGAAATCTCTTTGCATGGGGAAAATCAACTAAAGTTTATACTTATTAGAACCCAATACTTTTTTTTTTTTGACACCTTAATGTTGTGTTTTTTCTGCATAACACTTAATTTTTGTTATGTTGTTATTACGTTTTGTTCTGTAATAGTTTTTTTTTCACGCCTTAATGTGTTTTAATTATTTATGTATTTATGTATGTGCACGTACCGAGCGCGTATTATTTAAATGTAAAAAATTTTGTTTTTTTGTTTTTATTTTTGGGTCGCTGGTTGTCTTTTTCAGCACAAAAGGGCCTTTATATACATATATTACATAAAATACATTTTACAAAAACCCATAGCAACAAACTTTGCCAAATTTTGTCACTTTTCCTAAAGTTTATTTTACCGGTGCACCCAAGATTAAATTTGCATACAAATCTACAAGTATATGCACCCATAAAACCCACACGCACTTGCATATCTTTTTGCATAAGCCTCAACAAAGTAATTGCATGACCATATGTAACTACATAATAGAAGGAAGCAACAAAGAAGATCATCGATCACATATTGGCATACATTTACTTTGTCAATACAGATCAAGTGCATTGGCACGGCAAACAAAAGGTTGTTGGTACACCACAGTTTACCGGCAAATATATTGTACCCATATATACATACATACGTACTATATACCCATATTACTTGTGCTCAGAAGCGCTGAGACAAGTACATATAACGAATCAAAAAGCCGGTACACATTAGGCCGGTCTCAAAAAATAAAAAATAAAAAACCCAGTGAACACAAATATTATAATATTTATATTATTTTATACTCACATTACTTGTACTCAGAAGCGGTGATACAAGCCCGTATTAAAAACCAAGCGTACATTAGGCCGGCTCCCATTTCGTGGTAAAATTTAATTATAATGCCAAAAACAAACGAAACCCAAAAATTGACCACTGCAGACCAATGCCTGCAGAAACTCATATATGACGGTAACCAGGTAGAAGTTTACTGCTCAAGCTACCGATTTATCAGAGTGTATGTTTAAGCTCAAACTAGAAGACCTAGATAAAATATGGGCAAAGGTGCTAGAGTCCCATCGAGATGTAAATTTCTCTGATAATTATACAGATGTCAGCGGCTCGGTTGAGCAAAAATTTGCTAAATGCATGGAAACGTACCAAACATGCAAATCAGAAATTTTAGAAGCCTTACAGCTTTTTAATACTGCTAGCACCAACCAACAACAAACACCCGCCCACCCAATAAACAATTCAAACGCAAACGGTTTTTATTTAAAAGTACCACCATGCGACACCGAAGTATTTCATGGTGGATACGAAGACTGGCCATCTTTTAGAGATATGTTCACGGCAGTCTATAAAAACCACCCTAAATTATCATCCGCTCAAAAATTATACCACCTAGGCCTGAAAACTAAAGGGCAAGCAGGACTTATTGTAAAACAATACCCACTGAGCGATGATAATTTCGAGCTTACCTGGGAAGCACTTAGATCGAGGTACGAAAATAAAAGGATACTCGTCGACAATCAACTAAAGACGCTGTTCAACCTGCCCACAATATTCACAGA
Source organism: Eurosta solidaginis (assembly GCF_040869045.1). Classification (NCBI taxonomy): domain Eukaryota; kingdom Metazoa; phylum Arthropoda; class Insecta; order Diptera; family Tephritidae; genus Eurosta; species Eurosta solidaginis. Next base: position 32,687,607 of record NC_090324.1, on the reverse strand, counting down.
AAACGGAGAACAAATCCAGAAGATGCAGACAACAATCAACAATTGCATGTCAACTTTAAACACCCAAGGAATCCCGACAACGGACTGGGACCTGATCCTCGTTTTTCAATAAAACGGCTTCGTGTAGATTATGCATCCAATACCACGCAGTCAAATCTTGCGTCAGGTTTAGGAACTTATTGGTATCAGACCGAATTAAATTTGTGAGAGAAAATAGTTACTGTGAAAACTGTTTATCAACGTCACACCCCAAGAACGAATGTAAAAGTAGTTTCACGTGCGTTTATTGCCAAAAGCGTCATTATTCACTACTGCATTTGCAGCCCAAACCCCAACAATCACAACCAAACCCCAGAGCTCAAAATGCCCAAGCCGACACCCCTAGGAGAACGGACGACGAGCGAGCCTCAACATCGAAAGCCGCCGCAAGAGCCACCTCCTCCTAACAGTCTCAAGACAAAAACCCGGTTTCTACACTCTTCTCGAGTAATCATGGAATCACCATACTACCAACAGCAGTAGTATCAATATACTATGCTGGCGAATTCCATAAAATTCGTGCCCTAATAGACCAAGGTTCACAAAAAACGTTTGTATCATCCCGTATACAAAAGCTTCTTGGTCTACCCACAAAAGAGTCTCTCCACCAGATATCTGGAATGGGTGGAACGGTTGTGAAGAATGCTAATAAAGTCTGCCAGATAACATTCTGTTCGGCAGACTTAACCCAAATGATAGACGCACAAGCAATAATTTTGCCGAAACTAACTAAGTTCTTGCCCACAGTCAGAGTTTCAAGCATCGATCTCGAAGAACTGTCTCATTTACCGTTAGCCGATCCACAGTATTCGATACCATCGAAAATCGACGTGGTAATCGCAGGCGATATCACCCCGCAAATCCTCACCGAAGGGCTCCTACGAAATGTGAGTGGAACCTTACTTGCCCAAAACATAATATTCGGATGGATATTAAGCGGTCCTGTAGCTGAAAAGGTATCAACCTTCAGCACTCATGTCACGGAATGCACCGATGACCCCATCGATCATCTTTTGAGACAATTTTGGGAACAGGAAGAAGTTCACCAAACCCAACAACGATCAGCAGATGATGAATACTGTGAAGCACTCTACCGGAAAACCACAATTCGTGAGGAAGATGGACGGTACAGAGTCAAACTACCATTCAAATCGGAATTTCCAGCCAATCTGGCACTCGGTCATTCACCACCCGCAGCCCAACAGCAGTACATCAGCATCGAACGCACACTCGAAAGAAAACCCGAATTAAGAGACCAATATTTTGAAGTCCTTAATGAATATTTTACCATGGATCACATGGAACTCGCCTCCCAACAAGAGATAATTTGAGATGGTATGTGCTTGTGCGTTGCTCTCAGCTGCGTGTACCTACATATGTGTAGACATAATCATTGATTCGTTTATGTAGATACATAATGATTGATCTATGGATGTGCATGTAAGGCGCTGCTTAGCATCTGCTTAGAAATGGCAGCACCCCTTAGTTTTGCTATTATTCGTAACATTATTAACATCTAAATAAATTATATAATTTGAAGACTTAGTCGCATCGTAATCACTTAAATATTTATTGTTAGCAACTGAACGCCGTTTGCAACATTGAATAATCCCGCCCCTAATTCCGGACATTATAAAATTATGCATGTTTTCATCAGTAAACAATTCTAATTCTATTCTAGTTATTTTGAGCATTGCGTCCCAAGATAATCCTGGAGATGTATAATATTGACAAGGGTCTAGTCGATAAATTCCTTTACATAATTTTCTAAAATTTTCATAAATGTCACTGAGGAGTAGCACATCTACTTTTAGATATAATAATAAATAATCTAATAAATTGGAACAATTAAATGTTGTCCAAACATTTTGTGCATGCTGATAATCATCGATACTACACGATTCATTTGATAATTTATTAAAGAAATGTGAACGATCAGGTAGTTATGTTTCGTTGAGACGCTCTTCTGAATCTAAGGAGTCATATGGAAAAATACTTTTACGTTTCATTAAATCAAAGTAATGATCGTTGGGGAAATAAGCCTTTGTTATTTCTAAATCATTATTACTTAAATTCTTGGCTAAACTGTCTAAGCTAGAAGGCATGAATCGAAATGAATCTAAAAACCTAAGTTCAATGGTATCTTTATTATTAACATATATTCTCTTTGATATTGAAATATAAAAATCTTTGTTTAAGGGAATAATATTTATATCCCCCTCTACAGATGAAAACTCCTTAATAAATAAATGGCAATAATATTTAGATAAATTAAGAAAAAATATTTGAATAAAATTTGATATCTGATATACTAAATTACATTTATTATGTAGGTAAATATTATTATAGGTGGTAAATATCTAAAACATTAACGAAAATACTTTTAAAAAAGTTTTTTGAAGCATCAACACCGCTATATATTTTAAAACGATTAAGCTCGTTGTTATATGAGCACTTAATAAAAAAACAATAGGCACAAGGAATATGTTCCTGCACACATTGAGTCCTACTAGAATATCTATTGGTTTTAGAATACAATCGAAATCTGAATATATAGTAAATGGTACATCTAATTTTTTCTTGAAATTTTAAAATTTTAATATTCTTTTTTCAGGTGTAGGCATACGTGTTAAAATTTTTCTACAATGCTTTTTATGGGTAAGTAATTGTTCTTCCTTATTAAAATGTATTAGACATGTATTGCAAAAATATAATTTATGCTCATGTCTTGTAACTTGATCCCTCATTAATCTACTTAAATTTTTTATCCAGACATAATAGCTTTCATTGAAATCATCACTGTATAAATAAATAAGATTAATGTGGATTTTTCTTCTTTAAATTTAAATTTAAATTTTCGAAATTGACTACTTTATCATTAATTAAAATTATAATGGAATATTGGATATTTCTAATGTGATATGAAGAACACCTTTCTCTTTTTTTAGGGTTCGTAAAGAGATGAAATAATGGCCCACTTAAAGCAGTATATATCATTGTTAATAATATTAATACAAGCTGTTTTATCTGATATTACTTTTGGTAGTGGTATATATAATCAGCCTCTGATTGGTTGGTATTTATTTATGTTTACTTCTAGATGAATAATTTCACTTAGACTCCAACCACTATCTCGCTCTTGGTATGTATTCATTTTTTCAATTACTTTACAAAACTTTTCCTTAATTATATCAAAAACATTATTTTTCTTCATAACTGCTTCATTCATTAATGTTTGGCGTGACATTATAGCAATTCTTCAATATTTTCTTTTATTTGAATATATTTACAAAATAATTCAAAGTTAAATTTGATGCTTTCATGATTTTCTATAGATTTCTGTAAAAGTTCAGATAATTCGTTGAAATGCTTTTCAAAAAATTGTTCAACAATTAAATCAGTGGGTTGATCGTTTTCCAAAACGTATGTTTCAATACGATTATTAAACATAGCATTAATACATTTGACATTACTATTTACATTATACATACAATTTTTTTATGCATATTTTTTCTCACTTTTAAAATAATCATTAATACATTTCATTTGATACCCATATCGTACAAAATAAATTCTAGATTCACCCCTGGTCCACCTTTATGGCGATATCTCGAAAAGGCGTCCACCTATAGAACTTAGGCCCATTCCCTTTTAAAATTATCATTAACACATTTCATTTGATACTCATATCGTACAAACAAATTCTAGAGTCACCCCTGGTCCATCTTTATGGCGATATCTCGAAAAGGCGTCCACATATAGAACTAAGGCCCACGCCCTCTTAAAATACTCATTAACACCTTTCATTTCATACTCATATCGTACAAACAAATTCTAGAGTCACCCCTGGTCCACCTTTATGGCGATATCTCGAAAAGGCGTCCACCTATAGAACTTAGGCCCACACCCTTTTAAAATTATCATTAACACATTTCATTTGATACTCATATCGTACAAACAGATTCTATAGTCACCCCTGGTCCACCTTTATGGCGATATCTCGAAAAGGCGTCACACATATAGAACTAAGGCCCACGCCGTCTTAAAATACTCATTAACACCTTCCATTTGATACTCATATCGTACAAACAAATTCTAGAGTCACCCCTAGTCCATCTTTATGGCGATATCTCGAAAAGGCGTCCATCTATAGAACTTAGGCCCACGCCCTTTTAAAATACTCATTAATACCTTTCATTTGATACCCATATCGTACAAAATAAATTCTAGAGTCACCCCTGGTCCATCTTTATGGCGATATCTCGAAAAGGCGTCCATCTATAGAGCTTACGCCCACGTCCTTTTAAAATACTCATTAATACCTTTCATTTAATACCCATATCGTGCAAAATAAATTCTAGAGTCACCCCTGGTCCACCTTTATGGCGATATCTCGGAAAGGCGTCCACCTATAGAACTAAGGCCCACTCCCTTTTAAAATACTCAATAACACCTTTCATTTGATACCCATATCGTACAAACAAATTCTAGAGTTAGGCCTGGCCCACCTTTATGGCGATATCCCTAAATGGCGTCCATCTATAGAACTATGGCCCACTTCCTCATAAAATACTCTTTAATATCTTCCATTTGATACACATGTTATAAAAACACATTCCAGGGTTACCCTAGTTTCTTTTTACACATGGTGATTTTCCCTTACTTTGTCTCCACAGCTCTCAACTGAGTATGTAATGTTCGGTTACACCCGAACTTAGCCTTCCTTACTTGTTATATTTCTCTTTGACATAATAATAATGGAAACTATACATTTTAAATTTAGAAAGTTCTAAAACGGTAAAACCAATATTTATCGGTATATTGTATAGAGTTGACGCTTGTTTCAATTGAATCGCTATTAAATTATTAGAAAATTTGCTTAGACTATGGAAATTTGGTTTTGCTATTAAGGCCCTACCACCTAATTTTTGCCTACCTCTTTCCCCAATATTAGTATTTTCCCAATCTTGTTCTAATTTAACATCTACTCTTTTATCAACATTTTCCATAGATTTGCCATACACAGCATTATTCAATATTTTAAAGAAATTTTCTTCAAACTTATTTGCTGCTAATGCTCTATGATAATTTTTTAAATCAATATATTTTTTTAACCAATCTGACTGATTAAATTGTAGAATCCTATGAATTTTCTTTAATACAAGTCCATATATAATATATTGTTGTAAATTTCTATAATGAATAATATATTTTATTATGTTTCCCAAATCACCAATCAACTTTGAGTTTTTCATTGAGCCAACTTTTTTATTTTCAAAACAAAATGTTAAGTCATTATGAATATTGTGAGTAGATATGGGATAATCTAAATCTACTTCTAATATGTATCCAACTAAAGAATCTTCTGGTATGCTAAAAACGTTAAACTCCTCTACGTTTTCAATCCATTCAAAATTATTATGAAGGAGATATTGTGGCATAGCATAACCATATAAATTATTAACATCTAAATAAATTATATAATTTGAAGACTTAGTCGCATCGTAATCACTTAAATACTTATTGTTAGCAACTGAACGCCGTTTGCAACATTGAACAATCCCGCTCCTTATTACCGACAAAATAAAATCATGCATGTTTTCATCAGTGAACAATTCTAATTCTATTCTAGTTATTTTGAGCTTAGCGTACCAAGATAATCCTGGGGATGTATAATATTGACAAAGGTCTAGTGGATAAATTCCTTTACATAATTTTCTAAAATTTTCAAAAATGTCACTGCGGAGTAGCACATCTACTTTTAGGTATAATAATAAATAATCTAATAAATAGGAACAATTAAATGTTGTCCAAAAATTTTGTGCATGCTGATAATCATCGATACTACATGATCCATTTGATAATTTATTGAAGAAATGTGATCGATCAGGAAATTGTGTTTCGTTGAGATGTTCTTCTGAATCTAAGTAGTCATAGGGGAAATTACCTGTACGTTTCATTAAACCAAAGTGATGATCGTTGGGGAAATAACCCTTTGTTATTTCTAAATCATTATTACTTAAATTCTTAGCTAAACTGTCTAAGCTAGAAGGCTTGAATCGAAATGAATCTAAAAACCTAATTTCAATGGTATCTTTATTATTAACATATATTCTCTTTCATATTGAAATATAAAAATCTTTGTTTAAGGGAATAATATTTATATCCCCCTCTACAGATGACAACTCCTTAATAAATAAATGGCAATAATATTTAGATAAATTAAGAAAAAATATTGGAATAAAATTTGATATCTGATATACTAAATTACATTTATTATGTGCTGGATCTCTATATTCACCAGTTAAATGACAATGGTCTGCTACCCTATCATTTAATAAAAGTTTCATTCTACAAATATGACAAACTATATCCTCGTTTTGATGTCTAAGTTGGTTGGCAGTTAATGGATGCATTCTAATTGTTTTACTCAAATATAGGTGGTAAATATCTAAAACATCATCGAAAATACTTTTAAAAAAGTTTTTTGGAGCATCAAAACCGCTATATATTTTAAAACGATTAAGTTCGTTGTTATATGAGCACTTAATAAAAAAATAGTAGGCATAAGGAATATGTTCTTGCACACATTGAATCCTACTAGAATTTTGAATATCTATTGGTTTTAGAATACATTCGAAATCTGAATATACAGTAAATGGTACATCTAATTTTTTCTTGAAATTTTAAAATTTTAATATTCTTTTTTCAGGTGTAGGCATGCGTGTTAAAATTTTTCTACAATGCTTTTTATGGGTAAGTAATTGTTCTTCCTTATTAAAATGTATTAGACATGTATTGCAAAAATATAATTTATGCTCATGTCTTGTAACTTGATCCCTCATTAATCTACTTAAATTTTTTATCCAAACATAATAGCTTTCATTGAAATCATCACTGTATAAAGAAATAAGATTAATGTGGATTTTTCTTCTTTTGTTAAATAAAAGGGGCCTACTACCAAATTGTCTTCTATACCAAACACATTTACACTAATATCTGGATTATTTGATTCAAATATTTCAATATCCTTTATTTGTAATGGGAAATTTAAATTTTCGAAATTGACTACTTTATCATTAATTAAAGTTATAATGGAATCTTGGATATTTCTAATGTGATATGAAGAACACCTTTCTCTTTTTTTAGGGTTGGTAAAGAGATGAAATAATGGCCCACTTAAAGCAGTATATATCATTGTTAATAATATTATACAAGCTGTTTTATCTGATATTACTTTTGGTAGTGGTATATATAATCAGCCTCTAATTGGCTGGTATTTATTTATGTTTACTTCTAGATGAATAATTTCACTTAGACTCTAACCACTATCTCGCTCTTGGTATGTATTCATTTTTTCAATTACTTTACAAAACTTTTCCTTGATTATATCAACAACATTATTTTTCTCCATAAGTGCTTCTGTCATTAATGTTTGGCGTGACATTATAGCAAATTCTTCAATATTTTCTTTTGTTTGAATATATTTACAAAATAATTCATAGTTAAATTTGATGCTTTCATGATTTTCTATAGATTTCTGTAAAAGTTCAGATAATTCGTTAAAATGCTTTTCAAAAAATTGTTCAACAATTAAATCAGTGGGTTGATCGTTTTCCAAAACGTATGTTTCAATACGATTGTTAAACATAGCATTAATACATTTAACATTACTATTTACATTATACATACAATTTTTTTATGCATATTTTTTCTCACTTTTAAAATACTCATTAATACTCATTGATACCCATATCGTACAAAATAAATTCTAGAGTCACCCCTGGTCCACCTTTATGGCGATATCTCGAAAAGGCGTCTACCTATAGAACTTAGGCCCACTCCCTTTTAAAATTATCATTAACACATTTCATTTGATACTCATATCGTACAAACAAATTCTAGAGTCACCCCTGGTCCACCTTTATGGCAATATCTCGAAAAGGCGTCCACATATAGAACTAAGGGCCACGCCCTCTTAAAATACTCATTAGCACCTTTCATTTGATACTCATATCGTACAAACAAATTCTAGAGTCACCCCTGGTCCATCTTTATGGCGATATCTCGAAAAGGCGTTCATCTATTGGACTTAGGCCCACGCCCTTTTAAAATACTCATTAACACCTTTCATTTGATACCCATATCGTACAAACAAATTCTAGAGTCAGGCCTGGTCCACCTTTATGGCGATATCCCTAAATGCGTCCATATATAGAACTATGGCCCACTTCCTCTTAAAATACTCTTTAATACCTTCCATTTGATACACATGTCATACAAACACATTCCAGGGTTACCCTAGGTTCTTTTTACAACATGGTGATTTTCCCTTACTTTGTCTCCACAGCTGTCAACTGAGTATGTAATGTTCGGTTACACCCGAACATAGCCTTCCTTACTTGTTATATTTCTCTTTGATATAATAATAATGGAAACTATACATTTTAAATTTAGAAAGTTCTAAAACGGTAAAACCAATATGTATCGGTATATTGTATAGAGTTGACACTTGTTTCAGTTAAATCGCTATTAAATTATTAGAAAATTTGCTTATACTATGGAAATTTGGTTTTGCTATTAAGGCCCTACCACCTAATTTTTTCCTACCTCTTTCCCCAATATTAGTATTTTCCCAATCTTGTTCTAATTTAACATCTACTATTTTATCTACGTTTTCCATAGTTTTCCCATACACAGCATTATTCAATATTTTAAAGAAATTTTCTTCAAACTTATTTGCTGCTAATGCTCTATGATAATTTTTTAAATCAATATATTTTTTTAACCAATCTGAAGGATTAAATTGTAGAATCCTATGAATTTTCTTTAATACAAGTCCATATTTAATATATTGTTGTAAATTTCTATAACGAATAATATATTTTATTATGTTTCCCAAATCACCAATCAACTTTGAGTTTTTCATTGAGCCAACTTTTTTATTTTCAAAACAAAATGGTAAGTCATTATGAATATTGTGAGTAGATATGATATAATCTAAATCTACTTCTAATATGTATCCAACTAAAGAATTCCATTCAAAATTATTATGAAGGAGATATTGTGGCATAGCATAACCATATAAATTATTAACATCTAAATAAATTATATAATTTGAAGACTTAGTCGCATCGTAATCACTTAAATACTTATTGTTAGCAACTGAACGCCATTTGCAACATTGAACAATCCCGCTCCTAATTACCGACAAAATAAAATCATGCATGTTTTCATCAGTGAACAATTCTAATTCTATTCTAGTTATTTTGAGCTTAGCGTACCAAGATAATCCTGGGGATGTATAATATTGACAAGGATCTAGTCGATAAATTCCTTTACATAATTTTCTAAAATTTTCAAAAATGTCACTGAGGAGTAGCACATCTACTTTTAGATATTTATTTATTTATTATTTAAAGTCGACGACAAACTATGGTCGACTGCATAATATAAAAGATATATAAATATACAACTCAAAAGATAAAATTTAAGATATATCGAGATTTCAACAATGTTATATTACAAACAAAGAAATATTAATGAACATTACTCTTTAATTTCAGAATATAATAATAATAAAAAATATGAGCAGAAATAAGATCTTATGCCTAAATCTTATACTGGCGGAATGCATCAGATTCCGCTCAGCATGATTTCGGATGCAGTGGATTACAATCTTCCTGTTGGAATGCAACAAGATTCCAATCAGCATGTCATGGGAATCCGGCAGTGCTAAGAGTAGTGTAATGAGGTTCCGCCATCACAAGGCATAAAAAAGTAACATGACCTCTGTTGTTGGAATGCAACCGATTCCAATCAGCTCGATGCCTGATCTTAAGATTATACTGCCGGAATGCATACGATTCCGGTCAGTGGCTCATGAAAAAGCGTGTTTTTTACGTTGTTGCAATGCACCAGATTCCAATCAACACAGTACTGTCTTGTTCGTTCTTAATGATACATGTTGATAAATGTTCTTCCATCCTTAAGCGAGATAGTTCCTGTTTTTTTATGGAAGGAATAAAATGCCGGCAAATTAAATTAGCTTGTATCTCTTAATTAGATAGGCAAGTATTGCATTACGTATAGTGGCAAAAGTACATTCAAGACTGATACAGCTATACAAGTCATTGTAGTGCGCGCACCAGATATGAAGAGGATTATCTTTAGCAAAGTTTCGTCGACAAAGGGGTAAATAGAAAGGAACGTAGTGTCTGGATACTCTAGGGGGAACCGCAAAAAACAAGCGGCTGAGGAGGTCCGCATAATCAATTTCTACAATAATGAGCTTATGGACGAACAATAGCCCCAGTAATATTCTCCGATTTTCCAGAGTGGGTAAGTTAATAAGAAGAAGTCTACTTCTGTATGGAGGAAGGTGGAGACTTGAGTCCCAATTAAGGCCGCGCAATACAAATATCAAAAATTGCTTTTGAACTTACTCAAGACGCTTTATATGCTTTTGAGAAACAGGGGACCAAACGCATGAGCAATACTCGAGTATTGGACGAACCAGCGATGTGTAAAGAACCTTAGTGAGGTACGCATCATCGAACTCTTTAGCCCATCTTCTAACAAATCCAAGTAAACCCAACGCTTTGTTGGCTATAGATGAAATATGCATGTTAAAATTCAATTTCGGATCAAAAAGGACACCTAGATCATTTGCAGTAGATATACGCTCCAAAGGCGTACCATATATTACATAAGATTTCAATGCTGGCTTCACTCGGTGAAATGACATATGCTTACATTTAGAGCAATTTAAAGCTAGTAAATTTGTTGTGCACCAACATTGGAACGAGTCCAAGTCGGCCTGAAGAAGATCCAAGGAACTCAAATCGGTAGGAAAGTAAGTGTAGCAAAGTTTTACATCATCCGCATACATTATAGTATGGGGATATAATATTGTCTGTGGCAAGTCATTAATGAAAACGACAAAGAGCAAAGGGCCTAGACGACTTCCCTGGGGTACGCCGGAGGAAACTCCGAACGATTCCGACAGACTGCACTTGAACAGGACTTTTTGGGTCCGGTTAGAAAGATAGCTTTTCAGCTACATTAATAAGTGAAACGGAAAGCCCAGTAAATCAAGCTTATGAATAAGCAACTCATGGTTAACGGTATCAAATGCTTTGCAGTTCAATCCAATTTTGCTGGATATTAGGTCAACCACCCGACCACCTATGTGAGAGAAACCGGCACAGATAACATGAGCCATATTATCACAGAGCCAACAACAAACATAAGTATCACCACGGGAAATTTTCTTTTGATTGGTGCACTTCTTGACACAGCAATCCAACATAATTGCAAAGTTAAACAAACCCAAAAGAAAAATAGGCAAAAGAAACTACAAGTATAGGATAAATTGGACAGCTGTTCAAAAAATATGGGCGAGAGTTATTTTGGAGCACTGGATGCAAATCACAAGACAGCGTATAGCTAGCAGCGAACACAACAGAAAGCAAAAAGGGCACACAATGACTTTCTAATAGCAGCTACCAACAAAAAGGTATGCAGTTATCACAAATTATTGTGAAAATCTATGATATATGACCACAAAGACTGAATGTTTAAATTGCACAAAATCCATTATGTATATTGCACTGTGTAAAGATTTAATACGAAATTAAACTTATAAACTGTTTTCTATTATATTAATGAATATTTATAAAAGATAAACCTTGTTTACAAAGTAAAAAGAATAACAATTCGAAGAGCGATAAAAAACACGTCCGCGCACGGCAAGGTTACCAGATCAATAATATAATAATAAATAATCTAATAAATTGGAACAATTAAATGTTGTCCAAACATTTTGTGCATGCTGATAATAATCGATACTACATGATCTATTTGATGATTTATTAAAGAAATGTGAACGATCTGGAAATTATGTTTCGTTGAGATTGGCAGTTAATGGATGCATTCTAATTGTTTTACTCAAATATAGGTGGTAAATATCTAAAACATCATTGAAAATACTTTTAAAAAAGTTTTTTGGAGCATCAACACCGCTATATATTTTAAAACGATTAAGTTCGTTGTTATATGAGCACTTAATAAAAAAAACAATAGGCATAAGGAATATGTTCTTGCACACATTGAGTCCTACTAGAATTTTGAATATCTATTGGTTTTAGAATACATTGTTCTTCCTTATTAAAATGTATTAGACATGTATTGCAAAAATATAATTTATGCTCATGTCTTGTAACTTGATCCCTCATTAATCTACTTAAATTTTTTATGCAAACATAATAGCTTTCATTGAAATCATCACTGAATATATTAATAATTAAGATTAATGTGGATTTTTCTTCTTTTGTTAAATAAAAGGGGCCTACTACAAAATGGTCTTCTATACCAAACACATTTACACTAATATCTGGATTATTTGATTCAAATATTTCAATGTCTTTTATTTGTAATGGGAAATTTAAATTTTTGAACTTTACTACTTTATCATTAATTAAAGTTATAATGGAATCTTGGATATTTCTAATGTGATATGAAGAACACCTTTCTCTTTTTTTTAGGGTTGGTAAAGAGATGAAATAATGGCCCACTTAAAGCAGTATATATCATTGTTAATAATATTAATACAAGCGGTTTTATCTGATATTACTTTTGGTAGTGGTATATATAATGAGCCTCTAATTGGTTGGTATTTATTTATGTTTACTTCTAGATGAATAATTTCACTTAGACTCCAACCACTATCTCGCTCTTGAAATGTATTCATTTTTTCAATTACTCTACAAAACTTTTCCTTAATTATATCAACAACATTATTTTTCTTCATAAGTGCTTCAGTCATTAATGTTTAGCGTGACATTATAGCAAATGCTTCAATATTTTCTTTTATTTGAATATATTTATAAAATAATTCAAAGTTAAATTTGATGATTTCATGATTTTCTATAGATTTCTGTAAAAGTTCAGATAATTCGTTAAAATGCTTTTCAAAAAATTGTTCAACAAATAAATCAGTGGGTTGATCGTTTTCTAAAATGTATGTTTCAATACGATTATTAAACATAGCATTAATACATTTAACATTACTAATTACATTATACATACAATTTTTTTATGCATATTTTTTCTCACGTGTGCTGTCCATACATTTTCTTTCACTTGAATTTTACATTGCTCACGAAAAATAGTTTTTGAAACTTGATGTTTCATTGTAATATGTCTATCTAAACTCCTCTTCCGAATATATATGTTTTCACAAAAACTACACGGATACATTTTTATTTTTTTGAGAAATAATTCAAAAATGTTTATTCCGTATGAAATTCAAATAATGGTGAATTAAATATTTCACCGACATCGACTAGGACCATTATCTCGTTGCAGCCAAAATACATACCCGCTTCAACGCGTCTAAAACCAAGGCACAAAAACACAAGGAAAGCTAGACGTCGAAAAGCTTCAATTACAACAGGCTGCCAACGATTTCGCAACTCGACTCTCACACCTGCTCTCTGAGAGCACAACTCATCCCAAATGAATACAGGAGCAGTGGGAGCATATATCCAAAGCGCTTCGTGCTGCCGCCGAGGAAAAAATTGGTTACCGGCGGCCACAAAAAAACAACTGATACGATGAAGAATGCCCCGTTGCAACCGAAACAAAGACGCTGCCTACAGGGCTACGTTAAAAGCGAGCGCAACAAGAGGAGTGTGTGAACGCCATCGTGAGTTGAAAAGGGAAGCGAGACGCCTTTTCAGGAAGAAAAAAGCAGAAGCAGAAAGGCGTGAGTGCGAGGAGCTTGAGCTGCTAGCCACCAGGAATATCGCCCGAAAATTTTACCAAAAAATACGGCGACAGAAGGAAGGTTTTAAGACCGGGGCAAACTTCTGTAGGAACGAAAACGGCGACTTTGTAACTGATGTCCAGAGAGTGCTTCGATTATGGAGGGAACACTTCTCTGCTCTCCTAAATGGAGGCAGCGATTCACCGCGCAGAGATGAGGGACCCGATCCCGCAATCGACGATGATGGAATATATGTCCCCCCGCCCGATTATGACGAAGTTAGAATAGCAATAACCAGATTGAAAAACAACAAGGCAGTGGGCGCCGATGGATAGCCTGCGGACCTATTCAAGTACGGCGGCGAGGAATTGGTAAGGCGCATGAAACAGCTTCTTAGCAAAAAATGTGCGGACGAGTGCATGCCCGACGATTGGAATCTAAGTGTTCTTTGCCCAGTCCACAAGAAGGGGGATACTGCAAAATGCTCCAACTATCGTGAAATCAGCCTTCTTAATGTCGCATATAAGGTCCTTTCAAGTGTATTGTGCGAAAGATTGAAGCCCACCGTGAACCGGCTGATTGGACCTTATCAGTGCGGCTTCAGACCTGGTAAATCTGCCATCGACCAGATTTTCACAATGCGCCAAATCTTGGAAAAAAACCGTGAAAAGAGAATCGACACACATCACCTCTTCGTCGACTTTAAAGCCGCCTTCGACAGCACGAAAAGGAGCTGCCTATATGCCGCTATGTCTGAATTTGGTTTCCCCGCAAAACTTATACGGCTGTGGAACATGACGTTGAGCAACACCATCAGCTCAGTCAGAATTGGGAAGGACCTCTCCGAGCCGTTCGAAACTAAACGAGGTTTCAGACAGGGTGACCCCTATCGTGCGATTTCTTGAATTTGATGCTGGACAAAATTATACTGGCTGCAGAGCTTAACCGCACTGGAAAAATATTATATAAAAGCGTGCAATTACTGGCATATGCTGATGACATTGATATCATCGGCCTAAACACCCGCGCTGTTAGTTCTGATTACTCCAAAATGGAAAAAGAAGCGGTAAAGATGGGTTTGATGGTGAATGAGGACAAAACGAAGTACCTGCTGTCATCGAGCAAAGAGTCAGCGCATACGCGCCTTGGCAACCACTCTACTGTTGGCAGCCATAATTTGGAAATAGTAGAAGACTTCGTTTATTTGGGAACCAGCATCAACACTAGCAACAACACCAGCACTGAAATCCAGCGAAGAATCAATCTTGTCAATAAATGCTACTTTGGACTAGGTAGGTAATTGAAAAGTAAAATCCTCTCTCGGCGAGCGAAAATCATACTCTACAAGTCACTTATCTTACCCGTCCTGCTATATGGGACAGAAGCATGGACCATGACAACAGCAGATAAAGCAGCTTTGGGAGTGTTCGAGAGAAAAGTTCTTCGAAAGATTTATGGACCTCTACGCGTTGGCGATGGCGAATACCAAACAGATTTAATGATGAGCTGTACGAGATATACGCTACATCAACATAGTCCAACGAATGAAAACGCAGAGGCTGCGCTGGCTAGGCCATGTTATGCGAATAAAAGATGATGCTCCGTCGAAGAAAGTGTTTCTATCGGAACACGCATATGGATGCAGAGGTAGAGGGCGGCCCCCACTCCGTTGGAAGGACCAGGTGGAAAACGATTTAAACTCCCTTGGTGTGACCAATTGGCGCCGGTTGGCGGAGCGGCTGGCGCGCCTTGTTGGACGGCCATAACCGTTTAGACGGTTAAGCGCCAATTAAGTAAGTAAGTAAATATTTCACCAGGTTTAATCGGTTCTATATAAAATATATTCTTATTTATTGTTTCAATAGTTGAATATTCTAAGGAGTTGTATGAATCCGGAAGAAAAGAAGACTATCATCCCGTTCTATCATTACCTTCTCCCCAAATTTTGTCCTCACCCTTATGGCTTTTATTATTTTTAATTTTTTATTAAGTGGTACATCAATCACCTTCAACATTGGTTTTTGAGCTTTTTTTCTTGACTGACGATGAGATCTAATGCAGTGTTGTAATTGGTGCTCGTGACTTCAAGGGACTGTATATATCGCGAGGCTTCTTCTGTTAGACAAGGCCGTAGATATTGAAATGTTTCTACTTCGTTTAGATCTCGGTTGTTATGCACCAGAGTGGTGAACACATTATACAAATCTAACCACTCCGATTGTTTCCCACTGAATTTGGTTAGCTGCAGCTTTGGCAAGTTGATGCGATGAGCTGGTTGGCGTTCTACCCGTGTGCTGCTAAGCTGGGCTGGTGATTGCATTTTCCTAACTCTTCCATTTGGTCGAGAATTGCTGCCTTTGCTTCAACATATTATTCTTCAAATAACACGATGTTCTTCATTAACTGCGATTCGTCAAGTTCTTCCAATTGGGTTTGCAAAGTATCGAGTGTACTAAATTGTCGCTCAACCAAACTAAGCTTTGCTGTAAGCCGGCGAAGTGAAAGTGATTCACCGTCCAGCACTCCATGTTGTATTGACCGCAAGCGTGTTAATAAGTTGTCACGCTGATGAATTTTAATGCGAATCTCCCGAGGGATTGGTTCATTTGTGTGGGACAGGGATGCCCCAGATGCGCCATCATTTTCGGCGACGGGTTCTGGATCCATTTCCAAATATTGTTGATGGTGACGATAAAATAAAACGATGATTTATTGCGATTCTGTTGGGAGCCAGAACAACATCGAGCTCGAAGGACCTTTTGGTGACTTGTTGAGCCTTTTCTACAAGTTTCTGCTTCTTATTTAAAAAATGAAACGCGAGACAATTTACCTTTGCTTGTTTATTAAAGTGTACTTCATTCGATTAAAGTTACTATTCGATTGAACTTAAAAACTAAGACACGGTTCAAATAGGTAAGCTGTAAAAAATTAGTCATAGGAATTTTCCTTGGAAAAGTCCTGTTATTTATAGTCCTGTTATATATATTAATTATAATATGATGGGTGCGAAAAGTATGACATGAAATTCTGCTTGTGATTACGTACGAATGTAGGCACATATATTTGTATCCATAGCAACATGTATCAGGTGTATGTATATGAAACCGGTATTGGCATCTAGCGATCAGTAGGCACAATTATAGGAACAGTCAAAACTTACCATTGGCGATAGTTGTCGTCTTATGATCTGTCAACAATATCCAATACCAAACATTTCAAGTTTCATACAACATCGTGTTTTTTTCGCTCTTGAAAATGTCGAAATACGTGCCTTCAAACAACTATTTGGGGGAGCATTAATTTGCTGCTTCCATTTGAGTAAATCTGCGATAGGATCTCATCGAATGCTTGTCGAATCTTACGGAGAGCGCGCTCTTGGTCGTACGCAGTATAGTGAGTGGTTCAACAAGTTTAAAATGGTAATTTTGATGTGACAAACTCTGACCGAGGCAAACCACCGACATCGTCCGAGGCCGTCGAATTGCAGGCTTTGTTGGATGTAGACGATAGTCAGAAGCAAAGACAGCTTGCAGAATAACTAAATGTGCCCCAGACAACCATTTCCATATGTTTTAAATCCATGGGAAAGATCATGAAAGCGGAAGATGGGTGCCACATGAGCTGAACGACAGACAGCAGGAAAATCGGAAAACAACATGTAAAATGCTGCTCACCAGACAAAAAAGAAAGTCGTTTTTGCATTGGATCGTTACTGGCGATGAAAAGTGGATTTATTTCGTGAATACCACAAGAGATCGTATATGGACCCTGGGCAACCAGTACAATCGTCTGCAAGACCAAATCGCTTCGGAAAAAAGACAATGCTCTGTGTTTTCTGAGATCAGCGTGGTGTAATCTCGTATGAGCTTCTATAACCAGGCGAACCTGTTAATGGTCAACGTTACCAACAACAATTGGCCAATTTGGACCGTTATCTGCGCCAAAAACCCTCAGAATATGAAACTAGGCATGACAAAGTGATTTTACTCGATGACAATGCACCATCACACCGAACAAAACAGACTCGGGAATTGGTTGAGTCGTACAGCTGGCAACCGCTAACCTACCCCGATTACTCACCAGACTTTTGGCTCCATTCGACTTTCACTTATTTGCATCGATGGGGCACGCACTTAGCGAACAGCGCTTCACTTCTTTCGAAAATATTGGTAAATGGCTCGATGACTGGTTTGCTTAAAAAAACGAAGACTTTTTTCGGCGAGATACCCATATATTGCCTGAGAGGTGGTCAAAATGTGTAGCTAGCGAGGGCGCTTACTTTGAATAAAATATTCGTTACCATTCTCTTGAAATAAATGTAAAAAATACCGGTTTCATATGCATATACCGATATGTATGTATGCTTGTGATGTATGCTGCAGCGACGAAAGCGATGCAGGTGGATGGGCAATAATTATGAGCTCAAAGCGAAGAAATAATTTGGAGTGACAACAACAACAAAAGCGATGAAGATATGTTAAAATGAGTGTGCGTGGAATTGGAGAACCATTGCAATTTTGATGACAGCGAAGACTGATTGGAAAGGAAGGTGTGGCGATGATAAGTCATTAGGTAGGGCGCGAACAAATAATATAATTGCTATTAATTAAAAAGGATTGTTAAATAATGCCAACTAAAGGCCCAATTGAAAATCTTAAAAACGAATCAGAAGTAATAAGCAAGACAAAAAAATAAATAAAAATACAATATTTTTTATATCTATCTATTGAAAATGCGAGGCTAAGTATCGAAAGTCACTAAGCCAAATGCTAACTTGGTAAACACAGTCCAAATAATAGACCACACTGAAGCCTTGGAAACCATAAAAATTTATCTTCTAGCAATTGTCATTATGGGCGCTGTGAACTTATTTTTGAGATATTATTCAATACATAACAAAATTTTGAAATAGAGTTATCAGAGCCATGCTGATGGCATAGATAAAATATAGAAACCATACGTAAATTGCAGCTGCATATGCGGAAATGCTTACGTCAAAAAATCCGTGCAGAGTAACTGATATAGTGCTCTTTATGCCAAGCCACCTTGGTATTCGTATTCTTTCTATTACCGGAAGATTGTTCCGAAATGTCAGCCAAGCTTCACGAAGTTTGGATGTTATTGGTGTGTCCCAATCGAGCTGAGCTTTCCAGAGCGCCTGGACGAACATCTTTGCTACTATAATGACGGGAAGCTAGCATGCCAGTCGGTTCGTAGAGTCGAGCTGTATCCCTCAAAATATTGCGTTTAGTAATATGTAATTCACCACATACCTTTGTCTTGAAGAATAAACACTCGGTAGCTGGATTTCAGCGGAGGCCAAGTACCTTGGTGTCATGATCACCTAGATTAACTGCTAAATCCGCTGGGGCCGAGGGACTTATTTTCGATAAGGTCACTGAGCAATTAGAGTTCCATTTGGCAAATTCGAATCCACCTTGTTTCAGGATTGTACTTACGTCGTGAGCTCGTGTTACGGCCACGCCCGTACTTTCCACGCTATCCAAATAATCGTCGACTTAAAATCATTTAAGTATGCTACTGCGCGCTTCGGCTGCCCGGCTGGCGTCAGCGATGATCTTAGCGTTATCCAAGGCGCTTTGCATTAATGCCCGGAATGCATTTTATGGGCTGCATGCCATACCATATGTAACTGGGTTGAGCTTGTACGTACGCAATGGCGAAACATCTTCTTAATATCCGCTGTATTTTCTACTTGAAATCGTCGAAATCGATTAAGTATGTCCACTGAATTGTCCTGCAGTTGGCGTCCTGCAAAGTAGGTGTCATTAAGCGATACGCCATTAGTGGTTTTGGACGAGGCGTTAAATACCACCCGAAATTTACCAGTAACAGCATGGTGGGGTATATAATAACATTGGGTGAAGCTGGTATCATTAGCTTCGATGACAGTCATGTGATCCAGTGTCACATACTCACGCATAAACTGTATGTACCTTTCACGTAAAGATGAATCTGCGGCAAGCTTTCTTTTTAGTTGCCGAAATTGACGGAGTGCCGCCTGATGAGAACTACCAAGTGGCGGTGCATCTGGCCGAAATGGTATTTGAACGCAATAGTGGTTATGAGAAGAGCGAGTCACAGTTTTGACGAAAATTGTTTCACACTCATCAACCTGAGACGAAACTTCTACCGGTGCTTCCTCCATATCCCAAAACTTACACAGCAACCGATCAAGAGATGCATTGTCGATCGGATCGGGTGCCCTAAATGAATGACGGAGGGTAGAAATGCAGCCGGTTGTTGCGACGGGACCAAAAACATTCCAACCTAGTCGCGTGCGAATGGCACAAGGCATATTGGCGGGCCCTGATCTTATTCCAGTCAATATCAAAGCGGGTAAAATTTCAGCACCAATAAGAAGGTCCATCTACTGCGCCTGGTGTCCCCAGCGTAGGGTCGGCTAATTGAAGGCATTACATATGGCTCCACGAAGAAGTATTAACGTGTACAAAAGGTGTTGTTGATGTAATTGAGTCAAGTATGTATGCGTTGAAGTTGAGTGCGAATGTTTCATCAACCATTGATTGCATATGAACTCTAACTATGCCCTTCGTGTGAGCTGCGAAACTTGAAGCAACAACTTCGACCGGAACCTTACCAGCATACTTGGGAATATTCAACAGAGTTAGAATAGATACTGATACAAAGCTCACCTGAGAACCCGTACCACAGAGAGCTCGATATTCCTGCATTCCGTTTCGACCACTAAGAAGCAGAGGTTTTTGAGATCCGTCCGGGTACGGTATCGGTGATTTCGGGCGTTTTTCGGGATAATTTTGGGACCTCTCCGGGATCATTTCTGGATGGTTTTCGGGATGCCGTCAGGGTCCTTTCGGGAATTTTTCAGGGTCATTTGGGGGCCTTTCCAGAATCATTTCTGGATGGTTACCGCGATCCTGTCTGGGTAATTTCGAGACATTTTCTGGACTATTTTGGGATCATTTGCGGACCCTTCAGAGATAAATTTTTAATGGTTTTTGGGATCTGTCCGGGATACCGTATCGGTGATTTTTTCGGGATCATTTTGGGACCTCTCCGGGATAATTTCTGGAGAGTTTTCGGCATCCGTACGGGTTACGTCGGGGTAATTTCGGGACTATTACGGGCTCATTTGGAGATCCTTCCAGCATCATTTCTGGATGATTTTCGGGATCCCATCAGGGTCCTTTCGAGACTTTTTCAGGATCATTTGGGCCCCCTTCCAGAATCATTTCTGCATGATTTCGGGAATTTTTCTGGATGGTTATTGAGATCTGTCCGGGATCCCGTCAGGGTCATTTCGGGACTATTTCGGGATCATTTGGGGACCCCTCAGGGATCATTCCTGGATGATTTACGGGATTTTTTTTTCTTCGAAACCTGAAGTTCACCAAATATGCCTTTTTAAATTATGAGCTTTCATGGCCATGGATTATCTACAAAGTATTCGTAATGAAAATTCGGTATGTTTTATCTTTAATATCTAACACAGCTTTTTCGTTCTTTTTTTGAGTTTTTATACTAAGCGTGCTTTGCACACAGAGCATATTAACTTTGATTGGATAACGGTTGGTTGTACAGGTATAAAGGAATCGAGATAGATATAGACTTCCATATATCAAAATCATCAGTATCGAAAAAAAATTTTATTGAGCGATGTCCGTCAGTCCGTCCGTCTGTCCGTCTGTCCGTTAACACGATAACTTGAGTAAATATTGAGATATCTTCAAATTTGGTACACGAGCTTATCTGGACCCAGAATAGATTGGTATTGAAAATGAGCGAAATCGGATGATAACCACGCCCACTTTTTATATATATAAGGTTTTGGAAAACACAAAAAAACCTGATTATTTAGTAAATAATACATATAGATTGTTGAAATTTGACGTGTGGACTGATATTGAGACTTTTGATAAAAGTTTGAAAAAATTTTTTAAAATGGGCGTTACACCGCCCACTTGTGATAAATCAATTTTACAAATATTATTAATCATAAATCAAAAACCGTTAAACCTATCGTAACTAAATTTGGCAGAGAGGTTGCATTTACTATAAGGAATGCTTTGAAGAAAAATTAACGAAATCGGTTAAGGACCACGCCCACTTTTATATAAAAGATTTTTAAAAGGGTCGTGGACGAATAAAATAAGCTATATCTTTGCAAAAAAGAGCTTTATATCAATGGTATTTCACTTCCCAAGTTGATTTATAACAATAAATAGGAAAAACTTCAAGTTTTAAAAAATTGGCCTGGCACCGCCCCTTTTATGACTAAGCAATTTTCTATGTTTCGGGAGCCAAAACTCGAAGAAAAATTAACGGAACGTAATAAAATTGGGTAC
Source organism: Eurosta solidaginis (assembly GCF_040869045.1). Lineage (NCBI taxonomy): Eukaryota > Metazoa > Arthropoda > Insecta > Diptera > Tephritidae > Eurosta > Eurosta solidaginis. Next base: position 32,665,452 of record NC_090324.1, on the reverse strand, counting down.
ACATATTTTCCTTATAGCAGAAAATATTTCTAAAAAAAATGGACGAAATCGGTTAAAGACCACGTCCCCTTTTATATAAAAGATTTTTAAAAGGGTCGTAGACGAAAATAATAAGCTATATCTTAGCGAAAAAGAGCTTTGTATCAATAGAATTTTACTTTCTAAATTAAATTATAACAATAAATTGTAAAACACTAAACTTTTTGAAAGTGGGTGTGGCACCGCCCCTTTTATTTATGGCTAAGCAATTTTCTATGTTTCGGGAGCCATAACTAGAAGAAAAATAAACACATTGTAATGAAATTGTGTACACATATTTTCCTTATAGCTGGAAATATCTACTAAAAATGGACGGGATCGGTTTAAGACTTCTGCAACTTAGATATAAAACAATTTTAAGAGGGTCGTAGACTAGAATAATAAGCTATAACTTAGCAAAAAATTGTTTTGAATCAATGATATTTCACTTATCAAGTTTTATTGTAAGAGGAAATGGGGCGGTGCCACGTGTTATGTAGAAAAGTAATTTATCTGAAATGAAATGTACAATTGAAGCTCACACTGAGTATATAATGTTCGGTTACAACCGAACTTAGACACCTTTTCTTGTTCTAAATGAATCCTGTAACAAACTTTTATAACCATAATTACACTTTTTGTAATATTTTAACCCATTAAGCACACTGGCGGCCACCGTGGTGTGATGGTTGTTGTTGTTGTTGTTGTAGCGATAGGGTTGCTCCCCGAAGTCTTTGGGGAGTGTTATCGATTTGATGGTCCTTTGCCGGATACAGATCCGGTACGCTCCGGTACCATAGCACTATTAAGGTTGCTAGACCGACCACCTCGGGAACGATTTATGTGGCCACATTAAACCTTCATGCCATTACCTTCCCCCCACCCCCAAGTTCCATGAGGAGCTTGAGGTCGCCAGAGCCTCGTCTGTTAGTGAAACAGGATTCGCCGCGGATAGGTGAGGTTGACCATTGGGTTTGGGGAAGCTATATATTGCGCTGGCAACGTGAAGGGTTGCGCTACACAACCCCTTCAATCTGGTATTTTAGTCGCCTCTTACGACAGGCATACCTACCGCGGGTATATTTTGATCCCCTAACCTGCTGGGTAAGTGGTGTGATGGTAGCGTGCTCCGCCTACCAAACCGAAGATCCTGGGTTCTCGCCCCAGGAAAAGCAACTTCAAAATTTTAGAAACAAGATTTTCCAATAGTGTAAACTAGAAATAAATGAAGGAGGAACGCTGATGAGTAGCGTAAAAAATTGATTATCTTTATTGAAGAAATGCCTTTCTTTTTATACAAAATTTGCTATTCTACACATACGTAATTACACTAATACTTACACACTAAAGGTATCTACATTCTTGATACATATATTCTGTGTCAGTATATTAGTTTGACCTAATTTTAGATATTTGTTATTGTGTAAATATTTGTGCATGCACATTTACAAACTGTTATTGACGTTCAGTCACGCTATTAAAGAATTGGTCAATATGCCAGTTAAACGTAACTGGATATGAGTCTTGCTGTCGGCATTTGTATGTGATATTGAAGTCCCGCGGTGTTGGGGTGAACATAATTTATGTAGGTCGGTATTGTAATATGAATGCAACATGAATATGTGAGGTCGATATTTATAAGTGCATGGCTTAGAAGAGCATAATGCATACTGCTACAAATGCATTAGCATAGAAGGGCATAATGCATAATGATACAATAAGAAGAAAATTTTTCTAAGCGGGGTCGACCCTTGGCAATGTTTGGCAAGCACTCCGAGTGTACTTCTGCCATGTCAAGCTCTCTGTGAAAACTCATATGCCTTGCAGATGCCGTGCGGAGTCGGCCTAAGGCATGTAGTTCCCGCCCTGCCAATTAAATTTATTCATTTTTTTTTTAATACCCGAAAAAGCAACACTATTTTCATCTAAAAATTCTCTTTGGTTTTAGCTAATTGTAGTTTCACTCCTTTGTTCTATGAAAAGTAACTCCTTCTTGGTTATTGGAATTTTTCGGCCGATAAATTCAAGACAAAACACAAGTTTTTCTTTTTCTCCTACGCGTTTCGATGGGTAACTTCCATCTTCCTCAGGGAAGCTGTATATTTTTTAACATAAAATCATAAACATAAAACAAAACAAACATTTACATTTTTAACATTGAATAATTTACATAACTCTTTAATAGATTTTTCACATACATTCAATGTTAAATAACTTTATTAAAACATTACACACATAAACATTACTAAACATAAATAAACAACACTTAACATTAATTCATTCATCTTCACTGAATCGTTTACTAGCTGACAATGCCGTCATGTAAGCGCAGTTGATGTTATTGACGCCTTTTTTACAGTTCATAACAATGTTGATTTTTTATTGTATTCTCAATGCTTCCAGCGTCATTCGTGTTCTTTCTTTCCCCTCAATATCTAATATTTTCGTGTGTTCAAAGTCCCCTGTGTGGCCTGTGTTGGTTAAATGTTGGCATAGTGATGTTGTTTTTTTATTTGCCGCGTCAATTCGGTGTTCATTTATTCGGACTCCTAACGATCGCTTTGTTGTTCCAATGTATATTTGTTTGCAATTTTCTCCTGCGCTCCCATTACATTGGATGCTGTTCTTTGTTGATTTTCTCTTTTGTTTGTATAAATATTGTAATTAAAGTTTAATATGGTTTATGTGCTAATTTTATTTTGTTATTGCGTGTTATGCTACCTATTGTTTGGGTGTCCGTTAAGCCTGTTATGTAAGTCACGCCTGTGTATATTAATTTTTCTTGTTCTTTTCTCTGTTCAGTATTGCTTGGCGGGCAGTTAGCTTTTTTTTTTTTGCTGTTGTTATCCAAACATCTATTAGTTTATTAGGGTAGCCATTCTTGTATAAAATATTTAGAATTTTTTGGATGTTTGTCGTCATGAACTCCAGTTCACTAAGATTAAAAACTTTAGTTATAAAGTTTATGGCCGTATTCTTTCTTTGCATCCATGGGTGATTCGAATGATAATTTATCATTCTGGATGTCGATACGTCTTTAGCGTACCAATTAGTTTTTAGTGTTTGGTCTGATTTTATGATTGCAATAACTACGAAGGGCAACTTATTGTTTTTCTCTTTTTCTATTGTAAATTTTATTTTAGTATGCTCGTTATTAAATGTCTTTAGTATTTCTTCCACGTCCTTAGTCTTAATTATTGCGAATATATCATCTACATATTTGTTTATGTATTTGATATATATGTCCTTTAATTTGAGCTCGGCAATGCTGTCGTCAAGAATTTTGTCTAAAACTATATCAGCTACAGTGGGCGAAAGAGGATTCCCCATTTGTTGGCAAAAAGTGAAATCATACGTGAAGTAATTGTTATCCCTCAAGCAAAATTCAAGACAGGTTTTATAATTGTTTCTTCGTCATTGTTGTATGCATTTGTGGGTTACCCCACTGTATTATAATCGTATTTATCGGTATATTTGTGAAGAGGGAAACAACGTCGAACGATGTAAAAATTTCATCGTCTGCAATCGTGATATATTTTAAGTTGCGATTTAGTTGTAAGGAATTTTTCGCATTAAGACTGTCCGAAATTATATTTTTGAGGGCTTTTCCTAAATATTTTGAGAGTTTTAAACATGGCACACTTATAGCGTTTTCTTTTCTGAAATAAATTGTTGCCTAAGTAAATGGTAACACCTTAATAGTGTTACTCCTACCCCAGAAAATTGTCAACATTTATAGTGCATACAAAGAACATTTCATCTCACCATATTCACTCATATCACAAATCATACAAGAAGATATCGCATTGCGCATGTAAACATTAGATCATCTCTTTTTTATGGGCAATTCTTACGTCATTTTCTTTTAGCTCTTGTTTTTTTCGCTCTTTCTTTCATTCGCTCAAACAGTGAACTGTGACGTAGATGCGCAGAAGGAAGCAATTTTGAACTCGTGAATGCGCAATCTGGGTAGGTTTTTTATGCACTTATACTAACAAAGTATATGTGGAACTCAAGAGCGAATTGGGAGTTTCACAGAGTTGCACTGCCACACCGCCATTTTATACAGGGTAAAAGTGCAAAGGCAACAATTTTCACAAAAGAACGAAATACCCCGTAAAGGCGTTGCCTGTTTTTTAGAATACAACAACAACCCTTGCGCGGGGCACAAAAACCGTAACACTATAGGCAGAAAAGAAAACGCTATTACATATGATGATATCGGTCTAAGTGGGGTGTATTCTTAATGTATCTTTGGTAAACCATATAGTCTTGGAGCTGTAGCTGCAGTACAAGTTAATTGTTTTTTTAAGTAAAAACTGATATTCCCTTGTTTATATATGTCGTTTACAATGTTGTTGTTTTTTCGTAATAATTGGTGAGTTGGATCCATTCTCATTGTTTTGTATGTTTGTCTATCGTGCAATAATTGCTCCATTTTGTTTTTGTAGTTCACCTTATACATCATAACTATTTTGTTTCCTTTATCCGAGTTTGTTATAATCGCTACATCTTTGTACTTTTTAACCAAATTCTTAGTATATTCGTAGACTTTTAGTATGAGTTTTTCTTTTGGATTATTTCTTAACTTGTTTTTAAAAGTATTTATTTTCGTTGACACATTACATCTTAGAGTCTCTTTTTCTTTGTCATCTCCTATTGCTTGAATACCTTGCTCCAGATCTACAATCACGTGAATAGGAGAAAATGATTTCCTCGATACTGGGAGCGCAAACATTTATATTAGTGTTATTCACAAACCAGTCCTCGTTGTATCTTAGTCCAAATGTGTCAAAGCTTTTCGTTACGTGTGCTCGTATTTTAGGGTTCAGCTGTTGTTCTGTAGCAGTGTTTATTCTCTTTGTATATTGTGTTTGATTTTCCAAAACTAAGCTTAAGTCGCGTTCTTCTAATATCTTTTTAAGGTCATCCCTAATGTGACTCAAAGTGTTACTTACTATTTTAATTTGCATATTCGCTTCTTTTATTTCGAGGTTGAGGACTCTTTGTATAAATTGTTTTTGTATCTTTTCAATTTCTTTCCTTGTTTTGTCCAGTTTGAATCCGTGAATAATGTTGTTTGTCTTACCCTTTATATGTGATGGTGTTATCCCTTAGCCTTTGAACTGCAGTAGAAATTTTAGTCGTTGTTGTTGTTTTGCGAGTCATATTTTGTTCTTGCTATATTGTTTGATGATGTAGGTGGTGTCGTCATCATACTTTTACCTAATGTGTTGAAAATAAAACACACCCTTCACCCCTGTCAAATCAATTAAAATAAAAAAAAAATAAAAAATCAAATCAATTAATTTAACTTAAAAACAAAATGTATTTTTTTAATTCAAAAAAACTGCATTGTACTATTCACGTAAGCGTTCCTTTCAGGTTATCAGCTCATTTAGTTCTTTTTTTACTCTATTACAAAAATTAAATACAATAGACAAAAATAATTTTTAAACAGATAACTTGATAAGCAGGCTAACGTGAATAGCCCATATATTTTATTTTCTCCTTGCGGACGGGCCGCGGGTGAAGGCTAGTATATAATACATTTTGGTTACCTTTTACTACTAATTGCGGAGATAAAGCGAATTTAAATATTTCCTAATACGGGTTCGACGCCCCGAACGAAACTAACGCACACAAACTCATTTGTATATAGACACAACAAATTTAGTGCAGTGTTAACACTTTTAGGAGTAATATAAAAACTTATATTGGTGCATTTTCCAAATTAAGCACCAAATTGTGAAATGTGTAAAATTTTACTGTAGTTGTATTGTATTAGACTTGTCGGAGTGATATCAAAACTAATTTTGGAATCAAGGGGTTTGTTCGTTGTATAGAGTAATGACAGATATGAACGGCGAACCGCGGTGGTGTGGTGGTATCGTGATCCGCCAATCATATCGAACGTCCTTAGTTCAATATTTTGTTTTTTATTATTGTTATTTAGATTTAACTTATTAGGGTACTTTAGGCTTCGTACCGCCCACTTTGTCGAATGATACTAACGCACAGCAGTTCATTTGTATTGTGGCGAATGTTGACATCACTAGGCTGTTAGTAAATAATCACGCAACAACAAAAACATTAAAGCGAGCCACACTGGTGTACATGAACACATAAATCATCATTTATACACATACATAGAAGGCGACGAAGGATATCTCACACACACACAGTCATCAGCTGAAGTAATTACTGACACACACATGCATATGGCTTTGAGAAACACATAAACTGCAAATATACATGTACATATATACCTGGTAACCAAGCAGGAGATTCTAGAAGGTGAAACGTCTAGACCTTTTGAGAAATATGCTGCCGCGACAACAGAGAGTATAAAACCAGCGCAAGCTGAGGAATGTCTAATCAGTTTGATTTAAACACGCTATCAGTTGCGAAGTGAAGTATAATTGTACTACCCCAAAATAATCTAATAAAGACCATTTTGCAATACAGAATATTGGAGTGATTTATTCAACAGTTTAGCGATTCGAACGTTATCCGAAGGTTTCAAATAAGCGGAATTTCCCAAAATTCGTTAGAATTGGTGTCAGAAGAGGTATTGTTGAATAAATTTCGAAGATTTCGAATAAAACTTGGACATGGCAAAGTTAAGTGAATTAAATATCCAGCAAAGGAGTTGGAGAACCGTGGATTGACTATAACCGGCAATAAGACCGAACTTCAAGCACGGCTACGAGAGGTTATGGATTTGGAAGGAAGAAATGTTGAAGAGTACGTCCTTCATTCTGATAGCGACGAGACATCAACTAAAATGGAAGAAAAAAACGAAACACCGGCGGCAGCGAACGCAGACTTGAACATGATATTGGCTGCAATATCTGCACTAACATCGAGAGTAGCATCTCAACTGAAAGAACAGAAGTCGTATATGGGATCCCAACTAGAATCCCAGGAGAGCCGTATAACATCCAAAAAGAATCATCTCAGCTCTTTACGAAACTGGAAGAGCAGGATGCAAAAATTTTACAACTCGAAGGCAAAATTGATGCCGAGATAGACGCGAAAGGTCGTATGGAGCAGTTACAGCTATATCGCCCAGCTGTTCCAGCGAGCAATTGGAAAGAAAAAACTCCATCTTTAGACAGCTCTGTTCATTTCCAGGTATTCAAGCTTCAATTTAAGAAGACGTCAGCAGTGAACAACTAGAATGCTGAAGATTAAGTTGCTGCACTGTTCGTGGCATTGAAAGGGCCTGTAACTGAAATCTTACAGACTATTCCAGAGTACGAACCGAATAGTTATGAAGCATTGATGGGCGCTGGCGACAGACGTTATGGAAGCGAGCATAGAAAACAGATATACCAAATTGAGTTGCAAACCGTTACCAAAAAGCGAATGAGACTTTTCAGGAGTTTGCGTCGGATGTTGAAAGATTGGCTCATCTCGCAAATGCAGACGCAGCCGTGGAATACACCGAGAGGGTTAAAATTCAGAGCTTTATAAATGGCATACGGGACGTGGAAACGAAGGGAGCTACATACGCAAACCCAAAACCTACATTCGCAGAAACGGTATCACATGCATTGACTCAGGAAACTGCCTCTCTATTGAGTAAACCAGCATACAAAGCTCATCGTGTGGAAGTAGAAAGGCCAGATTGGGTAGACACAATTTCGAAAGCACTGAAGGGAACACAACAGAAAAATGCCGGAGTTATGAAATGTTTCAAGTGCGGCAACCCAGATCACATTGCACTTCATTACAGCACCGGTCCTAATAATTCCAACAATGTGGGTGGCCGTAAACGCAGAGCTGAATGAAGGAGATTAGCAAATATCCAAGTCCACTCAATCGTCCACAATTGAATGCCCCATAATCTCTATCTTGCAAATAGGAAGAAGGTCGCGCAATCATACTCTCGGAGGACATGTGGATGGAAAGGAATATTTACTGACTGTAGAAACGGTTGCATCTCATTCCATCATTCCATCGGATTTAGTCAACAAGAAGATAAAGCCATTGCATGGGGCAAGATTGCGTGCAGCCACTGGAGAAGACATCCAGGTTCTAGGAGAAGTAATATGTGAAGTCAGAATTGGGAACGTCACGGTACTACACAACTTTATAATGGCAGAGATTGTTGATGAAATCATAATTGGAGTGGACTTCTTAATCGACCAAGGCATTAAGATCGACATGCAAAGCAAGACGATGCGATATAAGAACATGGATGTTCCACTTAGTTTCGGCTACGAGAAAGGCTACAGCAGTATACGAGTGCTGCTGGAGGGGAATCAGCAAATACCACCAAAATCGGAGGGTGAGAGTACCCATTTATGCATTTAATATCTTTACGCACTACTGTTGTAAAGATAGTGCCCATGTATGCACTATATTCAGTCACGTACTAACTGTTACGTAGGAATAAATCATGCATTATACCGTCATTTGAAGTCAATGCCTGTTTCAAGGTTATAGGGCATTGCAAGTTATTATGCTCTCTCTTATATTAAGATGTACATACATAAACCTATCTACTTAGCACTTCACTTTTTGTAATTTTATATTTTAGTTGACTAAAAGCAAATAAACGGTGAAGAAGTCTGATAGAAACGTTCATGTGTTTTGATTAATATATTTCAACCCCCATACATTTGGCGACCATGACAGGACAGTCCCGTAAAATAAATTAAACTTTTTTTATACAACTTTATACTGCTGTGCCCAAGCGTATTATTGGGTCATCTATATTTAAAAATACTTATTCTGTACCCCTGTACCATAAAAATTCGGTACTTTTGTGCAATATAAAATCTACTGCTGTGCTAATGCATATCATTGGGCCAGTTAAAGTGCAAAAGTTTAATAAATCTGCTTGACAACAATTTCGGTACGGCAAAGTACCACCATCAAGTCAACAAGGCTCTGGACATCCAATTGTAAAACATTCCGTCCCCATAGCGTTCCAGATCCGAAATACAAGGTCAGCGTAATATTATATTAACTAGAAGGCTCGGCCCTCCATTTAATATTGGGCTCATATTATCGAATGCAGCAGCACTGCTCCTTAACCCACTTGGCGCACACAAAAGGTGAACAATAAAGCATCCTGCCATCAAACAATCATCTTAATTGGCGTTACAGCCATCAGCATCATCATATCATCAACATCAATAAGAGCATTCCATTTTCGATCGGCATGGCATCATGAAGGTAGCGGTTAGGCACATACCCACACAGTTATTGTAAGTTGATTGCTCTAAAATTTATATGTATATACTTTTGAAATTACATTATACCGTGCATATACATTAAGCAGTGCGTATATTAGATTACAAACGTAGGAAGAACTAATCGAAGTAATTAAGAATCGAAACATTAAAAATTAATTCGAATCTCTGTAACACTCTCACCTAATATATTTTCTACGGTATTAGGGACAAAAATAATATTCGCGCATATCTATTTTCATCAGCATTCTGGTTGCATCATAAGCAGCAGACACTGGCGGAGGTGACACTCGCTATCGTGTTCGCATAACTTTTTGGTTTTTCCCTTTTTGCCATCACCCAATTGATTAGGCTCAAGCTTCATACAAAAATACCTTTACATTTAAAAGTTCTTCTACAAAGGCATCGTTAAGCCAAATATCGCTTCATTTAAATTACCACTAGTTTCACTTTTTATAAATTTTCAAAGGAAGAGCTACACAATTAGGTTAGGTTAGGTTGAAATGGCCGGTCCATGAGGACCTCACATAGACTGATTGAGTCCGTAGTGTTACCAGAAGTTTGTTTTAACGACCAAACTGAAAAACCCTATCAAAAACAGGACCTATGTTATAAAATAACTCCGTCCTCTTGGCAAATACTAGAAGCATCCTAGGACTTAAGCCACTTGCTGCTTCTAGATCTGACAGCTGTATCACTCCTATTAGCTGGAATCTTAGGCTGGCAAGTGCAGGGAACGAGTACAGGACCTGCCCGATCGTTTCCTCCTCCAACCCAAACTTTGTATATCTGCTATCACTGACCACGCCTAATTTAAAGGCATGTGACGCTAAAAGGCATTGATAGTAGATGATAGAAGCAACTTTGTTACACAATTACGCTGTATAAGTTATTTTTTTTGAATTTTGTTACATTAACCTTTCTTTAAATTACCGACCACCAAGTGTCGACGCTGTATCGACGTTAAAACAAAACGCTCTGTTATGAAGCGAAACATAACAAATATGAAAATTAAGGTAGAAAAAGAAGGGGTGTCGGCAGATTCCATCACGTAGGAATGTAGTCTGCAAATATTAGCATCTCATTTTAAGTAAATAAGCCACATTCAAGGTCAGATAGAATAAATTAACCCTGAGGAGAATGCAAGAAGCGATATAGAGGAAATTTATATTGAAGTAAAAGGAAAGATTATCCGGTTGTTGAATAAGGTGCGCCGAAGCAAGTTTTGCAATTGCTTCTACGAATCATCCCTTTACACATCAGAGTCGATTACCAAAACTAAAAATACCCAAATTTGATGGCAAATATTGCATACATAAACGATTTTCGCATACATTTGGCAATTTTCTCAACGACGATCTCACCATTACGACAATAGAAAAGTTCAATTATTTGATAAATTGTTTGTCAAGACAAGTATTTGCGATAGTAGAACCATTTCAGATAACAGAGAAGAATTACCCTAAGGCTCTGGCGTAAATGATCTAATTTTCTTAGATTAATTTTCTTCATTGTTTGGTCTACAAACAAAGCTGCTCCCACTGCTTTACGCACGATCATAGACAAAGTTTCTGCTATGCGCTCATCTTTGCTCTCGTTAGGATTGGAAATTGGTGTTTTAAACGCAATTTTAATTAATATAGTTCTTTCAAAATTAGATAGACTATGTATGAGGAAAAACAAGAACAGACTTCACTTCCGACATGGGATCAATGCTATACCATCCTTAGCAGGCATTGCCAGCTTTTAGAAAGTCGTATTAAAGCTTATGAGTCTCCCGAACCTCAACGCGAGGTCAAGACAAAATCTAGCCCGAAAACATCTCATGCCTTCGTCAACTTCAAGTCAGCGTGCGTGTTTTGTAACTGCGCAGAACATGTCATAGGAAGTTGTTCTGAGTTCCTTGCGCTCCCCGTTAATGAACGATTTGAATTTGTCAAGCTTTCAGGAATGTATTTGAACTGCTTGCGCAAAGGACATACAGTCTCGAAATGACCATCTACATTTAAATCCCGTGTGTGCAAAGCATCTCACCACACACATTTACATGTTTTTTCTGTCACTAAACCTTCAGCAGTACCTTCGGTTAATCATGCTACTAAATTTAATACAAAACAATCTTTCGGCGCCAAAGCTATTACATCGCAGATTACTCAGTCATTCAGAAAGGCCATAGTGCCCACTGCTATTGTCATGGTAGAAGACAAGTTTGGCATTTTTCAGCCCGTTCGCGCGCTTTTAGAATCCGATTCCAAAGTAAAGTTTATGACTGAAAAAACTGCAAAACGCTTGCAACTCAGTCGTTTGCATTTCATTAAAAATATTTCAGGTATAGGGGGTATTCAAACCCAAAGTAAACATGCTGTTGTTGCTACAATTCGGTCACGAATTACTGATTTTGAATTTTCTGCACGGTTTGCTATTACCAAATGTATATCAGCAAACCAACCGGGCGATCATATACGAATGGATAACTGGAATATTCCCGAAGGGATCAATTTAGCAGACCCCTTGTTTAACAAGCCTCAACGAATTGATATATTGATTAGCACAGAAGTATTCTTCGAAATTCTCTCTCCCGAAAGTATTTCCTTAGGCAAAGGTTTATCTTCCTTAAAGAACACTGCGTTAGGGTGGATTGTTGGCGGAAAAGTTGAGTTCAAAACCGAGCCGCCTTTATCGTTCATATGTAACATAGCTGTGGAGTCCTCAAATCTGGATAATTTGCTACGCAAATTCTGGGAGTTGGAGGAAGTTGCTCAACACTCATCGCCATTAACGAAAGAAGAAAGGCGTTGTGAACAACATTTCTGGGACAATGTGGCTCTCACTGCTAGTGGGCGCTTGCAAGTCAGCCTACCCTTTAAAGAACCCCATAAGATTTAGGAAACTCATTTTAAAACGTGCGTCAAAGATTTCTATCGCTTGAGCGCCGCTTGTATCATAATGATTCATTACATCAAATGTACTGCGAGTTCATGCACGAATACGAGAGTTTGGGGCACATGTCCATAGTCAGCAAAACAAATCTTGAGCGTCTACACTATGTTATTCCACATCACTGTGGTTTACGCCGAGAAAGTACCACCACAAATCTTCGAGTCGTTTTCGATGCTTCAGCCTCAACTTCATCTCATCGTTCACTCAATGACATTTTGATGGTAGAACCCACCATTCAACAAGAGTTGCTTATAACTCTGTTGTCTTTTCCTTTGAATCGTTACGCTTTAACAGCCGATATTGCGAAAATGCATCGGCAGTTTTTAATTAACGAAAGTGACCGCAACTTTCAGTTAATCTTATGGAGAGAACGCAAAGACGATCCTCTAAATTTATACCAGTTAAATACCGTAATATATGGTATGGCCTCAGCCCCTTTCCTTGCTATTCGATGCCTTTTCTTTATCGCTGACTCCTTTCGCGACATCTACCCCATTGTTTTTGGAGCCTTAACGGAAGACTTATACGTTGATGATTTGTTAACTGGGGCTGATAGTGAAAAAGAGCTGGAGGAAATTCGAAATGAAGTCACTGAACTACTGTCTCGCTCATTCGCTTCATTTAGCCAAGTGGAACTCAAATGATTTAAAGATGAAACTATTACAAATGCACTGGGTATGGCATGGAAGCCAAGTGTTGATGTGAATTGTTTTCGCTTCAAATTTGAGAGCAATGAAAAAATTACCATGCGTTCTATTTTATCATGCGTTGCTAGAATATACGACGTATTGGGTTTGCTGAGCCCAATCACAATTCGGTGCAAAATACTTATGCAGGAGTTGTGGATTCAACAACTTGATTGGGATGATCCCCTTCCAAAGGATCTAGCCGATTTGTAGTTGCAAATAACAGAGGACTTGCCACAAATCAACAATATAGAAGTTCCTAGATTTGTTTTCACATTTCCGAACCGTGTCAGTGAAATTCATGGTTTCGCAGATGCATCATCGCGTGCTTATGGCTGCGCGATTTACATTCGAACACTCATACAAGGTTCTCTTCAATGTTCTCTTCTTATATCGAAATTAAAAGTGGCTCCCATCAAAAGTCAGTCTGTACCAAAACTAGAATTATGTGCAACATTGTTTCTTACGCGAACGTGGAATCACATCAAAGAAAAGCTTCAGAACTACGTAGAAAATTTAGTTTTGGTCAGATTCAAAAGTTGTCTTACACTGGCTGAAACAGCATGCATCGACACTAAACTGTTTCATTGCAAATCGTGTTTCAGAGATCCAAGAAAATAGCAAGGACATTTGTTGGAGGCATATTCCAACAAAAAGTAATCCCTCAGATATAGCTTCACGGGGATGTAGCGCATCAGAGCTGCTCAAAACCATATGGTTCTCAGGACCATAATTCCTTCAGTTAAACGAAGATAATTGATCTGTGCTAGATACGGGCACTGAAACACCAGACTTAGAACGTCGCAATGTTGTATCTTTCAAGTTCTTCGCATAATTTCAAATATATATTGCGTTTTTCAATCGGGTTTCGCCCAGTGCACACTATTTCGCACAGAAGGCAGTTCATACATCTTCAAGTGAACTTGACCAAACCTTCTGGCGAATCGTATCCTATATACAAAGTCTTGAATACTAACAAGAATTCGAAAGCCTTAAGAAGGGCCAACTTTTAACGGCAAAACTTCAACGTCTTTCCCCGTTCCTCCAGGAAATGAGAATAGGGAACAGAAGCTTCCTCATCCTTAGAGTTGGTGGTCGTCTTCGAAATGCTGACATACCTTATGAAGAGAAGCATCCAGCTCTTCTTCCGAAAACTCACCGTTTCACATATTTGTATATTTAATTTTTGCATAAATCAAATCTACACGCAGGAGCAAAGGTTTTACTTAGTCCTCTTCAGCAGCGCATATGGGTGATAAATGACCGCGAACTTGTGCGTAAAATATTACGCAATTGCGTACATTGCTTCCATTACTTACTTACTTACTTAATTGGCGCTTAACCGTCTTCCATTATAAACCCAGAATTATAAGCCAAATCATGGGGCTGCCTGCAGATCGCGTAACTGCTCAAATTCCTTTGCCGTATGTGGAGTAGACTTTTGCGGCCCATTTCTTACTTCGTTTCGTATTCGAGGCAAGACTCCATATAAGACGTATGCAGCCATTTTCGTATGTTTTTCTTCAAAGGCTACTCACATTGAGCTTGTCTCCGCGCATATGTGGGTGCGCATAATAAACTCAAAGAATTTCAAACTAATGATCTTAACGAAAAGTCTCGGATTCAGTGTTGCATTACAGCAACGAAGTTGGCCTAGAATTTCGATTCATACTTCCTAGAGCTCCGCACTTCGGTGGCCTCTGGGAGGCAGCGGTAAAATCTGCAAAACCACTTTTAGTAAAAAACATGGGCAGGCAAAATTAACATACGAAAAGCAATTCTAAATTCTCGTCCCATAATTTCACTTTCGACAGACCCCAACGACGGGCCAGCGTTAACGCCAGGGCAACTTTTAATAGGGAAATCACTTAAGGCTATACCATTTAAAAAAGTCGATATTAATAGAAACATGGCTTCACTGACATCTTTTCAACAACTTGCCTTTCTAAAAAATCAATTTTGGCAAGAATGGAAACGCGACTACTTGCGAGAGCTTCAGCAGCGTATGAAGTGGAACAAAGAAGAAGCAGATGTAAAGCTGGGACTAGTTGTCATTGTTCAAGAAGATACTTTGCCACCGCAGCAGTGGCTTCTCGTGTCACAAATGCAAGCCCGGGTGCTGATGGAAAAATAATGAGTAGTTGACTTGCAAACAAAAAAGGGAATAATTGTTAAGATAGTGCCCATGTATACACGCTATTTATTCACGCACTAAAAGTGCGTGCACACTAAGCGACGCGACACGTAGCGACAAAATATCCTTTGTATGTAATCTTATGACACCATGCACACATAGCGACAGTCGGACGATACGACACGACCAAGTTGACCAATTAGGCAAAAATGCGGCGAATATTTTGTGGAACGTGTCGCTACGTGTCGTGTCGTTTAGTGTGCACGCACTTTAACTGTAACATAAGAATAAATCATGAATTATACCGTACATACATTTGAAGTCAATGCCTGTATTCAAGGTTATAGAGCATTGCAATTTATTATGCTCTCTCTTATATTAAGATGTACATACATACAGCTATCTACTTAGCACTTCACTTTTTGTAATTTTATATTTTAGTTCACTAAAAGCAAATAAACGTTGAAGAAGTTCGATAGAAACGTTCATGTGTTTTGATTAATATATTTCAAACCCCATGTAGAGATTGTGGGACAAACAAATTGTGGGTTGTCGAGGCAGCAAACAAATCAACACCGAATGTACTTGTAGGAAAACCCTGGCTATGACAAAACAAGATGGACTTATCCCTGTAAGAGTAATCAATGAGTTCAAGTCACCACTCAAATTGACCAGAAGAACTATATTGGGAAGAAGCCAACAGGCTGAAGTAGTGTTGTGAACAACTCCAAGAAAACTTTTCACTAGCAAGATTGACCTTTCAGATGCCATCATGGCATGGACGGAGGGACTAGAGGAAGACTATCAGAGTAAGGCAAAACAACCGCTTCTAAAGTACGCAAACATATTTGACCAGGATGGTTCCAAACCAGGCCGCACCAACGTTGTGAAACATCAAATTGACACTGGAGATTCGAGGCCGATCATTCAAGCTCCTCGTAGTGAAGTTGTGAGTAAAATCATACAAGAAATGAGCGACATCGGCGTCATCGAAAAATCAGTTAGTCCATGGAGCTCAACGGTGGTACTTGTGAAGAAGAAGAAGGATGAAAAATGAGGTTTTTACACTAAAATGAGGTGCACTACCGCAAGTTGAACGATGTCATGAAAAAGGATAGCTTCCCAATGAATTGGCGACACTCTGGACTCGCTCTCTGGTACAAAATGATTTTCCGCACTAGACTTGAAAAAGGCTACTGGCAAGTGGAGATGAAGGAGGAAGGCAAAGGGAAACAGCCTTCAGCGTCGGAGATGGTCTTTGGCAATTCACAGTGATGTCTTTTGGACTTTGTAATGCACCAGCTACTTTTGAGAGACTCGTGGATCAGGTATTGAAAGGATTACACTGGGAAACTTTGATGAACATCCTAAGAACTTAGAGGAAGTTTTCTAGAGAATAGCGCGTGCTGGTCTGAAACTTAGTTCCAAAAAGTGTACTCTGTTCAAGAAGAAAGTTAGTTACTTGGGTCATAAGGTAACGACGGTGGGCAGAAATTTCCTTGGGCTGTGCACATATACAAATTTTGCCAGCGTAGCCCATAGCTTCCAAGAGCTTACAAGAAAAAATAAAGCTTTTGAATGGAAGGAGCAGGAAGTGGCTTTCCAGGCATTAAAAGAGCGTTTATGCACTGCCCCAATGTTCGCATATCCAATTCCAGGAGCAACGCTTATTCTAGATACAGATGCCACTGTATATGCTATGGGAGGCGTTTTATCACAACTGGTCGATGGACAGGAGAAGGCAGTTACATATTACAGCCGATCAATTTAAAAACCAGAGAGGAACTATTGCGTAACACGAAGAGAGCTGTTGGCATTGGTAGAGTGCATTAAACATTTTCACAAATACCTCTACGGGCAGCGATTCCGCGTCAGGACAGATCACACAGCGTTAAAATTGCTCGTGCAGTTCCGTAATCCAGAAGGTCAATTGGCACGGTGGATTGAGCGGCTACAAAGCTATGACTTTTCCATTGAGCATCGAAATGGTAGTACCTGTGGAAATGCTGATGCAATGTCACGAAGACATTGTAGTTAGGAATGCAAACACTGTTAAAGAGCTGAGGCTAAGAGAGACATTATAGATGTCCATCTAATGACTATAACTTGTATGGGTGAATGGGACAAGGAACAATTAAGGAAGTGTCAGCTAGAAGATACAGATCTGTCACATGTTATGCAATGGCTCGAACGAAACGAAAGACCAAATAGAGAGGATATGTCAGTAGAGATTCCTATTGCGAAGTCATATTGGGCATAATGGAACAGTTAAAATTGATATCCGGTTGCTTCCATCGAGTATGGGAGAGTGAGGATGGTCAGTGTAGGAGGAAATTGATAGTTGTTTCCAGGAAAAGAATTCCTGAGTTTCTCAACGAGCTACATAATGGTCCAGGTAGAGGTCATATGGGAATCACGAAGACGCACGAGAAAATTAAGCGAAGATTCTATTGGGTTGGTTGCCGTCAGTCGGTCACTATGTGGATTGCCAACTGCGAGGTTTGCAGCAGAGCGAAAGGGCCCCAAACACGAAGTCATGGCCAGATGAAGCAGTGTATTTCGTTTGCACCATTTGAAAGGATCGCCATGGATGCCGCAGGTCCATTTCCTACTAGCAACCGCTGAAACAAATACGTACTGGTGGTTATGGATTATTTCAGCAAATGACCAGAGGTATACCCAATTCCAAATCAGGAAGCGGAAACAGTAGCAGAAGTGTTTACAAACAATTGGGTTGCAAGGTATGATGTACCAATGGAGATACGTTCTGAACAAGGGAGAAATTTTTTATCAGCTGTATTCCAAGTAGAGTGTAAGACATTGGGCGTTCGAAAAATACGAACAACTGCATCCTCAGTCCGATGGTATGGTGGAACGATTCCATAGAACTTTAGAGGAGCACTTAAGGAAAATAGTCCACAATTTCCATAAAGAGTGGGATACGCACATATCATTCTTAATGGCTTACCGGTCGGCAGTGCATGAGACAACGGGCCAAACTCCTGAGAAAGTATTTTTGGAAATGACCTTCGACTGTCAGCTGATTTGAAGTTTGGAATAAATGCCGATGCGGAGAGAAATCACTGGCGTCTTGGAGAAAGAAATGAAGGAAATACACGATCTTGTAAGACAAAGAACCAAGATTATGAGTGACAATATGGAAGCCAGATAAGGAGATTTGGTTCTGTTATACAACCCACAACGAAAAAAGGTTTGTCCCTGAAATTGCAGTGTAATTGGGAAGGCCCATACAAAGTTATACACGAATCAAATATTTAGTTTACCGCATACAAACCATTGGCATACCACGAAACAAAATGAAAATGGTTGATTTTGAAAGGCTGGCAGCGTGTAGATCGGAAAATTTGTCTGATCGGGACGATCCGACTTAGGTGGAGGGCAGTGTGGCGAATACTGACATCACTAGGCTGTTAGTAAATAATCACGCAACAAAAAAAAAAAAACATTAAAGCGAGCCACACTGATGTACATGAACACATTAATCATCATTTATACACATACATAGATGGCGACGAAGAGACATCTCACACACACACATATGTAGTCATCAGCCGAAGTAGTTACTCACACATACACACGCACATGGCAATGAGAAACGCATGAACTACAAATATACATGTATATCGCTGGTAACTTAGCAGGAGATTCTAAAAGGTGAAACGTCTAGAGCTTTGGAGAAATACTCTGCTGAGGCAACAGAGTATAAAAGCAGCGTAAGCTGAGGCATGACTAATCAGTTTCATTTAACCACGCTATCAGTTGCGAAGTGAAGTATAATTGTACTATTCCCAAAGTAGTCTGATTTTGGAATACAGAATATTGAAGGGATTTATTCAACAGTTTAGCTATTCGAACGTTAGCAAAATGTTTCAAATAAGCGGAATTTCCCAAAAATTTGTTACAGTATATACAAACAAATAAATTGTGTGCAGTGTTAAACTTTTCGGAGTAATATGAAAACTAATATTGGTATACTTTAAAACAGAGCCGGCCACACAAATACTAAAACAATTGCATAAGTGTGTGTAAAAATTGAGTGACAACTCCCCACAGTGTGCTAAAAGAAAATGTGGACTGTGAAGTTCGAAATTAAAAAGGACCCTGGTTATTTGATTTCAAGCTAATCCTAACAATACTTACTTATATTCATATAACTAAGAAGGCGGAGGTCGAGCTAGCCAGATAAAACTTTTTTATAAAAGAAGGTATGGTGTTTCTTCAATGCAAAATTTACTTAAAAAATCAATTTTTCATCAAGAAAGAACTATAAATCAAAATAAATGTTAAGATAGAAATAAATATTTTCAAAACATAAAGTTATTCAATAAAAAAAAAAAATGTATAAAAATTAATAAAACTAAGTAGAACGTATAAAAAGTTACTTATATTAAATTGTCAATATTTATTAATAATTAATTAATTATTATTAATTATTAATATTTAAATTGTCAATATTAATATGTATGTTCAAAGGAACTTAATAATACTAACTAAAACGTATTAAAAGTCACTTTAACATTGCAGCATAGTGTTTTTATTATGTGCCAAAAAAGTAGCATGGACTTTTTCTTTTGCATTCATTGTTGATTTTGGTGAGTGAACAGCGAAAGCAAACGATCGTGATCGCACATCGTTAGTGTTTGTGTGAAAATACGAAGTCAAATTGCACAATGTGCAACTTTTGGCAGGCTCTGCTTTAAAATTTAGCACCGAATTATTTAGTGTGTAAAAATTTACTGTACTCAATCAGTATTAGACTTTTACGCCCCGATTCTAGTGTGGTAACAACATTCTTCAACACGGTAAAGAAATCATGCGGCAACTTTTACACCCTTTTGGTATTCTACCCGCGAAAGTAGCCGGATAATTTTTTACCCACAAAAATAAGTGGTTACATCGAAATAACCATACAACAGCTGTTGTTTAGAAAAAGGAAAAACTGAAAAATAAAGAATTGTAAGCGCAAATAAGTAAAGATAATAGTAAAAAAGTGTTGCGTCTTGCTATACATATTTGTTTACATTATGTACTTTCACAGGATAAATTACAATATACCTATGTAGAAACTTATCATGCATAATATGGATATACACATCGTCCCGGTTATTCGTTAATCTCGTATCTACGAGTGAGACATTTTCGGTAAAGCGAACACGGTTACCACACCATGTTTTCATTTGGGACCAAAATTCATCGAAAAAAATGACCAAATTTTTGTTTTATTTTATTAGTATTGATATTTTGTTACATTCTTTACATATTCTTCATGCACATCTCTGTGTTCTCATATTTGTATAAGATATTCTCAGTTATCTATTATTTCCCCTTATCAATTACTCATAAGTATACATTCCGTTACTCTTTAAAGTAAAACATGTATATATAATATCATCAGAGCATCAAATAAACAGTCTTAACGAAGTATTAAACACAACATATTGGCGACGAGAGCTAAAACGACTCACGTAACTAAAGGCAATGGCTGCTGCTCCATTTTGAATAATTTTATACAAAACACTTCTTCCGAAATCAAATTTATTTTGCATTTGCTTCCTTCTGTCTTCGAGTTAAAATATTTCTTGTGCCAAGATACTTAGCTTAGTGAGAAATATTTAAATATCAACGTGCCAAATATCAAATGGACCAAAGTGGCAACCGTAAAAGCGAAGAAAACTACCTTTCAAATTTCTCCACAGACACTGGTGAGTTTTTCGGTGATGGCAGCGTTACCACTTAGACCAGAATCACGGATAAAAGGACTGGTAACGATATTCGGTTACATAATGTTCTGGGTACTATTTTACCGGGAACGCTCAGAATCGGGACGTTAGGAGTGGTATCAGAACAGATTTGGAGTCAACGCATTTACTCGTTGTATAGAGTAATGGCAGATGTGAACCGCATGTTGATGTTGTGTGGTGGTAGCGTGATCCAACATCCAATCTTTTTTATTATTATTAAAATTTAAATTCTATTTCTAGAATAGTTCTTTTCTGCCCTTCTTTTTCCTATACACCACGAAGTGCGGTTTTGACTACAACATATTTTGGTGTGTATATAGATAAACCCAAAGATATTATAGAAATTATACCTATCAGTTCAACCATTTTTTAAAAGTAAATAGCAGCATGCCAACCTAATAATTGTACATTACCTGTGATATATTCGGAATTGCACATTGTTTCTGCCGTTCTTCTTGAAGTTGCACCGTATTGATTATAGCTTCTGCTGCTCCAACAGCTGTGTGAGTATCTTGTGCAATAATATCATTACTGAGACGTGTGTTGTTTCTGCCATTAAGAGGATCCGTATTTGCTTTTGACGACGTCAGCAGACCGACGCTGCCATCAGTCTCAGCTTCATTGCGATCAGCTCCAAAAATTAATGGTGGTGCTAGATTCATGAAATTCATTGACATTATATGGTGGAATTGCATAAGATTAAGAATTTCAATGGCATTTAATGTAGATGCATTAACATCAGATCCAGAAGCTGTTAACTGTGGTAAAGCCTTTTGTTCTGGTATTTGCTGTTGTTGCGACAGATACGCCTGTGTTAAAAGCGGAACACTATGGTTAATTTGTATGGGCTTCATTAGCTGTGTCGTCGCTTTGCTATCAGCGGTCGGTAGCTCTTCATTTCTGCATTGTTGTTGAACTGTAGCTTGATTTAACAAAACAGCTTTTATTCCAGCGGGACTTTTCTGTTGCTGATTTTGTAGTATATTTATTGGTAACGTGGGCTCATGAGTCGAATCATTGAGATTCTTGTTTTTTGCTGACGTGTGCATTAATTGACGAGCTAAAAAGTGTTGAGGCCAAGAAGAAAATAATACTACAATATTAATATAAATTCAAAAGCTCTTGAAAAGTTGCTGAGTAGGGGCGTATATTTTTTCGCTCCTTGTTCAAAATCTAAAAGTTAGTATTGTATTTGGTATTAATATCTAATGTCCATTATATTGCATCCAGGGCGAAAATAAATAAAGAAAATATGGAAGACAAAAATTATGTGGAGCTGAAGCTTATATACTCCGCTGTTCCCTTTTATCGTTAAACAAAACAAGAAAAACTATGAAGATGGACTGTATTGATGCCGAAGACTTCGTACCTTTCATGAATGGAGCTGAGCAATAATCTTACCCCTTTTGTGATATCCGAGTAATCTGCTGTACGGGATATATAAGAAGGAGAGAAGATGTACATATTTAAGCGATAAACGATAATTATCAAATAAATAATGGATCGGTAATCCTCACACTAAGTTTCTTGTCGTTAACGTGAGATAGCTATGACAAAAATAATCGATTTTTTCAGAGAACAGTATAGGCAGTATTCCTAAGAATTTGGTGAAATGTGAAAATGAGGCATAAATTTCCAAAGCTTTTTATTTTAATGATCGTTTGTATGGGATATATACTATAGATACGACAGATCTCTGCGAGAAATGTGAAGCTTCTAGCTGTTAAAATGGGGCCGAAATTACGAGCAGCTTCTTATCTAAACAATCGGTTTTATGGAATATATGCCATATACATGGCCGATCTGGTGAAATTTGACGATCTTATTTCATATACGATAAAAAATTCTTTTCTGAAATATGGGTTGAATGGGGGTTACATGCTAAAGTGGTCCGATCCGATCAGTTCTGGCAAATTTCTGATCGGGGACCAAAATGTACCCGCCCACCAAATTTCATCAAGATATCTCAAAAATTGAGGGACTAGTTTGCGTAAAAACAGACAGACAGATATGGCTTAATCAACTGAGCTTGTCATACTCATCATTTCGTTATACTTATTGGGGACTCTATCTGATCTCTTTTCAGGATTTACAATTTTGAGGTTCGTGACAAACTTTATATACCATTTAATTTTTATGAAAGGTATAATGAGGCAGCTTCCCCACATTTATTAGAAATATTCCTCGTTATAAAGAAAATAAGTTTACCCAATTTTTTCACCATAAGTAAATTCTTCTTCGAATTATAGGGCCTATTAATGGTGACTTATAACCATAACACCATAACCAGATAAAACTGTTGATCGAATCTACCTTATGGAAATTAATGTAATCGATTAATGGTGCCATAACATTACGCTAACGTCACAACCATACCATAGCCAACCAATTGGTTTCTGGTTTCTCGCCATATCCATAACCTAAAAATATTTGAATTGGTGAATTTAATAACTTTTTAATATATTTATTTTGGGCAAATTTTTTGTTACAATTGTAATTATTTGGAACTTTTCGGCCGATAAAATAAAGACAAAACACAAGGTTTCTCTTTTCCTCCTACGCGTTTCTTTGAAATTTTTTCATTTTAATCAGGGAGACTGTATATTTATCATAAAATATGACATAAAAGAAAACAAACATTAACACATTAGTTAGAATTACACAACTTATATCACTCTGTTGTTAACATAATACTTACATTCAATTTATGCTTCGTCCATTGGCTGATAATGCCGCCATATAAGCGTAGTTTATATTGCTGACATCTTCTTTAAAATTCATTGCAGTATTGATTTTTTGTTGTATTCGTAGAGCTTCCAGCATCATTCGTGTTCGTTCTTTCCCCGCAACGTCTAATATTTTAGCGTTTTCGAAGTCCGCTGTGTGTCCTTTGTTGGTCAGATGTTCGCATAGTGCTGTTGTTGTTTTTTTATTTTTGGCGTCTTGTCTATGTTCGTTTATTCGTACACTTAGCCATCGCTTCGTCGTTCCAATGTATATTTGATTGCAAGTTTCTCCTGCGCGCCCATTACATTTTATTTCGTATACCACATTATGTTATTGTGCTTTGTCGATTTTGTCTTTTGTTTGTGTAAAGATTGTGTTCAAAGTTCGATTTGGTTTATGCGCAAATTTTATATTGTTGTTGAGTGTGATGCTATACAATGTTTTGTTGTCCGTTAATCCTTGTATGTAATTGACGCCTGCATATATTTGCTTTTCTTTTACATTATTTTGTTCAGTGATGCTTTGCAGCAGTTGGTTTCACTGATTGTTGTTGTTATCCATGCGTCTATTAATGTATTAGGGTAGCCATTCTTATATAAAATGTTTTTAATTTTTTTAACATTTGTGGTCATGAACTCCTGTTCACTTAAATTGTAGATATTCTTTATAAAGCTTATGGCCGTGTTCTTTTTTTGCATCCATGGGTGATTTGAATGGTAGTTTATTATTCTAGATGATGATACGGATTTAGCATACCAATTAGTTTTTAGGGTTTGGTTCGATATTATAACTTCGAAATCTTGGAAGGCCAAGTTGTTGTTTTTCTCTTTCTCTACTGTAAAATTTATTTTGGTATGTTGGTTATTTAGTGTTTTAAGTATTTCTTCCACGTCCTTAGTTTTAATAAGAATATATCATCTACATATTTGTTTATGTATTTGATATATTTGTCCTTTAATTTAGGCTCAGCAATGCTGTTTAGGCCCAATGCCTAACTTGTATCTGATTGACGGCGCCCCTCCCTAACGTTTTAATAATATTTCCAGCCACCCACACTCACGCCGCATTCGTGTGCATGCATGCACATGCATGCGTTTCATACGCATGCACGTGTGTGTGCGGGTTGTCAGCACCCATGCACGTATATGTGGGGGTTGTTGTGTGTGTGGCTTTTTTCCCCTCCTTAATACCAGAGGACCTTTTCGCGGCTTAGCGGTTGTCCTCAACGGGATAACCGGCCTCTTTTTCGATCGACCGCCAACCAGCACACATCGCAAGGATCACCATCGTCACTTAAAGCGCCAAGGTAATATTGTATCAACACTATATATATTCCCATCACTCTAAATTAAAGTATTATTTTATAACGAGGAATTCCTCTTGTGTTTTTATTTATTTCTTTTGAGCGAACCATCCACTCCAAGATCGACCCGTGTGCGCCTACCCACTGCCGGTTCCAGACGCACCCAGGCCGAAGATTGGTCCTTACTTCCCGAAAAAGGAACTAAAAGCACCTACAAATTACAGTCCACATATCAACCTGCACAGCACATTTGCATACTAGACAATTTGTCAAAGGATTGCCGCAACAGCCAAACACAACACGAGAAAAGTGGGATTATATTACACAAATTAGCAGCCACCGGAGCCACAGCCATCACAGCAATAAATACCGCCAGCACAAAAACCAATAAGAAGTAAGTGTCATATTTCTTGCCACTTTTTTTTGAGTGTCCGTGACTAAAAAATTAAGAAAATACCCGTGTTTTTGCGAAAAAATTGAGATCGAGCGGGGGTGAAAAAGGTGAAACTTTATTTTAGTGAGCGCCAGTTTTTTTCTTTCTTAAATTGTTTTTTCTTCGAATTTAATTCACTTGGTTTTAATATTTATTTCGGTCCTTGTGATTATCTGGTTCATCCCCCCACAAGCGGTTAGGTTTTCCAGACACAACACAAGGAAGAGGATAACCTAACCTCACTTTCCTCACTATATTGAATAGGTTTTTTTGTTGTTGTTATTTCGTGCACATCACAAAACGAAGTTAAGTTCAACTTAGTTAATCCGGCGCTCACTTCACTGAAAACACTTTTTGCACTTTTTTTCCGCTTATTCTCAATTCCGAAAAACAATATCGCACGCACTTGTCTTTTTACAATTCAACCATTAAACTGTGTAGGTGGCGAGTGGTCCCCTTTTTCTGTTATTTACTGCCGAGGCAAAAGTCCAAAAATAAATCCTTTTTGTTGTCGCTGTTGTGACAAAAAGTCCATAAAATAAACCCTTTTTCGTTGTCGCTACCAAGACAAAAAGTCTGCAATAAACAAAATAAATAATAAACTTGAAGTTCAATAGTTTTTATTTAGGGCTGGGCAGGCATTTTAACTCTGAAGAGTTCCATTTCTATAATCGGCAATTTTCTCGTTAATAAACGTAAATAAAACAATAGAAACCTACATCCGTTTAGCAGAATCAATCGCAGAGTTTGATAAAGATTACAGCCTTATTCCGGAGAGCGACCATAGCAAACACACCCTTGCAATACAGCAGGAAGAGTTGCGGCTCTTGTGGAAGAAGGTAAAGTCTGCGTTTGATTCGCTATTGGGATCTGATGAGGTGTCAGCGGATGACGTTATGGCGATCAGAAAGAAGCAAAAGGCAGCATACGCAATCTACGTGCGATGTTCAGCGTCTATATCTGCTGAGGCAGAAAAATACAAGAAAGCGGACAAGAACGTCAACCCTGAGCAAGAACCTCATGCGGTATAAAATTCGCCTCCCTGCTTGCGACACGGAAGTTTTTAAAGGGGATTATCTGTCTTGGCCAACTTTTCGCGACCTTTTCACGGCAATTTATATAAACAATTCCAGCTTGAAAGGGGTGGAAAAGTTATTCCATCTCAACAACAAAACGCAGGGCGAAGCAAAAAATGCCCTCTCACAAATGAAGGTTTCGAGATGGCCTGGAAAAACTTGTGTGAAAGATACGAAAACAAACGTATCTTAGTTAACACACAACTACAAATTTTATTTAACTTAAAAAAGGTAGAGAGTGAGTGTGGCAGTTCAATAAAAAAGCTGCAAAATGATATAAATAATTGTATTTCGTCCCTCAAATGCCACAAAATTGACACTTCCAATTGGGATGCAATCCTGACCTATCTATGCTCAACCAAGTTACCAGAGAGCACGCTGGCTCTTTGGGAGCAAAGTATAGACCATAAAATGGACATATCCAAGTGGGAGGATATGGATAAATTCCTGTCTAATCGGTTTCAGACACTTGAAACAGTGTCTGGTTTTACAGGGCATGCCACTTCGAAAGTGCAAAAACAAAACGCGTCCCGACAATCGCTTTTCAAACGAAAGTATCCAAACAAACAATAAAATCAATTTGTAAAATGTGTAAATCCCCTGAACACAGATTACGCAACTGTTCACGCTTTTGCGAGTTAACCCCTCCAGAAAGGATTAAATTCATAAAATCTACAAGTGGTTGTCTGAATTGTCTATCCCCAGGACACACAGTGACCAGATGCACCAGTTCCTACAACTGCAATACGTGCCACTCTCGTCACCATACGCTCCTGCATGCGGATACCCTACAGAAAAACACCACCTACAACCCGCCCCAACACTCCTACGATAATAGGCCCTCTACTTCGAGACAGGCATTAGCGAGACAGGAATCAGAAAAACCAGGTTTAAACGGGAACAAAAATGTGACATCCTGTCATACGAATTCCAGCACAGGTGTGCTATTAGGAACTGCTCGCGTACACATTCGCCATAATGGTACCGACTTCTCCGCACGGGCATTAATTGATTCAGGGTCTGAATGATCCTTTATTACTGAAAGACTGAAACGCAGAATCAATTTGCCAGCGAGAAAAATGCATGCCCAAGTTTCAGGCATCACAAATGCGGTGTCAGCTCAGGTGAAAGAGGCATCCAAAATTGAATTACGTTCACCAGTGGATGCCTGCTTCAGCCTGACTACACCCGTTCTAGTCCTAGCCAAACTCACTGGGAATCTTCCATCCTGCCATATCAACGCCATGAGTATGCAGGCATTCCCAGACTTGGTTTTGGCAGATAAAAGTTTCTACATCAACGAAGACGTAGACCTCATACTTGGAGGAGACATATATCCCCAAATTATACTGAGCGGTCTGAAAAAGAATGTACTAAATACACTTTTGGCCCAAGAGACAGTGTTCGGTTGGATACTAACCGGTCGCATCGAAGCACCGAGTCCAACGAAGAGCATCATGTCATTCTACAACGAGGTTGCGTTAGACAATCAATTAAAAGCTTTCTGGGAGGTAGAAAATGTGCCCAAAAATAAAATGCTTAATGAAGAAGAAAGGTATTGTGAAAAATTATTTAAGGACACAACAAAACGTGATGAAAGTGGAAGATATACCGTTTCGCTACCATTCAGGCAGGATTACCCTGAGAATATTAAATTAGGACCGTCCCTAAAGCGAGCATGTTCACAATTCTTCAGAAATGAGGGGCGATTACTGAAAAACCAAGAGTTAGGGAAAGAATATGTTCGGGTGTTATCCGAATACGAAACGCTTGGACATATGAGAAAAATCAAAAACAACATTCCATCCGACGATTCCGATAGTTATTTCCTGCCCCACCACGCCGTGGTAAAAGCGGAAAGTACCACTACCAAAGTGCGCGTCGTCTTCAACGCGTCAAGTCCGACAGCAAATGGCATTAGTCTAAACGACATACTCCACCCAGGTCCAGTACTCCAAGCAGACTTGCCTATTTTAATTCTACGTTGGAGACTGTACCGCTTTGTCTTTAATAGTGACATAGAAAAGATGTATAGGCAAATTTGGGTGACCGATAATCACGCCAAGTTTCAAAGAATTGTCCATCGAACATCCCCCAACGAACCCATCAGTCTTTACGAACTAAAGACTGTCACCTTTGGTGTAAACTGCGCCCCCTACCTCGCGATACGGTCACTTCTGCAATTGGCTGATGATGTGGAAGATACGCACCCAATAGCATCGGGTA
This sequence comes from Eurosta solidaginis, assembly GCF_040869045.1. NCBI lineage: Eukaryota > Metazoa > Arthropoda > Insecta > Diptera > Tephritidae > Eurosta > Eurosta solidaginis. Next base: position 32,636,941 of record NC_090324.1, on the reverse strand, counting down.
TATTACGAGAAAGTTGTATGTCGACGACGTTTTATCTGGAGGACATACAATAGCGTCAACCATCAGAGCAAGAAACGAGATTCGCGAAGCATTACACTCAGCTGGCTTTCCATTGCGCAAGTGGACATCAAATTGTGAGGAAATCCTTCAGGACATCCCCAAAACGGATCTGCTCAGCGAGGACTTCCTAGCGTTTGAAGAGGCTAGCTCGGTGAAGGCACTCGGAATACGATGGAACGTGCATTCAGACATGTTTTACTTCACCGCAGGAGCTTTAGAGAGTGGCGAGAACATCACCAAACGCGTAATCCTATCCGCTATAGCCAAACTTTTCGACCCTTTAGGCTGGCTTGCACCAGTGGTCATAGTGGCAAAAATACTAATGCAGCATATCTGGTTAGAGGGCACCGGGTGGGACGAACCTGTCTCCCCAACTACCTTAGAACGGTGGGAAAATTTCACCCAACACTATAGCGAAATAGATAACATTAGGATACCGCGGTGGGTAAATTTTTCACCGGAAGACGACATAGAAATCCACGGCTTCTGTGACGCTTCCGAGAAAGCATATGCGGCAGCGGTATACATGCGCGTGAAAAGAGACGATCAGTTTTTCATTCACTTACTCTTAGCAAAAACCAGAGTAGCTCCAGTGAAAACCATCTCGCTACCACGTTTAGAACTCTGCGGCGCCGTGCTTCTCGCAGAAATGATGGAATCAATATTCCGAAATATACATTTGGGACCCGTAAAAGTTCACCTCTGGACGGATTCAACCATCGTACTCGCATGGATAAGAAAGCCGCCCTGTTCCTGGTCAACCTTCGTCGCACACCGAATCACTAAGATCATCGATATGGTCGTAGCAAGGACTGGCTTCACGTGGACTCGGAATCTAATCCAGCGGATCTAGGAAGCAGAGGACTACTTGCATCAGAGTTGACCAACAATTCGTTGTGGTGGCAGGGACCTTCTTGGCTGCAAGAAGACAATTCCCACTGGCCAGCACAAGAGACCGAATACAAAACGTCCGTTGAGGAAAAGAGGGCACAAACATATGCCACGACAAGGGTAGATCATGTAGATATTCTCGATCGTTTTTCAAATTTACCCAGGGCTTTGAAGGTTCTATCCTATGTTAGGAGATTTTATAAACGAACTCACCCAAAAACTAAAGCGATGTTCCACGAAAGGTCGTGCATAATCTCAGCCGATGAGCATTAATACGAGTCTGTCAGAAACAATTTTACGGGACAGAATATTTAAAATTAAAAAATAGGGAACCTATCGATCGCAAGAGTGAAATACTGTCCCTAAATCCATATATCGACAAAGATGATATTATTAGAACAGGGGGGGCGTCTAGGGGCGTCAAAAGACATATCATACAACGAGCGTCATCCAATCATCTTGCCTTACAATTGCAGGCTGTCTCGCCTGACAGTTATGATGGCTCATCATGACTCCCTTCATGGCGAGAACCAGCTCATGCTCCGTCTCATCCAAACCCAATACTGGATACCGAATGTCAAGACCATGATCAGAGCCACCATCCACAATTGCAAAACCTGCATTATTCACCGAAAGCAGGCACAGTCCCAACTTATGGGGACCCTTCCCTGCGAGCGGACTACTTTTACCCGCGCGTTCACCAATACCGGGGTAGACTTTGCAGGGCCTTTCGACATCAAAAGCTACCGCGGTAGGGGATGTCGACTGTCAAAAGGCTACGTATGCCTTTTCGTCTGTTTTTCCACTAAGGCTATCCATTTAGAAGCCACTAGTGACCTTAGTACCCCAGGTTTCCTCGCGGCCTTTTCACGTTTTATCGCGAGAAGAGGATGTCCGAAGAACATCTACTCCGACAATGGTACGAACTTTGTCGGAGCTTCCAGATCTCTACGATCGGAATTCAAAGCCTTCCTGGCAGAAAGCCGAGACAAAACAGTCTCCAAGTATAGCCATTAAGCATTAACTTGGCATTTTATTCCCGCTGGCTCTCCACATATGGGCGGCTTGTGGGAAGCGGGAGTGAAGAGCTTCAAAAGCCACTTCAAAAAGATCGCTTCTCCCCACAAATATACTATGGAGGAGTTCCAAACACTTTTGTGCTGGATTAAGGCGTGCCTCAACTCGCGCCCTCTCAGTCCGGGGTCGAATGACCCAACGGACCTGGAACCCCTAACTCCAGGACATTTCCTAACAGGCAGCCATCTTCTGGCGCCGCCAGAACCGGATGTGAACGAAAGCACGGCCTCCATAATAAACAGATGGCAGAAGCTCAAAGCCCTCCATCACACTTTCTGCAAACGATGGAAGGTGGAATATCTATCCGAACTTCAAAAACGAGTGAAGTGGAAGCATCCCAAAGAAAATATAAAATTGGGAGATCTCGCTGTCCTCAAAGAGGACAACTTATCTCCCAACGAGTGGAGGCTAGGTAGAGTCGTCGACGTACACCCCGGAGAAGATAACCGAGTACGTGTAGTCGACCTCATAACCGAGAAGGGTCAAGTCAGACGACCTTTGGTCAAACTGATCCTTCTTCCCACGGAGATAGATTGTGCGAGGACCAAAAGCTTCGCTTAACAATCCCCCCCGTTCCTCCACATCCCTCCGTTCAAAAAAAAAAATATCCCACTCACTCGTTCTCCCATAACGAGGATACCCGAAAAGCCCTCACGCAGATCCCCCATCTGCCACAAAATTCTATTTTTTCATTTTCAAAGAGAACATCCCATAATTCACTCGCTCACCCCGAGCGAGGTCACCAGAAGCCCTAACGCAGACCCGCTATCTGCCAAAGAACATAAAGGCCTTCGGCCTAATTTATTTACAATTTTCAAAATCCAAACCCTGCTCTCGCTCCCCGAACGAGGCCAAAACACCCTAACACAGATTCACTATCTGCCACAGAATCCACAATTAAATTAGCAATTACACCGCCCAAATATCATATCCCATATAACCTAAACGGCCAAATTTCAAAGTATTTTCGATTCGAGAATTATAAAATCGTCGAGAGAAAGTGTATTTCAAATGTTATTATTTTCCAATAATAATTTTCTATTGATATCCTTACACATTTCTGATCTAAGCTGTTAGTGTATTTGATATCATTGCAAAATTGAGTTTTGCCTATACGAATTAATGTTTGATTGTTTTTCGGTGTCTCTTTCCGATCATATTCATGAACATTTTTCAATCATGAGGATATGCTACAGAATTTTTAAACGGAAAGGTATTCCAAAAATTGATTTCATAAATGCGTTTTTAATTATACCTAGTATGAAATAATTGACTTTTGGGTTTATATTTTAATTATTATTCGTACACAATTCCATTTGTAAGGAAATTATAATAATTGCCAAAGGTAATCTCAAATGTGACATATACATCCTCCGTCAGAGAAAACCCAAGTCATTCTGGTACGTAGAACCAGTTGCTGTGGCAATTTTCATACAACTTGAAAATGCCAATTTTCACCACTAGCTTCTTTGAGAAAGAATATGGACAATAGGGATATGTTTTACTGCAGTAAAAGTTCGTTGTGGTACATTTAAAATTACAACACCTGTACTACTTATTATTGGGTAGCTCGTCGACGCTTTGCTAATTTTCTGCTATACTCATAGCCATAATCTAAGTTAGGATTGACTGTATTTCTGTTTCGCATGATTCGTTTAATTAGGAAATAAATTTGGAGATGAAGACCAGGGGCTCGGAAATGGTATGCACGATTATCATCTTCCTTAGCCCATCGTATGCATTCAATTATATCGCGTAAATCGTGTTCCATGGGTTATTAGGTGTGTTATTTTGAATACGAATAATAACTACTACCACCCTTATATAACTTTGGACTCCTACTTTCTTTATAAAATCTCCGCCTACACTCTTTTCATTTCTTCTGATTTTATTAACTAATTAGTACGTATTTAAACATCATATGACAAATACAAATTAATGACTTACATGCTCATTGTCGCTCCCTAATACAATGGTTTTTGTATTTGATTGTGACTATCCCACATCCCAGAATGTAAGTGAACCATTTCGCGTTGACATAAAATAATTTTATTCCTCTAAAAATTAGGAAGTTAAATTAAAGGGTCAGCTTACTGATATTTCACAATATGAACGTCAATAACACTATCACCAATATACACAAATGAAGCTCACCTATCATGATTTTGTACCTCCATTTCCTTCTCCAATATTTGTAACGCTTTAGACTCCGGTTTTACGATGTATACGCTGCCGCCTCCAATGTCGAATTAGCAACATCTGCGCCTTCTAAGGCTGTGTTTACCCCGTCAGTTATAGCATCATTGCAATTGATTGTGCGTAGAAATACGATGGGATCTTTTAAACTATCTGAATTAAGCGCATCACAGGACTGACGATATTGCTCACTGAGCACAAATGACGCATAATAGTCTTCTTCTTAAAGTTTTAAAAGTGTTCATTATATCTCAATAAGTGATGATCCACATCATTGGGGTAATTGCGATTAATAAATTTTGTTTATTTGTCAGTTGGGTTGCTTCATGTACAATCGGGCCTGTGGCAACTTTGCTTATAATATATTACCCGCCTTATGCTGCCACCATCAGGTGCTGGTGCGAAATAGTATTCTTTCACCATCTAAGCTTTCGAGTTTGGGTTCATTGATAGAATTTGCATCATTCCTATGCGAACAGAGTTGTGTGACCAAGATTCCATCGCTGTATACGTTTTGCTTCGAAGTAGCACGCACTACTTTAGTAACTTCATTGTTAAAATGACCGATGCGTGGGCGGTTAAGAATATCTATAAACTTTGGATCCGATTGGCAATGCACTTCTCTTAATCCAAAAAAAAAAAAACCATTGAATACATTTCTCCTTAGCGCCACAGTGGACGCAAGAACGTTGTGTTGGCGTTGTATTCTTGCTCTTTACCACAGGCTATAATTACAGGAAATCGCCACCAGGTTTCAACTGAATTCCACAGAAGGGGTGCTCATTTTTTGCGTATGCGTCTGACTGCGGCCTCGATTTTCTCAAAATATTGTCCATACACCATGGAGATCTCGTATCTGATTAGTCATTTGCATTTACGCCAGATTTGAACACTGGCTGGACGAGATCCCAATTCAATATAACGCTGTAACCCATAATCACCAGTGCCGATCCCGGCCAACACGTGCAAAGTTGCAACACCAATAAGACAAGCAGCTACACCTGTCGAAGCTGTAGCCACAGTGCCATCCGGTGGCAGAGCAGATATGATTTTACGCAAAAGAATACTTTTCCCTGTACCAGCAGAGCCCGTGAAGAATACACTCCTACCCGAAGGGCAGGTAATCAAAACAGTTATTTGTTCCTCACAAAGTCCTCGGGTCCTAATGTTGATGAACTCTGATCCTGATAGTCTTTTTGCAGCTGGTTCTGCTTGATCATCGCCACCTTTATTTAATCGAAACGTCGTTTTTTAGCAGCCAGTGGCGGTGGCGTTTTCCCCGGACCACGTCCTAGCAGACCAATCTTCATCCTGGCCATTATTATATCCATTGTAGTTACTGGCGATGAAGCCGCCTAAACAACATCGCTATTCTGTATAAGAGCACCGTATTAATCAGATAAATGCTCGATTTAAGAGGAAAACTCACCAGAAAGAATTTTTCTGGACTTAAAATCATCCTTCCATGTGCCCGATCACAATCGAAATGAACAAACCCGCGTACAAGAATTAGATTACTTCTTCTCTCGAAGTATGAACAAGAGGCTAATTAACACTTCCAGAAATATGGATTATGAGCCATACGTCTTTGAAAGTTTGCATACCAATTTTGCAATGTCGATAGAGGCACTAGCGTTTCGTTGCTCAATGGTGGAATCTGTTGAGGAGTCACGGTGAAACTGGATGCGTAATTGAAAAAGTTTTCTAACATCTTTTGGCTAAATTGCAGATTTGCATTCGTATTTTGCACAGCTGGCGTCAACTCAGCAATCATAAGCTCTGGTTCGACTGAGATTGCAATTTGTGATGTATGTGAAATCTCTTGTGCACCAAAAATCATTCCATGCTCCGTCGCCTCTAGTTCATGTCTTTTCTTAAGTTGTGAGATTTTAAAGCTTGCACTGGATATGTGACCCAAGTACTGCCATGTTGGAGCCGAATTATCATCAGGCCAACTAAAGTATACAGCGGCTGCTGTTCCTTCGGGCAGGGCTGTTACACCAGTTAAAAGCACAACTATATAGTTAACATGATCTATATCTGGAACATTTATGACAACTTTATTCTCATCCACGGGTGTAAAATCTGTCTGCGGCAAACGCCCTGAAATAATCAATCCAAACATATTCAGCTACTCTACACCTTAAAAAGGCAATGAATAATTAAAAAATTTGCTCAACGAAGCGCTCTAGAACAATTGGCAACTACGTGACGATTTTAATTTCCGTAGCAACCAAGTTGAACTGGCCCAACGATTGTCAAAACTTATAATGTGGGTTGCAATTGCGAATTTGATTTTGGCACCAGTTATTTTCATATGGCAGTGCTTATATTTCTTATTTTCATATGCAAATGTATTGAGAAAAGAGCCAGGAATGTTAGGAATGCGGACATGGTCTAATTACCAGTTATATTTACATTTTAATGAACGCGAACATGGATTGGACGCACGGCTGAACCGTGCTTATGATTACGCAGACAGGTACCTAGGGTCATTTTCACCTCCTTTAACGGCAGTATTAGCAAGAAATATATTATTTATATCTGGTGGAATTCTGGTGCTAATCCAGGCCCTGGGCATATACGATGAATATGTTCTTCAAGTGGAACACGTTTTAACAATAATGCCCTTTACACTAATGTTTGTATTTCGGCCGCAAGCATTGAAGTTGGTAAAATTTTTTAAAAGTTTTACAATGACTGTGAAGGGTGTCGGAAATGTGTGCTCATTTGCACAAATGGACGTTCGAAAATACGGAAATCCGGATTGGCAAATACCAAAGCCTTCCTTAAAACAAAAGGTAAATCTAGATGACCATGGCTTAGCTGCCAAAAATAAACACGATAATGGAAAAATTGAGCCTTCTTTAATTCGTTTTACCTTAACCAACCCCGAATGGAAAGTGCCACCAGAAGCTGCAAATTTTTTAAATGAAATACGTGAACATGCTGCTGAAGACCTGAAAATTAAAATAAAAGTAATTATTAATGGAAAATAAAATAAAATTAAAAATTGATTTTATTTTTGTAATAATGAATAGAAGCAAATATTAGAATTGTACTTACCCTTACATATTCTGCATCCAATATTCCACAAACGATTGTACTACGGCCACGCGCCGTAGTAAAAGGAATGAAGCAACGAAAAAAATCTTTCGATTAGTCCCGTTTGTTCAGTTCAGAGGAATTTACATTCTATACACGGGTGTGTATGAATGTGCGCAATTTTTTTTGTCTTGGCTGCCGGTAAATATCTACCAGTACGCGGACTTTTTAAGAGAAAAATGTTGGTAGACAAAAAAAAAATGAAAATAGTAATAGTTGGTAGTTTTTTACCAAGAAAACAACAGCTACAATTCAGATGTGTACAAACAATTAGTAAGGTATTGTAGAACAAATATCGCACATTTCCAAGGAAATGACACCTTTAAAACACGTAAACAAGACAAAATTACATGCACATTTGTATATACCTATGTACAAAGCTTATGCCTATACGATACTCACTTTTTTCCTGTATCGTGAGTGTGAAATACTGACAAACATGCACCAAAACGTCTAACCACAACAACAATTTTCCAAGGTACCAAAATTACTGCCGAAAAATAACCGATTTCAGCATGTTATCGTTTACGTAAAACTTCCTATTGTCGTTCAAATTATTCAAAAAAGAAAAAAAAAAAAACTGAGAAAAATAGCGCAAGAAATATTCGCGTACTCAGTCATTATATTTCTCTACTCAAAAATTCATTTCCTGTTTAAGTTCTTTTTTTTTTAAATTTACTGATTTGGTCAGTATCGCCTCCTAATGTTAGTTGGGTGGGCTCTGCAATTCAATACTTTAAAATTATCGCAGTATGCGTTTTCAGTGCGAAAATACTGAAATATTGGTAGAATCTAAGTGGTGGTAGCAGAAGTAGTAAAAAAAATAAAAATGGGTCAAAAGGTAGGTCAAACTACCAATGCGGTAAAGTACGTGCACTGACTGCCCATATACTTATACCAACGTATGTACATATATATGCCGAGTTTAAATGTACATTATATTAGGGATGCATAAAATGATACAAACGGGTACCGAAGAACCCGTTTCCGGAAAATCGGTACCGGAGCCAAGTACCCTTCGGGAACCGTGCCTTTTGCTAAAGGCCATCAATAAAACAGGACTACAAGCGTACTTGGGGAAAAGTTGAAGGGATAAGTGAAGGGCAATACAAAACAAAAATTATTCATTCTGCAAATTCTTCTCTTCATCCAAAACGAATATTTTTAAGAAAAAATAAAAAAATAAAAAACCATAACGCCTACGACCACTTCTGCAGCACGAGAGGAAGCGGCTCCAACAAGGGACAGCGACAGCCCAGCGCCGTACATATAACGGCCGAGCGGAGACCCGGTCTCTTCGCCGGCAACCCAGGAACCCCCAACGAGACGACATTCGCGCGACCGCAGAGCGGAGACACGGCCTCTTCGCCTGCACCAACGACATCAGCCACAAGATCGCAGCCACGGAGGCAACACGCTGCAGCTCACCACCGTGTCCACCTTCCGGTCAAGGCTCGTAGCCCAGCATCCAGCGGCCACCGCCACCATGATACCAACGGTAGCGATCACACCCACCGCGGTCGTGAAGATAGAAGCTGGGGGGCGGCTACACCTCGTCCGGGCCTTAATTGACGGATGCTCCCCCACCACCGTGATAGCATATGAGCTAGCCCAGGAGCTCCAACTCCCTGCCAGCAACATTGGCGGGCAAGCAGGATGCCTACTACGCATACGAGGAAGACACGGCCAAAATAAACGAATTGCAACCCATGCGGCGTTCGTGTCCAATTTTCGGCGAATGGCCCCCACGACCAGCGTCGACAGCGCCATCGCATCCCCGTACGCACATCTCCGTCTGGCGGATCCACAGTTTTATTCATCCGCCCCGATCCGCCTCGTACTAGGGACAGACGTATATGCCGAAATAATGCTACCAGGGATTCTGCCCACCACGTTTGGCCCTTTGCTGGCTCAGAGTACCATCTTCGGTTGGGTACTCTCGGGCACAACCAAGGCCTAACATGAAAATGTTCGGTAACGACCGATATCCATGAATTTTTACACTTTTTTGTTTTTATTGAATTTCTGCTGTACACAGTCGCAAGAGGTGTGCATTGTGATTTCGTACAAGTGAAAAATCTTTCTATCCCTCCATTGCCATACCTACGTGTCAAATCATAGCTGACAGGGAGAACGGCTGTCGCGAAGGGTCAGAGAATGGAAGAAAGGTTTCTCTTTCTTGTGTTCGCCGTTATTAAATTGAAGTGCCATGAATTGCACATTTGTTTCAAATCAGCTTTTCCGTTAAATTTATACACAGAAAATCAGACTACATATTAATACTCACTCGCTGTTCACTATTGTGAACGTTTTATCGAAAATCCGCCACTTGTATGAATTCACAATGGAGGTGTGCGTTTTAAAGGCTTGTATCATTACAATAAGTTATTTTTTATTGAATTTTCTTCATACAAAATTCACAAGCATAGAATTTCCAATGAATTTGTAATAAACGGCAAGAAATATGAACACGTATATCTTCTTACTTCTTTTCGCAATTCCTAGCCCTAGGCAAACCTGGCTCACGCCTTACACCATAACGGGAAAATTGGTGAATGACCGAGGCAGCAGCAACCAAGCTCCCACACTGCGCAAACCATTTTGCGTGCCGCCAAGCCGGCGGACTGCCGGCATTATGTTAAGTTAGATATAATTAATTATAATTTTTTTATTTTTTTTTCCTCTTCTTCACGGTCGGTGATCCTTGGTGGACTGTGATGTTGCGTACCGCAAGGGGGGCGGCATGTTTAGGCCCAATGCCTAACTTGTATCTGATTGACGGCGCCCCTCCCTAACGTTTTAATAATATTTCCAGCCACCCACACTCACGCCGCATTCGTGTGCATGCATGCACATGCATGCGTTTCATACGCATGCACGTGTGTGTGCGGGTTGTCAGCACCCATGCACGTATATGTGGGGGTTGTTGTGTGTGTGGCTTTTTTCCCCTCATTAATACCAGAGGACCTTTTCGCGGCTTAGCGGTTGTCCTCAACGGGATAACCGGCCTCTTTTTCGATCGACCGCCAACCAGCACACATCGCAAGGATCACCATCGTCACTTAAAGCGCCAAGGTAATATTGTATCAACACTATATATATTCCCATCACTCTAAATTAAAGTATTATTTTATAACGAGGAATTCCTCTTGTGTTTTTATTTATTTATATTATTTGAGCGAACCATCCACTCCAAGATCGACCCGTGTGCGCCTACCCACTGCCGGTTCCAGACGCACTCAGGCCGAACAAATGCTGTTGTCAATTATTTTGTCTAAGGCTATATCAGCTACAGTGGGCGATAGAGGATTCCCCATAGGCATGCCATACACCTGTTGGTAGAACGTACCATCATAGGTGAAATAGTTGTTATCCTTCAAGCAGAATTCTAGACAGGCTTGAAATTGTTTCTTCGATAATGTTGTGTGTATTTCTAGGATACCCCACTGATTCACGATCGTATTTATCGCTAGATGAATTGGTATATTAGTAAAGAGGGATACCACGTCGAAAGATACTAGGATTTTATATTCGGCAATTGTGATATCATTTAAGTTGCGCTTCAGTTGAAAAGAGTTTTTTATATTGAGACTATCCGAGATAATATGTTTCAGTGTTATCCCTATGTATTTTGATAATTTGAAACATGAAAAACTTACTGATGATGATATAGGTTTAAGTGGGATGTTATCTTTGTGTATTTTTGGTAAGCCGTATAGTCTTGGGGCTGTGGCTGTGGCTGCAGTACAAGTTAATTGCTTTTTTAAATACAGACTAATATCCTTTTGTTTGTATATCTCGTTTATAATATTATTGTTTTTCCTTAATAATTGTTGCGTTGGATCCGTCCGCATTGTTTGTTTGTCTGTCTTGCAATAATTTTTCCATTTTGTTTTTGTAATCCACCTTGTACATCATGACCGTTTTATTACCTGTATCCGCGTTTGAAATTATAGCTGTGTCTTTGTGCATCTTTATGATGCAGTGTCATAAAAAATTTTCAGTATCATTTTTTTTCGGGTTATTGCGTATTTTGTTTTTAAATGTATTAATTTTTGCTGCTACATTGCATCTAAGTGCATATTTTTCTCTGTCATCTCCTATTGCTTGAATACATTGTTCCAGATCTGCAATCAAGTGAATAGGAGAAAATGTTTTCCTTGATATTGGCAGTGCAACCTTTTTCCCCATTGATAACAACCAACGGCTCTCTGGGGGTACAATTATATCCGTTTCGTTCACAAACCAGTCCTTATTACATCTTAATCCAAAGGTATCAAAACTTTTTGTCACTTGCGCTCGTATTTTCGAGTTTAAATGTTGTTCTGTAGCAGTGTTTATTTTCTTTGTAAATTGTATTTGGTTTTCCAAAACTAAGTTTAAGTCCTGTCCGTCTAATCTCTTGTTAAGATCCCCACTAATATGATTCATACTGTTGCTAGCAATTTTGATTTGAATATTCGCTTCCTTTATTTCGAGGTTGAAGATTTCTTGTATAAATTGTTGCTGTATTTTTCCCATTTCTTTTCGTGTTTTGTCCAATTTGAATCTATGTATAATATTGTTTGTCTTACCCTTTAGATGTTGCTTTGCGAGTTTCTTGTTGTTCTTGCTGTACTGCTTGATGATGTAGGTTGTGTCGTCGTCATATTTATACCTCATGTGTTGAAAGAAATGTTTCATTTTGATTGTTTTGTTTTAAGGGTTTTTCGGTTTAGCTCTCCGATAAATTTGTAATATATTTATTTTGTGCCAATTTTTTGTTACAATTGTAATTATTTGGAGCTTTTCGGCCGATAAAATAAAGACAAAACACAAGGTCTCTCTTTTCCTCCTACGCGTTTCGATGAAATTTTTTCATCTTCATCAGGGATAACTTTTTGTAGATTTTATTCATTTTTTTGGATACTTTATGACTAAGCGGAATATGTTTGTAATTTTATGCGCTTTCTTCATTTCTATGAAATTTTCCCGATTTATAGGTTAATACACCATTAATCGATCACTTTGGAGATGGATATGGCTATGGGTATGGTTACGACTATGGTGTTAGGGTTAAGGAAGTTTAATTATCCCTTATGGCTCCGCCCATGTTTTTGTTGCAATAGCACTTTAGAAGGAAAATAGCATTGATATAAGGTTATTATTCGTACAGATATTGCTTAATATTTTCGTTTACGATACCTTTAAAAATCTTTAATATATAATTACTTATTCCTTTTATAAGCAAAATGTGGTTGACGAGTTTGTGTGAGTTAGTGATTAAAACATAATGATAATTGGTTTAGTAATTGACATATCAACGTACACATAAAATTTGGTTATTTTGCGTGCAGTATTTGCTGAATAACGATGCTTCTTGTGAATATTTGCTGATCGGTGTTTATATAATGTATATTTTATTAAGCTAGTTCGGTCTAATTCTTCTCTGTGGATGAAAATAGTTTATTATGAAAATCACATATCTCCACTTTTTTCCCTACGGTTCGCCAAACTCCCCTTCAGGGACTTCCGTATTTTTATACTCAGCATGCTATGCACACAGAGTATATTAACTTTGATTGGATAACGGTTGGTTGTACAGGTATAAAGGAATCGAGATAGATATAGACTTCCATATATCAAAATCATCAGTATCGAAAAAAAATTTTATTGAGCCATGTCCGTCGGTCCGTCCGTCCGTCCGCCCGTTAACACGATAACTTGAGGAAATATTGAGATATTTTCTCCAATTTACACGAGCTTATCTGGATTCAGAATAGATTGGTATTGAAAATGAGCGAAATCGGATCATAACCACGCCCACTTTTTATATATATAACATTTAGGAAAACACAAAAAACATGATTATTTAGTAAATAATACACCTAGAATGTTGAAATTTGACATGTGGACTGATATTAAGGCTCTTGATAAAAACTTGGAAAACATTTTTCAAATGGGCGTGGCACCGCCTACTTGTGATGAAATCTAATTAACAAATATTATTAATCATAAATCAAAAATCGTTAAACCTATTGTAACAAAATTCGGCAGAGAGGTTGCATTTACTATAAGGAATGCTTTGAAGAAAAATTAACGAAGTCGGTAAAGGACCACGCCCACTTTTTTATAAAATATTTTTAAAAGGTCGTGGACGAATAAAATAAGCTATATCTTTGCAAAAAAGAGCTTTATATCAATGGGATTTCATTCCCAAGTGGATTTATAACAATAAATAGGAAAAACCTCAAATGTAAAATTGGGCGTGGCACCGCACCTTTTATGACTAAGCAATTTTCTATGTTTCGGGAGCCATAACTCGAAGAAAAATTAACGGATCGTAATAAAATTTGGTACACAAATTTTCCCTATAGCAGGAAATATTTCTAGAAAAAATGGACGGGATCGGTTAAAGATCCTGCCCACTTTTATATACAAGATTTTTAAAAGGGTCGTACACGAAAATAATAAGCTATATTTTAGCGAAAAAGAGCTTTGTATCAATAGAATTTTACTTTCTAAATTGAATTATAACATTAAATTGGAAAACACTAAAATTTTTGGCAATGGGTGCGCACCGCCCCTTTACGACTAAGCAATTTTCTATGTTTCGGGAGCCATAACTCGAAGAAAAATTAACATATCGCAATGAAATTGTGTACACATATTTTCTTATAGCCAGGGCCGCGCAGAGGGCGGGCAGCCAGGGCAATTGTCCTGGGGCCGGGAAGGTTTTTGGGAACCCGGCAAGGCAAAGCAGTGTTGACAGTACTCTAACTAGGATTTCATTGATACATACATATTTTGTTGCTACAAAAAATTTTCTTAGAATTGAAAATTACTAAACTAAAATCATAATCATCCAATCAAATACTATGGGGTATAGTCATAGTCGAAATAAAATGTGATTTTAAATTAGATAAACGTTTTTGACACAATTTTATAAGCGCTATCTGTCAAAAACACTTCAACTAACTTAAAATCGCATATTTCGACTATAGCTATGCCCCTATCGGTTTCGTCGTATTGCTTTTTCATTTTTGTAAAAGCCAGCAACATCTGTAAATACAGGCTGATAATAAACTAGAGCGTTAATTTGAAAAAATTACTACACTTGACTTGTTTTGCGAAGCGCAAATTTGTGCGAACATATGAGTATGACGTGGATAAGCTTACATAGGTCAGTTTCGCGTTAATTGTTGCAAGCTTCGTATTTCTTTTGTCAGTGCTGCAATTATTGGCGAATTTTTTAATTTGTGATTGTAATTTCGGTTATAATTCTTCACGGGCCTTCTAAAGACATACACTAAGCACTGATTTATAAAATTTAAAGGTAAGAATCTATTAAATAAATGAAATGAAAAAATGAATGCATCACTCATTTACTTCGAGAGTGTCACAACTCAAAAATCACGATTTTACAGTTAAATACAAAAAAAATCATCATGATCTATATTGTGTAAAAAATTCTTGATGATTCGTGGAAAATTGGGGGCTTGAGATAAAAATTTATTTCTAGCGTTACGCGCCCAATATATGAAGGGTTTAGAAGCAAAAAGCTCAAAGTGAATTTTTTTTCTAACTTTTAGTTATACTCATATTCGTATAGTTTTGTTTGTGGGCACAGAGTTTGTTTATGGCCGGGCCATAACCCTACTACCCAGAAATTACAATAAGTACTCAACATTAAACTTTAATGTCTTGAAACAATGTGTCTGTTGAAATCTTAAAATGGCTCTTTTGAAAAGTTGTGTGTTTTGGAAAGTGTTAGTAGGGGGACTCATGAAAGAATATAAACTTATAAGGTGTAAAATTATATCCATTTACACACACTGTTATATGAACGCACCTAGTAATATTCTTGACAAACTTGATGGTTTATCAGCTGCATTATTGCCAAACAAAATTTTTTTGATTGTTATACAAATTAAAAAATGCCATGATTAAGTGAAAAATCAAAACTAAAACATCGTTACTTGCTGTTGTTGGAGATTTCTGATGAAAATGCCTGCTGTAATGTCTGCGAGGTTGCATGCCTTTGAGTTTACCGCGTTCATACAATGAAATGTGAGCGTAAATTTATACAAATTGTGTAAATGATTTTTAATAAAAAATTTGAAAGCTCGTTTACGCACTAGATAAATTTATACGTTTACACACTTTATAAGGCATTTATAAGGTTACATGAGTCCCCCTACTATAGAAGTAAATGGCGATATATTTGCGCAGGTGCAAGTTTTGTTGGCGAAAAATGTTGCCAAGGATACTACGTTTTGAAAGAAGGCGTAAAAAGAACTCAATATGATGGGAAACGATGCCAGGAATACAATTTTCATTATGAATATTGAAAATATGATTTTAAATAGTTTCTATGCAATTTTTAACGTGAAAACACAATACCAAGCATCGCATGTGAAATACATAATCATACAATATTTTGTGCGTTTTTTTCCGTAATATACAAATTTTATTTAACCAGACACTTGTTTTGAATAAATTATATCAAATGGATTATAAACAATTATCGGGAGCAGCAAAACGAACTGAGAAAAAGCGCAGAGAAAACGAAGAAAAAAAGGGACACCAAACGCACTATAAGTTTAATTTTAGCGTAAGTAACACCGATGTAGACAAAAACATGCTTTTAAGCCCTTCCAGAGGTGTTAGGGAGAATATGAAACCTACAAATGCTGAGGATGAAAAATACGAAAGCACCTCTTCAGATAATTTCATAGCTGCTAGAGATGATATGCCATATCCAAACGTTGAGCACGAAACACGTGCTGTACAATATACAAAGGCAGTGAACGGTGAATCCAAAGAAGTACTAAGCTCTTTTGATATTGGTAGCATAGATTCCGCGGAAATAAAATATAGCCAGGTTGAAGGGGCTTGTAATCTGGGACCTCAACCATATCCTTTCGAATTTCCCAACTATTTAAGTGGTCGCCATTTCCCTCAAATCATACTCCATACTACTCTAAAAAAAACGGAGAATAAGTAAAGCGTGATTGGCTAGTTTGGAGTGCAACAAAAGAAGCACTTTTTTGTTTTCCATGCCGCCTTTTCAGCAAAATTTTTGAAAATACCCGATCAGCTTTGACAAAATCTTCAGGTTATTCTAAAGAAAAAAAGGTTGGAAGAGGTTACACGACAAAATTCCTGAACATGAAAATAGTCAAAATCATAAAACTTGCTATATATAGTGGCGCCAATATGAAATGAGTATTGGATATGCAAGTTCAGTGGATTTTCTCTTAGCGCAAACCCTTTTTTTTGTTTTTTTAAACCCTCAAAAATGGAGCAGCTCGCTGGAGAGAGATACTTCGCAGAATTCTTGATGTTGTTTTATTTCTTGGAGAAAAAGAAAGCCTTAAAGCCATAAAGAAGCCGTAAACAATATTGCGATTAAGTTTTGTTTTTTGTGGAAGTATCAGGATCTGACGGAAGAAGAGCTCAGAGAAAAGGCAGCGGCATTCTGCACGATTTATGGCATCGATATTTCTACGGATCTAACAGATGAAATCATTAATCTCAAAACCATCCACTTAGCAAATTTGGGATGCGATTCGCCGCCACCATTTCAACTTCTGAACAAATTTCATGACTTGAAGATGGAAGTATTATTTCCTAACACCTGCATAGCATTAAGATTATTTTGCACACTTCCAGTCAGTGTGGCTGAAGGGGGCGTTCTTTTAGTCTATTGTCTCGCGTGAAAAATTGTTTACGTTCTGTTATGAGCCAAAATCGCTTGACAAGCCTTGGAGCATTGGCGTTGGCGTCCAGCCTTGCTCGCAGCATTAGTTTTGAATTGCTAATTTCCATATTCGCAGACCAAAAAGCAATGAAGGTTTTCCTTGGCTGATTCAAGCTCATAAAATGTACATATTTATAAAGTGTTAATGTAAGCAAATCAAAAAATGAAATCTAACATTTCATTTATGTAAGTTCTCCAGTAAATCATATTTTATATGAAATAAAACTGACAATGTGAATTGAAAAATTTATGTATATTATGTTATTTTTTTTACTGGATTGCATTTATTTTTTAGGGGGCCCATAAACGCGAACTGTTCCAGGGGCCCGGTTCGGCTCTCTGCGGCCCTGCTTATAGCAGTAAATATTTATAGTAAAAATGGATGGGATCGGTTGAAGACCACGGCAACTTAGAAATAAAACAAGTTTAAAATGGTCGTAGGCTAGAATAATAAGCTATAACTTAGCAAAACATTGCTTTGAATCAATGATGTGTCACTTATCAAGTTTGATTGTAAGAAGAAATGGCGAGACATTTTTTTTTTAAACGGGCGGTGCCACGTGTTATGTAGAAAAGTAATTTATCTGAAATGAAATGTACAATTGAAGCTCACGCTGAGTATATAACGAACT
This sequence comes from Eurosta solidaginis, assembly GCF_040869045.1. Classification (NCBI taxonomy): domain Eukaryota; kingdom Metazoa; phylum Arthropoda; class Insecta; order Diptera; family Tephritidae; genus Eurosta; species Eurosta solidaginis. The sequence goes on along the minus strand of NC_090324.1, from coordinate 32,619,238 downwards.
TAGGCACCTTTACTTGTATATTTTAAAAGACAAACAAGAAATCCCATTTAAACAATTAGAAATTGGGTAGATATCATTTTGAAACATTTTTAAAACAATTGAGGACTTATATATGTAATTATGCTATAATAATTGTGTTTCCAAAGTTTTATATATACACATAACTTGTAGGGAAGTCAAAGTTCGGACGTAACCGAACGTTAGGTACTTTCATATACAGTTGTGCTCAAAATTGTTTATAGTGAAGGGGAAAACCTTATAAATGTATATACAATGACGTTATGTTTTGTATTTAAAAAATTACGATACGTGAGTTACAGCTTCGGCGTTGTGGTGAAAAACTGAGTCCAAAAAGGGCGGGGCCACACTCATAGCTTCAATTTTGATTCGATGTTGCTGACGACCCAAATGTTAGTCCAAATTCAATATTTGAACCAGTTAGCTTCATTATTGTTATTACAAATTTTGTTAACGTTCGAATAGCTGAAGTGTCGAATAAATAACTCCAATATGCAGCATGGCAAAATGTTCTTTGTTTACAATTCTACTGTGGCAGAAGTACATCACAATTATCGCGTACTTTACTAATAGCGTGTTAAATCAAACTGATTGATTATTCCTCAGCTTGCGCTGCTTTTATACTCTCTTTACCTCGTTCGCATATCTCTCCAAGGGTTTAGATACTTCACGAATAATGTTATCGCAAACAGCTTAATTATTTCTCCCTTATGTATGTGGTATTTACTTTTATCTTCTAATTACATGCGTGTGTACTCGTAGAGTAATAACTTCTGCTCTTAGGTCAGGCGTCACCATTTAGTTAAATAATTATTGGCGCCACTTCACCCGTATTATTATTCTCTTTCGTCTTTATTCGTATTTAGTTTTCGCTGAAAAAGCAGAGTAGCAACATCGGGTGACTCTATTGTCTATTTGCACATTTGCCAAAAGATATTTTGCAAACAAACGCTCATGCGCAGATCGTCTTAATGGCTTCATGTTAACAATTTATTTTGTTTAATTTTCTACTTAGACTCAAGCAATAAAGTAGTATTTGTATGGCATATTTACGAATTAATATTTGTGTGTTAACAAACATGCGTGCATACGTCCTCCCTCATCGATCATTGATCAACAACTAAACCACTACCAATAAGATGATTTTAGTTTTACTCACACAGCCACAGTTTGAATTTTGCGACCCCTGTTTTAGGCGATGACTACATGTTTGTATGTGAAATATTCTCTTTGCTGTTAGCTTCGCTGTTGACATGTATGCGTGGCTGCTTGCTTTGATGCTTACAGGTATATAAGCGTGGCTGCTTGCTTAATTGTTGTTGTGAATTTATTTGGTAGCAGCATAGTGACGAACCGAAATGCTAATATTCGCCACACTGCCCTCCGCCTAAGTCTGATCGCCCCAATCAGACAAATTTATTGGTCCAACTTGTGATAGCCTCTCCAACTGAACCACCCTTCTATTTCGGGGTTTCCCCAATTGTATGTATGCGATAGACGACATCACTGATCAGCCTCACAACTTTGTACGGGCCTTCCCAGCTACACTGAAATTTTTATGGAACACCTTTAGCTGGCGAGGGTTGTGTAACAGCCCCAAATCTGCCTCTAGGAAACTTTCCGAACTGTTGTTGTCATCGCAGCTGCGTTTCATCTTATTACTCATTATCCTGGTTCGTTTCCCCATAATCTGTTGTTTGGCCAATGGACTACTTCGAAGAGATTGAGCTTGAAGAATTGTCTTTGCATAATCGGTACCGTTTTGGATTTCCAACACAGAATTGCGCACTGGTGTTCTTCCCGAAGGTACATTCGGTTTTGATTTGTGTGTTCCATTCGTTCCACCAATCTTTGCCCGGTCTACTGCCTTTGACTTTTTTGGTCTTTGTCGAAACTCCTCCACCGGCGCTCGCTTACTGCAAATCCCCTTCTCAAACCCGAAGTTAAGTCGTACAGCCTTGTTCTTATATCGCGTAATCCTTCTTTTCATATCTACCCTGATGCCATGGTCAACGATCTCTTCCAAAACGAGCTTGTGTAGAACCGTGAACTTCGCATTTAAGACTTCACATACCACTTCTCCCCGGACTTGGTTATACTCGCCTACAGAAAGACCGCTGGATTTTTCTCCGATTTGTGATACAGAGATAACAGGACAATCAATAGCTGGAGCTACCTCGCGATCTTTGTATCTGGTTTGCTTTTGCTCGTCTCCTCCAGCTTTGTACTTAAGACCACACATGCTGTTGGAACCACTATTTTCAAGACCGCGACGACGTGCAATTTGACCTAGCTTACCGCATTTGAAGTTGTTGATTACACTGTAAATCCGCTTTTGCGATGCTTTCAGTGCCTCCAATAATGTGTCCACCCTGTCTGGCCTTTCTACTTCCACACGACGTGCTTTGAAATCTAGCTTACACAGAAGCAATGCTGTTTCCTGAATCAGTGCATGTGATACCGTTTCTGCGAATGTAGGTTATGGGTTTGCGTATGCCGCCCGCTTGGTTTCGACATCCCGAATTTCATTTGTAAAAGTTTGAATTTGAACTGTCTCAGGGCATTCCACAGGTGCGTCCGCATTTGCAAGGTGAACCAATTTTTCAATGTCCGCCGCACACTATTGCAATGTTTCGCTAGCCTTCTGGAAGCGGTTCAGTAACTCCATTTGTAATATCTGTCTACTATGCTCGGTTCCGTATCGCCTCTTTAGAGCTCCCATAAATGCTTTATATCTGTTCCGTTCGACCTCTGGAATTGTCTTTAAGATTTCAACTGCAGGCCCTTTCAATGCCACAAACAGTGCAGCTACTTTATCTTCAGCGTTCTGGTTGTTTACTGCTGTGGTCTTCTCAAACTGTAGCTTAAAGACCTGGAAAGGAGCAGAACCGTCAACTAATGGCGTTTTTACCTTTGGATTACTCTCGGAAACTGCTGGGAGATTTATTTGCAACTCCTGTATACAACCTCTGAAAGCTTCTATCTCGGCAACAATTTTGTCCTCGAGTTGTAAAATTGTTGTATCCACTGCCTCCAGCTTTGATAATACCCTCGCTTCCTGTGCTTCTAACTGTGACGACATTTGTTCCACCTGCAATGATAAGCGTTCTCTTGTGCTTCCATCTTGGATGTTATACGTGTCTCCCTGCGATTCCAGTTGAGTAGCCATATATATCTGCTGTTCATCCAGGTTTGATGACATATCGGTTTGATGACATATCGGTTGATATTTGTGACGAAATTTGATTTTGCCCTGCTAGTATTGCGTTAGTGTGCACACTTGCCAATGGATTCGGAGTCGTTATATTCTCTTCCATATTAGTTGCTGACTCTTCCACATCTGAATGAAAAGTGTGTTCATCAACGCCGATTCCTTCCGATTCCTTAACTTCCCTTAGTCGTGATCGTAGCTCGGATGTATTGCTTTTTTAGTTGCTGAATCTTCAATTCACTCAACTTGGCCATGTCCGTGTTGTCCTCTGGAATTTATTCAACAATTCCTCTTCTGACACCAATTGTAATGAATTTCTGATTATTATGCACTTTCTTTTAATGTTCGAATAATTGAACTGTCGAATAAATAACTCCAATATTCAGTATGGCAAAATTGTCTTTATTTACAACCCTACTGTGTCGCGTATTTCACTAATAGCGTGCTTAATTCAAACTGATGATTATTTCTCAGTTTGCCCTGCTTTTATACTCTCTGTTGCTTCGTTCACATATCCCTCCAAGGGTCTAGACTCTTCACGAACAACCTTCTCGAAAAGCTCCATATTTATTTCTTCTTTATGTATGTGGTATTTACTTTGGTCTTCCAATTATATGTGTGTGTATGTATGAGAAATAAATTCTATCTTAGGTCATGACTACATGTGTGTATGTGTAATGTTAGGGCTGATCACATTCAACACGGCGTCTACAGACCACAGCCAAAATAAAGAAAAGCTTGACGACAACCGTAGCCAAGCATTGGTTCTTGGATACTTTGAAAGCGGCAGCCACCAATGTAAGTTACGGCAAACAGTAGCGAAAAATTTAGAAACAAATTTTTATAATTGTGATTTTTGGCGACCTCTTAATTAATTACTTATTTTGTTTAAAGCTGGCTTCAGGTCAAATTGAATAAAACACAATATGTTTAAGTTTTACTACCAATATATTTCGCCTACTCTTCCGGTAACCGTCTTCAGGGCGTAACTATTAACAAAATCAAAACAAAATAAAATAAAACATTGACAATTGCACATATTAAAAATTATAAAATTGAACAAAATATATGTACATACATTGCATTTATTTACACGTCTGCTCTGTCTGACGTTGGAAAGTAAATATTTGTTGGAAAGTAAATATTTGTAGCTTACTTTCCAACAAGACAGTACACAGCTCCACGTCAGACAGAGCAGACGTGTAAATAAATGCAATGTATGTACATATATTTTGTTCAATTTTATAATTTTTAATATGTGCAATTGTCAATGTTTTATTTTATTTTGTTTTGATTTTATTAATAGTTACGCCCTGAAGACGGTTACCGGAAGAGTAACCGAAATATATTGGTAGTAAAACTTAAACATATTGGCGCATAATCATAGTCAATATAAAATAGATTTTAAATTTAGTTGCAGCTTTTTGACATAACTTTCTTTGAGCTATCTGTCAAAAAATCAGAAACTAAATTTAAAACCTATTTTATTTTGACTATGATTATGCGCCATTGTGCTTTACTCAATTTGACCTGAAGCCAGCTTTAAACAAAATAAGAAAATGTTTTTTATTATGTTAAACAAGTAAGGCAGGCTAAGTTCGGGTGTAATCGAACGTTACATACTCAGTTGAGAGCTATGGAGACAAAATAAGGGAAAATCACTATGTAGGAAAATGTACCTAGGGTACCCTGGAATGTGTTTGTATGACATGTGTATGTATGTAAATGGAAGGTATTAAAGAGTATTTTAAGAGGGAATGGGACATAGTTCTATAGGTGGACGCCATTTAAGAATATCGCCATAAACGTGGACCAGGGTTGACTCTAGAATTGATACGATATGGGTATCAAATGAAACGTGTTAATGAGTATTTTAAAAGAGAGTGAGCCTTAGTTCTATAGGTGGACGCCTTTTCGAGATATCGCCGTAAAGGTGGACCAGGGTGACGCTAGAATTTGTTTGTACGATATGGGTATCAAATGAAATCTGTTAATGAGTTTTTTTTAAAAGGGCGTGGGCCTTAGTTCCATAGGTGGACGCCTTTTCGAGATATCGCTATAAAGGTAGACCAGGGCTTACTCCAGAATTTGTTTGTACGGTATGGGTATCAAATGAAAGGTGCTAATGAGTATTTTAAAAGAGAGTGGGGCTTAGTTCTATAGGTGGACGTCTTTTCGAGATATCGCCATAAAGGTGGACCAGGGGTGACTCTAGAATTTGTTTGCACGATATGGGTATCAAATGAAAGGAGCTAATGAGTATTTTAGAAGAAAGTAGGCCTTATTTCTATAGGTGGACGCCTTTTCGAGATATCGCCATAAAGGTGGACCAGGGGTGACTCTAGAATGCGTTTGTACAATATGGGTATCAAACAAAAGGTGTTAATGAGTATTTTAAAAGGGAATGCGCCTTAGTTCTAAAGGTGGACACCTTTTCGAGATATCGCCATAAAGGTGGACCGGGGGTGACTCTAGAATATTTTTGTACAATATGGGCATCAAATGAAATGTGTTAATGAGTATTTAAAAAGGGAGTGGGCCTTAGTTCTATAGTGGTGGTAGTTGTATATGTGAAGGCGTTTTCGAGATATCGACCAAAATGTGGACCAGGGTGACCCAGACCATCATCTGCCGGGTACCGCTAATTTATTTATATATGCAATACCATGAACAGTATTCCTGCCAAGATTCCAAGGGCTTTTGATTTCGCCCTGCAAAACTTTTTCATTTTCTTCTATTAAATATGGTAAGTGTCACACCTTTTCCTAAAGTTATTTTCCTAAAGTTATATTTTGCGTCAATAAACCAATCCAATTACCACGTTTCATCCCTTTTTTCGTATTTGGTATATAATTATGGCATTTTTTTCATTTTTCGTAATTTTCGATATCGAAAAAGTGGGCGTGGTCATAGTCGATTTTCGGCCATTTTTTATACCAATGCAAAATGAGTTCAGATAATTTTGTGAACTGAGTTTAGTAAAGATATATCGATTTTTGCTCAAGTTATCGTGTTAACGGCCGAGCGGAAGGACAAACGGTTGACTGTGTATAAAAACTGGGCGTGGCTTCAACCGATTTCGCCCTTTTTCGCAGAAAACAGTTATCGTCCCAGAATCTAAGCCCCTACAAAATTTCACAAGGATTGGTAAATTTTTGTTCGACTTATGGCATTAAAAGTATCCTAGACAAATTAAATGAAAAAGGGCGGAGCAACGCCGATTTTGAAATTTTCTTTTATTTTTATATTTTTTTGCACCATATCATTACTGCAGATGAATGTTTACATAATTTACTTATATAGTGTAAAGATATTAACTTTTTTTTTTTAATTTGACTTAAAAAAAATTTTTTTTAAGTGGGCGTGGTCCTTCTCCGATTTTGCTAATTTTTATTAAGCATACATATAGTAATAAGAGTAACGTTCCTGCCAAATTTCATCATGATATTTTTAACTACTGCCAAATTACAGCTTGCAAAACTTCTAAATTACCTTCTTTTAGAAGTGGGCGGTGCCACGCCCATTGTCCAAACTTTTACTCATTTTCTATTCTGCGTCATAAGTTTAACTCACCTACCAAGTTTCATCGCTTTATCCGTCTTTAGTAATGAATTATCGCACTTTTTCGATTTTTCGAAATTTTCGATATCAAAAAGTGGGCGTGGTTATAGTCCGATGTCGTTAATTTTAAATAGCTATCTGAGATGAGTGCCCGGGAACCTACATACCAAATTTCATCAAGATACCTCAAAATTTACTCAAGTTATCATGTTAACGGGCGGACGGACGGACATGGCTCAATCAAATTTTTTTCGATACTGATGATTTTGATACATGGAAGTCTATATCTATCTCGATTCTTTTATACCTGTACAACCAACCGTTATCCAATCAAAGTTAATATACTCTGTGAGCTCTGCTCAACTGAGTATAAAAAACGCCCAAAATAATGATTTTAGCATTTATTATCTGTTATTTACATCTATTTTAGTTTTTATTGACAAAATAAAAAGGACGCCACTCACTGTCGCTTCCCGAAAATAGAATTAGGTTTAATCTGGCTACAACGGCTTTCGTGATTGATTGTCTTGCAGCCCTGTCGCGCTGAAAATAACGACACTCATAAGAACATGTGTAACAAGTAAGGAAGGCTAATTTCGGGTGTAACCGAACATTACATATTCAGCTGAGAGCTTTGGAGACAAAATAAGGGAAAATCACCATCTGGGAAAATGAACCTAGGGTAACCCTGGAATGTGTTTGTATGACATGGGTATCAAATGGAAGGTATTAAAGAGTTTTTTAAAAGTTCTATAGTTGGACGCCATTTCGGGATATCGCCATAAAGGTGAACCAAGGGTGATTCTAGAATGCCTTTGTACGATATGGGTATCAAATGAAAGGTTTTAATGAGTATTTTAAAAGGGAGTGGGCCATAGTTCTATAGGTGGCCGCCATTTCGGGATGTCGCCATAAAGGTGGACCAGGGGTGACTCTAGAATGTCTTTGTACGATATGGGTACCAAATTAAAGGTATTAATAAGTATTTTAAAAGGGAGTGGGCTTGAGGTCTGTAGGTGGACGCCTTTTCGAGATATCGCCATAAAGTGGACCAGAGGTGACTCTAGAATGTGTTTGTATGATATGGGTATCAAATGAAAAGTGTTAATGAGTATTTTAAAAGGGAATGGGCCTTAGTTCTATAGGTGAACGCAACTTGTTGTTTTTCTCTTTCTCTACTATAATTTTATTTTGGTATGTTGGTTATTTAGTATTTTAAGTATTTCTTCCACGTCCTTAGTTTTAATTATAGCGAACATATCATCTACATATTTGTTTATGTATTTGATATATATGTCCTTTAATTTAAGCTCAGCAATGCTGTCGTCAATTTTTGTCTAAGACTATATCAGCTACAGTGGGCGATAGAGGATTCCCCATAGGCATGCCATACACCTGTTGGTAGAACGTACCATCATAGGTGAAATAGTTGTTATCCCGCAAGCAGAATTCGAGACAGGCTTGAAATTGTTTCGATAATGTTGTATGCATTTCAAGGTTACCCCACTGTCTCATAATCGTATTTATCGCTAGATGAATTGGTATATTAGTAAAGAGGGATACCACGTCGAAAGATACTAGGATTTCATCTTCGGCAATTGTGATATCATTTAAGTTGAGCTTCAGTTGAAAAGAGTTTTTATATTGGGACTATCCGAGATAATATGTTTCAGTGTTTTCCCTATGTATTTTGATAATTTGAAACATGGTACACTTACTGATGATGATATAGGTCATGACCATTTTATTACCTTTATCCGCGTTTCTAATGATAGCTGTGGTTTTGTGCTTCTTTATGAACTATCTAGTGTCATCAAAAATTTTCAGTATCATTTTTCTTTCGGGTTATTGCGTATCTTGTTTTTAAATGTATTAATTTTTGTTGCCACATTGCATTTAAGTGCATCTTTTTCTCTGTCATCTCCTATTGCTTGAATACCTTGTTCCAGGTCTGCAATCAAGTGAATAGGGAACATGTTTTCACAAACCAGTCCTCACTACATCTTAATCCAAAGGTATCAAAACTTTCTGTCACGTGCGCTCGTATTTTTGAGTTTAAATGTTGTTCTGTAGCAGTGTTTATTTTCTTGGTAAATTTTATTTGGTTTTCCAAAAATAAGTTTAAGTCCTGTCCCTCTAATCTCTTTTTAAGATCCTCACTAATATGATTCATACTGTTGCTAGCAATTTCGATTTGAATGTTCGCTTTCTTTATTTCGAGGTTGAGGATTTTTTGTATAAATTGTTGCTATATTTTTCCATTTATTTTCTTGTTTTGTCCAATTTGAATCCATGTATAATATTGTTTGTCTTACCCTTTAGATGTGATGGCGTTATCCCGTAGTATTTATATTGTAGTAGAAATTTAAGCCGTTGTTGTTGCTTTGCGAGTTTCTTGTTGTTCTTGCTGTACTGCTTGATGATGTAGGTGGTGTCGTCGTCATATTTGTACCTCATGTGTTGAAAGAAGTGTTTCGTTTTGATTGTTTTGTTTTAAGGGTGTTTCGGTTTAGCTCTCCGATTAGTTTGTAATATATTTATTTTGGGCCAATTTTTTGTTACAATTGTAATTATTTGGAGCTTTTCGTTCGATAAAATTAAGACAAAACACAAGGTTTCTCTTTTCCTCCTACGCTTTTCGATGATGTGATGGCGTTATCCCGTAGTATTTATATTGTAGTAGAAATTTAAGCCGTTGTTGTTGCTTTGCGAGTTTCTTGTTGTTCTTGCTGTACTGCTTGATGATGTAGGTGGTGTCGTCGTCATATTTGTACCTCATGTGTTGAAAGAAGTGTTCCATTTTGATTGTTTTGTTTTAAGGGTGTTTCGGTTTAGCTCTCCGATTAAGTTGTAATATATTTATTTTGGGCAAATTTTTTGTTACAATTGTAATTATTTGGAGCTTTTCGGCCGGTAAGATAAAGACAAAACACAAGGTTTCTCTTTTCCTCCTACGCGTTTCATCTTCATCAGGGATAATTTTTGATGACTAAGATACTTATTTTTTGTGGAATATGTTTGTAATTTTTTGCGTTTTCTTCATTTTTATGAAAATTTCCCGATTTTTGTGTTAATACACCATTAATCGATCACATTGGAAATGGATATGGATATGGCTATGGTTGCGACTATGGCGTTAGGGTTAAGGAAGTTTAATTAGCCCTTATGGCTCCGCCCATGTTTATGTTGCAATAGCACTTTAGGAGGAAAATAGCATTGATATAAGGTTATTATTCGTACAGATATTGCTTTAATATATAATTACTTATTCCTTTTATAAGCAAAATGTGGTTGACGAGTTTGTGTGAGTAAGTGATTAAAACATAATGATAATTGGTTTAGTAATTGACATATCAACTTACACATAAAATATGGTTATTTTGCGTGCAGTACTTGCTGAATAACGGCGCTTTTTGTGAATATTTGCTGATCGGTGTTTATATAATGTATATTTTATTAAGCTAATTCGGTCTAATTCTTCTCTGTGGATGAAAATAGTTTATTATGAAAATCACATATCTCCACGTTTCGCCAAACTCCCCTTCAGGGGCTTCCGTATTTTTATATTCAGCATGCTATGCACACAGAGTATATTAACTTTGATTGAATAACGGTTGGTTGTACAGGTATAAAGGAATCGAGATAGATATAGACTTCCATATATCAAAATCATCAGTATGGAAAAAAAATTTGATTGAGCCATGTCCGTCCGTCCGTCCGTCCAACCGTTAACACGATAACTTGAGTAAATATTGTATGGATCCAGAATAGATTGGTATTGAAAACGAGCGAAATCGGATCATAACCACGCCAACTTTTTATATATATAACATTTTGGAAAACACAAAAAACATGATTATTTGGTAAATAATACACCTAGAATTTTGAAATTTGACACGTGGACTGATATTGAAGCAGTTGATAAAATTGGAAAACATTTTTAAAATGGGCGTGGCACCGCCTAGTTGTGATGAAATCAATTTTTCAAATATTATTAAAATACTTCAACTAACTTAAAATCACATATTTCGAATATAACTATGCCCCTATCGGTTTCGTCGTATTGCTTTTTCATTTTTGTAAAAGCCAGCAACATCTGTAAATACAGGCTGATAATAAACTAGAGCGTTAATTTGAAAAAATTACTACACTTGACTTGTTTTGCGAAGCGCAAATTTGTGCGAACATATGAGTATGCCGTGGATAAGCTTACATAGGTCAGTTTCGCGTTAATTGTTGCAAGCTTCGTATTTCTTTTGTCAGTGGTGCAATTATTGATACATTTTTTAATTTGTGAATGCAATTTCGTTTGTAATTCTTCACTGGCCTTCTAAAGACACACACTAAGGACTGATTTATAAAATTTAAAGGTAAGAATCTATTAAATATATGAAATGAAAAAATTAATGCATCACTCATTTACTTCGATAGTGTCACAACTCAAAAATCACGATTTTACAGTTAAATACAAAAAAAAAACCATCATGATCTATATTGTGTAAAAAATTCTTGATTATTCGTGGAAAATTGGGGGCATGAGATAAAAATTTATTTCTAGCTTTACGCGCCCAATATATGAAGGTTTTAGAAGCAAAAGGCTCAAAGTGAATTTTTTTTTCTAACTTTTAGTTATACTCATATTTGTATAGTTTTGTTTATGGACACAGAGTTTGTTTATGGCCGGGCCATAACCCTACTACTCAGAAATTACAATAAGTACTCAACTTTAAACTTTAATGTCTTGAAACAATGTGTCTGTTGAAATCTTAAAATGGCTCTTTTGAAAAGTTGTGCGTTTTGGAAAGTGTTACTAGGGGGACTCATGAATGAATATAAACTTATAATTTGTAAAATTATATCCATTTACACACACTGTTATATGAACGCACCTAGTAATATTCTTGATAAACTTGATTGTTTATCAGCTGTATTATTGGCAAACAAAATTTTTTTGATTGTTATACAAATTAAAAAATGCCATGATTAAGTGAAAAATCAAAACTAAAACATCTTTACTTGCTGTTGTTGGAGATTTCTGATGAAAATGCCTGCTGTAATGTCTGCGAGGTTACATTCCTTTGAGTTTACCGCGTTCATACAATGAAATGTGAGCGTAAATTTATACAAATTTGTAAATGATTTTTAATAAAAAATTTGAAAGCTCGTTTACGCACTAGATAAATTTATACGTTTACACACTTTATAAGGCATTTATAAGGTTACATGAGTCCCCCTACTATAGAAGTAAATGGGCGATATATTTGTGCAGGTGTAAGTTTTGTTGGCGAAAAATGTTGCCAAGGATACTACGTTTTGAAAAAAGGCGTAAAAAGAACTCAATATGATGGGAAACGATGCCAGGAATACAATTTTCATTATAAATATTGAAAATGTGATTTTAAATAGTTCCTATGCAATTTTTCACGTGAAAACACAATACCAAGCATCACATGTGAAATAGGTACATAATCATACAATATTCTATGCGTTTTTTCCGTACTATACAAATTTTATTTAACTAGACACTTGTTTTGAATAAATTATATCTAATGGATTATAAACAATTATCGGGAGCAGCAAAACGTGCTGAGAAAAAGCGCAAAGAAAACGAAGAAAAAAAGAGACACCAAACGCACTATAAGTTTAATTTTAGCGTAAGTAACACCGATGTAGACAAAAAGATGCTTTTAAGCCCTTCCAGAGGTGTTAGGAACAATATGAAACATACAAATGCTGAGGATGAAAAATACGAAAGCACCTCTTCAGATAATTTCATAGCTGCTAGAGATGATATGCCATATCCAAACGTTGAGCACGAAACACGTGCTGTACAATATACAAAGGCAAAGAAGTACTAAGCTCTTTTGATATTGGTAGCATAGATTCCGCGGAAATAAAACATAGCCAGGTTGAAGAGGCTTGTAATCTGGGACCTCAATCATATCCTATCGAATGTCCTAACGATTTAAATGGTCGCCATTTCCCTCAAATCATACTCCATACTACTGCAAAAAAACGGAGAAAAAGTAAAGCGTGATTGGCTAGTTTGGAGTGCAACAAAAGAAGCGCTTTTTTGTTTTCCATGCACCCTTTTCAGCAAAATTTCTGAAAATACCCGATCAGCTTTGACAAAATCTTCAGGTTATTCTAAAGAAAAAGGTTGGAAGAGGTTACACGACAAAATTCCTGAACATGAAAATAGTCAAAATCATTAAACTTGCTATATATAGTGCCGCCAATATGAAATAAGAATTCGTAATGCAAGTTCAGTGGATTTTCTATTAGCGGAAACCCTTAAAAATGGAGCAGCTCGCTGGAGAGAGATACTTCGTAGAATTCTTGATATTGCTTTATTTCTTGGAGAAAAAGGAAGCCATAAAGCCATAAAGAAGCCGTAAATAATATTGCGATTAAGTTTTGTTTTTTGTGGAAGTATCAGGATCTGACGGCCACCGTGGTGTGATGGTAGCGTGCTCCGCCTATCACACCGTATGCCCTGGGTTCACCTCCCGGGCAAAGCAACATCAAAATTTTAGAAATAAGGTTTTTCAATTAGAAGAAAATTTTTCTAAGCGGGGTCGCCCCTCGGCAGTGTTTGGCAAGCGCTCCGGGTGTATTTCTGCCATGAAAAGCTCTCAGTGAAAACTCATCTGCCTTGCTGATGCCGTTTGGAGTCGGCATAAAACATGTAGGTCCCCTCCGGCCAATTTGTAGGGAAAATCAAAAGGAGCACGACGCAAATTGGAAGAGAAGCTCGGCCTTAGATCTCTTCGGAGGTTATCGCGCCTTACATTTTTTTTTTATCAGGATCTGACGGAAGAAGAGCTGAGAAAAAAGGCAGCGGCATTCTGCACGATTTATGGCATCGATATTTCTACGGATCTAACAGATGAAATCATTCATCTCAAAGCCATCCACAAATTTGGGATGTGATTCGGTGCCACAATTTCAACTTCTGAACAAATTTCATGACTTGAAGATGGAAGTATTATTTCCTAAAATCTGCATAGCATTAAGAATATTTTGCACACTTCCAGTCAGTGTGGCTGAAGGGGGCGTTCTTTTAGTCTATTGTCTCGCGTGAAAAATTTTTTACGTTCTGCTATGAGCCAAAATCGCTTGACAAGCCTTGGAGCATTGGCGTTGGAGTCCAGCCTTGCTCGCAGCATTAGTTTTGAATCGGTAATTTCCATATTCGCAGACCAAAAAGCAAGGAAGGTTTTCCTTGGCTGATTCAATCTCTTAAAATGTACATATTTAGAAAGAGTTAATGTAAGCAAATCAAACAATGAAATCTAACATTTCATTTATGTAAGTACTCCAGTAAATCTTATTTTATATGAAATAAAACTGACAATGTGAATTGAAAAATTTTTGTATTTATGTTATTTTTTTTACTGGATTGAGTTTATTTTTTAGGGGGGGGCCATAAACGCGAAATGTCCCAGGGGCCCGGCTCGGCTCTCTGCGGCCCTGATTATAGTAGTAAATATTTCTAGTAAAAATGGACGGGATCGGTTAAAGACCACGGCAACTTAGATATAAAACAAGTTTAAAAGGGTCGTAGGCTAGAATAATAAGCTATAACTTAGCAAAAAATAGTTTTGAATCAATGATGTTTCACTTATCAAGTTTTTTGGTAAGAGGAAATCGGGAGACATTTTTTTTAAACGGGCGGTGCCACGTGTTATGTAAAAAAAAAAAAAAAATGTAAGGCACGATAACCTCCGAAGAGATCTAAGGCCGAGCTTCTCTTCCAATTTGCGTCGTGCTCCTCTTGATTTTCCCTACAAATTGGCCGGACGGGACCTACATGTTTTATGCCGACTCCGAACGGCATCTGCAAGGCAGATGAGTTTTCACTGAGCAGTTGTGCTCAAAATTGTTTATAGTGAAGGGGAAAACCTTATAAATGTATATACAATGACGTTATGTTTTGTATTTAAAAAATAAAAATAGAATTTGAAAATGTTCAAAAAGCGCAAAAGTGTGAATATGGATTAAATAAAACATTTATCAAAACCCAGCACAACAACCTCACTCAGTACCGGTTGATATTTATTTCAATTGTTATTACATTATTATGAAATTCATATCATCTCCACCAATTTTTTTTTACGATACATGAGTTACAGCTTTGGCGTTGTGGTCAAAAACTGAGTCTAAAAAGGGCGGGCCACACTCATTGCTTCAATTTTGATTCGATGTTGCTGGCGACCCAAATGTTAGTCCAAATACAATATTTGAACTAGTTAGCTTCATTGATGTTGTTACAAATTTTGTTAACGTTCGAATAGCTGAACTGTCGGATAAATAACTCCAATATGCAGTATGGAAAAATGGTCTTTGTTTACAATTCTACTGTGGCAGAAGTACATCACAATTATCGCGTACTTTACTAATAGCGTGTTTAAATCAAACTGATTGATTATTCCTCAGCTTGCGCTGCTTTTATACTCTCTTTACCTCGTTCGGATATCTCTCCAAGGGTCTAGATACTTCACGAATAACGTTCTCGAAAAGCAGCTTAATTATTTCTCCCTTATGTATGTGGTATTTACTGTTGTCTTCTAATAACATGCGTGTGTATTCGTAGAGTAATAACTTCTGCTCTTAGGTCAGGCGTCACCATTTAGTTGAATAATTATTGGCGCCACTTCACTCGTATTATTATTCTCTTTCGTCTTTATTCGTATTTAGTTTTCGCTAAAAAATCAGAGTAGCAGCATCGGGTGAGGCTATTGTTTATTTGCGCATTTGCGAAAAGATATTTTGCAAACAAACGCTCATGCGCAGAACGTTTTAATGATTTCATGTTAACAATTTATTTAATTAAATTTTTTCCTTAGACTCAAGCAATAAAGTAGTATTTGTATGGCATATTTACGAATTAATATTTGTGTGTTAACAAACATGCGTGCATACGTCCTACCTCATTGATTTTTCATCAACAACTAAACCACTACCAATAAGATGATTTTAGTTTTACTCACACAGCCACAGTTTGAATTTTGGCGACCCCTGTTTTAGGTGATGACTACATGTTTGTATGTGTAATATTCTCTTTGCTGTTAGCTTCGCTGTTGACATGTATGCGTGGCTGCTTTCTTTGATGCTTACAGGTACATAAGCGTGGCTGCTTGCTTAATTGTTGTTGTGAATTTATTTGGTAGCAGCATAGTGACGAACCGAAATGCTAATATTCGCCACACTGCCCTCCGCCAAAGTCTGATCGTGCCAATCAGACAAATTTATTGATCCAACAGGTGATAGCCTCTCCAAATGAACCACCCTTCTAATTCGTGGTTTCCCAATTGTATGTATGCGATAGACGACATAACTGATCAGCCTCACAACTTTGTACGGGCCTTCCCAACTATACTGAAATTTTTATGG
Source organism: Eurosta solidaginis (assembly GCF_040869045.1). Classification (NCBI taxonomy): domain Eukaryota; kingdom Metazoa; phylum Arthropoda; class Insecta; order Diptera; family Tephritidae; genus Eurosta; species Eurosta solidaginis. The sequence continues at coordinate 32,603,052 of NC_090324.1, read as the reverse complement.
AACACCTTTAGCTGGTGAGGGTTGTGTAACAGCCCCAAATCTCCCTCCAGGAAACTTTCCGAACTGTTGTTGTCATCGTACCTGCGTTTCATCTTATTACTCATTATCCTGGTTCGTTCCCCACACTCTGTTGTTTGGCCAATGGACTACTTCGAAGAGCTTGAGCTTTTCCCAAATTATTAAATAAATTATAAAATTAAAAATTGCTTGAAATAAATGTTTTCATACATTTAAAGCGATACGGGCAATCCCCGGTTAACTCACATAAGTAGACAACATTTGATTAATTCGTTGTAGTTCTATAAATAGAACAAAAACAACAACAAATACCAAGTTTCTTTGAAAACCACCTTACAATCAGGCATAACTTCAACACATATCTACATACGAATTAGCTGCCGCCTTGTCCGTCCTGATGTCACGTTGTTTAAATTTTTCCCAAATTATTAAATAAATTACAAAATTAAAAATTGCTTGAAATAAATGTTTTCATACATTTAAAGCGATACGGGCAATCCCCAGTTAACTCGTATGAGCTTGCATAATCAGTACCGTTTTGGATTTCCAACACGGTCTACTGCCTTTGACTTTTGTGGTCTTTGTCGAATCTCCTCCACCAGCGCTCGCTTACTGCTAAGCCCCTTCTCACACCCGAAGTTAAGTCGTACATCCTTGTTCTTATATCGCGTAATCATTCTTTGCATATCGACCCTGATGCCATGGTCAACTAAGTAGTCCACTTCCAATATGACTTCATCAACAATCTCTGCCAAAACGAGCTTGTGTAGAACCGTGATCTTCGCATTTAAGACTTCACATAACACTTCTCCCTGGACTTGGTAATACTCGCCTACAGAAAGACTGCTGGATATTTCTCCGATTTGTGGTACAGAGACAGAGCAGGACAATCAATAGCTGGAGCTACCTCGCGATCTTTGCATCTGGTTCGCTCTTGCTCGTCTCCTCCAGCTTTGTACTTAAGACCAACATGTTGTTGGAACACTATTGTCAAGACCGCAATTACGTGCAATTTGACCTAGCTTCCCGCATTTGAAGTTGTTGATTACTCTGTAAATCCGCTTTTGCGATGCTTTCAGTGCTTCCAATATTGTGTCCACCCTGTCTGGCCTTTCTACTTCCAGAGGGCGTGCTTTGAAATCTAGCTTACACAGAAGCGATGCTGTTTCCTGGATCAGTGCATGTGATACCGTTTCTGCGAATGTAGGTTTTGGGTTTGCGTATGCCGCCCGCTTGGTTTCGACATCCCGAATTTCATTTGTAAAAGTATGAATTTGAACTGTCCCAGGGCATTCCACAGGTGCGTCCGCATTTGCAATTTGAACCAATCTTTCAATGTCCGCCGCAAACTCTTGCAATGTTTCACCTGCCTTCTGGAAGCGGTTCAGTAACTCCATTTGTAATATCTGTCTCCTATTCTCGGTTCCGTATCGCCTCTCTAGAGCTACCATAAATGCTTTATATCTGTTCCGTTCGACCTCTGGAATTGTATGTAAGATTTCAACTGCAGGCCCTTTCAATGCCACAAACAGTGCAGATACTTTATCTTCAGCGTTCTGGTTGTTTACTGCTGTGGTCTTCTCAAAGCTGTAGCTTAAAGGCGTGGAAAGGAGCTGTATAAAATCACTAGCACTGATTTAGAAAAGAGACCACACGGGTTATTTGAAATATATATAAATGTATGTATATTATTACTTGATAATTGATGGGCGGAATCAACCCTATCTAAGTATGCTTGTGCCTCGGCTATTAATTCGCGAAGTTTTTCATTCCGAGCCGATCGGCTTTGTATTTCTCTCTGGCGGTTTTGCGCGCGAGCTCGTGGGGTCGCCCTGCCTCGGCGTCGAGTGTTATTTTCGTGCCGTCCCGCGTGTTTGCTTTGTGGTCGAGCTCGGTGTAAGAGTGTATGGTGGCCGAGTGAACACTTTCGGCAGCTGGAGGGGGAGTCACATGCCCCGGTGCTGTGCGACACTGCCAGGCAGTTGATACAATACCGGTGGTTCCTCGCGCACTCGTAGCTCTCCTCAGGCGTCATCGAGAGGAACACCCGGCACTTCCTTAGCACGTGTCGCTGCCCACATAGACGGCATTTTTGCGTCTCGGTGGATCTGCAGGTCCTGTAAAGACAAGAAAGAAAAATAGGTATTTAAAAAAAAAAAAATGGGTTAGAAAAATACACTGGTGAGGGTAGCTTAGATATCTTTCCAGATTGCTAGGAGCATGAAGCAGAGGGTACCAGAGGCAGGGTTGGCACTACTAGGCAGTTGGTAGCACGCACAGTTTGGCAATATTTCGGGTTATTAGTCCGTTTTGGGGTTTGAGTTCCACAACTGGAACATGGTTATCCGATCCAGGGTGTAAAGTGATTACTCGTCCCAAACGCCATTAATTGGGGGGTAGTAAATCATCCTTTACCACGACTAAATCTCCAACTTGAATATTGCGTTGAGGGAATTTCCATTTATACCGCTTATGCAGCTCCTTGAGATACTCGACGACAAGAGCGGCGCGCCACGTAGGAAATGCCCTGACGTTAGGACTAGGGGATCCATTGAATCTTCGGACATAGGGGAGAGCGGTCGGGAGTTGAGGACTGCCTCTATGTGTACTAAGAGGGTAGTAAGCTTTTCGAAAGAGAACTTCTGGTTTCCTGCTACTTTTGTAAAGTGTATCTTGCATCTTTTCACGGCCGCTTCCCATAGACCACCCATGTGGGGAGCGTATGGTGGGATGAATTTCCATAAGAATCCGTGAGTTGCATACTTTTCGGCGACGTCTGTAGCGACTTCCTTGAGGAATGTCGTGAATTCTCTTTGTAATCCGCGTTTTGCGCCGACGAACGTCTTTCCGTTGTCAGAATATATCTGGTGGGGTAGGCCACGGCGGCCAGTGAATCGGGCAAAGGCTGCGTTGAAGGCATTCGTGGTCGGTTCGGATCAGAGCACACTTCTAAATGAACAGCCTTTGTGGAAAAACATACGAACACACAAACGTAAGCTTTGGCATACGAAGCTCAGCGAAGGGGAGACGTTTTTACCATAAATGCTCCAGCAAAGTCGACTCCTGTTGTATGAAAGGGTAGGGAATACGTTGACCTCTCCGGTGGCAAAGCTGCCATTATCTGCGTTTTCATCTGCTGTTGGTAGATGGTGCAGATTTTGCAGTGGAAGATGAGCTTTTTGACCTTTTGCTTCAAACGTGGAATGTAGTACTGTTGCTGTACCATTCGGATCATCAGCTGTTTGTCGGCGTGAAGCAGGTTCGAATGGAGGAAGTCCAACAGAAGAGACCAAAATCGAGAGTTTTCGGGTATGATAATTGGGTGCCGCTCATTAAAGCTATAGGTGGCATATGCTAATCTTCCAGAAACTCGCATGATTCCTCAGTCATCTAGCATGGGGTTTAATGTCAGAAGGGTTTTCTTTTTGGGTAAGGGTCCTGACGTTTGAAGCAGCTCTATCGTGTACCCGTAATGATACCGTTGAGTTTGAATGATGATTTTGGTTTTGGCATCATTCACTTCGGCGTGGGTGAGGTTGAGCGTGGCTGGAATTTTCAGTTTCCTTGCTTTCTTGATAAACCGCAACATATAGGCCACGACTCTAAGCGCTCGAGAAAATGACGAAAAACGGTCGAGTATGTCTATATTTTCTTCCTGCAGGGTGTATAATACTTCCACATGTCGTTGTTCGGGGGGAGTTGGGTGGAGAGGAATATCCTTTGGCCACGAAGTTGATGGACTGATAAGCCAATTAGGTCCTTCCCACCATAGCGGGCATTGGACTAAATCTTGAGGCTTGCAACCTCGAGTGCCCAAATCCGCTGGGTTATCCTTACTGGAAACGTGCCTCCAAGTGGCGTTGTCGACGTTTTTAAGAATTTCGGATGTCCTGTTGGTGACATACGTTTCCCAGGTATGGGGTGGTTTTTCTAGCCATGCCAGTACGATGGCAGAATCGCACCAGAGAATGAGTTCGTGTGGGGGTAAATTCAGCTCACTTCGCAGCTGTTTCACTAACTTCGAGAGTAAAATTGCTCCACAGAGTTCCAACCGTGGAAGACTCACGGTTTGGAGGGGTGCTACTTTGCTTTTAGCAGCTAGCAAATGGGATGAAAAACTATTTTCATGGGTTTGTACTCGTAAATATATACAGGCACAAAATGCTTTTTCTGAAGCAACTGAGAATCCATGCAGCTGGAATAGTTTATTGGGGGAATATTGTACCCACCTAGGGATTTTAATGTCTCTGATGTGATGTAAATTTTCATAAATTGAGGTCCATTTTTGGAGAGCTGCGGGCTTCACGTCTTCGTCCCAATCCGTTCCTTCCATCCAGAGTTGTTGCAGCAACATTTTTGCAAGAATCATTATTGGCGAAAGCCATCCTGCGGGGTCAAACAGTTTTGCAACTGCTGATAAAATCTGCCTTTTTGTAGTCGTGTTTTCTGCTGATGGTGGATCATACGTGTAGGTAAAGGTGTCGGTTAGCGCGTTGCACTGAATTCCAAGGGTTTTTGTGGAACTCGAATCATGAAATTTAAGGAAGACCACGTCTAGCAAATCAGGGTCTGGAACGGGTTTTAAATTTCAGGGTGATTTGCCGACATCTTCCTCAAAGGGAACCCTGCCGATTTTAAGGCTTCGATAACTTGAGTCATAGAGTTCAAAGTGGACTGTATATTATGACCGCCGGACAAAATATCGTCAATATAAATTTCATTCAATAAAATATTTTTAGCGAGCGGATATTCGTCTTGACAGTCGTGGACGAGTTGGTGTAGGGTTCGAATCGCCAAATTTGGCGCGAAATTTACACCAAAGGTAACTGTTTTTAGTCGAAAATCTTGTATCGGCAGAGTTGGTTGTTTCCGAAAAACGATTCGATGAAAATCTTTATCTTCTTCATGGATGAGTATTTGGCGATACATTTTCTCAATATCGCCGTTGAAAACAAACTTATAAAGTTGCCATTTAAGTATAACGAGCATTAAGTCATTTTGTAGAATGGGACCTGTATGAAGCACGTCGTTCAACGGGTTGCCAGAGTGCGACATTTTTGATGCGTTGAAGACGACTCGCACTTTTGTGGTTTTGCTGTCGGGTTTTATGACAGCATGATGGGGTAGACAAAACGATAGATATTTACCATCTCTAATTATCTCTTCTTGGGAGGCGGGTTCCATGTGATCCATGGTTAAATATTCATTAAGGACTTCAAAATATTTGTCTCTTAATTTGGGTTTTCTTTCGAGCGTGCGTTCCATGCTGATGTACTGCTGTTGTGCTGCGGGTCGTGAATAACCGAGTGCCAGATATGCTGGAAATTCCGATTTGAATGGTAGTTTGACTCTGTAGCGTCCATCTTCCTCACGAATTGTGGTTGTCCGGTAGAATGCTTCACAGTATTCATCATCTGCTGATCGTTGTTGGGTTTGGTGAACTTCTTCCTGTTCCCAAAATTTTCTCAAAAGTTGATTGATGGGGTCGTCGGTGCATTCTGTGACATGAGTGCTGAAGGTTGATACCTTTTCAGCTACAGGGGCCGAATATTGTGTTTAGGGCAAGTAATGTTCCACTTCGGTGAGGATTTGCGGGGTGATATCGCTGCCGATTACCACATCGATTTTCGATGGTATCGAATACTGTGGATCGGCTAACGGTAAATGGGACAGTTCTTCGAGATCGATGCTTGAAACTCTGACTGTGGGCAAGAACTTAGTTAGTTTCGGCAAAATTATTGCTTGTGCGTCTATCATTTGGGCTAAGTCTGCTGAACAGAATGTTATCTGGCAGACTTTATTGGCATTCTTCACAACCGTTTCACCCATTCCAGATATCTAGTGGAGAGACTCTTTTGTGAGTACACCAAGAACCTTTTGTATACGGGATGATACAAAAGTTTTTTGTGAACCTTGGTCTATTAGGGCACCAATTTTATGAAATTCGCCAGCAAAGTATATTGATACTATTGCTGTGGGTAGTAGGGTGGTTCCATGATTACTCGAGAAGAGTGAAGAAACCGGGTTTTTGTCTTGAGACTGTTGGGAGGAGGTGGCTCTTGCGGCTTTCGATGTTGAGGCTCGCTCGTCGTCCGTTCTCCTAGGGGTGCCGGTTTGGACATTTTGAGCTCTGGGGTTTGGTTGTGATTGTTGGGGTTTGGGCTGCAAATGCAGTAGCGAATGGTGGTGCTTTTGGCAATAAACGCACGTGAAACTACTTTTACATTCGTTCTTGGGGTGTGACGTTGATAAACAGTTTTCACAGTAACTATTTTCTCTCACAAATTTGATTCGGTCTGATACCGATAAGTTCCTAAACCTGACGCAAGACTTGACTGCGTGGTATTGGTTGCATAATCTACACGAAGCCGATTTATTGAACTCCGTATGATATGCATGGATTCTATCATTGTTAGATTGGGTCGAGTTTTGATTCACCGTTCGTGGTGTAAAACTCGAAAATTGGGGTTTCGCCTTGCCTGGTCTGTAGGTACTTAGTCTTTCTACTACCTCGTATCTACTGGTGAGGAATTTATTCATGTCCTCCCATAGGGGCAGCTCCTTCCGGGAGCTGAGGGATTGTTCCCATAGTGAAAGGCTTTCACTGGGCAGCTTTGATGAGCACAGATAAACGAAGATCGGGTCCCAGTCCGTTGTCGGGATTCCTTGGGTGTTTAAAGTTGACATGCAATTGTTGATTGTTGTCTGCATCATCTGGATTTGTTCTCCGTTTTCTGTGAATATTGTGGGCAGGTTGAACAGCGTCTTTAGTTGATTGTCGGCGAGTATCTTTTTATTTTCGTACCTCGATCTAAGTGCTTCCCAGGCAAGCTCGAAATTATCATCGCTCAGTGGGTATTGTTTTACAATAAATCCTGCTTGCCCTTTAGTTTTCAGGCGTAGGTGGTATAATTTTTGAGCGGGTGATAATTTAGGGTGGCTTTTATAGACTGCCGTGAACATATCTCTAAAGGATGGCCAGTCTTCGTATCCACCATGAAATACTTCGGTGTCGCATGGTGGTACTTTTAAATAAAAACCGTTTGCGTTTGAATTTTTCATTGGGTGGGCGGGTATTTGTTGTTGGTTGGTGCTAGCAGTATTAAAAAGCTGTAAGGCTTCTAAAATTTCTGATTTGCATGTTTGGTATGTTTCCATGAATTTAGCAAATTTTTGCTCAACCGAGCCGCTGACATCTGTATAATTATCAGAGAAACTTACGTCTCGATGGGACTCTAGCACCTTTGCCCATATTTTATCTAGGTCTTCTAATTTGACCTTAAGCATACACTCTGATAAATCGGTAGCTTGGGAGGGTGATCATCTTGAGCAGTAAACTTCTACTTGGTTACCGTCATATATGAATTTCTGCAGGCATTTATCTGCAGTGGTCAATTTTTGGGTTTCGTCCGACGATTTCGGCATTATAAATTAGTTTGGTGTATAAGAAATGGGAGCTTTCATTAAGCTGTGAAAATCGAAAAAAATTTTGTCAAAAGGGCAAAAAAAACAATTTTTTTGAAACCAGCCTAATGTACGCTTGGTTTTTAATATGGGCTTGCCTCAGGGCTTCTGAGTACAAGAAATGTGAGTATATAATAATATAAATATTATAATATTTGTGTTCACTGGGTTTTTTATTTTTAATTTTTTGAGACCGGCCTAATGTGTACCGGCTTTTTGGTTCGTTATATGTACTTGGCTCAGCGCTTCTGAGCACAAGTAATATGGGTATATAGTACGTATGTATGTATATATGGGTAAAATATATTTGCCGGTAAACTGTGGTGTACCAACAATACCTTTTTTTTGCCGTGCCAATGCACTTGATTTATTGACAAAGTAAATGTATGCAAATATGTGATCGATGACTTTCTATTATGTAGTTACTTGCTTCCTTCTATTATGTAGTTACATATGGTCATGCAATTACTTTATTGAGGGTGGGTTTTTGGCTTATGCAAAAGATATACAAGTGCGTGTGGGTATTATGGGTGCATATAATTGTAGGTTTGTATGCAAAATTAATCTTGGGCGCACCGGTAAAATAAACTTTAGGAAAAGTGACAAAAATTTGGCAAAGTTTGTTGCTATGGGTTTTTTGTAAAATGTATTTTATGTAATATATGTATATAAGGGTAAATTGGGCAGCGGTGAATTTCACGCTGGAAGAATATGTAGCTCGGGTGATATTACCGAACTAAGTGGGTATATACATATATTACATATATACGTATATATTTTTATAATTATGTAAATATTTAGCGCAACGAACTTATTGGGTATATAGAACCGGGCAGTGGATTTTCCGTTGGTACGGGAATGCAAATTTATTTGTTGAAAATTTTATATGGGCTTTTGAAGGGACTGTACCTGTTGGTAACAGTGAGTAAGCAAGTGAAATATTTTACCGTTTAGGCTTTTGATGTGGGTTATATACCCAGGGTCCGGATATTTAGATCGGAGGGGTATATAAATTTTGGGATTTTTAGAATTTGGGTCCGTACTTTAGACGGAGGGAAAAATATATGTGGATATATAGTTGGGTAAACCAAGTACTCACTCTGACATTTTTTTGGTTTTGTGTGTGTGTCCCTTATTGTATTGGTCCTCGTTGATGTTTTGTTTCTCCTTGTTGGTGTAGTTAGTTAATGTTGTTGTTGTAACTTCTTTGATGTTGTGTGTCTTTGTTGTAATGGTGATGTTATTTTGATGTATGTATATGTTTTTTCCAATTATGTTTTCCAACTTTTATATTATTTTAAAATTTTTTATTTTTCCTTCGATTTTTTTTATAAAGCGTAAATTTTTATTTTTTCTCTTCAAAAAAAAAACTCCCTTTTGTTCAAATACTTAAATTTTTTCTCAAATATATTTTTCTTTTTCTTAAAAAAAATTATTTCCGTTTCCACCAAACTTCTTTTTTTCTCTTTTTATCAACACCCTGATGCGTTTCACTTTGTAGTTGTGTATATATTTTTGTTGTACGTATGTTTGTAAATATTTTTATTTAAAGTCCTTTGTATAATTTAGCACTTTTTGTTTTTGTTTTCACCACCTTAATGTTTTGTTTTTTGTGCATAAACCGCGTATTATTTTATGTAAAATTTTTTGTTTTTTTTTCGTTTTTGGGTCGCTGGTTGCTTTTTTCAGCACAAAAGGATCATGTATAACATCACTAGCACTGATTTAGAAAAGAGGCCACACGGGTTATTTGAAATATATATAAATGTATGTATATTATTACTTGATGTCACTTCACAATTAATATATGTATAAAAAAATGAATTGAAAAATATTAAATTTGCGCGACAGCGGGCGGGCGAGAAAAATAACGATTGCAGCTCGGGCGATGCGTAAAAGCGGGTAGTTAATGATAAACTAAAAAACTGAGAGTGAGCGCGTTGGTGGTTGGCAAGCCACAGCTGAGCTGCACTGCCTGCGCTTGGCCGCACTGGCAGGGTGTTGCCAAACGGAGGGGGCGGACCTAGTCCGAAAATTGGATCATGTCTTCAACAGGAGCTTTATTTGCAACTCCTGTATACGACCTCTGAAAGCTTCTATCTCGGCAACAATTTTGTCCTCGAGTTGTAAAATTTTTGTATCCAATGTCTCCAGCTTTGATAATACCCTCGCTTCCTGTGCTTCTAACTGTGACGACATTTGTGCCACCTGCAATGATAAGCGCTCTCTTGTGCTTCCGTCTTGGATGTTATACGTGTCTCCCTGCGATTCCAGTTGAGATGCCATATATATCTGCTGTTCATCAAGGTTTGATGACATATCGGTTGATATTTGTGACGAAATTTGATTTAGCCCTGCTAGTATTACGTTAGTTTGCACACTTGCCAATGGATTCGGAGTTGTTGTTGTTGTAGCAATGCTTCGCCCCACCTAACAGCCGCGACCGATCACAAATTATCATCAATATCCTTTAACGGGAGTCCAAGGAAACTTGCTGTTTCAACAGGGGTGGAACATAAGGAAAGGGGTGTTAGAGGCGTTGGTTCCACATTACAATTAAACAGATGGTTGGTGTCATGTGGGGACACATTGCAAGCGGGGCATACATTTTGTATGTCGGGGTTGATTCTGGATAGGTAAGAGTTAAACCTGTTACAGTATCCAGAACGAAGTTGAGCAAGAGTGACACGCGTCTCCCTGGGGAGTATGCGTTCCTCTTCCGCGAGTTTTGGGTACTTTTCTTTGAGTACTGGATTCACCGGGCAATTCCCGGCATAAAGGTCTGACGCCTGTTTATGGAGTTCACCAAAGACCTGCTTGTGTTTTTTCGCTTCATACGGCTGGGTTCTTAGGTGCCGTATTTCCTCAAAATGCTTACGGAGATGACTCCTTAAGCCGCTAGGCGGTGATGGTTTATCAATCAGATGTCTGTTGGGATGCTCAGGTTTCTGGGTATTCAACAGGAGCTGTTTGGTCAGCATCTCATTTCTCTCCCTTATGCAGATGGTGTTCTGGGGACATAAGAAGACAGCCCGTGGCAATTTGGAGTGCAGTATTTTGGCAGGCCTGTAGCTTCTGCCAGTGGGTAATTTTTAGGCTTGGTGACAATATGGGTGACGCGTAGCACGTAATCGGCTGGCTAATTGCTTCGTATGTAGTCAAGAGCGTTTCTTTATCTTTTCCCCAGGTACGCCCAGGACTTGAGGATTTTGTTACGGCTCTGAATTCTCGGAAAAATCCGGCTGCGTGCTCACAAAAATGTAGATCATGATCAAACGTCACACACAAGATTTTGGGGTGTAGGACAGTAGGTAGGGTAGTGCCATCGACGTGGATGTTCAAAATGGTCGACATTTGGGACGTCCATGTTGTAAATAAGGTTGCGGAAGATTTAGTCGGTGATAATGCCAGGTATCGCGATTCGAAAAAACTGGAGAGATCAGGGAGGTAGCCGTTTATTCTGTTGCAAAGCTCATCGATCTGTGGGCCTGGGCCTGTGGCCATTATTGTGCATTCATCGGTGTAAGAAACGATAGTAACTCCCTCCGGTGGCGAAGGTAGTTTTGATATGTAAAATTTAAACAAAAGTAGGATAGGACACCACCCTGTGGCACCCCTTGTTTAATTCTTCTTGGCTTTGATATTTCGTTTCTGAATTGCACCGATGCCTGCCGACCACCCATATAATTTGCGGTCCATCTTTTAAGACATGGGGGAAGGGTAGACCCTTCCAGGTCTTGCAGTAACGTGCCATGGTTGACTGTATCAAAAGCTTTTGATAGGTCTAGCGCTACGAGTACTGTCCTATGGTGGGGCTTCTGATTTAAACCACAATTTATCTGGGTGCTAATGGCATTTAGCGCGGCGGTGGTGCTATGGAGTTTTCTATAGCCATGCTGATGACAGGATAGCTGCAAATTTGCTTTGAAGTAGGGGAGGAAAATGGCTTCAGGCGTCTTTGCTACTGGCGATAGGAGAGATATCGGACGATACGACTCTCCTATGTTGGCTGGTTTCCCAGGCTTAAGTAGCGGGACCACATTGGCCATTTTCCATTTCTCTGGTATGACAAAGGTGGAAAGAGACAGGTTGAAGACATGCGCTAAATATTTGAAACCCTCTCCCCCTAGGCTTTTAAGCATCGGCATGGCTATGCCGTCTGGGCCCACTGCTTTGGATGGTTTAGCGCGACCAATGGTGTCCTCAACCTCTCTAGCGGTGATGGTGATTGGTGACGCGCTGAATTTGTGTTTATGTGCATGTCTATTGGGCCTCCGTCTATCTTTGTCGACCGTAGAATGCATTATATATTGTCGGCAGAAAGCGCTCGCGCATTTTTTCCCATCCGACAGCACTTTGTCACCAAAGGCGATGGAAACTTTGTCTTTGTGCTTAGTCGGATTCGATATGGACTTTACGGTGGACCAAAGTTTACCCACACCGGTAGAGAGGTTACAACCTCTTAGGTGCTCCTCCCATTTCGCACGCTTGTGTTCGTCCACAAGCAATCTGATGCGTTGGTTTATATCCCTTATTTGGGGGTCGCCTGAATCAAGCTGTCTTAAAAGATCACGTTCTCTCGCTAAGTTGGCGGCCTCCGCCGGGAAGTGGGCCGGATTTCGGGAATTCTCCCGGCGGGAATGAAACGTGCCGAGGCGGATTCAATGACCTTACGAAAAGCACGCTCTCCTTGGTGGGCATCAGTCGGGATAGGGAGGGCAGCAAAGAGGTTATTTGTAAAAGATTTATATTCTTCCCACTTTCCTTTTTTGAAGTTTATGAAAGTGCGTTTTTCGGTGACGATGAAGTCGGCGGTACGTTCGAGCGAAACAAGTATAGGCAGGTGGTCGGATGCCAATGTTACCATCGGCTGCCAGTTGACGCAGTTTACGAGTTCTGCGCTCACGATTGAGATATCTGGCGAACAGTGATAGCTTCCTACCATACGTGTGGGGCGTCTCCATTTATTGTGCAGAACGTCGTTTCTTCTATTTGATCCGCCAACATTCCACCCCTACTGCCCGCCCGCAAGTTTGAGTGCCATAGATCGTGATGGGCATTGAAATCGCCTAAGATGACGCGATTGTTGCCAGTGAGTAAGGCTCTGATATTAGGGCGGTATCCACTGGGGCAACAGGTGGCAGGAGGGATGTAGATGTTGATGATTTCTAGGTTTGCATCGCCTGACCGGACAGATAGGACTTGAGGTTCTAAGACATTGCCCCTGCGGTCTATGCCAGGATCAAATATATAATATTGCACAGAGTGGTGTATGATAAACACGAGGCCGCCTCCATTTCCGCTCTCGCGGCCATTCCTGTGGATATTATACCCAGAGCAGGTCTGCAATGCAGATCTTGCTGTGAGTTTAGTCTCTTGAATCGCGGCAATGCGGATGTTGTGCCGCTTCATGAAATCGACTATCTCCGTAATCTTCCCAGTTAGTCCATTGGTGGTTATGACAGAATAGAATAGGCGCTTAGACGTAGAATACGGGACGCCCTTGGGCGTGAACAGCAAGGAGCCACAAAAGATTTATAAAAGTTACGTGGACGTCGGGTTTTGGGATCAAGCCCATAACAACCTGTCCGATGCAACCATCCCTTACACGAGACACACTGAACAGAGTATGACCGTCCTAAAAAGATTCTTTTCCGGCAGATGCAGCAAAACCATTTCTCAGGACCGGGGTCAGGAGACGGACCCGGATTGGATTCGATGCCTTCCCGGAATAAGAGAATGTGGAGCAGTCCTGCTGCAAGGAGCTGCTGGGAGGATGACAATTTGTGGAAGGGACGTAAGAAATTAAATGGGGTCACACTGGAATGACAGTCCTTGTTCGGGAAAAATCCCGAGTCGCTCCGGTACATAGAACCGACTGCCTTGGGAAGGCGTAGTCTTTATATTCTCTTCCATCTTATTTGCTGACTCTTCCACATCTGAATGAAAAGTGTGTTCACCAACGCCGATTCCTTCCGATTCCATAGCTTCCCTTAGTCGTGATTTTAGCTCGGATTTATGTTGCTGTATCTTCAATTCACTCAACTTGGCCATGTCCGTGTTGTCCTCTGGAATTTATTCAACAATTCCTCTTCTGACAACAATTGTAATGAATTTCTGAATATTATGCCCTTCTGTTAACACTCGAATAGTTGAACTGTCGAATAAATAACTCCAATATTCAGTATGGCAAAATAGTCTTTATTTACATCCCTACTGTGTCGCGTATTTCACTAATAGCGTGCTTAATTCAAACTGATGATTATTCCTCAGCTTACCCTGCTTTTATACTCTCTGTTTTTTCGTTCGCATATCCCTCCAAGGGTCTAGACTCTTCACGAACAACCTTCTCCAAAAGTTGCATATTTATTTCTCCTTTATGTATGTGGTATTTACTTTTGTCTTCTAATTATATGCGTGTGTATGTATGAGAAATAACTTCTATCTTAGGTCATGACCACATGTGTGTATGTGAAATGTTAGGGCTGATCACATTCAACACGGCGTCTACAGACCACAGCCACAATAAGGCAAAGCTTGACGACAACCGTAGCCAAGCATTGATTACATTGAAAGCGGCAGCCACCAATGTAAGACACAGCAAGCAGTAGCGAAAAATGTTTAAAAAAATGTTTATTATGCTAAAAAAACGCCCAAAATAATGATTTTAGCATTTATTATTTGTTATTTACATCTATTTTAGTTTCTATTGACAAAATAAATAGGACGCCACACACTGTCGCTTCCCGAAAATAGAATTATGTTTAATCTGGCTACAACGTCTTTCGTGATTGATTGTCGTGCAGCCCTGTCGCGCTGAAAATAACGACACTAATAACAACATATGTAACAAGTAACCGCACATTGAGCTTTGGAGACAAAATAAGGGAAAATCACCATCTAGGAAATTGAACCTAGGGTAACCCTGGAATGTGTTTGTATGACATGGGTATCAAATGGAAGGTATTAAAGAGTTCTATAGGTGGACGCCATTTAGGGATATCGCCATAAAGGTGGACCAGGGGTGACTCTAGAATGCGTTTGTACGATATGGTTATCAAATGAAAGGTGTTAATGATTATTTAAAGGGGAGTGGGCCTTAGTTTTTTAGGTAGACGCCTTTTCGAGATATCGCCATAAAGGTGCAACAGGAGTGAACCTAGAATGTGTTTGTACGATACGGGTATCAAATGAAAGGCGTTAATGAGTATTTTAAAAGGGAGTGGGCCTTAGTTCTAAAGGTGGACGCCTTTTCGAGATATCGCGATAAAGGTGAACCAGGGGTGACTCTAGAATGTTTTTGTACGATATGGGTATCAAATGAAAGTTGGTAATGATTATTTTAAAAGGGAGTGGTCCTTAATTCTATAGGTGGACGCCATTTCGGGATGTCGCCATAAAGATGGACCAGGGGTGACTCTAGAATGTGTTTGTACGATATGGGTACCAAATGAAAGGTATTAATAAGTATTTTAAAAGAGAGTGGGCCTTAGTTCTATAGGTGGACGCCTTTTCGAGATATCGCGATAAAGGTGGCCCAGAGGTAACTCTAAAATGTGTTTGTACGATATGGGTATCAAATGAAAGGTGTTAATGACTATTTTAAAAGGGAATGGGCCTTAGTTCTATAGGTGAACGCCTTTTCGAGATATCGCCATAAAGGTGGACCATGGGTGACTCTAGAACGTGTATTGGGTACGTGATATAGGTATCAAATGAAAGGTGTTAATGGGTATTTTAAAAGGAAGTGGTCCTTAGTTCTATAGGTGGACGCCTTTTCGAGATATCGCCATAAACGCCATGACTCTAGAATATGTTTGTACGATATGGGTATCAAATTATAGGTATTAATGAGGGTTTTAAAAGGGAGTGAAGGTGTTTTCGAGATATCGACCAAAATATGGACCAGGGCGACCCAGAACATCATCTGTCGGTTACCGCTAATTCATTTATATATGTAATACCAAGAACAGTATTCCTCCCAATATTCCAAGGGCTTTTGATTTCCCCCTGCAGAACTTTTTCATTTTCTTCTACTTAATATTGTAGGTGTCACACCCATTTTACAAAGTTTTTTCTAAAGTTATATTTCGCGTCAATAAACCAATCCAATTACCACGTTTCATCCCTCTTTTCATATTTGATATAGAATTATGGCATTTTTTTAATTTTTCGTAATTTTCGATATCGAAAAAGTGGGTGTTTGAACGATATGGGAATCAAATGAAAGGTTTTAATGAGTATTTTAAAAGGGAGTGGGCCATAGTTCTATAAGTGGACGCCATTTCGGGATATGGTCATAAGGGTGGACCAGGGGTGACTCTAGAATGTGTTTGGATGATATGGGTACCAAATGAAAGGTATTAATAAGTAATTGTATATTCCGATGAGTTCTCTTTTTAAAATAAAATTTATCAATAACAGGCTTTTTCTGGTCTAAGTCCAGCGTGCAAATAAAACTAGATTATTCCACTATTATCCCAACGTTTCGCTAATCTTTGTTAGCATCTTCAGGGGGGTATTTATTTTAAAAATTCCTGCCACATACAAAGGTTAAAATTGCAAGATAGTTAAATGAGTAAACAATTTTTTAACTAGAAACACTTACACTATTGGATTTCGTATCGAAAACATGAACATAAAACAACAAAAACATTAGTCACTTAAACATATACATGAATAAACTATAATCAGTACCATCTAAACATCATGGTAGTCTTGTCAATACTAAATATTCTTATTTTTATATTTTTATACATGCTATGTAGGCGGCAGCAATGTTTTCTGTATCCTCGCGTTTGTTCATTGTCTTTTCTCGTCTTTCCATTATTATCAGGCTTTCCAATGTGTATCTTGTTGTTATTCTCTTTTCTTTGTCTATAATTTTCGCTTTTTTAAAATCAGCTGTATGACCACTTGTCAACATATGCTGTGATAACGCTGTGCTGGTCTTTTGTTTTTTTATGTCAGCTTCATGTTCTCCCAGTCTAACAGCTAAGGCTCGCTTTGTTGTGCCAATATATATTTTATCGCATTTTTCATGTTCTCTTCCTTTGCATTTTATCTCGTATATAACGTTGTTTTGTTGTTGAGGCTGTATAGAATGTTTTGTTTTTGTATATATTGTAGAGACGGTGTGGTTTGATTTGTAAGCAAGGGTTGTGTGTTGTGTTGTTGCTATATTGTGATGAATATTTTCTGTCAACTTTGGAATGTATGTAACGCTGTAGAATTTCTTTTGTGTTTGTACTTCAGTACTTGTTCTTTTATCGGGTTGGTTGTTGTTTTTCATGGTCTCCTGGTCTATAAGTTCGCGTATTAAATTTATCGGGTAATTGTTTTTTCTTAGGATTCTATATATTTTGTCTATATTAGCGTCGTGGAATTTTTCGTGGCTTATGGTCAGTATCTTGTGTATTAAATTTTTGGCTGTATTGATCTTATATTTTATGGGTTGTGATGATAAATAATTTATTAGTCGTCCAGAAGAAGTAGGTTTTTTATGCCAGTCAAGTAGAAGATTTTGATTTTCCCTGTGAATGCATGCGTCAAGAAATGGTATTTCGGAGTTTACTTCAATTTCCATAGTAAATTTTAATTGTTCATGGTATTTATTTAAATTTTCAAGAATTGTGTTGGCATCGTTGCGTTTAATTACAGCGAAAATTTCGTTCACATATTTGCATATAAATTTTATTTCTATATTGTGTTCATACTTTAGCTTTAGAATCGTATTATCCAATACGTCATCCATGACGATGTCCGCAATGGTGGGAGAAATTGGATTGCCCATGGGCATACCAAAGGTTTGTGTATACAAATCGCCATCAAATATAAAATAGTTGTTTTCCTTTATGCAGAAGTCTAACATATCTTGAAATTTTGTTTTAGGTATATTAGAAATGGCTTTTATTTTGTCCCATTTGTTCGAAATTGTTTTAGAAGCTAACGTCGTTGGTATGTTTGTAAATAAAGATACGACGTCAAATGACACTAAAATATCTTCGTCACATACACATATTTCAGACAACCTATCTTTGAGGTTAAAAGAGTTTTTAATATTATATTTATCCGAAATTAATGTCTTTAGAATCTCCCCAATGTATTTGGATAATTTATAACAGGGGGCCATGAATGAGCACATAATAGGACGCAACGGAACTTCTGGCTTATGAATTTTTGGCAACCCGTAAATTCTCGGTGCTGCTGCCGCTGAACATGTAAGTTGTTGCTTCTCTTTGATGTTTATGTGTTTATTTTTATACAGATCATCTACTATTTTGTTGTTTTTCTTTTGGAGAGTCTTTGTCGGGTCGTTTCTTGCTTTTCTGTATGTGTTTTTGTCTTCAATAAGTTGTTTCATTTTATCTATGTACTCACTTTTATACATTGCCACAGTTTTGTTACCTTTGTCCGTGTCAGTTATATTTATTTTGTTTTTGTATACTTTGGTAAAAGATTTTGCTTGGTAAAAAGCAACAAGTATAAATTTTTCCGATGCGTTGCGCTTTATTCTTCTTTTGAATTGCATGATTTTGTTGCTTACTTTGTATCTCGCTATTTCCTTTTCTTTTTCGTTTTCCAAAGACTGTAAGACTTGCTCTAACTCCGCTATTATATGTATTGGAGAGAAATTGGATTTTCTTGTTGGTAACGCGAATTTTCTTCTAAATGAGAGTATCCACTTTACTTCTTCTGGGAATTCGATCGATGTTTTGTTAACGAACCAGTCATCGTTTCTTGTTACTCTTAGCTTTCTCATTAGCTCTTGCTTGAGCTTATTTAACTTTCCCTTTAGCGTTGTTCTCTTCTGTTCTGCGATCCTTTGACTCAGTAAGTTTTGTTTTGTTATAAAAGTTTTCAATTCTATATGTATATGTTTAAGTGACATACATATGTCGGGTACCGCTAATTCATTTATATATGTAATACCACGAACAGTATTCCTGCCAAGATTCCAAGGGCTTTTGATTTCGGCCTGCAGAAATTTTTCATTTTCTTTTACTTAATTATGGTAGGTGTCACACCCATTTTACAAAGTTTTTTCTAAAGTTATATTTTGCGCCAATAAACCAATCCAATTACCATGTTTCATCCCTCTTTTCATATTTGATATAGAATTATGGCATTTTTTTCATTTTTCGTAATTTTCGATATCGAAAAAGTGGGCGTGATCATAGTCCGATTTCGGCCATTTTTTATACAAAGATAAGGTGAGTTCAGATAAGTACGTGAACTAAGTTTAGTAAAGATATATAGATGATTGCTCAAGTTACCGTGTTAACGGCCGAGCGGAAGGACAGACGGTCGACTGTATATAAAAACTGGGCGTGGCTTCAAACCGATGTCGCCCATTTTCACAGAAAACAGTTATCGTCATAGAATCTATGCTACTACCAAATTTCACAAGGATTAGTAAATTTTTGTTCGACTTATGGCATTAAAAGTATTCTAGACGTATTAAATGAAAAAGCGCGGAGCCACGCCCATTTGAAATTTTCTTTTATTTTTGTATTTTGTTGCACCATATCATTACTGGAGTTGTATGTTGGAATAATTTACCTATATGCTGTAAATATATTCAATTTTGTTAAAATTTGATTAAACAAAATTTTTTTTTTTTAAGTGGGCGTGTTCGTCATCACATTTTGCTAATTTTTATTCAGCAGACATACAGTAATAGGAGTAACGTTTCTGCCAAATTTCATCATGATATCTTCAACGACTGCCAAATTACAGCTTGCTTCTAAATTACCTTCTTTTAAAAGTGAGTGGTGCCACGCCCATTGTCCAAAATTTTACTAATTTTCTATTCTGCGTCATAAGGTCAACCCACGTACCAAGTGTCATCGCTTTGTCCGTCTTTGGTAATGAATTATCGCACTTTTTTTGTTTTTCGAAATTTTCGATATCGAAAAATTGGGCGTGGTGGTAGTCCGATTTCGTTCGTTTTAAACAGGGATCTGAGATGAGCGCTCAGGAACCTGCACCCCAAATTTCATTAAGATATCTCAAAATGTACTCAAGCTATCGTGTTTACGGACGGACGGACGGACGGACATGGCTAAATGTATTTCTTTTTTCGCCCATATCATTTTGATATATAGAAAGAAAGTTTCAGCAACTGCTGCATCAGAAATGGTTGAGACCACGAAAAGTACTTCATGCTGGACCTGAGGAAAATTTCATGATGTTCAACTTCGAACTGAGCGCGAAACTCGAGCAAGACATAGGAATCGAGATATTTGCGAAGTTTGTAATTTTCCGACTCCGGGTCTGCAACTTATAATGCCTTTTAATACCATTAACATAATTAATCCAAGACTTATCTCGAATTCCGAGGGCAAGTTAGTAAGTTGAATTTTCTTAATGTATCAATATTGAATACAAATTTTTTTAGCGCCATAATATTGTAACGTATTTACTTCAATTCCCCTTATTTGCAATCTTCTGCCAACGTTCGTATCGCTAAACTGTTGAATAAATAACTCCAATATTGAATAATGGAAAAATGGCATTTATGAAAGTACTTCACAATAACACTTATACTTTGCAACGAATAACTTGCTTAATAACCAAACTGATTGATAGCTCAAATGAAACTGAGTTCTCGCCTCCACTGTTGTCGCCCTTTTATACTGTCCGACCTCCTCGTTGCATATTTCTAGGCTTTTCTAATTCCAGAACTTACTAGTTAGTTATAAATTTCTCAGCTACAACTACAGATGTTTAATTTTTATAGCTTCTCTCATACCCCATACGCTTGTATGTATGAGCGACACTTCCACAATCACAATTGCATACCTTTAGAAGCATTTCAGATAAGATATCTGCATGTGCTTGTGCGTTGCTTCTCCGCCGCGTGCACGCGTAGGTGTAGACATAATGATTGAATTATTGATGTGAATTCACGTCACTGCTTAGCATCGGCCTAGAGATGGCAGTACTCCTTTGTGCCGCCAACATTCGTAACACTGCCCTCCACCTAAGTCTGATCGTCCCGATCAGACAAATCTCTCGATCTAAACGTTGCCAGCCTTTCCAAATGCACCACTTTCATTTTTTTCGTGGCTTACCGATGATTTGTATGCGGTACACTACATCGTTGATCCGTTTCGCAACTTTGTATGGGCCTTCCCAATTACACTGCAATTTCAGGGACAAACTTTTTTTACGTTGTGGGTTGTATAACAGCAACAAATCTGCTTCCTGAAAACCTTTCCAATTAATTGCTTTATCGTATCTGGATTTCATCTTGTCACTCATAATCCTTGTTCTCTTAGCTCTTCTTCCAAATCACCAGTGGATTTCTTGATATTTCTCTCCGCATTGGCATCAATCCCAAACTTCAAATCAGCTGGCAGTCTAAGGTCATTGCCAAAAATTACTTTTGCAGGGGTTTGGCACTGCTGCTCGGCAAGCCATCAAGAATAATGGTATGCGGGTCTCCCACTCTTTATGGTACTTGTCTACTACTTTCCTTAAGTGCTCCTCCAATGTTCTATTGAATCGTTCTACCATACCATCGGATTGAGGATGCAATGCAGTTGTCTGTGTTTTTCGAATACCCAATGATTTACACATTTCCTGGAACACAGCTGATTCGACATTCCTGCCTTGGTCAGAATGTAACTCCATTGGTACGCCATACCTTGCAACCCAATTGTTTATAAACACTTCTGCTACTGTTTCCGCTTCTTGAGTTGGGATTGGCTATACCTCTGGCCATATGCTGAAATAATCCATAACTACCAGCACATATTTGTTTCCGCCGTAGCTAGTAGGAAATGGACTGGCAACATCCATAGCGATCCTTTCAAATGGCGCACCTGAGTTATATTGCTTCATCTGACCATGACTTCGGGTTTTGGGCCCTTTCGCTCTGCTGCAAACCTCGCAGTTCGCAATCCACTCAGTGACCGACTGACGGCAACCAACCCAATAGAATTTCTGTTTAATCTTCTCGAGCGTCTTCGTGATTCCAAGATGACCTCCGCTTGGACCATTATGCAGCTCGCTGAGCACCTCAGGTATCCTTTTTCTGGGTACAACTATCAGTTTCTTTTTTCTTGGATCATCCTCACTCTCACATACTCGATGCAAGCAACCGGATATCAATTCCAAACTGTTCCACTGTGCCCAATATGACTTCGCAATGGGACTCTCTGCTGACATCTCCTCTCTGTTTGGTCTTTCGTTTCGTTCGAGCCATTGCATAACATGTGACAGATCTGTATCTTCTAGCTGACACTTCCTTAGTTGTTCCTTGTCCCATTCATCCGTACACTTTATAGTCATTAGCCGGACATCTATAATGTCTTTTTTAGCCTCGGCCTTTGAACTTCGGAAACTTCTCAATTCGTGTAGGTTCTTTGGTCTTAGCCAATCCTTTACAGCCTCTATCTTTTCGTTCGCAGTGCCAATGCCCTCTGTAGTTACCTTGTGACTCAAATAATTTACTTCCTTTTAAACATCGCACACTTTTTGGGAATTAATTTCAGACCAGCGCCAGCTATGAGTCTCTCAAAAGTAGCTGGCGCATTACAAAGTCCAAAAGGCATCACTGTAAATTGCCAAAGACCATCACCGACACTGCAGGCTGTTTTCTCTTTATCTTCCTCCTTCACCTCAACTTGCCAGTAGCCGCTTTTCAAGTACAGTGTGGAAAACCATTTAGTACCAGATAGCTAGTCCAGAGTCAATTCTTGGCAATGGGTAGCTATCCTTTTTCGTTACGTCATTTAACTTCCGGGAGTTCACGCAAAACCTCATTTTTCCATCCTTCTTCTTTACAGGTACTACCGGTGAGTTCTATGGACTAGCTGATGGTTCGATGACGCCGCTGTCGCTCATTTCTTGTACGATTTGACTAACAACTTCCCGTTTCGCCAGTGGTGCACTACGAGGAGCTTGACGTATCGGCCTCGCGTCTCCAGTGTCAATTTGATGTTTCACAACATTGGTCCGGCCTGGTTTGGAACCATCCTGGTCAAATATGTTTGCATACGTTAGGATCAGTTGCTTTGCCTTACTCTGATAGTCTTCCTCTAGCCCCTGCGTCCATGTAGTGATGTCATTTGAAAGATCAGTATTATTAGATGAAACGTGTTCTTGGAGCTGTTCACAGTTAATAACTATTTCAGCCTCTTGGCATCTTCTTGAACTCATTGAGTACTCTTACTTACCGGAATACGTCCATCTTGTTTTGTCATAGCCAGGGTTTTTCCTACAAGTATGTTCAGATTTGTTTGCTGCTTCGGCAACCCACAATTTGTTTGTCCCACAATCTCCATCAACCTTTGCCCAGATGACTGCTTCGGATTTTGGTGGTATTTGCTGACTCTCTTCCACCAGCACTCGTTTACTGCTGTAGCCTCTCTCGTAGCCGAAATTAAGTGGCACATCCATGTTCTTATATCGCATCGTCTTGCTGTGCATATCGATCTTGATGCCTTGGTTGATTAAGAGGTCCATTCCAATTATGATTTCATCAACAATATCTGCCACTATAAAATTGTGTAGTACCATTACGTTCCCAATTGCTACTTCACATTCTACTTCAACAATTACCTGGGTGTACTCTCCCGTGGCTGTACGTAATCTTACTCCAAGCAATGTTGTTATCTTTTTGTTGACTAAATCCGCTCGAATGATGGAATGAGATGCACCCGCATCTACAATCAGTAAACGTTCCTTTCCATCCACATGTCCTCCAACAGTAAGATAGCTTGATCTTCTTGCAATCTGCGAGATAGAGATTATGGGGCATTCAATTGCGGGAGCTACCTGTCGCCCCTTGCGGTTGACTCGATTTGGTTTAACGATTGAGTGGTCTTGTAGATTTGCTCATCTCCTTCTGCTCTGCGTTTAAGACCACCCACATTGTTGGAACTGTTAGGGTTGGTGTTGCAATAACGTGCAATATGCCCTGGCTTTCCACACTTAAAGCATTTGACTGCATCATTGTTCTCCTGCTGCGTACCCTTCAATGCTTCCAAAATTGCGTCTACCCAGTCTGGCCTTTCCACTTCCACGCGATGAGCTTTGTACGCTGGCTTACTCAAAAGTGAGGTTGTTTCCTGAATCAGTGCATGCGATAACGTTACAGCAAATATTAGTTTTGGATTCGCGTATGTAGCCCGCTTCGTTTCCAAATCTCGTGTGCCATTTATGAAGCTCTGGATTTTTACCCTTTCAGTGTATTCCACGGGTGCGTCCGCATTCGCAAGATGAGCCAATCTTTCAATATCTGAAGCAAACTCCTGTAATGTCTCATTTCCTTTTTGGTAGCGGTTTTGCAACTCTATTTGGTGTATCTGCTTCCTGTATTCGCTTCCGTATCGCCTCTCTAGAGCGCTCATCAATGTTTCGTAGTTGTTCCGCTCTCCTCAGGAATAGTCTGTCGGATTTCAGCAGCAGATCCTTTCAATGCCACGAATAGTGCAGCAACTTTATCTTCAGCACTCCAGTTGTTCACTGCTGCGGTCTTCTGAAACTGAATCTTAAACACCTGGAAAGGAACAGAAGGATGGTGTTTTTATCTTTGGATTACTCGCTGAAACAGCTGTGCGATTTAGTTGTAACTGCTCCATACGACCCTTCAAATCATCGACTTCTGCCTGAAATTGAGCGATTTTTGCATCCTGCGCTTCCAGCTTTGATGTTACCCTTGCTTCCTGTGCTTCTAACTTCGAAGATATTTGTGCCACCTGTAATGATAAGCGCTCCTCTTTTTCTTCCATCTTGAATGTTATGCGTGTCTCCTGCGATTCCAGTTGGGATGCCATATATGTTGAGACTCTTGATAAAAATTTGAAAAATTTTTTAAAATGGGCGTGGACCATCCACTTGTGATTAAATAAATTTTACAAATATTATTAATCATAAATCAAAAATCGTTAAACCTATCATAACAAAATTCGGCGGAGTGGTTGCCTTTACTATAAGGAATGCTTTGAAGAAAAATGTACGAAATCGGTTAAGGACCACTCCCACTTTTATATAAAAGATTTTTAAAAGGGTCGTGGACGAATAAAATAAGCTATGTCTTTGCAAAAAAGAGCTTTATATCAATGGTATTTCATTTCCCAAGTGGATTTATAAAAATAAATCGAAAAAACTTCAAATTTTAAAAAATGGGCGTGACACCGCCCCTTTTATCACTAAGCAATTTTCTTTGTTTCGGGAGCCATAACTCGAAGAAAAATGAACGGATCATAATAAAATTGGGTACACAAATTTTTCCTATAGCAGGTAATATTTCTAGAAAAAATGGACGAGATCGGTTAAAGACCGCGCCCACTTTTGTATAAAAGATTTTTAAAAGGGTCGTAGACAAAAATAATAAGCTAAGTATATCTTAGCGAAAAAGAGCTTTGTATCAATAGAATTTTACTTTCTAAATTGAGTTATAACACTAAATTGGAAAAACACTAAAAGTTTTGAAAATGGGTGTTGCACCGCCGCTGTTTTGTGTAAGCAATTTTCAATGTTTCGTTAGCCATAACTCGAAGAAAAATTTACATAGCGTAACAAATTTGGATACATATATTTTCTTTATAGTAGGAAATATTTCTAGTAAAAATGGACAAGATTGGTTAAGGACCACGCCCGCTTTTACATAAATGACTTTAAAAAGGGTCGTACGCAAAAATAATAAGTTAAACCTTAGCGAAAAATAGTTTTGTACCAATCGTATTTTGTGCCACTGTAAAAAGAAAAACAAAAAACCCAAATATTGAAAAATGGACGCGACACTGATCCTTTCTTGCAATGCATTTCCCAACGTTTCTGGAGCCATAACTCGACGAAAAATTTGGTGCACATATATGCCTTTTAACAGGAAATATTTTCAGTAAAAATGTTTAGTACATCGGTTAAAAATAGCAAAAGTTGCTTCAAGCTGAGCGATTATGACAAGCTTATGAAATCTGAGATTTGGCCGGTGAACGTTTCAATTGGCCCATTTAGTTTTTTTCAAAAAGGAGGGAAGCAGCCACTCCGGACCTAACTGGTTCAGCTAATGCTAAGAAAATCAAAATTTATTATCAAAACACATCTGGTATCAGAAGTAAAACTAGCAATGTGTGCATGCTTAGCTTTCTTTTGAAATATGATGTGTTTGTTTTAACTGAAACATGGCTGAATTCGAATATCTTTGATGCCGAATATTTTAATTTGAGTCTTTTTGACGTTTTCCGCAAAGACAGAGATTCTGTTGTTGTTGTTGTTGTAGCAATGCTCGCCCCACCTAATAGCCGCGACCGATCACAAATTGTCATCAATATCCTCTAACGGGAGTCCAAGGAAACTTGCGGTTTCAACAGGGGTGGACCATAAGGAAAGGGGTGTTAGAGGCGTTGGTTCCACATTTCAATTAAAGAGATGGTTGGTGTCATGTGGGGACACATTACAAGCGGGGCATACATTTTGTATGTCGGGGTTGATTCTGGATAGGTAAGAGTTTAACCTGTTACAGTATCCAGAACGAAGTTGAGCAAGAGTGACACGCGTTTCCCTGGGGAGTATGCGTTCCTCTTCTGCGAGTTCTGGATATTTTTCTTCAAGTACTGGATTCACCGGGCAATTCCCGACATAAAGGTCCGACGCCTGTCTATGGAGTTCACCAAGGACCTGCTTGTGTTTTTTCGCTTCATACGGCTGGGTTCTCAGGTGCCGTATTTCCTCAAAATGCTTACGGAAATGACTCCTTAGGCCCCTAGGCGGTGCTGGTTCGTAAATCAGATGTCTGTTGGGATGCCCAGGGTTCTGGGTATTCAACAGAAACTGTTTGGTCAGCATCTCATTTCTCTCCCTGATGGGGAGTATTCTCGCCTCATTATGCAGATGGTGTTCTGGGGACATAAGAAGACAGCCCGTGGCGATTCTGAGAGCAGTATTTTGGCAGGCCTGTAGTTTCTTCCAGTGGGTGGTTTTTATGCTTGGCGACCATATGGGTGACGCGTAGCACGTAATCGGCTGGCTAATTGCTTTGTATGTGGTCAAGAGCGTTTCTTTATCTTTTCCCCAGGTACTGCCAGCAAGGGATTTGAGGATTTTATTACGGCTCTGAATTCTTGGAACAATTGCGGTTGCGTGCGCACCAAAATGTAGATCCTGATCAAACGTCACACCCAAAATTTTGGGGTGTAGGACAGTCGGTAGCGTGGTGCCATCGAAGTGGATGTTCAATATGGTCGACATTTGGGGCGTCCATGTTGTAACTAAGGTCGCGGAAGATTTAGTCGGTGACAGTGCCAGGTTTCGCGAGGCGAAAAAATTGGAGAGATCAGGGAGATAGCCGTTTATTTTATTGCATAGCTCATCGATCTCTGGGCCTGGGCCTGTGGCAATTATTGTGCAGTCATCGGCGTAGGAAACGATTGTGACTCCTTCTGGTGGTGAAGGTAGCTTAGATATGTAGAAATTAAACAAAAGCGGGGATAGGACACCACCCTGTGGCACCCCTTGTTTAATTCTCCTTTGTTTTGATGTTTCGTTTCTGAATTGCACCGATGCCTGCCGACCACCCAGATAATTTGCGGTCCACCTTTTAATACATGGGGGAAGGGTAGACCCTTCCAGGTCTTGCAGTAAAGAGCCATGGTTGACCGTATCAAAAGCTTTTGATAGGTCTAACGCTACGAGTACTGTTCTATGGTGGGGATATTGATTCAAACCGCAATTTATCTGGGTGCTAATGACATTTAGCGCGGAGGTAGTGCTATGGAGTTTTCTGAAGCCATGCTGATGAGGGGCTAGCTGCAAATGTGCTTGGAAATAAGGGAGCAAAATGGCTTCAAGCGTCTTTGCCACTGGCGATAGGAGAGATATCGGACGATATGACTCACCTACGTTAGCTGGTTTCCCAGTCTTTAGTAGCGGGACCACCTTGGCCATTTTCCATTTCTCGGGTATGACAAAGGTGGAAAGAGACAGGTTGAAGACATGCGCTAAATATTTGAAACCCTCTTTCCCTAGGTTTTTAAGCATCGGCATGGCTATGCCGTCTGGGCCCACTGCTTTGGATGGTTTAGCACGACCAATGGCGTCCTCAACCTCTCTAGCGGTGATGGTAATTGGTGACGCGCTGAGTTTGTGTTTATGTGCGTGTCTATTGGCTCTCCGTCTATCTTTGTCGACCGTAGGATGCATTATATATTGTCGGCAGAAAGCGCTCGCGCATTTTTTCGCATCCGACAGCACCTTATCGCCAAAGGCGATGGAAACTTTGTCTTTGTGCTTAGTCGGATTCGATAGGAACTTTACGGTGGACCAAAGTTGACCTACACCGGTAGAGAGGTTACAACCTCTTAGGTGCTCTTCCCATTTCGCCCGCTTGTGTTCGTCCACAAGCAATCTGATGCGTTGTTTTATGTCCCTTATTTGGGGGTCGCCTGGATCAAGCTGTCTTATAAGGTCGCGTTCCCTCGCTAAGCTCGCGGCCTCCGCCGGGAAGTGGGCCGGATTTCGGGAATTCTCCCGGCGGGAATGAAATGTGCCGAGGCGGATTCAATGACCTTACGGAAGGCACGCTCCCCTTGGCGGGCATCAATCGGGATAGGGAGGGCAGAAAAGCTGCTGTCTGTTGCAGATTTATATTCTTCCCACTTTCCTTTTTTGAAGTTTATGAAAGTGCGTTTTTCGGTGACGATGAAGTCGGCGGTACGCTCGAACGAAATAAGTATGGGCAGGTGGTCGGATGCCAATGTTACCATCGGCTGCCAGTTGACGCAGTTTACGAGTTCTGCGCTCACGATTGAGATATCTGGCGAGCTATGACAGCTTCCTACCATACCTGTGGGGCATCTCCGTTTATTGTGCAGAACGTCGTTTCGTCTATTTGATCCGCCAACATCTCACCCCTACTGTCCGCCCGCAAGTTTGAATGCCATAGGTCGTGATGGGCATTGAAATCGCCTAAGATAATGCGATTGTTGCCAGTGAGTAAGGCCTCGATATTAGGGCGGTATCCACTGGGGCAACAGGTGACAGGAGGGATGTAGATGTTGATGATTTCTAGATTTGCATCGCCTGACCGGACAGATAGGCCTTGACGTTCTAAGACATTGTCCCTGCGGTCGATGCCAGGATCAAATATATAATATTGCACAGAGTGGTGTATAATAAACGCGAGGCCGCCTCCATTTCCGCTCTCGCGGTCTTTCCTGTGGACATTATAACCAGAGCAGGTCTGCAATGCAGTCTGTTTCCCTGACCTGCACGATTGCTGCCAGAAAAGAGGGGGGAGAAGAAGACGGGGGCAGGGGCTGATGCTCAGCATTGCTACTTTAAAGGAGAAATTTTAATAAACGAAGAAACTACATCCATTATCGGCACATTTATATTACACTACGACAACGCTACAATTATAATCAACGGAAAAAATTTTTCCAATACAGAAAAACGCACAAGCAAGCCCAACCCGCTATACTCCAGCCATTTTCAGAATCAAATAGAACCGAAGAAATATTGTCCCTACAAATGCTAAAGCAGATAAACATAAATAACACGAAACTAATAGAATACACAAAATCTGCAATTCATTTCAACTAAGCTACTAATATCAGTATCGCACTGGTAGCTATAATCATTATTATATCCGTTGCAAGGTCAAGATTACCCCTCAAAAAGGTCAACCAGCGGCAGCCCATCGAACTGACAGAAGCTGGAATAAAGGGACTAAATGAAATATTTCAAAAACCCAGCAACTAAAACGAGGACGTTTGAATTTCAGGGGGAGCTGTTAGCACGACACTCGCCAAATAGTAAAGCAAGAAGACACCCGTTGCACAAGCTCTTAAACAAAATTCCATAACGAAACATAACACCACGACAATGTAGCAAGCGGTGGGAAATGCATCGTCGGCAAGTTCAACCAAGTCATAACATCTCGAAAATAAGTAGGAATGCAACAAGCGGTGGGAAATGCATCGTCAGCGAATTCACAAAGCGGCAACAGCAGCGCAGTCGGTAGAGCGGCGACCAAATAAGTTAGTTGTAAGAAAAGAATATTTGTAAAAGTTAGTTCTAATTTTGACATTGATGAATAAATAAAAACATTTTTTTTAACTAAATAACTTTATGTAATTTAACTTGTATACTATACAGTAGACATATAGGAACGCCACGGAGTATATTAAAAAAAATTGGAATATTTTGAAAAATCGACTTTTGGCCAGCTAGATTGATCAAATACCCCACCGTGCAGCACTCGTACCCAAGCCTTTTGGGTCAAACTGGTAATAACTAAACACGGGCTTGGGTGGTAAATTATGTACATACATACATGTATATGCATATTTGATAGTATTAATGGTTGTAAAATAAATTTGTGGTTAAAAGCCGCCGACTGCTCAAATATTTTATAAAAAGTTTATTGATTTCACTGGAATTGACGCTATTTGGAAGCTTATTTTATGGAAAGTGAGACATCTCAAATCATCTTTTAGAAAAGCAGATGACTGGCAAAAATCAATAGGCGCAGGTCTCGAATCGGATGCAGGTACTTGCAGTGTTGAAGGTAATTTGACTTGAACGAAACTCTTTGAGTTGGCCTTAACTACTTTCGTACTTTAGCCGAACTAGTACAAAACTGTCCCCGTTAAAAGCAATTGAATGAAATTTTCGGGGAAAAAGGAGCGGGTAACAATTTAGTGGTGACAGATACTGGTGATGCAACTTTGGATTATGTGGATGAAAGAGTAAGCTCGGTGGAGTATCTTGTTGACGATATGTTTGAAGTTGTCAGTTACGTTGTTCCGACTAACTTCGAAGTAAGTTCCACTTGTGCTAAAGAACGCGATACCCAAAACGGTCCGGCACGATTACCGAAAAGAGATAGGAATTTTGCAGAAAAAATTAAAAAGCAGGCACCGAAATCCTCGGGGGCTCACCTCACTATTTTTCAAGCGGAGCGGACGGAAATGATGAAATTAAAATTGGAGTGGGACAAAGAAAAGAACAAGAAGCAGAAGAAAAGAGAATTGCTTTACAGAAGAAAAAGGAAAAATAGAAATTTAATAGAAAGACTAAAGAAATTGAGAAGGATGAGCGCGTGGAAATACCAAGTAGGTAGCATGTAAAGAATAGGAGCGTTCCATAGAGTTATCGAGTTCTGGCTCACGATCAAATCTCATTGCAACGATCTGGATCAACTTTATGAGAGCTGGCAGTACTAATATAAAACATCTGTTTTGTTGAAAATAAGAAGAAGAAACATACACAAAAATTGAAGATACTGATAGAATTATTAACATTTAAATAGTTTCGCACATAAACAAACTAATTACTTACAATTTCTTCAAGTTGTTTACTCTTTCCGTGTATTTGCTTTTAAATATGGCGAAATCCTTTATGTATACACATATGAAGACACATCCATTTCAGTGCTACAATGGCTCAACTATATGGCTGTCTCATCTCATCAGCTGATATTGTTTTTTTTTTTTCATTTTACTGGAGTAGGGATTGTCAGAAGAAGATGGCAAACTCAAAATGAAACTAACACGTTGACAACATTTTCTTACTACACACAAAAGCTACTAAGATCTATGTTTTCATTCCATTCCATTCGTCTAACACCAAAAGCCTGATTTTGACAATCTGAACAAAGGTATGTTGTTGCTGTAGAGATAAGCCAACCATATAGTTGAGACATGAGTGCTACCAACTCAAAAGTGGTTAGTTTCAAAAAATCTAATACCGAAAAGGAAACGAAGAGAACTGCTATACGGATCAGAAATTGAACCAGATAAATATCAGGATCACAACGTTGTTGTTGCATTTGCATGTTAAATTGCTATCCGTATCTGGTTCACGCGTCATTGGAACGTAACTAATGGTGTATATATCGCACTCAGAAAAAGAAATTAAAGCTATCGAACTTTGATGTTATACTTAATTTACTTACGCATCGATCTGTATATGAAGAGAAAAGACACGAAAAAAATATTCCTGCAGTTGTAACGCGCTTTAGAATTAGTTCCCCTTTCTCTGCATTCAATTGTTCATTACATATTTACACACTGTAGACCACACATGTAACAAAATATTAATAACCTAAATATCCAATTGCTAAGCCTGCACTTCTGCATTGAGTGTACATATTTGTTTACATAGGTCAATTAGTCACGCTGATTGATACACTTTGTCCATTATACATACATATGTCTCATGTGCCTAAATAGGCCATTCTAATAAGCTGATTTCGCATACACGAAATATATACAATTAGTTTGTAAGTATTAGTATAAGTAAGTATCTGTAGAATAAGAATATTTTGTGTAATAGGGAAAGCAATTTCCAAATAAATTCATTCATGATTCATTCATGATCCAACCTTAAACAAAACTCTTTCATTGATTACTATATGGCGATCCTGCCAGTTTGATCGAAAAAGAAGCAGAAAAATTGCTAATAAGCAAACTGCTAAACGATCATTCTGGAGAAAATCCTGTTAAGTTTCAAAAATTAGATTAATCCTGCCAACCAGGCAAAAGGATCAAATATTTTTCAAATTTTAAAGACGGGTTAAGCTATTTTATCAAAAATGAGCCCATCAAAGATGGCGAAACCAACATTGAATATAGCGATGTGGGCGCTTTGCATTAATAATATCAGTAAAAAACGAAGACTTGACCATTGACTTCGATGAACAGCAATAAACGGCTAATATGACTGGCGGCATGGCTGCATAACAGGGTGGAATATTCCCTGAACAAACAACCAACAAAGAAAATTTTGACTGGCAACATTCTCACTGGCAGCACGACTGGCAACAAGGCTGGCAGCGATTTTATTAAGTATTTTAGTTTAAGACTTAGAAAAAATTCAGCAACCTAACGGCTGCTCGAACAGAAACAGAAATATTTTTTTTTCTGTTTAGGAAATTTTTTAGTTTAGGAAAACATTTTTAAAAAGCAAATGTAGTAAAGAATAATTAAAACACTGAAGATAAATTAAAACTTCTTTATGATTACAAAAATTTAACAGTAGATACTAATAAAATAATAGAGCTAAAGGAAAAAATAAAGAAATTAAGGAATAGCAAATACAAATAAAAATATTTGTAAATTAGAAATGCAAAAATTTTAACATAAAACAAAATTTTAGAAATGAACCTTTTTTAAACAATAATTTTTATAATGTAAATCAAAGAAGAAAAAAATAAAAAAAATTTTTTTAAGTAAAATGGAATATTTAGATTCAATAATACAAAAATAAGAACAAAGAAATATTACTAAAATTTAAATTCGTTCTTTTTCCAAGAAACACGGCATTATAATAGCGATAGCCAGATATGAATTAGGAAAAGAAAACTCTGAAACATTAGAGCAAGGTAGTCAAATATGAGCCACCAGTTGAAGTAGACACGAAAAACATTTCAAATATTCCAGATGTTTGGCTAGCAGTTTTAATTTGCGCATTCATGCTATTGATCATTTCAATATCTATGATGCTAAAAAATTATATGAAGCATAAATATAGGCAATTGAAAACCATTCCAGATCGTATCTAAGAATTTCAGTTGAACACGATATAAATAGAAACTTTAGTACTCTATTATTTGAAAATAACCTTTTGAAAATTAACTTTTAAACATTAACACTGAAAATGTCTCAGACGACAGTAAAAACAGCTTCATTAGCACTGTCTAAGTTCGATAGCAAATTAAAGTTTGCATAATTTTCTTGAATGCTCCTGATATCTTTGAATAAATGAAAGAGAGCCATGAAGCAATAGCAAAATTCACATTAGATACACAGTAGTTTCCATGGAAGTTATCAAAATACCAACCACGAGGGCTGTCAAGGTAGAATATTTTTACCACAGCCCTGATAAAATAATAATTTTTCACAAATAATATTTGATTAAAAATCTTATGTCGGTGGATATATGCAAAATACTAAAAAACCAGCCAATAATAACAACAATAATGAAGAATAAGTCACAAAGAGAACCTTATTATATATGTGAAGCGCTATATATATTTGCAAAAGACATGTCGCGCTCGTTTTCATCCCACAAAAGGATAGAAAATTCGTAGAAATATAAATATAAGCAACCTAATTGTTGAGGAAGAGATTGACTGTACAAATTGCTGTACAAATATCGGCAATCTAGGACTTGTAAAAGAAAAAGATAGTTGTCCCTTAGGAGACAAATTGGTCAATATTAATAAATACTCGAACAGGCAAATTTAAAAAGAAAATAGGTACCCAAGTTCTCAAAGATCTAATAATGGCATTAACAACAGAAGTTATGCATGTGAACAAAGTCGACAATAAAAAACTAAACTAAAATAATTCTTCATAAAAATCATGACGATTCTGTTATGGTGGCCGCCGCAGAGATCGCATTACGCATAAGATCAGAAAAAAAAAATATTGCTGGAAAATATCAAACACATAAAAAGTACATTTAAAAATAAAAATTTGCATCCTCTGTACCTTCCTTTTTCCCATTAGTTGAACTACTTCTACTACATAACTACCTCGCTCTTCCATCAACTGTAGCCCCTAAACTTCCTGTACAACTAGCTACAATCATCTTATTCTAATATTGACACTGAAAATTTAGATGACTATACACTAATTGAAACAACCGCACACAATAATAATGATAATATTAGAGAAAAATTAAAAAGACTAACAAAAAATTTCCCAACATTTGTCAATTCTCAACTAACATCATTATGCACAGAATTTTTTTTTTTTTTTTTTTTTTTTTTTTTTTTTTTTAATGGACGTTGTGGCAGCGCGCTGCCCTCAAGTGGCCCAATGAAACCAGGCTAATCCTGTTCACGCGATCGATTTATATATATATATAATAACTTTTTTTTTTTTTTTTTTATTTTGCCGAGTCTTTGATGGGCAGCGGTTTGTCAAGCGTCACGATCTGAGACTGCTCAGCTACAGAAGAAATTTCATCAGCCAAGCGTAATACTTAAAGAGAACAGAAGCAAACGTATTATACATTAATTTAGAGAGGTGAGAACAATCTTTTTTATAGAAAAAAGGGAGTCCGAGCTATCAAATGTGTTTGAGTGAGAGTTATAATCTTGGCATAAACGCCGAAAAGGTTCATTTTGTTCGAAATTCGTTCTACATTGTTTCAGCAGAAGAGGTTTGAAGTGTCTCGATGTCCGAGAGGGAACGCAAAAGTTCACTTCATTCAGAAGGAATGGGCTCGAAATTGATCCATTTAAAAGTTTTGTCATAAATATCACACCAAGCATTTCCCTTCGACTAGCAAGAGTTGGAAGATTGATAAGCTTTAATCGATTAGTATAAGGTGGAAGATTAGTTAAAGAGTCCCATTGGAAATTTCTTAAGGCAAATAGTAAAAATTGTTTTTGTATTGATTCGAGACTGTCTGCATGGACTTGATAACGCGGATTCCAAATTATCGAGCCGTATTCTAATATTGGCCTAACTAATGTTGTAAAAAGTGCTTTAGTTATGTAAGGGTCGTTAAATTCTTTTGACCACCGTTTAACAAATGCAAAAACACCTTTGCCTTTATTCACTGTAGCATTAATATGAAGATTGAAACTAAGTTTGGAATCCATCATGACTCCCAAGTCAATAAAATTATTTACAGTTTCTAGACTATAGTTGTTAATTGTATATGAAGCTGGTGGCGAAACTCTCCGAGAAAAACACATGAATTTACATTTTTTGAGATTGAGCGGCATATAATTTACATTGCACCAGGTAACCAAGTGATTTAAATCCATTTGAAGCAAGGAATGTTCCTCAACCGAGGCACATGATTTGAAAAGTTTTACATCGTCTGCGTACATCAAGATTTTTGAGTATTTAATTGTACCAGATATATCGTTTATGAACAACAAGAACAGAATCGGACCAAGATGGCTGCCCTGAGGAACACCAGAAGAAACATTGATGACCCCAGAAAGTGTATTTTTAAAGATTACTTTTTGCGTACGATAACCAAGATACGAAGAAATCCAACATATAAGACGGGGTTGAAAACCGAGTTGACTGAGCTTATGAATAAGTAATGGGTGTGATACTTTGTCGAAAGCTTTACTGAAATCGGTGTAAATTACATCAGTGTGAAGGCCTTTTCTAAATCCATTAGAAACGTGGGTGGTAAATTCTAGTAAATTGGTGATAGGTGATTTGCCCTTACAGAACCCATGCTGCGAGTTTGCAATTATGGGGGAAATAGGGAATGTTAGGTGGTGGGTAACAATAGCCTCAAATAACTTTGGGATAGCGGATAACTTTGCTATGCCCCGGTAGTTTTCTATTGAAGACCTGCTTCCATTTTTATGAAGCAGGAATAAGAAAAGATTCCTTCCATATTGTTGGGAAAACGCCATAAATTAAAGATAAATTAAATAAATCTGTTAGCGGCTGATAGATGTTTGCGGCACATTTTTTAAGAAAGTGTGTCGGGATCCTGTCGGGGCCGTATGAATATGATACTTTTAAAGTTTTTAAATAAGATAATACATCTTCTGAAGATATAAATGGAGCTCTGATTGAATAACATGAATCAATATGGTATGGGTATTCATTAGGTGGAACATTGGTCTCAATAGAGTAATTTGATTTGAAAAATTCCGCAAAGAAGTCGGCGATCTCTTGATCATCGCTGGAAATATTATCTTGGAATTTCATGGATGATGGAAACCCTTTCACCCTGCGTTTAGAGTTTACGAATCCGTAAAATGCCTTCGGGTTGCAAGTTATATTTCTTTTCATTTTACAAAGATAAGCTTTGTAACACTTTTTGTTCAATTGAAAATACTTGCAGCGTAGAATCGAGTACTGTAAGTAATGGTTATGTAAACCCGTCTTTTTGAACAACTTGAAAGATCGAGACTTTTTATTCTTTAAAATTTTCAGCTCTTTAGTGAACCATACTTGGCTTGTATCGGAATGTACACAAATCCGCTTAGGTACGTATTTTTCAAAAAGACAGTAAATGGTATTGTAAAAGTGAGAAACGCTTTGCTCCACATCAGCATTAAATGTTGGCCACACTATTCGAGATAGATCACGATTTAATTTTTTAAAATTGGCCTTCGCAAAGTCGAAGCGATAACTGGAGTCGTATCGTTTATTTCCGCTGTTACAAGCATAATTTACAACTTCGTAAACTATTTTGAGGGAAGGGTGGTAAGCATCTTCAGGTTCAATAATGGGTTCGCATCGACTAATGGAATATTTAGATTCATCATCCACAAAGGCTAAATCCAACACTCTTCCGAATTTATTCGATTGGATGTTGATTTGTTGAAGGCACAGCTCAGACATTCCGTCTAGAAATTCATTGTTGGAAGACTTTGACGAAACTGGTACGATATTAAAGTCAGAGATGCACCATGATATGTGTGGCATATTGAAGTCACCCAAGACAATAATGGAATCGGAAGGCTTTAGCATCGAATTAACAGTTCTTAGCAAGGAAATGTGATTCATATAAACGGACAGTTCAGAAGATGGCGGGATATAACAGATGGCCAAATAAATGTGGATATTTGCTAGTTGTGTGCGTATGCACAAGAACTCAGTTGTATCGGTGGCGGTTACGCAAATCTCTTCAGATGGCATTGAAGAGTGTACAGCAAGCAGAACCCCGCCTCCAACCCTGTTCAGGCGGTCATTTCGATATATCTGGTAGTCATTACAGAGGATCTCTGAGTTAAAAACATGAGGTTTCAGCCAGGTTTCGGTTAAAGCAATTATATCGTAGCTTGAGTTAAATGATTTTAAAAACAGTTCTGTTAACTTGGTGTTTAAGCCTCTAACATTTTGGTAAAGTATATCTAAAGCAGATTTTCGTTCAGTTTTTTGACTCAGTGTTATTAACAGGGATCTTTGCCAAGTTTGGAACACTCTTATTCCGCCTATATTCAAATTCCCGCACAAGTGCCCCAGAGGGCCAAAAATCGTTACTCAAGATAGTGTCAAAATGGTCAATAGGTACATCTAATCTAAAGGAAGATACGTTTCTTTCATAACTAAAATTAAATTTCCGAATTGTTACGTCATGGGTTTTCCTTTTTGAGAAGATATACGATTTCAGATCCTCCTCAGTAGTATCCCTGTCGAATCTTGACACGAATATCGATTTTTTAGGAGGGACTACAACCAACTTCCTAGTTCCAGGCTCAGTCGCCTGAGAACGGTTTGCAGGCTCAATATTTTTTCTAGCTGCTAGTTTTGTTGGAGGTGCCTTTGATGTTGAAGGCTCTACTGTAAGAGGACTTGGAGATGCTAAGTTTATTAATTCTATCGTGCTAGGTGTAGGAACGATTGGGTTCTGGATGTTTTGAACGGGGTCTAGGGTCAATACGCCAGCCGAGACATCAGTTCGTTTTCGTTTGCTGTCACGACTGTCGCTGTTAGCATTAGCAGCTGAATCGGTAATACATTTGAAAGTTTTAAACAAGTTTTCATAATACTTGAATTTATCCCCTAATGTAGAGAGTTCCTTACCGATTTCGGAGAATGCGTTTCGGGTATGTTTGAAAAGCTTAAAAAGATCCACTTCGGTGGATCTGCATTTCAAGCACGACCAACGCACACCCTTGTTATCGTTGATCGCATCACACACCCTTGCTGTCAAACTAGCGCACTTCATATGAGCAAGCTCATCACAAAGCCAGCACGACACGAAACGCTCGGTATCACCTTTCAATTGGCAGTTAACAAAATTGCAAGACATTATAAGTTAAAGTAAAATTGATTAAACAGACGGAGGCAGTGAAAATAGTTTGGAGATCACAGTAAGAAAATCACTGTTTGAGCAGTTTGAAGATCACTGTATGTGCAGTTTAAGATCGCTATTAACTGACGCTTAACAACACACAATGCAAACAGCTGTGGCAGTGAAAAGAAAATGAAGTAAATGTGCACGAGCAAATAACAATTGAAAACTGAAAATATGTAAATGCCAATCAAATGCAACAACAAATATGCAAAGTGACTCGGAAAATATGTATGTATGTATGGATATACACACTTTATCAATTATTTTTAAGATACAATTTATTTTAGTAAAGAAAAGCAGAACTTTAAATTGCGAATGCAGTACACAACGTGTTTACACTTATTTTTAGCACAATAATTATTTAAACAAACAAATTTATTTATTTAAGACAAAATAAGGCACAGTAGAAATCAAAACACAACTTCACAGCTTGACGTTTGTTTATAGACATATTTTCATCAGAAACAGAACCAGTAATAATTTTTACAAACAAAAATTACACATGAAGGATAATATCTACTCCTGTTTACATAATAACTATAGATAGCCTCAGACACAAAAAGGAGAGATAAGCAAATAGGTAAATAAGCTAATCGAAGATGACATATCAGAATACAATCTTACTAGATCCCAACAAATCACTTCCAGGGAATACAGAAAAAAGATGGAAATTAGTAGTTAACTACAGACAGGTAAATAAAAAGTTAGCAGCAGAAAATGGTACCTATAGATTCAAAAGAATACCCTATCGATTAAAAGTAGCACCAAACACATTCCAAAGAATGATGACACTGGCATTTGCAGGTCTCAAACCATCTCAAGCTTTTCTCTACATGGGTGATTTGGTTGTACTAGATTGTAGAAAATACAACCTAAAACTGCATCCAGACAAATGTCTATTTTCAGCCAAGGAGTATTTTATTTAGGCCATAAATGTACAAGCAAGGAAATATTACCCGACCCAAGCAAATTTGAGACAGTCCAAAATTACACAACACCAAAAACAGCCGATAAAGTTAAGAGATTCGTAGCCTTCTGCAATTATTACAGAAGATTTGTACCGAATTTCCCAGAACCCTCAAGAAAATTAACTAGGCTTTACAAAAGGAATGTTTCCTTCGATTGGACAGAAGAATGTCAAAAAGCTTTTGTCTATTTAAAGGAAGCATTAATTAGTCCAAAACTTTTGCAATACCCAGATTTCAATAAAGAATTCTGCATAACAACAGACGCTGGTGGGTACGCTTGTGGAGCAGTACTTAGCCAAGAGTACGATGGCAAACAGTTACCAATTGCTTACGCCTCAAGGTCATTCACAAAAGGTGAAATAAATAAAGCCACAATAGAAAAAGAGTTAGCTGCAATTCATTGGGCCATAACCTCCTTCAGACCATATGTATATGGCAGAAAATTTCTGGTTAAAACTGACCATCGCTCTTTAACATATCTTATCTCGATGAAGAGTCCTTCATCTAAGCTAACACGAGTAAGTCTCGATTTAGAGGAGTACGATTAAGGTATTTGTATTTATGTATATATCAGAATGAGTTTCACTTTATATGCACTTTTTATGCATAACCAAATATTGACCACACGCAGGCAAGTCATAGCGGCATAGATAAGTTATGTTGAACTCAGCGGGGAGTTGTTAACCCTTACTAAATTCGTCACATTGACCAACCCACGTATCAATCAGAATGACTGATCGACAGCATCGGTTTTTCAATGTGCACTGCCAAAACATTCCGACATATATCTAATTGCATTGTAGTTATAAATAGGTCAATGAAGTAAATGCTGACTTTACATATCCATATTAGTAGTATAAATACTTTTAGTTTGATTGTATTAGTATAATCATGTATGTGTAAGTTAAGAAATTTCTGTATAGAAAGAGAGGCATTTCGTTAATAAAGGCAATCATTTTCTAACGCTATACTTGAGCGGACCTTTTCATCTTATTTAGTACCATTATAGTATCAATCAAAAGGTATTGATGAGGGTATCATTATGGGAGGGTTATTATTTCAAAAATACACTTAGGTATGCGTGTATTGACCTAAGTTAGGACCCTAGAAGGTGTTTGTGCAAAATAGGAGTCAAACGAAAGGTGTTGGCGACATATATATTGGGTGCTTTACTTTCAATACCCAATTTTGCTTCGGAGATATGTGAAAGTGAGCGTGGTTTTCAATCGACATATTTAATATTTGGCACGAATATACTCTTATGTCACATTAGTACGCTTACAGTTCCTAAATACAAATTCTCTTTAAACTTTGGAGCAATCGTTCTCTAGAGACAACATAAAGTGTGTACCCCAAATTGGGCGGCCCACTAACAACAAATATTTAATCTATTTATGTAATGAATTTTGTTTTGATGGCTT
This sequence comes from Eurosta solidaginis, assembly GCF_040869045.1. Taxonomy (NCBI): domain Eukaryota; kingdom Metazoa; phylum Arthropoda; class Insecta; order Diptera; family Tephritidae; genus Eurosta; species Eurosta solidaginis. The sequence continues at coordinate 32,562,431 of NC_090324.1, read as the reverse complement.
AATATTCGTGAAAAATTTTACTTAGCGATAGCGAAATATAACTTTTCGAATTTTACAGACACATTTTTGGAGCTATTACAAAACAATAGGAGGGGCTTTCAGGGAATTTCGCTCATTTTCAGAGCAAACAGTTGTAGCTATGAAAAAAAATTGTATGCCAAATTTTTTTCAACCATACCACTACTGAGGTAGAATATCAGTCAAGCGTAGTTTGATATCATAGAGTAATTTCAAATTTTGGTAAGGTTAAACTTTTAAGAAAAGTGCGCGTGGTTTGTAACCGATTTTGATTATATTCACTCATTCAATATAATTTGGCAAGGGTAGTATCTCTGCCAAATTTCAATGTCATATCTTTAACGGCTTTTGATTTACGGCTTGTTAAACTTCCTAGTTTTCTTCTTCTAAATGAGGGTGATGCCACGCCCATACTTCAACATTTTTTGAAATTTTTGTTTTTCGTCATAAAAACAATATACATACCAAATTTGATTAGAAATTTGAGTTATTAAAACCAGGGAGTTTTCTAAGTAGGATTGCTCTTCAATCATCATCGCGTAGGAAGTAAAGGACATATGTACATAATCAGAATCTTGTCAGGTAATAAGCGTATACGCGAAATATCGTTTCGAGGATCACCAGACCATTAGATTACCTTCCCCGGAAGGTCATGAGAACAAGGAAATGACTCGACACAGATATTTATGCAGAACAGACATTAAGTACATAAATTCCCAATTTTTTACGCAAGGTTAATTAGTGGAAGCTATGAAGAAACAACAAAAATGCACAGAAAATCACAAGGAAATACACGCAAACTGCTAGAAAAGGTTGAAAACAAAGCTTTACGGTGAGAACTAGAGATATACGCCCCCGATAAACGTCGCCGCCGCCCCCGATTTTGGTCGTTTTTCGCACGCTGCCGCCGAATGTCAAAAATATCCGCGCGGCGGTGGCGGCGGCGCCGCGTTACTATATTTTTTACTCGCTTAAGACTGTTTAGGCCATTTATTGTTCATGTCGAAAATTGGTCGGATATGGTCGAAAGTGGTATCAACGGATACGTATCACTGCCAATCAGGCGCTTTCGAATAAAATGACCAGATGAGAACATGTTTTCAAATTGTCCTCAAGTCGTTAAAAAAAAGCAAATTACCTAAAAAAGGTGCCGATTTTTTAAAAAATTTTATATTGCGATTGTCTGAAAGAATAAGTGAAATCAAGGATGCAAAATCCTTTATCCTTAATCCTGATTCTTACCTCATACATAAGTTGAGGATATATGTACGTATGAGAAGGGTTTGAAAAATCACTTGGGCTTACATTCAAACATCTTTTGTTTATTTGGGAAACCTTAGGAGACAAAGTGGTTAATATTAATAAATACTCGAGTAGGCAAATTTAAAAAGAAAATAGGTACCGAAGTTCTCAAAGATCTAATAATGACATTAACAACAGAAGTTATGCATGTGACAAAAGTCGACAATAAAAACTAAAATAATTCTTCATAAAAATCATAACGATTCTGTTTTGGTGGCCGCCGCAGAGATCGCATGACACATAAGATAAGAAAAAAATATTTCTGGAAAACATGAAAAACATAAAAAGCCTATTTAAAAATAAAAATTTGCAACCACTGTACCTTCCTTTTACCCATTAGTTGAACTACTTCTACTACATAACTACCTCGCTCTCCCATCAACTGTAGCCCCTAAATATCCTGTACAACTAGCTACAATCATCTTATTCTAATATTGTAATTTTCAACTATTATGTTTTTCGAAGAGAAACTGAAAAGACAGGAAGAAACATTTACTGGCATATTGCGATGGTACCATTTCGAAAATCGCCACAAATTCATCGTCAGGCAATTTCGTAATGTTTTCAAAGGTTTCACCAATATTTGAACCGCGAATCACACGTTGCAACTGCAGTTGCCTTATCTCCTATCTGCTATCCTCCTTGTATTTGTCTCTTTGCTTAATTCAGTTTATCTTATTTCTACACTAACAACACAACTGAGACATTCTGCCTCTATTAATTTTGTCTGTATATAGATTTGTTTTTGTAAAGTATCTTCTTCGTTGCGAATGAGAAGCTTTGTAAACTCGGGCTCAGTTTTTAAATATTTTTGTTTGTTTATTTTAATGGTGTGTTCAATTTATACTTATTATTAAGATTTCATGAGCTTAACACCGGCTTATAATAATTGAATATTCAATTATTATGTTTTTCCAAGAGAAACTGAAAGGAAAGGAAGAAACATTTATTGTAATATTGCGATGGTCCCATTTCGAAAATCGCCACAAATTCATCTTCAGACAATTTCGTTATGTTATCAAAGGTTTCACCGAGATTCGAACCGCGAATCACACGGTGAAACTTCAGTTGCCTTAACCACTAGGTTATCCTGCTTGTATTTGTCTCCTTGTTTAATTCAGTTTATCTTATTTTTATACTAACAACACAGCTGAGATATTCTGCCTCTTTAATTTTGTGTGTTTGTGGATTTGTTTTTGTAAAGTTTCTTTTTCGTTGCGAATGAGAAGCTTTGTAAGCTCGGGCTCAGTTTTACATATTTATGTTTGTTTGTTTTAATGGTGTGTTCAATTTATACTTATTATAAGAATTCATGAGCTTAACACCGGCTTATAATAAATGAATATTCAATTATTATGTTTTTCTAAGAGAAACTGAAAAGAAAGGTAGAAACATTTACTGGCATAGTGCGATGGTACCATGTCGAAAATCGCTACAAATTCATCGTCAGGCAATTTTGTAATGTTATCAAAGGTTCCACCGAGACTCGAACCGCGAATCACACAGTGAAACTATAGTTGCCTTAACCACTAGGCTATCCTCCTTCAATTTGTCTCCTTGCTTAATTCAGTTTATCTTATTGCTACACTAACAACACAACTGAGACATTCTGCCTCTACTAATTTTGTGTGTATGTAGATTTGTTTTTGTAAAGTTTCTTTTTCGGTGCGAATGAGAAGCTTTGCAAACTCGAGCTCAGTTTTACATATTTGTGTTTGTTTGTTTTAATGGTGTGTTCAATTTATACTTATTATTCAGAATTGATGAGCTTAACATCAGCTTATGATAATTGAATATACCATTGTTATGTTTTCTAAGAGAAACTGAAAAGAAAGGAAGAAACATTTACTGGCATATTGCGATGGTACCATTTCGTAAATCGCCACAAATTCATCTTCAGACAATTTCGTAATATTATCAAAGGTTTCACCGAGATTCGAACCGCGAATCACACGGTGAAACTTCAGTTGCCTTAAGCACTAGGTTATCCTGCTTGTATTTGTCTCCTTGTTTAATTCAGTTTATCTTATTTTTATACTAACAACACAGCCGAGATATTCTGCCTCTATTAATTTTGTGTGCTTGTGGATTTGTTTTTGTAAAGTTTCTTTTTCGGTGAGAATGAGAAGCTTTGTAAACTCGAACTCAGTTTTACATATTTGTGTTTGTTTGTTTTAATGGTGTGTTCAATTTATACTTATTATTCAGAATTGATGAGCTTAACATCGGCTTATAATAATTGAATATTCCATTGTTATGTTTTCTAAGAGAAACTGAAAAGAAAGGTAGAAACATTTACTGGCATATTGCGATGGTACCATTTCGTAAATCGCCACAAATTTATCGTCAGGCAATTTGGTATTGTTATCCACGGTTTCACCGAGATTCGAACCGCGAATCACACGGTGAAACAGCAGTTGCCTTAACCACTAGGCTATCCTGCTTGTATTTGTCTCCTTGTTTAATTCAGTTTATCTTATTGCTACACTAACATCACAACTGAGACATTCTGCCATTATTAATTTTGTGTATATGTAGATTTGTTTTTGTAAAGTTTCTTTTTCGTTGCGAATGAGAAGTTTTGTAAACTCGGGCTCAGTTTTACATATTTATGTTTGTTTGTTTTAATGGGGTGTTCAATTTATACTTATTATTAAGAATTCATGAGCTCAACATCGGCTTATAATAATTGAATATTCAATTATTATGTTTTTCTAAAAGAAACTGAAAAGAAAGGAAGAAACATTAACTGGCATCTTGCGATGGTGCCATTTCGAAAATCGCCACCAATTCATCGCCAGGCAATTTCGTAATGTTATCAAAGGTTTCACCGAGATTCGAACCGCGAATTACACGGTGAAACTGCAGTTGCCCTAACAACTAGGTTATCCTGCTTGTATTTGTCTCCTTGCTTAATTAAATTTATCTTATTTCTATACTAACAACACAACTGAGACATTCTGCCTCTATTAATTTAGTGTTTATGTAGATTTGTTTTTGTTTCTTTTCAGTTTCTCTTTCTTTTCAGTTTCTTTTAGAAAAACATAATAATTGAATATTCAATTATTACAAGCCGGCGTTAAGCTCATGGATTCTTAACAATAAGTATAAATTGAACACACCATTAAAACGAACAAACATAAATATGTAAAATTGAGCCCGAGTTTACAAAACTTCTCATTCGCAACGAAAAAGAAACTTTACAAAAACAAATCTACATACACACAAAATTAATAGAGACAAAATGTCTCAGTTGTGTTGTTAGTGTAGAAATAAGATAAGCTGAATTAAGCAAGGAGACAAATGCAAGCAGGATAGCCTAGTGATTAAGGCAACTGCAGTTTCACCGTGTGATTCGCGGTTCGGATATCGGTAAAACCTTTGATAACATTACGAAATTGCTTGACGATGAATTTGTGGCGATGTTAGAAATGGTACCATCGCAATATGCCAGTAAATGTTTCCTCCTTTCTTTTCAGTTTCTCTTAGAAAAACATAATAATTGAATATTCAATTATTACAAGCCGGTGTTAAGCTCATGGATTCTTAACAATAAGTATAAATTGAACACACCATTAAAACGAACAAACATAAATATGTAAAATTGAGCCCGAGTTTACAAAGCTTCTCATTCGCAACGAAAAAGAAACTTTACGAAAACAAAACTAAATACACACAAAATTAATAGAGGCAGAATGTCTCAATTGTGTTGTTAGTGTAGTAATAAGATAAACTGAATTAAGCAAGGAGACAAATACAAACAGGATGGCGTAGTGGTTAAGGCAACTGCAGTTTCACCGTGTTATTCGCGGTTCGAATCTCGGTGAAATCTTTGATAACATTACGAAATTGTCTGACGATGAATTTTTGGCGATTTTCGAAATGGCACCATCGCAATATGCCAGTAAATGTTTCTTCCTTTCTTTTCAGTTTCTCTTAGAAAAAATAATAATTGAATATTCAATTATTATAATCCGGTGTTATGCTATGAATTCTTAATAATAAGTATAAATTGAGCACATCATTACAACAAACAAACATAAATATGTAAAACTGAGCCCGAGTGTACAAAGTTTCTCATTCGCAACGAAAAAGAAACTTTACAAAAACAAATCTACATACAACCAAAATTAATAATGGCAGAATGTCTCAGTTGTGATGTTAGTGTAGAAATAAGATAAACGTAATTAAGCAAGGAGACAAATACAAGCAGGATAGCCTAGTGGTTAAGGCAACTGCAGTTTCACCGTGTGATTCGCGGTTCGAATCTCGGTGAAACCGTTGATAACATTACGAAATTGCCTGACGATAAATGTGTGGCGATTAACGAAATGGTACCATCGCAATATGCCAGTAAATGTTTCTTCCTTTCTTTTCAGTTTCTCATAGAAAACATAATAATTGAATATTCAATTATTATGAGCCTATGTTAAGCTCATCAATTCTTAATAATAAGTATAAATTGAACACACCATTAAAACAAACAAACATAAATATGTAAAACTGAGCCCGAGTTTACAACGCTTCTCATTCGCAACGAAAAAGAAACTTTACAAAAACAAATATAAATACACACAAAATTAATAGAGGCAGAATGTATCAGTTGTGTTGTTAGTGTAGAAATAAGATAAACTGAATTAAGCAAGGAGACAAATACAAGCAGGATATGCTAGTGATTAAGGCAACTGCTGTTTCATCGTATGATTCGCGGTTCGAATCTCGGTGAAACCTTTGATAACATTACGAAATTGCTTGACGATGAATTTGTGGCGAATTTCGAAATGGTACCGTCGCAATATGCCAGTAAATATTTCTTCCTTTCTTTTCCGTTTCTCTTAGAAAAACATAATAATTGAATATTCAATTATTATAAGCCGGTGTTAAGCTCATGAATTCTTAATAATAAGTATAAATTGAACACACCATTAAAACAAACAAACATAAATATGTAAAACTGAGCCCGAGTTTACAACGCTTCTCATTCGCAACGAAAAAGAAACTTTACAAAAACAAATATACATACACACAAAATTAATAGAGGCAGAATGTCTCAGTTTGTGTTGTTAATGTAGAAATAAGATAAACTGAATTAAGCAAGGAGACAAATACAAGCAGGATAGCCTAGTGGTTAAGGCAACTGCAATTTCACCGTGTGATTCGCGGTTGGAATCTCGGTGAAACCTTTGATAACATTACGAAATTGCTTGACGATGAATTTGTGGCGAATTTCGAAATGGTACCATCGCAATATGCCAGTAAATATTTCTTCCTTTCTTTTCCGTTTCTCTTAGAAAAACATAATAATTGAATATTCAATTATTATAAGCCGGTGTTAAGCTCATGAATTCTTAATAATAAGTATAAATTAAACACACCATTAAAACAAACAAACATTGTAATTTTAGTTTGACTCAAATAAAATGAAATAACGACTCAAAAGCTATGTTTGTTGGAAATGTCATATTAAGATAAATGATAGGAAATAAATGGCGGGCACAGTTTTGTGATGGTAGCGTGCTCCGCCTACCACACCGTATGCCTTGGGTTCACACCCCGGACAAACCAAGATCAAAATTTTAGAAATAAGGTTTTTCAATTAGAAGAAAATTTGCCTAAGCGCGGTCGCCCCTCGGCAGTGTTTGGCAAGCGCTCCGGCTTAAATCCAAACCATCATTAAATACAAAACGTGGTGCTCATGCACACGCAACTTTAACAGCCAATTATGTACATGTGGGCTCTAACCCAACTGCTAATCATTTGTCCAAACAGGTTCTTTGGCCACGGCTTTAGTTCCAATACGGAAAGAAGCCCCAAATCAATCTTCCATATTTTATTCTCTTATCGATCAGGGTTCGGAGGGAACACTCTGAAAACGAAGTTCAACGCTTAGACCGTCAACGTCATCCTACTTCCGAAGATATCTTTGGAGTTGGTCCCAGGGCCCTGAGCAGGTCGAAGTTTGTATTCAGCTTCACTATACATTCTTGCCTCGATGTAAATTTTGCTGTTCCCGTCGAAAGCGCTTATGTGCTGACTGATCCCACTACGGAACTGCCCAGTCGGCGCTGTGTTCCATAATAAATGGAACATATTCAAGGTGTCACTCTGGCAGACCCTTTATACTATCAGCCTAAGAAAATTGCCAACATTCTTGGCGCTGACATAATTGCGCAAATATTACTACCGGAAATGAGGATCGGTGCGTTCAATCAGCCGATTGCTCAAAAAACCCATCTCGGCTGGATTTTGCTAGGTCGAATCGATTCTTCCCCACATCCTGCTATCAAAATGCGCTGACATCATACTAACATTGAATTAGAAGCGCTTGTGCAAAAATTCTATGACAGCGAGCAAGTACCTGCTAAAAACACAATGTCAGAGCAAGACAATTGGTGCGAAGAGTTTTTTTGCAAAACCCATGTGAGACAAGCTAATGGAAAGTACCTGGTTAGACTTCCATTAAAATCAATCTAAGACCCTAATCAAACTTTAGGCTGATCCAGAAAAATCGCACACAATCGTTTTTTAAAACTGGAGCGTAAATTTCAGCGCGACGATACATTTTTCTCAATACACGGAGGGGATAGACGACTACTTTCACTGTAACCAAATTATTCCAGCGACGTCCAGCGAGGAACAACATTATTCGCTGACTGGAACAAATAATCCTATGTTTAGCTCCTGCGTCTTACCACTGCGTGCTCAAGATGGATAACTCCACCACTAAAAGTCAAATCGTTTATGATGCTTCGCCAGAAACGTCAAATGGCCGTTCGTTAAATGATTTGTTGTGCACTGGTCCACCATTGCAAAATAACCTACCTGCACTTATTCTTAACTGGCGTTTACACAAATTTGTTTTTATACCTGACATCCAAATGGTGTAACGATGCAATCACATGCATCCAGATGATGTGCATTACCAACGAATTCTTTGGCGAGCTAAGGATGGACAAGTGCAAGAACACTGCCTCACCACGGTTACCTTCGGCACGGCTTCAGCTTCATATACTGCAATAACGGTTCTTCACCAAATCGCACGCGATGAGAAATAGCATTTCCCTCTCGGCGAGGATATTTTGCTGAATGATGTTTACGTTTACGATGTACTTAGTGGCAGCGACACCGTCGCTAAAGCAATACAAATGCGCAATCAACTTATGGCAGCTCTCCGATCTGCGGGTATGGAACTACGAAAGTGGTCAAGCAATACGCGTGATCTATTGCAATCCATCCCAGCGGAACATCATTCATTTAGTTCAAGTTGTCAACTCAACGAAGACCAAACCGTTAAAACTCTTGGATTGCATTGGCAGCCCAATAACGATTTACTTGCGTTTTCCTTAACTTTTCCAATTTTAAAATTAGCGACGAAACGATCGGTTTTAGGTACTATAGCCCGAATATTCGTCCCACTCGGACTCTTAAGTCCAATAACTATTACTGCAAAGATTATTTTAATGGAAATGTGGACCTTAAAATTGACGCGCCACGACGGAAAAAAGTCGGGTCTAGGCTGGGACGAAGAGCCACCGTCCGCAGTTGCAATCGCTTGGCGCAATTTCGTTGCGGAGCTTCCTCATATAGAGGAGATTGCCATACCTCGATGGCTTCTGCGATGGTTCATCCGTTGCTTATGCAGCGGCCGTATATTTACGAAAACTATATCTGCACGGTGGGATTCATACCCAACTGATTACGTCCAAATCTAAAGTCACACCCAACAATCCAATCATAATTCCACGAGTCGAACTATGTGGAGCGGTATTGGCCACAACCATTGCAAAGTGGGTACAAAAACATTTAGAACAGTGCTTTGGTAAAATTCCAACATATTATTGTACAGATGCAACTATCATTTTATACCGTATCACGGGTGATGGGAATAGATGGAAAATATACGTGGCGAATCGCGTTTCTAAAATTTTATCAAGTAGCTTGCCAAGCCAATGGCATCATGTAAAAACTCAAGACAATCCGGCCGACTGCGCAACAAGGGGTTTAAAACCAACCCAGTTGCAACAATACGACGTTTGGTGGCAAGGGCCTGCTTGGTTGCGGAAAGATCAATCGACCTGGCCTGCTTCCTTCATGAACCGCGAAGAAACCGACAATGACAGAAGAAAAACCGACTAAGATATTAACGTATACGGCAGTCATACACACGTCGTTCATACTTCGATATTCTCTTACAATCAACTTATACGTGTAACAGCTTGGCTTCTTAGATTTTTTCATAATCTCCCTAAACCTAATTTTGGCGACAAAAATTACGGACCACCCACAGCTAACGAATTGCAACAAAGTCTCTATCGATTTGTTTACTTAGTATAGTGAGAAGCCTTTGGAGCCAAAATGCGATGCCATACTCATTAACTTCGCTCATCAAATCACTTTACATGGTGGCACGCAGTTATCGCTAGCATACATTCGACGGCAGTTTTAGATAATACATGGCCTAAAAACAGTGCGTAATCAACTTCGACATTGCATCACGTGCTTTCGTGCCAGTCATTTCCGCAATTAATGGGAGACTTGCCCGATCAACGAGTTAATCCCCCTCAATACGCGTTTTTAGCAACTGGAATCGACTACACAGGTGTCATTGAATTGAAATCGTCGAAGTATCGAGGGAACACTGTATATAAGGGTTACATTGCCATATTCATCTGCCTGGCTGCGAAGGCGGTGCATCTTGAAGCAGTCACCAGCCTGTGTACCGAATATTTTTTATGGGTTTACAGTGATTCATTGCACGACGTGGACTTTGTCACGACATTTACAGTGACTGTGGCACTAATTTCATTGGTGCACAAGCCATTCTCAAAACCAATTATCAAAAATTTCGAGATGATTTTGAACGCGAAGTAATTCCCAAACAAGTAAGGACGGGACTATCTTCGGCTGTGCCGAAAACTTCATACCTTTCATGAATGGGGCTGAACAATAATATTATCACCGCTTCCCAAGGCAGTCGGTTCTATGTACCGGAGCGACTCGGGATTTTTCCCGACCAAAGACTGTCATTTCAGTGTAACCCCATTTAATTTGTTGCGTCCCTCCCACAAATTGGGCTCTGGGATGTTAGCACCCCATTTCTGGAATTTTATAACAAAACATATGCCAAATAATTGGTCACTAATTGGTCATAATTGGTCAGCAGGTTTCAGTAATTGGTCAGCATTAGAAAAAATTTTATGGAAATTTTTAAATTTTCATGGTCGGGTGTGGGATGTTAGCACCCCATTTCTGGAATTTTATAACAAAACATATGCCAAATAATTGGTCACTAATTGGTCATAATTGGTCAGCGGGTCCCACTAATTGGTCAGCCATAGACAATTTTTTATGGCCATTTAAAGTTTTCCAAGGGAAAAACAATTTTCCTGTTTAAACACCCTGTATACATAAATTTTCCAAAAAAAATTATGCCAATTAATTGGCCACTAATTGGTCATAATTGGTCACCAGGTTTCGTTAATTGGTCAGCCATAGGCACTTTTTAATTAATTTTTAAAGTTTTCTTTGTTATCGGATGTTACCCTGTTATCGGATGTTAGCACCCCATCGGTGGATTTTGAATTCGAAAAGCATGCCAAATAATTGGTCACTAATTGGTCATAATTGGTCAGTGGGTCCCACTAATTGGTCAGCCATAGACAATTTTTTATGGCCATTTAAAGTTTTCCAAGGAAAACCAATTTTCCTGTCTAGACACCCTGTATAAATAAATTTTCCAAAAAAAATTATGCCAATTAATTGGTAACTAATTGGTCATAATTGGTCAGCAGGTTTCGTTAATTGGTCAGCCATAGGAACTTTTTAATTAATTTTTAAAGTTTTCTTTGTTATCGGATGTTACCCTGTTATCGGATGTTAGCACCCCATCGGTGGATTTTCGATTCGAAAGGTATGCCAAATAATTGGTCACTAATTGGTCATAATTGGTCAGCGGGTCCCACTAATTGGTCAGCCATAGAAAATTTTTTATGGCCATTTAAAGTTTTCCAAGGGAAAAATAATTTTCCTGTTTAAACACCCTGTATACATAAATTTTCCAAAAAAAATTATGCCAATTAATTGGTCACTAATTAGTCATAATTGGTCAGTGGGTCCCACTAATTGGTCAGCCATAGACAATTTTTTATGACCATTTAAAGTTTTCCAAGGAAAATCAATTTTGCTGTCTAGACACCCTGTATACATAAATTTTCCAAAAAAAAATTATGCCAATTAATTGGTCACTAATTGGTCATAATTGGTCAGCAGGTTTCGTTAATTGGTCAGCCATAGGAACTTTTTAATTAATTTTTAAAGTTTTCTTTGTTATCGGATGTTACCCTGTTATCGGATGTTAGCACCCCATCGGTGGATTTTCGATTCGAAAGGTATGCCAAATAATTGGTCACTAATTGGTCATAATTGGTCAGCGGCTCCCACTAATTGGTCAGCCATAGAAAATTTTTTATGGCCATTTAAAGTTTTCCAAGGGAAAAACAATTTTCCTGTTTAAACACCCTGTATACATAAATTTTCCAAAAAAAATTATGCCAATTAATTGGTCAATTAGTGACCAATTATTTGGCATACGTTTCGATTTGAAAATCCACCGATGGGGTGCTAACATCCGATAACACGATAACATCCGATAACAAAGAAAACTTTAAAAATTAATTAAAAAGTTCCTATGGCTGACCAATTAACGAAACCTGCTGACCAATTATGACCAATTAGTGACCAATTAATTGGCATATTTTTTTTTGGAAAATTTATGTATACAGGGTGTTTAAACAGGAAAATTATTTTTCCCTTGGAAAACTTTAAATGGCCATAAAAAATTGTCCATGGCTGACCAATTAGTGGGACCCACTGACCAATTATGACCAATTAGTGACCAATTAATTGACATAATTTTTTTTGGAAAATTTATGTATACAGGGTGTTTAAACAGGAAAATTGTTTTTCCCTTGGAAAACTTTAAATGGCCATAAAAAATTTTCTATGGCTGACCAATTATTGGGACCCGCTGACCAATTATGACCAATTAGTGACCAATTATTTGGCATACGTTTCGATTTGAAAATCCACCGATGGGGTGCTAACATCCGATAACACGATAACATCCGATAACAAAGAAAACTTTAAAAATTAATTAAAAAGTTCCTATGGCTGACCAATTAACGAAACCTGCTGACCAATTATGACCAATTAGTGACCACTTAATTGGCATATTTTTTTTTGGAAAATTTATTTATACAGGGTGTCTAGACAGGAAAATTGGTTTTCCTTGGAAAACTTTAAATGGCCATAAAAAATTGTCTATGGCTGACCAATTAGTGGGACCCACTGACCAATTATGACCAATTAGTGACCAATTATTTGGCATGCTTTTCGAATTCAAAATCCACCGATGGGGTGCTAACATCCGATAACAGGGTAACATCCGATAACAAAGAAAACTTTAAAAATTAATTTAAAAGTTCCTATGGCTGACCAATTAACGAAACCTGGTGACCAATTATGACCAATTAGTGGCCAATTAATTGGCATAATTTTTTTTGGAAAATTTATGTATACAGGGTGTTTAAACAGGAAAATTGTTTTTCCCTTGGAAAACTTTAAATGGCCATAAAAAATTGTCTATGGCTGACCAATTAGTGGGACCCGCTGACCAATTATGACCAATTAGTGACCAATTATTTGGCATATGTTTTGTTATAAAATTCCAGAAATGGGGTGCTAACATCCCACACCCGACCATGAAAATTTTAAAATTTCCATAAAATTTTTTCTAATGCTGACCAATTACTGAAACCTGCTGACCAATTATGACCAATTAGTGACCAATTATTTGGCATATGTTTTGTTATAAAATTCCAGAAATGGGGTGCTAACATCCCAGAGCCCACAAATTGTCATCCTCCCAGCAGCTCCTTGCAGCGGGACTGCTCCATATTCTCTTGCTCAAACAGCTGCTACCACTGATAACTACTATCTTAGTAGTAAAGTCGGTAGCAATGCTGAGCATGAGCCCCTGCCCCCGTATTCTCCCCCTCTTTTCCGGCAGCAATCGTGTAGTTCAGAGAAACAGACTCTTAGCCCCTAACCCCGTTTGCACCGTTTTCCAGCACAGAATATATATGTTTGCGACATCCGCCAAATGCAGCTCCTGCCTTGAGCGTTGCCACTTTCCTAGATGTTCTGGTCTCCGCGACGGCAACCCCCTGACGGGTTTCATTGCGCCATGTTGCCAAGTCGCAAACCTAAATCTACCGGGTAACCCAATGCTTGCCCAACGACGCCAGTCCCAGGGGCACAACAGCAGTTGCGTCCTGGCCTTCCTCAACCCAGGCGTAGTCACCCGTCATTTACTCCTAGAGTAGCGACGTCTCCCCCATATGCACTTCAGAATTCTGCAGTTCAACTGTAATGGACTAACTGGGAAGATCACGGAGATAGTCGATTCCATGCAGCGGCACAACATCCGCATTGCTGCGATTCAAGAGACTAAACTCACAGCAAGATCTGCACTGCAAACCTTTTCTGGGTATAATGTCCACAGAAAAGATCGTATGAGCAGAAATGGAGGCGGCCTCGCGTTTATCATACACCACTCTTTGCAATATCATATATTTGATCCTGGCATCGACCGCAGGGACAATGTCTTAGAACGTCAAGGCCTATCTATCCGGTCAGGCGATTCAAGCCAAGAAATCATCAATATCTACATTCCTCCTGCCACCTGTTGACCAAGTGGATACCGCCCTAATATTAGCGCCTTACTCACTGGCAACAATCGCATTATCTTAGGTGACTTTAATGCCCTTCACGATCTATGGCATTCAAACTTGCGGGCGGACAGTAGAGGTGAGATGTTGGAGGATCAAATAGAACAAAACGACGTTCTGCACAATAACCGGAGACGCCGGTAGGAAGCTGTCACAGTTCGCCGGATATCTCAATCGTGAGCGCAGAACTCGTAAACTGCGTCAACTGGCAGCCGATGGTAACATTGGCATCCGACCACCTGCCTATACTTATTTTGTTCGAGCGTACCGCCGACTTCATCGCTACAGAAAAACGCACTTTCATAAACTTTAAAAAAGGAAAGTGCGAGGAATACAAATCTTTTACAGACAACCTCTTTGCTGCCCTCCCTATCCCAACTGATGCCCCCCAAGGGGAGCGTGCTTTCCGCAAGGTCATTGAATCCGCCTCGGCACGTTTCATTCCCGCCGGGAGAATTCCCGAAATTCGGCCCCACTTCCCGGCGGAGGCCGCAAATTTAGCGAGAAAACGTGACCTTATAAGACAGCTCGACCCAGACGACCCCCAAATAAGGGATATAAACCAACACATCAGATTGCTTGTGGATGAACACAAGCGGGCGAAATGGGAGGAGCACCTAAGAGGTTCTAACCTCTCTGCCGGTGTGGGTAAACTTTGGTCCACCGTAAAGTCCCTATCGAATCCGTCTAAGCACAATAACAAAGTTTCCATCGCTCTCGGCGATAAAGTGCTGTCGGTTTCGAAAAAATGCGCGGGCGCTTTCTGCCCTCAATATGTAATGCATTCTACGGTCGACAAAGATAGACGGAGGGCCAACAGAAACGCACATAAACATAAATTCAGCGCGTCAGCAATTACCATCACCGCCAGAGAGGTTGAAGATGCCATTGGTCACGCTAAACCATCCAAAGCAGTGGGCCCAGACGGCATAGCCATGCCGGTGCTTAAAAGCCTAGGGAAAGAGGGTTTCAAATACTTAGCACATGTCTTCAACATGTCTCTTTCCACCTTTGTCATACCCAAAAAATGGGAAATGGCCAAGGTGGTCCCGCTACTAAAGCCTGGGAAACCAGCTAACATAGGAGAGTCGTATCGTCCGATATCTCTCTTATCGCCAGTAGCAAAGACGCTTGAAGCCATTTTGCTCCCCTACTTCCAAGCAAATTTGCAACTAGCCTGTCATCAGCATGGCTTCAGAAAACTCCATAGCACCACCACCGCGCTAAATGCCATCAGCACCCACATAAATTGCGGTTTAAATCAAAACCCCCACCATAGAAAAGTACTCGTAGCTCTAGACCTATCAAAAGCTTTTGATACGGTCAACCATGGCACGTTACTGCAAGACCTGGAAGAGTCTACCCTTCCCCCATGTCTTAAAAGGTGGACCGCAAATTATCTGGGTGGTCGGCAGGCATCGGTGCAATTTAGAAACGAAACATCAAAACCAAGAAGAATTAAACAAGGGGTGCCACAGGGTGGTGTCCTATCCCAACTTTTGTTTAATTTCTACATATATAAGCTACCTTCACCACCAGAAGGAGTCACTATCGTTTCCTACGCCGATGACTGCACAATAATGGCCACAGGCCCAGGCCCACAGATCGATGAGCTCTGCAACAGAATAAACAGCTACCTCCCTGATCTCTCCAGTGTTTTTTCCTCGCGAAACCTGGCATTATCACCAACTAAATCTTTCGCGACCTTATTTACAACATGGACGTCCCAAATGTCGACCATTTTCAACATCCACGTCGTTGGCACTACGCTACCGACTGTCCTACACCCTAAAATCTTAGGGTGTGACGTTTGATCAGGATCTACATTTGGGTGAGCACGCAGCCGCAATTGTTCCGAAAATCCAGAGCCGTAATAAAATCCTCAAATCCCTTGCTGGCAGTACCTGGGGAAAAGATAAAGAAACGCTCACTACTACATACAAAGCAATTGGCCAGCCGTTTACGTGCTACGCGTCACCCATATGGTCGCCAAGCCTAAAAATTACCAACTGGAAGAAGCTACAGGCCTGCCAAAATACTGCTCTCAGAATTGCCAGGGGCTGCCTTCTTATGTCCCCAGAACACCATCTACATAATGAGGCGAGAATACTACCCATCAGGGAGAGAAATGAGATGCTAACCAAACAGTTCCTGTTGAATACCCAGAAACCTGGCCATCCAAACAGACATCTGGTTGATGAGCCAATACCGCCTAGGGCTTAAGGAGTCATCTCCGTAAGCATTTTGAGGAAATACGGCAACTGAGAACCCAGCCGTATGTAGCAAAAAGACACAAGCAGGTCCTTGGTGAACTCCACAAACAGGCGTCGGAAATTTATGTCAGGAATTGCCCGGTGAATCCAGTACTCAAAGAAAAGTACCCAAAACTTGTGGAAGAGGAACGCATACTCCCCAGGGAAACGCGTGTCACTCTTGCTCAACTTCGTTCTGGATACTGTAACAGGTTAAACTCTTACCTATCCAGAATCAACCACGACATACAAAATGTATGCCCCGCTTGCAATGTGTCCCCACATGACACCAACCATCTCTTTATTTGTAATGTGAAACCAACGCCTCTAACACCCCTTTCATTATGGTCCACCCTGTTGAAACAGCAAGTTTCCTTGGATTCCGGTTAGAGGATATTGATGACAATTTGTGATCGGTCGCGGTTGTTAGGTAGGAAGAAGCACTGGTACAACAACAACAACAATATAATCTTATCCCATTCGAAATCTCCAAATAATGCGCTCTATAAGATAAGAAATATATAGTGAACAGATGTACGTACCTAAACGATTTTGAGATAAATATAAAAAAATGGCAAAAAACCCCTTATCTGAACGATCGGTTGTATGGGATATATATTATATATAGCTCGGATCGAAGTGATTTTTACAGGAAATTTTCTATGATATATTAGAAAATATATCACTAAGTTTCACGTTTTTATATAAGAAACTAAGGGAGCAATGGCCAAAAATCTTTCTATCTGAACGATCGGTTGTATGGGATTGGTATATATGTATATAGTATATAATATAGTATATACATATAGTAGCTCCTATCAAAGAGATTTTTTAAGGAAATCTTGTATGATATATTAGAACAAATATCACCAAGTTTAACATTTTTTTATTGGAAATTAAAAGAGAAATGGCCAAAAATCTTTCTATCTGAACGATAGGTTGTATGGGATATATATTATATATACTCTGATCAAAGTGATTTTTTACGAAAATCTTCTATGATATATTAGAATAAATATCACCAAGTTTAACGTTTTTATATTGGAAATTTAGGGAGAAATGGCCAAAAATCTTTCTATCTGAACGATGGGTTGTATGGGATATATATTATATATAGCTCCGATCGAAATGATTTTTTCATGAAATCTTCTATGGTATATTAAAATATATATAACCGAGTTTCACGTTTATACTTTCTAAATTAAGGGAGAAATGGCCAAAAGTCTTTCTATCTGAAAGATCGGTTGTATGGGATATAACTATATATAGCTCCGCTCAAAGTGATTTTTTCAGGATATCTTCAAGTTTCACGTTTATAATTTCTAAACAGCGGCAGGAATGACCAAAATCGTGTTATCTGAACGATCGGTTGTATGGGAGATATATGTTATAGTGGTCCGATCCTACCGGATGCGACAAATGTCTAATATAATACAAAAATACATTCTTGTGCCAAATTTCATTAAGATATCTCAAAATTTGAGGGACTAGTTTGCGTTCAAGCAGACAGACGGACGGACAGACGGACATGGCTATATCAAATCAGTTCGTCGCCCTGATCAATTCGGTATACTTAATGGTGAGTCTATCTTCTATATTTCTCATGAAAGGTATAGTTAACTGAGCAACATATTCAATGGCATTTCAATCCACCTCATTCCCCCAACTTTGGCGGGCTTTTGGAGGCCAATGTATAATCTATTAAATACCATCTAAAAAGATCCGTCGGTGGAATGCGATTGACATATGAACAGCTATCAACCTATTTAATTCGTATCGAGGCGTGCCTCAATTCGAGGCCATTATGCCCACTAACCTTAGATCCTGATGACTTGTTGGTGTTCACTCCGGGACATTTTTTAATAGGGGATGCCTTGCTGTCTCCATAGGAAACGTCGGCTGCAAACAAATCTTGTCTACACAATATTTTGAACTGCAACGTTTGGTCCAACAATTTTGCTCAAGACGGTCCACGGATTGGCTCGCCCTAAGTGGAGACAACAAGAACCAAATTTATCGGTGGGCGAACTTGTTTTAATAAAGGATCACCGGCTACCCACCAATCAATGGCTGTTAGACCGTGTCACTGATCTACATCCAGGATCCGACAACCTCCTTTGGGTCGTCACTGTTCGCACACAACAAGGCCTTTGCAAGCGATCGGTGTCTAAAATCTGCAGACCACCGATCCCAACTTCCGACGAACATCTTCCTAATTGATGCCGCTTCATCTTCTTATAGGTGTTGCAAACCTTCATGCATTATATTATCGTCAGCTACAATACTCGTTTCCTAACATGTATGCTGGAGTCAGCATCGGGGCTGGCATGTTCAATATGCAACGAACAACATTAATCTTTTCATTACAAATGACTACCTATCACCAATCAAGCTTTCCAATTTGTAATTGATCTGTTCCAATTCATGGGGACGTGGCGTAGTTTGTACAATAAAGTTCCAACTCAGTGGAACGCGGCATAGTTTGTACAATAAAGTTCCAACTCAGTGGGCCGCGGCATAGTTTGTACAATAAAGTTCCAACTCAGTGGAACGCGATATAGTTTGTAAAATAAAGTTCGGGCTCTGCAGCTCACTTCACACATCAGCATAATTTTCACTGGATACACACGCATATTTTCTCAGAATATATATATTTTTCGAACTCTTAAAACTAATACCTTAATGTGTACAGTAACCTACATACTATTATATTTTAATAAATACACATTTCAAGCTACGTAGCGTTCTTCGAGGAAAGGTTCCTGAGTTGGCGAGCTGTAGCACGACAAATTTGTTCGGGTGAGGTATTCACACAAAAGGGACCCCATTTTACTAATGTATTTGTTCCAATACTACACAATTATTTTCTTATCTTTATTTGTGCTATCGCTACTTTCTATTCTATGAGAAATTAACGTAAAATAGTTTTTCTTATCAATTCTTTTTACTCTATATGATCCTTTATATCTGTTATTTTCATCTCTAATTAATACTAAATATTTCCTTACTTTAACTATTTCTATCAAATAAAGCTTTTACATTGTTATTTCATTTCATTTGAGCTAGACTAAAATTAAACAAGTGAGGAAGGTTAAGTTCGGGTGTAACCGAACATTACATACTCAGTTGAGAGCTATGGTGACAACATAAGGGAAAATAACCATGTAGGAAAATGAACCGAGGGAGACCCTGGAATGTGTTTGTATGACATGTGTATCAAATGAAAGGCATTAAAGAGTACTTTGTGAGGGAGTGGGCCATAGTTCTATAGGTGGACGCCATTTAGGGATATAGCCATAAAGGTGGATCAGGGTTGACTCTAGAATGCGTTTGTACGATATGGGTATCAAATGAAAGGTGTTAATGAGTATTTTAAAAGGGAGTAATCCTTAGTTCCATAGGTGGACGCCGTTTCGAGATATCGCCATAAAGGTGGAACAGGGGTGACCCTAGAATTTGTTTGTACAATATGGGCATCAAACAAAAGGTGTTAATGAGTATTTTAAAAGGGAGTGGGCCTTAGTTCTATAGGTGGACGCCGTTTCGAAATATCGCCATAAAGGTGGACCAGGGGTGACTCCAGAATGTGTTTGTACGATATGGGTATCAAATTAAAGGTACTAATGAGGGTTTTAAAAGGGAGTGGTGTGAAGGCGTTTTCCAGATATCGACCAAAATGTGGACCAGGGTGACCCAGAACATCATTTGTTGGATACCGCTAATTTACTTATATATGTAATACCTGCCAAGATTTTAAGGGCTTTTTATTTCGCCCTGCAGAACTTTTTCATTTTCTTCTACTTAATATGGTAGGTGTCACAACCATTTTATAAAGTTTTTTCTAAAGTTATATTTCGCGTCAATAAAACAATCCAATTATCTTACCATGTTTCATCCCTTTTTTCGTATTTGGTATAGAATTATGGCATTTTTTTAATTTTTCGTAATTTTCGATATCGAAAAAGTGGGCGTGGTTATTGTCGGATTTCGTTCATTTTTCATACCAAGATAAAGTGAGTTCAAGTAAGTACGTGAACTAAGTTCATTAAAGATATGTCGATTTTTGCTCAAGTTATCGTGTTAACGGCCATGCGGAAGGACAAACGGTCGACTGTGTATAAAAACTGGGCGTGGCATCAACCGATTTCGCCCATTTTTACAGAAAACAGTTAACGTCATAAAATCAATGCCCCTTCCAAATTTCAAAAGGATTGGTTAATTTTTGTTCGACTTATGGCGTTAAAAGTATCCTAGACAAATCAAATGAAAAAGGGCGGAGCCACGCCCATTTTGAAATTTTCTTTTATTTTTGTATTTTGTTGCACCATATCATTACTGGAGTTGAATGTTGACATAATTTACTTATATACTGTAAAGATATTAAATTTTTTGTTAAAATTTTTCTTTAAAAAAATTTGGCGTGGTCCTTCTGCGATTTTGCTAATTTTTATTAAGCGTACATATAGTAATAGGAGTAACGCTCCTGCCAAATTTCATCATGATATCTTCAACGACTGCCTAATTACAGCTTGCAAAAGTTTTAAATTACCTTCTTTTAAAAGTGGGCGGTGCCACGCCCATTGTCCAAAATTTTACTAATTTTCTATTCTGTGTCATAAGTTCAACTCATCTACCAAGTTTCGTCGCTTTAGCTGTCTTTTGTAATGAATTATCGGACTTTTTCGGTTTTTCGAAATTTTCGATATCGAAAAAGTGGGCGTGGTTATAATCCGATATCGTTCATTTTAATTGCGATCTGAGATGAGTGCTCAGGAACCTACATACCAAATTTCATCAAGATACCTCAAAATTTACTCAAGTTATCGTGTTAACGGACGGACGGACGGACATGGCTGAATCAAATTTTTTTTCGATCATGACTATTTTGATATATGGAAGTCTATATCTATCTCGATTCCTTTATATATGTACAACCAACCGTTATCCAATCAAACTTAATATACTCTGTGAGCTCTGCTCAACTGAGTGTAAACATATAGAATAAGATGTCCGTAGCTAATCGGATGGAAATCGACACTGCTCTAAAAAGCATATTAAATACAGAAAATTGCAAGGGCAAGGTAGTTATGTAGTAGTTAAACCAATGGATAAAAACAAGGTACAGTGGATGCAATTTTTTACATACTTTCCTCTGGGGTTATGCAATTGTTAAATTTAGAACTTTGGTACCTATTTCTTTAAATTTGCCTACGCGGGTATAATTATTCTTAAACAATTTGTCTCCTAAGGACAACGGTATTTTTAAAATTCCTACATTTTCGCCTTCTTTCATAAGCCTGGTAAGGAATTGTCCTAACTCAATCTTATCCTCAACAATTAGGTTGCCTGTATCTATTGTGCTACGAATTTTCTTTCTTTCTTATACTCAGCGTGCTTTGCCCACAGAGTATATTAAGTTTGATTGGATAACGGTTGGTTGTACAGGTATAAAGGAATCGAGATAGATATAGACTTCCATATATCAAAATCTTCAGTATTGAAAAAAATTTAATAGAGCCATGTCCGTCCGCCCGTTAACACGATAACTTCAGTAAATATTGAGATATCTTCACCAAATTTGGTACACGAGCATACCTGGACCCAGAAAAGATTGGTAATGAAAATGAGCGAAATCGGATGATAAACACGCCCACTCATTTTTATACCTTTCATGAACATGAAATGGTGTATTAACTTTGGTACGATGTTTGTAACGTTGAGAAATATAAAAGATAGACTCACCATTAAGTATACCGAATTGATCAGGGCGACGAACAGAGTTGATATAGCCATGTCCGTCTGTCCGCCCGTCTGTCTGTTTGAACGCAAACTAGTCCCTCAACTTCTGAGACATCTCAATGAAATTTGGCACAAGGATGTATTTTTGTATTATATTAGACATTTGTCGGATCCGGTAGGATCGGACCACTATATAATATATCTCCCATACAACCGATCGTTCAGATAAGACAATTTTGGTCATACCTGCCGCAATTTAGAAAGTATAAACGTGAAACTCGGTGATATATATTCTAATACATCATAGAAGATATCCTGAAAAAATCACTTTGATCGGAGCTATATATAGTTATATCCCATACAACCGATCGTTCAGATAGAAAGATTTTTGGCCATTTCTCCCTTAATTTAGAAAGTATAAACGTGAAACTCGGTTATATATATTCTAATACATCATAGAAGATATCCTGAAAAAATCACTTTGATCGGAGCTATATATAGTTATATCCCATAAAACCGATCGTTCAGATAGAAAGATTTTTGGCCATTTCTGCCTTAATTTAGAAAGTATAAACGTGAAACTCGGTGATATGTGTTCTAATATATCATAGAAGATTTCCTGTAAAAATCACTTCGATCCGAACTATATATAATATATATCCAATACAACCGATCGTTCAGATAAGGGGTTTTTTGCCATTTTTTTATATTTATCTTAAAATCGTTTAGGTATGTACATCGGTTCACTATATATTTTGTATCTTATACAGCGCATTATTTGGAGATTTCGAATGGGATAAGATTATTGTTCAGCCCCATTCATGAAAGGTATGAAGTCCGAAGACAGTGCCGCCCTTACTTGTTTATATTATATATATAACATTTTGGAAAACACAAAAAACCTGATTACTTAGTAAATAATACACCCAGAATGTTGAAATTTGGCATATGGACTGATATTTGAGACTCTGGATAAAAATTTGAAAAAATGTTTTTAAATGGGCGTGGCACCGCCCACTTGCGGTAAAAGCAATTTTAAAAATATTATTAATCATATATCAAAAATCGGTGAACCTATCGTAACAAAATTCGGGAGAGAGGTTGCCTTTACCATAAGGAATGCATTGAAGAAAAATTAACGAAATCGGTTGAGGACCACGCCCACTTTTATATAAAAGATTTTAAAAAGGGTCGTGGGCGAATAAAATAAGCTATCTCTTTGCAAAAAAGAACTTTATATCAATGGTATTTCATTTCCCAAGTGGATATATAACAGTAAATAGGAAAAACTTCAAATTTTAAAAAATGGGCGTGGACCGCCCCTTTTATGACTAAGCAATTTTCTAAGTTTCGGGAGCCATAACTCGAAGAAATATTAGCGGATCGTAATAAAATTGTGTACACAGATTTTCCTTATAGCAGGAAATATTTCTAGAAAAAATGGAAGAGATCGGTTTAAGACCACGCCCACTTTTATATAAAAGATTTTTAAAAGGGTCATAGACGAAAATAATAAGTTATATCTTAGCGACATGTTTTTGAAGTTTTTAATATCTATTCGTTATGTGCCGCTACGTAATTTTTCTTTCCAGTTATGTACTCCGTGGTGGATTAATTGTGATATTGCTATCAATCTGAATATGGAACTATTAAGAAAAGGATTACGCACATGCATTTTTCTGTTGATTACTGTTGAAATGGAATTTGCTAGAATTACGTACATTACGGGTGTTATTTCAAGTTGAATTAGAATTTCTACTCCTGTTTTGGGAATTGTTAATTTGTCTACTCCCACCGACATTTTTGTCTAAAATTTTGTTCTATCGGGGCTGTAGTTTAAATCTTCTACCTTGACAGCCTCCGTAACTGTTATTTCGGGAACTTCCACGGAGCAGTACCGAATTTGGATTACCTGCAACCTCAATATCTTTGTTTGTGAATTTTGGTATTGCTATTGCTATAGATAATCATGATCTTTGATTTGTTCAAAGGTATTAGGTTAGGTTTAAGTGGCTGCTGTCCGCACCAGAGCGGCACACCTAGGCCTTTATAGGCCCATTGTGAAACCACACTGATTTGGTCTTACACTCTCCAAATCAAACCACTTCGTTGAGTTTGTAAAGCTAACTAAGGTATTAGGAGCATAAAAAAAAGTATGCAAATTCTTGGTTTACCATCGAACTTAGGCAGCGCTGATGAAGCTGTCCCTACTGTTGATTGAGACATTTTGAGGGTTATTGTTTGCAACGGTTTATTTTCAATTGTTTGCTGCTCTTCCTCAAATTCGGATTGAGCTTCAAATAATAAGATACTAAAGTTTATATTTACATCTTGTTCAAATGAAATTGGCGTTTTGATTGAGATTTTATATACGCTCTTGAATGCTTTTCAACTGTCTCAATTTATTTTTTGTATAATTTTTGAGCATCATATCTGTTTCTCTCACATAGGTGGTAGGGTGGTTGACCTAATATCCAGCAAAATTGGACCGAACTGGACATGTCATGATTGTCGTTCCGTAGAAAATGACATGCGAGCTTTTATGAGGCAAACCCAGAACGAGTTCAACAACATTTTTATTGGGTTTCGTGACCTTAACTAAACATTCAAAACGATGGAGGCTCACTTTAAAAAATTGAAAGTGATATCTGAATCCCCAAAACGTAAGAAATGTATGCCCAACAATGATTCTAACTTGTCTTCGAGTCGGGGGCAAAGCTGTCCTCCTACGAATGTCCCTTCAATCGCGTTGACTGATACGAACAGGCTTACCAAAGACGTTATGAACAATGTAGATCAGGAATCTCTACAAGGCTGTGTCGAGAATTCCAGTGAGAAGATCTCTGGCAAATTAAGCGATGCACGAACTAATAGTGGTACCTTTGCGGCTGTTTGTTCTACGTCACCAATGTTGATTTCGCTGGACTCCCCAATTCATCCTACACCTCCACCAGTATAATAGTACTTCTTTGACGGGCTCGATAACCAACGCTAGGTCAAGCAATGCGTTTTCTGTCAACTGTTCTATAACGGCCGCACCTTCCCAGCTCTCTGGTGCGCTATGCGCTACTCCTTTGTAGGTAACCGCCGTGCCACCTCGTAGGGCTGTATTTGTGTCCCGATTACACGCCTCGCTTACCGAAAATGATATTGCTCATTACGTTTGCTCTAAACTTGGTATTGCACCCACTAGTAACATCAATGTGTACAAATTTAACTTTAAATGTGAGAAAGACATCTCCTCATTTAAAATATCCCTTTCAGATGAATATTTCGATAAGGTACTTGATTCCTCCTAAGCATACTGTGGTTCACTTGTTCACAAGAAAGGCGAGGGCCGAACCCGTTTTATTACAGCCAAAAAACGGTATGACGAACACAGTAATAACAACACAAAGGTAATTGATGATCTGTCCCGTCTTCTCATTAATTACCAAAATGTTCGTGGTTTACGATCAAAACTTGTTCCATTCTTCCTTAATTCTTTCAACTTTTCTGCACAAGTTGTAGTTTTACGGAGACCTGGCTAAAGCCTGATAATTACAATTCTGAGGTTTTTTCAAATAAATATGCTGTTTATCGGCGTGATCGCATCTCTAGAGCGGGAGGTGTCCTTATTGCTGTTGAATCTAACCTATCATCTGAGTTGATTTCGCTGGACAATATCTCCCATATCGAATTTATAGCAGTTAGGCTTTCATTCGGTAGCTATAGCGTAATTGTTTGCTGTTCGTATATACCACCTCGTTCGGATATGGATGTTTATGCTAGTCATAGCTCGGCCATCTGCGATTTGCATTCGCAGTTGGGAGATAACGGTCGACTTGTTGTTGTTGGTGACTTTAACTTGCCAAAAGTTAGTTGGGTTAATATAAGTGATTCAAACTTTTTAACTCCCACTGCTCAACATGAGTTTCTCAATTGCTTGTTAGACTCATCTCTTTTGCAGATTAACAATGTTCAAAATAGTGGAAATAAAATGCTGGACTTAGTATTTGTGGCTGCCCTTACGCAAATCCCACCTTTATCCCTTCCAGAAAACCCTCTTCACCCTACGCTAGAGATTTCTGTTGATATCAGCCTACCCCGTAGGATTCAAGTACAGTCTCGGACCCGATCTTGATGCTTCTACAAAGCGAATTTCATTATGCTCAATGATCTGTTGGCTTCCCATGATTGGTCGGATCTCTATGCTTGCACTGATTTCGATTCGGCTATCTCTATATTTTACAGTACCCTTGATGGCTTCTTTGATACTTGCAATCCTACTCGCTATACCCTATGTTCGAATAAGCCCCCTTGGTTTTCAAAGCAACTTATCAGACTTAATAACATTAAATCTAGGCTTTATAAGAGATTCAAGAAATCTGGAGCATCTGCAGACCTCTCTAAATATCTAATAGCTGGTTCTAAATTTCACCGTCTTAATCAGCTTTGTTATAAAAATTACTTGAGTTGTTGTAAAGCCCAATTTTTTAGAAATCCAAAAAAGTTTTTACAGTTTCGTAAATTCAAAGCGGAAAACTTCTGGGTATCCTTCCTCATTAACTTTTGGAGGTAAAAAAGCTTGCACTGATGACGACGTTGCTGAACTATTTTCTGAGTTCTTTAAGTCCACGTATGCATCCAGTGGTTTTCATTCCGGTCAAAACCCTATCGCTTAGATAGCTCGAATTCTATTAGGAATCCTGCTATTGATGGTAATATTGTTTTTCAGAGTCTTCAATATTTGAAGCCCACCTTTTCTCCGGGACCGGACGGTGTTCCTAGTTGCGTGCTTAGGTACTGCGCCGAAAATATGTATGAGCCTATTTTTAAATTATTTGAGCTATCTCTGGGATCTGCGTCATTCCCGGCACTTTGGAAACAGTCTTTTATTATACCCCTGCATAAAAAAGGTAGTAGGTCAAAAGTTGAAAACTACAGGGGTATTGCTAAACTTTCAGTCATTCCTAAAGTCTTTGAACATATTGTTACCAGTCAACTCCAATATCAGTGTTCTAGTCTTTTATCTCCATGCCAACACGGTTTCATTCGTCAAAGGTCAACCACTACAAATTTGCTTGTATTCATCTCTATAGTTATGGAAGGATTTTTAGCGAACAAGCAAACGGATGTCAGCTACACGGACACCAGCAAAGCATTTGATACCGTCAACCATGAGTTACTTATTCATAGGCTTGATTTACTGGGCTTTCCGTTTCACCTATTAATGTGGCTGAAAAGCTATCTTTCTAACCGGACCCAAAAAGTCCTCTTCAAGTGCAATCTGTCGGAATCGTTTGGAGTTTCTTCCGGCGTACCCCAGGGAAGTCATCTAGGCCCTTTGCTCTTTGCCCTTTTCAGTAATGACTTGCCACAGACAATATTATATTCCCATACTATAATGTATGCGGATGATGTAAAACTTTGCTACACTTACTGTTCTACCGATTTAAGTTCCTTGGATCTTCCCCAGGCCGACTTGGACTCGTTCCAATGTTGGTGCACAACAAATTTACTTGCTTTAAATTGCTTCTAAATGTAAGCATATGATATTTCACCGAGTGAAGCCAGCATTGAAACCTTATGTAATAGATGGTACGCCTTTGGAGCGTATATCTATTGCAAATGATCTAGGTATCCTTTTTGATCCGAAATTGAATTTTAACATGCATATTTCATCTATTGCCAACAAAGCGTTGGGTTTACTTGGATTTGTTAAAAGATGGGCTAAAGAGTGCGATGATACGTACCTCACTAAGGTTCTTTACACATCGCTGGTTCGTCCAATACTCGAGTATTGCTCATGCGTTTGGTCCCATGTTTCTCAAAAGCATATACAGCGTCTTGAGTCAGTTCAAAAGCAATTTTTGATATTTGCATTGCGCGGCCTTAATTGGGACTCAAGTCTCCACCTTCCTCCATACAGAAGTAGCTTCTTCTTATTAACTTACCCACTCTGGAAAATCGGAGAATATTACTGGGGGTATTGTTCATCCATAAGCTCATTATTGGAGAAATTTATTCTGCGGACCTTCTCAGCCGCTTGTTTTTTGCGGTTCCCCCTAGAGTATCCAGACACTACGTTCCTTTCTATTTGCCCCTTTGTCGACGAAACTTTACTAAAAATAATCCTCTTCTTATCTGGTGCGCGCACTACAATGACTTGTATAGCTGTATCAGTCTTGAATGTACTTTTGCCACTGTACGTAATGTAATACTTGCCTATCTAATTTAAGAGATACAAGCTAATTTAATTTGCCGGCATTTTATTTCTTCCATAAAAAACAGGAACTATCTCGTTTAACGATGGAGGAACATTTCTCAACATGTATCATTAAGAAGGAATAAGACAGTACTGTGTTGATTGGAATCTGGTGCATTCCAAAAACGTAAAAAACATGCTTTTTCATGAGTCACTGACCGGAATCGTATGCATTCCGGCAATATAATCTTATGGGTCAGGCATCGAGCTGATTGGAATCCGGTGCATTCCAACAACACGGGTCATGTTACTTTTTTATGCCTTGTGATGGCGTATCCTCAATACACTACTCTTAGCACTGCCACATTCCCATGACATGCTGATTGGAATCTTGTTGCATTCCAACAGGAAGATTGGAATCCACTGCATTCCGAAATCATGCTGAGCGGAATCTGATGCATTCCGCCAATATAAGATTTCGGTATAAGATCTTATTTCTGACCATATTTCTTATTATTATTATATTCTGAAATTAAAGAGTAATGTTCATTAATATAACTTTGTTTGTAATATAACATTGTTGTAATCTCGATATATCTTAAAT
Source organism: Eurosta solidaginis (assembly GCF_040869045.1). Lineage (NCBI taxonomy): Eukaryota > Metazoa > Arthropoda > Insecta > Diptera > Tephritidae > Eurosta > Eurosta solidaginis. The sequence goes on along the minus strand of NC_090324.1, from coordinate 32,533,541 downwards.
TTTATCTTTTGAGTTGTATATTTATATATCTTTTATATTATGCAGTCGACCATAGTTTTTCCTCGACTTTAAATAATACATAAATGAATAAATAAATAAATATCTATGGCAATGATCAATGGTATGAATACGCAAAACAAAACTGTTAACCAAACATCTGGAATATTTGGAGTGTTTTTCGTTTCTACTTCAACTGGTGGCTCATATTTAACTGTTCTGTTCTCTGAATTTCCCGAGTTTTCTTTTCCTATTTCAAATCCACCTATTTCTATCTTAATGCCGTTTGCCAATTTTTTCCACCAAGACATTTTGAAGAAAAATATTTACTTTTCTGTTAAAATGATTGTAAGAGAAAGATTTTTTGTTTTATTTATTTATTTTTGTCTATTTGGAACAACTTTTACCATTATTAGCATAATTTCATTATCTACAGTATTTGACCTTTTTACGTCTTTTTAGTTAGGTTCTCTATGGTTTGACAATTTTTTTCCAGCCATGATAACTCCTTTTCAAAATTTCTTTCAATTTTTAAATCTAGGTCTTCTCGAACAATGGAGTTTTTACTATAATATTTTGGAATTTCCAAGTTACTTATAATTTTTCTTTAATATTTAATAAAAATGTTTGAAAGTCCTTTTATATAATAATAAAATTTTCTTTTATATTTCTTACTTCATTAATTTTTTCTTTCAAGTTTGCTTTTTTTTATAGCTTATTGCAAAATTTAATGCACGTTAAATTTGTGTCAATTCTTTCTTTTTTGGAACTTTCTTCCACCCCGTTATTGTTTTTTTCTTATTATATGTAGGTGCAGGGATTTTAATATTCTCTTGCTTATTTAGCCTGTTCCCCGTTCAATAGTTGTCGGCAACGGACCTTGCTTTAACACTGTAGGAGTTTGAGGCACCTCTTCAGTGTCTTTTGGGGTATTTTCGTCTTTAATTTTATTTTCTAATTCTAGATTTTATGCCATTTTTCAAAAATGGCATCGAACTCTTCTTTTATTATTTCTGTCAGGAAAAAAAAATTTAATTTCCTTAATTTACCCTAAGCAGAAAAATTTCTGCTGATTGGTGAGCAACCGTGAGGTTGCCAAAGCGAAACTAACTTATATTTATACTTATTTTGCTGCTTGTATAATTCGTTGCTGCCAGCCGAAAATACTATTGCACTCTTATTATGCGTTTATCAAACATCAAGGGCCTCCAAAGGTATGGGGAAGCGTGAGTTTTTAGCCAAAGCTGCTGATGACGATAATCCCTTCGACAACAAACGTGGCGCAGGCACCAAAGGCATGTTACAATTGACTGTGGTTGATTAGAAATAATTCTTTTACAATTTTTGTTGTTGTTATATCGGCCTACTGATTTGTAAGATCGCGAGTTTGAATCGAGCTCAAGGCCTAACAATAATTATTTTATCATTATTATTGTTATAATATATTTTTTCTTTATTGAAAAAATTTAAAATTAGAATAGAAGAAAGAAAAAATTTAGACAACTGCCAAAGCTCGTTGTATAGATCCATTTCGGGAACTGCTAAATTCCTTCATCGGTAACGTTTAGGCGCCGCTGCTATAGCCATTCAGCCATCCCAGCGGTTTTAAGCTATTGCATAGATTTTATCGCGGGCTTGGCGACTAAATAAAAAAAAACCGTAACGGATATTTGTCAAAAAGGGTTCGAAAAGGTTCGAAAAGGTTCGTAAAGGTTCGGTGTTAGCAACTGGCCAAATACATAAAATTGGATCTCTATCATAAACAGCGGTGGGCACCACTACATTTACACCGTTACCAAATTGAGAATGTGTTAGTAAACACGAACGCGTAGCGAGCACGAAAGCAAAATCAATTATTTATTTAGTTTGATTTCAATGCTTGAACGGTGAACACGGGTCACACGCACTCTTTGGTACTCTGTTTTAAGCGCGCGTGCAACACTTCCTCACCGTACGACCATCGAAATCAAACTAAAAGAGCTGTCGTTGATTTTCACGAAGTAGCCATTGTGCTATAGCTTATCGTATACATATATGGTCGCTTACAAGCCAACCTAATAACACCGCACTGCGTTTTTTTAGTGCACGCAAACAACCGGTGTTTTTTGCCATAACCCAAATAAGTATGCGTTGCGACAATGTAAAGCATGTGTGCAAACGTCAAATCTAAATGTCACGCAGAACAAAAATTGGAAATCGAGTTGGGTTTTCACGCAGCAAATTCAATTTGAGTTGCTCTCATACAAGTTGTATGTGCATGAGACATTTTGACAGAAAATGACTTGCGTGCGTTTATATTAGGTTGGCTTGTAAGCAGGTGCTAAGCTCACTCCCACACCGGATCATAAAGTTAAAGTTAAAGTTAAAGTTAAAGTTAAAGTTGAAGTTAAATTTAAGGTTAAAGTTAAAGTGAATGTTAAAGTTAAAGCGAAAGTTAAAGTTAAAATAAAGTTAGAGTTAAAGTGAAAGTTAAAGTGAAAGTTAAAGCTAAAGCTAAAGTTAAAGTTAAAGTTAAATTAAAATTAAAGTTAAATTTAAAGTTAAAGTTAAAGTTAAAGTTTAAGTTAAAGTTAAGGTTAAAGTTAAACTGAATGTTACAGTTAAAGCGAAAGTTAAAGTTAAAGTTAAAAATAAAGTTAAAGTTAAAGTGGAAGTTAAAGTTAAAGTTAAAGTTAAAGTTAAAGTTAAAGTTAAAGTTAGAGTTAAAGTTAAAGTTTAAGTTAAAGTTAAAATTAAAGTTAAAGTTAACGTTAAAGTTAAAATTAAAGTTAAAGTTGAAGTTAAAGTGAATGTTAAAGTTAAAGCGAAAGTTAAAGTTAAAGCTAAAGTTAAAAATTAAGTTAAAGTTAAAGTGAAAGTGAAAGTTAAAGTTAAAGTTAAATTGAATGTTAAATTTGAAGCGAAAGTTAAAGTTAAAAATAAAGTTAAAGTTAAAGTTAAAATTAAAGTTAAAGTTAAAGTGAATGTTAAAGTTAAAGCGAAAGTTAAAGTTAAAGATAAAAATAAAGTTAAAGTTAAAATAAAAGTTAAAGTTAAAGTTAAAGTCAAAGTTAAAGTTAAAGTTAAAGTTAAAGTTAAAGTTAAAGTTAAATTTAAAGTTAAAGGTAAAGTTAAAGTCAAAGTTAAAGTTAAAGTTAAAGTTGAAGTTAAAGTTAAAGTTAAAGTTTAAATTAAAGTTAAAGTTAAAGTTAAAGTTAAAGTTAATGTTAAAGTCAAAGTTAAAGTTAAAGTTACAGTTAAAGTTAAAGTTAAAGTGAATGTTAAAGTTAAAGTTAAAAATAAAGTTAAAGTTAAAGTGAATGTTAAATATTAACTTCTCATTTATTCAATAAAAGTAAAAAATTTGTTTTCTTATCGGTCACCACGCCTAAAAAGGTTAACTTGAATTAATATCAAAGACAAAACTTGAATTAATATCAAAGAAAACAAAATGTTGCACAAATATTATAATTGCATAAGTTGATAATATGCAATAGCTTTACCCCGGCAGTCCCCGAGTGCCACACGTCCTTTTTTGTTTGTCTTCATTATTCTTACTTCAATTCTGGTTCCTGCCAATTGATATTCACAGCACTGCGACATCAGTTGCAGAATAGTTGTGAAAATGGGACTTTGTATATGGCGATGATGCCATAGTGTCATATTTCATTGACACTTTTTCCCCGTGCTCTGGGATGTGTTAACAATTTTTGTTGCTGTTATATCGGCCTACTGATTTGTAAGATCGCGAGTTTGAATCGAGCTCAAGGCATAACAATAATTATTTTATCATTATTATTGTTATAATATATTTTTTCTTAATTGAAAAAAATTTAAATTAGAATAGAAGAAAGAAAAAATTTAGACAACTGTCAAAGCTCGTTGTATAGATCCATTTCGGGAACTGCTAAATTCCTTCATCGTCAACGTTTAGGCGCCGCTGCTATAAACATTCAGCCATCACAGCGGTTTTTTGTTTGTCTTCATTATTCCTATTTCAATTATGTCAGTCCTTTTAGCTTGGAATCCAAGCAAGAATAAAGTAGTGTCATATATGCCTTAGATACTACAAACAAGGGAGAAATTAAAATTTTTAGAAAAAACTGTAAATTTTATGTCGCGTCAGAACTCAGACGCGAGTTTTCCCTAAATATTTTCATGACATGACCATTATATGTATATCATTACGCTGCCCAATGGGCAGTACCGCACAGCTGTCTCGCTCAACTCAGTGGTAGAGCTAACAGCTGAACGTTCCACCAATTACCGAACTTGGTAAGGTAGTCTATTTCCGCCAGGGTTATGTTGAAATCAACCAACACACCACAACTTTTAATTTTCACCCAAAATTGCCAAAGTCAGCACAAATAGTGTTCCTGGTCGCTAGTTTACTCAAATTATAGCGTCTATCAGCTCTCATTGCCTTTATAACGAAAAAAAAACCAATTTGTTTGTAACAAGGATAGATAACTTTCGCTGCCGAAGAGCCTAATAAGATTATTCATTTCCCATATGTCTTTATCCCGAGTACGACAACCACAAGCTCAGCCAATTGTATCCGCCCATAAGCCACCCAACCCAAGGGCATCTACGAATGTTCTACTAACAATTTGATATTCCAGAATGACTGGATTGTCCCATAAACGCGCCAATACGGAGGCACGCGGCAACACATTCAGCGTCCCATGCCGGCTATGTGAAAAATCGCACAGCATAAGGCTCTGCCCGATTTACCGTGGCATGACGTACATGGATCGACTAAAGACGATTATGGATTTGAGATACTGCACAAATTACTTATCGCCATTCCACCTACGGAAGACATGTCCCAGCGAAGATCGCTGTCATCGGTGCAACGAGCAGCACCACACTTCAACACACCTCGATGACGTTCCACCACCGTCCCACGAAAGTGATGGCGAAGAGAGCTCCGATGGAGCTCTATTAATCCACGTCACAGAGCAAACCCTCTGGTGGGAAGCGAATGTCGCCGAAGAAGAGATCGAACGACGGGATGATCCTACTGCAGTAGTAGAAACAAGACCACCGGGCGGTTCAGAACCACAACGTTTCCGACCGCTACTACAACATGAGAAGCCTTCAAACGTACAACGCGGGGATGGCGGGGAGACACGTCCTTTCCCCCCATCGCACCGCTCTACCATAGGGCGGACCCGTATATCGCTCGTGTCCAAATAACCACGCTCGCCAGCCAAACAACAACCCCAGCCGGCTTCAGAACGGGACGCCTCCGGGAGGCGCCTCTAGCAACGACCATTACACGCGCATTTGTAGCCATAGCTCCAACGGCGGTCCTTCGGAAAGCAACAGGAGGGAAGCTCCACGCAGTACGCGCCCCCATCGATCCGTGCGCACCGAGCGTACCGGCACGTCCTATCACGTGAAGCGCACGCTTTTTCTGCGAGGGAAATACGGGGTAGCGGGAGCAGTGACGACCCAGGCCACAGTGGTGGCACGATATTCACGGCGTAGTTCGACAGCAACTCTGGATCCATCGGTAGCCACGCCATTCCAATTTATGAAGCTGGCGGATCCAGCTTTCCACCGGTCTACACCTGTCCGGCTCACACTGCGTGCCGATGTCTACGCCAGCCTAATGGTTAGCGGCATACCTCCGACGAACATAGGCGGGCTGCTGACCCAAGCCACCATATTCGGGTTGGTAGTGTCTGGAGCCCACCACAATAATCAGGTATCTGCCCATTCAATAAGTAAAGTGCACTAAAATCAACCCACGTCTATTTCGACTAACATCTCTTTATTCACAGGAATCCCACGAAGAAGCGTCAGGTGTCGGTCGAATTATGCATCCTGTTCATAATATTCTTCTTCCATTCGCATTTACTGCAGGGTCTAAATTTAAATTGAGACTCGTTAATTTTAAGTTAATATTCGTTCTCGCGAGCCTTTTGAGACTTGGTTGTTGGAGGCATTACGGTCATTTCGAGGTTGCCCGCCGCAAGGGGGCCGGCATGTTTAGGCCCCGCCGGATAATAGTTAAGTCTAGGATTCGACGGTGGCCGCGAACTAAAGTGGTTTTACTCTTTCACTTCTTTTGTGAGAAACCGCCAGCAGCCAAGTCACCGAAGTTAAGTCATTTTACTCAAAATTATAAAATTTATTCTTTACAATTCCGTAAACTCAAATCCTCAATTGTTATTAATTGGATTAACTCTGAATTTGCATTCACTTTCGCTTTAATAAACATTATTGTGTACTTTTTATAACGAATTCGTTTGTGTATTTTCTTTTCTTTTCTCCCCACCATTATTACGAGCGGTGGTGGTCTTGCCCCCGTAAAAAGGGGGATACTGCAAAATGCACCAACTATCGTGGAATCAGCCTTCTTAATGTCGCATATAAGGTCCTTTCAAGTGTATTATGCGAAAGATTGAAGCCCACCGTGAACCGGCTGATTGGACCTTATCAGTGCGGCTTCAGACCTGGTAAATCTACCATCGACCAGATTTTCACAATGAGCCAAATCTTGGAAAAAACCCGTGGAAAGAGAGTCGACATACATCACTCCTTCGTCGATTTTAAATCCGCCTTCGACAGCACGAAAAGGAGCTGCCTATATGCTGATATGCCTGAAGTTGGTTTCCCCACAAAACGTATACGGCTGTTCAAAATGACGTTGAGCAACACCATCAGCTCAGTCAGAATTGGGAAGGACCTCTCCGAGCCGTTCGAAACTAAATAAGGTTTCAGGCAGGGTGACCCCCTATCGTGCGATTTCTTTAATTTGATGCTGGAGAAAATTATACTAGTTGCAGAACTTAACCACACTGGACCAATATTCTATAAAAGCGTGCAATTACTGGCATATGCTGATGACATTGATATCATCGGCCTAAATACCCGCGCTGTTAGTTCTGCTTACTCCAAATTGGAAAATAAGCGGTAAAGATGGGTTTGATGATGAATGAGGACAAAACGAAGTACCTGCTGTCATCGAGCAAAGAGTCAGCTCATACGCGCCTTGGCAACCACGCTATTGTTGGCAGCCATAATTTCGAAATAGTAAAAGACTTCGTTTATTTGGGAACCAGCATCAGCACTAGCAACAACATCAGCACTAGCAACAACATCAGCCCTGAAATCCAGCGAAGAATCAATCTAGCCAATAGATGCTACTTTGGACTAGGTAGGTAATCGAAAAGTAAAGTCCTCTCTCGGCGAACGAAAATCATATTGTGCAAGTTACTTATCGTACCCGTCCTGCTATATGGGCCAGAAGTAGGGACCATGACAACAGCAGATGAAGCGGCTATGGGAGTGTTCGAGAGAAAAGTTCTTCGAAAGATTTATGGACCTCTACGCGTTGGCGATGGCGAGTACCGAAGAAGATTTAATGATGAGCTGTGCGAGCTATATGCAGACATCCACATAGTCCAACGAATTAAAACGCAGCGTCTGCGCTGGCTAGGCCATGTTATGCGAATGAAAGATGGTGCTCCGGCCAAGAAAGAGTTCCTATCGGAACCCGCCTATGGAAGCAAAGGCAGAGGGCGGCCCCCACTCCGTTGGAAGGACCAGGTGGAAAACGATTTAAACTCCCTTGGTGTGACCAATTGGCGCCGGTTGGCGGAGCGAAGGAGCGACTGGCGCGGCTTGTTGGACAGCCATAACCGTTTAGACGGTTAAGCGCCAATTAAGTAAGTAAGTAAGGGCTATAGTTCCATAGTTGGACGCCATTGCGGGATGTCCCCATAAAGGTGGACCAGGGGTATATATAGGTGGACGCCTTTTCGAGATATCGCCATAAAGGTGGACCAGTGGTGACTCTAGAATTTTTTTGTACGATATGGGTATCAAATGAAAGTTGTTAATTAGTATTTTAAAAGGGAGTGGGCCTCAGTTCTATATGTGGACGCCTTGTCGAGATATCGCCATAAACGTGGACCAGGGGTGACTTTAGAATGTGTTTGTACGATGTGGGTATCAAATGAAAGGTGTTTATGAGTATTTTAAAACGGAGTGGGCCTTAGTTCGATAGGTGGACGCCTTTTCGATATATCGCCATAAAGGTGGACCAGGGGTGAGACTCTAGAATTTGTTGGTACGATATGGCTATCAAATGAAAGGTGTTTATGAGTATTTTAAAACGGAGTGGGCCTCAGTTCTATAGGTGGACGCCTTTTCGAGATATCGCCATAAAGGTGGACCTGGGGTGACTCTATTATATGTTTGTACGATATGGGAATCAAATAAAAAGTGTTAATGAGTATTTTAAAATGGAGGGGGCCTTAGTTCTAAAGGTGGACGCCTTTTCGTGATATCGCCATAAAGGTGGACCAGGGGTGACTCTAAAATTTGTTTGTACGATATGGGTATCAAATGAAAGGTGTTAATGAGTATTTTAAAACGAAGTGGGCCTTAGTTCTATAGATGGACGCCTTTTCGAGATATCGCCATAAACGTGGACCAGGGGTGACTCTAGAATGTGTTTGTACGATTTGGGTATCAAATGAAAGGTGTTTATGGGTATTTTAAAACGGAGTGGGCCTTAATTCTATAGGTGGACGCCTTTTCGATATATCGCCATAAAGGTGGACCTGGGGTGACTATAGTATATGTGTGTACGATATGGGAATCAAATGAAAAGTGTTAATGAGTATTTTAAAATGGAGGGGGCCTTAGTTCTAAAGGTGGACGCCTTTTCGTGATATCGCCATAAAGGTGGACCAGGGGTGACTCTAAAATTTGTTTGTACGATATGGGTATAAAATGAAAGGTGTTAATGAGTATTTTAAAAGGGAGTGGGCCTTAGTTCTATAGATGGACGCCTTTTCGAGATATCGCCATAAAGGTGGACCAAGGGTGACTCTAGAATTTGTTTGTACGATGTGAGTATCAAATGAAAGGTGTTTATGAGTATTTTAAAACGGAGTGGGCCTTAGTTCTATAGGTGGACGCCTTTTCGATATATCGCCATAAAGGTGGACCAGGGGTGAGACTCTAGAATTTGTTGGTACGATATGGCTATCAAATGAAAGGTGTTAATTAGTATTTTAAAAGGGAGTGGGCCTTAATTCTATAGGTGGACGCCTTTTCGAGATATCGCCATAAAGGTGGACCTGGGGTGACTCTATTATATGTTTGTACGATATGGGAATCAAATGAAAAGTGTTAATGAGTATTTTGAAATGGAGGGGGCGTTAGTTCTAAAGGTGGACGCCTTTTCGTGATATCGCCATAAAGGTGGACCAGGGGTGACTCTATAATGTGTTTGTACAAACAAATGGGTATCAAATTAAAGGTACTAATGAGGGTTTTAAAAGGGAGTGACCCTTAGTTGCATATGTGAACGCGTTTTCAAGATATCGACCAAAATGTGTAGGGTGACCCAGAACATCATCTGTCGGGTACCGCTAATTTATTTATATATGTAATACCACGATACTGTTCTTGCCAAGATTCCAAGCGCTTTTGATTTCGCCCTGCAGAACTTTTTCATTTTCTTCTACTTAATATGGTAGGTGTGACACCCATTTTACAAAGTTTTTTCCAAAGTTATGTTTTGCGTCAATATACCAATCCAATTACCATGTTTCATCCCTTTTTTCATATTTGGTATAGAATTATGGCATTTTTTAGTTTTTTGTAATTTTCGATATCGGAAAAGTGGGCGTGGTCATAGTCGGATTTCGGCCATTTTTTATAACAAGATAAGGTGAGTTCAGGTAAGTACCTGAACTAAGTTTAGCAAAGACATATGGATTTTTGCTCAAGTTACCGTGTTAACGTCCGAGCGGAAGGACACACGGTAGACTGTGTATAAAAACTGGGCGTGGCTTCAACAGATTTCGCCCATTTTCACCGAAAACAGTTATCGTCATAGAATCCCCCTACCAAATTTCACAAATTTTGGAAAATTTTTGTGCGACTTATGGCATTAAAAGTATTCTAGACTAATTAAACGAAAAGGGAGGAGCCACGCCCATTTTAAAATTGTCTTTTATTTTTGTATTTTGTTGGACCATATCATTCGGTTAGGTTAGGTGGTAGCTGCCCTCACTTGGACAACATGAAGGTCCGTTGTGATACCACATACACCAAAAATAACGGTGACTTAGATCTAGCTACTTAGAGAATCGTTGAGTAGCAACGATAAAGCTCCAAAATGATACCGATCTCAATTTTGGATAAATCCTCGGGAGATCCACGTGAGTCGCGACCAAAGTACTTTCGCCTGGTCCTAGAAAAAGCTAGGCAATCAAGCATAAAATGATTTGGTGATTCCACCTCATCGTCCTCCATACAATTGCCACAGGATGGAGTTTCCAGTATATTGAGACGTACCGCATGGATACCCATCGGACAGTGCCCTGTCAAAACCCCAATGACCATTGATAGGTGAGCCGTAGTGAACCCAGATATTTCAGCAGACCTCCTGCCATACATTTTCGGCCAGAAAGATCTTGCTACCCTGAAGACGTGGTGTAAACCCAACGTCCATCTACAGGTGGCCAGCGGAATCCCGAAATCCCTACAGCCATCTTCATCTGGTTCAGTTGTACCGATGCGGGCTAAGAGATCCGCTTGACAGTTACCAGGGATATCACTATGACCCGGGACCCAGATAATCTTAATTGTAAAATAATTCGATGCAATCGCAAGCGAGGTCAGGCGCTCCCAGACGAACCTCGATCGCACTGTAGCGTGATAGCCGCTTGGCTATCAGAGTAGATGTTAAATTCCCTAACCGTAGTTGCACTGGAAAGCATTGGATTGGTAAATTTTTGTTTGATCTATGGCATTAAAAGTATTCTAGACAAATTAAATGAAAAAGGGCGGAGTCACGCCCATTTTGAAATTTTCTTTTATTTTTGTATTTTGTTGCACCATATCATTACTGGATTTGAATGTTGACCTAACTCACTTATATACTGTAAAGATATTCAATTTTTTTTGTTTAATTTGATTTAAAATTTTTTTTTTAAAGTGGGCGTGTTCGTCATCCGATTTCGCTAATTTTTATTTAGCACACATACAGTAATAGAGGTAACGTTCCTGCAAAATTTCATTGTGATATCTTCAAAGACTGCCAAAATACGGCTTGCAAAACTTTTAAATTACCTTCTTTTAAAAGTGGGCGGTGCCACGCCCATTGTCCAAAATAAAGTCGACCTACCTACCAAGTTTAAGCACTTTATCCGTCTTTGGTGATGAATTATCGCACATTTTCGGTTTTTTGAAATTTATAGTCCGATTTCGTTCATTTTAAATAGCAATCTGAGATAAGTGCCTAGGAACTTACATACCAAATTGGTACGATAAAGAATGCCGCGTTGCAACTGAAAGAAACGACGCTGCCAACAGGGCTACGTTAAGAGCGAGCGTAACAAGAGAAGTGTGTGAACGCTATCGTGAGTTGAAGAGGGAAGCGGAACGCCTTTTCAGGAAGAAAAAAGCAGAAGCAGAAAGGCGCTAGTGCGAGGTGAGCTGCTAGCCACCAGGAATAACGCCCGAAAATTTTACCAGAAAATACGGCGACAGACGGAAGGTTTTAAGACCGGGGCAAACTCCTATAGGAACGAAATCGGCGATCTTGTAACAGATGTTAGATTATGGAGGGAACACTTCTCTGCTCTCCTAAATGGAGACAGCGATTCAACGCGCAGAGATGACGGACCCGATCCCGCAATCGATAATGATGGACTATATGTCCCCCGCCCGATTATGACGAAGTTAGAATACCAACAATCAGATTGAAAAACAACAAGGCCGTGGGCGCTGATGGATTGCCTGCGGAGCTATTCAAGTACGGCGGCGAGGAGTTGGTAAGGCGCATGCAGCAGCTTCTTCGCAAAATATGGGCTGACGAGTGCATGCCCGACGATTGGAGTCTAAGTGTTCTTTGCCCAGTCAACAAGAAGGGGGATACTGCAAAATGCACCAACTATCGTGGAATCAGCCATCTTAATGTCCCATATAAGGTCCTTTCAAGTGCATTGTGCGAAATATTGATGTCCACCGTGAACCGGCTGATTGGACCTTGTCAGTGCGGCTTCAGACCTGGTAAATCTACCACCGACCAGATTTTCACAATGGCACAAATCTTGGAAAAACCCCGTGAAAAGAGAATCGACATACATTCTCTCTTCGTCGATTTTAAAGCCGCCTTCGACAGCACGAAAAGGAGCTGCCTATATGCTGCTATGCCTGAAGTTGGTTTCCCCATAAAACTTATACGGCTGTGCAAAATGGCGTTGAGCAACACCATCAGCTCAGTCAGAATTGGGAAGGACCTCTCCGAGCCGTTCTAAACTAAATGAGGTTTAAGGCAGGGTGACCCCCTATCGTGCGATTTCTTTAATTTGATGCTGGAGAAAATTATACTAGCTGCAGGACTTAACCGCACTGGAACAATATTCTATAAAAGCGTGCAATTACTGGCATATGCTGATGATATTGATATCATCGGCCTAAATACCCGCGCTGTTAGTTCTGCTTCCTCCAAACTGGAAAAAGAAGCGGTAAAGGTGGGTTTGATGGTGAATGAGGACAAAACGAAGTACCTGCTGTCATCGAGCAAAGAGTCAGCGCATACGCGCCTTTGCAACCACGCTACTGTTGGCAGCCATAATTTCCAAATAGTAGAAGGCTTCGTTTATTTCAAACCAGCATCAGCACTATCAACAACATCAGCACTGAAATCCAGCGAAGAACCAATCTTGCCAATAAATGCTACTTTGGACTAGGTAGGTAATTGAAAAGTAAATTTCTCTCTCGGCGAACGAACATCATACTCTACAAGTCACCTATCGTACCCGACCTGCTATATGGGGCAGAAGCATGGACCATGACAACAGCAGTTGAAGCGGCTTTGGGAGTGTTCGAGAGAAAAGTTCTTCGAAAGATTTATGGACCTCTACGCGTTGGCGATGGCGAGTACCGAAGAAAATTTAATGATGAGCTGTACGAGCTATATGCAGACATCCACATAGTCAGGCGAATTATGCTCCGGCCAAGAAAGTGTTTCTATCGGAATCCGCCTATGGAAGCAGAGGTAGAGGGCGGATTTAAACTCCCTCGGTGTGACCAATTGGCGAGGGTTGGAGGAGCGAAGGAGCGACTGGCGCGCCTTGTTTGACGGTTAAGCGCCAATTAAGTAAGTAAGTAAGGACCATAGTTCTATAGGTGGACGCCATTTTGGGGTGTCGCCATAAAGGTGGACTAGGGGTGACTCCAGAATGTGTTTGTACGATATGGGTATCAAATGGAAGGTGGTAATGAGTATTTTAAAAGGGAGTGATCCTTGACGCCTTTTCGAGATATCGCCATAAAGGTGGACCAAGGGTGATTCTAGAATTTTTTTGTAAAGATGTTAATTAGTGTTTTAAAAGGGAATGGGCCTTAGTCCTATAGGTGGACCACTTTTCGAGATATTGCCATAAAGGTGGACCAGGGGTGTGACTCTAGAATTTGTTTGTACGATATGTGTATCAAATGAAAGGTGTTAATTAGTACTTTAAAAGGGAGTGGGCCTTGGTTCTATAAGTGGACGCCTTTTCGAGATATCGCCATTAGGGTAGACCAGGGGTGACTCTAGAATGTGTTTGTACGATATGGGAATCCAATGAAAGGTGTTAATGAGCATTTTAAAAGGCGTTAGCTTAGTTCTATAGGTGGACGTCTTTTCGAGATATCGCCATAAAGGTGGACCAGGGGTGACTCTAGAATTTTTTTGTACGATATGGGTATAAAATGAAAGGTGCTAATTAGTATTTTAAAAGGGAGTGGGCCCTAGTTCTATACGTGGACGCCTTTTCGAGATATTGCCATAAAGGTGGACCAGGGCGGACTCTAGAATTTGTTTGTACGATATGGGTATAAAATTAAAGGTATTAATGAGGGTTTTAAAAGGGAGTGGTGGTAGTTGTATATGTGACGGCGTTTTCGAGATATCGAACAAAATGTGGACCAGGGTGACCCAGAACATCATCTGTCGGGCTTTTGATTTCGCCCTGCAGAACTTTTTCATTTTCTTCCACTTAATAAGGTAGGTGTCACACCCATTTTACAAAGTTTTTTTTTCAGTTATATTTTGCGTCAATAAACCCATCCAATTACCATTTTTCATCCCTTTTTTCGTATTTGGTATAGAATTATGTCATTTTTAATTTTTCGTAATTTTCGAAGTCAAAAAAGTGGGTGTGGTCATAGTCGGATTTCGGCCATTTTTTACAACAATACAAAGTGAGCTCAGATAAGTACGTGAACTGATTTTAGTAAAGATATACTGATTTTTGCTCAAGTTATCGTGGTAAAGGCCGCGCGGAAGGACAGACGGTAGACTGTGTAGAAAAACTGGGCGTGGCTTCAACCGCCCTTTTTCACAGAAACAGTTATCGTCCTAGAATCTAAGCCCCTACCAAATTTCACAAGGATTGGTAAGTTTTTGTTCGACTTATGTCATTAAAAGTATCCTACACAAATTAAATGAAAAAGGGCGGAGCCACGCCCATTTTGAAATTTTATTTTATTTTTGTATTTTGTTGCACCATATCATTACTAGAGTTGAATGTTGACATAATTTACTTATATAATGTAAAGATATAAATTTTTTTGTTAAAAGTTTACTTAAACATTTTTTTTTAAAGTGGGCGTGGTCATTTTCCGATTTTGCTTATTTTTATTAAGCATACACATAGTAATAGGAGTAACGTTACTGACAAATTTCATCATGATATCTTCAGCGACTCCCAAATTACAGCTTCCAAAACTTTTAAATTACCTTCTTTTAAAAGTGGGCGGTGCCACGCCCATTGTCCAAAATTTTACTAATTTTCTATTCTGCGTCATAAGTTCAACTCACCTACCAAGTTTCGTCGCTTTATCCGTCTTTGGTAAGGAATTATCGCACTTTGTGCGTTTTTCGAAATTTTCGATATCGAAAAAGTGGGCGTGGTTATAGTACGATTTCATTTATTTTAAATATCGATCTGAGATGCGTGCCCAGGAACCTATGTACCAAATTTCATGAAAATACCTCAAAATGTACTCAAGTTATAGTGTTAACGGACGGAAGGATGGACGGACATCGCTCAATCATTTTTTTTTTTCGATACTGATGACTTTGATAAATGGAAGTCTATATGTATCTCGATTCCTTTATACCTGTACAATGTTATTATACTCTGTGAGCTCAACTGCTCGTTCATTTTAAATAGCAATCTGATATGAGTGCCCAGGAAATTACATACCAAATTTCATTAAGATACCTCAAAATTTACTCAAGTTATCGTGTTTACGGAAGGACGGACAGACATGGCTAAATGAATTTCTTTTTTTGCCTAGCTCATTTTGATATATAGAAGTCTATATCTATCTCGATTAGTTTATGCCGTTACGGGGTACCGTTATGCGAAGAAAGTTAATATACTCTGTGAGCTCTGCTCAGCTGAGTATAAAAACAGAGTGAATAAATACTTTCAAATTAGCGACTAAATTGGATATAGAGAAGTTCGCGAGATTAACGAGCATTTCGAGATACGAGAGTCTCTCGAGAAGCCGAGTTCTCGATTTCTCGGGTCTCGAAATTCTCGTTTGTGTTCGAGAAGAAAATGTAAGCTGGAGCTCCTTTGACAATCCAAGTTTCACGTGCATTTACATAAAAAATATATCAATTACTCTTCGAAGCGAATACAAATTGACGAATTGAGGGAAGGTTTCAATGTAACTATTTCTGATTCAAAGATCAAGTTTTCCAAAAAACTTTAATTTCCTGCTAGGATGTTCATGCTCTAGCTGTCTCTAATACACAGACATTGAAATTTTTGCCGACCATTGCTTTAAATTGACTAAGATATAAACTCTCTTGTGAGAGTTTGCTTAAAAATTTATGTGTTTGCATCTAACTGCAGCAAGCGTTTTAAGGCTGTGGCCAACCAAAGTAATTATTAAATCCTTCCGTTTTTTTGAAGAACGGAGAAAATGCGGTATCGTAGACCTAACTTATTCCCTTAAAAATGGTCTAACGAGCGATTGTCTTTGAATTTGCTAGACAATACCACTCACAGTATTTATTATCAGGGTCTAAATATCAAACTAGTGGATCTTTTTGTGTAAAGCAGACATCGGCATATAGTGGCACAATTGTGCACACTCAATTCACACGTATTCTTATTCTCTTTAGTTTAGTAGTCGCTGAGCATTTGGCGCAGCAACATCGATTGTGTGCGTCGCTCGCAATGTTGACGAATGTTGTTAGCAAGCAACAAGCAAAGATCGTTTGTTAGTTTTTTTCAATGCGCACAAGCGAAAAATATTGTATTTTGACCAATCCTTTTGCGCAAATACAATATACATATGTATTTTATTGTATAAACCTTTTCCTTGCTATTGTGTCCATTAACAAAATAATAACAAACGATCTTGCCTTCTTGTTTTCTAATAAGCCGACGCATGGTGTAAAGTCATGCCTTTAGTTACGAGCTTCCGGTTCTTACCAAGACATGGCTGAAACTATCTTTGTTCAATTCTGAGATTTTATCGGATTCATACGAAATCTTCAGCAAAGGTCGTCTAAGTAGAGTTGGTGGTGGCGTGTTGATTACCGTGGATACCAGGTTTTCTGCCGAGGAAATGTATTTCGCGGACTTCCTTTGTGTGAGAGAAAATTCTCTTCTATTTACAACAGTGGTCACCAAAATGAAAACTGTGGTTGTGTGAGTAAAACTAAAATTATCTTATTGGTAGTGGTTTAGTTAACACACAAAATGTAATTCGTAAATATTCTATACAAATACTACTTTATATCTTGAGTCTAAGGAAAAATTTAAACAAAATAAATTGTTACCATAAACCATGAAAACATTCTGCGCATGAACGTTTGTTTGCAAAATATCTTTTCGCAAATGCGCAAACAATAGCCTCATCCGATGTTGCTACTCTGCTTGTTCAGCGACAACTAAACGAAAGAGAATAATAATACGTGTGAAGTAGCGCCAATAATTATTTCACTAACCGACGACCACTGATATACAAATATTTTGTAGGATAATATATTGCGCCCCATTCAGATATTTTTATATACATATATAAAACAAGTTTCCCTGTTGAGGTTGATATTTTCTTTGGCTAGGTCTGTTGATTCTGTCATAGTGGCTGGTAATTTATATCTGCCTTTAATGTCTTGAAATCTTATTGATGGCGTGCTAGTTCCCACAACATCTCGCAAACGTTCGATTTATCAACTGAATATATGTAATTCGCAATGAATTTGGTAAATGCTTGACTTAATTTTTTAAGATGACTCGTCGAGTGAGTTGATGCGAACATGTTTACCATCCACCTCTGGTATTATACTTGGATTATCTTCATGTACACGACCGTAGAACTATTAGGAATGTGTGTTCTTCTCGGTTTCTATTTAGGAAGGCTAATCTGTCTGTGCTAATTGATGAGGTTTCCAAAATTTCTTGACCCGCCTACGATGGGATGTTGAAATGAGTTGCATTCACTTTAACAACGCTTTATATACAATATTTCACAAAATCGTACCTATATCTAGCACATCTTCTGCAATTCTCACTTCTCGATTCCCAAGGCAATCGGTTCTATGTACCGGAGCGACTCGGAATTTTTCCCAACCATGGACTGTCATTTCAGTCTAACCCCATTTAATTTGTTGCGTCCCTCCCACAAATTGTCATCCTCCCAGCAGCTCCTTGCAGCGGGACTGCTCCATATTCTCTTGCTACAGGAAGGTTTCGAATCCAATACTGGTCCGTCTCCTGACCCCGGTCCTGAGAAATGGTTTTGCTGCGTCTACTGGAAAAAAATCTTTTTAGGACGGTCATACTCTTGTCAGTGTGTCTCGTGTAAGGGATGTTTGCATCGGACAGGTTTGTTCTAGGCTAGATCCCAAAACCAGACGTCCACGTAACTCCTGTAAATCTTTTGTGGCTCCTTGCCTTTCACGCTCAAGGGCGCCCCGTAGTCTACGCCTTAGTGCGCCCCACTACCTTCCAGCAGCCCCGCTGCTCAGCAAGCCACAACAAGTACCCACTGCTGCTGGCGCCTCTCGGCGCCACCAACTCATACGGCTTCTCCCACGCACACCAACAATCTCCGTAATAGAGTCGGAAGTAATGCCGAGCAGCAGCCCCTGGCCCCGTCTTCTCTCCCCCTCTTTTCCGGCAGCAATCGTGTAGGTCAGGGGAACAGGCTCTTAGTCCCTACCACGTTTGCACCGTTTGCCAGCACAGAATATATATGTTTGCGACATCCGCCCGATGCAGCTGCCGCTTTGGACGGTGCCACTTTCCTAGATGTTCTGGTCCCCCCGATGGAAACCCCCGACGGGTTTCATTGCGCCATGTTGCCAGGCCACATACCCAATTACACCGGGTACGCCAATGCTTACCCAAGGACGTCCAGTCCCAGAGCCACTACAGCAGTTGCGTCCTAGCCTTTCACAAACCAGGCATAGTCACCCGTCACTTACTCCCAGAGTGACGACGTCTCCCCCATTGCACTTCAGAATTATGCAGTTAAACTGTAATTGATTAACTGGGAAGATCACAGAGATAGTCGAATTCATGAAGCGGTACAACATCCGCGTTGCTGCGATTCAAAGACTAAACTCACAGCAAGATCTGCTCTGCAGACCTATTCTGGGTATAATGTCCACAGAAAAGATCGCGAGAGCGGAAATGGAGGCGACCTCGCGTTTATCATACACCACTCTGTGCAATATCATATATTTGATCCCAACATCGGCCGTAGTGGCAGTGTCTTATAACGTCAAGTCTTATCTGTACGGTCAGGCGATGCAAACTTAGAAATCATCAACATCTACATCCCTCCTGCCACCTATTGCCACAATGGATACCACCCTAATATCAGCGCCTTACTCACTGGCAATAATCGTATTATCTTGGGTGATTTCAATGCCCGTCACGATCTATGCCATTCAAACTTACAGGCAGACAGTAGGGGTGTGATGTTGGCGGATCAAATAGAAGAAACGACGTTCTGCACAATAAACGGAGACGCCCCCACACGTATGGTAAGAAGCTGTCACAGTTCGCCAGATATATCAATTGTGAGCGCAGGACTCGTAAACTGCGTCAATTGGCAGCCGATGGTAACATTGGAGTCCGACCACCTGCCTATACTTATTTCGCTCGAGCGTACCGCCGACTGCATCATCACAGAAAAACGCACTTTCATAAACTTCAAAAAAGGAAAGTAGGACGAATACAAATCCTTTACAGACAACCGCTTTGCGGTCCTCCCTATCCCGACTGATGTTCGCCAAGGGGGCGTGCTTTCAGCAAGGTCATTGAATCCACCTCGGCTCGCTTCATTCCCACCGGTAGAATTCCCGAAATTCGGCCACATTTTCCGGCGGAAGCCGCAAACTTAGCGAGAGAACGTGACCTTATAAGACAGCTCGATCCCGTCGACCCCCAAATAAGGGATATAAACCAACGCATCAGAATGCCTTAGGATGAACACAAGCGGGCGAAATCGGAGGAGCACCTAAGCCGTTGTAACCTCTCTGCCGGTGCAGGTAAACTTTGGTCCACGTTAAAGTCCCTATCGAATCCGTCTAAGCACAATGACAAAATTTACATCGCCTTTGGCGATAAAATACTGTCGGATACGAAAAAATGCGCGAGCGCTTTCTGCAGACAATATATAATACATGCTACGGTCGACGAATATAGACGGAGGGCCAACAGACGCGCACATAAACGTAAATTCAGCGCGTCTCCAATTACCATCACCACCAAAGAGGTTGAGGATGCCATTGGTCTTGCTAAACCATCCAAATCAGTGGGCTCAGACGGCATAGCCATACCGATGCTTAAAAGCCTAGGGAAAGAGGTTTTCAAATATTTAGCACATGTCTTCAACCTGTCTCTTTCCACCTTCGTCATTCCCGAAAAATGGGAATGGCCAAGGTGGTCCCGCTACTAGGGAATGGGAAACCAGCTAACATAGGAGAGTCATATCGCCCGATATCTCTCCTATCGCCAGTAGCCAAGACGTTTGAAGCCATTTTGCTCCCCTACTTCAAAGCAAATTTGCAGCCAGCCTGTCATCATCATGGCTTTTGCTAAATTGCGGTTTAAATCAAAACCCCCACCATAGAACAGTACTCGTTGCGCTGGACATATCAAAAGCTTTTGATACGGTCCACCATGGCACGTTACTGCAAGACCAGGAAGGGCCTACCCTTCCCCCATGTCTTAAAAGGTGGACCGCAAATTATCTGGGTGGTCGGAAGGCATCGGTGCAATTTAGAAAAGAATCAAAACCAAGAAGAATTAAACAAGGGGTGCCACATGGTGGTGTCCTCTCCCCACTTTTGTTAACTTCTACATATCAATGACTGCGCAATAATGGCCGCAGGCCCAGGCCCACAGATCGATGAGCTTTGCAACAGAATAAGCGGCTACCTCCCTGATCTCTCCAGTTTTCTCGCCTAGCGAAACTTGGCATTATCACCGACTAAATCCTCCGCGACCTTATTTACAACATGGACGTCCCAAATGTCGACCATTTTAAACATCCATGTCGATGGCACTACGCTACCGACTGACCTACACCCCAAAATCTTGGGTGTGATGTTTGATCAGGATCTACACTTTGGTGACCATGCAGCCGCAATTGTGCGAAAAAACAGAGCACGTCATAAAATCCTCAAATCTCTTGCTGGCAGTACTTGAAAAGTATAAGATAAAGAAACGCTCATTACCACTTACAAACCAATTGGCCAGCCGATTGCACGCTATTCGTCCCCGATATGATCTCCAAGCCTAAGGACCACTCACTGGAAGAAGCAACAGGCCTACCAAAATACTGCCCTCAGAACCGCCGCGGGTTGTCTTCTTATGTCCCCAGAACACCATCTACATAATGAGGCGAGAATACTCCCCATCAGGGATAGAAATGAGATGCTAACCAAACAGTTCCTGTTGAATACCCAGAAACTTGGGCATACCAACAGACACCTGATTAACGAGCCAACACCGCCCAGGGGCTTAAGGAGTCATCTCCCTAAGCATTATGAGGAAATACGGCACCTGAGAACTCAGCCGTATGAAGCGAAAAAACACAAGCAGGTCCTCAGCGAACTCCACAAACAGGCGTCGGACCTTTATGCCAGGAATAGCCCGGTGAATCGAGTACTCAAAGAACAGTACCCAAAACTTGCGGAAGAGGAACGCATACTCCCCAGGGAAAAGCGAGTCACTCTAGCTCAACTTCGATCTGGATACTGTAACAGGTTAAACTTTTACCTATCCAGAATAAAACCCGACATACAAAATGTATGCCCCACTTGCAATGTGTCCCAACATGACACCAGCCATCTCTTTAATTGTAATGTGGAACCAACGCTTCTAACACCCCTCTTATTATGGTCCACCCCTGTTGAAACTGCAAGTTTCTTTGGACTCCCGTAGAGGACATTGATGACAATTTTTTATTGGTCGCACCTATTGGATGGGGCGAAGCACTACTACAACAACGATAACAACAACAATTCCCACTTCTGCTTGTAGCTCTAAAAGCTCAAATATCTGAAAAGTCACAAAAGCGTTCTTTTAAGAAATTTAACTATCCGGATAAAGAAGTTTCCATACATATTCTATTTTACGCCAGAAGTACAAGAGGCTACAGATTAAATGTTATGCGGAGTATTTAAAAAAAGATTAAGCATAGGATTTCCTCTAATGCAAGGTTTTTATATTCCTTCGACAACTAAAAAGGAAAATCAAGAGTTTTCAAACCGTAAGTAAGTTTAATGATTTGGCTTCCCGCCTTTATTTCTCTCCACGGTATCTTCATACTTAAAGGTCAGAATCAATCGATGTTATTTCTGGTGTCCCTCAGGATAGCAACCTTGGTCGAGGGCTGTTTAAGTTGTTCATTAACAACCTTCCAAATGTTTTGAAGTGCTGCACGCCGCTAATGTACGCTGATAATGTCAAAATTGTTATGTCTTTCATGCGCTTCACACGAAATTCCTACCAATCCCACGAGTATATGATTCATGATTATACCATTAACCAAGTCATTATCTTCGTAGACCTTGGCGTTACGATGTACCCCAAAGTTGACTTTAATTTGTACATTGAAAGTTGCGTGAACAGAGTAAAAGGAACTTTTGCGTTCATAAAATGGTGGTCTAAAGAATTCAATGATCCATATATAACTAAAACACTTTTCTTTGGTGAGCTAAATTTTGGAATATGCTTCGATAATCTGGAACCCACTTTATCAGACCCACTGCGACAAATTATATTCGGCTCAAAAGCAATTTCTGCTTTTTGCGCTAAGGTACCTACCGTTAGATACATCAATAATTCTTTCTCCCTACTACTGCCGTTTAAAACTTATTCAGCGTCAGTCGTTGAGGGACGGTAGGTATGCTATTTTTAGCAAAAAATTATTAGGGGGATGGTCCGTTTCTGCATGGTAAAATTTTATTTAATGTCCCACATCATATAAGCACATGCAGGTCGAATTCCGAAATGCACGAATCTCTTCGTTGTTGGTATACTGGTTTTAATAAGTACTGCAAGAACATTTATACGTGCGAATTATAATAATAAAAATATCTACTGACTACCTTAAATAAGCAATGTTTTGGGTGGGTGGCTTGGAATCACGTCCTTTCCAACCTCCCACCCTTATCCCTAGTGTCACCACGACAGTTTTGGATGACCAACTTTATTGAATTCAGTTTAACGAATGACTTCATTCACATTTCATAAAATGATACCAAATACAACTCAAGCTCAGAATTAACATTTCAGTACAAAGTAAAGAGAGAAGAATATAAAGAATGAACGAGTAGATAATAATAGAAGTGGGAGGACAGGGCTGCCATTGAACATGAAAGTACACGATGACAGCTCGGCCTCTCCTGACATTAACTCGTCCCGAGTTACCCTGCTTCGTAATCACCTTCAGGATCACCACCCTCATCAATTTCTGGAAACAGGGCACACCAGGGCTTCATCTTGTCTGATGTGGCAATGGTACTGTATTTTCGTTGAGAACGCTGCATGCCCTCTAAATCTTGATAACATATCGGTCGAATCGCAACACTTTCTTTACGACATACGGACCCTTATATTTAGGTTGCAGTTTTCGAGATCGCCTGTACTCTCTGGCGGTGCTTCAATGGGGACTAAATATCTCGCTCTGCGAGGCCATTTGACCGTGGCGTTCGCACTGCCACCTGAATGTGTTGAATATTGTTTCCCTGACAAAATTTACTGAATGCAGCTGACGTCAACGCAGTACCCCCATCAGACACAATTCGTTGTGGTAAACCAAAATAAAGGGTCAGCTGATTCAATGCGCCCACTACCGGCTTCGTCTTCGTCGAACGTGTTTGGCAAACTGCAGTATACTTCGTTAGTGCATCGACAACAACAAGCGCACAATCGTAGCCACGTCGGCTTTTCACAAACGGTCCTAAATGGTCTACATGGAGTGTCTGGAATGGCAACCGCCATCGCATATAACTCACACTCGTGGTAGTAGCAACATTCTATGCATAATTTTATAAACCCCTTGACAAAATTCCGCATTCTCGGAAACCAAAACTTTTGAGCAATTCTCTTAATAGTTCCGTCAACACCAGGATGTCCTACGTCATCATGGCACATCTTGAGTATATGCCACCGCATCCCCTATGGAACGACCAGTAATAAGCTCTCGTGTTCACCCTTTCGATAAAGTCGATTTTCTTTCAAACATAAATCCTCGTCGGCCATCAACATCATTCTGCAAATTATTAACAATTGCGCTTAATTTGGCATCCTGCCTTTGCATCGTACAAACCCAGTCACTGGTGGCTAATGTTAAAACCTTAGCACCAATATCTTCTACTTGCTCCGCTCCATCAACGGGCGAACCACTCATGGTATCGACATGACACTCATATTCTAAAAGCCTCAAGAGCCAACGCGCTACCCTTGGTTTCATTGGTGTGGACGATTTCGCCGTTGTGATTGCCTGACAATCCGTAACAATGGTAAAATCGTTTCCCAATAAAAACAATCTAAATTTATCGCAAGCTTCTACAACTGCCAACACCTCCAATTCATACGCATGGCAATTCGCTTCTTGTGGAGTACATGCTCGACTATAATACGCCACTGGCTTCAAATCGTCACCCTCTGTCTGTAGTAGTATAGCTGCGATAACAATACTCGATGCATCGGTATGAAGGTCGTGCTATTTCGTAATATTATAGATCTTTAGCATTGGTGCTCTGTACTCCATTCGAATTCGACGGTCTTCTTCGTAAGATGGGTGATGGGCCTAACGATGTGCACATACCCAGGAACAAACTTCCGGAAAAACCCAGTCAATCCCAAGAACCTACAAACTTCTAATTGATTGCGTGGAGTTGAGTACTCCTCTATGGCAGACGTTTTCAAAATTCCTGGCCTAATGCAACTCACATCGATTTGATGCACTAAGAACGTTGCTTCGTTTTTCAAGAAAGAACACTTTGAGAACCTTAATGTCAAACCCTCATTCTGAATAATTTTCAAAAATTCCTGAATAGAGTAAATTTGAGAACCTTAATGTCAAACCCTCATTCTGAATAATTTTCAAAAATTCCTGAATAGAGTAAATTTTTTCTTCAGTATCTGTGGCGATTATTACTTCATCTACTTAACTAACAACTGCTATCTTTAAAGGTTCAATTAACTGTGACATCATTCTCCGGAAAGCGCACGGAGCATTTCGTAAGCCGAATGGCATCCTGTTAAATTCTAAATGTCCAAAATATAGACACTGCTTATACGCCTTAGAATCCTAAAAGAGATATAAACTAACTACGTCCGCTAGAAATTTTAATCAAAATGCAACATCTATGAAGTAGAAGGTTTCATACCTCTTGAATCTGAGTCAATACCTTTAGAAGCGAAGATTCTTAAAATTTTCCGTTACTCGAATTTGTTTAGCCCATGAAATGATCCCATGACGTGAACCAAATTTTGAATCTTCGGACTACTTTATTCACTATCAACAAGTTTGTGAAACTTAATTTTTTACACTACAGCGTGGTCGGCGGTTGCTGGCCATGCAGAAATGCCTGCCATTCCACTACGGGAAGTCAAATATCCTGGGCTATAAATTCGCTCATGCCCTATAAGTCACCCGGCCCGGATGGCATCATTCCTGCGCAACTTCAAAAGTCTTTAGGAGTTTCCTGCCGCTGGTTGGCCAACATCTACACTAACTGCCTCAGGCTTAACTATATCCCTAAGTCGTGGCACACGGTTAGGGTCATCTTCATTCCGAAGGCCGGCAGGAGATCTCATGTGTCACCTAAGGATTTCAGGCCAATCAGTCTAGCGTCGTTTCTTCTTAAGACGTTTGAGCGGCTGATTGACCTGTACCTACGGGAAAGGATACCTGGGGGGTTACTGTCGGCTTCACAGCATGCGTACTGCAAGGGCAGATCGACGGAAACGGCTCTCCATTCGATTGTAAAGCAAATATAGGGGTCTCTAGAACATAAAGAGTATGCTCTGGGTGCCTTCCTAGACATCGAGGGGGCTTTTAACAATGTCTTACCGGGGGCAACCGAAAGAGCTCTGGTGGGTTTAGGAGTCGAAGCGGCTCTGGTTGAATTTATTAGCAAACTTCTATGCGGCAGAATTGACGCAGCGGAGGGGGAGGGGCCATAATTAGGAGGAAGGTACGCAGGGGCCCGCCACAGGGGGGTGTCCTATCTCCTATGCTCTGAGTTGTGGTAGTCAACGAGCTTCTTGTGGAGCTGGAAACCAATGGTTGTCGGGTCGTTGCCTATGCAGATGACCTCGCTATCCTAGTCAGAGGCAAATTTCTGGGCACTCTGCGCGATGTTCTGCAGGGCTACCTGGATACTGTGGCTAGGTGGGCTGAATCATGTGGATTAGCGGTCAACCCGGGGAAAACAGAATTGGTTCTTTTTACAAGGAGATATAAGATACCCGACATCAGAACTCCTTCGATTGGAGGGGACCGTTGGTACTTACTGACAGGGTTAAATATTTGGGAATTGTTCTGGACAAGAAGATAGGGCCAGGAAGGCCGCGGTTGCCTTGTACTGCTGCAGGGGGGCTATCGGAAAGAGATGGGGGCTCTCGAAAGGAGTAGTACACTGGCTTTATGAGATGGTGGTCAAACCGATTCTGCTCTATGGGGTGCTGGTCTGGTAGAAAGCACTGGACACGGCGATCACCTCCAAAATGTTAGTGTCAGTGCAACGGACGGCGCTTATTGGTATCAGTGGCGCTATGAGAACAACACCTACCTTGGCACATCCAGTAGATATTGCGGGAAAGGCAGCCGCGGCCCGATTGTTGGCCAGGCTTCGTGATATGGGTTATATGCTTTCTGATTTCGGACACTCTAGCCTACTTACTAGTTTCGACTTTACCCCGGACAACCTTCACCCCAGTCATTCCCCCGGGGGAGGAGTGGGGAAGAGTAATTATCTGGGGCATCGGACCGGTTAACTTGTTCACGGATGGGTCGAAGTTGGACGGAAAGGTTGGCGGGGGCGGGGGGTCTTTTGTCAAGAGCTAAATGTAAGCCGCAAGTTTAAGTTGGCTGATCACTGCAGTGTATTCCAAGCGGAAGTTGCTGCGATTAAGAATGCGGTGGATTAAATGCTATCCAGCGCTACTACGGTTAGGGAATTTAACATCTACTCTGATAGCCAAGCGGCTATAAAGACCTTGAGCTCAACTACAGTGCGATCGAGGGTGGTCTGGGAGTGCCTGACCTCACTTGCGATTGCATCGAATTATTTTACAATTAAGATTATCTGGGTCCCGGCCCATAGTGATATTCCGGGTAACTGTCAAGCGGATCTCTTAGCCCGAATCGGTACAACTGAACCGGATGAAGATGGCTGTAGGGATTTCGGGATTCCGCTAGCCACCTGTGGATTGCTCTTCCATCAGCTCATCAAACATTGGGCGGACACTACGTCTTGCAGGGTATCAAGATCTTTCTGGCCGAAAGTGGATGGCAGGAGGTCTGCTGAAATAATTGGGTTCACTAAGTCTCACCTATCAATGGTAATTGGGGTTTTGACAGGGCACTGTCCGATGGGTATCCATGCGGTACGTCTCAATATATTGGAAACTCCATCCTGCTGCAGCTGTATGGAGGATGATGAGGTGGAATCACCAAATCACTTTATGCTTGACTGTCCAGCTTTTGCCAGAACTAGGCGAAAGTATTTCGGTCGTGACTCACTTGGATCTCCCATGGAGCTATCCAAGGTTGAGATCGGGATCATTCGGAACTTTATCGTTGCTACCCAACGATTCTCTAAGTAGTTATATCTACGTCACCGTTAGTTTAGTTTATTATATGTGGTATCACAACGGACCGTCATGTTGTCCAAGTGAGCTTCCCCTATCAGGAAAGCTACCACCCAACCTAACCTAACCTAACACTATAGCAAAATTATATAAAAAAAGCAAGCTAATGAAGTTTTTATAATTTATAACTTCACTAATGGATAGCGTCTTTTCTTTGTACCACCCGAGACAATTATAAAACTTACTATAATTTGCATATATACTAAGAAATTGTGAGCTTTTTTTTACAGACAGTACTAACTCAATGTTAAGTGTCTCAACCTATTTATTAGGACCTGAAATTTTCAGATGGTTTTATAATTACGTACATATGTCCCACCCGTGACGATGGAATATACAAGAAAGTGTTTCAAATGTTTAATCCTCTTTTAATATGTTTATGGCGGAATATAGCGGAATTCCAAAGATACAATAATCATAGAAGAAGTTGGATTTGGTTAAGTATATATGCAGTTTGGATTTGGTTATATATGTATTTAGTTTCATTTGGTTTATTGGCCAACCTAATAAGAACGCACTGTGTTTGTTAATGCCCGACGAATTTTTTTTCCTTAACCGAGACAAGCATGCATTGCGGCAATAGCTTTGTTCGCGTATTTTTCCAACAGAAACTTACTAACAGCCAAAATCCTCTCAACTATCAGCTGTTTCCTCTAATAGAGAAAAATATGTAAAAAAGTACGCGAACAGAAATCCATCAAAAACTATCACAATTCGCGAACAGCTGATGAATTATTTGGCGGCAATGTTGAGTCATAGCTGGTAGATGTCAGTAAAGTTTGCCCATCTTGCTCCGCGAGAGTCACCAATTCGCAATTTGCGTAAATTACAACCAGCAGTTTTTCGATCAGCTGTTTTTCTGTTTGTAAATTTCTGATGGCAAAAATTTTACCAACAGAAAATTCCAGCTCTCAGCAAAATGAAATGTCACTTTACTCTCTCTTTTTCTTCATTTTTTGTTGGAGAGCCGAGCTTTTTACGCAGTAAATTCAATTTCCGTTGCTCTTATACAATTTGTATATGCATGAGAAATTTTGTTTTTGTTAGGTTGGCTCATGACGCAATAAAACCAGGCAGGTGAAGTCGTTATTACAAGATGGAGTCGCATTTGACAATTCTCTCACTCATAATTCTAAGTGTTGCTTCTTGACTTTTATACGGCATTGGTTTTTTCTGTAACATTACAAAGTGCTACATTAATGAGTTTCAAAAATATGAAGTAAGTGCAGGAAAACAACGCCTTTTTGTGGGAGGGTTTATTTCATTTTCCTGAGTGGAAATGGAAAACTGTTAGTCAACGCAATTGAATTACTGGATCTTCATTATCCCATTGTCCAGAGAAGGAATATGGAAAGAGAATTTTGACCTCAATGAAATATTGATGAACGGGAACATGTAATGAACCAATCGCATCATGCCTCCGTTGGCTCCCACATAGTGCACCATCTATGCAATGAAACTGGCCTCATTAACGTTTATCATTCCAGCCAAAAACTTCTTCTCATAGACAATCGTTTAGCTTATTTTGCACTGTATTAGGGAACATCAGTTCTGCATTGCAATAGCTCTCCGAGTGGGTATAAGGTTTAAGGAGCGGGTACTCTGTTTGTTACAACCGACTAGTCTACGGCGTATATTAGGGGATCTTGCTCCTACCCTAACTTTCATCTCGGCTTCTCATAAAAAAAATCAAACCGAGATTTACAAAAAAAATTTAATTTTGAGGACGTCGAAGGGTTAGGCTCATCCAAACCAAGCAATGTTAAAAAAAAGTGTATCAACTCTTCTACTGCGGAAAGAAAAAAGAAAAGGGTTGACTAACACAAAACTACCTGCCACGCGTTGCATCGTTTGGGTTCTTCCGGCAGAGGTGGAAGGCTAAGCTGTCGTTGCCCTTCCGTCTATGTACATACTGGTTCGCAGAATATTTGCTACTGTTGGTAGCGAAGTCTCTACATCATCTGCACGTTGATGCAGGGTTCTTATTGCTAGATATGGGGACAGTTAACCCCACAGGTGATTGTTTTAGTTCGTGACGCTTATAGGGTCACGTGGACTGTTGCGGAGAAAGATTATCTCAAACTGAGTTTGGTTGTGCTTCTCCCAGATTTGACGATACATCTTCTCGATATCGCTGTTCAAGGCGTATTTAAAGAATCCCCACCGAAGAATTAGAATTGCTAAATCTCGGCCTGCAATACTGGGCCTGTATGAAGTATGTCGTTCAAGTTTTTACCATAAGTAGTAGGGCGGGTCGATTTAAAAATCGCTTATTGCTCTGTGAAAATCGTATTCTATGGATCAAAATAAGAAACTTTGCCGAAGGAACCATACCTATAAAACGAATTCTGATGTCCCCCCCCCCCCCCCTCTTTGGGTCGAACCTACCTGCTGTGTCTTGTGGTGGCTTAAAAAAACAACACAAGCAATTTTACGATCTGCAATTGTGTCACAGTGATACCTTCATTTTTTAAAACGGTTGAATAAAAAACCCACACAACTATGTTTACGACATGCAAATGCATCACAGTGCTGCCTTGGTTTTAAAAGGGGATTGTAAAAACGCTAATTTCTAATAATTTTTTTTTATTTCTTTTCTATTACTAAGTTAAATTCATTTTTTCATTTACATATGTTCTGACTAAATGAATTTCTAAAGTGAAAAATAAACTCAAAAAAAAAAAAACGTAGGCATTTCAAAGTGGGATTTTTCAAAATTTGCCCCTACAACCCAAAGGGGGGACATCAGAATTCGTGTTAGAGGTATGGTTCCTTCGGCAAATTTTCTTATTTTGATCCCTAGAATATGGTTTTCACAGAGCAATGGGCGATTTTTTTGCCTCCCCACAAATCGACCCGGCCTGATAAATAGTGAGACACGTTGAACGCGTTGAACACTACCCGGACTTTCGTGGTTGTGCTTTCTTCTTTTATAACCGCATGATGGGGAAGGAAGTAGCCATCGCACTATGGCCCCTCTGCCCGAAAAGCCTGGCAAAAATCAAAAATTTTATGAAAGCGTTCGATAAACGTAATACATGTATTTAATAGAGAATTTTCCAGGGATTACGAATATATAACTCTTATTAAACAGAAATTGATATTTTAGGAGGTAAAACCGCTCAAAGTTGATTAATTTTTAACACTTAGAAAAATTTGTGGTTTTTGTTCTTTTTTGTTGTATTAAAAACTGTTTTGTCTCTAAATAAAACGGTCTGCTACTGCTTTCTTCTATTATAACGAAAGGATATTTAATTCTAGGTTGAAGCAAAACAAAAAATTTGTTTTCTTTATAAAAATTTTCAGATCTACCTGTTTTTCGAAAAGCAAATTTTTAGGACCTTTTTCGAACTTTGATGGAAAATAGAAATAAAAGACAAAAAAGGTCTCCATGAAATTTACAGTAGGTATTTGGTAAATATTCAGTTACCAGAATTCATAAGGTTTACCTGCGTCCAGCTGCGATTTCACTTTTTACATCAAATAAAGTGAAGCAACCTTGGGTATAAATGCGCGCCTGAGCAGGTATAGGTAAGAAGGAGGCAAATTTAGCACGGTCACTTTTGTTATTTGAATTTGTTAATAAAACCAAGTTTTTCGGTTACAAAAATTTTCGGTTAATAAAACTGTTACGGTCGATGGAAAAGTTTTAAACTTACTAACAAACGCATCATCTAAATTCAAATGTCCAATCTGTAAGAAGAGTCAAAAGGACTTTGAAAATCTTGATGATTCAATTATTGACGAACTATATTATGAGTATGGAATATCTCCTTTGCATGCGAGGATAAGGTGCATGGAATTCGTTTTGAAACTGACTTATACACTACCGCAACAAGGAGAAGTTTTCCACGACAATGCGACATCTAAGGAAAAACAAAAAATTAGAAAAAAAATATTAAAGATGCATTATATAAAGAACTTGGCCTGAGAGTGGACTACCCAAAGTATGAATACGGCAACACATATGATGGAAACTCCTCAAGAAGATTTTTTGGACACGATAAAATTACTGCTTGCATTACTGAATTCGATGAGATATTGTCAAATGATTGGGAGTAATTTTAAATATTTTAAATTGCCATGAAAAAGTTAACAAAAAAAAAAATAAATATAAGGCGCGATAACCTCCGAAGAGATCTAAGGCCGAGCTTCTCTTCCAATTTGCGTCGTGCTCCTCTTGATTTTCCCTACAAATTGGCCTACATGTTTTATGCCGACTCCGAACGGCATCTGCAAGGCAGATGAGTTTTCACTGAGAGCTTTTCATGGCAGAAATACACCCGGAGCACTTGCCAAACACTGCCGAGGGGCGACCCCGCTTAGAAAAATTTTCTTCTAATTTAAAAACCTTATTTCTAAAATTTTGATGTTGCTTTGCCCGGGGTGCGAACCCAGGGCATACGGTGTGGTAGGCGGCGCACGCTACCATCACACCACGGTGGCCGCCAGTGAAAAAGTTAATGGTCCTAAATTTGCTGCTTCAAAAGTATCCTGAGAAAAAGCTCACACTAACGGTACATAAAATTTTGGCCTTTGGAAAAGATTTAATAGAATACTAGTGTTTACCATTAGGAGAATTGTCTGAAGAAGCTCAAGAATCTAAAAACAAGGACTACAAAAGGTATAGAAGTACTAACGCTTGCACAATCTCACGAGTTAGACAAAACGAGGACCTTTTCAACATGTTGGCCATCTCTTCTGATCCAGTCAAATCATTCACAAGGCATTTAAGACCCCAAAAAGATCTTACAGACACCTACAGCTCATAAACGGTTTCCTTGTTAGATGTATTTTCAAAAGGCGAAGACTAAGTTAAGATTAATTAAATGATCCACCTTTTTCTATCACAACAAAAAAATTATTTAGTACTTAGTTTTGTTATTTTATTGAAAAAAAGAGAAATCAATAAATACAAGTCTATTGTTTATTATAAATAGTACAGTTATTTCATTTAGTAATTATAACAATATAATTTTCGTTTTTAGATGAATTTTGAAGCACACTTTTTGTATATTTATTTTAAAG
This sequence comes from Eurosta solidaginis, assembly GCF_040869045.1. Lineage (NCBI taxonomy): Eukaryota > Metazoa > Arthropoda > Insecta > Diptera > Tephritidae > Eurosta > Eurosta solidaginis. The sequence continues at coordinate 32,501,142 of NC_090324.1, read as the reverse complement.
CTTAGGTTTTGTCAGAAGAGTAATAAATGTTTACAGAAATCAATAAAATTGGTAAAGCGGTTATTAAGATAAAACTGTTTATCATAAGTGGGCAGTGCTCATTAATTTATTAGTTGTTCATCTTTGGCTCAAATAAAATCATATTGAACAACTTTTAATAATTTTTCTTAGTTAAGTATTAATAAAATATTTCGTTTTTGAATTCTTCAAAAATATGTAAGTAAATTTATACAATGAATTTTCAAGCAATGTTTATATACTTATCCCCTAGCGTACACATTTCACTTTTATAAGAGTATAACATCTTAAAATATGCGTCCATTAAGTTTGGTGGAGATTGATAACCTTCCTACTAAGACAAAACTTTTAAATATAAGTGGGGAGAGCCACACTCCTTCATAAAAATCATAAGTTTATCTGATTTCATGTTCAAAAACATCCCCATAAAAAAAATTTCAAAGCTTGTTCTTCAGTTTTGAACAAAAAATTTTTTTTTTGTATTTTTCTACAATTTTTCAAATGTGACGAATTATTGTGAAGCACCCTGTAACTCTGGCACCCTGTGTTTTAAAATGTTCAAAACCTAAATAACTAGCTTTCAGGTGCAGTATAAATCTTTAAAATATCTGCATTAGTTCAAAAGTTATGATTTTTGCAAAGAAAAAACTCAAAAGGCGCCATAGTGCATCGATGGAGTGGGATGATATCACGGTGGGAGCTTCGGAAATATGTCCCAGTGTTTCGTACTCCGTTAGTACCCTGTTAGACTCGGTTTGGAGGGCTAGTGTCTTTGCTAGCCGTGTCTCATTTCTATAGAACTAAAAGCAAACACTTTTCAGAGATGGCCCTAACCAGAGGTTATTTGGGAAATCTTGTTTAAAAGGCAGGGCGATGATATATTTCCCCTCTGTTTTCCTTTTAGTTGTTGTTTTGAAGAGTACTTCGCAATATGCATTATCTTCCGTCAGTGCGTTGTTCTTCGGGACTTCTTCCAACTCTCAGAAAGCTGGCAGCTGCTTGTCCAGACTTATTTCGTTGAAGAAGGGCACCCGCGTATTAGTTGGATGCGGTACCTCCACACGGCCTGTTAAGATCCACCTAAAGACTGTTTCTTCGGCGAGAAGCGTATTCCAGAAGTTCTTCCGTATACCGTTTGGAATTATCTGAGTATAAATGTCGCCTCATAGAATGAGGTCTACTTGTTCATTAACGAAGAACCTTTTATCTGCCAAGATCAAATCAGAGACTCTGCCACGTCATTGCGCTCACTTGGCAAGTCGGAACGTCTCCTCTTAATTGACGCAGGACTAGCTCTACGGTGTGTATGTTTACTAAGGGGTCAATGAGGGAGCCTAGTGTAATGCAGCATGATTCCTTCACCTGTGCGCAAAGTGTGTTATTGATTCCCGAAGCTTGGACATACAACCGCTTACTGGGTAGGATTATTCCTCTCTTTAGTCGCTCTGTTATGAATGAACATTCAGAGCCCGAATCGATCAAGCCTCTAGTTACATTTGAACATGTTTATCGAAACCGAATTCTCAATATTTCAATTTATTTCGAAGTCTCTCAATTCAAAATTAAGTTATCAAATCTACAAAAGCATGTCTAAGTTAATTCTCTTGATAAAAGACATTTCTCTGGTTTTATGATTTCTTTACATTCTCCAAAATTCTTCTTATCTCTTATCATTAGTCAAAAATGTTAATTTGAGATTTCCTCACTAAATACAATGAAAACAGTCGCTCATTATACAAATTCTCTTATTACCCTAGTACTATTCAAAAAAAAAAAAAAACAAAGTTATTTCTCAATAACATAATTCATATAACCAGAGATCTCTGCAAGTTTATATTTAACGTAGTTAAAACATATTTATACATCGCTCTCAGTTTGCGAGAGAGCGAGAATCACCGCTTGCACTTTATATGCAGTATGTTAACTCTCGATGTTGCGCTCTCATAGGCTCACAATACTTAGAATTAATTGAGTTGGTGCCTGGAGTATGAACGAACAACGAAAGAAAATTGAAGTTAATGAGCAGCTGAGTATGAGAAGTTAGGAAACATATTTGAGTGGATCAAATTCTTTTTCAAATAAAGAGGACAACAAAAAAAATCTTTAGCAGAAAATCGAAAATGTGTGAACGCGGTAACGTAGCCTTCTTGCAACATAATCTGATTTACGATGTTACATGGCCCAATTAACAGAGCAGAACAAAAAAAAAAAAACAGAAGAAATTCAAAACTTCCTGTCGCAAAAAAGTTTATTTAATGTTCAAAAAAAAAACAAGAAAAACTTTTCATTATTTATTATTATTATAATTTTTTTCCTTTTTTCTTTTTTTTCGCACTCATTTTTAACGTAAAATGTTTAGTAGAATTTTGTGACGAGGTAACCCCCCCAAAGTGGTGCAAATAAAAACATGAATTTCTGTATAGATATTAGAACAGATATTCAGACCGGTTAATTATACCTTTCATGAAAATGAAATGGTATATTAATTTCGTCACGAAACCGAAAATTGTAAGTCCTTAAAGGAAAATAGATAGACCCACCATTAAGTATACCGAAATAATCAGGTTGAAGAGCTGAGTTGATTTAGCCATGTCCGTCTGTCCGTCTGCCCGTCTGTCTGTTTGTATGCAAACTAGTCCCTCAATTTTTGAGATATCTTGATAAAATTTGGTGAGCGGGTGTATTTGGGTGTCCGATTAGACATTTGTCGGAACCGACCGGATCGGACCACTATAGCATATATCCTCCATACAACCGATTTTTCGGAAAAAGAGGATTTTTGTAATATCTTACCGAATTTAACAGATTGAAGCTTCAAACTTCACCATATACTTTCGTATATTGAACATATTGTTGCCTGAAAAAATTTATGAGATCGGTCGTATATATAGTATATATCCCCCACAACCGATTGTTCAGATAAGGAACTTTTCGTAATTACTGCCCTATTTTAAGAGCTAGAGGCTTCAAATTTCAGCGAATGCTTTCGTATATAGCATACATTGTTGTCTGAAAAAATCATAAAGATCGGTGGTATATATAGTATATATATGGTGGTATATATAGTATATATATATATATTTTCGCAAATTTTAGCCCCATTTTAACAGCTAGAAGCTTCAAATTTCACCGAATATTTACTTATATAGCATATATTGTTGTCTGAAAAAATCATAGAGATCGGTTGTATATATAGTATATATCTCATTCAACCGATTGTTCAGATAAGAAACTTTTCGCAATTTCTACCCCATTTTAACAGCTATTAGCTTCAAATTTCACTGATTGCTTACGTATATAGCATATATTATTGTCTGAAAAAATCATAGAGATCGGTTCTATATATAGTATATATCTCATACAACCGATTGTTCAGATAAGAAACTTTTCGCAATTTCTACCCCATTTTAACAGCTATTAGCTTCAAATTTCACTGATTGCTTACGTATATAGCATATATTATTGTCTGAAAAAATCATAGAGATCGGTTCTATATATAGTATATATCTCATACAACCGATTGTTCAGATAAGAAACTTTGCGCAATTTCTTCCCCATTTTAACAGCTAGAAGCTTCAACTTTCACCAAATGCTTACGTGTATAGCATATATTGTTGTCTGAGAAAATCATAGATACCGGTGGTATATATAGTATATATCCCATACAACCGATTGTTCAGATAAGAAACTTTGCGCAATTTCTTCCCCGTTTTAACAGCTAGAAGCTTCAAATTTCACCAAATGCTTACGTGTATAGCATATATTGTTGTCTGAAAAAATCATAGAGATCGGTGGTATATATATTATATACCCCATATAAACTCAATTTTTGCCCCCTTTTTACGGCTAGAAGCTTCAAAATTCATCAAATTTCATCAAATAGTTACGTTTACGTCATATATTGTTGAAATACATGATTCGCAGTCATAGTTTTTACACCCAGACCACAAAAAACCAGAAATTTTGCATCCTCACACAAAGTACCTACCTGTTTTTATACCTTTCATGAAAATGAAATGGTATATTAATTTCGTCACGAAACCGAAAATTGTAAGTCCTTAAAGGAAAATAGATAGACCCACCATTAAGTATACCGAAATAATCAGGTTGAAGAGCTGAGTTGTTTTAGCCATGTCCGTCTGTCCGTCTGTCCGTCTGTCCGTCTGTCTGTTTGTATGCAAACTAGTCCCTCAATTTTTGAGATATCTTGATAAAATTTGGTGAGCAGGTGTATTTGGGTGTCCGATTAGACATTTGTCGGAACCGACCGGATCGGACCACTAAAGCATATATCCTCCATACAACCGATTTTTCAGAAAAAGAAGATTTTTGTAATATCTTACCCAATTTAACAGATTGAAGCTTCAAACTTCACCATATACTTTCGTATATTGAACATATTGTTGCCTGAAAAAATTTATGAGATCGGTCGTATATATAGTATATATCCCCCACAACCGATTGTTCAGATAAGGAACTTTTCGTAATTACTGCCCTATTTTAAGAGCTAGAGGCTTCAAATTTCAGCGAATGCTTTCGTATATAGCATATATTGTTGTCTCAAAAAATCATAAAGATCGGTGGTATATATAGTATATATATGGTGGTATATATAGTATATATATATATATTTTCGCAAATTTTAGCCCCATTTTAACAGCTAGAAGCTTCAAATTTCACCGAATATTTACTTATATAGCATATATTGTTGTCTGAAAAAATCATAGAGATCGGTTGTATATATAGTATATATCTCATTCAACCGATTGTTCAGATAAGAAACTTTTCGCAATTTCTACCCCATTTTAACAGCTATTAGCTTCAAATTTCACTGATTGCTTACGTATATAGCATATATTATTGTCTGAAAAAATCATAGAGATCGGTTCTATATATAGTATATATCTCATACAACCGATTGTTCAGATAAGAAACTTTTCGCAATTTCTACGCCATTTTAACAGCTAGAAGCTTCAAATTTCACCAACTGCTTACGTGTATAGCATATATTGATGTCTGAAAAAATCATTGAGATCGGTGATATATGAATGAACATTCAGAGCCCGAATCGATCAAGCCTCTAGTTACATTTGAACATGTTTATCGAAACCGAATTCTCAATATTTCAATTTATTTCGAAGTCTCTCAATTCAAAATTAAGTTATCAAATCTACAAAAGCATGTCTAAGTTAATTCTCTTGATAAAAGACATTTCTCTGGTTTTATGATTTCTTTACATTCTCCAAAATTCTTCTTATCTCTTATCATTAGTCAAAAATGTTAATTTGAGATTTCCTCACTAAATACAATGAAAACAGTCGCTCATTATACAAATTCTCTTATTACCCTAGTACTATTCAAAAAAAAAAAAAACAAAGTTATTTCTCAATAACATAATTCATATAACCAGAGATCTCTGCAAGTTTATATTTAACGTAGTTAAAACATATTTATACATCGCTCTCAGTTTGCGAGAGAGCGAGAATCACCGCTTGCACTTTATATGCAGTATGTTAACTCTCGATGTTGCGCTCTCATAGGCTCACAATACTTAGAATTAATTGAGTTGGTGTCTGGAGTATGAACGAACAACGAAAGAAAATTGAAGTTAATGAGCAGCTGAGTATGAGAAGTTAGGAAACATATTTGAGTGGATCAAATTCTTTTTCAAATAAAGAGGACAACAAAAAAAATCTTTAGCAGAAAATCGAAAATGTGTGAACGCGGTAACGTAGCCTTCTTGCAACATAATCTGATTTACGATGTTACATGGCCCAATTAACAGAGCAGAACAAAAAAAAAAAACAGAAGAAATTCAAAACTTCCTGTCGCAAAAAAGTTTATTTAATGTTCAAAAAAAAACAAGAAAAACTTTTCATTATTTATTATTATTATAATTTTTTTCCTTTTTTCTTTTTTTTCGTACTCATTTTTAACGTAAAATGCTTAGTAGAATTTTGTGACGAGGTAACCCCCCAAAGTGGTGAAAATAAAAACATGAATTTCTGTATAGATATTAGAACAGATATTCAGACCGGTTAATTATACCTTTCATGAAAATGAAATGGTATATTAATTTCGTCACGAAACCGAAAATTGTAAGTCCTTAAAGGAAAATAGATAGACCCACCATTAAGTATACCGAAATAATCAGGTTGAAGAGCTGAGTTGATTTAGCCATGTCCGTCTGTCCGTCTGTCCGTCTATCCGTCTGTCTGTTTGTATGCAAACTAGTCCCTCAATTTTTGAGATATCTTGATAAAATTTGGTGAGCGGGTGTATTTGGGTATCCGATTAGACATTTGTCGGAACCGACCGGATCGGACCACTATAGCATATATCCTCCATACAACCGATTTTTCAGAAAAAGAGGATTTTTGTAATATCTTACCCAATTTAACAGATTGAAGCTTCAAACTTCACCATATACTTTCGTATATTGCACATATTGTTGCCTGAAAAAATTGATGAGATCGGTCGTATATATAGTATATATCCCCCACAACCGATTGTTCAGATAAGGAACTTTTCGTAATTACTGCCCCATTTTAAGAGCTAGAGGCTTCAAATTTCAACGAATGCTTAGGTATATAGCATATATTGTTGTCTGAAAAAATCATAAAGATCGGTGGTATATATAGTATATATATGGTGGTATATATAGTATATATATATAGTATATATATATATATATTTTTTCGCAAGTTTTAGCCCCATTTTAACAGCTAGAAGCTTCAAACTTCACCGAATACTTACGTATATAGCATATATTGTTGTCTGAAAAAATCATAGAGATCGGTTGTATATATAGTATATATCTCATACAACCGATTGTTCAGATAAGAAACTTTTCGCAATTTCCACCCCATTTTAACAGCTATAAGCTTCAAATTTCACCGATTGTTTACGTATATAGCGTATATTGTTGTCTGAAAAAATCATAGAGATCGGTTGTATATATAGTATATATCTCATACAACCGATTGTTCAGATAAGAAACTTTTCGCAATTTCTACCCCATTTTAACAGCTATAAGCTTCAAATTTCACCGATTGCTTACGTATATAGCATATATTGTTGTCTGAAAAAATCATAGAGATCGGTTGTATATATAGTATATATCTCATACAACCGATTGTTCAGATAAGAAACTTTTCGCAATTTCTACCCCATTTTAACAGCTAGAAGCTTCAAATTTCACCAAATGCTTAAGTATATAGCATATATTGTTGTATGAAAAATCATAGAGATCGGTTGTATATATAGTATATATCTCATACAACCGATTGTTCAGATAAGAAACTTTGCGCAATTTCTGCCCCGTTTTAACAGCTAGAAGCTTCAAATTTCACAAAATGCTTACGTATATAGTGTTGAACTTTTGAAGTTTATAGTGTACTTAACGCTGTGGAAGTTTCCTCCGATCCAAGTAAAATCAATATACACATGTTTAAGTTCAATACAAAGTAGTTTTATTTAACACGAAATATAATACGAAGTTTATGTGTTGAAAGCAAAGAGAAGAAGCTAAAGATGTTGAATTCAAATTTGACAGCTTACAAGGTTGCATGAATATGTGAATTGTGAACAGAGTTGTATTTCAACACGCCCCCTCAATGAACATATTTATGCAATGAAAAAAATATTGTTATTTTAAACCCATTTCATTACAAAATTTTATATGACTAGGTTTAGCCAAGTTCTTTGTCAATATATCGGCGACCAAATTGCTGCTGCTACAATATTTCAAATCGATTTTCCTATCACGACAAGCATTTCTAACGTAGTGATATTTAATATCAATGTGTTTGCTACGAGAATGGTACACAGGGTTTTTTTACCAAATTCATTGCGCTCAGGTTGTCACCGTTAACGACGATTGTACGTGGACAATCAATTCTCATTTATCGTAACAACTGCTTTAAATAAACAGCTTCTTTTACTACAGATGTCATGGCCATGTACTCAGACTCTGTGCTACTAAGTGCTACAGTTTGTTGTTTCTTTGATTCATATGAGAATACTCCTCCAGCTATAATAACTGCATATCCTGTATAAGATTTCCGGTCAGTCGGATCTCCACCCCAGTCCGCATCAACAAAACATTCGATTTGCTTGCCAGTTTTGTGATACTTCAACTGTTTTTCCTGTGTTGCACATAGGTATTTTAATATACGCTTCCGTGCCGCTAAATGTTCGGTATGTGGATCCTTATTACGTTGCGCTAGTTTACATACAGAATGTAATATATCTGGTCGCGTGCATACCGCAAGGTACATAAGCGATCCTATAAGCGACTGATACTGCTTTTGATCTACACGCTTACAATTTTTGTTTTCGCAGTTCACTCTATGACCTGGGTCTAAAGGTATAGCAATCGGTCGACAATCTTCCGTACCAAATTCACGCAGAAGTTTTTTAATATGCCCTTTTTGGTTTATTGCAATGGCTCCAGTTTCGCCATTTCTATCGACTTCCATACTTAAAAAATTTTTAACTTGACCTTTGTCTACTACCTTTATTGCATTCGAGATCTTGTGCTTTATATCTTGCATATTTTGCCTATCTGAACATGCAATCAATAAGTCGTCTACATATACTGCCAAAATATTAATTTGACCCTCAATATTTTGAACATATACGCACGGTTCACTTTCACATGACTTGAAACCGATTCGCTTTAATATGACATCTAGTTTCATATTCCATTTCCTACCGGACTGTTTGAGTCCATACAAAGCTTTCTTAAGTTTTAAGCAATGGTTTGGAAAATGTTCATTAACAAACATTTCTGGTTGCGCCATGTAAATATCTTCAGACAATTCACTATTAAGGTAAGCAGTTGATACATCCATTTGATGTAAATGCAAACCGTACTCTGCCGCAAGTGCAAAAATTAATCTAATTGTACTATATCGTACAACCGGTGAAAACGTCTCATCGTAATTAACACCATATACTTGCGAACAACCCTTCGCAACCAATCTAGCTTTAAAGCGTTCAACACTACCATCTGTGTTTCTCTTTACAGTGAATACCCACTTATTTTTCACAACGCTTTGGTTTTTGGGAAGTTCCATTAAATCCCAAGTGTCATTATTTAATAGCGCACGATACTCTACCTGCATTGCATTAAGCCACTCTTCTGCTAATTCGCCAGACAATGCTTCTTCTACCGTGTTAGGTACCTTAACGTCATCAGCGCGCATAAAATTTAAAGTATTATATACCTTTTTTGGCCTACCGACCCCACCAGATCGAACTAATTTTGGTCTACCTGAACATCGCTTTGGTACAGCTGGTTCATCTTCTGCCGATTCAAATTCTGCATCGCTTACTTGCATACGCTCACTACTCTGATTGACATCTACCTCGTCTGCGCTTTTATTGCTATCATCACCATCTATTATTGGTATGTGTACATCGCTTGCTTTTGTATGCTCAACACTATGACTACCTGCCTCGTCAACGCTTGTGTTGTTAACATCAACATCCATATTTGGTATATATAACATCTGCTTACTGACATTGTTATGGTCATCTGAACATACTACTACATTTGATTGTTGATCCGCGTCTGCTGATTCTATGAAATAAACATCTCTACTTATAATTAGCTGTTTTGTTGTCCGATCAAACAAGCGATATGCTTTGGACGTATCTGAGTATCCAACCAATGTATACTCTTTGCCTTTAGGTTTAAATTTTTCAACCTGTCTTTTATCAAGCGCTATAGCGATGGATCCAAATTCCCGTATATGCGCCACTTTAGGTTTATGACCGTACCACGCTTCATAAGGTGTCATGGAATCTAATGCCTTTTTTGGTGAACGATTTCGTATGTATGCTGCAGTATGAACAGCCTCTGCCCATAGTGTCTCTTCTACATTTGCACCAATTAGCATACATCTTGACATTTCTATTAACGTACGGTTGTACCTTTCTGCCACCCCATTTTGTTGAGGCGTATAGGGCACCGTCAACTGCCTTACGATTCCATTGTCTTTTAAAAACTGGTCAAACGCATTGTTTACGAACTCTCTTCCATTGTCGCTCCTCAAAATTTTTAATTTTTTGCCTGTTTGCCGCTCTGCCATAGTTTTAAATTCTTTGAACTTATCAAACACTTCGTGTTTGTGCCGCAAAAAATAAACAAATACGTAACGAGTATTGTCATCGATGAAGGTTAATAAATATTTCGCACCACCAATTCATGCTTTGTTTACCGGACCACAAACGTCGGTGTGCACCAAACCCAAAATATCAGCTGCTCGATTTTCTGTATTGGTATATGGACGTTGACTGCATTTGCCTGTCATGCACACAGCACAACTAATACTTGTTGGTATGTTAATCTTACAGCCATGAACCATTTCTTTGTTTACCAATTCTCGCAGGCTTGCGAAATTTAAGTGGCCGAAACGTTTGTGCCATCTCATACTTTCATCAATAACCCCTTTTGAAAGAAACAATTTGTTTTTATTTAAATCGAATAAATATAGATCACTTATCTTTTGTGCACGTAATATTATTCCTCCGTGCTCATTGATTATCTCTGCTGTGTCGCCTTTGAATTTCACAACATAGCCTCTGTTAACAGCCTTCGCTACTGATATGAAGTTGCACTGCAAACCCGGTACATACAGCACATCCACAAGTGTGACGTCGAACTTTTTTGTTTTCAATCGAACTTCTCCTTTGTCGGCCGCTAACATTCTGTTGTCGCCTGCTAGCATGATTGATTCCTCACAAGCTTCAAACTTATTGAACATGTCGCGGTCGCAACATAAATGTGAAGAAGCTGTCGACGCACCATACGTGACTCTGTAAAATGTTATTGTTGACTGCTGCAAACAACCCGTTGTTGTTTTTGTTGTTCTGTTGCGAACTTTCTCGTTGTTTCTGCTTACACTGAGCAGCGAAATGTCCCTTCTTTCCACAGCTGAAGCATTTCAAATTTGATAACCGTCCGAAGTTTTTGCTTTTGCTTGCGTTAGCAACGCTGCCATTTGACTTTTCTTTCGAAGAATTCTGTTTACTGGCGCATGCATACTCTTGTGCAACGAATGCTTGCACGCTACTTCCAGCACACTCCGAATTATATGATTTTCGTCTTTAGCCTTCTTCTATTAGCTTTACTTTTACAGCATCAAGCTTTGGTAAGTCGTCTCGTGATTCCAGTGCCACAACAAAGTTTTCATATGATCTTGGTAGACTTGCAAGTAGCATAATTACCAACAACTCCTCTTGCACTACTACACCAATTTCCGCAAGTTTTTCTGCATTAGATGTGAATTTGCAAATATATTGCTGAACATATTCTCCGTCGTTCATACGTGTACTAAGTAATTGTTTGAACAATGTTACTTTTCTTACGGAACCTTTTGGACGATGTACTTTTTCCAAGCAATTCCACGAATCACTTGCTGTGCTGCAACTTTTTACATGTTGAATTTGCATGGGCGTTATGCTAAGGATTATTGTAGCCTTAACCTTCTCGTCTTTTGCTTTCCAAAGCAACACATCCTTTTCGTCAGCATCTGTTCCCGGACACACCAGTTCTCCGCTCACAACGGACCACAGATCTTGATGAATAAGAACGCTCTTGAGTTGTAAACTCCACGAGTCATAATTTAACTCATTTAATTTATCAATGTTGAACATTGATGACGCCATCTCGATTTCACAATTTTTAATGAAAAAACGCAATTCTACTTGGACAGCAGGAATTTGCACCTGGGTCCATAACCTGTTGAACTTTTGAAGTTTATAGTGTACTTAACACTGTGGAAGTTTCCTCCGATCCAAGTAAAATCAATATACACATGTTTAAGTTCAATACAAAGTAGTTTTATTTAACACGAAATATAATACGAAGTTTATGTGTTGAAAGCAAAGAGAAGAAGCTAAAGATGTTGAATTCAAATTTGACATCTTACAAGGTTGCATGAATATGTGAATTGTGAACAGAGTTGTATTTCAACATATAGCATATATTGTTGTCTGAAAAAAACATAGAGATCGGTGGTATATATATTATATACTTCATATAAACTCTCATTTTTGCCCCTTTTTTACGGCTAGAAGCTTCAAAATTCATCAAATTTCATCAAATAGTTACGTTTACGTCATATATTTTTGAAATACCTGATTCGTAGTCATAGTTTTTACATGCAGACCACAAAAAACGTGAAGCTTTGCATCCTCACACAGATTACCTACCTATTTTTATACCTTTCATGAAAATGAAATGGTATATTAATTTCGTCACGAAACCGAAAATTGTAAGTCCTTAAAGGAAAATAGATAGACCCACCATTAAGTATACCGAAATAATCAGGTTGAAGAGCTGAGTTGATTTAGCCATGTCCGTCTGTCCGTCTGTCCGTCTGTCTGTTTGTATGCAAACTAGTCCCTCAATTTTTGAGATATCTTGATAAAATTTGGTGAGCGGGTGTATTTGGGTGTCCGATTAGACATTTGTCGGAACCGACCGGATCGGACCACTATAGCATATATCCTCCATACAACCGATTTTTCAGAAAAAGAAGATTTTTGTAATATCTTACCCAATTTAACAGATTGAAGCTTCAAACTTCACCATATACTTTCGTATATTGAACATATTGTTGCCTGAAAAAATTGATGAGATCGGTCGTATATATAGTATATATCCCCCACAACCGATTGTTCAGATAAGGAACTTTTCGTAATTACTGCCCCATTTTAAGAGCTAGAGGCTTCAAATTTCAACGAATGCTTAGGTATATAGCATATATTGTTGTATGAAAAAATCATAAAGATCGGTGGTATATATAGTATATATATGGTGGTATATATAGTATATATCTATAGTATATATATATATATATATATATATATATAGTATATATATATATATATATATATTTTCGCAAGTTTTAGCCCCATTTTAACAGCTAGAAGCTTCAAACTTCACCGAATACTTACGTATATAGCATATATTGTTGTCTGAAAAAATCATAGAGATCGGTTGTATATATAGTATATATCTCATACAACCGATTGTTCAGATAAGAAACTTTTCGCAATTTCTACCCCATTTTAACAGCTAGAAGCTTCAAATTTCACCAAATGCTTAAGTATATAGCATATATTGTTGTATGAAAAATCATAGAGATCGGTTGTATATATAGTATATATCTCATACAACCGATTGTTCAGATAAGAAACTTTGCGCAATTTCTGCCCCGTTTTAACAGCTAGAAGCTTCAAATTTCACAAAATGCTTACGTATATAGCATATATTGTTGTCTGAAAAAATCATAGAGATCGGTGGTATATATATTATATACTTCATACAAACTCTCATTTTTGCCCCTTTTTTACGGCTAGAAGCTTCAAAATTCATCAAATTTCATCAAATAGTTACGTTTACGTCATATATTTTTGAAATACCTGATTCGTAGTCATAGTTTTTACATGCAGACCACAAAAAACGTGAAGCTTTGCATCCTCACACAGATTACCTACCTATTTTTTATTTTATATTTATCTTAAAAATCGTTTCGATATGTTCAAATTTCACTAAATGCTTACGTGAATAGCATATATTGTTGTCTGAGAAAATCATAGATACCAGTGGTATATATAGTATATATCCCATACAACCGATTGTTCAGATAAGAAACTTTGCGCAATTTCTTCCCCATTTTAACAGCTAGAAGCTTCAACTTTCACCAAATGCTTACGTGTATAGCATATATTGTTGTCTGAAAAAATCATTGAGATCGATGGTATATATTGTATATATCTCATACAACCGATTGTTCAGTTAAGAAACTTTGCGCAATTTCTGCCCCTTTTTAACAGCTAGACGCTTCAAATTTCACCATATGCTTACGTATATAGCATATATTTTTGTCTGAAAAAATCATAGAGATCGGTGGTATATATATTATATACTTCATATAAACTGTCATTTTTGCCCCTTTTTTACGGCTAGAAGCTTCAAAATTCATCAAATTTCATCAAATAGTTACGTTTACGTCATATATTTTTGAAATACGTGATTCGTAGTCATAGTTTTTATATGCAGACCACAAAAAACGTGAAGCTTTGCATCCTCACACAGATTACCTACCTATTTTTTATTTTATATTTATCTTAAAAATCGTTTAGATATGTTCAAATTTCACTAAATGCTTACGTGTATAGCATATATTGTTGTCTGAGAAAATCATAGATACCAGTGGTATATATAGTATATATCCCATACAACCGATTGTTCAGATAAGAAACTTTGCGCAATTTCTTCCCCATTTTAACAGCTAGAAGCTTCAACTTTCACCAAATGCTTACGTGTATAGCATATATTGTTGTCTGAGAAAATCATAGATACCGGTGGTATATATAGTATATATCCCATACAACCGATTGTTCAGATAAGAAACTTTGCGCAATTTCTTCCCCGTTTTAACAGCTAGAAGCTTCAAATTTCACCAAATGCTTACGTGTATAGCATATATTGTTGTCTGAAAAAATCATAGAGATCGGTGGTATATATATTATATACCCCATATAAACTCAATTTTTGCCCCCTTTTTACGGCTAGAAGCTTCAAAATTCATCAAATTTCATCAAATAGTTACGTTTACGTCATATATTGTTGAAATACATGATTCGCAGTCATAGTTTTTACACCCAGACCACAAAAAACCAGAAATTTTGCATCCTCACACAAAGTACCTACCTGTTTTTATACCTTTCATGAAAATGAAATGGTATATTAATTTCGTCACGAAACCGAAAATTGTAAGTCCTTAAAGGAAAATAGATAGACCCACCATTAAGTATACCGAAATAATCAGGTTGAAGAGCTGAGTTGTTTTAGCCATGTCCGTCTGTCCGTCTGTCCGTCTGTCCGTCTGTCTGTTTGTATGCAAACTAGTCCCTCAATTTTTGAGATATCTTGATAAAATTTGGTGACCAGGTGTATTTGGGTGTCCGATTAGACATTTGTCGGAACCGACCGGATCGGACCACTATAGCATATATCCTCCATACAACCGATTTTTCAGAAAAAGAAGATTTTTGTAATATCTTACCCAATTTAACAGATTGAAGCTTCAAACTTCACCATATACTTTCGTATATTGAACATATTGTTGCCTGAAAAAATTTATGAGATCGGTCGTATATATAGTATATATCCCCCACAACCGATTGTTCAGATAAGGAACTTTTCGTAATTACTGCCCTATTTTAAGAGCTAGAGGCTTCAAATTTCAGCGAATGCTTTCGTATATAGCATATATTGTTGTCTGAAAAAATCATAAAGATCGGTGGTATATATAGTATATATATGGTGGTATATATAGTATATATATATATATTTTCGCAAATTTTAGCCCCATTTTAACAGCTAGAAGCTTCAAATTTCACCGAATATTTACTTATATAGCATATATTGTTGTCTGAAAAAATCATAGAGATCGGTTGTATATATAGTATATATCTCATTCAACCGATTGTTCAGATAAGAAACTTTTCGCAATTTCTACCCCATTTTAACAGCTATTAGCTTCAAATTTCACTGATTGCTTACGTATATAGCATATATTATTGTCTGAAAAAATCATAGAGATCGGTTCTATATATAGTATATATCTCATACAACCGATTGTTCAGATAAGAAACTTTTCGCAATTTCTACCCCATTTTAACAGCTAGAAGCTTCAAATTTCACCAACTGCTTACGTGTATAGCATATATTGATGTCTGAAAAAATCATTGAGATCGGTGATATACATAGTATATATCTCATACAACCGATTGTTCAGATAAGAAACTTTGCGCAATTTCTGCCCCGTTTTAACAGTTAGAAGCTTCAAATTTCACAAAATGCTTTCGTATATAGCATATATTGTTGTCTGAAAAAATCATAGAGATCGGTGGTATATATATTATATACTTCATATAAACTGTCATATTGACCCCTTTTTTACGGCTAGAAGCTTCAAGATTCATCAAATTTCATCAAATAATTACGTTTACGTCATATATTTTTGAAATACGTGATTCGTAGCCATAGTTTTTACATGCAGACCACAAAAAACGTGAAGCTTTGCATCCTCACACAGATTACCTACCTATTTTTTATTTTATATTTATCTTAAAAATCGTTTAGATATGTTCAAATTTCACCAAATGCTTACGTGTATAGCATATATTGTTGTCTGAGAAAATCATAGATACCGGTGGTATATATAGTATATATCCCATACAACCGATTGTTCAGATAAGAAACTTTGCGCAATTTCTTCCCCATTTTAACAGTTATAAGCTTCAAATTTCACCGATTGCTTACGTATATAGTATGTATTGTTGTGTCAAAAAATCATAGAGATCGGTGATATATATAATATATATATGATGGTATATATAGTATATATATATAGTATATATATATTTTTTTTACGATTTCGGCCCCATTTTAACAGCTAGAAGCTTCAAATTTCACCAACTGCTTACGTGTATAGCATATATTGATGTCTGAAAAAATCATTGAGATCGGTGGTACACATAGTATATATCTCATACAACCGATTGTTCAGATAAGAAACTTTGCGCAATTTCTGCCCCGTTTTAACAGTTAGAAGCTTCAAATTTCACAAAATGCTTACGTATATAGCATATATTGTTGTCTAAAAAAATCATAGAGATCGGTCGTATATATATTATATACTTCATATAAACTGTCATTTTTGCCCCTTTTTTACGGCTAGAAGCTTCAAAATTCATCAAATTTCATCAAATAGTTACGTTTACGTCATATATTCTTGAAATACGTGATTCGTAGTCATAGTTTTTACACGCAGACCACAAAAAACCTGAAACTTTGCATCCTCACACAAAGTACCTACCCGTTTTTTATTTTATATTTATCTTAAAAATCGTTAAGGTATGTAGATCTGTTCACTATATATTTCTTATCTTATACATCCGATTATTCGGAGATTACGAACGGGATAAGAGTATTGTTCAGCCCCATTCATGAAAGGTATGAAGTCTTCGGCACAGCCGAAGACAGTCCCGTTCTTACTTGTTTTTACTTGATAACTTACTTTTTCTTTTCATTAAGGTAATCATTTTAATGAAAAGAAGATTGTGAGTCACAAAAAAAAAAGATCGCACAAAAAAAATGCAAAAATTAAATAATTTTAAAACAATTTAACAAAGAAACCAGCTATTTCCAGATCCGATTCAAACAAATGAATTAATAATAATCTTTTTTTTTTTGGTTAATCAATAATTAACAGATCTGTTATACGTACATGTGTCAAAAGATAAGGCACTTACCGATTCATCCTCCCTCCCCTGGACAGTTGATGGAGTATTGTCTGCTGAAGCTAGATTATTATTAGGAAGAAAACACTATCACTTTTTATTAGCACCTTTTCCTAACAACACCCATTTTCTTCTCTAGTAGTATATTTTCTGGGGCTTTTTGATCCGCTCACTCACCAACTGCGACTACCTTATTCGTTTCACAATAAATTTTCATTTTTGTTAGAAATATCTATATATCAAAAAAAAAATTTTTTTATAACAAGACTACAAGACTACAAGGTAAAAAAAAATGTTTTGCTGCTGCGCCTCCTGCACCTGGACGAAACTCCTGCCGATGTTAGGGACTCCAACTTCACATCTTGCCTCATTTTATTGAAGATTTTTTTTCCTCTCGTATGATATTCTTCTTGCTGTAGAGTTTTCACATCTAAAAACAGCAACTGAAATGCTTTGGTTATTATTATTTTTTGTACTAAGTTCGCAAAAATATATATATATTTTTTGTTTTTTTTTTTCTGAATTTATCTGTTTTTGTATAACTTTTCGCTTCACTTCCGTAGTTGTTTCTTAAGTTTCACTTGGTAAGTTTTAATTTTATTAACTTTTTAAAATTTTTAAAAATATTCACGCGGTGCCGGACGGGATTTTTAATGATTTTGTTTTTTTTCTTTACTTTTTTGCCGGACAACCGATCATGATTCAACTCCTTCAGCAACTGACTTGTCCAAATTTTTGTAATCCTTTTCCAAGTTCGGCAACCGCAGCAATTAAGTCGTTGGCTCTCGCTTCCCAAGGCCGTCGGTTCTATGTACCGGAGCGACTCGGGATTTTTCCCGACCAAGGACTGTCATTTCAGTGTAACCCCATTTAATTTGTTGCGTCCCTCCCACAAATTGTCATCCTCCCAGCAGCTCCTTGCAGCGGGACTGCTCCGGGAAGGTGTCGAACCAAATCCGGATCCGTCTCCTGACCCCGGTCCTGAGAAATGGTTTTGCTGCATCTACCGGATAAGAATCTTTTTAGGACGGTCATACCCTTGTCAGTGTGTCTCGTGTAAGGGATGGTTGCCTCGGACAGGTTGTTCAGGGCTAGACCCCAAAACCAGACGTCCACGTAACTTCTATAAATCTTTTGTGGCTCCTTGCTGTTCACGTCCTAGGACGTCCCGTAGTCTGCGTCTTAGCGCCCCGCCCCCCCCCCCCCCCCGCTACCTTCCAGCAGCCCCGCTGCTCAGCAAGCCACAGCAAGTACCCGCTCTTGCTCGCGCCCAACGGCGCCACCAACTCACACGGCTGCTCCCACTCATACCTACAATCTTCGTAGTAGAGTCGGGAGCAATGCCGAGCATCAGCCCCTGCCCCCGTCTTCTTCCCTCCTGTTTTCCGGCAGCAATTGTGTAGACTCTTAGTCCCTACCTCCTTTTGTACCGTTTGCCAGCACAGAATATATACGTTTGCGACATCCGCCTTATACAGATCCTGCCATGGGCGGTCCCACTTTCCTAGATGTTCTGGTCTCCGCGACGGCAACCCCCCGACGGGTTTCATTCCGCCATGTTGCCAGGCCGCATACCCAAATACACCGGGTACCCCAATGCCTACCCTAGGAAGTCTAGTCCCAGGGCCTCAACAGCTATCGCGTTCTGACCTTCCACAACCCAGGCGTAGTCACACGTCACTTACTCCCAGAGTGACAAAGTCTCCCCCTATGCACTTCAGAATTCTGCAGTTAAACTGTAATGGATTAACTGGGAAGATCACGGAGATAATCGACTTCATGAAGTAGCACAACAACCGCATTGCTGCGATTCATGAGACTAAACTCACAACAAGATCTGAATTGCAGATTTGTTCTGGGTATAATGTCCACAGAAAAGATCGCGAGAGCGGAAATGGAGGCGGCCTCGCGTTTATCAAACACCACAATGTGCAATATCATATATTTGATCCCGACATCGACCGCAGGGACAGTGTCTAAGAACGTCAAGGATTATCTGTCCGTCGGGCGATGCAAATCTAGAAATCATCAACATCTACATCCCTCCTGTCACCTGTTGCCCCAGTGGATACCGCCCTGATATCAGCGGCGTACTCACTGGAAACAATCGCATTATCTTAGGCGATTTCAATGCCCATCACGATCTATGGCATTCAAACTTGCGGGTGGACAGTGGGGATGAGATGTTAGCGGATCAAATAGAAGAAACGAAGTTCTGCACTATAAACGGAGACGCCCCCACACGTATGGTGGGAAGCTGTCACAGTTCGCCGGATATTTCAATCGTGAGCGCAGAACTCGTAAACTGCGTCAACTGGCAGCCGATGGTAACATTGACATCCGACCACCTGCCTATGCTTCTTTCGCTCGAGCGTCCCGCCGACTTAATCGTCGCAGAAAAACGCACTTTCATTAACTTTAAAAAAGGAAAGTGGGACGAATACAAATCCTTTACAGACAACTGCTTTGCTGCCCTCCCTATCCCAACTGATGCCCGCCAAGGGGAGCGTGCTTTCCGCAAAGTCACTGAATACGCCTCGGCTCGTTTCATTCCCACCGGTAGAATTCCCGAAATTCGGCCCCACTTCCCGGCAGAGGTCGCAAGTTTAGCGAGAGAACGTGACCTTATAAGATAGCTCGATCCCGGTGACCCCCAAATAAGGGATATAAGCCAACGCATCAGATTTCTTGTGGATGAACACAAGCGGGCGAAATGGGAGGAGCACCTAAGCGGTTGTAACCTCTCTGACGGTGTAGGAAAACTTTGGTCCACTGTAAAGTCCCTATCGAATTCGTCTAGCCACAATGACAAAATTTCCATCGCCTTTGGCGACAAAGTGCTGTCGGATGCGAAAAAATGCGCGAGCGCTTTCTGCCGACAATACATAATACATTCTACTGTCTACAAAAATAGACGGAGGGCCAACAGACACGCACGTAAACCTAAGTTCAGCGCGTCACCAATTACCATCACCGCCAAAGAGGTTGAGGATGCCATTGGTCATGCTAAACCATCCAAAGCAGTGAGCCCAGACGGCATAGTTATGCCGATGCCTAAAAGCCTAGGGAAAGAGGGTTTCAAATATTTAGCACACGTCTTCAACCTGTCTCTTTCCATCTTTGTTATACCCGGAAAATGGAAAATGGCCAAGGTGGTCCCGCTACTAAAGCCTGGGAAACCAGCTAACATAGGAGAGTCATATCGCCCGATATCTCTCCTATCGCCAGTAGCAAAGACGCTTGAAGCAATTTTGCTCCCCTATTTCCAAGCAAATTTGCAGCTAGCCTGTCATTAGCATGGCTTCAGGAAACTCCATAGCACTACCACCGCGCTAAATGCCATTAGCACCCAGATAAATTGCGGTTTAAATCAAAACCCCCATCGTAGAACAGTACTCGTAGTTCTAGACCTATCAAAAGCTTTTGATACGGTCAACCATGGCACGTTACTGCAAGACCTGGAAGGCTCTACCCTTCCCACATGTCTTAAAAGATGGACCGCAAATTATATGGGTGGTCGGCAGGCATCGGTGCAATTCAGAAACGAAATATCAAAGCCAAGAAGAATTAAACAAGGGGTGCCACAGGGTGGTGTCCTATCCCAATTTTGTTTAATTTTTACATATCAAAACTACCTTCGCCACCGGAAGGAGTTACTATCGTTTCTTACACCGATGATTGCACAATAATGGCCAGAGGCCCGGGCCCACAGATCGATGAGCTTTGCAACAGAATAAACGGCTACCTCCCTGATCTCTCCAGTTTTTCGCCTGGCGAAACCTGGCATTATCACCGACTAAATCTTCCGCGACCTTATTTACAACATGGACGTCCCAAATGTCGACCATTTTGAACATCTACTTCGATGGCACTATAATACCGACTGTCCTACACCCCAAAATCTTGGGTGTGACGTTTGATCAGGATCTACATTTTGGTGAGAACGCAGCCGCAATTGTTCCGAAAATCCAGAGCCGTAATAAAATCCGCATATCTCTTGCTGGCAGTACTTGGGGAAAGGCAAAGAAATGCTCATTACCACATCCAAAGGAATTGGCTACCCTTTTGCGTGCTACGCGTCCCCTATATGGTCGCCAAGCCTAAAAACTACCCACTGGAAGAAGCTACAGGCCTGCCAAACTACTGCGCTCAGAACCGCCACGGGCTGTCTTCTTATGTCCCCAGAACACCATCTACATAATGAGGCGAGAATACTTCCCATCAGGGAGAGAAATGAGATGCTAACCAAACAGTTCCTTTTGAATACCCAGAAAACTGGGCATCCCAACAGACATCTGATTGATGGGCCAGCACCGCCTAGGGACTTAAGGAGTCATCTCCGTAAGCATTTTGAGGAAATACGGCACATGAGAACTCAGCTGTATGAAGCAAAAAAACACAAGCGGGTCCTTGGTGAACTCCACAAACAGGCGTTGGAACTTTATGCCGGGAATTGCCCGGTGAATCCTGTACTCAGGGAACAGTACCCAAAACTTGCGGAAGGGGAACGCATACTCCCCAAGGAAACGCGACTCACTCTGGCTCAACTTCGTTCTAGATACTGTAACAGGTTAAACTCTTACATATCCAGAATCAACCCCGATATACAAAATGTATGCCCCGCTTGCAATGTGTCCCCACATGACACCATACTTCCCGCTGTTATTTTAATAAGCAATCTCTCACGTAATTTCTGCAACATTTTCCTACAAAACTCCCACAGTATAAGCCCTGCTGTTATGATGCCTGTTAACATCCGTTCCCACTTCTGTTATTAGAATTTATGTTCGAAATTATTATTTTAACATTAACTTGAACTTCGAAACTGATCATATGTTATTAAACCACGCTCTCTATTTGGACATGCCCTGTTAACATACTAAAGGTTTGCTATACCACCTACTAATAAACGAGAATCATTTCTTATGGCTACCGGAAATACAATGCTTATAACCGGCGGAAATCAGTCGAACCTCACAACACAGATCGTTTGCTCCAGCCGATATGAATACACAGAGAGAAAAGGGTCTGAAGGCACTAGATTCATAATCTTTGAGTATAAAATTACCATACCAGGGAGAGTTCAAATATGATATTATAACTGCGACTAATTACCGCAAATCTTTTGCATGATATGTTCCTACAACTTTGCCATTTAGGTCTTCTAAAAGGTAATAGCAATTTCCCTTCACGGCCTTAACCCTCGCTTTTACCCAAGTAGGTGCTAGCTTAGCATTAAAGTTTTTGATTAGATTGCTCTGTGCAAAGTTTCGACGCGTTACTATTTGACCCACTTGAAAACTCTAATCCGACTGCGTAGATTAAACGAGTTGGCGTTTTGGAGTTGGATTTTCTCCAGATTTTTCTTTATTACTTACCTTATTAACTGAAAATTGTCGCTACGCTCCAGTTTTATCGTATTGTCACTAAGCAGATTCAGATTCCGCAGAAGGCGTGTGTAATCATGTGCTGTCCAAACACTGCGAAATACGGCGTATAACCTAAAGATTGGTGCAAGCTGTTTCGGAGCGCACAATTAATGCATCCCAATCTCGCTGATCTTTTCGTATATAACTTCTTAGGGCTTCGTTGATGGATCTGTTAACTCGCTCAGGGGCATTCGACTGAGGAGAATAAAAATCTTTTGTGATGTGGGAAACACCATATTTTTGCAAAAAATGCTCAAACTCTTCACTTTTAAACTCGCTACCATTGTTGGTTACGACACTTTCGGGAATACCAAAACAATCAAAAGTATTTTCTTGCAAATATTCTATTATTAAATTCGTTGTAAATTTCTTTACGGGCTTCAAAAATACGAACTTCGTGGGATGATCAAGTACAATAAGCAAGCCAATGTTACCCTTTTTGGAACGAGGAAATGGTCCTATCAGATCCATATATACAATTTGAAAAGGCCTATCTGAAACAATTTGCTACCCCATTGGTGGCCTTAATGGCTTTGATGGTGTTTTCGACGTTTTACAGCTCTCGCAGATACGTAGTCGGGTATCTGTGTTACCATGCCGGGCCAATAGAACCGCCGTCTAACACGTTCTCACAGTTTTTGCTATCCCGCCATATGCTGCTGATGGTTGCTCGTGGGAAGCAGAAATCAAATTGTGACGTAATTCTGTAGGCACATATAATATCCAAGCATTATCATCAGTATCGCTGTTACCAGTTGCGAATTCTGTACGACGATATATGTACCCATCAATGGTTTGGAAGTCAGGCAAATTTGAGGACTGAAACCGAAGTTTTAACTCCTCATATTCAGGCGAGTTGAAGGCATCGGAGCCTAAATCAATTTCCGGTAGCACTGGAAGTTCTATTACATTAATTTCGGATTCTGGCATCTCCTCATACATTCTAGACAGGGCATCCGCGATTACGTTCTCACTTCCTTTTTTGTGCCTAATTGAAAAGTTGAAACTTTGCAGTTTTATGGCCCATCTCGCTAGTCTCCCACTAAGATCCCTTTGTTGCATGAGCCAATGCAAACTAGCATGGTCGGTCACAACTTTAAATTCCATCCCTTCAACATACATTATAAACTTTTTTATTGCAAAAACAACGGCTAGACACTCAAGCTCTCTCACTGAGTAATTCCGCTGGGCTTTGTTCAGCTTCGGTGACATGTATGCTAGAGGTCGTTCTTGACCGTTCTCATCTTCCTGTAGCAAACATGATCCTACTCCTACCTGACTAGCATCACATTGTAAAATGAAAGGTTTATTATAGTTAGGGTGTATTAATATAGGTGCTGAAGTCAGTTTTTCTTTTAGGTCCTCAAATGCTTGCTGGGCCTCTGAAATCCACACAAACTGTTTTTTCTTGGAGAGTAACTCGGTTAAATGAGACGTAGTTGAAGCATAATCATCGATAAATCTTCTGTACCATCCGGTCATGCCAAGGATTTTCCGAAGTTGGCGTACAGTCTTTGGAGTAGGATATGTCTGAATCGCAGAAGTGTCTTCTTTGTCTACCTGGAGAGATCCGTTCCCCACTACAAAACCTAAATGGTTGACTTGGCTTAGACAAAATTTACTATTTCGATTATTAATAGTCAAGCCAGCTTTTCGCAATAATGCGTAGGCTTCGGACAAGCGAACAAAATGTTCATTAAATGAAGACGACACTACTAATAAATCATCCAAATATACGAAAACGTGATTTTTCAAGTTTTATGGTATCATTTTATCCATAAGTCTATACATAGTTTGTGGCGCGTTGCACAATCCCAAAGGCATCCTTTTGAATTGGTACAGTGGCCTGTTAGGAACGGTAAAGGCAGTATTTTCCCGTGATTGCTTTTCAATTTGCCACAATGCATATTTCAAGTCGATCTTGGAAATATAAGAACGGGCCTACTAGCAATCCCTCAATAATTGGAATGGGATATGCATCCTTTAACGTTACCTCGTTTATTTGCGCGAATCTAAGCAGAACCGAACCTTTCCAGGTTTGCCAATTAACACTCCAAGTGAAGACCACGCTGAACTTGGAGCTTCTTCTATCACTCCTAGTTCCAACATTTTATCTATTTCCTGGCATAGCATTTTCCCTACGGCTGGAGATATCGGATAAAAGCTATGCTTTATGGGTTTTGCATCTCCTGTGTCTATGACATGCTCCACTAAATTGGTTAATCCCAGCACCTCTCTCTCGAAGTTCGGAAAAGATTCTATTATAATATCTAGTTGCTTTTGTTTCTGGGTATTCAGAGACGCCACTCCCTCGGAATTAGTTTCTAATGTATTCATGTGACCGCATTGGGTCTCAATCTTAACTTTTATATCGAACTCATCCCAAAAATCGATACAATTACGCTTTTATTCGCGCCGCTATCTAATAATGCTAACACATTTTCACCTTTAATATTAATTTGTAAGGCCTAATGTTGGAGATTTTATACACAATAGCTGAGATGGTGAATTTTCGTAAACGCTTCTTTTTAGCCCAGAAATTCTTCATTCATCGTGCCGAACGAGAAGCAATTTTTGGTGGTGCTGAGAAAATTACAGCGCGACGCTGGTTGTACTCGGCTAACCGGACATGAAAAGGACTTATTGGAGTTAATTTTGGCTGACAAGATGGCCTGGGAATCATGTCGTTTGTGTTAGCGAGAATTATGCTCTTATTTACATTCGAGGCTGGTGGTTCGGATACCCCCTTCTGCGGACATCCTGATTCGAGTTTTCCGCACCGCGATTACATTTTGGGTTGTAGGTTTGTAAGTATCTGGTTTCCCACAACCATAACAAAATATTCATCGCATTGGGTTGGTGCAATCTTGATACCTATGGCCCATCACTTCGCAATTCCAACACTTCAGATTTTCCGCTGATATTTCGGCAACATCCGCTGAGCCGGTTGTATGCGGATCAATGCGCTCCTGAATTTCCTCTGCAATTTCAGATATGTTTCTTCTAGCGGGGGAAGTTTCGGATAGGGGCACTATTAGCAAATTAGCTATGAAGTGCTCATGCTTGGGGCATTCTCTTCGAAGCATAGATAAGTTGGTTATGTCCGAAGCCTATCATTCATTGTTAACAACTCGTCTAAAAATTGCTCAAATGGTTCTTTGGTTCTCTATTTGCGTCTACGTATATTTTCATTTCGATCGTAGTCGCTCAACTGGTCCTTCAATTTTTGCCTTAATCCTTCACGAATCTCCTCCCAATTCAGTCGATCAGTTTTCCGGTGATGCTTGCAAAACCAAGCTTCCGCATTGTCTGCAAAAAGCATGTGGACATATCGACACAATACATTAAAAT
This sequence comes from Eurosta solidaginis, assembly GCF_040869045.1. Lineage (NCBI taxonomy): Eukaryota > Metazoa > Arthropoda > Insecta > Diptera > Tephritidae > Eurosta > Eurosta solidaginis. The sequence continues at coordinate 32,475,016 of NC_090324.1, read as the reverse complement.
CTCCGTTCAAAGATTGACGTGTTAACGCATTCACTCGATATATAAAATCCTCCACCGACATATCATTTGGCTTACCCGTGAAACGTATACGCCAATTGAAAATCATACTTGAGATCTTATTAGCCAGTAAATTGCTCGTCAGGGGCGAAGGTTCACTATTACGGTACGGTCAGCTGGGCTGCTCCTCCTAATCAAGTGACACCCCCTGTGGCCGCCTTGGGGGTTCTTGGGTGGATTGGCGATAGCGATTCTCTCCTACATTTAATTGTCCCAAGAGAGTGCTCAAATCACTACCGATGTATGCGGTTATTTGTTCGCGAAAGCCAGTCAGAATTTCCTGAATCATGTTTCGAACTCTAGAATAATCTACATTACTGGTTGACATAGGAGCAGTAGCAGTCAATCTGTGGTCATGTCTAGGTGAACTATATGCGTTCGGTCTGTTTAAATCAGTGCCAGTGGTTCGAAGTGCCTGTGTTATTGATCGAGTTGCTACTCTATTTCGGGATATAGCTCCTCCTCTGGCTCGGAATGAAGTAGTTGCTGGTGACGCTGTCACCTCCGCTACGCCAGTAGGGCTTTGTACATCGGACATGGTTACTGGTTCCCTGCAAGAAGGACAAGAGGCATTCATCTGTGAATATGTGTTTGCAAGGAGTCTCAACACGATCCTTCGTCACACCTTCGCTACAAATGGTGCATATCATTTCTTTGGCTGCGTTAGTAAAATTCAATTCCTCATTGCTATGTCTCACCGCCAAACTTAATTACTAGTATTTATTTTTATTTGTGTTTATATTTATTTATGTTTTTATTCTTAATTGTAGTTATTTGGTTTTCGAGATAAATCCGTGCACTACGAAATTTTCGTTATAAGTATGTTATTTCCAAAAAAAAATCCAATCCATTTATCACCTTGCTTGAAAACGAGTCGATTTACTTATTTGTAACGTTGTGAAAAATAGTTGATATGCACACCGTTTATTATTATTGGCGAACGTAGAGTTATTTGTTTAGTGATGATCGTTTGAGGTTTACGTATCTTAGATTTATTATACGTTTACTTATTTTGATTTTTTCTCTTTATATATTTATTTTTCTTTTCCTTTTACAAAAAAAAATTATTATCGTGATAACATATTTGTGGCATCGGAGTCTTACATGTGCTTCAGTACATATATGTACGTACTACCGGTTGAACTCAACCTTGCAACAAAATGACAGTGCAAAAATTTAATTATTTAATGGCTGCGATTTCAAGTTTGGAAAAGAGACGAGAGTCTAGTCATCAACTAAAGCAACCTCTAGCCACTTAATCCAAAAAAAACAAAAAAAAACAATATCAAGCTGTACAATTCGTGAATAATCTACCAAGATAACCCAGTAGAAAAAATCTATAACGATGCCCGATATAAATTTACGGAAACCAATAAAAGGTTTTATCAAACTTTGTTCGGGTATGACTTCGACATTAGCCAATGTCATCTACTTCTCCGAGCAAAGCATGCAAAAACTTCCACTGATCTAAGGTTTACCGGTTCACATCCGAAATAATCCAAATGATGACAACCCAAGGCAAAATCTTTAGGAAAACAAAAGAAGGGTTAAACTGCGTTAAAATAAAATAAAAAAATGTAATCAGCTGCAGAACATACTAAAATTTAAAAAAAAAATCTTATAAAGTTCACCGGTTCACATCCGAAATAATTCAGATAATGACAATCCAAGGCAAAATATTTTATGTGATCAAGAAAAATTGAATAAACTACCAAGAAAACTTTGATGAACTCTTAACCTTCTCTGGCCCCACGATGGGCGCCATTTTAAGTAATGAACCAATCGCATCATGCCTCCGTTGGCTCCCACATAGTGCATCATCTGTAAGTTTGGCTTTTCTTCGCCAACCATTTTTTTTCCACTTTTTCATACTCACGCTTGCTCGTGGGTGTGCAGCCCAATGCGCACACAAACTCACCAATTATTTTGTTTCCTTGTGTTTTTAATCAATAGAATTTATTTAGTTTTGTTCGTAAGGTATGTGTATGTTCTTTTATTTAAACCTTTAATTCCCTTTGTATTTGCACCCTTAGATTTAGTTTCTTCTCCACTCAGTATAATTTTGATTTTTTTTAGTTCTTTTATTAATTGTATTTAAGAGTCGGTCGTTTAACTTAAAACTGTCTGATACATCCACGCTGCGTTGCCATTTTTCCCTATCGCTGAATGCCATTTCCACTGCTGAGTGCAATTGGCATTGCTGTTCAGCAACAGCTGACGGCGATGCCACTTGCACGCAGGGGTGTGTTTTGTTGCGTAAAGGCGGGCAACGCAGTGCGGTTATACCACCCTTCCTTAGAAAAAGAAGAATCTGACAAGTTGATCAGATTTGTCATATTCTTCTTGTTCCTATGACTTTTAAATTGTTTTGGTTGAATTAGTTCAATCAGAACAATTTTTTCTTTTACATATTAAATTTTGTTAATATTAATGCAATTACTTACATGTAATTTGTTTTCTAATTTCTATTGCACTAAATTAATGTATTATATATATTTATTACAAATAGTGCGTGCATATTAAATTTTTGTTTTTGTATATTAATATAAATTTTAATTTGATATTTCATGCTTCGATAACATAGTAATGAAAATTTAAAATTAGTTACAAGCTAGTTTGTAAATTTGTATGAGAAAAAAAATTTCAGTTTACCTTATTGATTCGGTTTTTGTGAACGGTTTTTTTCTTTTTATTTATTTCATCTAAAACCGTGACATTAACTCCATCAATTTTTGTGACTATATATGGCCCTTGGTAAATGCTTTCATGTTTATTTCTAGGTTCTTTTTTCTTTGTTTATATTAATAGCTAACGGACGCGCCATTTTATCATATAGGTCCTTATTTTTAATTTTATGTTTATTAATTAAATCTTTTGCTATTTTATGCGTTTTTTGTAGTCTATATTTTACTTCTTTTGCATAATTTCCAACATTGTAAATTGGATCGATTTGTTCCTTTTGAACTTCATTTGGTAAGGTAACATTTCTTCCGAATACTAATTCGTATGGAGTAAATCCATTATCAAAAACTGTACTAGGAGTCGTATTATGCAAAAATGTAAAATATTTCAAATAAACGTCCCATTCGGGGAAGTTATCATTTAGAAAAGCTCGTAAATATTCATTAAACACCCGATGATTTCTTTCAATTGTACCTAGGGTTTCATGATGGTAAGCTGGAAAAATTATGTTCGATTTTTAGGAGTTAGTTAATTCAGAGAAAATTTCATTTTTATATTCGGTTCCTAAATCGGTTTTAATTGATTTCATTATGCTGAACAAATGCGTGGTGGCAACGGCGCGCACCCACGTATTTGTTAAATAATAGTTAAGGCGAAAAAAGGGGGAAGAAAATAAAAACACCAAAAGGATTTCGTATTAATAAAAAGAATTCACAAAGTGCTTTTATTTATATAAATACAACAAGTGTTAAGAAACGGTTTAACAAATGTTGTGGAAAATGATATATATGTGATAGTAATTTTGAAAAGTTGAACTTACGTGAACGGGCGACTACGTGTTCCTTTGCTGGCTGCTAGATTAAAAGAGGACGAGCCTCTTTGCGACATGAGCCGATGAACCCGAGATACAGCTCCTTCGCTGGGTTTCCCGGCAACAAAGTTGCTATACCGCGGGCTCACAGCGGTAAAACTCTAAGATACATGCGTACTACCACTCACACATGCCTGTGTGTATTAGTGATCACAAGCATGCATATGTGGTAGTAAACGAAGAAAATTATGTTACGAGGGAGGGGAGATATATTTAGGCCTGTGGCCTAAACATACCGGCCCCCTTGCCGTAAGCAACAAAGAAAACATTAAAAAAAAGGGATGCCACGTGATCGCACGTCCAGTAAGGCGCTAATGAAAGAACGCAGTGCAGATGCGGACTGCAAGCACTGCACGCCAGATGGTTGACCTTACGTTTCGCTCTCCTGTGGAAAAAGAAAAGAAATTATTAGATATACGTACGTGGTTTTAAATTCCGTGCATATTTACTCAAAGATATATAAGATGGCGCATGTGTGAGGCGTGGAAGTCGGATATTTATTTTTGGCAGGCTCCCGAGACCACCAACCCGAACACGGTCGGTTGGGTTAGGAGACCGCCAACTGTCGATGCCGGTGTACCGCTCACCATCATTTCGGCGTAAACGTCAGCGCCGAGTGTAAGCCGTATCGGTGATGAGCGGTAGAATTGCGGATCAGCCAGCCGCATGAACTCAAAGGGCGCGGCAATCTTGGGGTCCACATTGGACGGTGGACTCAAACGGAAATGGCTTTCGGCGACGGCTGCTTGGGTTGTTATGCGTGTCGACGCTCCGAATTTGCCGCGCAGTATGAGGGTGCATTGTCCATGCCCTTGGCGCTCCAATTGTAAGTCGCGTACCAGCTCCGCATCGACGATCGTGCTAGTGGCGCAGGGATCAATAATGGCCCGAACCAGGTGTAAATGCCCACGCGATTCGATTCGTACGATGGCCGTCGGCGCAATGGGCACGAAAGGCCGCATGATGGGCGATGGTGTGGCCTGGAGCAGCCGCCCTGTCCGGAAGCCTTCCGGAATGTCGCGCGTTAGCTTCATTCTACTTTGGGCTTCAAGAGAGTATGGCGTCGATTTCTTTCGTCGTTGCTGCCTTGCGACTTTGGACGATTTATCTGAGTTTCGATGGGATCCGACCTCACGGTGCCGCCAATTATTTTGTTGGTTTCGAGGTTTGTTTGCTTTCGCCGCGCTTTTTTCATGCTGTAACAGCGGCCGGAAACTGCGCATCCCATGATTTACCGTTGACGGTCTTGTCTCCGTTTTTGCCCGCTCTTCCTCCATTTTCGCTCTCTCTTCCTCCATTTCCTCTTCCTCCACCTGCTGAGCCCAGGATTTAGCCGGCCCCGAGAGGTTGATCGACAACGCATCGTCGGACGTGTTGTCTTCGCCGTTTGTGGTCGTCTCGTCGCTTACCGGTCGACGCTCATCTAAATGAAGCGTGGTGTGGTGCTTCTCTTGGCACCTCTTGCAGCGATACTTGCTGTTACATTTGTCCACGCGGTGGAAAGGCGACAGACAGTTTGGACAGTACTTATGCAGAAGTACTGCCCACAACCTCTCTTCTGGGGATTTTTTTCGATATTCGGCACAGATCCTAAGGCTATGATCCCTGCCGCAGAGCTGGCAAGCAACGTCGAAACGCTTTGCGCCTCCCTCTGACTTGGCCAATAAGGTTTGGTAACGGGTCATGATCTGAAAGTATCATTGATCATGCCCAAATTGAGGTTGGCGGAATGTTGTTTGGGTGGCGTAAACAAAGAAAAATTATCTCTAAGATATTATCCAAAAAAAACATTTTATTGAAATAAAATTTAATTGAAATAAAAAATTAAAGGCCATAAGTCAATACTTATGCGCGCAAAGAAAGGAAGAAAGAATGGATTTAGCACGCATCCAAGCGATGTGGCTGTCGCTTTAGCGCCTTTAGTACATTTTATAATTTGATTTATGTCGGTAGATGTCACCGAAGTAGTCCTAAAATTTATTTTTGATTTGTGGTGAACTTTGTTTTCACAACAAGTGGCCTGCCACCACGCGGAACGGTTCGAAACCTGGCTGAAAAGGTATTACAGAGTTGCACTTCCACCATTCAACATTATTTTGACGTGTATTGCCGATAATGTTGAGATCCGTGGAATTAAGTGTTTTAAATCTCGACCAAATGAATGATTGGTCGAGATATGTAATAGGCGACAAGTGTGGCGTGTTGTGCTCGATATGTCGTGCGGCATGCAATGCCTGACGTGTAGTGCGTGACGTGGAGTGCGGCGTGTAGTGCATGACGTGTAGTGAATGACGTGTAGTGCGCGAGATGCTTGCGCATGAGGCCTAACGTTTGTATTACAATAATCATTGACAGTCCAACATTAAATGTAGAATGTAGAGATTTTGACATCTGCTACGCTTTTCCATTTCCTGAATGAAACCAAAAATGCAATTGCTTTAACCCACGCGGTGAGAACGGCTTCCGTAGTGTGGTCGTAGCGTACTCCGGCTAAAATATCGAAGACCTGGGTTTTTTTTGACATTGGCCTGCTTTTGCACAAAGAACAAAAAACCATTTTCATCGGATCACGACGTGAAAATTCATGAAAACTGTGCAGAAATTTAATTCATGCAAATCGCTAGGAGCAACATAATTTCAACGTCAACGCGAAACCTTTGTGAAAATAAAAGGTAAAATGTAATAAAACCACAAAAATAAAACTGCTAGGGTTTCGTGAAATTGTGCAGCATAAACGCGTGCTAATAAGTATGTGTGTTTTTTTTTTTTTTTTTTTTTTTTAATCTGTTGTAGAGCTGAATTAGGAAAATAATTATATTTAAAACTTGCTGACTATTGCGAAAAGCCAAGCACGTGAATTTATATTTTGTGTGTGCCAGGGAAGGCTGAAAATAAGTTGACACAAAAATTCGCGCTTGATCGTGCATGAGAATATTCTAATTTCTTTTTTATCTACTACACTACGGTGTTCATGCTAATAATTCAAGTGTATTGTTTAAAGCAGCATTTACGCTGTAAAACGTCTGCCCGCAATAATAATACAACAACCCACAACTTAGGTTAACCATCAGCTGTTAGCACAATAAGCATCGAACTTCTCATCACAGCATAGGCGCCATTATTTTAAGTGCACAATCAACACGCCATCAATTACATACAAGGAACGTATACTCAGCCCTCAACAGATGAAAAAACTGTCTGAACACAAATATTCCTGCAGCAGTGGTAGCCTTTTGGATCCATGGCTAAAGCCATGGTGGAATTAGTTGGTGTCAATGACGCCATTATGGCTAGCGCCGAATCTTATAACGATCATTGATTTAATCATCAACATAGTAACGACAATAATATTAGTATAGTACAGTCCTGATGGCCGTTCAGCGCCTTCTGGCTGGACCAGACTCCTTTGTGCCTGCGGTCTGTTCGTCCATCAGAGCTTGGATTCCATCGATGGTAAACAAGCGCGTCGCACAAATATCTCATCACCTTTGGGTGAACTTTTTGATTGCGATTCAATATCCACCGTTTTTGTGGCGCTATTGGCGTGCATATCCTGCCAGCTAGGACACTAACCAAATTGGTTATTCTTTCAGTGTTTTTGTGCTATAGCGCTTTTCTACTGCGCCCATTGGCAGACATATGTTTCTGGTACACTGCGCTTTGGTAAAATTGATGTAACAGAGACGCAATTCACGATTATCGTCATACATATTATATCAGCTGTTTTTGGTTCGGACGTTTGGCAGACGCGGATGTTTGGTAATTTTCAAATGTGGTACCTCATAGCGTTAATGACCATAGTTTGTGGACTTTGGTCGTTATGGTTTATATTATCTGTTATTTTTGCTGGCGGTGTTGGCAAGAATGGCTCCACAGTTGCTGGTACCAGCGTTTTATCGCCTAGCATACCACTGACAATGGTTATTTTACCCGCTCTAATAATCGCTCAAAAGTCGCCAAAAAATATTTCCACTGAACATTCATCGCTGTATATATTGGCATTTGGTATGGTGGCTGCCAAAGTCACCAATAAGCTTGTGATCGCACATATGACAAAAGCTGGAATGGAATATCTGGATTGGTCGCAATTGGGTCCAGTTTTCTTATTCCGCATATAACCATTTTGCGGGCAAGTATTCGTGGTTTTATAGAAAAACAAAAAATATTTATGTTGAATTGTCTTCACCTATAGATTCTTGTTATCGTGTATTTGCAACTAATAAGAGTATCACCTCAACGCAGACAAAATGGATATCATGGACATACAAGCGGTGGAGTCCAACTGAGTGACGTCACCGTGACCCCAATACCACGTTCACAAGTACAAACTTTTACAATTATCAACAACAAGCGAGCAACGTGAACAACAACCACAACTACAAATTTCCGCTATACATCCTCCAACGCGTGATCGTAACGGTGGTGCATCAAGCTCTAGTTCCTCAAGTGCCACGACAGTGCTTGACCTGCATCACAGTGTTCTAGGAAGCGGCCGAAATAGTGGTGGCGCAAGTAAAAGCAGAACCGCACGTGATTTATAGTAAACGTAAAGGAAATATGACTTTTCATGATTTGGATAAAGAAAAGAAAGTTGAGCAGTTATTGAAAAAGAATGTAATGGACACGGTTGCACCATGGATAGCATAATCGTTAAATGATTATACTATTAGCATTTATAGTGTGCAGTTGAATACAATAGTTGCTTATCCTTTGACACGTAGCTACGTAAATCATTTCGATTCACTCACAATATGCACATTCAATTTCGATGATTTCAAACGTTCATCCTCCAACGAGGATGAATCTGTTTCCATTCCCTACTTTTGGCAAAAATTCGATCCAGAAAATTGCTCTATCTGGTTCGGTGAATATAAATATAATAGTGAGCTTACAAAAGTGTTTATGGCGTGCAATCTCATCACTGGTATGGTTCAACGTCTCGATAAAATGCGTAAGCAAGCCTTTGCTTCAGTGTGCGTGTTTGGTGAGGATGATGATAGTACCATACCCGGTGTTTGGGTGTGGCGCGGTCATGAATTAGCCTTCACACTATCACCCGAGTGGCAAATTGGTTACCGAATATGATTGCAGCAGCTTTTCCCACAAAACATAAATTGATGCAATTACTTGAACTTTATTTCGGTGTATCATTCTTGTCGAGCCTGCGAATTGCAGTATAAAAGCCACTCAAGAATATCGTTGATGCTTTTGCAAAAATTCCATCAACCAGCTGAAAAACCGCCTTAATGGCGATATTTCAATTTAAAAGTGAGAATGTATACACACATTTTAAATACTTATTATAAACTAGCACATTGGTGCCTGAAAAATTTAATAATAACTAGAGTTGTTTAATATTAAAAAAAAATGCAAGGTCGAAAGCCTCCGAAGGGGCGGCTGTCATATTTTATTGTGCACCTTATTACAACTTCTTTGCTGAAAATAATATCGCCATGTTGGTTTTTCTCAGCTCTAACGTAAGTTTTTATATTCCTTTCACAAAATATTTCCCACTTAGACCCGGTTTTTCAGTACAAGTTCAACTCAGTCTGTCAGTTAAACTACGCTTAAACATATTCTGCAGTTTTTCACTCCACTTTGACTGAAGTTTAAGCTGAGCCAAAGCGGCCCATCTGGCAGGGTTAAACTCTAGTGAATCTATTAGTTATTTGCGTTGGTTCGAAATGGCATCGAATATACCCAACTAGTATTTGGGCTTCAGTACCATTAGAGCTCATGTTGATAACAAGGTATACTTCTAAAATCTGAAGAGTTGTTTCGAAACAGTGGCTCGCTCAACTCAAGAATCATAGCGTACTCAGCTACAGTGTTATTACTTAAGTTGAAAGAATTTATTTAACAACTTGAGGTTCTCTAAATGAATCCAAATGTAAGATTCCATACTACAGTATTTTCACAAAAACAAAATGAAATATTCAACTAATTACAATATACAAGAAAAAGCAACTGCATAAAAAATCAACTGAGATTTGAATGCTTGATTAGTGTTCCGCTTAAAATTAAAATTAACCAACTCAATACATGCATAGTATACCCTTTCTCAGTCATCCACACCATTAAATATCAAAACGTACTGCAGAACGAACGTTATTTTGTAATTTCAAAGATTATAGGTCCTTCGCTTTTGTACGCGTAGTGTGTTGAAAAACTACACTACTACTTAGCTGTTCCCTTTTTTTTTAAAGGTTGAAAGGTAGTCTTGGTTTGTTTGAAATTCGCTAACGCTGATAAATACAGGGTGGCAAAGGGTGGAAATTAGTTGGGAACGAGTCACAAGAAATAGATTTCGTGGTATCGGGGGGTTTGCTTTGGTGGAAAGGTTTTGAGGTTTATCAGCTGCACGTGATAATGAAATTGATTGCCGTGCTACAGCAGGACTCGTCGAAGCCTTTGGTCCCGGGTGTGGGATTTGGACCCGCACTCTTACGGTTGAAGTGTTACACGCGTATTCAGCCGCGTCATGCCGTAGTTGTTGAAAAGTTTTCCCAATTGCCCTCTTTGCATATTTTATTCTTTTACACATTGCATACTTCGTATGCAATTATGTGTTAAAGCTATGCTTAGTACGGCGGTTTTCAAAGAAACTTTGGTTTTGTTGCTGTTGTCGTTCTATTTATAGAACTACAATGAATTAACCAATTTTGTCTGCTTGTATGATTTTAATAATCGGCGATTGCCCATATTGCTTTTTAAATGTATGAAAACATTTATTTGAAGCATTTTTTTTTTTTTTTTTAATTTTATAATTTTTATTTAATAATTTTGGGAACAATTTAAACAACGTGCCATCAGGACGGACAAGGCTCAGTATACATACGTAGTTCATTTTATTTAACTGTTGTAAAGAAATGTAAATAATACATTTGGATACTCATTTAAGTGATCACGATTGAGAGAAAATTATTATGCATTTAAGCCCCAGCGGTTGCGGGTGCAAGGTGTCAGATATAGCAAACCCAAAAACCCGTTTGAGGAATTTGGCAATAGGCGATTGGATTTTTATGATAATGAGGAAAAAAAATGATTCAATTGTATTCTGTGGCAGATAGTGAATCTGCGTTAGGGTTCTGTTGGCCTCGGTCTGGGGAACGAGAGCTGGGTTATTGGTTTGTTGGCCTCGTTCGGGGTGAACGAGAGCTGGGTTATTTGTTTGTTGGCCTCGTTCGGGGTGAACGAGAGCTGGGTTATTTGGGATAAAGGAGTGTGGACTCTTAAAGTTCATTTTCATTGTCGTTGGGCGGAAGTAGTACCAGTTTCGCGATTGGTCTGCTAATTTGTCCCTTAATTGTATTGACGTCAACAACACGTACACGGTTATCGGAACCTGGATGTGTGTTGACGATTCTCCCCATTCTCCACTCGTTTGGTTGCAGGTTGTCCTCTTTTATGACGACTAGGTCCCCGGGTTTTAGGTTGGATTGTGGATGTTTCCATTTATACCTTTTCTGGATTTCGGTGAGATATTCCGATTTCCATCTTTTGCAAAAGGTTTGATGAAGGGCTTTCATATTTTGCCATCGGTTTACAATGGAGGCAGGGTTTTCATCACAGTCGAGTTCAGGTGGAGCTAAAAGATGCCCACCTACGAAAAAATGGCCTGGAGTAAGCGGCTTCAGGTCGGAAGGGTCGTTGGATGAGGGACTTAGAGGTCTCGAGTTGAGGCAGGCCTCAATTCGACATAAGAGGGTTGTAAACTCTTCGAAAGTATATTTATGATCGGACGCGATCTTTTTAAAGTGGGTCTTAAAGCTTTTTACCCCCGCTTCCCACAAACCTCCCATGTGGGGACCGCTTGGCGGTATAAAATGCCATTCTAAAGTGTGATGGCTATATTTATTCAAAGTTCCGTCCCTTGCTTCACGCAGAAATACTTTAAACTCGGATCGTAAAGATCGCGAAGCTCCGACAAAGTTAGTACCATTGTCGGAGTAAACGTTTTTTGGACAACCTCGTCGGGATACAAATCTGGCGAAGGCAGCTAGGAAGGACCCGGTACTAAGGTCGTTTGTCGCATCTAGATGGATGTCTTTCGTAGAAAAGCAGACAAACAGGCAAACATATCCTTTTGAAATTCGACATCCCCTCCCTCGGTAGGATTTTATATCGAACGGTCCCACGAAATCTACCCCGGTGTTGGTGAAGGCCCTAGAAAAGGTGGTGCGCTCCTTCGGAAGGATCCCCATAAGTTGCGTTTGTGTCTGCTTCCTGTAAATAGTACAGACCTTACAGTTGTGGATAACAGACCGTATCATTATTTTAACACGTGGGATCCAGTACTGAGCGTGGACATGACATAGCATCAGCTGGTTCCCTCCATGCAGGGTGGTCTCATGAGAGGATTGGACTGTAAGTCTGGATAACTTGCAAGTATAAGGAAGAATAATGGGATGACTTTCATTATGGGACATGTCTTTCGATGCCCCAGTCCGCCCCCCAGTTCGAATGATGCCTTCTTCATCTATATATGGGTTCAGGGGTAGAATCTCACTCTTCCCATTTATTAGATTTCCTGACTTCAAGTTTGCGTACTCTTCTTGATAATGTTGCCTCTGGCATATTGTTATCAATCTTCGCGTTGTTTTTTCTATTTCGTCAGGAGCGATCGAATGAGAATCCCTTTTCAAGGAGGCTTTAGTTTTTGGGTGCGTATTCTGGAAAAACCGAAGAATATAGGATATAACCCGCAAAGCCCTTGGTAAATCGGAAAACCTATCTAGAATATCAAAGTTATTTTTCACCAAAGTTGTATGAACTTTCACCCTCTTTTCCTCCATATTCGTATTGTAATCTTCTTCTTGTGTTGGCCAATTTTCGTTGTCTTCTTGTAACCAAGAAGATCCCTGCCACCACAAAGAATTGTTGATTAGGTCCGAAGCGTAGAGGCCTCTGCTCGCCAAATCTGCAGGATTTGACGCGGAGTCTACGTGCCGCCATACTTTGTCTCCTACTTTATCGATGATTTTCGTTATTCGATGTGCCACAAACGTTGACCACGAACATGGTGGTTTTCGGATCCATGCCAGTACTATAGTCGAATCTGTCCAAAGGGTTACTTTAATGTTTGAAAGTTGCATATTTTCTATGGCCGACTCTATAATTTCTGCAAGTAGGACTGCGCCGCAGAGTTCCAGTCGTGGCAATGGTATGGTTTTGACCGGGGCTACTATCGTTTTGGCCATCAACAGGTTGGTGAAGACTTGATCCTTTGTTTGTACCCTCAGGAAAACAGTGGCGGCAAAACCCGCCGAATAGTCAACACCATTAAAACGAATATTGACCTGAGCTGTCCCTAGTAATACCCCTTTATTTGTGTTTGCGAAACATGGGTTCACATTATTCATCGGAGCAGTTTCTCTTTCAGCATTGCGTCGTATTTGAGCTTCCCGTGAGGTAGATGCTCCTATAGTGTCAGGAGTATTTGTTGGTTTTGGCTGATTTGAAATATGAAGCAGCGTATGATGTCTTAAATGACATGTGGCACAGTTCATTTGACTGGTGCACTTTGTCACCGAATGGCCAGCAGAAAGGCAGTTTATGCACCCACGGCTGCTCTTAATTTGTTCAAACCGTGTATTGGGTGTTAAACGTAAGAACTTTTCACACTTTGAAATTCGATGTGCAGGACTTTTGCACATCTTACACGTAGGTTTGGCTACTGTTGCACTTGCCTGGTAGGACCCTAATCGTTTCGACGATGTATCTGCCGAGGAACGAGAAGCATGTGGCTTAGAGGGTTTTGAAACCGTATCCCCTCTTATATCTACGACAGTTTCCAACGTTTGGAATCTGCTGGATAAGAATTTATCCATATCTGCCCATTTTGAAATTTCTGTTTTATTTTCTATGGTTTGTTCCCATAGAGCCAGTGTGGTTTCTGGCAGTTTTGTGGAGCACAAATACGTTAGAATTGCATCCCAGTTTGATATGTCAATCTTGTGACATTGAAGCGCTGAGATACAATTGTTTATTTCACGTTGCAGTTTTTTAATGGAGCTACCGCATTCGCTCTCAACTGCTTTTAAACTAAAAAGAATTTTGAATTGGGCATTGACCAAGATACGTTTGTTTTCGTATCGGTCACATAAATTTTTCCACGCTGTATCGAAACCGTCTGTTGTTAAGGAACACCGTTCCACTATCTCTTTGGCCTCCCCTTGAGTTTTTTGCCTTAAATAGTACAGTTTTTGCACTGCATGGAGTTTACTATTATTAATATATATGGCAGTGAACATGTCCCTAAAAGACGGCCATGAAATATAGTCACCTTTGAAAATATCCGTATCACATGCTGGCAGGCGCACATGATATTCCATGTTATCTGAGACATCTACTTTCTTATCTTTCCTTTCAAAATTTTCCAAAAGCTCAGCTATTGCCGCCTGACACTTTAGGAAGCTGAAATAGCACATTTTATGCTTCTTCTTGATAGCCGATAAGTCCTTTGAATCAAGCTCTGATGAACCTAAGAGCTTTTCGTATGTCACCTTCGTAGCTTCCCACAGAGTTTTTAACCCATCCCTTTGGTATATTAGGGAGTGTTTACTGTGTTGTGAAGGTGACATGTCGATGAAGTCATTTTCATACTCCGTCACTGCATCTGCTTGGCGTGTATAGGTATCCATTATATGAAAATTTATTGAAATATTAATTAATTAATTGCCTTTGCAGAGAGTATTGAGTGAAAATGAATTGAAACGAAGGACTGTGAGAGAGATCTCTCGAGGAAGTGGCCTCGAAGCTTGCGAGAAAGCTCGAAGGACCATGAACAAATGCGTGGTGGCAACGGCGCGCACCCACGTATTTGTTAAATAATAGTTAAGGCGAAAAAAGGGGGAAGAAAATAAAAACACCAAAAGGATTTCGTATTAATAAAAAGAATTCACAAAGTGCTTTTATTTATATAAATACAACAAGTGTTAAGAAAAGGTTTAACAAATGTTGTGGAAAATGATATATATGTGATAGTAATTTTGAAAAGTTGAACTTACGTGAACGGGCGACTACGTGTTCCTTTGCTGGCTGCTGGATTAAAAGAGGACGAGCCTCTTTGCGACATGAGCCGATGAACCCGAGATACAGCTCCTTCGTTGGGTTTCCCGGCAACAAAGTTGCTATACCGCGGGCTCACAGCGGTAAAACTCTAAGATACATGCGTACTACCACTCACACATGCCTGTGTGTATTAGTGATCACAAGCATGCATATGTGGTAGTAAACGAAGAAAATTATGTTACGAGGGAGGGGAGATATATTTAGGCCTGTGGCCTAAACAATGCCATAAATGAGGATGAAGCCTTCAAAAATGGCAGTTGCAATTGTTTTTGCTGTCTTATCAGGGATTGATATTGTAACTAGGTATTTGCTTAAGTCGCACATAATGGTAACCGCGAACCTATTCCCATTATTCGACTCAGGTAAAGGTCCTATTGTATCTGTAACTACGACATCGAAAGGTTTGCAGGGTGTTGGTGTAAGCACCAAATTTTCTTTGGTTTTTGGCTTGACTTTATTCAAAAGACATTTTTTGCAATTTTTGACGTATGTGGCAATATCACGGGTCATACCTTTCCAATAGTATTTTGTACGTATTTTTGCGTAAAGCTTTTTATTTCCGCAGTGACCACCTGATATCGGGTCATTGTGGTAGATTTCCATTAGTTTAAGTTTCTTGTCGTTGTCTATAACTGTTTCGACGGGTTCTATTAATAGTATTTTTAAATTTTTTAAAATTGAATTTCCTGTACTTTTAAAATTTGAAATAAAAAAATATTTAAATAACTGATCATTTTTTGCCATTCTGCTTTCTTAATGCTGTGTTTACCGGCTTCTTTTTGAAGCTTCAAAAGTAATTCATCTAATTGCATTATTTTGTTAGTACACACAATATTAAGTAACTCGAGTTTTTTATGTTTTAAATGCGCATATATTTTTAAATTGATTTTATCATTATCGTTGTCATGACATAATTGGCTTTTTATCCTATGGATTTTCTTGGAACAATTATATGAAAATTTGTCGAATACCTGTAATTTGACATTTTATTCGTTTATGTCTTCAGCCGATTGTTGTAATTGTTCATGACGTTTCGTCATAGACCTCGTTTGTACCGCTAAAATTTGGTTATTGGAGTTTTTAAGTTCTTGAATTGAAATTCGCGATAATGCGTCTGCACCTACCTTAGATTTTCCTTTAATATATTCTATGGTAAAATTATATTCGGACAATTCCAAACGGATTCTGGAAAGTTTCGACGACGGATCTTTCATATTAAATAGATAAACTAGTGGACGATGATCTGATTTAACTTTGAAGTGAGTGCCATAAATATATGCACGAAATTGCTTTATTGCAAAATATATTGACAAAAGTTCTAATTCTATTATTGCTTTATTTTGTTCCGATTTGCTAAAGGATTTTGAAGCAAAACAAATTGGCAAGTCGTTACCGTTATGATTTTGACTCAGTATCGCACCACAAACTAACTTTGAAGCATCAACCGTAATTAAAAATTCTTTGGTGAAATCTGGATATTGTAAACGTTTTGGAGAAATCAGACTTTTTCTTAGTTTTTCGAAACCTAACTCACATGCGGTATCCCAATTAAATTCAACCTTTTTTCTACTCAAACGATTCAGTGGAGCGGCTAAAGAAGCGAAATTTGGAATAAATCTCCTATAATAATTTGCAAATGCCACGAATCTTCGGACAGCATCTTTATCGCGTGGCTTAGGATACCTTTTAATTGCTTCAATTTTTGAATCGTCTGGTAGCAAACCATTTGCTGAGCATTTATGCCTTAAGAAAGTTACTTCAGGTCTAAGAAAATTACACTTTTTTGGGTTAAGTCGCAAGTTGACTTCCTACAGGTTTCGAAATTTTTTTTAGATTATTGAGATGATGTGCTTCGCTACATCCAATTACTATTATATCGTCTACATACATAAATGCTTGGTTGGTGAAATACCAGAAAATGCAATGACATCATTCTTGAAAATGAATTTGGAGCTACGTTTAGACCAAATGTTAACACCTTCCATCGAAAAGCTCCGCGGTCAGTACTAAAAGATGTTATGTCTCTTCAATTATTGTGAAGTGGGATTTGGTGAAAACCCGAAAAAAGATCTAAAGTAGAAAAGAATTTCGCACGGCCAAGGTTATCCAAAATTTATCGGCAATTAACTTTTTATTCACAGCCCTAAAGTCAACGCACATTCTATACGATTTTTGGCCATTTAGGTCTTTTTTCGGTACCAAAATCAAGGGACTGTTATAATTCGAACAACTATTTTCGATCAGATCGTTTTCCAATAATTTATTAACCTGTTTATTTATTTCTTCGCGCTGCGAATACCGTAGGCAGTAATTTTTAATGTATACCGGCGTCGTATCGTTTAGTCTTAGTTTTTGTTCATAAAAATTGTTTATTGTCATTTTATCATTGTCTAACGCAAAAATATCGGAATATTGTAAACATAAGTTAATAAGCTTATTTTCAGCATAATTAGGTATTTGTTTTTTTTTAAATGCTTTTAAGTTCTTTGATACGACTATCTTGTTTTACTGGGTTATTGATTTTATAAACGTTATAATTAGAAATTTTTCGGTTTGAATGTTGCAGTTGTTTACGTGTTTTACGATATTTGTGGTTTTTATTACTTTAATGATCGGATTACTAGTATCAACTATACATTTCGCTGTGAAAACACCGTCAGAAATCTCTTGAGAATCCACGAAAAGTGGTTCTGAGTCTTTTTCCAAGGCGAAAATTCTATAGACTTCGCAACGAGGCGGTATAACAAATGTATCGCTTTCCATTCCGTGAAGGATGGGAAGTGCGATCGTTTCATTGCCTATCCAGAAGGAAATGCAATTTGTTGCATAGCTGATATCGCATTTATTTGTTTTTAGGAAATCCTTACCAAGTGTTCCATCTGATGGAATGTTGAAATCATTGTCTACCACGTGCAACGTATGTTTGATATAAAAATTTGAAAAGTGTAAGTTGGTTGTAAAAGTACCTAATGTAGAAACTGTATCTGTAGTTACTCCAGTAATATTAATTGTATCATTGTTATTAATTGACAAATTTTTATTAAGAGAAGAAATTTTAATTAACGAAATGTCGGTTTGTGTATCGACTAGAAATGTACAAAATTTGTTAAAGCCAGTAATATTTATTTGTATAAAATCGGAATAATATAAGTTAAGACAATAAACGTTTTTAGAAGAAAAATTGTGAGCTGAATCAGTTAGTAATTTGTCTCGTCCTCCCTCAGTGTTCGCTCCTGAGGGGCTTCCCTGTTTAAAGCTCGAACGCTTGCATTTCTACCTCTATTATTGGAAGTGTTAGAACCGTTATTATTGCTAGTGCGACTATTGTTACTATTATTATTATTAGGCTGATTCCGACTTCCGCCGCCGGAACGGACATTTTGCCTTTGATTGCCGCGATTGAAGTTGTTGCCATAGTTACTGTTACTCAAATTTTGTCTATAATTGTTAAAGTTACGACTTTGATTTTGGAAGTTTCGACCTCGGTTATTACTTTGAAAATTTCTAAAATTGTTATTGTTCCGAGCTCTAAATGCTAAAACCTGGCGTTCTTTTATTTCATTCGATTGCTCAACAATCAGTTTAGCTACTACATCTTTGGAATCAGAAAAATTGGTTGAAGCGAGGATTGATTTGACTAAACTGGTTTTTGCGTTCAATCGGCAAACGTTAACTGTTTGCTCGATGGCCATTTCATGGGCTTCGGTCTGAGTAATCCCTTCGATAATGAGTGAACGCTCTAAAGCATCAGACAATTCCTCGACGCGTTTTGCAAAATCGGTGTAATTATTATTACTAACTTGCAAAGCTGCCCTCATTAACGTTTATCATTCCAGCCACAAACTTCTTCTCATAGACAATCGTTTAGCTTATTTTGCACTGAATTAGGGAACATCAGTTCTACATTGCAATAGCTCTCCGAGTGGGTATAAGGTTTAAGGAGCGGGTACTTTGTTTGTTACAACCGGCTGGTCTACGGCTTATATGGAGGGGATCTTGCTCCTACACTGACTTTTATCTCGGTTTCTCATTTAAAAAAATCAAACAGAGATTTACAAAAAAAAAAGTTTAATTTTGAGGCCGTCGAAGGGTTAGGCTCATCCAAATCAAGCAATGTCAAAAAACAAGGTATCAAATCTTCTACTGCGGAAAGAAAAAAGGAAAGGGTTGACCAACACGAAACTACCTGCCACGCGTTGCATAGTTTGGGTTCTTCCGGCAGAGGTGGAAGGCTAAGCTGTCGTTGCCCTTCCGTCTACACCCACCCCACCTGCTAAAAGAATGGTAAAATTTGATCTATAAGCCCACACATACTCACCATTGCACCTACCACAAATATGAAGTAGAAGTTAAACCTTCATTTTTTTCTTTCACAAATCCTTAAATTTTAATTAAAGTTTGTTCCATTACACATTTAATTTTTTTCCTATATATACTACTACGCTAAACTTGAATTTTTTTTTTGGTTTTTATTTATTATTTTGTGCGATATGTATTTATGTATATGTACATATATTTTACCCTGCCTAAACTGTGCCTTACATCATATATGTTAGCAGTGGCGGCGCAAGACAAAAAATTTATGTGGGCGAGGTACATTTTGCGAGGCCCTTTCATGGTGCAACAAAAAGAGAATTCAAAATAAAAAATCACTTGAAATGAGACGGTTTTTATTCGTTCAGAAACAAACATAAATTTTTACATACATATAACTTTTTGAAACAATAAAAAAATGAAAATAAAATTTAAAAAAATTAGTATGATGAAAAAATTAAAGAAACAAAAATTTTCTACTTTTGGTCTTACTGAACTCCTCAATGATAGGTTTGTAACTTATCTTAGATGCTATATCTGCTTCAATAGATAAAACTGCCAAAGCCGAGAGTCTTTCTTGACCCATAGTATTTCTTAAATAATTTTTAATTAGTTTCAATTTCGAAAAGCTCCTTTCAGCGGAAGCAGTACTTACAAGTATTGTTAACAATATCCTAATGACAATGTAAACATTTGGGTAAATTTCTTTCAAATTGTTCTCTATAATATATTGTAGCAGATGTTTCACGTCTTTAATAGAGTTGGGTAAATTTGGAATCATATTTTGTAACTCCTCATACAACTCATAAGGCTGGAAGTCACTGCTCTCACCTACTTGCAGAACAATGTGTTTGGAATTCGTTTTAACTGGTTTAAGTCATATAGAAAACCAAAACCTTCAAAATGTTGACTTAAAGACATAAATCTCGATTCCATGCTACTGATCACAGAATCAACCATGGTATTAAAAAAATGGGTTTCATACCGGTTTTCTGCAGACTTTATAGGTTGGTCGCTGCCTTCATAATCAAACATCCTTTTCTTTTTGGCTACTCTTTTATTTTTAAAATCTTTGGGCAAATCGTAACTGCTTTTCTCAATAAAATGACGAGCGTCAGACAAGCATTTTTCGAATCCAGTTTGTCGATATTCTTTTATCCAGTCACAAAATGTACGCAAATGTTCAAGAGTAATGCTTAAATGGACTTGTACAGATTGCCATAATTTGCTAATGGTATTGACACGAGTTAATAACTCATACCAGATATGTAATGATACGATAAATTCCAAACTGATCATTTCGTTCAAAATGGAATCGCAATCACTGAGTGTGTCCAATTGTTCCTTTTGGCATTTTAAGTATTCTACGCATTCAACAACATCATCAAATTGCAATAATACAGCCTTCACCGCCTGGATTCTGCTTTCCCACCTTGTGTCTGATAAAGGCTTGATCGTAAACTTTAATTTATCTTTGATTATTTTCCAGCGTTTGCTGGAACTTGAAAAAAGCAAAAAAATCTTCTGAAGAAAACCAAAAAATGTTTTTGCTGCCAACGAAGAATTGGCTGCGTCTACCAACAACAGATTCCAGATATGACAACCGCAAGGTGTGAAAAATGCCCTGGGATTTATATTTAGAATTCGAGTTTTAACTCCACTATTTATGCCTACCATATTAGCAGCATTGTCGTATCTTGGCCACGACAGTTTTGAATATCTAAGCCATTTTTTTCTAGCTCTCCCAGTATTGCATTAGCCAAATATTCTCCAGTCGTTTCGGTGACAGCAAGAAATCCGATAAAGTTTTCTTCTATGGTTCCAGTTAATGTATTACAATATCTTAAAATAACCGACATCTGTTCAACTCTACTAGAATCTCTAGTGCAGTCGAGTAAAATAGAATAATATTTTGACTCTTTTATCCTACCAATCACTTCACAGGTAACTTTGTTTGACATTAATGTAATGAATTCATTTTGAATATCATGGCTTAGATAGTGGTGTGTAAGTTGTTTATTATTAATGCGGTTTAAGTGTTCTTGTAACGTAGGATCATATTTAGCTATCAATTTAAATAAGCCTATAAAGTTACCAGAATTCTTAGTGTTTTCGTCAGTTTTGAGAGATTCTATGTGACCTCTAAATGCCAAATTATGAGAGGCTAAGAAGTTTATGATATCAATTAATCTCTCAAACAAGTTGTACCAATGTTTTTTAGATTCAAGAATTCGTCTTTCGTTTTCTTGGTCTAATGTTTTTTCGTGCTTTATTCCCTTCTCTAATATTATCCATTGGAACATATATAACATATGTTCTTTAGTATTTTCATGCCTGCGCAAAACATCACCCAATTGTTTCCAATCACAACACCCTTCCTGTACCATTTGAGTTTGTGAATTGCTAAAAAGTCTGCATGGAAAACAGAAAACTTTATTTTTAGAGCTTGAATATACCAACCACCGCCGATGCTGAGTTTCACCATTATTTAGTTTTCTTGAGAAATGAAAATTGGAAAAGTGTCTATGATCATCATCTTGAGGATAATGTTCATCATGATGATTTAACTGCTGTGTGGGACCGCTTTGAACTATATCATGACGCTTAGCATCCGTCATGGGAAACATCCACAATCCCGCATCAAAACTGGCAAATGATTGCTTCACTACATCACTGGCTCTACTAGCAGATGGCGAACTTATTTCAATCGTGCTCTCTTGATTGGTACTTGCACTACTTAAGGGCAACATAGAAATTTCAGCATAAGATTTTGATTGGCAATCTATTTCTTTTTCCGATTCCCGTCGTTCGGTATCAATATTCGCTGCATCTGGAGTAATTTCCGAATTGTCAGATACAGACACATGTTGTTGAGAAGTGGACGCAAGCGATTCAATTGACTCAGTACTACTAGATTCAGCTCGACTGAGAAACTTCATCATACCTGAACTTAAAACATGGTTTGATACAGCTCTTTCCGCTCTTCTTTTTCTTTTTGCTGAACCAGATTCCCATTTTCTCCCTTTATCTCTATCTCTCTTGGTAATTAAGCCTGACATGATTGATAAATTATGAAGAAAGTGCCAATATTGTACCCGTAAAATTAGGCGGATTCTAGCGCAACAAATAAAAGCTATAAAAAAATAATAACCTCAATTTTCAATCACACAACAGTTTCTTACCTATCTCAACTTTTTAAACACTTGTTATAGTTTTAGAAATATGTGACGCTATTATTTATTTAAAGAAACGAGCAAGACTCCGTCTAAACGCGATTTGTACTTTCATTGGAAATGGCTATGCGTCAAATTTGACAGGTAACATATCATATGCACTTGTTTTGATACACAATGCTTTTTTAATAAGGGGAAGTCCCGAGCAATACTCTTTCTCCTAAAGGGGACTCCCCGCTACAGCAGCTTAAGGCCAACTAATGTTGCCGGACTAAATATAAACGAATTGTCAGAAACGTAAGGGATGAGATTTCGAAATAATTGATTTTAACAGAAATATTGATTATTTCATAAACATAAATTTGTGGCGCCGAAGATTGGAATATCTTTAAGTTAAAAATTTATTTTAAGTGAGGCGTTCAGTGCAACAACGGACACAATATTAACAATTCTCAAATAATGACATTAATTTAAATTCTAAAGTTTTATACAAAGATGGTGGGAGATTTGACATTGTATAAAGGGAAAAGCAGAAAAAGTTCACACATCTCAAGTTTCTTTTCAATAATTGCCATAAAATCATCTTCTTCGGACTAAGCAAAATTAAGATCGGTTTCTTTAAAAAATTACCAGAGGTCCTTTTTTTAGTTAAAAGTTTTAAAGGTACAATTACGCAGAAAAACGCCTAAGGAGTCAGCTAGCTTATTATAAGAACAGCCTTGTGTCGTGTTCTTAGGTATTTTTCATACTTTTTCAATTATAAGTTCGTTGTGGGCCGCGAGGCCGTGGGCGGTGGCCCACACCGCCCACGCCTTACGCCGCCTCTGTATGTAAGCTTACATTTGAAAATATTTATCGAAACCGAATTCTCAATATTTCATTTTATTTCGAAGTCTCTCAATTCAAAATTAAGTTATCAAATCTACAAAAACATGTTTAAGTTAATTCTCTTGATAAAAAACATTTCTCTGGTTTCTATGATTTCTTTACATTCTCCAAATTCTTCTTATTTCTTATCATTAGTCAAAAATGTTAATTTGAGATTTCCTCACTAAATCTAATTGAAAAAAGTTGCTCATTATACAAATTCTCTTATTACCCTAGTACTATTCAACAAAAAAAAAAAAAAACAATGTTATTTCTCAATACTATTTCTCTCACATTTAACATAATCCATACAACCTGAGATCTCTTTAAGTTTATATTTAACATAGTTTCAAACATATTTATACATTGCTCTCAGTTTGCGAGTGAGCGAGAATCACCGCTTGCACTTAATATGCAGTATGTTCACACTCGATTTTGCGCTCTCATATGCTCACAACACTTAGAATTAATTGAGTTGGTACCTGGAGTATGAACCAACAACGAAAGAAAATTGAAGTTAATGAGCAGCTGAGTATGAGAAGTTAGGAAACATATTTAAGTGGAACAAATTCTCTTTGAAATAAAGAGGAGGAAAAAAAATCTTTAGCCGAAAATCAAAATTATTTGAATGCGGTAACATAGCCTTCTTGCAACATAATCTGATTTAACGATGTTACATGGCCCAATTAACAGAGCAGAACAAAAAAAAAAAACAGAAGAAATTCAAAACCACCTGTCGCAAAAGTTTATTTAATGTTCAAAAAAGAAAACTCTTCATTATTTATTATTATTATTTTTTTTCGTACTAATTTTTAACGTAAAATTTTTAGTAGAATTTTGTGACGAGGTAACCCCCTAAAGTGGTGCAAATAAAAACATGAATTGCTGTATAGATATTAAAACAGATATACAGACCGGTTAATTTTTATTATGATAAAGTACTTTTGCTTTTCATTAAGGTAATCATTTTAATGAAAAGAAAACTATGAATCCAATATTCATCGCACATAAAAGAAATGCAAAAATTAAATAATTTTAGAACAATTTAACAAAGAAACCAGCTAATTGGATTAGCTAATTTTATCGCCCTTACTCAATTAATAAATAATCCGATTCCAACAAATGAATTAATAATAACCGTTTTTTTTTTGTTAATCAATAATTAACAGGTCTGTTACACGTACATGTGTCAAAAGAAAAGGCACTTACCGATTTATCCTCCTTCCCCTGGCCAGTTGATAGAGTATTGTCGGCTGAAGCTAGATTATTATTAGGAAGAAAACACAATCACTTTTTATTAGCACCTTTTCCTAACAACACCCATTTTCTTCTCTAGTAGTAAATTTCCTGGGCCTTTTTTTCGCTCACTCACCCACTGACCTTATTCGTTTCACAATAAATTTTTTTTATAACAAGACTACAAAACTACAAAGTAAAAAAAATGTTTTGCTGCTGCGCCTCCTGCACCTGGACGAAACTTCTGCCGATGTTAAGGACTCCAATTTCACATCTTGCCTAATTTTATTAAAGATTTTTTTTTCCTCTCGTAGGATTTTCTCCTTGCTGTAGAGTTTTCACGTCTAAAAACAGCAAGTGAAATGCTTTGGTTATCATTATTTTTTGTACTAAGTTCGCAAAAATATACATATATTTTTTTTGTTTTCTTTTTTCTTTCCGAATTTATCTGTTCTTGTATAACTTTTCGCTTCACTTCGGTAGTTGATTCTTAATTTTCACTAGATAAGTTTTAATTTTATTAACTTTTTAATATTTCTACAAATATTCACGCGGTGCCGGAGGGGATTTTAAACGATTTCATTTTTTTCTTTACTTTTTTCCCGGACAACCGATCATGATTCAACTCTTCAGCAACTGACTTGTCTAACTTTTTGTTATCCTTTTCCAAGTTAGGTAACCGCCGTAATTAAGTCGCTGGCTCTCCAAAAAAATTGTTTTCGAACTATTTTCTATTCAAAACATTGCTTACGAGCTATTTTTCCCGTTATTCGGCTGTTTTCGAACTATTTTCCTTTGAGTAGTTTTTATATTTTTAGTCTCTTCAAACCTATAGAATTTATATTTTACTCTCATACTTCCCGCTGTTATTTTAATAAGCAATCTCTCACGTAATTTCTGCAACATTTTCCTACAAAACTCCCACAGTGTATGCCCTGATGTTATAATGCCTGTTAACACCTGTTCCCACTTCTGTTATTAGAATTTATGTTCGAAATCATTATTGTAACATTAACTTGAACTTCGAAACTGCTCATATGCTGTTAAACCACGCTCTCTATTTGGGCATGCCCTGTTAACATACTACAGGTTTGCTATACCACCTACTAATAAACGAGAAGCATTTCCTTTGTCTACCGGAAATAAAATGCTTATAACTGGCGGATATCAGTTGAACCTCACAAACAATGTCATGAAATCGCTGATGAGCATCTGGGAGGCTTGTAATACGAAAGCTAGGGATCGGCGGGACACGGTCCCGACTCCCAGCATTAATCTACATATGTAAGAGAAGTGTTAAGAGGTAGGTTCATTGAACAAAAAAAGGTGGCTGGCGTAAATATATAAAGCGGTAGAGATTTTACAGCAACGTTGCTTCAAAAAATCAGAGCTTATAGAAATTCACTGATGGCAAAAAATAAATATGTGGCTTATCAAAACTTTATTTTAAACAGCTCTGGCCAACCCTGAAACGTTAAGACAAACATTATTTCCGCTCCACTCTGCATTTTGAAGTTTACTTTAAACGGCCCAGTCAACTTTCTCAACCATTTCATTATTCCGTAAATCTTCTCATTTTCCCTCTTACTCTTCGTGCTCTTGCTCTTACCTAAGTCTAACTACCACTATTACTCTTAATCTTAACCCTATATTATTACTCTTCCTGTCAACCTCTTTTTACTACTTTCCCTTAAATCATTACCCTTATTCTTACTTTTACTCTCCCTCTTCTTCTTTTTCTATTTACTTTTTCTACTTCCCTTCAACTTCCTCTACTTTTTCTTCCTATTTCCTCTGTTTTCTCGTCTCTTTTCTTTTAATATCTCGTCTGCAATGTGTGGGATATATCGAGTTTGACTCTTTTCCGCACATTACATTGCTAAGCTACTAAAAAGTAGCAAAATATACCAGGAATTTTCCGTAAATTTTTTGTTGCTGTACTACTGAGATCACCTGTCTGGGTTTATGGGTGGCTTAAACGGTTATTATTACCCCCACAATTTCAAAATCGTCTAATTGACTAGCAAACTCTTCATTAAATACATGACAACATTAAATTTTACGCCTTTGGCATATTTTCCCACTGGAATTTGAGAGGCCATTATTGCTTACAAATAAATAATAGTTTAAAAAACTAAAAAAACACGCCTTTATAGCAAACCGAACTAAAAAATAGAAAATAATTTTCAATTAAAAAGAGTTTATATAACAGTAGTAGAAGGTCAAACAATCGTTTATAGTTAATCATCTGAAAATAAAATTATAATAAAATTTAAGTTATTAACAGAATAATTTAATTCAGAGTAAAAAGCGTGGGGTGCATTTGACTACATTTCATATCTTTCCTCTCAGATAGTTGCCAATAGAATGATTGTAACATTCAACATCAAGCACTCCACGCTTTTTACTGTGAATTAAATTATTCTGTTAATAACTTAAATTTTATTATAATTTTATTTTGAGGTGATTAACTATAAACGATTGTTTCACCCTCTACTACTGTTATATAAACTCTTTTTAATTGAAATTTATTTTCTATTCGAGGCCGCGCTCGCTACGGTGGCCGTTAAAGTTAAGAAAGGCAACCCTGGTCCACCGCCATCTTACACGGATGCAGGGTGATTCCAGGGCAATGTCAAGCTAATTGCCTGTGACGACGCTAGGTCGGTAAACCTCTATAGGGCCGCCGACACGCTGATAGGGGTGGTATATACGGGCGCGCGCCTGAAGTTAGTGGAGGCGCATGATATCCCCTCACGACCAAGGGCTAGAGCCTTGGTTCCAGTGACGCCGACGGACCCAGCTGACATCCTGGAGCTGCTCCAGGAGTACAACCCCACATGTTTGGAAGTCAACCCGGATAAAACCGAGCTTGTTCTCTTCACGAGGAGGTACAAAGTACCAAATCTTACACCGCCAAGAATTGGGGGTACGTCCTTAGCGTTTAGCGATCAAGTCAAGTATTTGGGAGTCATTCTGGATAGGAAGCTATTATGGAGTGACCATATAGTGGAGCGATCCAAGAAGGCAGCAGCAGAGCTGTTCACCTGCAAGAGGCCAATTGGCACCTCCTGGGGATTCTCCCATAAGTTGACCTACTGTATTTACTCGGCCATTGTGCGCCCGATTCTTCTTCATGGTGCCTTGGTCTGGTGGCCTGCACTAGCTAAAAGTACCTATCTTAAAATGCTTAAAAAGGTGCAACGGAGTTGAGAGCTCTGCATTACCGGGGCTCTCGGCTCCACTCCAGATTCCGTTACATACATACATGGATACATAGATAGATACAGGCCAAGCTAATAAAAGCGTGTTAGAAAGGGCTCCAGTATGCTTTTTCGTAGATGTGCCATGCATCCACTTCTATCATTAATAAAGGAATGCGTTTTTCGCATTATGTGCAGGGTTTGGGGTGGTCATAAGTTCAATTGACCTTATGTCCGTTAACCTTATGTCACCCCACCATCACATTATTGCATAGTCCTCGAGCCTTGATACGTGTGCAAAGTCAAACTTATGGCCATTCAAAGTGGCAAAAAAGGCCAATTGACCTTACGTCCGTTGACCTTATGTCACCACACCATCACATTAATGCATTGTCATCGAGCCGTGATACGTGTGCAAAGTTTCAATCAAACTTATGGCCATCCAAAGTGGTAATAAGTCCAATTGACCTTATGGCCGTTCAACTTATGTCACCACACCATCATATTAATGCATTGTCATCGGTCCTTGATACGTATGCAAAGTTTCAAATTAATCAGACTTCGAAAAACCGGTGAAAATTAAGCTCAAAGGTTCCGTTACATACAGGCCAAGCTAATAAAAGCGTGTTAAAAAGGGGCACTAGCTGGGTGAGTATGATATTAAATAATAAATTTAGCTTCCATGGGATCACATTTTGGCTTAAACTTCTTAAGGTACCAAAATAGAGTAGCTATAATTTGTTGCAAACAACCTCAAAAATAACGCCGAATTGGTTATAAAATCACATTGGAAGGAACAATAAAAAAATTTGTTATCAAATTGATATAAGCGATTTGAGTTGAACTCGCTTAAGCAAAAACCAACCAGATTTCTAGGGTTTTACAGCGTTTCACAGTATATAATGAGTGCTATTGAGAATGGGCACTGGAAATAGCTCCAAAAAATCCCACTAAAAATCAAATCACTGGAAACTTCTTGCATAAGTAGCAAAAAAAAAAACAAAACGAAAAACAACAAACCAAAAAAAAAGATTATTATTAACCCAACACAAAATTTGATAAATATGAACAAAGGGGAATGCGTCCATATATTTTCTGTACTCCCTAGCAAGAAAAGATAGGCTTAAGAGACCAACAGCACATCTAAATATTCCAAATTAAATGCAGGTATTTTTCACTTTAGAGGTTATCTTTGATTTTTGGCTCTTCAGAGGATGATTAAGATCTTTCTAGCAAGGTCTATCCTGACTTAGCGTTGCTAACTCATTTGTATTCGCATAATTTAGCATGGTTTATGAATATATTTACTAGATTTAGAAGTTATAAGAAAGCTTAAGAAATTATTTTCTGACTGATCACACTTTTTTCTAAAGCTTTTTATATTGATTTTGTCAGACCTTCAACACAGGATCTTCGGAGTGGTGGACGTAGCATGCCACCGCCACCGCCACAGCACGGTGGCCACCGAAAAAGTAATTCGGATAGAAAAACAGCAATTTTTTCTTTGTGAGACACCCTATGTGTAATTTTAACTAATTATTTGACCCTTCCCACTAATTTGGAACTGGCTTCGCACAGGGTTACAGAATATAAACTATAAAATTTAAAATGTTCACAAGGGTTGGGATGCACATTAGATCAATACCACTAAATGTATATGATATAAATATTTTAGAAATCACCATTACTCTCTTGATTTGTAGCTGTTACGACCGAACACAGATCACTTGATTGAGATTTTATTTGATTTTGAAGGATTCTTATGTTTTCTGACTCGAGTCCGTTCAAGTCAGAGCTGGAACAATGTTCCTCAGTATTTTGAGTGCAATGTGATAATTCGATGTGTTTTTGAAGAGCATGCGTGCTGCGAAAACTACTTTGGCACGTTGTACATTTCGTTGCATTTCGCATTGTGTGATACAAAAAATGTGTGGATAATTTTTCTTGTGTTTTGAAGGCCAGAGAGCAATGCTTGCAGCGGTATTTATACACGTGACGCTCTGATATGACCAAACTTATGTGAGCGCTTTTATAATGAGAAATCACGGCAGTTTTTGTGGGAAATAAGGATAGACACGGGCGACTGGGATGGCTTGCAGCCAAACACCTGTGATCTCCATTTGGCAATACTATAAAATGCTGCATATTCTGTACGTGTTGCAATAGCTCTTGTTCATGTTTAAACTGCGCGCTGCAATGTTCGCAAGATAAAGTTTCATTGATCTTAGTAGCTTCCAGCGGCTGTGTCTGTGATATTGATAGGTCGGCAGTTACACTTATGCTATCATCTTCTGTTGAGCTTGAAGTGCCAACTTCCTCTTTTATTGGAATAGTTTTGGTATGTTCTATTAAGGTATTGTTACCATTAATAGTGTTGATATCCACTCTTGAGTTTGTAAACAAATGCTGCCACATGCAAGTGTCAACCAGCTGTAAAAAACGTGCCAATCCATCACGATTCACGCAATGCGTATTCATTAGATGCGTTTCTAAGGATGACTTATTATCAAAAGTATCAGTGCATAATGTACAAACCACATTAGCCATTGATTTCGCTGTTTTATCAATATCCTCAGGTTCGTCCAAAACGTTGCAGTTGGATGATTTGTTATGAAGTTGTGGTGGTAAAGAATTTTTGGTGGTCATTGACACTGTAGCCCAAGGTGTATTGGTCGATGAATTTCGGGGACTCACTTTACTTTTATTTGCAAATTCATTTCCTGGCGAATATAAGCGCTCTCGTTTAACTAGTGTTGGGCAATCGTTATCAACGGTATCTTTCTCAAAGTTTGTTTGGTTTTTGGCAGAGCACGTAGCAGTTACTGCTGATGCTGCAGCTGTAGCTGCTGCTACGGCAGCTTGAAATGCATGCATAGCGACAGAGTTAGTAGGAATACTAATATAATCTGGTTCTGTTTGTGGATGAATTGTGCCCAAATGTAATTCCATATTATACTTTGATTGTGCAAAGAAATCGCAGTTATTACATTTAAATATCACTGGAGGTATATTTTCAGCACTCGATGTCACAACTGCCATCGCGTCGCTATCGCCAAACGTGGTTGAGAAATTCGGTGTGGTGACACGCTCGCAACTTTTGCTGTGAGAACTTGCATTGTCCGATGCATTAGAGGAATTTGGTGAAGGTGAACATGAGTTCTGATCTAGTACAGCAATGTTAAAAGGAGAGTTCTCGATTGTGGAAGAAATTGAAAAACTGCCGGGAACTGACATCGCACTGACATTTACCAATTTATAGTTATCTGAAAAGGTTTAAAAATTATTTCAATTAATAATTTTACGTATATAGTTGGTAAATATATTCTTTTGCAATTTTTGGATGATATCTACTTAATTCTATCGAGAAAGTTAAAGTTTTATATTGATACGTTTTTAATGAAAAGAAGATTTCACGATGAAACCGGGTTACATAAAAAGTATAATATTACATTTTCACACCAATCCACCGCAAGCAATGCACTGACGGAATTTATTGAAGAATAGTACGACAAAAACTATCAAGAATACAAAGCAGTTTCTAATAATTTTGTTGTTGTTTTATCGTCATTTTATTGCGTACGATCGTGAGTTCGAATCTAGCTCAAGGCTTTTCCAATTTTTAACTTCTTAGGGGAAAAATTTTAAATTAGAATAAAAAAAATTTTTTTAGACAACTGTCATAACTCGTTGTACACATACGTTACGGGAGTTGTTAAACTCCTTCATCGGCAAAGTTTTGGCACCGCTCTTTAACCATTCAGCTATCACAGCAATATACAACGAGCTATGGCATATTAAATTTAAAAAAAATTTATATCGGGTTCGAATCGAGCCCACGATCTTATAAATCATCAGGCCGCCAAAACAACAACCATATTGTTATAACGTCCCAGAGCAAGCGGAAAAGTGTCAGTGACACTGTGGATCATTGCAACATATTTCGCAGCATGTGGAAATCAATTTATAATTTTAAAAATTATAAAAACAACGAAAGCTGAATGGTTAGAGCAGCGGCGCCGATGCCTATGAAGAAGCTTAGAAGCTCCCGGAATGGAGCTATGACAGTTCACTTAAATTTAAATTTGTCCTAAATTTTTTCTTACGTCGTCAAAATAATAATGGTAGCAAGTTAACCTTGAGCTCGATTCGAACTCACGATCTTTCTGGTAGAATTATCAGTAAGGATTTAAGAAACTAGTGGAAACTGCCATTTTTAACTCTGGTACAGCACTAAGATTATTATACGTCGTTTAACCATTGTATTCCTGACGGGCTTCGTTCAGTGAGAAAGAAGTCAAAAGCTTGTATTGATCGGATATGTGAATTGTATTTGCAGACCAAAGGCGACGAAATGCATGGTACCTCCCATACAACGTTTTCTTTCCAAACCACATATCCTCTCAACCGCTTTAGTCACAATACTGAAACTTGGCATAGCTGCCTCTCATACAAACTCAAATTTCCGTATTACACATATTCGTAACTATAACTATAACTACTTCAGCTAAATCACTGTACTTTGGTACCAATCCCTTTATTGATTCCCTGCAGTCAAAAGTCAAAGTAGTCAGCAAACATTCTATTCCATTGACTAAAATTTTGTGGAGTTATTCATTCCATTCATCTTTTGAGTAGTTCATTGACTATAACTTTGTGGTGTTGTTCATACTAGTTAGTATTTGAGTAATTTATTCGACTAGAATTACGTCTGTCGGACGCGAGGAAATGCGTGAGTGCTTTCTGCAGCCAGTTTGCAATGCATACTTCAGTGGACAATGCTAGATATCATCCAAATCAACGGGCCCATAAAAAAGACGAGTCGCAGCTCACCATTACCTCAACAGAGGTTAAAGAAGCCATTGAAAAGGCCAAGCCTTCCATATCAATAGTCCCAGGCGGAATACATATGCCGATGCCAAAACATTTTGGCCATGAGAGCATCAGCAGACTAGCACATGTTTTCTACATGTCGTTCAAAGCCTTTGCCATTGAAGAATAAGGGAGAATGGCAAGGATAAGCCCCCTACACATGACCGGAAATCCATCCAGTATCTACCGATAGTCTCCCTTTAGTCAGTAACGAAAACGTTGCAAGCCGTTATGATTCCCTCATTTAAACGAAATTCTTCGGTTATCCAGCCATCAGCATGACTTCCGTAAAGTGCATATCACTACCACCCTTCTGAACTCCAATAACACTCAGCATAGGTCGGTGCTAGTGCAGCTTGGTCTGTTTTGACACAGTCAAGTACGACTGGCTCTGTTGGCTCTATTTGAGCGGCCGACCAAAGTCGTTAAACTTTAGGAACGAAAAATTTTTATTTAACTACAAATATATATTCTGAGCTACAATTGTAATTGTCTTCCAATTATAATTTTCTGAACTTCAATTTAAAATTCTGGACTTCAAATTTGAACTTTCTTCAGTTGCAGCTTTATGAGCTTTGATTAAAAATTCTGAACTTCAATTGTAACTTTCTGAAATTCAACTGAAACTTTCTCAACAAAACTAAAAAAAGTTTTAATTAAAAAATAGGCGGTCAAATATCTGGTTTTGATATTTAGTTGTTTAGCTTAGCTTTGATATTCATTGGAGTCATTTTTTGTTGATTTGTCATAATTTGTAATTGATTATGAACGTATTTTGATTTGTGGTGATTTTAATGTGAACCTACATGTTAATGATTCCTACAGTAGTAAACTACTTAACCAGCTTGCAACAGCAGGTCTATGTGGTGTCAATAGTGCTAACCGGACGATATTTGACAATAATTCTGTACCCAGTCTTCTTGATTATTTTGTAACTTGTGATCCCTGTCAAGTCCTATAATTTCAGCAAATATCTTTTGTTTCTGACCACGATTTGCTTTTCTGTACTATAGATGTTGATATGAACCGTTCTGACTTAGGTTGCACGTTTGTGTTTCGTGATTTTAAATCTTTGAATGTTAATGCGTTGTATTCCGATATTTGTGGTGTTGATTGGACTGATTGTTGGTTTCTTGACACAGTTGATACCAAGCTAGAATTTCTTAATAATAACTTGACCAGATTTTTTAATATGCATGTGCCTATTCGTTGTAAAAGTGTTAGGTTAGGTTAGGTTCAAGTGGCTGTCGTCCACATTAGAGCGGCACACTTAGACCTTTATAGGCCCATTGTGAAACCACACGGATTTGTTCCAACTCTCCTAATCAAAACACTTCGGTGAGTTTATGAAGCTAACTAAGCATCGTGTATTGACCCCAGCTATATCAGTCAGATCTACGAGAAACATCTTGCCCATAAAACGTTTCCTTCTTCTACCGAGCGCTGGACATTCACAGAGTAGAGGCCTAACAGTTTCAGGCTCTTCTTCGTTGCCGCAGCTTCTACAATAATCATTAAATGGAGGTCCAATCCTTTCCGCATGCGGTCCAATACAAACATGACCAGTGAGAAGACCTGCAACTAAGGAAAGATCCCTCTTACGGAGGGTGAGGAGCTCTCGCAATCTAATCTCATTCCATTCCGTCCATGTGAGTTTTGCTGTGTGGCATCTATCATGATGCTTCCACCTGGCTCCCACTTCCATCAGTAGAGCCTCCTTTATATTAAGCTTCAGGTGGAGAGCGGCATGCCAAACCTCTTCCAGGATGACGAAAGTGGAAGGGAGGTAACCTTTCTTGCAAACTCATCCGCCATCTCATTACCTGGTATGCCCTTATGTCCCGGAACCCATACCAGGTGCAGAGTAAACTGTTCAAC
Organism: Eurosta solidaginis; assembly: GCF_040869045.1. NCBI lineage: Eukaryota > Metazoa > Arthropoda > Insecta > Diptera > Tephritidae > Eurosta > Eurosta solidaginis. The sequence goes on along the minus strand of NC_090324.1, from coordinate 32,440,793 downwards.
CTTCACGTTAAGTGATCTGCAGTAGCCTACTACAGTTTCAGAATTAGCTGTGACAGAGTCAAGGGTTTTCAGTGCTGCTTGACTGTCTGAGAAAATATAAATGTACTTTTGAGAGACCGCCTTCTCCCCAAGGTAGTCCACATCGTCTTGTATGGCCGCAAGCTCGGCCTGAAATACGCTACAGTGATCCGGAAGGCAAAACAATCTTTGTATCTCCAATCGTTCCGAATAGACACCCCTTCCGACCCTGTTATCCAGTTTAGATCCATCTGTGTAGATTTGAATGCTGTTAGTGGTCCAATCAGGTTCATTCACTCACTGTTCCCTCTCAGGCATTAATATCTCGTATCCCTTGGTAAAGTTGGAATGTGGTTTGCAGAAATCTCTTCATTCTGCTATGCAGAATCTGTCGAGAATTTCAGCATATTTGCAGTGAGATCATGTGGTCAGTTTCCTCAGCCTAATAACTGCTCACGCTGCATATTTAATGCCTACTATATCTATGGGTAGCAGGTTCAGTATTATATTCATAGCCTCCGTTGGAGTTCTGCGGATGGCGCCGCTTATGCATAGTAGTGCAGATCTTTGCACCTTTTGAAGAGCAAGAACCGTCGAGGATTTATTCAGGGTGGGCCATCATACCGCCACTCCATATAGCAATATTGGCCGAACTATGGCCGTGTATATCCAATGTACTATCATAGGGGACATACCCTTATGCACACGTTCCGTGGTGTTTTGTGTCCTGTTCAATTTCTTATCAAGTGTGAGCCCTGGATAGTTGGCGGACTCACTTAACTTAAGCACTGTGTTTGCCAGCACTGGAGTTGACAGACGTAGTATCTTATACCTCCTCGTAAAGAGCACCAGATCCGCTTTATTTGGGATCTAGACCAGACCATTATCAACGGCCCATGCTTCGACCCTTCTTAATTTCACCTGCATCATATCGCAGAGAGTTTGTGGCAACTTCCCACTTATCACAACGGCAAAAATACTATGGCAAGTGGCGCAAAAATAGGAAAAATAATTCCTGGTGTCGATACAAAGAAGTTCGAAATGAAACAACAGCTCTTATCAGGCAGGCAAAGTGTAGGTACAGTAAATCAAAGCTAGATCCCTCACTTTCATTTAAGGAGCTGTAAAGAAACTTGAAAAAGTTTAAAATACATCACAAGGATAGCACGGAATGTGAAATAGATGTGGATCAGCTAAATGACTTTTTTGTTAGCGTTAACAATGCCAATGCTCCAGCCCTGCTGAAAATTACTCCTCCTATGTCGGCGTTGATAACAAATTTCAATTTGATGCAATTGGCGAAGTCTTTTTTAAGTATGAAATCAAACGCCTTGGGAGAGGATGGAATCTCTCTAAGATTTATTAAGATCGTAATGGAGTTTGTATTAGGTCCGCTTACACACATCATACATTTCTGCTTCACCTTCTCATGTTTTCCCACGATGTGGAAGAACGGAATTATAATGCCTATTGCAAAAAAGCTAATGCGACGTGTGCAGGTGATTATAAGCCTATCAGTATACTGCCTACATTCTCGAAGGTATGTGAAAATTTAATGGCAGCACAAATTTTTAACTTTATCCAGCAAAATAAATTACTCAGTCCGTTGGAATCTGGCTTCAGATCAAAGCACAGCGGCTCTACAGCAATAGTTAAAGTATTGGATGATATAAGAACTAGTTTTGATGCTGGTGACCTAACACTTTTTTATTTACTGAATTTCCCCAAAGCATTTGATTCTGTGAATCATAAGCTGCTATGTACGAAGTTGAAGTATTACTTCGGATTTGAGGATAGCTCAGTCTAGCTTATTGTCAGTTATCTTAAAGATAGGACGCAGAAAGTTAAGACAGCAAATTCTCTGTCGCAGTCTAAACCTGCGTTTGCTAGCGTACCACAAGGGTCGGTCCGTGGTCCACTTCTTTTTAGTCTCTTTGTGAATGATATTTTTGATGTGTGCCAGTATGTCAATATTCAATTGTATTCGTCGAGTCGTATTGGTCTTGTTGAAGGTATATATTTCTGTTTGGGCTGGTGAAAATTCGTTGAGTTTGAATGCATCTAAATCTTATGTTTGGCTATATGTCATACTGTAGTATATAATATTGATATTCCTGCGTTGTATATTGGAGCTAGTCCACTTAAACTTATTGACAGAGTAAAAAGTATAGGTTTTATTGTGAACTGTAAACTTACTTGTATTGACCATGTGAACAGGGTAGTTACCAATGTTTGTGCCATATTACAGAAGTTAAGAATCTCGGCCCCATTCAAACCCGTTGAAACCAGGCGAAAACTTGTGCTGCAGTTTATTTTGTCGCATATAACTTACGCTGAGGCAGTATATGTTAAAATGGACTCAGTGTCATACAACAAAGTTGCTGTAGCGTTTAACAATGCTACGAGATACGTTTACGGGATTGACAGATATGATCACAGATGGCGAACGAACTTTCTTGTGTGCAGCCTTGAAAATTATCTAGCCGCCAGGAATTGCATCTTTTTATACAAATTATTATTGTGGAAGACACCAAATTACTTATTCAAAAAGTTGAGACCAGTGAGACATCAGAGTCTGGTCGTACCATCGCATAATTACTTAACCTCATCTAGACTGTTTTTCATTAGCGCTGTTAGATTATGGAATTCAATCCCAGATAATGTGAAAGCTGGACTAAATAGATTCAACTACAAGGCTGTAATACTTAAGTACTTCAAAACTGTATAAAAACAATGCAAAAACGCTGTAAGGGTGTTTAAGATCTCTGCTTCTCTTTTTCCCCCTTTTTTCACTTTGATTTTAATTATGTTTGCTTTTGTTAAGGTTTAATTTATTCTAAATATGTTATTTAGATTTAAGTTAGGATATACATTAGACTGGGTCGAAAAAGAAAGTTGCTAATGTCCGCCCCTAAATTTAAAGATTATGTTGAGCTGACCTAATCATGTGAAAACGACTTCATAGCTTAAAAGGACATTAAACGGGAATGTGAAGCTTCTCAAGGCCAAAATAATGACATATAAATTTAAAAAATCGGACGTCAAATAACTAAGTTACAAAGAAAAAACCTTTTTGGCTGTATTTCGAAGGATCAAAAAAAAAAAATAAAAATATTTCCGAAACCCTCTCAACATAATCTTTAAATTTAGGGGCGGACATTAGCAACTTTTTTTTTTTGTATGAACCCAGTCTGTTATACATATTTGTACTGATTTATGTTTAATAACTTAATTGAAGTACTTCTAAAAGACTATATCTGGTCATACTCTGTACTACGTTGGTAAAAAATAAATAAATGTAAATGTAAATAAATGTAAATAAGAACTATGTTCCTTAAAGTATAATATTATGAAATGAAATTGAGTTTATTTACCACAATTTGAATTATAATTTTTTAGGTTTTATATATAAGTAAATTTAATTTAAGTTATTTCCTAAGTTTATATATTTTGAGGTGATATATATGAAGCGAGACATATGTAGCTACTTTTATAATTCAATTAAGTTAATCAAAAATGCATTTGAACTAGCTTAGCCATTTTGAATTACACTTTTTAAGTTTATATATATGTACGTATTTTTATTCAAATTTATTTCTAAGTATAATGTATTGAATTGGTACATTTTAAAGTGATATGTGTATATACATACTTTTTATATATATGAAATATAATGAATAAAATGAATTTGACCTAATTTATCAATTTTCAAGTAATTTTTCAACCCGACTAGGACTAGTATATTAACTAGTAAGATGCCGATGCATATATCGAGTAGTATGTCAACTGGTATTACAATGATGCATTGACTGAGTAGTATGCCAAATGGAATATTGATGTTGAACACATTAATAATTGGTATGATATTTGCGTATATAATATCTAGATAATGATGGCCCAAATGCTGACTTGTATGTTAATTGGTATAACCCTGATGGGTATGCTGACTAGTATGGCATCTGGTACGATGTTGGTGTATATGATGACTAGTTTTTCAATTGGTATGATGCTGACGCAGGGACTGGCAATCGATATTCCGTAGGATATCGCCCTGTTAAAAATACCAGTTACTAATATGGAAAATTACAGAACTCATACTAGTTGGGATTTTTGAGATTTAGAAGAATACCAGTTCTAGTATACAACTAGTTGGTTTGACTGCAGGGTTATATCAAACTTATGACAAAAAGTGGTAGACCTCGCAATGCGTGTGTGCACCCACTGAACTCTAATATGGTATCTATCTATCTATACTTAAATGAGTGGCATCTAATCATTGATACCTGGCAGATGCCCAACATCGATATAATATTAGTGGAGAAAAGAAGGAAGCATTTACTTACATCATGCATCTACGTACATCAATATAATTTGGTTCCAATGCCTTTACTGATTTTATCAAACTTTTAATGAAGAATGGCAAATCTTGCCCACAGATTATCTTCCTTCGGATCAAATATGCACCAATTTGTAGGAAACAGAGTTATTCGGTGTAAAGGGGGTAGTTTTGACATGTAGGGGCGTGGGATCTGATACATATAGCAATACATAGAAAAAAAAATATTTGTAAGGGTAGAATTAGAGGTGTGCCATATACCATACAAATTTATTAATGTGTATATCCGTAACCACGAAATGTGCATCACGAGTATTTGCTGGATATTAGGGGGGACTCATTAAAGCATATACATTTATAATGTGTAAAATTATATCCGTTTACTCACATTGTTATATGAACGCACCCAGTAATGATCTTGATAAACTTAATTGTCGATCAGCTGTATTATTGTCGAAAAAACAATTGTGATTATTGTACAAATTAAAAAATGCCAAGGTCAACTGAAAAATCAAAACTAAAACGTGTTTAAGAAGATATTGTAAATGACTTGCTGATGTTGGAGATTTCTGATGAAAATTACTGCTGTCATGTCTGCAAGGTTGCATTCCTTCGAGTTTACCGCGTTTACACAATGAAATGTGCGCATAAATTTATACAAATTGTGTAAATGATTTTTCATACAAAATTTGACAGTTCATTTATATGTTTACACACTTTAGAAGACATTTATAAGGTTTAATTAGTCCCACTATTGTTAATATGGAAAGTGTTGCAAAAGAAAGTGTGTACTCATAGAATTCTATTGTCATATCTTCGGCTTTGAGTGTAAACATGCGAAGTAACATTTTTTTGAGCAAAGTGCTTCAATACCAAATGCCTAGCTAGTGAAATTTGGTTTGGAGCTTCTGTTTTTGTTGTACAGAGGAGTACAATTTATGCGAAAGGTAATGAGGTACATCTCAAAACAAGAGATATTTATTGGTCCCAAAGCTTATTACGGAGTCATAATAAGCATCCGATGCCGCTTCGAATGGAAACATCAGCTTTTCACAAACCCTTGAACTCCCCAAGCACCCATCATGAACTGTGTCGTGTGTTCCATGATGTAAAAAAAGCCTTTCGCCACACTGGTTTAACCCCATGAGAACATGTATCTATAGCCATCATCCAGTGAGTTTTCTAGTTCCGTATCACGTTTGATTCTGACGGAAATCCTCTGGATCATTGGGAGGCTAGAGAAGCAGAGACAAAAAATTAACAAATTATTTGGATCACAAGTTGAATTTCAGTTGACATACAAAAACAAATTTTTATTTCGATTTTAGCAATTGCAAACCAGCGATCAAATAAGATGATGACTATATTTTGAATCTAATTATAGTTTATTTCTTTCATATAATATTATATATATCTATTTTGAATTTTTAGATTGATACACACATAAACACGTAAAAACAAGCTTTCAAATCAAATCAATATCATATACCATTTATTATGTTATATCTTTTTTGGGGTCATATACTTTATTTATTTTATAAATATCTTGAATATCATATATTGAAGACGTATCACTTACTTCACGTATTTCTCTTTATTTTTATGGTTTTTGGGAAATATTTTTTTGTATATACCCACATCAGTAGTATAGCGGTTCTGGACCACATTTTGTATGTAAAGCTCGAAGCATGTCTCACCCTAAAAACTCACGGTTTTTGGACCTGTCTGTCAACAGTCTGGCCTTAGGAATGGGACCAGTTCATTATTTTCGGGCCAGTCTAGGCTGAGTCTGACCGAAGGAATGAAACCAGGTCTATATTTATCTTGACCTGAAATTTTTTTCACCTCCCAAAATCATTCAACATTTCCGCTAGGTGGCGCATACGTTTTCTCGGTTTGTGTTCTGGCTAACTTCCGCTAGGTGGCGCATAAGAAAAAGCTTAGTGGTGTATAAGAAAAAGCTTAGAGCTTTATACCTTTAGCAGAGCTTTGTCGTAAACATGACAGCATATAAATTATATATATATGTATATATATATGTATATCAACAAACCGCAAAATACATACCGACACAGACATTTCCATCCATATACATACATTTAGATAAGGGCTATTTGTCTCAATGCATATTTTTACATTTTTAAAGGGCCGCAAATTTTTAAATGTCCCCTCAAATTTCTGATGAGTCCTAGACTTCACCCGAGCCGTTTTAAAGATTCCCATAGATTTCTAATCGAGCGAATGCTCCCCAATCCCTCCACACACCCGCCTTTTTTCTCGTCTACAAAAAGTAGCAGTTGGACACCTGTAGTACCGCCCAACCCCCCAACCCCAACCCCCAACCCCCCAAACCCAACCGCTGCTGATTATAGACATATTCCACATTATGAATCAAGCACTCAAGGATTTAAAATCAATTTCAAAGGAAAAATTTCAAAAACCAATACTGAAGGCGATTGATGTACCAATTAATAAAAAATTAAAAATAGTAAAGGCCTTAAGAGTGAGGACAAAGTTTGGGGAGAAGCTAATGATAGAACTGGATGATACTGTTCTTTTTCTTCCAAATTCCTACAACTCCTTAGAAGATTCAACTATTGAAACAATATATAAGAATACATTTTAAATAGAATTGATTAAACCCTGGAGGGTGGAGCCGTGTGAAGAAGTCCACGAAAGTGGGGAAAGCTTCTGACCGCCATTCACCTGGGAACGGCCAGAGCGATTCTTTTGCATGCGGTTCAAGCAGCTCACTACTGCCGGTCGCTTGCGGCCAAGTATCCTCTGGGTAGCCGCTAAACATCCGTTTAGCGGTGAGCTAATGTGAGAAGGCGACAAACTGGCTAGACCACTCTGACACAATCGGTTAAAGGGCTAGCCAGGGGAGATCTCATCGGCAGCGTCTGTACACCTCTAGGTGCGGCTGCAAGCGGGCGTCTGTCCTGGAGCAAGCGGCTCGCTATATATACGCGCAAGTAATATTTTTACGCCGCTGAGCGAGTTGTGCGCTGGGCTTGGGACCCGCCACGTAAAACCATACTCCAATGAAATATAACAACAAGCCTCGGATAAACTCTCTATTGATGACGACCATGTCAAACGTTTGAAGGACAATGAATTGAAGGCATGAGCCTGGAACGTCCGCTCTCTGAATGGGATTGGTGCAGATGCCCGGCTGGTTGATGCCCTCGTCAAAGCAAAATCTGACATCACCGCCATCCAAGAAATGCGTTGGACGAAGCAAGGAAGAAAGAAGATCAAAAATTGTGATATCTATTGGAGTGGCCATACGAATAAGCGCACTTTCCGCGTCGGGTTCGTGGTGGGAGAGAGACTTTGTCGCCAAGTGCTGGCGTTCACGCCTGTGGACGAGCGTCTCGCCGCTATCCGAATAAAAGCAAAATTTTTTAATATATCATTCATCTGCGCCCATGCGCCGACAGATGAGAAAGACGATGAGGTGAAAGATACTTTTTATGAACAATTAGAACGCACATACGAGCGCTGCCCACGTCATGATATAAAAGTCGTGCTTGGCGACTTTAACGCCAGGGCGGGCAAAGAAGGTGTTTTTGGCCCTACAGTCGGAAAGTTCAGCCTCCACAATGACACTTCTCCTAACGGACTGAGGCTGATTGACTTTGCCGGTGCTCGAAACATGCTAATATCCAGCACGATGTTCATGCATAAAGCTACATGACTGTCTCCTGATCGAAATACTCGCAATCAGATCGATCACGTTGTGATAGACGGACGGCATGCCTCCTGTGTTTTAGATGTGCACACGATCCGAGGACCTAACATCGACTCGGACCATTATCTCGTTGCAGCCAAAATACGCACCCGCCTCAACGCGGCAAAAACCAAGGAACAAAGAACACAAAGAAAGCTAGACGTCGGAAAGCTTCAATCACAACAGACTGCCAACGATTTCGTAACTCGACTCTCACACCTGCTCTCTGAGAGCACAACTCATTCTGAAGGAATACAGGAGCAGTGGGAGTATATCTCCAAAGCACTTCGTACTGCCGCCGAGGAAAAAATTGGTTACCGGCGGCCACAAAAAGACAACTGGTACGATGAAGAATGCCGCGTTGCAACCGAAAGAAAAGACGCTGCCTACAGGGCTACGTTAAAAGCGAGCGCGACAAGAGGAGTGTGTGAACGCTATCGTCAGTTGAAAAGGGAAGCGAGACGCCTTTTCAGGAAGCAAAATGCAGAAGCAGAAAGGCGTGAATTCGCGGAGCTTGAGCTGCTAGCCACCAGGAATAACGCCCGAAAATTTTACCAAAAAATACGGCGAGTACGCGTTGGCGATGGCGAGTACCGAAGAAGATTTAATGTTGAGCTGTACGAGCTATGCGCAGACATCAACATAGTCCAGCGAATTAAAACGCAGCGGCTGCGCTGGTTAGGCCATGTTATGCGAATGAATGATGATGCTCCGGCCAAGAAAGTGTTCTTATCGGAACCCGCCTATGGAAGCAGAGGTAGAGGGCGGTCTCCACTCCGTTGGAAGGACCAGGTGGAAAACGATTTAAACTCCCTTGGTGTTACCAATTGGCGCCGGTTGGCGGAGCGAAGGAGCGACTGGCGCGCCTTGTTGGACGGCCATAACCGTCTAGACGGTTAAGCGCCAATTAAGTAAGTAAGTTAAACCTGGTGAAAAATTTAACTCACCATTATTTTAATTTTATACAGAATAAAAAAATTTTGAATTATTAATTTTAATAGTACTTTACTGTAATATATTTAGGAATAAAATAAGCAATTCATATTTCATATTTCATATAATTTATTTTTATTAAATAAAAATTTTAAACATAATTGACCACATATTACTGTGTTGTATTTTTGTTTCTGATCATATCTCTGAGCAGAGCTCACAGATTATATTAATTTTGTTCGCATAACGGTAATCCTTAACGGCATAAACTAATCGAGATAGATATAGACTTCTATATATCAAAATGATCTTGGCGAAAAAAGAAATTCATTTAGCCATGTCCGTCCGTCCGTAAACACGATAACTTGAGTAAATTTTAAGGTATCTTAATGAAATTTGGTATGTAAGTTCCTGAGTACTCATCTCAGATCGCTATTTAAAATTAACGAAATCGGACTATAACCACGCCCACTTTTTCGATATCGAAAATTTCCAAAAACCGAAAAAGTGCGATAATTCATTACCAATGACGGATAAAGCGGTGAAGCTTGGTAGATAGGTTGACCTTATGACGCAGAATAGAAAATTGGTAAAATTTTGGGCAATGGGCGTGGCACCGCCTACTTTTAAAAGAAGGTAATTTAAAAGTTTTGCAAGCTGTAATTTGGCAGTCGTTGAAGATATCGTGATGAAATTTGCCAGAAACGTTATTCCTATTACTATAATAAAAATTAGCAAAATCGGATGACGAACACTCCAACTTAAAAAAAAAAAATTTTAAGTAAAATTTTAACAAAAAATTGATTATCTTTACAGTATATAAGTAAATTATGTCAACATTCAACTCCAGTAATGATATGGTGCAACAAAATACAAAAATAAAAGAAATTTTCAAAATGGGCGTGGCTCCGCCCTTTTTCATTTAATTCGTCTATAATACTTTTAATGCCATAACTCGAACAAAAATTTACCAATCCTTGTGAAATTTGGTATAGGCATAGACTCTATGACGATAACTGTTTTCTGTGAAAATGGGCGAAATCGGATGAAGTCACGCCCAGTTTTTATACACAGTGTACGGTCCGTCCTTCGGCTTGGCCGTTAACACGATAACGTGAGCAAAAATCGATATATCTTTACTAAACTTAGTTCACGTACTTATCTGATTTGGTATTAAAAATGCGCGAAATCCGACTCAGACCACGCCCACTTTTTCGATATCGAAAATTTCGAAAAATTTAAAAAATGCCATAATTCTTTACCAAATACGAAAAAAGGGATTAAACATGGTGATTGGATTGGTTTTTTTGACGCAAAATATAAATTGGAAAAAACTTTGCAAAATGGGTTTGACACCTACCATATCAAGTAGAAGAAAATGAAAAAGTTCTGCAGGGCGAAATCGAAAGCCCTTGGAATCATGGCAGGAATACTCTTTGCGGTATTGCATATATAAATAAATTAGTGGTACCCGACAAATGATGTTCTGGGTCACCCTGGCCCATATTTTCGTCGATATCTCGAAAACGCCTTCACATTAACAACTAAGGGGCACTCCCTTTTAAAACCCTCGTTAATACCATTAATTTGATACCCATATCATACAAACACATTCTAGAGTCACCCCTGGTCCACCTTTATGGCGATATCTCGAAAAGCCGTCCACCTATGGCCCACTCCCTTCTAAAATACTGTTTAATACCTTCCATTTGATACTCATGTCATAAAAACACATCCAGGGTAACCCTAGGTTCATTTTCCTACATGGTTATTTTCCCTTATTTTGTCTCCAAAGCTCTCAGCTGAGTATGTAATGTTCGGTTACACCCGAACTTAGCCTTCCTTACTTTTGTTGTTGTGATTATTTACGAACAGCATAGTGATGCTAATATGCGCCACAATATATAATGGAAACGTCAAAAATATTTTCAAGGTTATCAAACTGGCAGTGAATTTTTCATTGCATTACCATTCGTACAAATATGTAATTTTTGTAGAATGTTTATGGACGATAGGAAGACCATTTTCATGAAACTCGAATTTTGCTACTAATATTTGTGAAATACTTTGCTGGATTAAGGGACAAGCCGTGTAAAATGGTGAAAAAAGATTATTGGTATAAAGAATTTTTTTTATATGTCACCCTGATTTAGAGGGGGGCCTGTCCCCTCAGTACGCGCATCAGCGCTTTTATTTTATCACTCCACGCCATTTGGAAATGAAAAAAATCTCAATAATAAGAAAAAGCTTCGCTTCATTTTATCTTCATTATTTAGTGACAAACAAACAGTAAGAAAAAACAGAAATTCAAGGGATTTTTTTTTTTACTTTCAGCCAACAAGAAATTTTTGCACAACCTTTTTTCTGTGTGCAGCAAATCTATTTTTAACGTAAGCCCAACTACTAACTGCAATCATTAAGAGTGCAACAACATTGAAAAAGTTGCTTTGTAGAGCAGAGAAGTAAAACATTCGCTGAACTGATGCTATTTTAAGAACGAACGTTAAAACACCAAGTGACCAAACAACAAAAAAAAACCTGTCAAAGACAACTAAAACTCGTAGAGAAAAGAACAAACGCAGGCAGCATTAACCGAAATAGTGACTGTGGCCATGCACTAAAGCTGATTTGGCTACATAACGATTGATATTATATACACCATACCATATAAGCAGACTATTAAATGGAATTTTTTTGCTAAAGAACACGTTTTTAGATGTGACAAGAAGAAGCAAGTTGGCCGCCGTGGTGTGGTGGTAGCATACTCCGCCTACCACACCGAAGATCGTGGGTTCAACTCCCGATCAAAGCAACGTCGACAATTTAGAAAACAGTTTTTGTAAGAGGGGTCGCCTCTCGGCAGTGATTTGGCAAAAACTCCGAATATATTTGTGCCATAGGTCCTGCCCCGCCAATTTGTAGAAAAAATTAATAGGGACACGACACAAATTGGAAGAGAAGCTCAGCCTAAAATCTCTTCGGAGGTTAGCGAAAGAAGAAGCAACGATTTTCGCTTTCAATGTCTCATCTTTATCCTAAATGAATATATTTGCTGGTCAGCAACTTGGATTGACACGACTTTCCATTAAAATTATTTAAATACGTAAAATATCTACACATGCCCAATCATATACCTTATGGTAAAACAACAGCCGACGAAATTTGTTTGCCTGTTACGTCGTTACTACAGTCGCTATAGCTGCGTAATTAAACTTTTAAGTTATTGTGGTTAGCATCGATAATTCCTTAACTCATTATGTGGTATCTTAAGGCAAGAAAGTTAGAAATTATCTAGCAATTTTCGTAAAATCAAACAAAGGAAAAATTAACATAATGGTCTAAAAGAACAAATCACGCAAACTTAGGAAAGCGTCGATGGGGAACATTATAATAAGATTCTGGACGAAATATATTTAATATGTCACTTTATCCACTAGTTACTGAAGTGGACGACCACGAATGACCTCTGAACGCGTTAATAGGAATATCGGCACGATAGCTCTTCTGAATACACTCGAGGTAAAATAATTAGATGGTCCTCGGCTAGAATAAAACTAGCTTCTTACTTATTACCTTAAACGAAACTAAACTAAACTGGTTCTGCGAAAAAACTGAGCTGGTTCTGTGAAAAAAGCAACTGGTCTCAGAGCGACTGGGGACGAGTCATATTCTCTGATTAGCGCCAAATAAATATATTCAATTAAGTTTTGTGATACGAGTATGTGGTTCAGATTACCGCGCTCGATTACACTCCCAATTCTTGGAGAGATGCCGTCTTGAATGCTGTCAATGTAGGCGGCGGAGTTTACTTAACTCCCCATTAACAAAACCTAAGCATTTTTAACGATTTTGATTGCGTTCCACACCATTATATACGGAGAACCCTTCGCCGTTGCCTTAACGCAGTTTCGACTCAATCTTCTTGATCTTTAGGACGCGAATATCAAGTGATTAAAGTTTATTTTGTACTCATAAGAGAACTTGAATCATAGCCAATCGTTTCTCCTGTCCAATTTTTTTTTTTCGTAATACCAGCTAGCGTGCGGGATCACTTTTCTGTCGTGGAAAGCGGCTTTGTTTCTAGCCATGGGCCATCAAAAGGGTTTTCCTCAAAATAAGTTGTACCGTTGCGATTCTAATTTTCATGTTTATACTATCCGTAAACTCAATAGCAATTTCTGTAGCAATTTTAAATGTGTTCAGAACAGCTATCTTTATTATATCCTCTGGCCTTTCGTGGTCATACGATTTCAAAATGACGGGATAAAGTCTCTAATTCTATATATTTTCCAGAATATCCTAAAGGATTAAAAACATCAAACTCCTCTACGTTGTCAATCCATTAAAAATTATTACGAGGGAGATATTGTGCCATAGCATAACCATATAAATTATTAACATTTAAATAAATTATATAATTTGAAGCATTAGTCTCATCGTAATCACTTAAATATTTATTGTTAGCAACTGAACGCCGTCAGCAACATTGAACAATCCCGCCCCTAATTCCCGACATTATAAAATTATGCATGTTTTCATTAGTAAACAATTCCAATTCTATTCTAGTTATTTTGAGCATTGCGTCCCAAGATAATCCTGGAGATGTATAATATTGACAAGGGTCTAGTCGATAAATTCCTTTACATAATTTTCTAAAATTTTCAAAAATGTCACTGAGGAGTATCATTTCTACTTTTAGATATAATAATAAATAATCTAATAAATTGGAACAATTAAATGTTGTCCAAACATTTTGTGCATGCTGATAATCATCGATACTACACGATTGATTTGATAATTTATTAAAGAAATGTGAACGATCAGGTAATTGTGTTTCGTTGAGACGTTCTTCTGAATTTAAATAAATAAATAAATAAAAAAATAAATGTAAGGCGCGATAACCTCCGAAGAGATCTAAGGCCGAGCTTCTCTTCCAATTTGCGTCGTGCTCCTCTTTTGATTTTTCCCTACAAATTGGCCGGACGGGACCTACATGTTTCATGCCGACTCCGAACGGCATCTGCAAGGCAGATGAGTTTTCACTGAGAGCTTTTCATGGCAGAAATACAATCGGAGCGCTTGCCAGACACTGCCGAGGGGCGACCCCGCTTAGAAAAATTTTCTTCTAATTGAAAAATCTTATTTCTAAAATTTTGATGTTGCTTTGCCCGGGAGTTGAACCCAGGGCATACGGTGCGATAGGCGGAGCACGTTACCATCACACCACGGAGGCTGCCTGAATTTAAATAGTCATATGGAAAAATACTTTTACGTTTCATTAAATCAAAGTGATGATCGTTGGGGAAATAAGCCTTTGTTATTTCTAAATCATTATTACTTAAATTCTTAGCTAAACTGTCTAAGCTAGAAGGCATGAATCGAAATGAATCTAAAAACCTATGTTCAATGGTATCTTTATTATTAACATATACTCTCTTTGATATTGAAATATACAACTCTTTGTTTAAGGGAATAATATTTATATCCCCCTCTACAGATGACAACTCTTTAATAAATAAATGACAATCATATTTAGATAAATTATGGAAAAATATTGGAATAAAATTTGCTATCTGATATTCTAAATTACATGTATTATGTGCAGGGCCTCTATATTCACCAGTTAAATGGCAATGGTCTGCTACCCTATCATTTAATAAAAGTTCCATTCCACAAATATGGCAAAATATATCCTCGTTTTGACGCCTAACTTGGTTGTCAGTTAATGGATGCATTCTAACTATTTTACTCAAATATAGGTGATAAATATCTAAAACATCATCGAAAATACTTTTAAAAAAATATTTTGGAGCATCAACACCGCTATATATTTTAAAACGATTCAGTTGGTTACTATATGAGCACTTAATAAAATAACAATAGGCATAAGGAATATGTTCTGGCACACATTGAGTCCTACTAGAATTTTGAATATCTATTGGTTTTAGAATACATTCGAAATCTGCATATATAGTAAATGGCACATCTAATTGTTTTTTGAAATTTTCAAATTTTAGCATTCTTTTCTCAGGTGTAGGCATGCGTGTTACAATTTTTCTACAATGCTTTTTATGAGTTAGTAATTTTTCTTCCTTATCAAAATGTATTAGACATGTATTGCAAAAATAAAATTTATTCTTATGTCTTGTAACTTGATCCCTCATTAATCTACTTAAATTTTGTATCCAACCATAATGGCTTTCATTGAAATCATCACTGTATAAAAAAGAAGATTAATATGATGTGATTTTTCATCTTTTGTTAAATAATAGGGTCCTACTACCAAATTGTCTTCTATACCAAACACATTTACACTAATATCTGGATTATTTGATTCAAATATTTCAATATCTTTTATTTGTAATGGGAAATTTAAATTTTCAAAATTTACTACTTTATCATTAATTAAAGTTATAATGGAATCTTGGATATTTCTAATGTGATATGAAGAACACCTTTGTCCATGTGTTGAGGGTTGGTAAAGAGATGAAATAATGGCCTACTTAAAGCAATATATATCAATGTTAACAATGTTAATACAAGCTGTTTTATCTGCTATTACTTTTGGTAGTGGTATATATAATGAACCTCTAATTGGTTGATATTTATTTATGTTTACTTCTAGATGGATAATTTCACTTAGACTCCAACCACTATCTCGCTCTTGAAATGTTTCCATTTTTTCAATCAATTATTATTGTTCTCCATAAATGCTTCATTCATTAATATTTGGTGTGACATTATAGCGAATTCTTCAATATTTTCTTTTATTTGAATATATTTACAAAATAACTCAAAGTTAAATTTCATGCTTTCATGCTTTTCTATAGATACCTGTAAAAGTGCAGATAATTCGTTAAAATGTTTTTCAAAAAAATGTTCAACAATTAAATCATTGGGTTGATCGTTTTCCAAAACGTATGTCTCAATACGATTATTAAACATAGCGTTAATACATTTAACATTACTATTTACATTATGCATACAATTCTTTTTATGTATATTTGTTCTCAAGTGGGCTGTCCATATATTTTGTTTCACTTGAATTTTACACTGCTCGCAAAAATGGCGGGGTTTTTTTATAACTTGATGTTTCATTGCAATATGTCTAACTAAACTCCTCTTCCGAGTATATATCTTTTCACAAGAACTACACGGATGCATTTTTATTTTTTTATTAATTGGCTTTTTCGAGCCTTTTTCCTTTGAAATTGCTTTTAAATCCTTAAGAGCTTGATTCATAATGTTGAATATGCCTACAATAAGCAATTAAAGAAGTAACGATGTATAAGTATTAAAGTTTATACTGTTTACTAGAAGTGATCCTGGTTGAACACGGCTGAAAATCCTTATAAATGTTTATCCGTGAAATATAGATGAGTGCTGAGCGGCTTTAAACAATTTACTACATTTTTTTTACCGAAAAGATGTCAAATTTATATACCTTTAGCCAAGTAGCCCTTATCTAAATGTATGTATATTTTTTTTTTTTTTTTTTTTTTTTTTTTTTTTTTTTTTTGTTTTACGAGGAGGAAGCATCGAAAGCCTCATAGTCAGTGTGGGACTTTAACCGCACTAAACCTCCTACCGTCTGAGTACCATTTACCCCCCGGTACTACCGTCAAGTATTCCGTCGGGAGGTAGGTTGAGCACTAAGCTCTACGTCTGTCGGGGTCACGTTGCTGTACTTAGATAGTGCCGCGGTATGGTTAACGCTGGGACGCCCTGCTTACTACCTGAATGTGCTTGACGTATACCACTTCTACGAATATTTGCAAGCCTACCTTAAACACTGTGCATATAGTGCTTGTGGCATGCTTGTGCGTTCGACTACTTGTATTGTAGGGTTTTGTTTTTTACATATGTATATATGTGTGAATAAATTATATATGTATAAATAGAAATTTTTTTTTTTTTTTTCCACAATACGTAACGGGGCTTTCCTCGTACTTCCACCGGTTGGAGAGGTCTTCTCTCCAATCCGAGTATAAACTCTGATTGCATGTGAGACGTTTACCCTCATACTCGTTGTTTCTACGGTTGGAGAGGCCTTGTCTCCAATCCGTAGGTTTGTTGTTGCGTGTATGTTGACTGCTTTTGGTCGCACGGTTGAAGAGGCCGTGTCTCCAATCCGTGCTTTATTCCTTCACCTGGGGCAGTATTCGAACGGTTGAAGAGGCCTTGTCTCCAATCCGTCGCATGGTTTGCTATTACATTTACCTACATATATTACGGTATTTTCTTATGTTATCGTTCTCACGCCGCTAATTGTACAGAGGCCTTGCATTCAATACGTGCTCAGCTCGATCCCCTCCACCTTAGCAATTTGTTATCCACCCACACAACTCCACTGTTCAATGTTCGCTGCTGCGCCGTAGCCTTTCAAGACTTCGTAGACACTTCATTATTTCCGCTATTACATCGCACGCCGCTGACCATTTTACCTTGCTTTGTAGCATGCATCCAACAATTGTTTCAGGAGTGTAATCCTCTCCAAATATTCTGCACAGTTTGCATCTCGAGCTATAGAACCTAGGACACTCGAAAAATACATGGTAAACATCTTCTACTGTATCGCCGCCGCAGTGATCGCATATGTTGTTAGGCTCGTGATTGAATCGGTGCAAATATTCCTTAAAGCATCCGTGACCACTCAGAAACTGTGTGAGGTAGAAATCCACCTCGCCGTGCTTTCTAGATATCCATATGTTAATATCTGGGATACATCGGTGTGTCCAACGACCATTTGTTGAGGCATTCCACCTGAGCTGCCAGTTCTGCACGCTTCGCTCTCGTGCTCCGTTACTTGAGCTTTGATCCCGATAAATCGTCGCTGCTTCTTTTGCTAATATGTCTATAGGACACATTCCTGCGATGATTAGTGCTGCGTCGTCAGAGACAGTTTTAAAGGCGCTACAGACGCGTAGTGCACACAGGCGGTAAGTCGACTTTACCCCGCGGAAGTATGATTTATACTCCGTGGCCTGATGCCAAACAGGAGCCCCGTAAAGTATTTGGCTTTTTACAACGCCAGCCAGAAGTTGACGCCGTCGTTGCTTTGGTCCTCTTGCATTTATCATTATCCTAGATAATGCTGCTAAGGTTTTTTCTACCTTACCATTTTTGCTACCATACCATTGGCAAATGTATGTTTTCATGATGGGTGTGTCTGTGGCGGTATGTATTTTGCGGTATGTTTTTATATAATTTATATTATGTCATGTTTAAGGGGCTCAATATTAAGATAACCTTTAGTTAATTATGAAATTCTCACATGCAATATATGGACCAGCACCAGCATATGCACACAAACTTATAACCTAATAAAAAAGACAAATAAAATGTTCAGTTTGCCCCTGATCGGGTTTCTATGTTTTATACTTGCGGAAAATTCTGATAACGAATTTAATTAAATGAAATACAGCATGAAGTTTTATTTACATATAAACATATAAATATGTTGCAATGTTATAAGTGTGGTTTAATAAAATTCCCATATCCAAACATATGTAACGGCATGTCACACAAATGTTCAATATTCATATTTAAAAAAATATAATTTATGTATATGCTCCCATTTTTAAGGAGCCCAAATGGAAATATGAAATTCTCACATGCATATATATGGACCAGCAACAGCATGTGTACACAAACTTACAATCAAACAAACATATGTAACGGCATAGTCACACAAATGTTCAATAATGGAAAATCATGAGTTCAATATTAAGAACAAAGAGATTTACATTATTTGAAATATACCCAAATACCTGCAAACAATACTCTTGATATAATTTTTTTTTAATCAAATTTTAGACTAGATTGTTCCATTTTTTGCCAATCAATTAGACCTACCTATGTCTACACAGGCGGTCACCGTGGTGTGATCGTAGCGTGCCTTGCCTACCGTATGCAACATCAAAATTTTAGAAATAAGGTTTTTCAATTAGAAGAAAATTTTTCTAAGCAGGGTCGCCCTCGGCAGTGTGTGGCAAGCGCTCCGGGTATAATTCTGCCATTAAAAGCTCTCAGGGAAAACTCATCTGCCTTCCAGATTCAGTTCGGAGTCGGCATAAAACATGTAGGTCCCTTTCCGGCCAATTTGTAGGGAAAATCAAGAGGAACACGACGCAAATTGGAAGAAAAGCTCGGCCTTAGATCTCTTCGGAGGTTATCGCGCCTTAGATTTATTTATTTATTTTTTTTTATGTCAACACAGACATGTTTCATGAATTACAATGATTAATTTATTCAGATTTATTACGTCGTCATATAAGTATGTAATACAGAATTCAAATTTGTTTCGCATTTTTCCGTTGGTTTACACTCAATATTTGGATATATAATATATAAATTGAATTAAATAAATAAAAAATAGCTTTTCATGACAGAAATACAATCGAAGTGGTTGCTAATTCACTTTCGAGGATCGATCCCGATTAGAAAACTTTTTTTCTAATTGAAAAAACTTGTTGATGTGACTTTGCCCGGGAGTTTAACCCAGGACCCTCAGCGTGGAAGCCGGAGGACGCTATTCCCACACCACTGTGGCCGCCTTATTGAATTGACTTCTTATTATTTTTGAATTTTTTGGTCGATTGTCCAAGTTAATTATTATACAGCGGGAACAAGTTGAATAAGATAAAATTTATAAAAAATGGAATAGGAAAGATACAAATAATAACAGACCCATCTATCTCGGAAGTTTTTGAGAATGCTGTCTTGGCATATTTAAAAAAAAGCAATTATTTTAGTCCATACAATTTGGGTTTCAGCCAGGAGCTTCTACAGAAGATGCCCTTCTTGAAATCTGCTCCTTCAAATATAAAGGAATGGGTGCAAAAAAAATTGCGGTAGCCTGGTCGAACATAAAATTCTTTCAAATAAACTAAGCTCGACGGGTTTCCGAGGTAACATTCTGGATTGGTTTAAACGATATCTAACTTTAAGATGTCAACGATTGAAAATAAATTATAATCTCAGCGAAATGGGGTTTATGGGGTGGGAAAGCGGGATTGGCTAGAAGGTTTCAAGAGGTCATACTAAATCGCTCCCGAAATGGCCGGGCTAGTACCTTAATGGTGCTTGTTACCGGAACGTAGCAGATCTGCATTCGGCCGATGATTTATATGAAATCATGCATTCAATATTTTTGTGGATATAAATCTCGACGTGCACTTGGTAAGAGAGTGGTTCGTCAATCATAAGCTCATTGTTAGTTATACGACTAAATTAATATATTCTAGTTTAAACAAAGTAGTACCTATGACCGATATTGTTTTCACTCTGAGAACTTTATGCGCCACAAACTATATAGTCATACATGTATTGGGCAAAAGTGTCGTGCTAATTGGGCACCGGAGATCGGCTGTAACGAAATGTGTTTCAATGACCTCACATTGATGCGAACAATGTCGAGCCGCTGATCCGAATGACGACTTGGCCGTGGAACGGCAGGTGAAGTGCGAAACATCAAAACCAATGTTGGAAACATTGGTGGGCGTTTAGCGGAAATGGAAGCCTCCGCGCAAGCGCTGGGACTTCGGTCCGCTTTAGCATCCACGCCCAAGCCTCATAACCGCAGCGGTCAAACTGCCGCTCGCGACAGTATGCCGATTGGCAATAGGACTGCTGAGAGAGGTGGTAGTGGCAGTCTAAAATGGAAAAAGCTTGATTTGGAAAACTAGCACATAAAATTCGATGAGACCAACAAAAGAATGAGCGTTGGTAGTATAAAAGAATAAAAACCGATTTTCAGTTGTGCTCACTTGAGAGTTAAAAAATTATTCATTTTTATTAAAGAAATTGATTCTTATTTAAACAAAATTATTCTAAACAATCCTTATGTAAATTAAAACAATTTATTTAATTTTTAGCATAAGTTTATTATTAATTTAAACAGATTCTACTAATGATACTATTTCGTATCGTACGACATTCGCATTCTAATTGCAACCAAATTCTGATTAGAAAGAATACCAATAAATATTGGCCTACCGCATACTCGCTCTCTTCTGTAATAAGAAACTGCTTTTCGCTACGAAACAAACATTGTACAAGAATAGTGTGGCCACCGCTAGCTTATTCTACTCTACCATGCATTATACTCTCCCAGAAGTCAACGTTGTTCACCGCAAACATCATACTTTATTCGGTGAACATTATTATTATGAGTGTGAATCCCAATAAGAACTGGCCGTTACCATGCAAACAGATCGTTCTCCTGATCCTAATGATATAGAGTGCATCAGAGGGCAGATCGAACTACATGGGTGGTTAATGTGACTTAACTCCTCCCCTTCTAAATTAGGAACGTCCTCGGTCGGGGATTTCTTGTATTTTGGTATATCTTTACAATTAATACATTTTATACCACATCATTAAATTGTGCCTGAAATCCCTCCTCGAAGAATGTTACTGCAAGTGGATCAGCTCAATGCGGTTAGAAAATTAAATGCATAGTAGTCAACCAATGGTGGCGGTAAGAAGAAGCTTCCTGCATAATTCTTTTTAATGGAAAACTCGTGCCATATTACTTTTAACTGTTTGCTTAGCAGTAAGCGTAAAGATTTCGTACTATTTTTCTTGCATACTAGATTACATACATAAATATAGCTTACATTACATATTTCTTTTATTTTGGTATATCTTTACAATTAATACATTTTATACCACATCATTAAATTGTGCCTGAAATCCCTCCTCGAAGAATGTTACTGCAAGTGGATCAGCTCAATGCGGTTAGAAAATTAAATGCATAGTAGTCAACCAATGGTGGCGGTAAGAAGAAGCTTCCTGCATAATTCTTTTTAATGGAAAACTCGTGCCATATTACTTTTAACTGTTTGCTTAGCAGTAAGCGTAAATATTTCGTACTATTTTTCTTGCATACTAGATTACATACATAAATATAGCTTACATTACATTTTTCTTTGAAAACTGAATTGTTGAGTACAAAATGGTTACATAAAAATGAGACTTTGTGAAATGCTCAATTTACGGTCATTCGAAATCTTTGCTATGGCTCATGCCGGATTAACTCAAATTACGAAGCATCATTTTACTTATTTTCTTAAAATCATTGTAGTTGGGCATTATTCCAATATGTTTTGATTTAGATAATAATGCGAATGAAGTTTTGTTGTAACAAAATTATTAAAAATGAATTTATTCGTGAATAAATTGTTTCTCAATAAATGCTTTGATATATAATTTATTATTAAATATCTTTTGATAGAAATTTTTCGAAAACTCACAGTTTACTCATTTAAATTTTCAAAAATTATTTTGTGTGCGCGTAAGCTTTTGAAATGTTAATGTTCTTTTCTTTACATATTTATAATTCGAATAACAAATAAAACTAATTTATTCGTCAATAGAAAGAGTTTTTCTCGACTATGTTTACAACCACGTTAAATCAAATATGATTGTAATTCGTATACAATTCAGACCTATTCCAAATTGTCTTTATGGACCACCCTCCCTTTAATAAGAACCGTAGTTCCTAAATCTTTTTCTATTGTCTGTTCTTCGTAAAGGGGGGTTAATTTGTTGCCAAGTCTGGTATTTCTCTTTACCATAACTACTTTAAATGAGCGTTCTACCCTGCCCATGTTGTGGGTTTCTAGCTCTATTTGTTGTGCGTGTCTTAAACGCACCTATATTTGTGTCGTCGACCGCGGGTTGAAATATGTCTATTGGCCTCTTGTTAGTTATCGAATGAATTGTTTTATTGTATTCTATGGTCAACAATAAGATTAAATCCTGTGCGTCCGTCGTCAATACCCCTTTCTAATTTCACGCATCTGGCAATCTCTATCAACGTACTGTGAAACCGCTCCACTTGCCCATTAGATGTGCTGTGGAGAGGTGGAGCATTAGCAATTTCAATACCGAAACTGTTGGCAAGTAGGTATTTGATGGTATTCGAGGCAGTCGGTTTTATGTACCGGTACGACTCGGGATTTTTTCTGACCAAGAACTGTCATTTCAGTGTAACACCATTTAATTTGTTGTGTCCCTCCCACAAATTGTCATCCTCCCAGCAGTTCCTTGCTGGGACTGCGCCATACTCTTCTGCTCCGGGAAGGTATCGAACCCAATCCGGGTCCGTCTCCTGACCCCGGTCCTGAGAAATGGTTTTGCTGCGCTTGCCGGAAAAGAATCTTTTTAGGATGGTCATACTCTTGTCAGTGTGTCACGTACAAGGAATGGTGGCATCGGACAGGTTATTCTGGGCTAGATCCGAAAACCAGACGTCTTCGTAACTTTTATAAATCGTTTGTGGCTCGTTGCTGTTCACGCCCAAGGCCGTCCCGTAGTCTATGCCTTAGCGCCCCATCTACCTTCCAGCAGCTCTGGTGCTCAGCAAACCACAAAAAGTACCCGCTGCTGCTCGCGCCCTACGGCGCCACCAGCTCATACGGCCGCCCCACTCATAACTACAATCTCCGTAGTTGAGTGGCAGCAATGCCGAGCATCAGCCCCGTCCCCCGTCTTCTTCCCCCCTCTTTTCCGGCAGCAATCGTGTAGGTCAGGGAAACAGACTCTTAATCCCTACCACATTTTGAACCGTTAGCCAGCACAGAATATATATGTTTGCGACATCCGCCCATTGCAGCTCCTGCCTTGGACGGTGCCACTTTCCTAGATGTTCTGGTCTCCGCGACGGAAAACCCCGAAGGGCTTCATTGAGCCATGCTACTAGGCCGCAAACCCAAATACACCGGGTACCCCAATACTTAACCAGGGACGTCCAGTCCCAGGGCCACAACAGCAATTACGTCCTAGCCTTTCACAACCCAGGCGCAGTTACCCGTCACTTACTCCTAGAGTGACGACGTTTCCCCCGCTGCACTTCAGAATTCTACAGTTAAACTGCAATGGGCAAACAGACACGCACATAAACATAAATTCAGCGCGTCCCCAATTACCATCGCCGCCAAAGAGGTTGAGGATGCCATCGGTCACGCCAAACCATCTAAAGCAGTTGGCCCAGACGGCATAGCCATGCCGATGCTTAAAAGCCTAGGAAAAGAGGGTTTCAAATATTTAGCATATGTCTTCAACCTGTCTCTTTCCACCTTTGTTATTCCCTAAAAATGGAAAATGGCCAAGGTGGTCCCGCTACTAAAGCCTGGGAAACCAGCTAACATAGGATAATCATATCTCCCAATATGTCTCCTATCGCCAGTAGCCAAGACGCTTGAAGTCATTTTGTTCCCCTATTTCAAAGCAAATTTGCAACTAGCCTGTCATTAGCATGACTTAAGAAAACTTCATTACGCAAACACCGCACTAAATGTCATTAGCACCCAGATAAATTGCGGTTTAAATCAAAAACTCTGTGTTGTATCCAAAGTGAATGCATACATATCTACACACATAACACGCGCAGTGTCTAAGTTGTTTAGGCTGTAACTTAGAATTTGCTGACACCACGTATTCCTCTACTCCAACATTTTCATACGCTTTCAGCAGGTACATTGGGGCAGCTTCTGAATGTGTGTACGAATGTGCAAGCGTACGCTTGGCTACATGACTTTTGTTAGACTTAGTAAGAATGTAAGAATTAGGTTAAATATGTATATGTTTGTGTAATAACTAAGTAGACCATAAGAATTATAAAATATAAATACACTGAAGTTTTTAAAATAAAGAGGATTTGGTATTCGGCACTCGAGGGTGCCACTTCCTAATTAATCTCATTGAACATTTATGGTATTCGGAACTCAATATTGCCCCTACCGAAATAAAACATTTGGTATATTCCACATGGCGATCCTGCCAGTTCTCAACAAATAACTGAAACATACCCCCAGGACTTGGGCTGAAAATAAATTGGTGTAATGATGATCCTTGACTCTTAATATAGTAGATTGGACACAAACGAGAGAAAAGGGATTCTCTACAGTTTGAGTAATATACCCGTTGGAACAATTTGGGAGGACAAGCTGAATCGCATACGAAGTGGAATAACAGCAGCATATTAAGTGGTATAACTTGAGGAAGAGAACTCTCAACATACAAATGAGCTAAAGGAACAACAAAGGAGCTAAAGGAACAAGAGAAACATACAACAAAAATTTAGGCGCTAGGCGGCCACCGTGGTGTGATGGTAGCGTGCTCCGCCTACCACACCGTATGCTCTGGATTCACACCCCGGGCAAAGCAACATCAAAATTTTAGAAATAAGGTTTTTCAATTAGAAGATATTATTTCTAAGCGGGATCGCCCCTTGGCAGTATTTGGCAAACGATCCTGGTGTATTTCTGCCATGAAAAGCTCTCAGTGAAAACTCATCTGCCTTGCAAATGCCGTTCGGAGTCGGCATAAAACATGAAGGTCCCGTCCGGCCAACTTGTAGGGAAAAGCAAGAGGAGCACGACGAAAATTGAAGAGAAGCTCGGCCTTAGATCTCTTCGGAGGTTATCGTGCCTTACATTTATTTTTTATTTATTTAACCATAAAAATATTAGGGAAACCTAACGGCTGCCTATTGACGAGCAAAAATTATATTTTAGCTGTAAATTTTTTTTACTGCTTTGAAATAAGAGGACATAAAAAATCAAAGCCAATTTGACCAAGGATTTAACAAATTAGTTAGATTAAGTTTAGATTTTGAAAGAAGTAAGAAAAAATCCCCGAACAAATCAAGCAAGGCCCTAAGCCACTGACAATCGAAGAATATAGAAAAAGAAATAGGGTTCAAAAAAATTGAGGAACCAAAAATCCCAAAGCCGGTCAAGTTGAAGGAAAAAAAAGGAGGAAAACAGGTCAACCTTAGGAGATCCATAGCTAAGCTATATGAAAAAATAAACTTAAGGACAAGTAGGGAAGAAAAAATAAAATTAACGAAGGAAATAAAGGAGTTAAGGAATAATAATAATAAAAAGACTAATTAAATAATAATATAATTGTTATAATTAAAAAGGAAAATAATAGCATTGTTAATAATGCCTACTAAAGGCCCATTTGAAGACCTTAAAAACGAATTAGATGTAAGAGATTACAAAAAGGAATTAACATGGCTAAAAGAATTCTGGAAAACTTTAGGAATGACTAGGGAGCCAACTATTGCGGATGTTATTAATCCTACAACTAGAGATGAGGAAACTAGGTGTATGATGATATTGTATAACACTACATACAACAATTTGTACATCTATCTTTTGACAATGGGAGATCAAGAATCGAAAGTCACTAATCCAAATGCTAACGTAGTAAACACAGTCCAAATAATAGACCACACAGAAGCCTTGGAAACCATAAAATTTTATCTTCTAGCTATTGTCATTATTGGCGCTGTGAACTTATTTTTGATATGTTATTCAATAGATAACAAAATTTTTAAAAAGAGGTATCAGAGCCGTGCTGACGGCATAGATAAAATATAAAAACCTAATTTTTTTCTCTTCTCCCTTTACCTCAATGGGTTAATGGGAAACACACTTGTGGAATAAAAAGCTTTGATCGAAAAGGCTTATAAATGCATTAATACAAATTCAAGCATAAGAAATGAAACTGTGTTGAAGCATCTCACAATTCGCTTCCCAAGGCAGTCGGTTCTATGTACCGGAGCGACTCGGGATTCTTCCCGACCAAGGACTGTCATTTCAGTGTGACCCCATATAATTTGTTTCGTCCCTCTCACAAATTGTCATCCTCCCAGCAGCTCCTTGCAGCAGGACTGCTCCATATTCTCTTACTCCGGGAAGGCATCGAATCCAATCCGGGTCCGTCTCCTGACCCCGGTCCTGAGAAATGGTTTGCTGCATCTGCCGGAAAAGAATCTTTTTAGGACGGTCATACTCTGTTCGGTGTGTCTCGTGCAAGGGATGGTTGCATCGGACAGGTTGTTCTGTTCTTGATCCCAAAACCCGACGTCCACGTAACTTTTATAAATATTTTGTGGCTCCTTGCTGTTCACGCCCAAGGGCGTCCCGTAGTCTACTACCTTCCAGCAGCCCCGCTGCTCAGCAAGCCACAACAAGTACCCGCTGCTGCTGGCGCCCCACGGCGCCAACAACTCAAGCAGCTGATACCACTCATAACTACTACCTTCATAGTAGAGTTGGTAGCAATGCTGAGCATCAGCCCCTGCCCCGTCTTCTCCCCCCCCCTATTTTCCGGCAGCAATCGTGCAGGTCAGGGAAACAGACTCTTAGTCCCTACATCCGTTTGCACCGTTTGTCAGCACAGAATATATAGGTTTGCGACATCCGCCCAATGCAGCTCCTGCCTTGGGTGGTGCCACTTTCTTAGATGTTCTGGTCTCCGCGACGGCAACCCCCCGACGGGTTTCATCGCGCCATGTTGTCAGGTCGCAAACCCAAATTATCTGGGTACCCCAATGCTTGCCCAAGGACGCCCAGTCTCAGGGCCACAACAGCAATTGCGTCCTGGCCTTCCACAACCCAGGCGCAGCCACCCGTCATTTACACCCAGAGTGGCGACGTCTCCCCTCATGCACTTCAGAATTCTGCAGTTAAACTTTAATGGACTAACTGGGAAGATTACAGAGATAGTCGATTTCATGAAGCGGCACAACATCCGCATTGCTGCGATTCAAGAGACTAAACTCACAGCAAGATCTGCATTGCAGACCTGCTCTGGGTATAATGTCCACAGGAAAGACCGCGAGAGCGGAAATGGAGGCGGTCTCGCGTTTATCATACACCACTCTGAGCAATATTATATATTTGATCCTGGCATCGACCGCAGGGAAAATGTCTTAGAACGTCAAAGCCTATCTGTCCGGTCAGGCGATGCAAACCTAGAAATCATCAACATCTACATCCCTCCTGCCACCTGTTGCCCCAGTGGATACCGCCCTAATATCAGGGCCTTACTCACTGGCAACAATCGCATTATCTTAGGCGATTTCAATGCCCATCTTGATCTATGGCACTCAAACTTGCGGGCGGACAGTAGGGGTGAGATGTTGGCGGATCAAATAGAAGAAACGACGTTCTGCACAATAAACGGAGACGCCCCCACACGTATGGTAGGAAGCTGTCTCAGCTCGCCAGATATCTCAATCGTGAGCGCAGAACTCGTAAACTGCGTCAACTGGCAGCCGATGGTAACATTGGCATCCGACCACCTGCCCATACTTATTTCGCTTGAGCGTACCGCCGACATCATCGTCACTGAAAAACGCACTTTCATAAACTTCAAAAAAGGAAAGTGGGAAGAATATAAATCCTTTACAGACAGCCGCTTTGCTGCCCTCCCTATCCCGACTGATGCCCGCCAAGGGGAGTGTGCCTTCCGTAAGGTCATTAAATCCGCCTGGGCACATTTCATTCCCGCCGGGAGAGTTCCCGAAATCCGGCCCACTTCCCGGCGGAGGCCGCAAACTTAGCGAGAGAACGTGACCTTATAAGACAGCTTGATCCAGGCGACCTCCAAATAAGGGATATAAACCAACGCATCAGATTGCTTGTGGATGAACACAAGCGGGCGAAATGGGAGGAGCACCTAAGAGGTTGTAACCTCTCTAAGGAGTTAAGGAATAATAATAATAAAAAGACTAATTAAATAATAATATAATTGTTATAATTAAAAAGGAAAATAATAGCATTGTTAAATAATGCCTACTAAAGGCCCATTTGAAGACCTTAAAAACGAATTAGATGTAAGAGATTACAAAAAGGAATTAACATGGCTAAAAGAATTCTGGAAAACTTTAGGAATGACTAGGGAGCCAACTATTGCGGATGTTATTAATCCTACAACTAGAGATGAGGAAACTAGGTGTATGATGATATTGTATAACACTACATACAACAATTTGTACATCTATCTTTTGACAATGGGAGATCAAGAATCGAAAGTCACTAATCCAAATGCTAACGTAGTAAACACAGTCCAAATAATAGACCACACAGAAGCCTTGGAAACCATAAAATTTTATCTTCTAGCTATTGTCATTATTGGCGCTGTGAACTTATTTTTGAGATGTTATTCAATAGATAACAAAATTTTTAAAAAGAGGTATCAGAGCCGTGCTGACGGCATAGATAAAATATAAAAACCTAATTTTTTTCTCTTCTCCCTTTACCTCAATGGGTTAATGGGAAACACACTTGTGGAATAAAAAGCTTTGATCGAAAAGGCTTATAAATGCATTAATACAAATTCAAGCATAAGAAATGAAACTGTGTTGAAGCATCTCACAATTCGCTTCCCAAGGCAGTCGGTTCTATGTACCGGAGCGACTCGGGATTCTTCCCGACCAAGGACTGTCATTTCAGTGTGACCCCATATAATTTGTTTCGTCCCTCTCACAAATTGTCATCCTCCCAGCAGCTCCTTGCAGCAGGACTGCTCCATATTCTCTTACTCCGGGAAGGCATCGAATCCAATCCGGGTCCGTCTCCTGACCCCGGTCCTGAGAAATGGTTTGCTGCATCTGCCGGAAAAGAATCTTTTTAGGACGGTCATACTCTGTTCGGTGTGTCTCGTGCAAGGGATGGTTGCATCGGACAGGTTGTTCTGTTCTTGATCCCAAAACCCGACGTCCACGTAACTTTTATAAATATTTTGTGGCTCCTTGCTGTTCACGCCCAAGGGCGTCCCGTAGTCTACTACCTTCCAGCAGCCCCGCTGCTCAGCAAGCCACAACAAGTACCCGCTGCTGCTGGCGCCCCACGGCGCCAACAACTCAAGCAGCTGATACCACTCATAACTACTACCTTCATAGTAGAGTTGGTAGCAATGCTGAGCATCAGCCCCTGCCCCGTCTTCTCCCCCCCCCCTATTTTCCGGCAGCAATCGTGCAGGTCAGGGAAACAGACTCTTAGTCCCTACATCCGTTTGCACCGTTTGTCAGCACAGAATATATAGGTTTGCGACATCCGCCCAATGCAGCTCCTGCCTTGGGTGGTGCCACTTTCTTAGATGTTCTGGTCTCCGCGACGGCAACCCCCCGACGGGTTTCATCGCGCCATGTTGTCAGGTCGCAAACCCAAATTATCTGGGTACCCCAATGCTTGCCCAAGGACGCCCAGTCTCAGGGCCACAACAGCAATTGCGTCCTGGCCTTCCACAACCCAGGCGCAGCCACCCGTCATTTACACCCAGAGTGGCGACGTCTCCCCTCATGCACTTCAGAATTCTGCAGTTAAACTTTAATGGACTAACTGGGAAGATTACAGAGATAGTCGATTTCATGAAGCGGCACAACATCCGCATTGCTGCGATTCAAGAGACTAAACTCACAGCAAGATCTGCATTGCAGACCTGCTCTGGGTATAATGTCCACAGGAAAGACCGCGAGAGCGGAAATGGAGGCGGTCTCGCGTTTATCATACACCACTCTGAGCAATATTATATATTTGATCCTGGCATCGACCGCAGGGAAAATGTCTTAGAACGTCAAAGCCTATCTGTCCGGTCAGGCGATGCAAACCTAGAAATCATCAACATCTACATCCCTCCTGCCACCTGTTGCCCCAGTGGATACCGCCCTAATATCAGGGCCTTACTCACTGGCAACAATCGCATTATCTTAGGCGATTTCAATGCCCATCTTGATCTATGGCACTCAAACTTGCGGGCGGACAGTAGGGGTGAGATGTTGGCGGATCAAATAGAAGAAACGACGTTCTGCACAATAAACGGAGACGCCCC
Organism: Eurosta solidaginis; assembly: GCF_040869045.1. Lineage (NCBI taxonomy): Eukaryota > Metazoa > Arthropoda > Insecta > Diptera > Tephritidae > Eurosta > Eurosta solidaginis. The sequence continues at coordinate 32,410,137 of NC_090324.1, read as the reverse complement.
CACACGTATGGTAGGAAGCTGTCTCAGCTCGCCAGATATCTCAATCGTGAGCGCAGAACTCGTAAACTGCGTCAACTGGCAGCCGATGGTAACATTGGCATCCGACCACCTGCCCATACTTATTTCGCTTGAGCGTACCGCCGACATCATCGTCACTGAAAAACGCACTTTCATAAACTTCAAAAAAGGAAAGTGGGAAGAATATAAATCCTTTACAGACAGCCGCTTTGCTGCCCTCCCTATCCCGACTGATGCCCGCCAAGGGGAGTGTGCCTTCCGTAAGGTCATTAAATCCGCCTGGGCACATTTCATTCCCGCCGGGAGAGTTCCCGAAATCCGGCCCACTTCCCGGCGGAGGCCGCAAACTTAGCGAGAGAACGTGACCTTATAAGACAGCTTGATCCAGGCGACCTCCAAATAAGGGATATAAACCAACGCATCAGATTGCTTGTGGATGAACACAAGCGGGCGAAATGGGAGGAGCACCTAAGAGGTTGTAACCTCTCTACCGGTGTGGGTAAACTTTGGTCCACCGTAAAGTCCCTATAGAATCCGACTAAGCACAAAGAAAAAGTTTCCATCGCCTTTGGCGACAAAGTGCTGTCGGACGCGAAAAAATGCGCGAGCGCTTTCTGCCGACAATATATAATGCATCCTACGGTCGACGAAGATAGACGGTGAGCCAATAGAAACGCACATAAACAAAAATTCAGCGCGTCCCCAATCACCATCACCGCTAAAGAGGTTGAGGACGCCATTGGTCGTGCTAAACCATCCAAAGCAGTGGGCCCAGACGGCATAGCCATGCCGATGCTTAAAAACCTAGGGAAAGAGGGTTTCAAATATTTAGCGCATGTCTTCAATCTGTCTCTTTCCACATTTGTCATAGCTGAGAAATGGAAAATGGCCAAGGTGGTCCCGCTACTAAAGCCTGGGAAACCAGCTAACATAGGTGAGTCGTATCATCCGATATCTCTCCTATCGCCAGTGGCAAAGACGCTTGAAGCCATTTTGCTCCCTTATTTCCAAGCAAATTTGCAGCTAGCCGCTCATCAGCATGGCTTCAGAAAACTTCATGGCACTACCACCGCGCTAAATGCCATTAGCACCCAGATAAATTGCGGTTTAAATTAATACCCCCACCATAGAAGAGTACTCGTAGCGCTAGACTTATCAAAAGCTTTTGATACGGTCAACCATGGCTCGTTACTGCAGGACCTGGAAGGGTCTACCCTTCCCCCATGTCTTAAAAGGTGGACCGCAAATTATCTGGGTGGTCGGCAGGCATCGGTGCAATTTAGAAACGAAACAACAAAACCAAGGAGAATTAAACAAGGGGTGCCACAGGGTGGTGTCCTATCCCCACTTTTGTTTAATTTCTACATATCTAAGCTACCTTCACCACCGGAAGGAGTCACAATCGTTTCCTACGCCGATGACTGCACAATAATGGCCACAGGCCCAGGCCCAAAGATCGATGCGCTATGCAATAAAATAAACGGCTACCTCCCTGATCTCTCCAGTTTTTTCGCCTCGCGAAACCTGGCATTATCACCGACTAAATCTTCCGCGACCTTATTTACAACATGGACGCCCCAAATGTCAACCATTTTGAATATCCACGTCGATGGCACTACGCTACCGACTGTCCTACACCCCAAAATCTTGGGTGTGACGTTTGATCAGGATCTACATTTTGGCGAGCACGCAGCCGCAATTGTTCCGAAATTCAGAGCCGCAACAAAATCCTCAAATCCCTCGCTGGCAGTACTTGGGGAAAAGATAAAGAAACGCTCATGACTACATACAAAGCAATTAGCCAGCCGATTACGTGCTACGCGTCACCCATATGGTCGCCAAGCCTAAAAATCACCCACGGGAAGAAACTACAGGCCTGCCAAAATACTGCTCTCAGAATCGCCACGGGCTGTCTTCTTATGTCCCCAGAACACCATCTGCATAATGAGGCGAGAATACTCCCCATCAGGGAGAGAAATGAGATGCTGACCAAACAGTTCCTGTTGAATACCCAGAAACCTGGGCATCACAACAGACATCTGATTGATGAACCAGCACCGCGTAGGGGCTTAAGGAGTCATCTCCGTAAGCATTTTGAGGAAATACGGCACCTGAGAACCCAGCCGTATGAAGTGAAAAAACACAAGCAGGTCCTTGGTGAACTCCATAAACAGGCGTCGGACCTTTATGCCGGGAACTGCCCGGTGAATCCAGTACTTAACGAAAATTATCCAAAACTTGCGGAAGAGGAACGCATACTCCCCAGGGAAACGCGTGTCACTCTTGCTCAACTTCGTTCTGGATACTGTAACAGGTTAAACTCTTACCTATCCCGAATCAACCCCGACATTCAAAATGTATGCCCCGCTTGCAATGTGTCCCCACATGACACCAACCATCTCTTCAATTGTAATGTGGAACCAACGCCTCTAACACCCCTTTCCTTATAGTCCACCCCTGTTGAAACGGCAAGTTTCCTTGGACTCCCGTTAGAGGATATTGATGACAATTTGTGATCGGTCGCGGCTATTAGGTGGGGCGAGCATTGCTACAGCAACAACAACAACAACAACATCTCACAATAATATTACAATTACTGCTTTGAATTAAGAGGACATAAAAAATCAAAGCCAATTTGCCCAAGGATTTAACAAATTAGTTAGATTAAGTTTAGATTTTGAAAGAAGTGAAAAAGAAATCCCCGAACAAATCAAGCCCTAAGCCACTGACAATCGAAGAATATAGAAAAAGAAATAGGGTTCAAAAAAATTGAGGAACCAAAAATCTCAAAGCCTGTCAAGTTGAAGGAAAAAAGAGGAGGAAAACAGGTCAACCTTAGGAGATCCATAGTTAGGCTATATGAAAAAATAAACTAAAGTACAAGTAGGGAAGAAAAAATAAAATCAACGAAGGAAATAAAGGAGTTAAGGAATAATAATAATAAAAAGACAAATTAAATAATAATATAATTGTTATAATTAAATAGGAAAATAATAGCATTGTTAAATAATGCCTACTAAAGGCTCATTTGAAAACCTTAAAAACGAATAGATGTTACAGATTACAAAAAGGAATTAACATGGCTAAAAGAATTCTGGAAAACTTTAGGAATGACTAGGGAGCCAACTATTGAGGATATTATTAATCCTACAACTAGAGATGAGGAAACTAGGCGTATGATGATATTGTATAACACTACAGATAGTAAATAAAATAAAAATACAACAATTTGTATATCTATCTTTTCACAATGGGAGATCAAGGATCGAAAGTCACTAATCCAAATGCTAACGTAGTAACCACAGTCCAAATAATAGACCACACAGAATGATTTGGAAACCATAAAATTTTATCTTCTAGCTATTGTCATTATTGGCGCTGTGAACTTATTTTTGAGATGTTATTCAATAGATAACAAAATTTTTAAAAAGAGGTATCAGAGCCGTGCTGACGGCATAGATAAAATATAAAAACCCAATTTTTTTCTCTTCTCCCTTTACCTCAATGGGTTAATGGGAAACACACTTGTGGAAGAAAAAGCTTTGACCGGAAAGGCTTATAAATGCATTAGTACAAATTCAAGCATAAGAAATGAAACTGTGTAGAAGCATCCCACAATAACATTACAATCGTTGAATAACATAGGCAAAGCTATACAAGGGGTAAATAGCCTATTAACACACAATCACAAGGTGGAAGCACATCAGATATTTTCCTGTGTTAGCGATAAATTGATATCCTCACTAGCAAGATATAATATAGAGGCAACCGTCCCAATCACATTTAAAAACGTAATAGAAAAAGACTTTAATACCCTCTTGGAATCTCGATCCAATTTATAGTACACTCCTAAAATTGAAACCCAACACAAAAATTCCCAAACAGAAGATTTGCAAACTAACAAGATGGCGCAAACAACAGTAGAATTTTTAAAAACGGCTTCGTCAATTCTGCCTGAGTTTTATGACAAGCCTGAAAACTTACATGGTTTCTTAGACGCACTAGATATCCTAGAAAAAATTAAGGATACTCATGAGACCATAGCAGCCTCCATGATAAAAACTAAGCTGAAGGGAACAGCTAGAAACCTTTTGAGCACTGAAGATTCAATACTAGCAATAAAGCAAAAGTTGAGTTCAGCAATTAAAGGTGAATCGGTGGAGGTTTTGACAGCAAAACTCTTAGACGTCAAACAGCGCAGCAAAACAGCTAACCAGAACACTGCAGAAATCGAAAAATTAACAAAATCGTTGGAGGGTGCTTACATACCTGATGGTCTTGCACCTTGTTTGGCAACCAAATATGCCACACAATCAGCTGTAAAGGCTATGTGTAAGAACTCGGCTAACGAAAGAATAAAGAAGGAACGTTCACATCTATGAACGTAGCTATTTCAAAATTTACGAATAGCTAGCTGTACTGAAGTCACGGTTAACTCAAATGCCTGACGCGCTCACAAGTTAATTACCGGGGTAACTTCCGAAGAAGCTACCAAAATAATAATTAGCCAGGTAACCCAAACCGAAGATATTATAATAATTCTAATCGGTATAATAATAATAATAATAGACAAGATAATAATTTTCCAAGATGCAATTTTGGACGCCAGTCAAGATCATCTAATCAAAATAACGCGCGAAATCTCCGTAATATAAACCAACAGGAAAACCTGCAGACTCCACTCCAACAGTAAACTCCAAAGGCAATAAAGGTGTGTACATTCAACTTCCACCTGAACAGCTACATATCTTCCAATACTACTCTAAATAAGTCAACTTCAACGTTTCTGATTGATACAGGAGCGGATATCTCAATTATAAAGAAGGATGAAATTGACAGTAATGTCACAATAAATAACTCACAGATCACAGATTTAAAAGTTATTGGCCGAGGTATAACGAGCACACTTGGAACAGTAAAAGCAGATTTAACAGATGATAGTCTTTTAATACGAAATTTCATTAAAAAATATAATTGCCTTTAGATTATAATAAAAATGGGGACAGCCTAATACTACGACCATATGATTACCCATAAGATATAGTTATACAAATGACAAATAAACCAACAATCAATAGCATTACAATACCCGCAAGATCCGAAGTAATTAGACAGGTTCATATCAACAGTAACAATAATGAACTATTAGTACCCCATCAAGAATTGACTGATGGCGTTTTTGTAGCCAACACGATAGTAAACTCAAATCAAGCTTTAATAAGAATAATAAATACAACAGATAAATATGCAATCATTCAAGATTATGATCTCAAAACAGAAAATTTAGAGGATTATGTAATAATTGAAAATACACCTCACAATAAAGCTAATAATAACGAAAAATTTGAAAGATTGAATAAAAATTTCCCGCCGTCCGCTAGTAAATCACTCAACACATTATGCTCAGAATTCATTGATATATTTTCATTAGAAACAGGACCAATCACGACCAACAATTTTTACAAACAAAAGTTGCATATGAAAGATAATACTCCTGTCTATATTAAAAATTATAGATTACCTCAAGCAGATAAGAGTGAGATAAACAAACAAGTAAATAAATTAATTCAAGATGACATTGTGGAACCATCAATTTCAAAATATAACAGCCCTTTTTTATTGGTACCTAAAAAATCCCTTCCGGGTAAACAAGAAAAAAGATGGAGATTTGTTGTTGATTTCAAACAAATAAATAAAAAATTAACAGCTGATAAATTCCCTTTTCCTAGGATAGATGCTATTCTGGATCAATTAGGAAGAGCGAAATATTTCTCATGCCTAGATTTAAAGTCAAGATTTCAGCAAATAGAACTCCCCCCAGAGTCAAGGGATATCACATCCGTTACAGCGGATAACGGTACTTATCATTTCAAAAGATTGCCTTATGGCCTAAAAGTAGCTCCAAACTCATTCCAGAGGATGACATTGGCATTCGCAGGTTTAAAACCATCACAAGCACTTTTATACATGGACGGATTTAGTCGTATTTATCTGTTCCCAAAAACATATGATACAAAATTTAAGAAATGTCTTTTCAACTTGCAGAAAATATAATTTAAAATTACATCCCGATAAATGTTTATTCTTCAGTCAAGAAGTTACTTATCTTGGACATAAATGAACAAGTACTGGAATTTTACCAGACCCAAATAAATTTTAAATTGTTCAAATTTACCCAAATCCCAAAAATGCCGATGAAGCAAAAAGATTTGTCGCATTTTGTAATTATTATAGAAGATTCATACCAAATTTCGCGGAATACGCTGGGATACTAACAAGATTTAGTAAAAAAAATGTCATCTTCGATTGAACAAACGACTGCGAAAAATCTTTTAACTACCTAAATAATGCATTATTTAGTCCAAATGCCCTACAATATCCCGATTTTGATAGAGAGTTCTGTACTAAAACTGAACCAAGTGGTTATGTTTGCGGTGCTGTGCCAAGCCAAGAGTATGAAGGAAAACAATTATCAATTGCCTATCCCTCAAGATTATTTACAAAAGGCGAAATAAATAAAGCCACGTACGAAAAAGAGTTGGCGGCCATATACTGGGTCATTATAAATTTTAGACCATATTTTTATGGCAGAAAATTCACAGTGAAAACAGATCATCGACCCTTAACATATATATTTTCAATGAAATACCCTTCATCTAAATTAACTAGAATCAGATTAGATTTGGAAGAGTATGACTTTGGGGTGGAGTACATAGCTGGAAAAGAAAATTACGTGGCAGACGCTCTGTCACGAAGAGATATCAATGAATTGAAAGAAATGTCAGTACAGGCATGTAAAATAATGAAAGCTACGACAAGATCGGAAACTAAAAAGAATTCCAGTAATAACAGTAATAAAATTGGAGAGAAGAAAAGTCACAAAGAGAACCTTATAGTATATGAAGCGCTTAATTAATGTGAAGTAAAAAGACTAGTCCAGTTAATTGTCGATCCTCCGAAATTATATTTCAAAAAAGGAAAGAAAATTTGTAGTGAAATAAATATAGATAATAAAATTGTTGAGGCGAAGATTGACCTAGATCAAATCTTTACCAGGCTTATGAAAGAAGCCGGCAATTTAAAAATAAATAAAATGCAGTTGTCCTTAGGAAACAAATTGTTTAAGTATACTCGAGTAAATATATTTAGAGAGATTGGTACCAAGATTCTCAGAAATTTAACTGTTGCATTAAATTCGGAGGTTTTGCATGTGACGTAAAATGATATAATTAAAAAGATTCTTCAAAAATATCACGATGATCCTGTTAATGGTGGCCACCCAGGAATCAATCGTACAACTAATAAAATTAGACAAAAATATTACTGGAAAAATATGAAAAATGATATAAGAAAATATATGATGAAATGCGTAAATTGTAATAAAAATAAAATTAATAAAAATTTAAAAGAACCAATGATTTTGACTGAAACACCACCGATGCGTTCGAAATAGTACAAATAGATACAATTGGACCATTACCGAGATCATTAAATGGCAATGAATACGCTGTTACTCTGATATGTGATTTGACTAAATACCTAATTGCAATTCCAATACAGAGCAAACATGCAAAAACAGTAACCAGAGCCATATTCGAAATTTTCATCTTAATTTATGGAAGTATGAAAACAATAATAGCGGATATGGGATCTGAATATAAAAATAGCTTTTCTGAGGAACTATGTAAGCTTCTCAATATTAAGCACAAAACATCTGCGCCGTACCACCACCAAACTTTAGGCACTGTTGAACGTAGCCATAGAACTTTCAATGAATATGTGCGTTCTTACATATCCATTAACAAAGATGATTGGGATGGGTATCTTAAATATTTCGCGTACTGTGACAATAAAACCCCATCTACAATTCGTTGCTATTGCCCGTTCGAACTAGTTTTTGGTAAAAAACCTCATTATACAATTATGTGGCTTTCGACAAAGAATATAAATATAGGTTACAAATAGCAATAGAGCCTTTAAATTACTAAAAGAGGCTAAAGTAAAACAAAATATTAGTTATGATAAAAATATTCACTATAAGGAAGAAATATAGCAGATACAGTGTTAGTTAAAAATGAAGAAGGCCATAAGTTAGATGGTAGATATAAAGGGCCCTATAAGGTAGAGAATATCGATAACAATAAAAAGTTTACTCTAATACTCTATAAGGCAGAAAGCATAGATAGAAATAATAATAATTACGCTTTAAGTAATAAAAATAAGAAAATTATAATACACAAAAATAGACTTAAATTACTTAAATAAATACATTTTGTTTCCGCTTAAATGTTCACTTTACTCACTCATAAATCTCTACTAAATATTTACAAACAAACATATAAATAAAGAAAATTATCGTACACAAAATAAGCAAAAATCATTAAGAATAAAATCATTTCCTTTTTACTATCATAAACATAACCAAAAGAAAAGCAAAAATACAAAGTATGAAAATTGTACCGCAAGAATAAATATACAAACAAATCTGAAATAAATAAATTATCAAAAGCTATTAAATGAAATAGAATCGCCAACGATTCCTTTTGAAAAGGGAGGTGTAATGTATCCAAAGTGAATGCATACATAAGTTACGTTGCCTTATACCACTATAATTCCCTATTAGGCAACGATCAGGTCAGGTATCGAAATTATTGGAATCATGGGAATTGCAATATAAGCAATTCCTGTCTACACGCGCAAGCATTCGACTTGCGAAATGTGGGAACTGCAACCGCAGCATAAACAGTTAGCAGTAGTAGGTTAGCTAATAAGTTAATTTGGATGTTTACTTCAGTTAATTTTGGGACGTGCAAGTGGCACATAATAAATTGTGATTAATTGAAATTGAAGACGTTCGTGTTTTACTTTTAAATCAGTATCGGCGAACAGTGGGTTCGCCGCACCTTTAATTTTTTATATCTCTCAGGACACGAGAGACAAACTCATATATATACACATAACACGCGCGGTGGCCAGGTTGTTTAGTCGGTAACTAAGAATTTGCTGACACCACGTATTCCTCTACTCCAACATTTTCACACGCTTTCAGCAAGTGCATTGCAGCAGATTATGAATGTGTGTACGAATGTGTAAGCGTACGCTTGGCCGCATGACTTTTGTAAGACTTAGTAAGAATGTAAAAAATAGAATATATATGTATATGTTTATGTAATAACTAAGTAGCGCATAAGAACTATAAAGCATAAATGCACTGAAGTTTTTATAATAAGGAAGATTTGGTATTCGGCACTCGATGGTGCCACTTACTTAATAATCTTGTTGAACATTTATGGTATTCGACACTCAATGGTGTCTCTCGATATCAAAACAAGAATAATTAAACATGGGGTGCCACAGGGTGGTGTCCTATCCCACTTTTGTTTAGCTTCTACATATCAAAGCTACCTTCGCCACCAGAAGGAGTTACTATCGTTTCCTACGGCGATGACTACAAAATAACGGCCACAGGCCCAGGCCCACATATCGATGAGCTTTGCAACAGAATAAACGGCTATCTCCCTGATCTCTCCAGTTTTTTCACCTCGCGAAACTTGACATTATCACCGAATAAATCATCGGCGACCTTATTTACAACATGGACGTCCAAAATGTCGACCATTTTGAATATCCACGTCAATGGCACTACGCTCCCGACTGTCTTATACCCCGAAATCTTGGGAGTGACGTTCGATCAGGATCTACAATTTAGTGAGCATGCAGCCGCAATTGTACCGAAAATCCAGAGCCGTAATAAAATCCTCAAATCTCTTGCTAGCAGTACTTGGGGAAAAGATAAAGTAACGCACATTACCACTTACAAAGCAATTGGCCAGCCGATTGCATGCTACGCGTCCACGATATGGTCGCCAAGCCCAAAGACTACTCACTGGAAGAAGCTACAGGCCTGCCAAAATACTGCCTTCAGAAACGCCACGGGTTGTCTTCTTATGTCCCCAGAACACCAACTAAACAATATGAAGCGAGAATACTCCCCATCAGGGAGAGAAATGAAATGCTAACCAAACAGTTCCTGTTGAATACCCAGAAACCTGGGCATCCCCACAGGCATCTGATTGATGAGCCAACACCGCCCAGGGACTTAAGGAAACATCTCCGTAAGCATTTGAGGAAATACGGCACCTGAGAACACAGCCATATGAAAAACACCAGCAGGTCCTCAGTGAACTCCACAAACAGGCGTCGGACCTCTATGTCAGGAATTGCCCGGTTAATCCTGTACTCAAAGAACAATACCCTAAACTTGCAGAAGAGGAACGCATACTCCCTAGGGAAACGCGAGTCACTCTAGCTCAACTTCGATCTGGATACTGTAACAGGTTAAACTCTTACCTATCCAGAATCAACCCCGATATACAAAATGTATGCCCTGCTTGCAATGTGTCCCCAAATGACACCAACCATCTCTTCAGTTGTAATGTGGAACCAACGCCTCTAACACCCCTTTCATTATGGTCCGCCCCTGTTGAAATAGCAAGTTTCCTTGCACTCCCGTTAGAGGATTTTGATGACAATTTGTGATCGGTCACACCTAATGGATGGGGCGAAGCACTGCTACAACAACAACAACAGCAACATGGTATTCGAATTTAATGACTTCTCATTATCGTAATAAAGAACCTTAGCGTTAGGAAATATTTTCAAAAGTTGTATGAGTTGGGGCTTTATATCAACACTTACTCTGGATGGTATAGTTTACACAACCGCCAATTTGGAAAACTTATCCAAACAAATAAAACAATAGTTTGAATCTGTAGAAAATATATCAACGCGAAGGATTTCTCCTAAAATTGCTGGGATTGGTGTTTTAGCTATTTTATGCTTTTAATGACGTCTATTATATTTCGACCTTGAACAGATTTTGCAGTTTACGACCGCTTCTTTTGCTCGCTTTTCCAGTTTTGGAAAAAAAGTAATAATTCAAAATTTGTTTTACGTTTTCTTGTGCGGCGCGGTGAGCGCGGTTATTTTCTGTTATTATGGGGCAAGTTCATCATTTGGGTCAAAAGTATCGGTCACAAATTTCCTGGCATATTTAAACTTGGTATTTGGGAATAATTTTACTAGATCATGTTGGATGTACGCTAGAATAGGCAAGCTGCAATGAATTGCGTTCACTACGTTGGTATTGACGAGGTATTGAATAGTCCCTAAGAGAGTGTTTCTGTCACGAAATTGAATAAAATGTCTTGTTCTATTTCAAAATATAATGAAAGTCCGTATGGATGAATTTTCAGACTCTTAATAATCTCATTTTGAAGCAATTTACAGGTTTTTCAACCGTCTGAATGGTATTAGTCAATGACTGTTCGCTATGAATAGTTGCACAGTCGGAATTTGAGTTTTGTTCCAACATGTTAACCTGTTGTCGCGACAAAGCATCAGCAACATTGTTTTCTTTTCCTGGTTTATAATGCAATTCCGCATTGTGTTCGTCGACAAATGCCTTCCAATGCTTCAGTTTTGCATTTGGGTTTATCTTTGAACTGCAAACGGTAATGGTTGGTGACCTGTGAAGATGTTTAAGTGGCTTACACCATAGAGATAATTTCTAAGGTTTTTGAATTACCATACAATAGCTAGAAGTTCCCTTTCATTTTTTGCAAAATTAAGTTCATTGACCTTCAAAATTCTAGATATCATAGTAATTGGTCCTCCTTCCTGAGATAAAACGGCACCCAGGCCATGGTTGGAAGCATCCGCTGTTAAGTCAAAAGGTTTTTTTAAAATCAGGGTATCAAATCAGATATCAAAATACGTTTAAATCTATCAAAAGCCTGGAATTGTAAAGAATCTAATGGTTTTTTTAAATGGTTTTATTTAGCTTGACTTGGCAGGCCGGCTGCACGGCCGTTGTGAAAGGATTTTGTAATTAAAATTTAAGTAACTTCCCGATAAGCTACAAGCTTGAAACTTGGAATATAATTCAGAACCCGATGACAATGCAATAATAAGAAAAAATCGCCGCTAGGTGGCGCAAGGATTTAGATATTCAAAAAAATCGTAATTGTGGTCCGATTTGGCTAATATTTGGGACACATAATATATACAAGAATAGAAAGCGACTTATGAAAAAAATCGCCGCTAGGTGGCGCGAGGATCGAGATATTAAAAAAAATCGTATTTGTAGTCCGATTGGGTCATATTTGGAACGCATAATACATACAAGAATAGAAAGCGATCTATGAAAAAAATCGCCGTTAGGTGGCGCAATCATCGAGATATTCAAAAAAATCGTATTTGTGGTCCGATTGGGCTCATATTTGGAACACATAATATGAAAAAAATCGCCGCTAGGTGGCGCAAGGATCGAGATATTCAAAAAATTGTATTTGTGGTCCGATTTGGTCTATATTTCGAACACATGAATAGAAAGCGACCTATGATGTCCGATTTGGCTCATATTTAATAATAATAATAATATTACATACAGTCCGGTAGAAGTAACGTCAAATTATTTTGGATTTGGAGGAGGGACAAGCGTACGTGGCGCAAAGTCGAGTAAAGTCTTTGGAGGGATTATATGTTGAGAACTTAGATTGTAACAAATTGTCAGGAAAGAGTCCTTGTAATAATGAGTCACTAAATGAACTAAATCGAATGATAAATAATGGGCAATTAAATAATGACTAAAAACTTGAAAATAAAATAATTTTAAAAAAAATTTTAAGTTAAACGGTTTTATTAAAAACAATACTTACATGAAGTAATAATAATAATAAAAGCTAGAAAATAATTAGGTAGGTACTAGGTACTAGCCATCACACTCCTCATTGGGCGCGTGAAATTTCTAAAAATGTGAGGCGTAGCATGACCTTATTAAGGTTCAGTTGGCCTTATATATTACTATCAATAGAAATTTGACGCGTCCAACGCTTTTATTTAAAAAAAAAAATTTTTAATTATTTTTTACTTTCTTTGACTGATTAGTACTGATTTCCCCGTTTTCACCTTTTAGGATGTCGGCCAGAAGTTTGGCTACACTGGCAAAGTCTTTAAGGAAGCACCTATAATAGCTTGCCAGTCCTAAGAATGATCTTAAGCTGTACAAGTTTTCGGGGGCCGGGAAGTTTAGCATTGTATGTACCTTGTCTTGGCATGTTTTAGTACCTCCTCTTGATACAAAAAACCCGAGGTATTCGTTTTCGTTTTTAAAAAATTGGGACTTTTTACTGATACCCTCATATTAGCATCATATAAACTTTTTATAACCCAGTTCACGTCTTCAATGTGTTGTTCTTTGGTTTTTGAAAATATTATGACATCGTCTACTTTTACTTATTTTCTCCCTTAACACGTCTTCTATAGTCCTCTGGAATATGCTAGGAGCGTTTTTTAGGACGAACGGCAGTCTGCAAAATTCATATTTCCCGTTGCTTACAGACAAGGCCGTTATATCTCGCTCTGCAAGTTCGATCTGGTGGAAACCAGATTTTAAATCAATCGTTGAAAAATATTGTGACTGATACATGTTAGACAATATCGACATTACATTTGGTATGGGATATGTGTCTTTAATGGTAACTTTATTTATCTTTCAAAAATCTACAACCAAGTGTTCCTTCCTATTACCTAACTCATCAAACCCAAATTGGATTATTGTAGGGGATTATGGAAGCTCTAATATTGCCATTATATAGAAGTTCTTATATTTCATTTTTCGCAAAATCCGCAACACCTAATGGGTATGGGTAAAACCTAGAAAAATGGGCTCTTCATGTTTTGTACGAATAGTTGCGACTACGTTCGTATTATATGGTAAAGACTCGTTTGGATCAGCAAACGCGTTTGATCGTTTCCTAATCATTTTTAAAAACTCGCCTTTCACTTCGAGCGATACATTATGATGTTGAACTTGTAAAATATGTATGTTTTCACATTTAGTAAATAATAACCTTTCTTTTCCAAAGTCGTCAGTAATTTCACCTTTCTTCAGGTCGACTATGGCATTAACCTGCGTAAGCAGGTCAGCCCGATTATAGCATCAAAATTGATCAAAATTGGTAATATAACAAAATCAGTATTTATTCCGAATAATTTTATTTTACACCTTTTACTTACTTGCCATGAATTGACTTAACTAAAAGCGGTTTAGCTAATGGTACAATCCCCTTTAGCTCTTTAAAGGGCCTTATATAACTTTTTGAAGCCCCAGTATCTATTAGTATTTTTATAACTTTCCGCTCGGTCCCTATTGTTCTGCTAACCCAAGGAAGCTTGTTCCTTTCCCTAAAAAATTTATCTCTTACTCAATATCCTCAATTTCATTTTCTACTTTTTCGTCGTAAGAAACTTTATCAGCATTATCTTGCGTAATGTGATTTATTCTTTGAATTTTAGGCCCAGTACTCCTATCGAAATCGGGCCGGCGCTTAGCTTGCGTTACTTGATTACCAGGATTTTGTGGAAATTGTCTTTGTTTAGAACTCTGGAAATTGTTTGGCTGAGTGTGCTCTAGGGTCTGGTTCTGTGGATTTTTGAGCTCATAATTCGATTGAGCGACGGAAGCGAGACGTTGAAGGATCTATATCCATAGGTTCGGATCTATCCTGTCTATTGTTGTGAATACAACCATGTTTTTGTTGCCTATAGTAATTATTTTGGAAATGGGGATTTTTATGGGTGTTTAAATATTCTAGCTGGTAATTGTTATTTTAAAGAGGTCTTCTGTTAGAAAGTTGGCCTTTGTTATTGTCATCAAAACGCCTTGAAAAATGTGTAGCGAACGTGTAGCGTTTGTGATTCGCTTCTAGCTCCTGAGCAAGTGCCAAAGCAGACGGTAAGTCGGTTGGCCTTGAAGCAAATAATATGTCACAAAGAGGTTTTCTCAATCCAGAAATGAAAACGCGTAATGCATCCGTTCTGTATTTTTCATTTATTGAATTCGCTACGTGGCTTTCGTAGATCATTATTGTTTTATTGATAAGCAGAGTGAGCTTTCTCTCCACTTCGTCATAGAATTTTAGAACCGTCAGACTCCCTTGCCTTAAAGCACTAAGCTCTTGTTCGATCAGATAAACGGGTCTTTTATCTGCATAGGTAAAATCTAGCTTACCTATTATCGCTTTGAAATTTATTTTTTTTTTTTTAATTTTATTTCCGAAAAGTCAAAAACAACAGCGGTTCTTACTGACTAAAACAAATTAACAATATTACTACAAAACAGAGGTAAGTGAGTTAAGGAAAATAGATTTAGAAAAAGAAAAATCAAGCGTAATTGAATTAGAGATCTCATTGAACTCGCGCAAAGCACGCAATATAGGAGCATTTCGCACATAGTTGGTGGACGTAAGTTTAATATAAAATGGATAATAAAACCGTAGAGACCTAGTTAATAGAGCGCAGCAAGGATGGACAGTCAATGTCAACAGTAATAATTCCATAAATCAGAGATAAAGAAAGCGTCGTCCTTCTAATTTCTAGGGTTTCTAAATTAATAAGCAACAGACGGGAGGTATAGGAAGGGATTGGGTCGGAGAATTACAGAGATCTAAGACAAAATGTGAGAAAAACCTTTTGTACTCGTTCAATTCTGTCAATTTCAAACTTATGGTACGGCCTCCAAATAAAGTCCGCATATTCAAGTTTGGAGCGTACAAACGATGAGAAATGCAATTTCAGGGTATATGGATCTGAAAAATTTATGCTATTACGCCTTACGAAACCGAGAGAGGCACACGCACTAGAGATAATAGGGGGACTCATGATAGCATATAAACTTATAAGGTGTAAAATTATATCCATTTACACACGCTGTTATATGAACGCACCTAGTAATACTCTTGATAAACTTGATTGTTTATCAGCTGTATTATTGCCGAACAACATTTTTTGATTGTTATACAAATTAAAAAATGCCAAGACTAAGTAAAAAATCAAAACTAAAACGCCTTTACTTGCTGATGTTGGAGATTTTTGATGAAAATGCCGTCTGTAATGTCTGCAAGGTTGCATTCCTTTGAGTTTACCGCGTTTACACAATGAAATGTGCGCGTAAATTTATACAAATCGTGTAAATGATTTTTCATACAAAATTTGACAGCTCCTGCGTAAACTAGATAAATTTATACGTTTACACACTTTATAAGGCATTTATACGGTTACATGAGTCCCCCTAATGTAATTAATATGGTTATTGAACGAGAACGAGGAGTCGAAGATGAGCCCAAAGTCCTTGATCTCGAGTAGGGATTGAAGAGGAGCACCATAGATACTGTATGTCGTTGGTAAAGCATTGTTAATTTTTGCGAACGTCATATGATAGCACTTGTTAAGATTAAGAAATAGATGCGAGTCACGGCACCAGAGTCCTAATCTATTTATGTCTTCTTGTAGACACAGTGCATCTTCAGACGTTTTAATTATAGAATAGACTTTTAGATCATCAGCATAGAGTAAGAACTCTGACGAGGTGAAACATTTGCCAATATCATTAATAAACAAAATGAAGAGAAGAGGGCCTAGGATACTCTCTTGGGGTACGCCAGAGGTGGCAGTAAAACACTTCGAGGATACACCTTCGATTGATACCTTACAGCATCTATTCATAAGGTAGGAACACAACCAATTGAGGAACGTGGAGTGAAATCCAAGCGAAGCTAACTTTCGTAGCAACAAATTGTGAGATACCTTGTCGAATGCCTTGGAGAAATCCGTGCAGATACAGTCCACTTGATGGCTAGATGAGAAAGCATGCAAGCATAATTCACTGAACTCTGCTCGGTCTACAGTCGACCAACAACAAAACCATGCTGATTAGGCACAATACAGTGTTTCACGCGAAATGCATTTTTGCTTTGACAATCCTTTCGAATAGTTTCAAAATAATAGATAACTTAGATATTTGTCTATAGTTTGAAACATCATTCTTCTTACCATTTTTGAAGATTGGGGTGATAAACGCAATTTTCCAGGCATCCACAAAGAGCCCGGAGCTAAGAGACTGGTTAAAAATTATCATTAGGGGGACAATAGCAGGACAATTTTTTAGAAGGACAGCGCTTAATCCGTCTCTATCAGTTTGAGTAAAGTTTTTCAATCTGCTAATACCGTTAACAATATTATTGGAGGTAAGTCGCAGATCGCCAAAATTCAATATTGCCTGATGGTTAGAGTGACTATGCTCATTTTGTGAAACTACTGCATCAATTGTGAAAATGGATTGAAAAAAATCGGCAAACAAATTAGCAATGTCTATGGGAGAGTTAGCCAGTTTATTATCTAGAAATAGAGTTGCAGGCACCCCAACACCAGCCTTTTTAGATTTGACAAAATGCCAAAAATGTTTGGGGTTACATTTAATTGTAGCTTCCACCCCCAGCACATAGTTTCTATAAAGAAATATGTTGAGGCAGCTAAATTTCTTTGACATTTCAGGAACTTTTTCTGCCACTTATTACGCTGGTTCTTAAGTCGTTTTAGGCCATGTGTATACCACGGAATTTTGTAAGCCTTCTTTCGATTCAGTGGAAAATTCGGCGTACAATTTTTGGAAATCACACAAATGAAACTTGAAAGAAAGTTTACTATCAGATTGATAGGCAATGAACACATAGAATTCAACCCTCAGGCACAATGGGATATGATGTCGATCTGCGGGTGAGATAGGCGAAATACATTCAGAAATAGAAGTATTTAGATTCGTACTAACGAAAATGAGATCAAGAATTCGATTAAATAAAATAAATAAATGTAAGGCGCGATAACCTCCGAAGAGATCTAAGGCCGAGCTTCTCTTCCAATTTGCGTCGTGCTCCTCTTGATTTTTCCCTACAAATTGGCCGGACGGGACCTACATGTTTTATGCCGACTCCGAACGGCATCTGCAAGGCAGATGAGTTTTCACTGAGAGCTTTTCATGGCAGAAATACAATCGGAGCGCTTGCCAGACACTGCCGAGGGGCGACCCCGCTTAGAAAAATTTTCTTCTAATT
Source organism: Eurosta solidaginis (assembly GCF_040869045.1). Taxonomy (NCBI): domain Eukaryota; kingdom Metazoa; phylum Arthropoda; class Insecta; order Diptera; family Tephritidae; genus Eurosta; species Eurosta solidaginis. The sequence continues at coordinate 32,392,168 of NC_090324.1, read as the reverse complement.
GAAAAATCTTATTTCTAAAATTTTGATGTTGCTTTGCCCGGGAGTTGAACCCAGGGCATACGGTGTGATAGGCGGAGCACGCTACCATCACACCACGGTGGCCGCTGTTGATTTGAACAAGATCAAGACTTAATATGTTATCAATACAATAAGATTCTTGTACCGCAGTTAAATTGGTAGGAATTAGATTATATTTAGAGTAGCTTCCACACCACGAGATATTTGGAAGGTTGAAATCACCAAGAACGCGGAGATGATTGTCTGCTGGTTTAATAAGCACAATGTTGATAATGTTGTCAGTATGTGCTTTATACGTATCAGCTGAACTGCTAGGTGGAATATAAGAGCCAATAACATACAATGATCAATGAGTTGACGAACCATTGATACAAACACATAGTTGTTCCAGAATAGTATCAGGATTGCTCAGAGTAATTTCAAAGGACCTTAACTTACGCCGGACGCAACCAGTACGCCACGAGCTGAAAGGTCGGATTGCATCAGACTTTGTGCGCATGCCACCCATGTTTTGAAAATAAATTTTTAATGTATTTTGATCCAAGAGGTTGGCTGATTGCTAATCGACTTTGGATGCAGAACTTCATTTTCCCCGACTATGGAAGGCCTTGACTTTAACATCGACCGGCCAGAGCGCTGGGTTCGGAACACTGTTCAATAGGGACGGCGAAATGCCAAGTTTAAAGTTAATTTTCCTTAGCTCTTTTGTTTCGGTACCCTTTTACACCAGCGGAAAGCATACAATTTGGCTATGTTCAATTTTAGCATTTCTGGCAACATAGGAGATGACATTCTCTGCTGAGATTGACGACTTTAAGGATGAAAGATGTACCCATTTTTTCGAATCAACCACCTCAAGCTCAGAACTGGCACTCTGCCCGAAAATGTTCCCAATAATGTTATTGTGGCTGTCACGTCTACCAATTCGTGGAGTTGATAGTTGTTGTGTTGGGTTAGAGGTAGGATTGACGGAAGAGAGATCAGCGTTAGGCAGTTGAAAGGTACTACTTGCCTGAGTGGCTTGCAACAAGGCACAGTCATTGATATTATTGGTACTATTTTTGACCTGAATATTAGAGTTGCTTAAATTTTACGCTTTTTCCGTTGTACTTTTGTCCACTGTGCAGAAGAGCGATCAATATTTTTAGCTGTATCACTGTGCGCGTTAGTTGATTTTGGCTCAGCAGCAACAGCAGAAGAAACAGTAGCCCAGATTAAAGTATTAGAGACTCTAGCAGAATTGGCGGTGATAGCATATGTAGTACGGCAAGCCAAAGAGCTGATCGACGATGACGATGTATGAGTTGAATTAACCACAGATGTTAGGTCACTTGAATTGGCACCAGTAGAGGTGAAAGTGTTATTGTCACTCATAGATGTAAACTTGTGTGTCGAAACAGCCGGCGTAAGCCGGGCATTCACATTGTCACCAGAAGAAAAAAGAGAATTTAAGTCACTCTTCGAATAATAAACGCAAGACAGTGAGTGAGAGCACGAGCAATGTTTAACATTGCGCATTAACTCAAGTTCTTTTCTTAACGAAGAGATGGCCAAACGCAGCTCGTCAAAACAACACTGACTTTGCATTGAGCGAACTTCGGCTATTGGAGATTCTGACTGCGCGCAGAGCGAGTTATTGTCTTTGCGCATGGAATTTATGAGATCAACCAGGCTCTTGTTTTCCTCTTTAAGAGTACTAATTTCATCAAGGGTCAATTGTAAGGCAGTTGATTGCTTGGTTGAGTAAAACTTCAGCAAGTTAAATAGCTCAATATTTTCACTATTAGCTCCTGCATTGGCTACTGATAACGCAGCGGGATTGTTGTTAGCATTTTGATGAGTGATTATGTTGGCAGAGCTGTTGACGTTTGAATCATCCAGATTGATGATTGGTGAGGGCGAGCGGAGGGAATTCCGCCGATCAGTAACATACGCAGCACATATAAATTATTTGCCGGTATTTGTTCAAGATCAGCTGGCCTGACTTCCACACAGTCTAAGTGATAAAGTTCATTGCACTTTGCATTGCACTTGCTATGCGTTCGCTCAACTTTATTACCACACACGCATGGCACTGTTGGAATGAAAATTAGAGATTTTTAAAGAAGAGTCACTATCTCAATTGTGCACATGAGTGTCAGAATCAGCATAATTAGTTAAATGTCAATACACTGTCTCACAAAGGTACATATATATGAACATATATACAAGTAGTCACTGTTGTTGTTGTTGTTGTAGCAATGCTCGCCCCACCTAATAGCCGCGACCGATCACAAATTGTCATCAATATCCTCTAACGGGAGTCCAAGGAAACTTGTCGTTTCAACAGGGGTGGACCATAAGGAAAGGGGTGTTAGAGGCGTTGGTTCCACATTACAATTAAAGAGATGGTTGGTGTCATGTGGGGACACATTGCAAGCGGGGCATACATTTTGTATGTCGGGGTTGATTCTGGATAGGTAAGAGTTTAACCTGTTACAGTATCCAGAACGAAGTTGAGCAAGAGTGACACGCGTTTCCCTGGGGAGTATGCGTTCCTCTTCCGCGAGTTCTGGATATTTTTCTTCAAGTACTGGATTCACCGGGCAATTCCCGACATAAAGGTCCGACGCCTATCTATGGAGTTCACCAAGGGCCTGCTTGTGTTTTTTCGCTTCATACGGCTATGTTCTCAGGTGCCGTATTTCCTCAAAATGCTTACGGAGATGACTCCTTAGGCCCATAGGCGGTGCTGGTTCGTCAATCAGATGTCTGTTGGGATGCCCAGGTTTCTGGGTATTCAACAGAAACTGTTTGGTCAGCATCTCATTTCTCTCCCTGATGGGGAGTAGTCACTGTTATCACCCAGTCGCGAGTAGATAAAAAAATACAAGAAAGTGCAAAACACAAGATATAGACTAACACTAAAACGCGTCCGAACAGCAAGACGGTTAGTTTTAGACTGCAGTATTAAGAGAAGCTAGAGATGTGTCTGCAGGGCCCCTAATTTTGTTCCTACCGCTTGATTGTGCTTTGCACTTCCGTCATACCTCTCATATAGTTTGTAGGCTATATGCGCCGCTTTCCTCCATGAAACATAATGCTCTTGTTTGCCGTCAAACTTGGGCAACGATTTGACAAGGTGAAGGGTTTCGTCGCAATGGACATTTCCTACAATTCTCACCTCTTCAAAGGGTTCTACGTTTTCAATCAGCGTAGTAGCGAACTTCTTCGTCATGTCGTCTAATTTTTTATAACTTCAAGTACAAAACTAGGTTTTAAAGGTTCTTTACATACACGAATACGTATTGGTTTAATGGGAAGAAATTCAGAAAATATTTAAAAAGAAAAATCAGGAAAAAATTCAATAACGTATTGCAATAGAGTTATGATTTTACTAAACTATTTAAATGTTTCTTAAAAAATACTGGGCATATCACTTAAATGCTGTTATTTTAATGTGGTAATCAATATAAGTGTGGTTTCTCAAGAACCGTTGCTAGGTGGCCGTAATTAGTATGCCCTACAGATGTCAACCAAGGTAGTCCCATTTAGTCTCGGCTTAGTTTATTGTACTCTACCGTTATAAGTTGCAGTAGTACAAATACAATAATTTTCCGTGGTTTTAATTTTGTTTTTGCTTCGATGTTCAACTTAATATGCGTGGTGACTGCCTAAACACAGTTGCTTAATCATTTTCTGCAATAGTTTTCGCCAATGTCACCAAAGGTCGCAAACTAATATCTTCCTTGAGAATTTGCTGCAATCAATCCAATTAATTATTTGTGGCCGGCTTTTCTCCACCTTGAATATAAATTTCAAATGCTTTACAACTTCTCGAGTCTCACGTTTGGGCGCCAATTAAAATAATTTATTTAATTTTTAACATAAGTTTATTATTTTAATTTAAACAGGGTCTAGATACTATTGATATTATTGATACTATGATACTACTTCGTATCGTATGACCTTCGCATTCCAATTGCAACCAAATTCTAATTAGCAAGAATTCCAATAATAATGGGCCCACCGATTACTCGCTCTCTTCTGTAATAAGAAACTGCTTTTCGCTATGAAACAAACATTGTGCAAGAATAGTGAAGTTACTGCTAGCTTATTCTACTCTACCCATGCATTATACTCTCATTGCTCACCGCAAACATCATAATTTATTCGGTAAACATTATTATTATTATGAGAGTGAATCCCAATAAGAATTGGCCATTATCATGCAAACAGACTGCTCTCCCAGCAATAACCCACTCTTACACTGCAAGAGATTGCTATGCCGTTAATTGTGTACTAGTGATGTTAAAGTGTGCATCACTTATTCTTACATTGCAAGTGATGATGATGTCGCAAATTGTTGTACTCGTGATGTTAAACTGTGCATCACTTATTCTTACATTGCAAGTGATTATGATGTCGCAAAGTGTTGTAATCGTGAAGTTAAAGATCATCACCTACTCCTACACTGCAAGTGATGGAGTAGACCTTGTGTGTTGTACTCGTGATGCAATAGAGTGCATCAGAGGACAGATCGAACTACATGGGTGGTCATTGTTACTTAACTTGTACTACAACACACATTTGCACTAATACTTATGTACAAACTACATGCACAAGCCTCATGTAAATATGCCAGTGTTCAGACTTCTGAACAGCTCTAGTTGTAGATATATGTAGGCATGAAGAATGCATTATATGTTGTATACCGGTGTAAAGCAAAAGACGTGCTCTTTATTGCAAGCTCGATTAGCAACTGTTTTTATTTAGTGAGATGAACTCCATACGAATATACGTCAATAGATGTATAAAGATAAACCAATAGGTATAGGCATATGTTTGTTAATAGGTATAGATAAACATAAGGGTGCGATTGCATAGGGCAGCACATAACACGCCTCTCTCCAAAAAAAATTGCCTTATTTTAATATTTGAATATAAACATACTTTGAAGTACAACAATATTTACATAATTTTATTAATTCAAATGGCAATTATTAATTCAAATTTTAAAATTATTTTTTTTTGTTTTTTTTTTTTTGTTATTGTGATTTTGTGATTACTAATTCATTATTACCTCACAACTTGTACATTCTTAAACTTATATCTAACATCAATGTTTCGTGGACGTAATGACCTGTGTTCATGAGTATTTTCATTACCACTTGACATATTGTCCAACTTATTTTCATTCTCATTACATTCAGTTCCATGCAGAGATTCAGAACATACGTTATTTTCCTCAGCAACCGCCGATTCATCTGCTTCAGGTCTTCTGGGTTCCTCATCCGGCAACTCAATATCAATGCCCCGTTCTGACGCTTTTTTAATTTGATCAGTATGTCTTTTAAATAATCGATTGTTATGATCAAATATACAATTATAAGACCGTGGACCAATTTGAGATTGAACTGTCGCAGGAGACCAACTTGCTTTGTTAGGACTTTTGTAATCTCTGATGTATACTTTATCTCCTGAACTAAACTCTACAGATCTTTTTCCTGGATAATTTTTTTTTACTATTTTCTTGACTATGTAATATATTTTCTTTAATTTTAGGTGGTTTGACAAAATCAAATCGGGTTTTTATAAATCTACCTAAAAAGAGCTTAGCTGGTGATTCGTTTGTAATACAATGTTTCGTTACTCGATAATCCATTAAAAATCTATTCAGATACATATCGAAATTTTCTGCGCTGCCGCTGCTGAAGTTTGCTATTAAAGATTTCTTTAAAGTTTTTATAAAATTTTCAACCTGACCATTCGTTGATGGTTGTCCCGGCGAAGTAAGTACGTGTTTGATATTGTTAAATTTTAAAAAAGTTTTGAATTCCTCAGATACAAAATAACGACCGTTGTCACTAACGATTGTTTTGACAATACCGAAGCGGCAGAAAGTTTCGCGAAGTTTTGATATGACAAAGTTAGAAGTCATGTCTTTAGTTTTAAAAACTTCAACCCATTTCGAATAAGCATCAATGAGTACTAACAACTGAAAACCTTTTATAGGCCCCGCGAAATCTATGTGTATTCTACTCCAAACTGAGTCAGCCGGCTCCCATGGAATTAATACACTTTTGCTAGGACTCGGTAAAAGTTACTGACATGGAATGCATTGCTTAATCAAATTTTCTATGTCATTATCAATTTTTGGCCACCATACATATGATCTTGCCAGGGCTTTTGTTTTTACGACCCCTAAATGTGAGTCATGTAGCTGCTCCAGTAAGTAATTTCGCAATTTAGATGGAACTACTGCTCTGTAAACCCATAGCAAACACTCTTGGTCTACAGTTAGCTCAGTGATTTTGTTAACAAATGGAGCAAACTCACTGCCTTTCAGGTTTTGAATTGTCCCCATTGTTACAGCAGTACATACTTTTGATAAAATCGGATCTCGACGTGTTTCACGCGCTATATCTTTAAAATTAATACTAAGAGCGTTTTCCGCTTTGATATGGCATATGTATGATTTTTCTTCATAATATTGTTCAAAGTCATTCTGTGGAAGTCGTGACAAATTGTCAGCTTCATTTAATGATACTTTTATGTATTCAATTTTATAATTGAAACCAGATAATATGAATGCCCATCGTTGCATTCTCGCTGCAGCCATCAGAGGAAGTCCCTTGTTTTCCCCAAATATTGATAAAAGTGGCTTATGGTCCGTGCGCAACACGAAATTATGTCCAACTAAATATTGCTTTAGTTTGGTTGTTGAAAAGATTATGGCAAGTGCCTCTTTTGCTAATGTGCTATAGTTCTTTTCACTTTTTGACAGGGCTCTTGATATATATGCAATAGGCTTTACGCTTCCGTCTTGAAATTTATGAGACAAAATTCCCGCCACTGCATTGTTAGAAGCATCCGCCGTAAGGACTATAGGGATTTCAGGGTTAAAATGAACCAGAACTGAATCAGAAGTGATATCCTTCTTAATATTTTCGTATGCCTCTTGACATTCACGAGACCAATTAAACTCTTCATCTTTTTGTAAGAGTTTGTACAAAGGTGCCATCTTTTCGGCAAAATTTTGTACAAATTTTGAGTAATAATTTACGTGCCCAACAAATGCTCTTAACTCCGAAACATTTTTGGGAATAGGTGCCTGCAAAACAGACCAAATTCTTTCTGTTGTCTTACTCAAACCATCTTTATCAATTTTGAATCCAAGATAAGACACTTGTGCTTTAAAAAATTCGCATTTCGAAATGTTTAAACGTAAACCTGCACTTTGCAGTTTACTCAAGACTGATCTTAAATTTCGAACGTGTTCGGCTAAGTTTTTGCCTGAAACTGTGATGTCGTCTTGATATACTACTACAAAGAGTACATTTCGCAACAAATTGTCCATAGTTTTCTGAAAAATTGCTGCTGCTGGTTTAACCCCGAACGGCAAACGTTTCATTTTAAAACAACCTATATGAGTAGACCAGGTACATAATCGTTGCGTGTCCTTGTCCAATAAAAGTTGGTTGTAAGCATTGGAAAGATCAAGTTTTGTGAACAATTGACCCCCTTGTAAAGATGCGAAAATGTCCTCCATCAGCGGTAAGGGATAATGAAAATCAATGAGATATTTGTTGATGGTAACTTTATAATCCCCACAAATTCGTAAATCACCATTGGGTTTAAGTATTGGCACCAAAGGTGTTCCCCAATCCGCATTATCTACCGGCTCTAAAACATCCATATTTATTAATTCTTGTAAGTTGGTTTCAACTTTTTTCTTCCAAGCTAAAGGAACCGATCTCGGTTTAAAAAATACAGGGTTTGCTTGTTTAGAAATTTGTAAGGAGACCTTACCTAGTTTGTAGGTACCAAGCTCATTTTTAAAAACTTCGCTATAATCGCTTTTTAAACTAATTGTAATATACTCACTATTACACTTTAAATCAATAGCTTTCACAGTTTGCACTAAATCAAAATTAAATAATCTTAAAAAATCACAACCAAGCAAGGGCATATTATTTGTGTCCGTTGTTGTTGTTGTTGTAGCAATGCTCGCCCCACCTAATAGCCGCAACCGATCACAAATTGTCATCAATATCCTTTAACGGGAGTCCAAGGAAACTTGCCGTTTCAACAGGGGTGGACCATAAGGAAAGGGGTGTTAGAGGCGTTGGTTCTACATTACAATTAAAGAGATGGTTGGTGTCATGTGGGGACACATTGCAAGCGGGGCATACATTTTGTATGTCGGGGTTGATTCTGGATAGGTAAGAGTTTAACCTGTTACAGTATCCAGAACGAAGTTGAGCAAGAGTGACACGCGTTTCCCTGGGGAGTATGCGTTCCTCTTCCGCGAGTTCTGGATATTTTTCTTCAAGTACTGGATTCACCGGGAAATTCACGACATAAAGGTCCGACGCCTGTCTATGGAGTTCACCAAGGAGCTGCTTGTGTTTTTCCGCTTCATACGGCTGGGTTCTCAGGTGCCGTATTTCCTCAAAATGCTTACGGAGATGACTCCTTAGGCCCCTAGGCGGTGCTGGTTCGTCAATCAGATGTCTGTTGGGATGCCCAGGTTTCTGGGTATTCAACAGAAACTGTTTGGTCAGCATCTCATTTCTCTTCCTGATGGGGAGTATTCTCGCCTCATTATGCAGATGGTGTTCTGGGGACATAAGAAGACAGCCCGTGGCGATTCTGAGAGCAGTATTTTGGCAGGCCTGTAGTTTCTTCCAGTGGGTGGTTTTTAGGCTTGGCGACCATATGGGTGACGCGTAGCACGTAATCGGCTGGCTAATTGCTTTGTATGTGGTCAAGAGCGTTTCTTTATCTTTTCCCCAGGTACTGCCAGCAAGGGATTTGAGGATTTTATTACGGCTCTGAATTCTTGGAACAATTGCGGTTGCGTGCGCACCAAAATGTAGATCCTGATCAAACGTCACACCCAAGATTTTGGAGTGTAGGACAGTCGGTAGCGTAGTGCCATCGACGTGGATGTTCAATATGGTGGACATTTGGGGCGTTCATGTTGTAAATAAGGTCGCGGAAGATTTAGTCGGTGACAATGCCAGGTTTCGCGAGGCGAAAAAACTGGAGAGATCAGGGAGATAGCTGTTTATTTTATTGCATAACTCATCGATCTCTGGGCCTGGGCCTGTGGCCATTATTGTGCAGTCATCGGCGTAGGAAACGATTGTGACTCCTTCCGGTGGTGAAGGTAGCTTAGATGTGTAGAAATTAAACAAAAGTGGGGATAGGACACCACCCTGTGGCACCCCTTGTTTAATTCTCCTTTGTTTTGATGTTTCGTTTCTGAATTGCACCGATGCCTGCCGACCACTCAGATAATTTGCGGTCCACCTTTTAAGACATGGGGGAAGGGTAGACCCTTCCAGGTCTTGCAGTAACGAGCCATGGTTGACCTTATCAAAAGCTTTTGATAGCTCTAGCGCTACGAGTACTGTTCTATGGTAGGGGTATTGATCCAAACCGCAATTTATCTGGGTGCTAATGACATTTAGCGCGGAGGTAGTGCTATGGAGTTTTCTGAAGCCATGCTGATGAGGGGCTAGCTGCAAATGCGCTTGGAAATAAGGGAGCAAAATGGCTTCAAGCGTCTTTGCCACTGGCGATAGGAGAGATATCGGACGATATGACTCACCTACGTTAGCTGGATTCCCAGGCTTTAGTAGCGGGACCACCTTGGCCATTTTCCATTTCTCGGGTATGACAAAGGTGGAAAGAGACAGGTTGAAGACATGCGCTAAATATTTGAAACCCTCTTTCCCTAGGTTTTTAAGCATCGGCATGGCTATGCCGTCTGGGCCCACTGCTTTGGATGGTTTAGCGCGACCAATGGCGTCCTCAACCTCTCTAGCGGTGATGGTGATTGGTGACGCGCTGAATTTGTGTTTATGTGCGTGTCTATTGGCTCTCCGTCTATCTTTGTCGACCGTAGGATGCATTATATATTGTCGGCAGAAAGCGCTCGCGCATTTTTTCGCATCCGACAGCACCTTATCGCCAAAGGCGATGGAAACTTTGCCTTTGTGCTTAGTCGGATTCGATAGGGACTTTACGGTGGACCAAAGTTTACCTACACCGGTAGAGAGGTTCCAACCTCTTAGGTGCTCTTCCCATTTCGCCCGCTTGTGTTCGTCCACAAGCAATCTGATGCGTTGGTTTATATCCCTTATTTGGGGGTCGCCTGGATCAAGCTGTCTTATAAGGTCGCGTTCCTTCGCTAAGCTCGCGGCCTCCGCCGGGAAGTGGGGCCGGATTTCGGGAATTCTCCCGGCGGGAATGAAATGTGCCGAGGCGGATTCAATGACCTTACGGAAGGCACGCTCCCCTTGGCGGGCATCAGTCGGGATAGGGAGGGCAGCAAAGCTGCTGTCTGTTGCAGATTTATATTCTTCCCACTTTCCTTTTTTGAAGTTTATGAAAGTGCGTTTTTCGGTGACGATGAAGTCGGCGGTACGCTCGAACGAAATAAGTATGGGCAGGTGGTCGGATGCCAATGTTACCATCGGCTGCCAGTTGACGCAGTTTACGAGTTCTGCGCTCACGATTGAGATATCTGGCGAGCTATGACAGCTTCTTACCATACGTGTGGGGGCGTCTCCGTTTATTGTGCAGAACGTCGTTTCGTCTATTTGATCCGCCAACATCGCACCCCTACAGTCGGCCCGCAAGTTTGAATGCCATAGGTCGTGATACGCATTGAAATCGCCTAAGATAATGCGATTGTTGCCAGTGAGTAAGGCCTCGATATTAGGGCGGTATCCACTGGGGCAACAGGTGACAGGAGGGACGTAGATGTTGATGATTTCTAGATTTGCATCGCCTGACCGGACAGATAGGCCTTGACGTTCTAAGACATTGTCCCTGCGGTCGATGCCAGGATCAAATATATGATATTGCACAGAGTGGTGTATAATAAACGCGAGGCTGCCTCCATTTCCGCTCTCGCGGTCCTTCCTGTGGACATTATACCCAGAGCAGGTCTGCAATGCAGATCTCGCTGTGAGTTTAGTCTCTTGAATTGCAGCAATGAGGATGTTGTGCCGCTTCATGAAATCGACTATCTCCGTAATCTTCCCAGTTAGTCCATTACAGTTTAACTGCAGAATTCTGAAGTGCATGAGGGGTGACGCCGCAACTCTAGGGGTAAGTGACGGGTGACTACGCCTAGGTTGTGGAAGGCCAGGACGCAATTGCTGTTGTGGCCTTGGGACTGGGCGCGCTTGGGCAAACATTGGGGTACCCGGATGATTTGGGTTTGCGACCTGGCAACATGGCGCTATGAAACCCGTCGAGGGGTTGCCGTCGCGGAGACCAGAACATCTAGGAAAGTGGCACCACCCAAGGCAGGAGCTGCATTGAGCGGATGTCGCAAACCTATATATTCTGTGCTGACAGACGTTGCAAACGGAGGCAGGGACTAAGAGTCTGTTTCCCTGACCTGCACGATTGCTGCCAGAAAAGAGGGGGGAGAAGAAGACGGGGGCAGGGGCTGATGCTCAGCATTGCTACCAGCTCTACTACGAAGGTAGTAGTTATGAGTGGTATCAGCTGTTTGAGTTGTTGGCGCCGTGGGGCGCGAGCAGCAGCGGGTACTTGTTGTGGCTTGCTGAGCAGCGAGGCTGCTGGAAGGTAGTGGGGATACGATTAGGCGTAGACTACGGGACGCCCTTGAGCGTGAGCAGCAAGGAGCCACAAAAGATTTATAAAAGTTACGTGGACGTCGGGTTTTGGGATCAAGCCCAGAACAATTTGTCCGATGCAACCATCCCTTGCACGAGACACACTGAACAGAGTATGACCGTCCTAAAAAGATTCGTTTCTGGCAAATGCAGCAAAACCATTTCTCAGTACCGGGGTCAGGAGACGGACCCGGATTGGGTTCGATACCTTCCCGGAGTAAGAGAATATGTAGCAGTCCTGCTGCAAGGAGATGCTGGGAGGATGACAATTTGTGGGAGGGACGAAACAAATTAAATGGGGTCACACTGAAATGACAGTCCTTGGTCGGGAAAAATCCCGAGTCGCTCCGGTACTTAGAACCGACTGCCTTGGGAAGTCGTAACTGCGATATTCAATTTTCTTATGGTACCATTATATTCAATAGTTGCTAAATATTCACCCATGACTTGTATTGCATTTCCGCCATAATCTACGTACGGTAATGAGCACTTAGTTAGACTTACATTTTTGTTTAGTTTTTTAAATAACATTATTGATATTAAGCTGCAGGGTGAACCAGAGTCGCAAGCTACTTTCATTTGTCGGCCATCCAGTTTTACTGAGAGATAATAATAATCCACTGAATTTCCACTTGAAATGCTGTAAATATAAAAGTTTTGATTATTAGAATTTTCCTTGTTGTTATTCTGACTAATATTATCTGATACATAATTTACACTTTTATTTTTATCTCTGCATGTACTCGCCAAGTGGCCAACTTTCTTGCAAATATTACATCTGCTTTCTTTATATCTGCATTCATTTGACTGGTGATTGCGCCACCCGCATGCGTTGTCTTTATTCTGCTGCTTATTCTTATTGCTGTTGTTGTTGTTGTGTTTCTTGCTATTGTTGCTTGATGACTTCGAATTTTGCATTTGCTTGTTGCCTGCTTTGGACTTGTTGATATAATTTACGCTAGTGTTGTCTTCTGCTTTATTAGAGAGTTTCATTTCCATAATTAAAGCTTTGCGGAGAGCTTCATCTAGCTTGAGCTTTTCATCTTCTTCGCATAATTTCTCAAATATTTTGTCAGGTAAACCCATTATAAAACGATCAAGTAGGAAAGCCTCAAGATTCGTAACGGCATTATTGTCAGTTGGTGGTGTCATTTTGACCTTCACTTGTTATGTAACCCTCAGCTTTGTATTTTGTATGTACTTTATTTAAAGTGCATTTAATTTTGTTACAATATAACGATTTTGTGTATTTACACTGTCGTACAGTTTCTATACGCACTCAATTGACGTCTTTTTAATTTGTTTAATATACGCCAACTTGTATTTTGTTGCTTATTTAAAGTACCTTTACTTTAGTATGATACAATAGTTTTTTTTTTTTTGTTTCTTTTGGCACATATGTATGTATTTCTTATTTACGAATTTAATATGTGCATTTAATTATTCGTATTTTCGAATTTAATGCACTTCGATAATTTATTTTATTTTGCACATACGTTTAATTATGTATGTACACTACTTTGCACACGTTTGGTTGACAGTCTCGTCGCCAATTGTTGTATACCGGTGTAAAGCAAAAGACGTGCTCTTTATTGCAAGCTCGATTAGCAACTGTTTTTATTTAGTGAGATGAACTCCATACGAATATACGTCAATTGATGTATAAAGATAAGTCAATAGGTATAGGCATATGTTTGTTAATAGGTATAGATAATTATAAGGGTGCGATTGCATAGGGCAGCACATAACAATAACCATGCACATCTTGTATATTTAAATTATCACGACAACGTAGTATGACCAAATGTAGTTATCAGTTAGATAAAGAAACACTTCAGTAGATAATGTATTTACATATGTATGTCTAGGCAAGATTATATGTAAATGCATTAAATATTTGGCCGTGTTAGAACTCACATACTTGTGTCATTTTCGCTGCTAAGAATAGGTTAAGATACATATAGGTACGTTTGTAACATAGACAACGTACATATGCATATACACATTTCGTTAGCATAATGTGAAAATGTCCTAAGTCACTCTTTACGAATTTTACAGGAGACGAAAAAAACTGAATAATTTTTGAAATAACCTTTTTTTCAAAACTGTGAATGAGGATACCTTAATTGCAATGCTTTTGAGTGTAGAAGCCTTAAAAAAGATAAATAAAAATCATGTATGCTAACCCCATCAGCTATTTTATGACTTAGCACAATTTCCACACTCAAAACAAATTTTTTCTCCTGACTTAGCAGTTTTTGCTCAATATGTTTCCCCATCACTCCTCTCCATTAATGATTGAGATATGACACTAAAACTATATATTTCACAAAAAATACTATTTATTTGACAAACTATTTCTAACTATTGGCGGCCACCGTGGTGTAATGGCAGCGTGCTCCGCCTACCACACCGAATACCCTGGGTTCACACCCCGGGCAAAGCAACATCAACATTTTAAAAATAAGGTTGCCCCTCGGCAGTGTTTGGCAAGCACTATGTATGTCTAGACAAGATTATATGTAAATGCATTAAATATTTGGCCGTGTTAGAACTCACATACTTGTGTCATTTTCGCTGCTAAGAATAGGTTAAGATACATATAGGTACGTTTGTAACATAGACAACGTACATATGCATATACACATTTCGTTAGCATAATGTGAAAATGTCCTAAGTCACTCTTTACGAATTTTACAGGAGACGAAAAAAACTGAATAATTTTTGAAATAACCTTTTTTTCAAAACTGTGAATGAGGATACCTTAATTGCAATGCTTTTGAGTGTAGAAGCCTTAAAAAAGATAAATAAAAATCATGTATGCTAACCCCATCAGCTATTTTATGACTTAGCACAATTTCCACACTCAAAACAAATTTTTTCTCCTGACTTAGCAGTTTTTGCTCAATATGTTTCCCCATCACTCCTCTCCATTAATGATTGAGATATGACACTAAAACTATATATTTCACAAAAAATACTATTTATTTGACAAACTATTTCTAACTATTGGCGGCCACCGTGGTGTAATGGCAGCGTGCTCCGCCTACCACACCGAATACCCTGGGTTCACACCCCGGGCAAAGCAACATCAACATTTTAAAAATAAGGTTGCCCCTCGGCAGTGTTTGGCAAGCACTACGGGATATTTCTGCCATGAAAAGCTCTCAGTGAAAGCTCATCTGCCTCGCAGATACCGTTCGGAGTCGGCATAAAACAAGTAGGTCCCGTCCCCCCAATTTGTAGGAAAAATTAAAAAAAAAAGGAGGACGACGTAAATTGGAAGAGAAGCTCGGCCTAAAATCTCTTCGGAGGTTATAGCGCCATACATTTATTTATTTATTTTATTTCTAACGGTTCTGATCTGGACTCTTTTGCCATTTTGGTGACCCCTAGTTTTGAACATGTTGCGTTTGTGTTTCAGGTAAAACAATTAAAAAAATAATAATTTTTAAAAGTACGCAAGTGGTTTCTTTTTTTTAATAAAAACATAAATAAATTTAAATGAGTAAACCGGGGATTGCCCGTATCGCTTTAAATGTATGAAAACATTTATTTCAAGCAATGATGTGTAGAAGATAATATATGCGAAAGAAGGCAGCATGACGTAGATGAATGCGTTTGTAACCATTTCAACTATCGTAGGAGTGCGGGTTTGACTCCCACTCCCGGGAGAAAAGGCTTTGTAGAGATTTACAAGGTATAATCGAAACAGATGTCGCTTTGTCCGTCCTGATCTCACGTTGTTTAAATTTTTCCCAAATTATTAAATAAATTATAAAATTAAAAATTGCTTGAAATAAATGTTTTCATACATTTAAAGCGATACGGGCAATCCCCGGTTAACTCATATACGTAGACAACCTTTGGTTAATTCGTTGTAGTTCTATAAATAGAACAAAAATAGCAACAATGCCAAGTTTCTCTGAAAACCGCCTTACAAACATGCATAACTTAAACACATAACTACATACGATGTATGTGATGTGTAGAAGATAATAGATGCGAAAGAAGGCAATTGGGAAAAACTTTACAACAACTAAGGCATGACGTAGCTGAATGCGTTTGTAACCATTTCAACTATCTTAGGAGTGCGGGTTCGACTCCCACTCCCTGGAGAAAAGGCTTTGAAGAGATTTACAAGGTATAATCTAAACAGCTGTCGCCTTGTCAGTCCTGATATCACGTTGTTTAAATTTTTCCCAAATTATTAAATAAATTATAAATAAATTTTATCTTAACTTCCGCGAGTGTTAAAATAAATTAAAAATGGAAAATCAGTTGAAACTGGCCGATGAAATACAAAAACTCCATTTCAAGTGCATGGCGGTGGCCTTAAATGAAGGGGTTGAAGGTATTTCTTGGCTAAAAACCAGCCTGGATGAGTTGTGGAACTGATTCAGCAGTGCCCACCAGGATTTAGCAAAGGAACCGAATTAAAAAAACCGCATATATGAAGGATGACGTCGCGGGAAATGTAAGTACGTTGTACACAACGGCTTACTCCAGAGTAAGTGTAATATTGGGTAAGTTGAGTAATACTTCAGAAATAAAAGCAGTGAAAGGTAAAGATGGCTTGGTTCTCAGACTTCAATTTCTTCTAATCGATTTGAAAAAAAAGGTTGAGGCCTGCAAATTAAGTGAGGCTACATTAGTAAGCACAGAGAAAACTCTGGAAAAAAACGAAAGATGTCGTTTTAGAATTTTTGGATCATTTCGAAGGGAACGAACTGATCTGTAAATTTTATGAATTAAGCGACAATTTCGATCAGTTAGCCAAAATCAAAAACAAAAAACAAAAACACAGTGAATGTGCTCAATATCTGCTACCTCAAATAGACGTACCCGTCTTTTCCGGCGACTATACAAATTGGCAAACATTCAAAGAATTATTTGAACAGTTAGTTGTCTCCAAAAGTGTTTCTGACACATATAAAATGTGTAGTTTGAAAACAAATCTTAAAGACTCAGCAGCAAATTGTGTTGCAAGTTTGCCATCAACTTCGAGAAATATCGGTGTAGCTTGGAAATTACTTAACGAAAAATTTACCAACAAAAGATTGCTGGCAAATACAAATTTCAAAAATCTTATATATACACCAGTAGTGACTGAGACTGCCTGCAGCTTGCAGTCATTTCAGGAAAAGCTTTCTGAAAGCACACATGCCTTAGGAACTCTCAGTTTGTCCCATGAAAAAATGTTACAAGCTTTACTATGTTATATACTTGTACAAAAGTTGGAAAATAATCTAAGGTTAAGGTATGAGAATTCCTTAACGAATTCTAAAGAAATACCAGACCTTAACTCATTACAAAAATTTCTGAGTCATGAAGCAAATGCTTCGGAAGCGGCACAGGGATCGGTGTTATCACCAAAACAGCAAAATGTGCTTAAAAAGTGTGTAACGGGATGCAACTTCTCGCATCCTATTTTTTAGTGCCAAATATTTAGAGCACTTAACATCCAAGAAACGTGGAACAAAACCACGTAAAATAGATTATGCAGTAAATGTTTAAAGACAGGATATAACGCTAAAGAATGTAAGAGTTGTAATGGTAGTCATCACTTTATGCTGCATAAGGAAAAAGAAAAGCAATCCAAAGCAAAAAGTGTGATTGTAAAATCCAACGCCGATGACACTATCAAAAAATATTGCTTACTTACCACTGCCGCAATCACAGCGGGTGATGGCAAAATCGTTAAAGCAAGAGCTTTACTCGATAATGGATCCCAAGTGCACTTAATAAAAAGGAACTCAGAAATAAGCTGAACCTTATTTCAAAAAAAAGAGTCACTTACTATTGAAAACTAATGTAAATGATAAGATTAACTTGCAAAAAAATCCTTAATTAATAATTTTGAAACAAATATTGAGACATTTGTGGTACAAAATATAGTTTCATAGGTTCCCTCAGGACCTATAAATATATCAAAAATCCCAAGTAATATTCATCTTGCGGATCCTTCATTTGGTAATCCAGGTACAATTGACATACTTTTAGGTGCTGGCATATTCCTCGATTTATTAAAGGAAGAAAAAATTAAGGTTGTAAATGAAAACTATCGTTTCAAAAATAGTGTCTTAGGATGGCTAATATATGGATCAGCAAGCAACAAATCAAGCTTAGTACACTGCGGCGTTGTTACCAACTCAGACAAAAACATAAGTGACCAGTTAAAGAAATTTTGGGAAATTGAATCGGTGGAAAATAATGATGTTGGACAAACCACAGAAGAAAGGGCATGTGAGGAACACTTTGAAAATAGTTTCGAACTCAACACAGATGGTAAGTTTATAGTAGGTCTCCAATTAAAAGAAAAAAATCTTAGCATGGGGATTCATCCTTGCATGCAAAAAGACGATTCATCTCCTTGGAAAAGCGGTTTAAAGGAAATGATGAATTGAGAACTCAATACAAACAATTCATGGATGAATATAAAAACCTTGGACATATGGCTGAAGTAAATGTAAATCAACTAGATACGAAATATTACCTACCACACCATTGTGTTCTAAGGCCAGACAGTACAACCAAACTGAGAGTAATTATTAAATAATGGTGCTTTGTGGCCGATTTTTTGAAATAACGTTGTACAGTCGTTTATTTTATCTTCTACGCGTTTCGACGCATATTCGCGTCTTCCTCAGGAAGGCTTTAATAAATGTACAAAAAACAAGATATTTATGGTAATCTAATTACATCATACATTGGTATAATCAACGCAAAATTATGTATATAAAAAACACCCCACATCTTCTCTTGCCCATGCTCAAACATTTTGTGTGATCGCAGTAGCATATGCGCAATTTATGTTGTCCACATCTTCTTTAAAATTCATTGCTTTGTTAAATTGTTGTTGTACCCGTAACCCTTCTAGCGTCATCCTTCTTCTTGTTCTGTTCTCCACATCCAATATTTTTGTGTTATTAAAACCAGCTGTGTGGTTATTTTCTATCATGTGTTGCGCTAGTGCTTTAGTGTATTTGTTGTTTTTGGCATCTGATTTATATTCGTTTACCCTTGTTTCAAGCGATCTTTTTGTTGTGCCAATGTAAACTTTATTGCAGCTTTCCCTTTGTTTGCCTTTACATGCATTTCATACACTACGTTGTGTAGTTGTTCTTTATTAATTTTGTCCTTTGTTTTTGTGTATATACTGCGAATTGTGTGATGCGGTTTGTGTGCGTAGCTTAAACTGTTTCTTTTGATAATTTTACATAAAGTGTTGTTGTCCGTTAGTTGAGGTACATATGTGACGCCAATGTATACTTTGTTGTTGTTATCTTCACTTTCTGTATTGTTCTTGCAGTTTCTCGTTTTGTTTTTCGCTGCAGGTTTAAATACTTCTATTACTGCATTAGGGTAGCCATTTTTTTGGATAATGTTTTTTATTTTCCTCCATGAACTCCTGGTCGCTCAGGGAGTAGACCTTCTTAATAAAACCTATGGCCGTGTTCTTCTTTTGACTCCATGGGTGGTTTGATTCTCGATGATGCTACGGCTTTCTTATACCAATTGGTCCCTATTTTGTTCTCTGTATTATGGTCCTCTATATCTGGGAAGGCTAATTTATTGTTCTTTTCTCTCTCCAGGGTGGATTTTAATTTGGTACGTTGTCATTGAATATCTTTAGTATCTCTTCCACGTCATTAATCTTAACAATAGCGAACATGTCATCTACATATTTTGTTATGTATTTAACATGTATATCCTTAGATCTTAGCTCAGTGATGCTGTCGTCAATAAACTTGTCCAACACAATATCTGCTATGGTTGGTGATAAGGGATTGCCCATTGCCCATACCACATGTTTGTTGGTAGAAGGTACCATCGTGTACGAAATAATTATTTTCTCTCAAGCAAAACTCAAGAGTTTTGAGAAATTGGATCTTTGAGATTTTTGTGTGGTTTTGTAAACCTGTCCATTTTTTCATGATTGTACCAATCGCAAAGTGAATAGGTATGTTTGTGAATAGGGATACTACGTCCAAAGATATTACAGTTTCGTCATCTTCAATTGTTAGGTTTTTAATGTTTTCTTTTAGTAGTTGTGAATTCTTTATATTGTATTTGTCCGAAACGATGTTTTGTAATATCTGACCTACGTATTTTGATAATTTCGAGCATGGTACATTCACCGAAGAAGAAATTGGCCGCAGAGGTATGTTTTCCTTATGAACTTTAGGTAATCCATATATTCTCAGCGCTGTAGCTGCTGGGCACGACAAGTTGTGTTTTTCTTTCAAATTGATGCTTTGCGTTTTGTAGAGGTCATTCACGATCTTGTTGTTTTTACGTAATAGAAATTGGGTAGGTTCAGTTCTTATGGTTTTATACGTCAGCTTGTCATCCAAGAGGTATTTCATTTTGTCTTCGTACTCTGATTTGTACATCATCACAGTCGTACTACCTTTATCCGCGTTCGTGATGACTATAGAGTCCTTATGTTGTTTTAAAAACCGTTTGGTTTCTTCATAGATTTGCAATATGAATTTCTCTTTCGGACTGTTCCTAAATTTATTTTTGAAGTTGTTTACCCTGGTTGCAAATTTGCATCTAACTATGTCTGGCAGCGTCTGTGCGCCTTGCTCGAAATCTGCTATTAAACCTACGGGCGAGAAAGTCTTTTTCGAGATGGGAAGCGCGAATTTATTACCCAGGGAGAGTAGCCACCGGCACTCTGTGGGAATGTTAATCTTTGTCTTGTTCGTGAACCAATCTTCATTATATTTCAAATTATATATTTCAAAGTTTTCTTTTATTGAAGTTAGCAGTTTTTTATTTAGATTTAATTAAATTTTCTTTTTGGTACCCTCTAAATATTGATTTGGAAATGCAAATATTGAGTTATACTCCTTTTCATCCAAAATTTCACCCATTGCTTGCTTGGTTTTTCTTACAATATCATTAACCATTTTAATTTAATATTTGATTTCTAAGTTTAGTACTTTTATTAAAACTTAGTTTTCTCTGTTTTGCATTTCCTTCTTCGTTATTTCAAGTTTAAATCCCAATACTATTTGTACCGCTCATGTCTAATATACCCTACAGGGCTATTCGAGTATCGAATTTTTTTCTACATAAGGTGATATGGCCACAATAGAATAACACTGGATCACAAATTCCAATTGTTTTTGCACCAGAGACGCCATTATGAAATTCCTATGTAAAATCATCCCCTGATTCCGAAAATCAAGGTAATTTTTAATTCTATGAAAACGTTTTCGAGATATTTACGAATAACGGTTTTTTCCATTTTTTCGTATTAAATATTCACGAATTAAGTAGGTATCAAATAACTATTAACAAATTACGGTTTACGAACTAACTTCTGATGACTACACTATTGACGAATTAAGTAAAATTGAATTATTTAATTTAGAATTACATATTTTAAATCAAACCCTGACGAAAAAAACTATAATATTTTAAGCCGAACTAAAGTGACAGACTGCAAAATGTAGCGCCACAAGTACTTTAAGAACATTTTTTTCTTTGTTCTCAAAAATCGCCTGGGGCCTACTCTGTATTGCGATGCGAAAATAAATTGCGATGCGAAAGGTAATTGGAACTCTGTAGCGCTATCGCATCGCTAACAATGTCGCTTTTTTATTTGTTGCTTGAGTATGCATCACTGACCAAACTCAAAGAAAGAGAACAAAAGAAACAAGGCGATTACAATTTCGGCAAACGATTAATTTTTGTTGAACAAATTAAAAAAAGGATTCTGTAGCATTATGGAGCGATTTAAATGAAGAAAAGGATTGATTTAGATGAAGAAATCCTCCCAGTTCAGAAATTGAACTGGAAGAAGTGAACGTGATAAATACAGAAAACGTGGAAAATCATAGAATGGGAAATATTGCTAGTTGTATCAGAGAACAAATAAAAAATGACATGATTTCAAAGAGAAATGCTTTATAAAAAAGTGGTTTCGATTTAATTGTTATTTATTTATGTATTTTAATTCCACTAGGATTACAAATTGTTGCTTTTGTGTTTGTTTTGTTTTTTGAGTTATCCTATATATTTTTAAATGAATATAAAGATATCAATTTATAAAATCATCAATTAATACTTACAAATTTGAACAATGCGAATGCCTATTACTTGCAGCAAAAAAAATGCGAAAATGAATGCTGTTTGACATTCGCTTTCGCTTTACAGAGTGCCGGCAATGCGAAAAGGGAGAAAAATTGCGAATGGGCTTAATGTGAATGCGAAAGTCAAAATATACATGCGAATGTCAAGATACAGAGTACCAGTTTTGCGATTTCGCGTATTTTTTCTTTCGCATCGCAATACAGAGTAGGCCCCCTGATTATCTCGCTATTGTTTATGCAAAAAGTATGGAGGTATTTAATATAACACCTACAATTAATACACTGGTTTACAGCCAAAATGCACCAGAGACGCCATTATGAAATTCCTATGTAAAATAGCACCCTGATTTCGAAAACCAAGGTTATTTTTAATTCTATGGTAACGTTTTTGAGATATTTACGAATAACGATTTTTTCAAAAAAAAAAAAAAAATTGGGTCCACTTAATCATGTATATCGAACGAATGTATATAAGAACGAATTGAGCAATTCCAAAACAGTTTAAAGCTTTTGAAAGGTAATACAATTGCTATAAACTGTGCATACAACACTTTTTGCTAGGCCCTGCAGATTCAAAGAAAACGAACAATCATTACGGATTTTTTCACTTTTTTCGGTAAAAATATAAAAAAAATTGTACTTTGCGAGGAAGGATCTCGAAAACTTTTTATTTTTTTGCAGTTTTGTTTTTTCTCTCTAAGCTTGGTTTTACTACAAAATAGATTGACTAGTACAAAAGTTATAAGCATTAAAGTAAATATAACCATTTAATACTTAAGTACCCTACTGGTACATATGTGTTAATATTCGCTAACTAACTGATATACGAATACTAACACATATGTACAAGTAGGGTACTTAAGTATTAAATGGATATATTTACTTGAATGCTTATACCTTTTGTATAATCCGTCGATTTTGTTAAATGAAAGCTTTTTTTTTTTTGTGATAAAACAGAGAGAGAACAAAAAAAATTTGCAAAAACTAACTAACTAATATACGAATACTAACACATATGTACCAGTAGGGTACTAAAGTATTAAGTGGGAATATTTACATGAATACTTATAACTTTTGTATTAGTCCATGGCGGCCACCGTGGTGTGATGGTAGCGTGCTCCGCCTATCACACCGTATGCCCTGGGTTCAACTCCCGGGCAAAGCAACATCAAAATTTTAGAAATAAGATTTTTCAATTAGAAGAAAATTTTTCTAAGCGGGGTCGCCCCTCGGCAGTGTCTGGCAAGCGCTCCGATTGTATTTCTGCCATGAAAAGCTCTCAGTGAAAACTCATCTGCCTTGCAGATGCCGTTCGGAGTCGGCATAAAACATGTAGGTCCCGTCCGGCCAATTTGTAGGGAAAAATCAAGAGGAGCACGACGCAAATTGGAAGAGAAGCTCGGCCTTAGATCTCTTCGGAGGTTATCGCGCCTTACATTTATTTTTTTTTTTATTTATTAGTCCATCGATTTTGTTGAGTGAAAGCTTATTTTTTCTATAATAGAACAGAGCTTAGAGAGAAAAAAACAAGTCTGCAAAAAAATAAAAAGTTTTCGAGATTCTTCCTCGCAAAGTACACATTTTTTTTATATTTTTAGAAAAAAAATGGAAAAAAACCGTAATGATTGTTCGTTATATTTGAATCTGCAGGGCCTAGCAAAAAGTGTTGTATGGTCAGTTTATAGAAAATTTTATTACCTTTTAAAAGCTTCAAACCGTTTTGGAATTGCTCAATTCGTTCTTATATACATTCGTTCCATATACATGATTAAGTGGACCCAATTTTTTTTTTTAATCATATTACAATATTATGCGACATAAATTACATTGACCTAACATAGCGGTAAGCCAACATCAATGGAATGCCGAATATGAAACCCTTGTCAGTTCACACATTACAAATTTTGCTTAGTCACTCACTCCGGTCAATACACTGCCGATCGTCAATGTTAGTTTGCCATCAAAATAATTACATACAACCAATAATGTGAATTAACAAAATATTCACATACAAACATTTTTCATAAATAGCAATCTGCTGACTTTGCATACCATTTATACAAATCTACATATATGCATACTATTAATACAAATCTACATGTATGCATACCGTTTATACAAATTTACATATATGCATACTATTAATACAAATCTACATATCTTTAGTTGGTAAGTATTAGAATAATTATGAATGTATAGGTTAAGAAATTATGTATAAATGGGAAAGAATTTCTTTTAATAAAATCAATAATTATCCGGCTTCCAAAGTCAGAGTTTCTTTTATTTGCCATTAAACATTTCAATATACATTCATTCGATATACATGATTAAGTGGAACCAATTTTTTTTTTTTTTGAAAAACCCGTTATTCGTAAATATCTCAAAAACGTTACCATAGCATTAAAAATAACCTTGATTTTCGAAATCAGGGGGCTATTTTACATATGAATTTCATAATGGCGTCTCTAGTGCATTTTGGCTGTAAACCAGTGTAATAATTGTAGGTATTATATTAAATACCTCCATACTTTTTGCATAAACCATAGCAGGATAATCAGGCGATTTTTGAGAACAAAGAAAAAAAATTTCTTAAGGTACTTGTGGCGCTACATTTTGCAGTCGGTCACTTTAGTTCGGCTTAAAATATTATAGTTTTTTTTTCGTCAGGGTTTGATTTAAAGCATTTAATTTTACATTAAATAATTCAATTTTACTTAATTCGTCAATAGTTAAGTCATCAGAAGTAGTTCGTAAACCATAATTTTTTAATAGTTATTTGATACCTACTTAATTCGTGAATATTTAATACGAAAAAGCAACAGTCATAAATACCTAGTTCACCACTTACCTAATTCGTTAAAACCCAATTGGCACATACTTAACTCGTAATTACCACATTAATTCATATTTATTCCGTATATATACCGAAATAGCTCATTCATATTGTAACGAATTTGCTGCAAATCCTCTTATTTGCAATCCTCTGCTAAGTTCGAATCACTAAACTGTTGAATAAATAACTCCAATTTGTAATAATGCAAAATGGCCTTTATTAAAGTACTTCACAATAACAAACTGTGCAACGAATAGCTTGCTTAATAACCACACTGATTGATAGCTCAATGAAACTCTACTATTCAAAATAACACTGCTATTGCTCGCTAGATATCGTCTTAATCAAACTGCTTGACAACTCAAATCAAACTTAATTACTTCTTACTCGCCTGCCCCACTTTTATAGTTTACGCTGCATACTTCTAGGCTCTTCGATTTCCAGAAGTTACTAGTTAGTTTCGGTTACAAAATCGCCAGCCACAACTACGTGCACAAATTATTGCTCTCTCTTGTGACAACTCAGATAAGATATATGCATGTGTTTGTGCATTGCCGCTCCGCTGCTCGTATACGTACATATGTGTAGACGCAATTATTTATTCGTTTATGTAGATACATAATGATTGAATTATTGATGTGAATGTTTGTAGTTTACAGTCTCTCGCGCATACATAGGCGTATAAGTAAATGCATCTGTGTGTGACATCTTTCGGCTGCCTTATATATGTGTATACATGATTTGATTATTGACGTAAATACTGCTTATCGTGGCCTTGGCATCGCCTTAGTGATGGTATAACTTAGTGATGTTAATATCAGTGACACTGCCCTCCACCTAAGTCTGATCGTCCCGATCAGACAAATCTCCCGATCTAAACGTTCCCAGCCTTTCCAAATGGACCACTTTCATTTTGGTTCGTGGTTTACCGATGGTTTGTATCCGGTACACTACATCGTTGATCCGTTTTACAACTTTGTATGGGCCTTCCCAATTACACTGCAATATCGGGGACAAACCTTTTTTTGTTGCGGGTTGTATAACAGCACCAAATCTCCTTCCTGAAAACCTTCTGAATTAATTGCTTTATCATATCTGGCTTTCATCTTGTCACTCATAATCTTTGTTCGTAGCCTTATCAGATCATGTATTTCTCTTAGCTCTTCTTCCAAATCACTAGTGGATTTCCTGACATTTCTCTCCGCATTGACATCTATCCCAAACTTCAAATCAGCTGGCAGTCTAAGGTCATTGCCAAAAATTACTTTTGCAGGGGTTTGGCCCGTTGTCTCATGCACTGCTGATCGGTAAGCCATCAAGAATAATGGTATGCGGGTATCCCATTCATTATGGTACTTGCCCACTACTTTCCTTAAGTGCTCCTCCAATGTTCTATTGAATCGTTCTACCATACCATCGGATTGAGGATGCAATGCAGTTGTCCGTGTTTTTCGAATGCCCAATGACTTACACATTTCCTGGAACACAGCTGATTCGAAATTCCTGCCTTGGTCAGAATGTAACTCCATTGGTACACCATACCTTGCAACCCAATTGTTTATAAACACTTCTGCTACCGTTTCCGCTTCTTGATTTGGGATTGGGTATACATCTGGCCATTTGCTGAAATAATCCATAACTACCAGTACATATTTGTTTCCGCCGTTGCTAGTAGGAAATGGACCGGCGACATCCATAGCGATCCTTTCAAATGGCGCACCTGAGTTATATTGCTTCATCTGGCCATGACTTCGTGTTCTGGGCCCTTTGGCTCTGCTGCAAACCTCGCAGTTCGCAATCCACTCAGTGACCGACTGACGGCAACCAACCCAATAGAATCTCTGTTTAATCTTCTCGAGCGTCTTCGTGATTCCAAGATGTCCTCCGCTTGGACCATTATGCAGCTCGCTGAGCACATCAGGAATCCTCTTTCTGGGAACAACTATCAGTTTATTCTTGTATTTACCATCCTCACTCTCCCATACTCGATGAAGGTAACCGGATATCAATTCTAAACTGTTCCACTGTGCCCAATATGACTTCGCAATGGGACTCTCTGCTGACATCTCTTCTCTGTTTGGTCTTTCATTTCGTTCGAGCCCTTGCATAACACGTGACAGATCTGCATCTTCTAGCTGGCACTTTCTTAGCTGTTCCTTGTCCCATTCATCTGTACATGTTATAGTCATTAGCCGGACATCTATAATGTCTTCTTTAGCCTCGGTTTTTGAACAGTGCTTGCATTCCAAACTACATGGTCTTCGTGACATTGCATCGGCATTTCCATGGGTACTACCTTTTCGATGCTCAATGGAAAAGTCATAGCTTTGTAGTCGCTCGATCCACCGTGCCAATTGTCCTTCCGGATTACGGAACTGCAGTAGCCATTTTAAAGCTGCGTGATCTACCTTACACGGAATCGCTGGCCGTAGAGGTATTTGTGAAAATGTTTAACGCACTCTACCAATGCCAGAGCTCTCTCCGCGTAACGCAGTAGTTCCTCTCTGGTTTTCCAATCGAACGGCTGTAATATGCAACTGCCTTCTCCTGTCCATCGACCAGTTGTGATAAAACGCCTCCTATAGCATATCCACTCGCATCTGTATCTAGAATAAATGTTGCTCCTGGAATCGGATATGCTAACATTGGGGCAGTGCACAAACGCTCCTTCAATGTTTGGAAAGCCACTTCTTGCTCCTTCTTCCATTCAAAAGCTTTATTTTTTCTTGTAAGCTCATGGAGGCTATGGGCTACGCTGGAAAAATTTTGTACAAATCGGCGGTAATATGTGCACAGCCCAAGGAAACTTTTTAAGTCATGTAGGTTCTGTGGTCTTGGCCAATCCTTTACAGCCTCTATCTTTTCGGTCGCAGTGCAGATGCCCTCTGTCGTTACCTTGTGACCCAAATAATTTACTTCCTTTTTAAACAGCGCACACTTTTTGGGACTTAACTTCAGACCAGCGCCAGCTATTCTTTGGAAAACTTCCTCCAAGTTCTTAAGATGTTCATCGAAATTCTTGCCCAATACGATGATGTCGTCCAGGTACACCAAGCATGTTTCCAATGTAGTCCTTTCAATACCTGATCCATGAGTCTCTCGAAAGTAGCAGGTGCATTACATAGTCCAAAGGGCCAAAGACCATCTCCGACGCTGAAGGCTGTTTTCTCTTTGTCTTCCTCTTTTACCTCCACTTGCCAGTAGCCGCTTTTAAAGTCCAGTGTGGAAAACCATTTCGTACCAGAGAGCGAGTCCAGAGTGTCGTCAATTCTTGGCAATGGGTAGCTATCCTTTTTCGTAACGTCATTCAACTTCCGGTAGTCCACGCAAAACCTCATTTTTCCATCCTTCTTCTTTACAAGTACTACCGGTGAGCTCCAGGGACTAGCTGATGGTTCGATGACGCCGCTGTCGCTCATTTCTTGTATAATTTGACTCACAACTTCCCGCTTCGCCAGTGAAATTCTACGTGTAGCTTGACGGATCGGCCTCGCATCTCCAGTGTCAATTTGATGTTTCACAACGTTGGTGCGGCCTGGTTTAGAACCATCCTGGTCTAATATGTTCGCGTACTTTAGGAGCAGTTGTTTTGCCTTACTCTGATATGCTTCCTCTAGCCCCTGCGTCCATGCCGTGATGTCATTTGAAATATTAGTATTACTAGCTTAAACGTGTTCCTGGAGCTGTTCACAGTTAATAACTACTTCAGCCTCTTGGCATCTTCCCAAAATAGCTCCTTTAGTCAGTTTGAGTGGTGAATTGAACTCATTGAGTACTCTTACCGGAATACGTCCATCTTGTTTTGTCATAGCCAGGGTTTTCCTACAAGTATGTTCAGTGCTGATTTGTTTGCTGCTTCGAAAACCCACAATTTTTTGTCCCACAATCTCCATCAACCTTTGCCCAGATGACTGCTTCGGATTTTGGTGGTATTCGCTGACTCTCTTCCACCAGCACTCGTTTACTGCTGTAGCCTCTCTCGTAGCCGAAATTAAGTGGTACATCCATGTTCTTATATCGCATCGTCTTGCTTTGCATGTCGATCTTGATGCCCTGGTCGATTAAGAAGTCCACTCCAATTATGATTTCATCATCAATCTCTGCCACTATAAAATTGTATACTACCGTGACGTTCCCTATTGCGACTTCACATGATACTTCTCCTAGAACCGTGCTGTCTTCTCCAGTGGTTGTACGCAATCTTGCTCCATGCAATGGTGTTATCTTCTTGTTGACTCAATCCGCTCGAATGATGGAATGAGATGCACCCGTATCTACAGTCAGTAAACGTTCCTTTCCATCCACATGTCCTCCGACAGTAAGATTGTTTGACCTTCTTCCAACTTGTGAGATAGAGATTATGGGGCATTCAATTGAGGGAGCCAGCTGTCGCCCCTTGCGGCTGACTCGCTTTAGTTTAATGATTGAGTGGACTTGGAGATTTGCTCATCTCCTTCAGCTCTGCGTTGTCTGCAATGTCGTGCAATATGACCTGGGTTGCCGCACTTGAAACATTTAATAACTCCGGCATTTTTCTGTTGTGATCCCTTCAGTGCTTCCAAAATTGTGTCTACCCATTCTGGCCTTTCTACTTCTACACGATGAGCCTTATATGCTGGTTTACTCAATAGGGAGGCAGTTTCCTGAGTCAATGCATGTGATACCGTTTCAGCAAATGTCAGTTTTGGGTTCGCGTATGTAGCTCGCTTCGCTTCCACGTCTCGTATGCCATTTATAAAACTCTGGATTTTTACCCTCTCGGTGTATTCCACGGGTGCGTCCGCATTTGCGAGATGAGCCAACCTTTCAACATCTGAACCAAACTCCTGCAATGTCTCATTTGCTTTTTGGTAGCGGTTTTGCAACTCAATTTGGAAAATCTGTTTTCTATGCTCGCTTCCATAACGCCGTTCTACAGCAGCCATCAGTGCTTCATAATTGTTCCGCTCTCCTTCGGGAATCGTCTGTAGGATTTCCGCTGCTGGCCCCTTCAATGCCACGAACAGTGCAGCAACTTTATCTTCCGCATTCCAGTTGTTCACTGCTGCGGTCTTCTCAAACTGTAGGTTAAAGACCTGGAAAGGAACAGAACCGTCAAAGGATGGTGTTTTTACCTTTGGATTACTCGCTGAAACTGCTGGACGATTTAGTTGTAACTGCTCGATACGCCCCCTCAAAGCATCCACGTCGGCCTCGATTTTATCCTGTCGACCACTGCAACCTTCATGAAACTGGGTTAGTTTTTCTTCCATATGCGCTTCCAGTTTAGATGATATACGGGCTTCCTGCTCTTCTAGTTGTGTGGAGATCTGAGATGATATCTGTGCTGAAATTTGTGCTGACATTTCCGAAATAGGCATTTCTTGTGCTTCAATCTTTGATGTTATACGTGTCTCTTGGGATTCCATCTTAGATGTTATATCTGTTTTCTGTTCTTCTAGTTGAGATGACATATATGTTTTCTGTTCTTCTAGTTGAGATGACATGTTGGTGAATATTTGCGATGACATTTCTGTTATACGTGCCTCTTGCGCTTCCAGTTGGGATGCCAATTGCGACGACATTGATGATACTGTCGATGTTTGTGCAGATATTGCAGCCAATATCATGTTCAAGTCTGTGCTGGTAACCGTCTGCGATGTTTCGTTTTTCTTTTCAATTTTTGTTGTCTCCTCGCCATCAAGGTGAAAGACATACTCTTCTACATCAATTCCTTCTGCTTCCATTGCCTTTCGTAGCCGTGCCTGAAGTTCGAGTTTAACGCCGCTTGTATTCAATCCACGGCTCTCCGAATCACTAAACTGTTGAATAAATAACTCCAATTTGTAATAATGCAAAATGGCCTTTATTAAAGTACTTCACAATAACAAACTGTGCAACGAATAGCTTGCTTAATAACCACACTGATTGATAGCTCAATTAAACTCTACTATTCAAAATAACACTGCTATTGCTCGCTAGATATCGTCTTAATCAAACTGCTTGACAACTCAAATCAAACTGAATTACTTCTTACTCGCCTGCCCCGCTTTTATAGTTTACGCTGCATACTTCTAGGGTCTTCGATTTCCAGAAGTTACTAGTTAGTTTCGGCTACAAAATCGCCAGCCACAACTACGTGCACAAATTATTGCTCTCTCTTGTTACAACTCAGATAAGATATATGCATGTGTTTGTGCATTGCCGCTCCGCTGCTCGTATACGTACATATGTGTAGACGCAATTATTTATTCGTTTATGTAGATACATAATGATTGAATTATTGATGTGAATGTTTGTAGTTTACAGTCTCTCGCGCATACATAGGCGTATAAGTAAATGCATCTGTGTGTGACATCTTTCGGCTGCCTTATATATGTGTATACATGATTTGATTATTGACGTAAATACTGCTTATCGTGGCCTTGGCATCGCCTTAGTGATGGTATAACTTAGTGATGTTAATATCCGTGACAATATTGTTAAAATCCTCAATTCACTAATTCGTAATCTGTTTAATTTGGGCTAATTCGCTAATACTTGTTTCGCTAATACTTAATTGGTTTGCATATAACTCAATACAATTTAATTCGCTCGTGCTTCACTCGAAAATACTTAATTCAAACCTCCTTATTTCGGTATAATATAATTCGTCAATATCTAGTTCATACTTACTTCATTCAAGAATACTTAATTCAGATATACCTAATTTATACTGACTTGATTCAGAAATACCTAATTTCAGCATACTTAATTCATGAATACCCAATTCAGGAATAACTAATTCAGAAATACCTAATTGAGACCTACCTAATTAAGGAAAACCTAATTTATGAATACCTAATTCATGCATACCTAATTCGTCAATACCTAATTTATACATACTTAATTCAGGAATACCTAATTCATACATACGTAAATTCTTCGATACCTATTTTGTCTCTGCTTAAGTAGCGTAATGCTACAGTCACCTATGCCGACTATTATTTCAAATCCTTCTATGCCTACTATTTGTTTATTGATTAACATTGCACTAAGCTGGAACAATAGCAGTAAATACCGCTAGTCCTAGTTCAATATTAGTTCAAGGTTAGCGAGTCTTTTTGAGCTGAGCTTGATGTTGACTGCAGCAGAAAAAGTCAGTCTTTTAACGGCGCTTGAAATGAAAACGTCTTTGATATTTTGGCGAGAAAAAATTTAAAAAGATTTATTAAATTACTTTTATTCTATTTCGGCCTTTATTTTGTAAATTTTTATACAAATTTTTTTCTTCTTTTCTTGGCCTAGAGCTTCAGAAAAAAAAAATGTTTATAAAGATTTATTAAAGAAAAAAAGTTAAAATGTGAAGTCTAGTGACTTTTTGCACTAAGTTAGTACAAACTAACAAAAAAATTTCAAACGATTTTACGTTAAACTAAAATAAAATAAAAAGTGCGTGAGTTACAACCATAACTATGCAAGACGAAGGTGAAGTGACTTAAAGTGCCAACCTAGGCTAATTTTCTTAAAGGCATAGACATAGGTAGAGATCCACGCTTGACGTCGTATTCCCCAAAACCGTATTCCCGAGGGCCTACTAGATCCCGAAATACATAGTGCCAGCGTTGCTGATTGTGAAATACTCATTTTTATTTCTTTTATTATAACAAAATAAAAAATTATAATCTTTGTTTAAATTTTGCAAAATGATGTTAAGTGCAATTTCTTAGGTCTTGCAATCTATTAATGTATTCAGAAAAAAAGGCAGTACGAAAGAAATGAAACTCTTTGATTAAGCGGATTATAAAATTAAATTTATTGTACTTCCGAATTGTTGAATACAAAGTTAGAAAGTATAAATAATTTTTCATGAAAAAAAATATATATAAAAAGAGTATAAAACAATCTTAAGAAACCCTTAATTCTATTATGTTTTATTGAGTTCTAAAATGATCATGAAGGAAACAGTGCAAGCATAAATGTTAGCAAAGAAAAATAAATAAGTAAATACCTTAATAGGTTGTGAGGTGGGTTTTGTCGAAGGCTGAGGTAAGCTCAGCCGCTCCAGGGCCAGGCGAAGGTCCCACTAACCTTTACCAATTAATAACACAAGTAGTTGTTGTTTTGTTCCGAACACGCACACACACACGATGCGGCTTTTGCCTTCCGATGCCGGAAGCCTTTGATCCCAGAGAGAGAGGGAGAGAGGGAGAGAGAGAGATGCCACGGATGATAGCGCAGGAGCGGCGGAAAGATGACAGTACGGGTCGCGGTTCTCAGGAAACGGTGGTGATAATCATCAAGTATCTTACCCCAGAGAAAGCTTACGGGTGGTTCAGGCGGGTTGCGGTGGTACTCCTATGGCAAACGATAGGCGGCGGGCAATAAGGACGCAGTTTGACCTAGGTGAAGTATATCTATTAGTAATACCCAACGTATAGATGTATGTGTATACATGGGTGCTGGGTAGATTCAGTACTCCTCTCAGGGAGCCTCGGCAAGAGTCCTAGCGACCATGAGCGGTGTAGTGAAGTCCACCGTTGCATTCGGCTCGGCACCCCAATCAGGAGGCGGGGGAGGGAGAAGCCTCAGCCTTATTTACCGAGGTGAAGTATGCAGTGGCGTTTGCTATTTCATACTTGGTAGCGTATAAAATTGTTAAGAATTCAGCTCATCAATAACTCCTCGTTATGATAGCGAATGAAAAATGCACGCCAGATAGTCAGTACCACACGTGCTGAGTATGTTTGGTTGTTCACTGTTGGTACTTGGCCTACTATGTGGGGGTGGTTGTTCGCTGTGCAAGGCGATTGTAGGGTATGTATATTTTAATGGCATATTATGTGCGGACTGTTGTTCGCTGTTGGTACTTGGCATACCATGTGCGGGTGGTTGTTTGCTGTGCAAGGCGATCGTAGGGTATGTACATTTAATTGGCATATTATGTACGGATGGTTGTTCGCTGTGCAAGGCGGGTATGGTATGTATATATTTAATGTTAGGGCTCTGAGTAGAGTAGCATTTCCCTCCCACTTCAGGGAAAAAAAGCTTTGGCATTCCGCAGTGGTCCCGGTATATTTTTCTTCTCGGAGGTGGCGCGGCCGACGTAGGTGTGTGTGCTTGTTGTCCGGTATTTCCCTTTATTCATATATTTACTTATATATATATATATATATATATATATATATATATATATATATGTTTTTTTTCTTCTAAACTTGTATATAAATTAGCCTAAAAAACATTGTACATTGTATTATATTTTGTTTATGAAAAAAAATTCTTCTTTTAGCTTAATACTAATTAATTGAAATTCATGTGTAAGTTTCCTTTTTTCTTTTGTAGGAGCGTTTGTATAAAGTCGAACATTTTGTTTGAAAGGTATTTTGCAGTAAAAAAAATGGATATATATTTGAACAATATATTTTTTTCTTAGTTTTAGAGGTAGATTTTTATGATATATATGTAACGTAAAATCATCCATCAAAAAAAAAATTGTTTTCAACTTATATTTACAATTGTTAACAAAAAAGATTTGTGACAATGATTTGATCAAGCTAACAATAAAGTCGCAACGGCATATTGTGCGGTTTGAGGAATGGTGGGTATTGCTAAGAAAATAGATCTCTTTCTCCACGTGTGGTTTTTTTTTTTTTTGGTAGTAACAATTCATATAAAAGTATATTCTTTTCTTCCTACTAGTAGCGTGTATAAAAACATTTTTTATCTGTGTGTATGACTTTATATAAATAAAAAAGAAATTTAACTCCTATATTTTCTAAGGTTGCATGGATTTTTTTTTTTTTTTTTACAATTTTTACCATGCAATAAAACAAATAAAAAATAATAATTAAAAAAATATTGAATGCATCGGAGCCTAAGATTACGGTGATGCCCAGGTTAATCCTTATAATTCATTATTCTCTTGTGCCCCGCGATCTTCACTAAAGCGTGGTCCCCGTCCATCTGCGTGCAGTACACATGCTGTTTGCCATATCGAAAGTGCCATTGGGGCGTATTCTTCTTTGGTCGCTTCACGCAGTCTAATTTTTTGAAAGTTTTCTCTTTTTGATTTTCGCTTATTTTTTCCGGTGCCTCTGTTTCGGTGGGTCGAGCTGTCTCGTCTTCTACCTTTTTACGGTCGGTTGTATTGTCTCCGCACTCGCTTATACTTAGCAGCGGGTGTACTGTTTGCATCAAGTTGGGATAAAGCCGTGGAATATTTGTACCCGCTGTATTATCGTCTCGTTGGGTGGCCATGGCCATTCCTTTACCTTTTGTGGCGAATCCGGTGGGACTGGCTGACGCATCGTAATATGTAATGATAAGAGCATATTTATTTACGTGTTGTGTTAGGTGGTGATATTACTGGTTCGGAAGTGAGTGGGCGTTCGTCGGCGTAAGGGTTTAAGTCCTGTATATGCGTATGCGCGGTCCGTTTGTGATGCTCTTCGGTATGTCTCAGCTGGACGGTATTGGATGATATGTATTTTTCTACCACATAGGTGCCGGAGAACTTTGATGATAATTTTTGTGTAAATTTATTGATCGCGGAGGAGAGCTGATGCTCTCGTCTCATCAGCTTTTCCCCAACCTGTGGATTCCAGAGTCTATGGCGCAGATCGTAATATTTTTTCTGTGTCCTAGCTGCTTTAGCCAGATTCTTCTTGATCTTTTCCCATAGGCCGGTTATTGTTGGGGATACTGTCGGTGATTCTTCGGGGACGGCGCCTTCGGTGCGTATTTGCTGGGCTGTCGCGATGTTTCTTCAAAAGTTGATTTCAGCAGCCGATGCTTGGGTTGCTTCGTGATGTGCTGTGTTCGTAGTGAAAGCGATTTGCGGGATTTCCCTGTCCCAGGTGCGGTGATCGGGTTTTGAACGCTGCGCTATCATGGTCTTGATTACCCTGTTAGCTCTTTCGGTCGGGTTTTCGTGGGGGGCGTCTGCGGCTGTGAATTTGTAGGTTATTCGATGTTCGTCGACTTCAGCATTTATTACCTGTTGCATCGCTATGTTCCGTGGGTAATATCGCTGTTTTAGCGCGCGATCATGTTTCAGCGAGATTACATGTTCTGCTGCCCTGCTGGGACCAGTTATTCCCCCGAATATCCGTTGGTGGTGGTTTAAAAAAACTGCGAGTTCGGCGTTTTGAGTTGCTCTCAAATGCTTTCCTTCTTTCACGGTACTTAGTTTTGCAATTATGTGTTCTGGGTTGACGTGGATGGCGGTAATATGTTTCCATCTAAGGTGAGGGTGAGCCCCTTTCCCTGAGAAAGTCCATGCCTAGAATCATGTATTCGGCCAAATTAGGCAGGGTGGACACTCGCATGTGGGTCGGTTTATTGTTACAGAGTATGGTTACTTGGTAGGTGTACGAACTAACAACGCACGTCCTATCGGCGAGCTGTACGTTGCGGACGCTGGGTGCGCATGCTATTTTCTTGCCTTCCAGATGCTTACGTATAGTGTAACCCACGTAGGTGAGCGTTGCGCTGGTGTCCACCAAGGCTCGGACGTTTAACCCTTCGATGGTGAGTTTGACGTAGTGACGGCCATCTATTTTTTCATTCGGCGGTTGTTCGTCTATGGCTGCTGATTGTGGTATTTTCCCGTGCCGTAGCCTGACGGGAGTCAGGCACCTGCAATCTCTGGACAGGTCGTTATCCCGGCCACATCTGGAGCAAAATAGTCTTCGGGCTCTTCGGAATTGGTAGCGCATATGTCTTCGTTCCTTGCATCTCCAACAGGATTCCTCTCGGCTATATTCTTCGGTCAACAGTGATAAATAATGCGATGTTTGTCTGCTTTGTCTGGTGGCCTCCAATTGTAGCAGCTCGAGTTCGTCGATGAGATCCATCAGCTCTTCGATAGTTCGGAACTCGCTACGTTTTGCGAATAACCGGTATTCGACACGAAGCCCATCGTAAATGCGTTCCAGGTGGTTCTCTCGTGACATAATTGGATGTTGTCGGATCATGGTTTGCATGGCGAGAATATAATCCTTTGCCTTTTCTCGCCCCTGCTGTTTCCTCTGGCGTATGGCTTCCTCTAGTTGGTGCAGATGCCGACTGGGTAGGAAGAATTGCTCGGCGGCTTTGCGTACACGCAACCATTGCAATGCCTTGCCGCGCAACGTGTCTGGCAGCGTTGGGAGAAATCTGTCCAATGGAATGCTATAGCACTCGGCCAGCTCCTCAATTCTCTCCAAAAAGTCGTAAAGCGTTTCTCCACCCGTGAAATGGACATCCCATCGGGGGACCGTATTCATTACTTCGGCGTCGGTTAACTCGGTACGGGGTGGTGACGGTCGCTGATTGGCCTTTGTAACTGCAGACGGTGTAGTCACATGGATGGAGGGAGTGTGGTCGAGGGGGGTTTTAATTTGGCTATTCTCTTCTGCCTTGATTTCGTCTTTAACCTCTCTCAGTAGATTTTCAGTTGACTTGCGATTTCGCTTTGCCTTGACGTAGATACTGAGCGCCATGCGTAGCTCAGCGACAGTGCTGCCGTTAAAGAATATCCGGTATCTCTTGCACTCCTCGATGAGTCTCTCTTTCTTCAGCGAATATATCCAGTTAAAGCTGTCGGTATTCAATAGGTTGGTGTAGTCATCTGATTATGGTTGCGTGTGCGGTGGCCCATCTCCCGGCGGGCTGGTGCTTTTTGTTGCTTTTACATTTTCCTCTCCGGAGATGGGTCCCTGCTCGGGCGCCTTTTTTGAGGTGGGTTTTGTCGAAGGCTGAGGTAAGCTCAGCCGCTCCAGGGTCAGGCGAAGGTCCCACTAACCTTTACCAATTAATAACACAAGTAGTTGTTGTTTTGTTCCAAACACGCACACACACGATGCGGTTTTTGCCTTCCGATGCCGGCAGCCTTTGATCCCATAGAGAGAGGGAGAGAGAGATATGCCACGGATGATAGTGCAGGAGCGGCGGAATGATGACAGTACGGGTCGCGGTTCTCAGGGAACGGTGATGATAATCCTCAAGTATCTTACCCCAGAGAAAGTTTACGGGTGGTTCAGGCGGGTTGCGGTGGTACTCCTATGGCTAACGATAGGCGTCGGCGGGCAGTAAGGGCGCAGTTTGACCTAGGTGAAGTATATCTATTAGTAATACCCAACGTATAGATGTATGTGTATACATGGGTGCTGGGTAGATTCAGTACTCCTCTCAGGGAGCCTCGGCAAGAGTCCTAGCGACCATGAGTGGTGTAGTGAAGTCCACCTTTGCATTCGGATCGGCACCCCAATCAGGAGGCGGGGGAGGAAGATGCGCCTCGGCCACCCTGAGTGAACTGTCCGCGCCTCTTTCCATCCCCATTTGTTGCTGGGTAGACCCAGTACTCCTCTCAGAGAGCCTCGGAAAAGAGCCCTAGCGACCATGAGTTGTGTAGTAAGGTCCACCGTTGCATATGGCTCGGCACTTCACCCAGGGAGCGAGATGATCCTCGGCAACCCTGGGTGAACTGTCCGCGACAAATGCCACCCGTATTGACATATATTGGGCCTGGCATGTCCCTCAATTGGAGCCCAGGACTGGTCCTGGACGCGCCTTGGGGGAACTACCCGTACCCATCCGTCCTTCAAGGTAGAAGGGGAGCGTATCTCCTCCTAACCCGTGGGACGTTGTGCAAAGATTGGTTTCCCATAGGGGGCGGGGGGGGGGGGGGGGGGTTGGAGATCAATGAGCCGGATGGGTTCGCTGAGAGTCTTCCCCGTTCACCTTGGGACCCCTTTGATACCTACCATTGAAAGTTGGCCTCAGCCTTACTTACCGAGGTGAAGTATGCAGTGGTGTTTGCCATTTCATACTTGGTAGCGTATAAAATTGTTAAAAATTCAGGTCATCAATAACTCCTCGTTATGATAGCGAATGAAAAATGAACGCCAGATAGTCAGTACCACACGTGCTGAGTATGTTTGGTTGTTCACTGTTGGTACTTGGCATACTATGTGCGGGTGGTTGTTCGCTGTGCAAGGCGATCGTAGGGTATGTTTATTTTAATGGCATATTATGTGCGGACGGTTGTTCACTGTTGGTACTTGGCATACTATGTGCGGGTGGTTGTTCGCTGTACAAGGCGAACGTAGGGTATGTATATATTTAGTGTTAGGGTATGTATATATTTAATGTTAGGGCTGTGTGTAGGTTATTGTGACGTAGCATTTTGCTACGTTACAAGGTAATAAGAAAAACAGAAATATAGAGACAACTAAATAAATATAAGTAATATTCATAAAATACGAAACAAAAAAAAAAATATATAACTTATTGAAGTTTCAAGATGTCAAGTTTTAGTGTCGGAAGGATAGAAGAAAAAGGGCAATGTAAAATATTCGCAATATTTCATTGCAAAGTTCGAGGCGTTTTGCCTGGTGTGCTTTTGGGCATACCTATAAGTGTGTGTGTTTGAAAAGGGTAACTTGTTTGCCTACGTAATTATGAAAAGAAATCACATATAATTGTTCCGATGTACTAGTCGAACCTGCTCGACCGTGATTAATTTTTTAATGATTCCGAACTAGTTGTTCTTTTGCAACCTCGTTCGCTTGTTATTTCTTTGAAGGTATCATCTACAACGTCTTCGTCGCTGGGCCCACCGTCGCATCGATGGAATAGCTGAATGCAAGTAAGTAATCTGTCCTAATCTTGTAACAAAGAAAGATTACCAAAATATGTGTTTGGATCGAATATACTGATGTTATGTAGACGTAGTAAGGTTTATGACTTACATACCGATGTAAAATGTTCGATCGACATACAAACAGGCATTTGAACATAATGTTGTTTGATTCTTTTTAAATTTTGATTTTGATGTAGTTTTTTTGTTTGTTTGCACAATTCACTAAAACTACTTAGACATATATTGCAATTTAAAGGAGAAATTTTTTTTGCTATCGTTTTTTTTTTTTTTTTGTGTTGAAATCGAAAAAGAAAAATTGCGAATATTAAATATTAGACAAATAGTTTTTTTGATACTTGCGAAATGTCGAAATTAAATTCCTAAACATTCACAAAGTGGTTGCTAATTTACTAAGTATTTTGATGTAGGCTTAGGACTTAAACTTTAGTTCATAGGTGGATTGAATAAAATGTAAAAACTTGAATATTATGAAGATCTAAATTTCTTTTTGTCGATGACGAAATGTAGAGGTATGATGAGCTGAGCAGAAGTAAGTATAGCTAGGGTTAACCTATACAAAATATCTTTCGTGGTTAACAGGTTGGGTGGGTATAGACATGGGGGAATGGTCCATCTTTTTCTCCCCTCGACTGTTGTTTTTGCCAAATACTCCATATCCCCATACTTGTAGAGTAGACATGTTATATAATAATAAATGATTTTTTTGCTGCAAGATTTAGTTTCGCTGGTTAGTTTCGCGTAAAACTTTCCTGTAGTTTTGTATACGGCATACATTACAATTTATTTTTGTACAACTTCGTTGCGCGAGGATGAAGCAAACCCACCCCATTTTCCCTGAGCTTAGCTGAAGCAGAGCTCGGTATGCCAACCCGCTTCAGTCCAAACGCACCTTCGTAGGTTTCCCTTGTTTAAGCAGCATTGTGAAGAGAAGTTCGTTACAGAAAATAAAATGGCGTCCAACGTGGGACCAGAAGATCTCGGAAGCCCGATCAACGAGAAAGGTTCCAGAAATTTCTAGGCTCAATTAATATAGAATTTGGTAAGCCTAGGCTTGCAAGCGTCTTATATTGACTTGATAAGATTATCGTTCATTGATGACTAAATTTCTTTGAATATAAATTTTGCTTTTGCATTAACAGTTAGGAGGTTTAAAAGAGGATGATTTGCAGAGTTTGTGGATTATTTCGGAATCTGACCGCTAATTTTTCAGTCTCTTATAACTGTTATTGCATAACTCGTACTTCGCCTTATTGTTTACTTAGAACAGTTAAGAAAGCTTGGATTAATTGCATATTGAGTTGCCTTGGTTGCTAGCCACTAAATTATCTGCTATTAGAAATGATTATAATTTATCGTCTTACCTTTTTTTCCCGATACATATTTTTTTTTATTTGCCCTAAGTGGAATTTTTGCTTTTGGTTTATATTAAAAGCACACCCTTCGCGTTATAGTCGAGAAATTACCTTTTCAGATTAAATTCTTTAGGAACTTTTTCTTCAGAAGTTTACCGGAGAAATGTCAAGGAATTTAGAAAAATAGTACTAGTAAAAGTATGCCAGCATTTTTTTTGGAGTAACGCGAAGACAAATGTCGATAAACTTAAATAATAATCTCAGCTATATATACCCTACAGAGTAGTCGACATTTTAAATAAATATAAATTAATTAAACAATTTTGTTTTTGTTACAGCACCTACTCTATTATTTATATTTATATTTTTTATTCGGAACTTGGAGAAGTTCCGTACATTTGGTTTTGCCGTTCGAGTGCATATACTTAAGTTTTTTCTCTAATTTTTGTGGATAATGCCAGTGACTCATAGTCCAGAGCGAGGTGCCTCTGGAATAGAAGCAGAAACTATGAATAATTCAATTTGCGTGATTTGCAGCGAGGCGCTTCGAGCTGACGCTGGTCGAGTTAAAACGGAATGTAAGCATCATTTCCATACAACTTGTATTCGTACATGGCTAGAGAATAACTCCACGTATCCTGTATATAGAGCCACTTGCGAATGTTCTAATTCGAACGTAGCATCTGGAAATATCGTTAATATACTTGAACAGACTAATCATCAAACAGGCGCTATTCCGCGGAATAGGCCAAATACTCGGCGGCATGTACTAAGCCAACAGCGGTGGACGTCGTCTTCCGGTGTTCCAGCACAGGCAAACCCGAGGGGACAACGAAATTCGAATACTAACTCTAACAGTATATCCGATAATAGCGTGCAACAGCTGTTACGCGAGTCCATGAATGATTTTCGTGGGCAAATCATGGCATCCATTACCAATGAAGTACAAAATTTATTTTAAAATTTAAATACTAATAGGAACGTAGTAGAATCCCATCACCTACCAATGAACGTCGTGATGAGCCACCAGTATGGCACGCGATATACCGTACGAGGAACGACCTATAAATAGACCTTCTAACCATAGCCGAGGAGAACCGTTGGGAACATCTCGGATATCTCTGGCAAATGAAAAACTATCGAATCTGATAAGAAATTGGCAGATTAAGTTCAGTGGCTCCAACGATAACATATCCATCGACCAATTTATATATCGTATAAGTACACTTACATCTCTTCATTTGAATGGAAATTTTATTATTTTACGTCAGCATGTACATTCCTTGTTCGAGGGAATAGCTATGCAATGGTTTTGGCGGTATCGTGAAAACAGCGAGAATCTCGATTGGCTTGAGTTATGTGAGGCGATGCGACGCCAATTCAAAGATTTCTCAACTGACTCGGAGATTAAAGATGGCATCAAAAAGAGAAAACAGAAACCGACCGAACTTTTTGATGACTTTTTATATAGCATTATGAGCATGTGTGACAGAATAAGGTATCCTATGAACGATTCTGATTTATTTGAGACACTTATGCGAAATATAAAGCCTGACCTTCGACACGAATTGCTACATCTGGGAATACGCGATATCGTTACTTTGAGAAGAGAGGGTCGAAGGCATGAAAAATTCTTTCGAGACCATAACAGTCTAGTACCGCGGCAAACACCAGTGCGTCGGCAGATATACGAAGTTTCTCATCACCTCAAAAATGATGATAACGGCGTAAAAGATCATATTGATGACGCTAGGGTGGATCCTGCAGCTATAGATTCTAGTCAAAGCAAATGTTGGAACTGTGAGGAAGTTGGCCATCGATATCACGACTGTTTGAAGATACGGCGAGTCTTTTGTTATGGCTGTGGTGCAGCGGACACTTACAAACCTTCTTGCCCAAAAAGCACGTCGGAAAACCCAAGGAGGGATGTTCGTCAGACTATAGACGGACACCCAACTTATCGCCCTCGGAAATAAACTACAGTGTTGTGACTGAGAGTTGTAATAATACTATACCTCTATCGAAAGTTTATACGAAAATACCCGATGTTACTGATAAAACCATACCGTCAAATAAATCCTGTGAGTGCGTTGGTCAGGTTGCGAGCGTTTCACGCAATGTGGACAATCCCTTGTTTCGTCCGTATCATATCAATATGGCAGAATATAAGCGAGCAATAGCTCGAATATTTTCAGGTTTGTCACAGTCACGTTCCAGGTCAAGATCCACTAATCGTATGCGATCATATTGGCAGCGTAAGAAGTAAATGCGTAAACATTTTATATCGTCCATAGTTGTCAATGGTTCAGATATCCGACCATACGCTGACTTGTCGATCTTCGGAAAAAGCTATTTTGGCTTATTGGTTAGTGGAGCCAACAAAAGTTGTATTGGTTCACACCTCGCTAAGGAAATTATAGAAAACCCTGACATAAAATACAGGAAGTTTTCTGGGATAGTTAGAATGAAACAAGAAGTAGCAGGATCGATTACCCTTAGAGTGTCGTTTAATGAACGAGAGCATAAATCTGAATTTTTTATTGTACCCACTGTAGCGAATAACTTGATTTGCGGCATGGATTTCTGGCAGACATTCGGCTTGAAAATATAAATAGATACAGGATTATGCCAATTGTGTGCAGATGACTACAAAGAGACAGATGTAGTACCGCTTACATCGACCCAGAGACGACAGCTAGCAGTAGCGATAGCCGCCTTTCCTTCGTTTGAGAAAGAATGCCTAGGCACCACAAACCTGATTGAACATCCATACACACGGGAATATCTACCCCAGTGAAACAGAGGTATTACCGCATTTCACGAGCTATGGAGAAAATTCTCTGCAAAGAATTAGACCGCATGTTAGAATTAGGCGTTATAGAAGAAGCTGAAGGATCGCCATGGTCTTCACCAGGAGTATTAATTGTGAAGCGAGTGAAAGCCAGATTTTGTTTAGACTCCCGTAAACTAAATGAGTTAACGGTTAAAGATGAATATCCGATACCTAATATCTACCGACTTTTATCGAGGTTGCCTCCCGTACGAAGATTGACCTTAAGGATGCTTTTTGGCAAATTCGTTTGTCGCCGGAATCTCCATACCACTTTAAAATGCACGTTTTTGTTTATCTGGATGACCTGCTGGTCGTTTCGCAATTTTTCAAAGAACACATCAGCCATTTACTGGAAGTAGCCACTCAAATAAGGAAAGCAGGGCTAACCATAAACATTAGTAGAAGTAGTTTTGGGTTATGTAAAGTTAAATATTTAGGTTTTGACAAATTTTGATTTTTGGCGACCTTTAAATTTAACAATTATTTCTTCAAATTGGCTCTAGGTAAATAAATTAAACAAGTTGTTGTTGTTTTTATTCCAATATATTTCGATCTCCAACGGAGATCGTCATCGGGGACTACAATAATAAATAAATAAACACTTTATTGTACA
The DNA here is from genome assembly GCF_040869045.1 of Eurosta solidaginis. Taxonomy (NCBI): domain Eukaryota; kingdom Metazoa; phylum Arthropoda; class Insecta; order Diptera; family Tephritidae; genus Eurosta; species Eurosta solidaginis. The sequence continues at coordinate 32,348,166 of NC_090324.1, read as the reverse complement.
CAATTTATCACAAGCATATGTATATATATGTATGTATAAACATATTAGCATTACTGCATACATACATACATGAGTTCAGATGTTAGGTGGGCAGCGTCTAATCAGTTCGAGATGCTGTTGTTGAACTGATTTTCGCGAGTCAAGTAAGTAGAGGTAGATATGTGCACACATTTCAGAGTCTTTCTTGTAGTTCAATCTTTTGTTCTCGTCCGTGTCTATAATGTGGAGCATCTCCAAAGTAAAGCGTTTGTTGTAATGCTGTTCTTGCTGTAGTATGCTCACAGAGTCAAAGTCTGGTTTATGTCCGCTCTCCGCACAGTGGGTCGCAAGTGCTGTTTTATGTGTATTGCTTGATTGTAAACATTTGATGTCGGATCGGTGCCCTGCTATTATTGTTTTTAACTTATTTTTCGTTGTGCCAACATATTCTTTCATACAAATGTTATCTCCGTCTCCTGTACATGGTATCTTGTATACAATATGTTTTTCTCCATCGTTTCTAATTTACTTTTCATATTCTTGAAAAATATTTGATTTGTGTACGCCAGTTTTTGTGCTATTCCGATTCTTTCTTTATCATAAATATTTGAGCATTGTAATCTTTCGGAAAAGCCAGGTATATATATAATAGATTTATATGTGATCGGTTTTTTACCTTCGATTTTTGATTTGGTACCCTTATGATGCGTGTTTATCAACCTACGTATTACGCCGGACGGGAAATCGTTCATCTCGAGAATGTGCTCGATACGTTTTTTATTCTCAGGGTGGAAAATTTAATCACTAGTATCTAAAACTCGCCGGATAAAATTTTTCGCTGCATTAAAAATCATATTTTTCGGATGTTTAGATAAATAATTTATAATACGTCCTGAAGATGTAGGCTTTTGGTACCAATCTACGTTAATTTTATTGCTTATTTTTCATACCAAGGAATCTAAAAATGGTAATTTGCCATCTTTTTCCAACTCCATCTTGAATTATATGTCTTTGTGGTATGAATTTAGCAAATCTAAGGTTTCGTCCAGTTTATCCTCCTTTACTAATGCAAACACATGGTCTACGTATTTACTAAGTAGTCTCGTGCTGTTTACTACTTTTCCTAAAATTTCTTCCATACAATGTCGGCGACAATCGGTGATGCCGGAGATCCCATTGGAAGACCCTTTAATTGCGTATATATTCATTACTCGTACTTAAAATATCTATTTTCACAAATACAAAACGTCACTATTTCCATAAAATGATTTTTAAGCATATCCGTATATTGTTTAATCTCCTCCCATTTCGCGCAAATTGTCTGCATAGCAAAGTCTGTTGGTATACTTGGAAATAGTGATATAACATCAAACGATACACAACGCTCATCATCACATATATAGTTGTCATTGACTTTGTCCTTAAATTCTATTGCACTTTTAACATAGAACACTGATTTCATCGTCAAGTTTTTTAAAATATTAGTCAAGTACTTACGTAAATTATAGGACGGAGCATTTATCATGGAACAAATGGGTCTTAATAGCATATTTTCCTTGTGAACTTTTGGTAAACCATACATTCGGGGTGGAATAGCTGTGTGCGTGGTCATTTTATATTTTTCTGTTTTTGTTATAAGACTTAGTTTATGTAATTTTTCTGCTAATTGGTTGTTTTTGGTCGGTAATATTAGTGTCGGATCTTGGCGTAAAATTCGATATATTGACATATCATTCAATATGTTGTCCATTCTTAACCTATAATCTGTTTTCTCCATAGCGACGTTCACGTTTCCCTTGTCTGCATTTAAAATTACAATTTCTTTATTTTTGCTCAGAACGCGAACGCGAAGATTTTAAAATAAGCAATAAAATTAAAGTACATTGGTACCAAAAACCAAAAGCCTACATCTTCAGGACATATTATAAATTATTTATCTAAACATCCAAAAAATATGACTTTTAATACAGCGAAAAATTTTATCCGGCGAGTTTTAGATACTAGTGATTCAATTTTTCACCCTGAGAATAAAAAACGTATCGAGCAAATTCTCAAGATGAACGATTTCCCGTCCGGTGTAATACGTAGGTTGATAAACACGCATCATAAGGGTACCAAATCAAAAATCGAAGGTAAAAACATATAAATCTATTATATATATATACCTGGCTTTTCCGAAAGATTACAATGCTCAAATATTTATGATAAAGAAAGAATCGGAATAGCACACAAACCGGCGTACACAAATAAAATATTTTTCAAGAATATGAAAAGTAAATTAAAAACGATGGAGAAAAACAATATTGTATACAAGATACCATGTGCAGGAGACGGAGATAACATTTGTACGAAAGAATATGTTGGCACAGCGAAAAATAAGTTAAAAACAAGAATAGAGGGCACCGATCCGACATCAAATGTTTAGAATCAAGAAATACACATAAAACAGCACTTGCGACCCACTGTACGGAGAGCGGACATAAACCAGACTTTGACGCTGTGAGCATACTACAGCAAGAACAGCATTACAACAAACGCTTTACTTTGGAGATGCTCCACATAAAAGACACGGACGAGAACAAAAGATTGAACTACAAAAAAGACTCTGAAATGTGTGCACACATCTACCGCCACTTACTTGACTCGCGAAAATCAGTTCAACAACAGCATCTCGAACTGATTAGACGCTACCCACCTAACACTTGAGCTCATGTATGTATGTTTGCAGTAATTCTAATATGTTTATACATACATATATATACATTTGCCTGTAATAAATTGTGTAAAATAAAGTGTTTATTTATTTATTATTCTAGTCCCCGATGACGATCTCTGTTCGAGATCGTAATATATTGGAACAAAAACAACAACAACTTGTTTAATTTATTGACCTAGAGCCAATTTGAAGAAATAATTATTTAGGTTTTGTTGTAGGTAATGGTTCGCTCTCAGCCAATTCTGATAAGTTTGAAGCGATCACCAATTATCCTGTACCCAAAAATGTACGCCACATCCGCCAGTTTTTGGGAATGACGGGTGGCACCGACGCTTTATTTTCCACTATGCAAGTCTTACATTTCCGCTTACAGAATTGCTGACGAAGAAAAACTCGTTCAGATGGAATACTGAGGCTCAAAGCTCATTTGAAACGGTCAAGGAGAAGCTTACTACAGCTCCATTTTTATTGCATCCCGATTACGCGAAGCCATTCATAGTCCAATGCGACGCAAGCCAGTGCGGTGTTGGTGGTCTTTTGGCTCAACTTGATGAAAATGGTGACAAGAGGCCTATTGCTTTTATGTCCCATAAACTGAATAAAGCCCTAAGAAATTATACCGTAACCGAACTGGAGTGTTTCGCTGTCGTATTAGCCATACAAAACTTTAGACATTACAATGAAGGTCATGAATTTAAAGTTGTAACAGATCACGCCAGTCTGAAGTGGCTAATGCGACAAAAAGACTTGAGTGGGCGATTAGCAAGATGGGCTCTGAAACTTCAGGGTTTCAACTTTTCTATTGAACACAGAAAAGGGAGCGAAAATAAAGTAGCTGATGCGGTATCGCGTATATACGAAGTTGAATCGATAAACATGGAAGCATTAGAATTGGAAGTATTGCCAGAAATAGATCTGGATTCAGAATTATTTGATGCTAGCGATTATAAGCAGTTACGAGATACATTTTTACAGTCAGAATTACCGGACTATCGAGTAGTAGACAAATTTATTTACCGTCGAACGTCGTTTGAAACTGAAGGCAATTTACAACCCGACCCATGGAAACTTTTAGTACCTGAGGGACTTAGAAAGGATGTGATGTATAGTGCACATAACACCCCCTCGGCAGCACATGGTGGAATAACGAAAACTCTAGAGCATATAAGAAGAAATTTGTTTTGGCCGGGAATTGTTGTAGATGTGCGGAATTATGTTCTATCTTGCGAGTTGTGCAAAACATGGAAAACGCCGACTTATGCCGTGCGCCCGCCAATGGGTCAACTAGTAAGTAGCGAACGGCCATTCGAGCGTTTGTATGTAGATCCCATAGGACCCTTTCCTAGATCCAAAAAAGGTAACATTGGTATCCTCATAGTGTTAGATCATTTTTCGAAGTTTACCTTTTTGAAGCCACTTAAAAAGTTTAAATCGAACTTAATAATACAGTTTCTGAAGTATATTTGATTGCTTTGATGTGCCTGAAACTATAGTTTCGGACAATAGCAGTCAATTTGTAAGCAAAGATTTTACATCATTTCTGACTAAGTATGGCGTTACCCACGTAAAACCAGCAGTTTATTCCCCACAAGCAAATGCTTCGGAGCGAGTAAACTGGTCGATAATAGAGGCGTTGCGATCATTCCCTCGAAAGGATCAGCGGGACTGGGATAGTCATATTAGTAGTATAAATAGCTCATTTCGGAATAGCATGCATCATACTACAGGAAAATCACTCTACTTTATAGTTTGGACACGATTACAAAGTGTTAAGGAACTTTGGAATTTTAAATGAAGCTACTACGAAAATGGAACGCGAGGACGAATTCGCTATCCTTAGGGAAGATATTGCGAGAAGAATACAGTCTGCCTATGACAAGAATGCTCATTCCTATAATCGCAGAACCGGATTGCGTGATTTCAAACCGGGATAGTTAGTGGTAAGAAGAAATTTCGCACAAAGTAACTTGGTGCAGTCCTTCAATTCCAAACTAGCACCCAAAGGAGTCAAAGCAAAGGTCGTCAAGAAGGTAGGAAATTCGTATTATTTGTTAGAAGATGTAGCTGGCAAAGGAAAAGGAACGTATCATGCCAAGGCAACTTGGTAGCCCAATTAGCGATTTTGATTGATCGATTTTTCTTTTTGTTGCAGATGCTAAAGGCCCGATTAATGGTGACTTATAACCATAAAGCCATAACCAGTTAAAACAGCTGATCGAACCTACCTTATAGAAATCAATGTAATCGATTAATGGTGCCATACCATAACGATAACGCCATAACCATACCATAGCCAACCAATTGAATTTTGGTTTTCTGCCATATCCACAAACAGCTGATTGTTCATTCGCCTATTTTTTTTTTGCCATTTTGTGTGTCTATATAATTTTTTTGTGTTTGCCGCTTTTTTGTTTTGGTAATTAAAAATTCTATTGTTTTGTTTATTTTAAAGACAAATTAATTTCGTTTATTGTTTATGCAGATCATAATGGACGACTGCAAATTAATTTAATTTGTTCGCGATTTCCCATACCATTATGACAAGGCAAACCGGGATTTTAAGGACGCAAATAAAAAAAGTGCCGCTTGGAAGGACATAGCAGAGAATTTATGTGTGGATGGTAAGTAATAATGAATGATCTTATAATATATGCCTACTAAGGTATGATTATTCCCAATAGTGGCAGTAGCAGTAAGACGATGGGGGAATTTACGAGAGCGTTTTAGTAAGGAGATAAGAAGCAGTAAAAACACTTCAGGAAGTTGCGCGTCTGATGGAAGGCAGTGGGTTTTCTTAGAGAGTCTTCAGTTCTTAAGAGCCCACATTACACCCCGACCGTAAGTATAATGGACTTACTTAACATGTTTGATTATGAAAAAATTTTCTATTACAACAGAATGCGGCAGAGCTCTCAAAATATAAACAGAAGTGTTGAAGGTGGCAAAAGTACACCCACCATTTGCGAGTCACGCCCTGCAACTCCCACTTTACCTGAGCTGCTATCTACAAGTACGCAGTCCCCTCCTATTCCTCCAGCGCAGTCACCGTCACCTGCTTTATCTCAATCGACTCCGATGCCACAACCGCAGTCTGAGCCATCAACGTCTCGCAGACGAAAACGAACGGCAGTATTGCGTGATGAATTGGACGCTGCCATAATGGAGACCGTCCAAACTTTTAGGGATGTATGTGCGCGTAGAGCTCGCCGAGAGAATTACATTGCCGATATAAGTGCATTTGGCTCCATGATGTGCTCCGTCATATCGAGTTTGAAGAAGAAAAATCAGGCGGTGGTGATGCAACGGTGCACTGACATTGTCATGCAAGCTCAGATTGAGGAGAACGACGAAGCAGAGATTGTGGAATACTTGTATGACAACCAGTAGGGTGATTGCCATTTTTATAATTTTAATTTTAAAACTAAACGGCTGGTACTAAAAGCAGATAAGAAATGGGTAATTGTTTACTTTAGCTCACAACAACTAAAACACGTCCAAAAATTTCGTGAGGGGAGTCAGAAGCCGGGCCTTGACCTCGGGATCAATACGAAGGCAAAAAAAACATTTTGCTTCTATCAAAAGGTGTTCAGAAAAAACCAAATAACTCCCGGTTGAGCCAAAATCGAGAGCCTGATCCAACGCCGGGTACGCGATCTAAATTATTTCTGCATAATTGTGTGTGTGTGTACAACAAAATCATCAAAAATACAGCCACATGAAAATTTTAAACAGTTTTTGAAAATATCTATTGACTGAAATAAACTTTTAATTTTCGCCTTTGGATTATTGATACCGAGGTCAAAACCCATCACCCGACACCTCCCCCAACATTTCTGGACGTGTTTTATCAGTTTGGAGCTAAAGTAAACAATTACCAAAAAAGGCAGGCATACAAATATGTGTAAGTAAGAAGTTTTTGTATATCCACATTTTATACATATTTTGTCTGCCTCTTTACGCTTTTTAACGCAAGCTTTGCAATAGCAAAACCTATCTTTTTAGTTTATAAAGAAATTGACTGATTTTTCTATTTAATTTCCTTTTAAGTTTTAATGAAATGCGAATACATCCCGTGACATACATTTAATATGTCAATATGAATGCGACCAAATATGCCACGGGATGTTTAGTTGAGATTCCTAATGAAAGTACAAAATGTATGTATAAATAGATGTACAGTTTTGTTCACAAAAGCAGTAGCAAAAATGATTGCAACATTTAATCGGTTATTTGTTTCATTTATTAAGTTTACAAAAAAATTGAATATATTGTATAATGAAAACTATGTAAACCATTTTCAAAAATGTTTTCAAAAAAATTAGAAAATTCAAGAAGTTTTTGTAAATCTTCATAAAAATTTCAAACTTTTTACTTGGATATTTTAGAAAACTTTTTAGCATGGAGTTTTGTAGGTTAATGAATTTTAGTCTAACAAAGTGCAATTTTGAAGTCTGCCAAAATTCGCATTGATTTTTGAGACACTTCAAAATTGCACTTTGTTAGACTAAAATTTATTAACCTACTAAACTCCATACTCAAAATTTTTTTTTAAATTCCAAGTAAAAATTTTTAAACATTTATGAAGATTTTCAAAAACTTCTTGAATTTTCTAACGTTTTTGAAATTGGTTTTGAAATTGGTTTACATAGTTTTCGTTATACAATACATTCAAGTTTTTTCTAAAATTAATAAAATTAAATAAAAGAAACAAATAATCGATAAAATGTTGCAATAATTTTTGCTACTATTTTTGTATGTAGATATATTTGAGATTCCTAAGAAAGTACAAAATGTAGACTGAAAATCGAATTGTGATGCATTAATTTCTTTATTAATATATTATATGTTGTATTGCATGTAACATGAAAGTTGACCTATCCTAATATAATAATACGTTAATTCGAGTATAAAAAAATATGGTGAATATTGAATTGTGATAATGTAACAAAGAAACACACATAAGAACTTACATTTTTATAATAGTAGATATGTACACACCTGCTCATATTAATAGTGAAAATAGTTTTATTCGTTACATATATTGATGTACAGCGAGCACTAAAATAGCAGTGAAAATTATTGATGTATTTTATCAGTTATTTTCTCTTTTATTTATTTTCGTTAATGGTAGAAATAACTTCATAAAATTTTTTAAATACATATTTTTTGCACTTTCATAAATACGCAAATTTAGTTCATATAAAAAAATAGATGTAGCTTTAAAAATCCGTCACGAACTTTGAAACTTTTTGAGCAGAATTTTTAGAAAATCTCTTGTATGCAACATTGTTTCTTATTCAATTTTGTTATAATAATGTGCAAGTTAGAAAGTGTTAAATTTTCATCCACTAACGTATCAAAAAAAATCTATGTTTAAGCTATTACTAACCAATGGGCAACAAAGCTGCATACTCAAAAGATTACCAAAAAATCTATTCTGGCATTTGTGTAAACTTTAGCAAAACCTTTTTTTTGTTATAGATTATGCTATATTTTAAATGAATATCAATAATAACACATACAGCTGTGAACACGACAATAGCAGTGTGAATTATAAACGCTATTTTTTTCTTTTATTTATTTTCACTAATTTTAGAAATAACTTCAATGAATTGTATAACCAAACACATGTAAATTTATTTCGAAAACATTTTCGGGAAAATGCAAAAATGCGAAAGGTGTTAAAAAATCTTCATGCAAATTTCAAACTTTTATTTAGTGTTTTCAGAACTTTTTTTAGTATGAAGTTTTGTAGTCCAATCAATTTTAGTATAACAAAGTGCACGTTTGAAGTCTCTCAAAAATCGTATTGATTTTTGCCAATTTTTTTTCAAAGAGTGTTTTAGATTTGGTTCCATACAAAGAATAAATATTTATATGGAAGAAAATCTTAAAAACTCTTTGGAAAAAATTGGCAAAAATCAATACGATTTTTGAGAGACTTCAAACATGGACTTTAGTATAACAAAGTGATTGGACTACAAAACTTCATACTAAAAAAAGTTCTGAAAACACTAAATAAAAGCTTGAAATTTGCATGAAGATTTTTTTAACACCTTTCGCATTTTTGCATTTTCCCGAAAATGTTTTCGAAATAAATTTACATGTGTTTGGTTATACAATTCATTGAAGTTATTTCTAAAATTAGCGAAAATAAATAAAAGAAAAAATAGCGTTTATAATTCACACTGCTATTGTCGTGTTCACAGCTGTAAGTGTTATTATTGATATTCACTTAAAATATTTTGTTTTTTTTTTTTCTATAACAAAAATAGTATATGTATATAAAAATTTCAAAGTTTACACAAATGCTAGAATAGATTTTTAGGTAATCTTTTGAGTATGCAGCTTTGTTGCCCATTGGTTAGTAATAGCTTAAACATAGATTTTTTTTTGATACGTTAGTGGATGAAAATTTAACACTTTCTAACTTGCACATTATTATAACAAAATTGAATAAGAAACAAAGTTGCATACAAGAGAGTTTCTAAAAATTCTGCTCAAAAAGTTTCAAAGTTCGTGACGGATTTTTAAAGCTACATATATTTATTTATATGAACTAAATTTGCGTATTTATGAAAGTGCAAAAAATATGTATTTAAAAAATTTTTTTGTTTTCCTTCAAAATGTTGAATTAAATTTTTGGTTTTCCGGCAAAATATTTAATCTGAATTTTTCATTTTCCATTTCATACTAAATATTAGTATGTGTAAACACTAAAGTGGAAAACTAGAATAAGAATGCACAATACAAACTTTGTGGTATTATATTATGCTCTATTTAATATACAAGAGGCAGAATTGCAATATTTGAGTTAGTGAAATTATTTGAACTAACTTTCTATATAAAAAACCATAATATATGTTTTAAAAATATATGAATTATTGTACTTTACTGTATGTATACAGAAAAAAATGAAATAAACAATATTATTCTATGTAAAAATAATTTGAAAAGCTTATGATTTTGTAGCAGCATTGTGTTTGTGCAGCACCAATAGTTGTTGCTTTGTTTTGTTGTGTATCCGCCTTCCGCCGAAATGATCTATAAGGAGGTAGTCCAAATGTAAAATAACTTCTAGATAAGTGTATATAAGTTGGTTTCTTACCTCCTGAAATATATTACTCGATGTGATTTTGAAATGCTACTGTACCATCGGTCATAAAGTAGTTGGTAAGGTATTCCCGATACTCGTATGCACTATTTCGACTCCTTCTTCGAAATGAGTGTACTGTCCGCAGCGGACCTCCACAAGTTCTTAGTTCGTTCCTCCATTCTGCACTCGCCCCTTCTCCGTCAGTGTAGTTTTCTGGGCAATACCACCGACTAGTATCGTGTAACATAATGAAGTTATGCAGCACTAAATATGCGAGTACGATTTTTTCTGCATTTTCAGGATAAAACTCCATTGTAGTTTTCAATACTCTCCATCACGCAGTCAAAATCCCAAATACGTTTTCTATAACGCGGCGGGCCCGCGACAGTCTGTAATTAAAAATTCGCTGTTCCCTTGTCGTATTCATTCCCGGATATGGTTTCATTAGATTGTTTTTTAAGGGAAATGCACAATCTCCAACGAAGAAATGCGGAAAGGGTTGTGACGATAATGGAAGAGGAGTATCTGGTGGAAGTGGTAATCGATTTTCCAACAGATCTTCCCCAAACCTTGTTGCATGAAAAATGCCTCCATCGCTTTGACTTCCACAAGCTCTTACGCTTACAGCGGTAAACTTGTATGTAGCATCGCATGCTGCCAACAAGACGATGCTGAAAAACTTTTTATAATTAAAAAACAGTGATCCTGACTTCGGAGGGCATTTTATAGCAACGTGCTTTCCATCATTAGCACCTACACAATTTGGCATGTTCCACATTTGGGAAAAGTCAGTGGTTATATCTTTGTATTGCTGCTCTGTGGTTTCACTTAAATATATTGGGGAAAGCGTTTACCAGATAGCCTCGCAAGTCTCCAAAACAATCATCCTCACAGTGCTCTTTCCAATTTTGTGGCTCCAAGCTATTTTTTTTTGAAAGGAATACCATGTGCCAAGTACCTAAAAATCATACTAATTAATACAATATACGATGTTAATATCTGGGAATTTTTTACTGAAGTGTAATGGATAAACGTTCTTCCACACCAATTTGTTGTTTGAATTTGGTCAGTGATGGAGCCATTAGTTTTAAAAAAGTGTCATAAACCGGCAGGGACATTCTTGTATGCGCAAAAAACTCGCTTTCGTCCATATCCTTAATTATTAAGAAAGTTTTTTGGTGATATCCGGCATGAGTCCTATTAGCATTAATGGGGCGGGCATGCCACCGTCTTTTTTGTCTTAATTTCCTTCTTTTGGCATATAACGCCATTATGCTGAGGAACAAGTTGTCAATTTCTTCGTCACTGCTCATGTTAGCTTATACAGGAATAAATATATATATTTTATTTACTTCTTTCTTAATTATCCATTATATATATTGCGGTTCATAGATACGATAGCAAGGAATTGCCGGCAGACGAAACCCCAACCCAGGAGATAAGAAAATTATTGCTCTCAATACCGAGATGAAGCAATTGTTCGACCAACACAAACAGGATATGCAACCTCTTTGCTGGTGTTGGTAATATGTGGTCAACCGTCAATCCCTAACAGACCCTACCAAATATAACGACAGAGTATTAATGCACTTCCCACGGCAGCCGGTTCTATGCACCAAAAGGTTTTGTGTGACAGTTTCCGTGTTTTATTTGAAGATACTTACTGTTAAATTCACGTCCTTGCACTCAAATATATATAAATCTTCGCCTATATGTAGTGCTATATTTAATTAAATCTGTAAGAATACAGAAATCCTTATTAATTTGTTAAACTTGTAATATGTGAACAACTTACATTGTGGTACATGTAGATATGGGGCTTTATTCACCACCTAATTTTTTCATTATGTTCATTTTACTTTATTTTGATTAAAAATTACAAAATTTTGCAATCACTTTGCACAATCACTTTTTATAAACAAAACATTCCCAGCTCATGACAGCAATGGTCAGCTGTTTACGGTTATGGCACCATTAATCGATCACAATAGAGATGGTTATGGATATGGGTATGGTTACGACTATGGCGTTAGGGTTAAGGAAGTTTAATTTGGCTTTAACTTCCGCGTTGGCATCTGTCTGGTTGGGGGGAATTTGTAGCGCTCATGTCTAATATACCCTACAGGGCTATTCGAGTATCGAATTTTTTTCTACATATGGTGATATGGCCACAATAAAGTAATTATTGTAGGTGTTACATTAAATACCTACATACTTTTTGCATAAACCATAGCGGGATAATCAGGCGATATTTGAGAACAAAGAAAAAAAATAATTTTCTTAAAGTACTTGTGGCGCTACATTTTGCAGTCGGTCACTTTATTTCGGCTTAAACTACTATAGTTTTTTTTTTTGTCAGGGTTTGATTTAAGGCATTTAATTTTAAATTACATAATTTAATTTTACTTAATTCGTCAATAGTTAAGTCATTAGAAGTTAGTTCGTAAACCGTAATTTTTTAATAGTTATTTGATACTTACTTAATTCGTGAAGATTTAATACGAAAAGGCAACAGTCATAAATACTTAGTTCACCACTTACTTAATTCATTAAAACACAATTGGCGCATACTTAACTCGTAATTACCAAATTAATTCATATTTATTCCGTATATATACCGAAATAACTCATTCATATTTCGAAAATGCTTAATTCGCAATCTATTTAATTATGGCTAATTCGCACGTACCTAATTCGCTAATACTTGTTTCGCTAATACTTAATTGGTTTGCATATATAAAACAATTAAATTCGCTCGTGCTTAACTCGAAAATACTTAATTCAATCCTCCTTATTTCGGTATAAGGTAATTCGTCAATATCTAGTTCTTACATACTTCATTTAAGAATACTTAATTCAGATATACCTAATTTATACAGACCTGATTCAGAAATACCTAATTTAAGCATACTTAATTCAGGAATACCTAATTCATACATAAGTAAATTCTCCGATACCTACTTTGTCTCTGCTTAAGTAGCGTAATGCTACAGTCACCTATGCCGACTATTATTTCAAATTCTTCTATGCCTACTATTTGTTTATTGATTAACATTGCACTAAGCTAGAACAATAGCAGTAAATACCGCTAGTCCTAGTTCAACATTAGTTCAAGGTTAGCGAGTCTTTTTGAGCTGAGCTTGATGTCGACTGCAGCAGAAAAAGTCAGTCTTTTGCTGGCGCTTGAAATGAAAACGTCTTTGATATTTTGGCGAGAAAAAATTTAAAAAGATTTATTAAAGAAAAAAGGTTAAAATGTGAAGTCTAGTGAATTTTTGCATTAAGTTAGTACAAACTAACAAAAACTTCAAACAATTTTACGTTAAACTAAAATAAAATAAAAAGTGCCCAACAAAAAGTGCGTGAGTTACAACCATAACTATGCAAGACGAAGGTGAAGTGACTTAAAGTGCCAACCTAGGCTAATTTTCTTAAAGGCATAGACATCTGTAGAGATCCACGCTTGACGTCGTATTCCCCATAACCATATTCCCGAGGGCCTACCAGCTCCCGAAATCCATAGTGCCAGTGTTGCTGTTTGTGAAATACTTATTTTTATTTCTTTTATTATAACAAAATAAAAAATTATAATCTTTGTTTAAATTTTGCAAAATGTTGCTAAGTGCAATTTCTTAGGTCTTGCAATCTATTAATGTATTCAGAAAAATAAGCAGTATGAAAGACATGAATCTCTTTGATTAAGCGGATTATAAAAATTTAATTTATTGTACTTCCGAATTGTTGCATACAAAGTTAGAAAGTATAAATTATTTTTCAAGAAAAAAAAAAATATATATATACAAAGAGTATAAAACAATCTTAAGAATCCCTTAATTCTATTATAGTTTATTGAGTTCTAAAATGATCATGAAGGAAACAGTGCAAGCATATATGTTAGCAAAGGAAAAATAAACAAGTAAATACCTTAATAGGTAATAAGAAAAGTAGAAATGTCGAGACAACCAAATAAATATAAGTTATATTCATAAAATACAAAACAAAAAGGAAAAAAATAATAATCTTTGTTTAAATTTTGCAAAATATTGCTAAGTGCAATTTCTTAGGTCTTACAATCTATTAACGTATTCAGAAAAATGATCAGTACGAAAGGCATGAATCCCTTTGGTTAATCGGAATATATTTTTATATATATATATATATATATATATATAACAAGTAAGGAAGGTTAAGTTCGGGTGTAACCGAACATTACATTCTCAGTTGAGAGATATGGTGACAACATAAGGGAAAATGACCATGGAGGAAAATGAACCGAGGGTAACCCTGGAATGTGTTTGTATGACATGTGTATCAAATGAAAGGTATTAAAGAATATTCTATGAGGGAGTGGGCCATAGTTCTATAGCTGGACGCCATTTAGGGATATCGCCATAAAGGTGGACCAGGGCTGACTCTAGAATTTGTTTGTACGATATGGATATCAAATGAAAGGTGTTAATGAGAATTTTAAAAGGGCGTGGGCTTAGTTCTATAGGTGGACGCCTTTTACAGATATCGCCATAAAGGTGGACCAGGGGTGACCCTAGAATTAGCTTGTACGATATGGGTATCAAATGAAAGGGGTTAATGAGTATTTTACAAGGGAGTGGGCCTGAGTTCTATAGGTGGACGCCTTTTCTAGATATCGCCATAAAGGTGGACCAGGGGTGACTCCAGAATGCGTTCGTACAATATGGGTATCAAACGAAATGTGCTAATGAGGGTTTTAAAAGGGAGTGGTGGTAGTTTTATAGGTGGTCCCCTTTCGAGATATCACCATAAAGGTGGACCAGGGGTGACTCTAGAATGCGTTTGTACAATATGGGTATTAAACGAAAGGTGTTAATGAGTATTTTAAAAGGGCGTGGGGCTTAGTTCTATAGGTGACCACCTTTTCGAGATATTGCCATAAAGGTGGACCAGGAGTGACTCTAGAATGTGTTCGTACAATATGGGTATCAAACGAAAGGTGTTAATGAATATTTTAAAAGGGCGTAGGGCTTAGTTCTATAGGTGGACGCCTTTTCGAGATATCGCCATAAAGGTGGACCAGGGGTGACTCTAGAATGTGTTTGTACGACATGAGTATCAAATTAAAGGTGTTAATGAGGGTTTTAAATGGGAGTGGTGGTAGTTGTATATGTGAAGGCTTTTTCCAGATATCGACGAAAATGTGGACCAGGGTGAGTCAGAAAATCATCTGTCGGATACCGCTAATTTATTTATATAAGTAATACCACGAAAAGTATTCCTGTTAAGGTTTCAAGGGTTTTTATATCGCACTGCAGAACTTTTTCATTTTCTTCAACTAATATGGTAGGTGTGACACCCATTTTACAAAGTTTTTTTCTAAAGTTATATTTTGCGTCAATAAATCAATCCAATTACCATGTTTCATCCCTTTTTTCGTATTTGGTATAGAATTATGACATTTTTTCATTTTTCGTAATTTTCGATATCGAAAAAGTGGGAGTGGTCATGGTCCGATTTCGGCCATTTTTTATACCAATACAAAGTAAGTTCAGATAAGTACGCGAACTGAGTTTTGTAAAGATATATCGATTTCAAGTTATTCTGTTAAGGGCCGAGCGGAAGGACAGACGGTCGACTGTGTATAAAAACTGGGGGTGGCTTCAACCGATTTCGCCTTTTTTCACAGAAATAAGTTATCGTCCTATAATCTAAGCCCGTACCAAATTTCACAAGGATTGGTAAATTTTTGTTCGACTTATGGCATTAAAATTATCGTAGACAAATTAATTGAAAAAGGGCGGATCCATGCCCATTTTGAAATTTTCTTTTATTTTTGTATTTTTTTTGCTCCATATCATTACTGGAGTTGAATGTTGACATAATTTACTTATATACCTGTAAAGATATTAAATTTTTTGTTAAAATTAGACTTTAAAAAAAATTGTGAAATTTACTTCTATAGCGGCATGCATTTGAGAAAAACTGTAATGAAATTGGAAGACAACAACCATATTAATGTTGTTGTTGCGAAGCGACAACCACACCACACTCATATAGCAAAAGCACCATAGACAATCTTATGTACGGCAGTTGACATGAAAATGAAAGCGTCAATATGGCTCATGTTGTAAGCGTACGAATGAGCACGCAAAGGTCGCGGGTTCGACGCGGTCTACTGTTTAAAATTTTTTTTTTTTAAATACAAAATCACCATTCTTCGAGGAAGAGTTGGAATTAATAGTCACGATTTTACTCCGAAGAGGAGGCTGAAACAATTTGCCCAAATGGTATAAGATTGATCTTCGATAATCATTCAGTTGCTAATTACAATAATAAAATTTTAAACACTGCAATCGAAAAAGAAATTTCCGAAGCAACAGATGTATACATTGGTTGCCAAGGTGTTGAATAGCAAACTTTTATGAGGCAAAAATTACACAAAATGTCCGTTATCGATACAGGAGGTTTGCCTTATGAAATTACGTTGGTTATCAATAAACCATACATCCTAACAACTAATATTGACGTGTCAGATGGGTTAGTTAATGGCGCTACCGGAAGCTTAATTTTTATAGAATATAATGACAATGGGGAGATTGGTCGTTTATGGCTGCATTTCGCTGATTCTGCTA
Source organism: Eurosta solidaginis (assembly GCF_040869045.1). Classification (NCBI taxonomy): domain Eukaryota; kingdom Metazoa; phylum Arthropoda; class Insecta; order Diptera; family Tephritidae; genus Eurosta; species Eurosta solidaginis. Next base: position 32,331,770 of record NC_090324.1, on the reverse strand, counting down.
AAACTGGTGAAAAAATCAGAAGAAAAGCAGCGGCGTTAATACATAAGTACAATATTTCACAACTGGAAGTGCCAATAGACCGAAGAACTTCCTCTATATCATTAACACGCAGTAAAACAGTTCTTGTAAAGCGAAACCATTTTCCTCTGGTCTCTGCGTGAATCGTTATCGCATTCATAAGTCACAAGGCGGTACATTTGGTGATATCGTCTACCAGTATGATAAATCACATGCTCAGCAGCTACTATACGTCGCATTATCACGAGTAACATCGATCCAAGGGCTTCATCTTGTCTCAAAAAAAAAATGATAGTACATTTTATCACGGCCGGAGACCAACAGTATCCACAATTGAGTTGCGAGCTGAATTTGAAAGGCTTAACTTGAATCGACTTGAAACAATTGAAAATATATTATATGATTTTATAAATGCGAGAAATGGATTGTCATTATTCATTTTTAATTGCCAAAGCTTACGCGCCCATTTACAAGATATTTAACTAGACAGAATAGCATCATCGTCGGATTTTCTAATTCTTTCCGAGACGTGGATTGATAATGATACGGTTTTGAACTTTCCCAATTTCGATAAAGTAATCCAATTTAAAATACCATATACAAGAGCTGGTGGGGTTGCAATCTACCATAACACACATGACCGGGGTAGTGTTGTTACTCCACTAATAACACTCAACGCAAAACAATTGGAATCAGTGTCCGTTCAGATTTCTAAGGTGGAAGAAATATGTGCTTGTGAGAGTACATTGGGTAGAAACCAAAACAATTGTAATTGTAGCAATTTATATTTCTCCCAATTAGGCAACAACTAAAATAATTGAATTCATCAACGAGGGTTTAATAAGATATACCACAAAAGACTACCACAAAATGCCGATGATTTTAAGTGGAGATTTCAATGTAAATTTTGCCTCGGATAAATCGATCTCATTAATTGAATTTCTCGCCACCAAATTTAATTTAAAGCTTTGCAGCAGTCGCACTGAATCTACAACGCGATGTTGTTGTTGTTGTAGCAATGCTCGCCCCACCTAATAGCCGCGACCGATTACAAATTGTCATCAATATCCTCTAACGGGAGTCCAAGGAAACTTGCCGTTTCAACAGGGGTGGACCATAAGGAAAGGGGTGTTAGAGGCGTTGGTTCCACATAACAATTAAAGAGATGGTTGGTGTCATGTGGGGACACACTGCAAGCAGGGCATTTATTTTGTATGTCGGGGTTGATTCTGGATAGGTAAGAGTTTAACCTGTTACAGTATCCAGAAAGAAGTTGAGCAAGAGTGACACGCGTTTCCCTGGGGAGTATGCGTTCCTCTTCTGCGAGTTCTGGATATTTTTCTTCAAGTACTGGATTCACCGGGCAATTCCCGACATAAAGGTCCGACGCCTGTCTATGGAGTTCACCAAGGACCTGCTTGTGTTTTTCCGCTTCATACGGCTGGGTTCTCAGGTGCCGTATTTCCTCAAAATGCTTACGGAGATGACTCCTTAGGCCCCTAGGCGGTGCTGGTTCGTCAATCAGATGTCTGTTGGGATGCCCATGTTTCTGGGTATTCAACAGAAACTGTTTGGTCAGCATCTCATTTCTCTCCTTGATGGGGAGTATTCTCGCCTCATTATGCAGATGGTGTTCTGGGGACATAAGAAGACAGCCCGTGGCGATTCTGAGAGCAGTATTTTGGCAGGCCTGTAGTTTCTTCCAGTGGGTGGTTTTTAGGCTTGGCGACCATATGGGTGACGCGTAGCACGTAATCGGCTGGCTAATTGCTTTGTATGTGGTCAAGAGCGTTTCTTTATCTTTTCCCCAGGTACTGCCAGCAAGGGATTTGAGGATTTTATTACGGCTCTGGATTCTTGGAACAATTGCTGTTGCGTGCGCACCAAAATGTAGATCCTGATCAAACGTCACACCCAAGATTTTGGGGTGTAGGACAGTCGGTAGCGTAGTGCCATCGACGTGGATGTTCAATATGGTCAAAATTTGGGGCGTCCATGTTGTAAATAAGGTCGCGGAAGATTTAGTCGGTGACAATGCCAGGTTTCGCGAGGCGAAAAAACTGGAGAGATCAGGGAGATAGCCGTTTATTTTATTGCATAGCTTATCGATCTTTGGGCCTGGGCCTGTGGCCATTATTGTGCAGTCATCGGCGTAGGAAACGATTGTGACTCCTTCCGGTGGTGAAGGTAGCTTAGATATGTAGAAATTAAACAAAAGCGGGGATAGGACACCACCCTGTGGCACCCCTTGTTTAATTCTCCTTTGTTTTGATGTTTCGTTTCTGAATTGCACCGATGCCTGCCGACCACCCAGATAATTTGCGGTCCACCTTTTAAGACATGGGGGAAGGGTAGACCCTTCCAGGTCTTGCAGTAACGAGCCATGGTTGACCGTATCAAAAGCTTTTGATAGGTCTAACGCTACGAGTACTGTTCTATGGTGGGGATATTGATTCAAACCGCAATTTATCTGGGTGCTAATGACATTTAGCGCGGAGGTAGTGCTATGGAGTTTTCTGAAGCCATGCTGATGAGGGGCTAGCTGCAAATGTGCTTGGAAATAAGGGAGCAAAATGGCTTCAAGCGTCTTTGCCACTGGCGATAGGAGAGATATCGGACGATATGACTCACCTACGTTAGCTGGTTTCCCAGTCTTTAGTAGCGGGACCACCTTGGCCATTTTCCATTTCTCGGGTATGACAAAGGTGGAAAGAGACAGGTTGAAGACATGCGCTAAGTATTTGAAACCCTCTTTCCCTAGGTTTTTAAGCATCGGCATGGCTATGCCGTCTGGACCCACTGCTTTGGATGGTTTAGCGCGACCAATGGCGTCCCCAACCTCTCTAGCGGTGATGGTAATTGGTGACGCGCTGAGTTTGTGTTTATGTGCGTGTCTATTGGCTCTCCGTCTATCTTTGTCGACCGTAGGATGCATTATATATTGTCGGCAGAAAGCGCTCGCGCATTTTTTCGCATCCGACAGCACCTTATCGCCAAAGGCGATGGAAACTTTGTCTTTGTGCTTAGTCGGATTCGATAGGGACTTTACGGTGGACCAAAGTTTACCTACACCGGTAGAGAGGTTACAACCTCTTAGGTGCTCTTCCCATTTCGCCCGCTTGTGTTCGTCCACAAGCAATCTGATGCGTTGGTTTATATCCCTTATTTGGGGGTCACCTGGATCAAGCTGTCTTATAAGGTCGCGTTCCCTCGCTAAGCTCGCGGCCTCCGCCGGGAAGTGGGGCCGCATTTCGGGAATTCTCCCGGCGGGAATGAAATGGGCCGAGGCGGATTCAATGACCTTACGGAAGGCACGCTCCCCTTGGCGGGCATCAGTCGGGATAGGGAGGGCAGCAAAGCTGCTGTCTGTTGCAGATTTATATTCTTCCCACTTTCCTTTTTTGAAGTTTACGAAAGTGCGTTTTTCGGTGACGATGAAGTCGGCGGTACGCTCGAACGAAATAAGTATGGGCAGGTGGTCGGATGCCAATGTTACCATCGGCTGCCAGTTGACGCACTTTACGAGTTCTGCGCTCACGATTGAGATATCTGGCGAGCTATGACAGCTTCCTACCATACGTGTGGGGGCGTCTCCGTTTATTGTGCAGAACGTCGTTTCGTCTATTTGATTCGCCAACATCTCACCCCTACTGTCCGCCCGAAAGTTTGAATGCCATAGGTCGTGATGGGCATTGAAATCGCCTAAGATAATGCGATTGTTGCCAGTGAGTAAGGCCTCGATATTAGGGCGGTATCCACTGGGGCAACAGGTGACAGGAGGGATGTAGATGTTGATGATTTCTGGATTTGCATCGCCTGACCGGACAGATAGGCCTTGACGTTCTAAGACATTGTCACTGCGGTCGATGCCAGGGTCAAATATATGATATTGCATAGAGTGGTGTATAATAAACGCGAGGCCACCTCCATTTCCGCTCTCGCGGTCTTTCCTGTGGACATTATAACCAGAGCAGGTCTGCAATGCAGATCTTGCCGTGAGTTTAGTCTCTTGAATCGCAGCAATGCGGATGTTGTGCCGCTTCATGAAATCTACTATCTCCGTAATCTTCCCAGTTAGTCTATTACAGTTGAACTGCAGAATTCTGAAGTGCATGAGGGGTGACGCCGCCACTCTAGGGGTAAGTGAGGGGTGACTACGCCTAGGTTGTGGAAGGCCAGGACGCAATTGCTGTTGTGGCCTTGGGACTGGGCGCCCTTGGGCAAGCATTGGGGTACCCGGATGATTTGGGTTTGCGACCTGGCAACATGGCGCGATGAAACCCGTCGGGGGGTTGCCGTCGCGGAGACCAGAACATCTAGGAAAGTGGCACCACCCAAGGCAGGAGCTGCATTGAGCGGATGTCGCAAACCTATATATTCTGTGCTGGCAGACGGTGCAAACGGAGGCAGGGACTAAGAGTCTGTTGCCCTGACCTGCACGATTGCTGCCAGAAAAGAGGGGGGGGGGGGGAGAAGAAGACGGGGGTGATGCTCAGCATTGCTACCAGCTCTACTACGAAGGTAGTAGTTATGAGTGGTATCAGCTGTTTGAGTTGTTGGCGCCGTGGGGCGCGAGCAGCAGCTGGTACTTGTTGTGGCTTGCTGAGCAGCGAAGCTGCTGGAAGGTAGTGGGGATACGCTTCGGCGTAGACTACGGGACGCCCTTCGGCGTGAGCAGCAAGGAGCCACAAAAGATTTATAAAAGTTACGTGGACGTCGGGTTTTGGGATCAAGCCCAGAACAATTTGTCCGATGCAACCATCCCTTGCACGAGACACACTGAACAGAGTATGACCGTCCTAAAAAGATTCGTTTCTGGCAAATGCAGCAAAACCATTTCTCAGTACCGGGGTCAGGAGACGGACCCGGATTGGGTTCGATACCTTCCCGGAGTAAGAGAATATGTAGCAGTCCTGCTGCAAGGAGCTGCTGGGAGGATGACAATTTGTGGGAGGGACGAAACAAATTAAATGGGGTCACACTGAAATGACAGTCTTGGTCGGGAAAAATCCCGAGTCGCTCCGGTACATAGAACCGACTGCCTTGAGAAGCGGTCAAAAACAGCAATTGCCGCCGTGTTTCAAAGGAACATTGATCAAATCGAAACTAAGACATATGTTTCATATTTTAGTTATCATAAGCCACTTGTATCTTTTGTAGAAATTTGATTAATAATAATAAAATTAAAAGTCTAAAAAATATTCCTTAGTTTAATTTAAAGAAGGTTACACTTCAGAATTACCGATATCTGTCAACAAACAGATTTTCAAATTATAAAATCACCATTCATTTATTTCAAAGTTTTTAGAATATAAAATCACCATTCCTTTATTTCAGAGTTTATAATTCAACATCACCACACTCATATAGCAGCACGGTTGCCACACCATGTTTTCATTTGGGACAAAAATTCACGAAAAAAGGACCAAATCTCAAAAAAAAAGGACCAAATTTTTGTTTTATTTTATTGGCATATAAGGAGGTCATATTCGTTGTAAAATACAAAACTTTAGGATGTTTCCATGGTTTCCTATATAAAATTTCACTGGACATAATAAATACTTTGCTTAAATACAAGAAACAAACAAAAATAAAATGTAGTTCATGGTATTATATTTTCACATTTCTAGAATAGGTGTACGTCGTTCACCAAACTAACGTTGTGAACTTAGATTTGCTCACAAAGCTTTTAGTTCCAGCATTATGTTGTTGGTTGCAATGAAATAAAATGTATAGCACAGTTAAGTTTTACTAAGCAAGGGTGCAAAAATTTGCGTTCTGCTCGAACTATGTGGAAAACTCAGTAGAGCATAAATGAAACTAAGCAATTTTGTTAGTTCTATTTATATAGATGCTTACTTTTTCTCTTAACGATTAAACTTTATATCATAGCCTAGATTCAGTAAGTGTGAGTTTTGATACCTGGCATCAGGGGTTAATGCTGGCACATTCGGGGATAATTTTACACAAAATATTTCTTCCAAAATCAAATATGTTTTGCTTTTGCTTCAAAAGCTGAATATAGAAATAAAATTTTTTAATCGCATTCGTTGTACATTTATAAAGTTATCGCCTTCAAGAATTATTTTTGCCTTCCAGTTAAAATATGTGTTTATGTGCTGGGTGAAAAAGATTTAAATATCGACGTGCCTTCACAAACTCTCAATATCTCTCGGAAGGCTTGAATTAAGTAAGTTCCAAGTACACTTAATACAAAATAAATTAGTTTCATTATTTTACTTAGTTTTCAATTCATTAAACTCCATGCTTCATCAGTTGCAAGCCGTGTCAAATTTCTTAGAGGCGCAAGTGCATTTGACTTTCTACTAGTGACAAAAATCTTTCACTAAGTGTTTAATAACCGATGGAAATATCTAGTCATTATTATTATAGATACTAAACAAGAGTTTTTTTCATAAGTCGGCTGTTTCATCAACAATTAACGACAGTGTGTTTGTCAACATTTCTTTTTTAATGCATCACCTAAATTATTTCCTAGGTCACTGTTCTCGTACATTTTTATTGACTGAGCATTTTTTGTGGTGAGAAATCCATGCAAGTAAATTCAAAATTATATGTGGGTTAACGAATGTACTGCAAATTTTTTGGGCAATATTGTGAATTTTCACCTGAGTGAAAAGGAAAGAAAAGTACCAAAATCGTGGCAACTGCCCAAAAAGGACCAAAATTGAAGAAAATGGATCAGTGTTTTTTTTAATCATTTAATGCGAAACGCCACTTACATCATAATTGCATTTGATTTGTCTTTGTAATGGAATTTATTACCGTTGTGATATTTTGTGAGAAATAGAATTACCGATATCTGTAAATATATGAATTTTCATAATTTTGTTGGTTACGTTTAGGGACCGATATGCCGAAAGATAACAACGGGGCTCGTAATAGACGGCGAAATGCTAAATTAAAGAAGTAAACTTCCCCTGGGTGTGCACCGCACACACTTATTTTTTTTAAAAGTAGGCGTGGTCGTTCTCCGATTTTGCTAATTTTTATTATGCATACATATAGTAATAGGAGTAACGTTCCTGGCAAATTTCGTCATGAGATCTTCAACGACCGCCAAATTACAGTTTGCAAAAATTTTAAATTACCTTCTTTTAAAAGTGGGCGGTGCCAAGCCCATTGTCCAAAATTGTACTCATTTTCTATTCTGCGTCATAATTTCAATTCGCCTACCAATTTTCATCGCTTTATCCGTCTTTGGTAATGAATTATCGCACTTTTTCGGTTTTTCGAAATTGATGGTTATAGTCCGATATAGTTCATTTTAAATAGCGATCTGAGATGAGTGCTCAGGAACCTTCATCAAGATACCTCAAAATTTACTCAAGTTATCGTGTTAACGGACGGACGGACGGACATGGCTGAATCAAATTTTTTTTCGATCCTGATGATTTTGATATATCCGTTATCCAATCAAAGTTAATATACTCTGTGAGCTCTGCTCAACTGAGTATAAAAAGAGTATAAAACAATCTTAAAAAGCCCTTAATTCGATTATGTTTTATTGAGTTCTAGAATGATCATGAAGGAAACAGTGGAAGCATAAATGTTACAAAGGAAAATTAAATAAGTAAATACCTTAATAGGTAATAAGACAAATAGAAATGTAGAGACAACTAAATAAATATAAGTAATATTCATAAAATACAAAACAAAAAAAAATATAATTTATTAAAGTTTCAAGATGTCAAGTTTTAAGTGTTAGAAGGATAGAAGAAAAAGAGCAATGTAAAATATTCCCAATATTTCATTGCAAAGTTCGGGGCGTTTTGCCTGGTGTGCTTTTGGGCATGCCTTTGCGTGTGTGTGTTTGAAAAAGGTAACTTGTTTGCCTACGTAATTATGAAAAGAAATCACATATAAGTTGTTCCGACAGTACTAGTCGAACCTGCTCGACCGTGATTACATTTTTAATGATTCCGAATTAGTTGTTATTTTGCAACCTCGTCCGCTTGTTATTTCGCTGGTTATGGCGCTGGGCCCACCGTCGCATCGATGGAATAGCTGAATGCATGTAAGTAATCTGTCCTAATCTTGTAACAAAGAAAAATTACCAAAATATGTGTTTGGATCGAACATACTGATGTTATGTAGACGTAGTAAGATTTATGACTTACATACCCATGTAAAATGTTCGATCGAGATACATACAGGCATTTGAACATAATGTTGTTTGATTCTTTTTAAATTTTGATTTTGATGTAGATTTTTTTTTTTTTTTTTTGCACAATTAACTAAAACTACTTAGACATATATTTCAATTTAAAGGAGAAATTTTTTTTTTCCTATCGTTTTTTTGTGTTGAAATCGAAAAAGAAAAATTGCGAATATTAAATATTAGGCAAATAGTTTTTTTTTGATACTTGCGAAATGTCGAAATTAAATTCCCAAACATTCACAAAGGGGATGCTAATTTACTAAGTATTTTGATGTAGGCTTAGGACTTAAACTTTAGTTCATAGGTGGATTGAATGAAATGTAAAAACTTGAATATTAAAATGAAGATCTAAATTTCTTTTGGTCGATGACGAAATGTAGAGGTATGATGAGCTGAGCAGAAGTAAGTATAGCTAGGGTTAACCTATACAAAATATCTTTAGTGGTTAACAGGTTGGGTGGGTATAGACATGGGGGAATGGTCCACCTTTTTCTCCCCTCGACTGTTGTTTTTGCCAAATACTCCATATTCCCATACTTGTATAGTAGACATGTTTTTATTTATTTTAATAATAAATGATTTCTTTTTGCTGCAAGATTTAGTTTCACTTTTTAGTTTCGCGTAAAACTTTCCTGTAGTTTTTTATACGGCATACATTTAAATTTATTTTTGTACAACTTCGTTGCGCGAGGATGAAGCAAACCCACCCCATTGTCCCTGAGCTAAGCTGAAGCAGAGCTAGGTATGCAAACCCGCTTCAGTCCAAACGCACCTTCGTAGGTTTCTCTTGTTTAAGCAGCATTGTGAGGAGAAGTTCGTTACATATTTCACTTGTCTTACCCTTTAAATGTGGTGGTGTGATCCAATAGTCCTTACATTTAAGTAAACATTAGAGTCGTTGTTGTTGTCTTGCGAGAGTCAGATGGTGTTTTTTGTATTCTTTAATTAGTTGGCAGGTTTCTATATTGTATGTGTACCTTATTTGTTGGAAAAATTGTCTCATTTTGCTGCCTTTTTGTTTTTCGTATTTGCTGCTTCGGTGTAGCTCTCCAATTAGTTTTCATTATTTTATATTGGGCCAGGTCGTAAAGTTTAATTATTAAATTATGGAGCTTTTCGGCCGATTTTTTGAAATAAAACAGTCGTAGTGTTGACGCCTCATGCAAGACAAATACAAATATTTCCTTAAATTCAATTATGCATCTGGACCCACGCTAAAAGAAGATTTATTCAACATTTTGCTAAGGTATGCAAAACATAGATATTTCTTAACTGCAGATATTGAAAAAATGTTTAGACAAATATGGATTCGGCAAGAATATGAAAAATAGCAATTAATTTATTGGAGAGAAAGGGATAATGAACCATTTAAGACATATGCTCTCAAAACGGTTACTTATGGAACTGCAGCTGCGCCTTACTTAGCGGTTAAATGTTTACACAAGGTAGCGGAAAAAGAGCAAAACCAATATCCAGAAATATCTGAGATAATCAAAACAGATTTTTATATGGACGATCTAATGACCGGTGGAGATAATATAGACGAACCTAAGACAATGCAACAAAACATTAAAGATATTTTACGGAAGTATGGCTTCAATCTTAGAAAATGGTGTGCTAATAACATAGAGCTTCTAATATATAATATGTGAAGGCCTTAGGTGTAACCTGAACTCCATTCGATGACCAATTTTGCATCAAATGTAACTGGGAATGCAGCAACACAATCACAAAAAGAAATATTTTATCAGACATCTCAAAATTGTTTGACCCATTGGGTCTCATGAATCCAGTAATAGTCACTACAAAAATCTTACCTCAAGAACTGTGGAAATTGAAAACAGGTTGGGACAAAAACCTTCTAATAAAATAATAAACCTATGGAAGAAAATTACAGAAGAACTACCACTTTTAAATCAGTTAAAAATATCAAAACGAATTCTTTGTAACAACCCTTCAACAGTCGAATTACATGGTTTTTGTGATGCATCTATGAAAGCTTATGGCGCAGTCGTTTATGCAAAATCTTTGAATACGGAAGGCGCAAAATACATAAACATTGTAGCTGCAAAATGCCGGGTTGCACCGATTAAAGTAGTCACACTGCCACGATTAGAGCTTTGCGCGGCAGTGCTCTTAGTAGAATTAATGCAAAAGGTCTTAGAAAGTTTAAAAATAAATTGTTCTTTATATTTTCATACGGATTCCACAACTGTACTTAGCTGGTTGTAGCTTGATCCTGGGCGCCTTCAAATATTCGTCTCAAGCAGGGTGCATTGCATTCAATGTAACACTTCTATTGATCAATGGAAGCATAAATGTAGCTTCAAAACAAAATCCAGCGGACATTGTCTCCAGAGGTGTGACACCTGGAGAACTCATAAATAAGGACCTGTGGTTAAAGGGACCATTAATGCTCCAAAGGTTGAGTACAGAGCGATGCAAATCATAAACCCAAGAGAGGTAAATATACCCGAAATAAAAAAGACTAAAATAGTTTCAGTTCTAGTAGAGGAACATTCCATGTTAAAGGTTGTCAACCACACAATTATGTTCGAATTCCTATAGAACGTTATTGCAAACGTATTAAGATTTGTAGATCTTCTTAAAAAACAACGAAAAGATAGGCTCTCTAATAAACAGAAAGCATTAAAATTCATAATACGAGAATTACAAAAAAATATTTTAATGTAGAATTAAAGCTACTTAATAAAAACAAGCAGATACCAAAAAGTTCAAAACTAGTCACGTTAGCTCCAGTTTTAGACAATGATGGCATAATCAGAGTAGGAGGCAGATTACAAAATTCTACAATTCCAGAAGATACGAAACACCCTATCTTATTGCCGTATGAGGATGAACTCGTACGACTTTTGATGACCTACCTCCATCAAAGACATTTACACGTAGGCCTACAGGGATTATTAGCAATAAACAGACAAAAATTTTGGATACTGCGCGGCAAAAAACTAGCAGGTAAAATACTAAATAAATGCTACAGATGTTTTAAAGCTAATCCTCGTCCATTACATCAACTGATGGGAAATTTGCCACACGATAGATTAATGGCTACACGACCTTTCTATAACGTAGGAATAGATTTCTTAGGTCCAATTTGGATTCGTCATAAAATAAGAGGAAAAAGAGCTGACAAAGGTTATGTCTCTGTATTTGTGTGCTTCGCAACGAAAGCTGTCCATTTGGAAGTAGTTTCAGACTTAAGCTCAGCAGCGTTTCTAGGAGCTCTTAAAAGATTCGTAGGAATACGAAGTTGTCCAAACAAAATATATTCTGATAATGGCACCAACTTCATTGGAGCAGCCAATAGTCTTCACGAGGTTTATAAGCTTTTCACCAAAGAATCTTAAAAACGAGCTCACGACATACTGCAACCAGAAAGAAATTACTTGGGTAAATATACCAGCGAGATCGCCCCATATCGGAGGGCTATGGGAAGCGGCAGTTAAATCAGTAAAGAAGCTTTTCTTCAGAGTAATTGAAGGTACAATGACATTTGAGGAAATGTCAACTTTAATGACTCAAATTTAAGCCATACTAAATTCAAGACCACCTACATCATTGTTTGATAACCCCAACGATCTTCAAGTGCTAACTCCCGGGCACTTTTTAATAGGTGAGCCGTTAGCTACAATTATTGACAACAACGACAATTAAAGTTATCACGGAATTAAGGACCATTGGAAAGCTGTAGAAAAGAATACAATAGAATTTTGGAAACGCTGGTATATTGAATATTTAAGCGAATGACAAAAAAGAAATAAATGGTGAAAGCCATCTAAAAATATTGAAATTGATATTTTAGTGCTTCTCAAGGAAGACAATATTCCACCAATCCAATGGAGGGAGGACATGTAATTAACACCATATATGGCCAAGACGGCAGAAGAATGGTAGAAGTAAGGACCGGCAATGGCATGTCGAAAAGTTCGATACACAATGCCTGTCCTTTTCCTACCGAAGAAGAAATAACTGCAGAATCCACAAATAAGAATAATGCGCAAACAAAACCAAGGCGTTCGGTTAGGATAAAAAAAAAACCTTTTAATAACATTATTAGGAATTTTGTTAATCTTACCGTGTATAATATGCAAAAATGTTAATATTGAATATATTAAGAATAGCGCAGGAATATTTTTAGAAAAAAGGGGGCCTGCAGCAGAGGCAAAGTGAGGTTTTCTTGCGCCCGGGAGAAAATATTTTTTGGATTGATTTCATTGGAATCAACAAAAGAATATGCTGCAAAATAAACATTTATATCCCTTGTCTCTTCAAATTTTTCACATCACAGGACTTGCCACTGATTTAATGTACATACGGCCATATTGTTCACGACGTAGACCTTGCACAAGAAGAAGAATGCACACTTCCGAATGATATGCGCGTTACTCTGCGCCAACTTCGATCTCTATTTATAGCCCAGCCTGGTGTATTACATAATTTGCTTCGTCTGTCATGTGGAACAAAAATATGTAATAGCAACTTTTTTTTGCTAAAACCATATTGAAACTGCTCGATTCCTTGGACCTCCGTTAGAGGAATTTATTTAAATTTTCTTGAGTGTTCTAGCCTATTAACCCAGGCGAGGGATTTGTACAACAAAAATAAGAACCATACATGGACGGACGGGAAAAGACTACGCTGCCTAGTTCTGTCGATGATAAACCGGAAAATGTATATGTGCGCTGCTCTCGGCATGTCATCAAAACAAAATTGGGATGCCCCACTTAACGCCAAAGTGTGGGAAAAAGGTGTCCGAAAAATTCAACCTCCACAAATTAATATTCCCCAGTTGGACTAGGTGAATCGTCCAGCTGGGAAGACTTGCAACATCTCTAATGTTGAAAGTAAGCTGGATGCTGGTATGGGCAAATTATGACCATGCATGGTTAAATCGTACAAATTAAAAAAAATAATAATAAAACAAACTATAAAACCGAACTAAAAAAATGCATATCAAATTTTCGTTATACTTTATTTTTATTTTTTATCGGGCATTTGTAAATGTCAAATATGCCCAAAATTTTGTTTGTATCCTTTGGTTTGGCATTTCCACAAAGTTTTTGAGAGGGATTTTAATTTTTTTTTAAAAATCATTACGGCCGCCGAGAAGAGAGATTGGTTTTACCTTCCTATATTTTTATCAAATACATATTTAATAATAATACGATTATAATACATTAGTAATAATACACATTAATAATACTGAGATAGCCAAGTTTGGAAAAACATCTTTCCATACGAGATTATAAACGTAAGTAATTCTAACGGAATTTTAGGTTCAATTTATTTTCTATTGCGAAGTAATATTTTGCAGATACATATGTCTATAAAAAGTTCTATTCCATTGAAATCTGTAATATAAAATTCACCCAAGTCCTCACAATTTCGGCGTTATTATCCCTGTTTAACAAATTTCAAACTTCTAAGAGAAATCCAAATATAAAAATAAGGTAATTTAGTCGCGTAAGTCTTGTACGTGTTTTTTGTTGGAGATTATCGAGAACACTTTTTATGACGCGAGAAATTTCATATTCTGCAGAAAGACCAATATTTCTAGCCGATTGCGGTGTCTCCTTTCACGTTTTACTATATCAATATCCCATTTTTCGAAAAGAGACTTCGCTTTTTCTATTGCTCCTTCACAGAGAGTGTCTCTAATTTCGGATTCGCGTTTGACAGTTTTTGTTAAAGCATTCTTTAATGATTCCTATCGTAACTTTGAACATGAGAAAAAAAGGTATATGCTTTCAATTATTCCACAACCTCTCACAAGTGTTCTGGATATATGCATGAATTTTTTAGTAGAGAAAATTTTGTAATTGTGAATTATAAAATAGCTAAAATATCAAAAATATTACAAAAAATGAAAAAGTTTTTGGGAAGAAGGAGCCGCAACCTAAAAAGGTTAGTACAAAAAAAAAGGAAAGAGTTTTTGTCAAAACTGGCCTTGCCGCAGCTAGCTGTGGAAACTTCGATAAGTGAGCGTTCGTTTGAAGCACTGATTATTCAGCCGGTAGCTGAAGCAAGCAACCAACAATCTTTAAATGAAGGTTTCTTACTTGAAGACAGTGCAAGTTTTAGTTTGTATCATGATGTCGAACTGAAATATCGTGTTAGCGACTGGGCTTTAAAGCACAGGCCAAGCAGAGAGTGCTCCAATGATATCTTGAGAATTCTAGCCGAGGAAAATCTTGCTGTGCCAAGGGACATTAGGAACTTTATGCGAAATTTAGGAAAAAGTTGTATTTCAAGTTTTTCCCTTGTATTTTATTGCAATTTCGGTTTAGAAAATCAATTATTGAGCATTTTGAAATATAATTCACAATATAACGCAGAAGCTCCCGACATCAATGTGGATGGGATTCCCCTATATAAAAGTTCCGGCGTTCAGCTATGGCCAATTCTTATTAAAATAGTTAATTTTAAAATAATTTTGGTACTACCCATTGGTGTTTATGTTGGAAAGCAAAAACCATACGATGTCGGGGAATATCTGAACGAATTTATCGAAGAGTTTGATCGTATTTCACAAACAGGGCTCGAATCGTAACATACGATCACGGATCGGCAACCATGCGAAAGAAAATTACGTGATACGTCAAACATATCGAGCCCTTCCCGCAATTTAAGTGTAACCAACAAAAATACAGATATTAGGCTTTTGCTCAAAACCGATAGTTTTGCATGATTTGAATCATCTCACAAATTTTTATAATAGAGAATAGTACCGTTATCAAGCTAAATCAAAAAGAAATTTTAGTGTAAGTGAATTTTGAGGTTTGTTTACTTTTTTTGTGACCGCAAATTGCTACTTACCTCAAAAGTGCTTATGTGTGGTATCTTACGAATAACGTTTATTTTCACTTTTATCTTGTATATTTATATTTTTCGCAAAGCACTTGTTGCATTTATACTGTATATGCATGATTTAAGCAACCATTTTGCAAAAAGAAAAAAATATGGCTGAAAACGAAAACATATATTTTAGTTTGATACACATTATTTCTGCTTAAGTTCGTGTAATCCAATAAAATTGTTTTATTATTTTAATATGGAGCTTTTACAAAATAAGGTGATTAATTGTTTTATATTATCTTTAAAATAAAATAACAAAACTGTGTTTTTATACCAATGAACGATCAAGAATAACTCACTGGTGCCATATAGAGATACTGAGTCTGAAAAGAAATATTCTGTGGAATTAGAAAATGATATATGCGTTGGAACAAGAGGGTACAAGAAGAAACGAAAACTTCCTAAAAGACTTCGGGGTAAAAACGAAAGCTGTATGTAGTTAAACCAAATCCCTGCGTAGGTAAAAAGTGTGGAAACAGGTGTGGTGAAAAGCTTAGTGAGCAAGATCGGTTGGTGCTAAATGAACACTTTTGGGGCTTAAGCAACAAGATACGACAAAGAGATTGGCTTCTATCGTGCATGACCCGGAAATGCGTTCAAAGGAGAACATCAGATAGCCTTAAAAAATAGTGGAGCTCTGCATATTTCATTACCTATAACGAAAAGCGTTGTAAAGTTTGTCAGCAGTTTTTACTGAAAACACTTAATATTTCCCAAAACACGTTAATATGTGTTAGAAAAAACATAACTCTTCAAATACCTCTTGCCTGACCAAAAAAAGACCTCCTCCCCATAATAAGTCTGACGAAATAAATGTGGCTATTTTGAAATCATTCATTGACACCTACCAGCAGTTCCTTCCCACTATTGTAGAAAAAAAAGTACTAAGTTATATCTTCCATAGTACTTTCGAAAAGTGCCAACTTTGTATAGGTGTTACACGCAGCACTTGATAAATGCAAATCAGGAGCAAGCTAAGTTATCCCTAAGAGTTTTTCGTACCATTTTCAAAAATGAATACCATATAGGCTTCCATTTGCCAAAAAAGCACAAATGCATTATTTGTGAAAAGTATAAGAATTCGGACAGAGAAGCCCAAAACCTTTTACAACAAACTGAGGAACATAAAATTCACATATGGGGCAGAGATAAATCAAAAGAAATTTTCTTAGAGGACCAAGGAAAAAACAAAGAGAATGGACGTGTATCTGCGCCATCTTCGACCTTCAGAAAGTATTGAATACACAACACGGAAAAAGCGTAAACCTTTTCTATTTAAGAAAATATGCTTTTAATAATGAAAGCGTTTACGAAAACGGCATAAGAAACGGTTATTGATTTTTATGGGGTGAATCGGATGGAAAACGTGGATGTAACGAAATTTCCAGTGCAATTTTCCAATACTTAAATATCGTGGATGAAAGGGGGACTCATTCTAATATAAGTCTATATTGTGATAGTTGTGTTGGGCAGAACAGGAACAGAGCTATGCAAGCAATGATAATATATTTCTTAGAGAGGGCTGCTAACATAAAACAAAATAAATTAACTTACCTGTTGCCTGGGCATACCATGATGCACTACATAGCACTATTGAGTATTTTATTCGCGATAGAAATGTTTGGGCTCCAAGTGAATGGTATACAATTATTTCGAACGCAGAAATAATTCGGATTTTAAAGATTGGAAAACCTTTTCTCAAGCTTTGCTTCCAGCTTCAGTTAAAATATCATTTACGTCTTTGCGTTGCGCTATCTTCGAAAAAAATTCTCCATTGGTTAAACTACACTATGGTTATTTGGCGATAGCGGAAAAAAGGTATACGATCTCAGTACAATTGTGCGGTCAATACGAAATTTTCTCATACTTAGTAAGGGTCCTCTTACCTTGTATGATCACTTCTTACACATTTCATCTTCATAATGAACTAAAAGCTCTTTGCGAAAAGAATATCCTATCAAAACAATTTCACTATGAATATATTAGCTTATCCCATACTGGAAAGGTAATAGATACATTGCCTGAGACAGACGAAGAATTACTGAATTATTTTGTTTACAACAATACTGTTTAATATATTGTATTCAAATTTGGAATTGTATCTTTCCTTTAATTTCAAATGTATGTATATACTAAAAAATTACAATAAATACGCCTTTAATGAAAAATATAATTGAATAACTTAAAATTTAAGGTAAAAAACAAAATAATGTTTGGAAAGTGAGGCAACATGACAACAAAAAAAAAACGTAAGTACGGATAACAGGACTTTCGGTACAGTGCGGTCAAAAACCGAAGTCTTATTTGTAGGTTCTAGAAATATTTTATACATATACCAAATTTCATGATTGTAGCTATTTTTTGTCAGAAGATAATTACAAAAAACCTTCTACTGTAAAATTTACTTTTTGTTGGTTACACTTAAATCGCGGGAAGGGCTCGATATAAACAAAATGGGATTATAACATACTGTAACGAATTTACTTGCAAATCCTTTTATTTGCAATCCTCTGCTAAGTTCGAATCACTAAACTGTTGAATAAATAACTCCAATATTTAATAATGGAAAAATGGCCTTTATTAAAGTACTTCACACTAACACTTATACTTTGCTACTCGCTGGCTTAATAACCAAACTGATTGATAACTATACTATTGGCCGCGTGCTTAATCAAGAACTGATTGATAGCTCAACTCAAACTGAATTACTTCTTACTCGCCTACCCCGCTTTTATAGTTTACGCTGCATACTTCTAGGCTCTTCGATTTCCAGAACTTACTAGTTAGTTTCGGCTACAAAATCGCCAACCACAACTACGTGCACAAATTATTGATCTCTCTTGTGGTGACAAATCAGATAAGATATATGCATGTGTTTGTGCATTGCCGCTCCGCTGCTCATATACGTACATATGTGTAGACGCAATTATTTATTCGTTTATGTAGATACATAATGATTGAATTATTGATGTGCATTCACGTCACTGCTTAGCATCGCTTAGAGCTGGCAGCACTCCTTAGTATTGCTAATATTCGTAACACTGCCCTCCACCTAAGTCTGATCGTCCCGATCAGACAAATCTCTCGATCTAAACGCTGCCAGCATCGCCAAATGTACCACTCTTCTACTCCGTGGTTTCTCAATGCTTTGTATGCGGTAGATGGTATCACTGATCTTCTTCACAACTTTGTACGGGCCTTCCCAACTGCACCGAAATTTGGCTGGAACACCTTTCCGCCGGTGAGGGTTGTATTACAGTACCAAATCTCCCGCCAAGAAACTTTTCGAATTATTGTTCTCATGGTACCTCTGTTTCATCGTACCACTCAATACCCTGGTTCGTCCCTTCACACTCTGTTTTTTGGCCGATGAACTACTTCGTAGAGCTTGCGCTGGACAGATTTGCTTTGCATAATCAGTATCGTTCCCACGTTTCCCCACAGTAGTCCGCTCTGGCTTGAAATTACCCTCGCATTCTTTCTCGTAAATTCGTTGCTTCGTTTTCCTGCGTCTTTTAGGTTTTGTCAATGTCAGTGTTTCTCTCGCAGGTACTTTTGATTTTGATTTATTTGGCCCATTCGACCTATCAACCTTTGCCTTTGACTTTCGTGGTCTTTGTCGAGTCTTTTCCACCAGTACCCGATTACTGCTGAACCCTTTTTCCAAACTAAAGTTAAGTGATATGTCCTGGTTCTTATAGTGCATAATTTTCCTCCGCATATCGATCCTGACGTCATAGTCAACCAAGAAGTCCACTCCCAATATGACTTCATCAACGATCTCCGCCACAACGAATTTGTGTAGAACCATGACTTTTCCAATTAATACCTCACATACCACTTCGCTTTGGACTTGATTATACTCGCCTGTGACCGTACGCAACCTTGCTCCAGGTAATGACTTTACTCTCCTGTACACCAAATCAAATCGAATCAAGGAATGAGATGCCCCCGTATCTACAGTCAGTACACGCTCTTTACCACCCACATTCCCTCTGATGGTAAGACTGCTTGATTTCCTTCCAATCTGCGACACAGATATCACAGGACATTCAATAGCCGGGCAAGTTTTCGTTCTTTACATCCGACACGCTCTTGCTCATTTCCGCCAGCTTTGCGTTTACGGCCACCTACATTGTTGGAACTATTAGGACCAAGATCGCAATGACGTGCAATGTGACCTGGGTTTCCGCAATTGAAACATTTAATAACTCCGGCATTCTTCTGTTGAGATCCCTTCAGTGCTTTCAAAGTTGTGTCTACCCACTGAGGGCTTTCTACTTCCACACGGCGTGCTTTGAAAACTGGCTTACACAGAAGCGACGGTGTTTCCTGAATCAGAGCATGCGATACCGTTTCAGTAAATGTTAGTTTTGGATTCGCATATGTAGCCCGCTTCGTTTCCACATCTCGTATGCCATTTATAAAGCTCTGAATCTTTACCCTTTCAGTGTATTCCACGGGGGCATCCGCATTCGCTAAATGTGCTAGCCTTTCAATATCCGACGCAAACTCTTGCAGTGTTTCACCAGGCCTCTGGAAGCGGTTCAGCAACTCCATTTGGTATATCTGCCTCCTATGCTCAGTTCCGTATCATCTCTCTAGAGCAGCCATCAATGCTTCATAATTGTTCCGCTCTCCTTCGGGAATCGTCTGTAGGATTTCCGCTGCTGGCCCCTTCAATGCCACGAACAGTGCAGCAACTTTATCTTCCGCATTCCAGTTGTTCACTGCTGCGGTCTTCTCAAACTGTAGCTTGAAGACCTGGAAAGGAACAGAACCGTCAAAAGATGGAGTTTTTACTTCGTATTACTCGCTGAAGCAGCCGGCTAATTAAGTTGCAATTCCTGTATACGACCTCTCAACGCATCCACCTCTGCCTCGAATTTTTCTTCAAACTGCATTATTTTTTTCGTCCATGCGCGCTTCGAGTTTTGATGATATACGCGCCTCTTGTGCTTCTAGTTGTACTGTTATGCGTGTCTCTTGTTCTTTCAGTTGGGTTGCCATATATGTCTTTTGTTCTTCCAGCTGTGATGACATATTTGTGGATATTTGTGATGACATTTCTGTTATACGTGCCTCTTGTGCTTCAATCTTCGCTGTTATACGGTTCTCCTGCGATTCCAGCTTAGTTTCCATCTTGGATGTAATATCTGCCTTTTGCGATTCCAGTTGAGATGACATGTTAGTGGATATTTGTGATGACATTTCGGACATTTGTGCCGATATTGCAGCCAACATCATGTTCAGGTCTGTGTTCGCCATTGTCTGCGGTGTTTCATTTTTCTCTTCAATTTTTGCTGTTGTCTCGTCCTCATCAGGATAAAAGTCATACTCGTCCACATCAATTCCTTCTGCTTCCATTGCCTCTCGTAGCCGTGCCTGAAGTTCGAGTTTAACGCCGCTTGTATTCAATCCACGGCTCTCCAACTCTTTCATTAGTTGCTGGATCTTCAATTCACTGAACTTTGCCATGTCCTTGTTGCTCTCTGGAATTTATTCAACAATTCCTCTTCTGACACCAATTGTAACGAATTTACTTGCAAATCCTTTTATTTGCAATCCTCTGCTAAGTTCGAATCACTAAACTGTTGAATAAATAACTCCAATATTGAATAATGGAAAAATGGCCTTTATTAAAGTACTTCACACTAACACTTATACTTTGCTACTCGCTGGCTTAATAACCAAACTGATTGATAACTCTACTATTGGCCGCCAGATCGCGTGCTTAATCAAGAACTGATTGATAGCTCAACTCAAACTGAATTACTTCTTACTCGCCTGCCCCGCTTTTATAGTTTACGCTGCATACTTCTAGGCTCTTCGATTTCCAGAACTTAATAGTTAGTTTCGGCTACAAAATCACCAGCCACAACTACGTGCACAAATTATTGCTCTCTCTTGTCAGATAAGATATATGCATGTGTTTGTGCATTGCCGCTCCGCTGCTCGTATACGTACATATGTGTAGACGCAATTATTTATTCGTTTATGTAGATACATAATGATTTAATTATTGATGTGCATTCACGTCACTGCTTAGCATCGCTTAGAGCTGGCAGCACTCCTTAGTTTTGCTAATATTGGTAACAATACGATAGCAAACGGAACGTAATTTCTTTTCCAATCTTTAGATTGGATTGTGTTTTTAGCTCACAATAGATTTTGAACTGTCAAATTGATTGTCAAAAATATAAAAAAAGTAAATAATTTCGATTGGCCCAATTTTATTGTTTTGTTTGAGGCGATGAAAAGAAAGTCCGAAGGCGGTTAAGAGAGTGTATTAACCCTTTGGACTTATCGAACAAAGCGTAAGGATATCATTTATGTTTGTATTATTTCTTTGTAACAAAAAATTATTGCGGTTTCTTGAAGATATTTCGCTTAACTTAAGAAGCTTTTTGTTACTTTCTGGAGAAGTTAAATTTGAAACAAGCCGATACCAATGCGGGTGTCTCGCTATGAATTCCGCCAACATTTCCTTTTGGCTTGGGTTAAGCTTGTTTGAATTCGACCTTTTTAATAATAAGGGTTTGAATTTTATTATATTTTTTTATTCATCTATTTTAACAATTTTCTTAAATTTTCAATGAAATTTTTGTGTATACGATCGCCAGTTTGTGTTAGAAGGAAAGTGGAACGTAACGTGTACGTTCAGTCACTCGTCACGTATGTTGCGATCCAAAATTACGATCGAAGTAGTACGTTCACGTATGTCATAATCCTAAAATCATGTTTTTACATGACGAGTTATACGATCACGGATGTTACGATTTTCCCCTAGGTATTATTATCAACAATAAAATAGTACAGATTTTGTTAAGAGCTATAGTTTGTCATGCTGCGGCAGTTTATTTTTTATGTGGAATATCTAGACATTCATCCCGCCATGGCTGTTCAAAGTGCACAGGAAACAAAAAAAATTGATGGCATTTTTACATACAGTATATGTGTGAACCGACTAGTTTCTGATGAGGATTTTAATGAAAGGCGTCTACAGTTGCATCATACAGAAATGTTTCGGTCCAGACCGTCCCCTTTAGAGAAAATTAGAACAAAAATGATAGCCCAAGTTGCTCTGGACCCTATGCATCTGGTGGACTTAGGGGTGGTTAGAAAGTTCCTACTGCGTTTGTTAAATTACAGAGTTGACTCCACTTACAAAGTTCCAAAAGACGATATATCTAAAATTTCTAAGCACTTGCTATCTCTTCGCAAATATGCTCCGGTTGAATTTTCTCGACGTCTGCGAAGTTTCGAAGAAATTGCTCATTGGAAGGCCATGGAGTACCGGCAATTTCTGCTATATACAGGGATTCAAGAAAAGTATTGAAGATGAACTGTACTATGAGTTTCTCTAACTGCACTGCTCTTTTCGGCTATTATCATGCCCAAAAAATTATGAGCAAAATATAAATCTTTGCCAGCAGATGTTGCAGTTGTTTGTTGGAAATTTCGCTATTGTGTTTATGCAAAACAGTGTGAGCTACAATGTGAATAGCCTATTGCATCTGACTGAGTGTGTAAAACAGTTCGGTATTCCGCAAAATTTCTCAGCTTACCCTTTTGAAAACTATTTGCATATATTAACAAGTAAGGAAGTCTAAGTTTGGGTCAAACCGAACATTACATACCCAGCTGCACTCTTGAAATGCTGTTGTTGTTTGTATTGTGTGCTTACATAGAAAATTGCTTAGTCATAAAAGGGGCGGTGGTGTCACGCACATTTTTAAAATTTTAAGTTTTTTCGATTTATTGTTATAAATCCACTTGGGAAATTAAATACCATTTATATAAAGATCTTTTTTGCAAAGATATATGTAGCTTATTTTATTCGTCCACGACCCTTTTAAAAATATTTTATACAAAAGTGGGCGTGGTCCTTAACCGATTTCGTTAAGTTTTCTTCAAGGTATTCCTTATAGTAAAGGCAAACCTCTCTGCCGAATTTTGTTACGGTAGGTTTAACGATTTTTGATTTATGATTAATAGTATTTGTAAAATTGATTTTATCACAAGTGGGCGGTGCACGCCCATTTTAAATAATTTTTATCAGGAGTCTCAATGAGGAGTCCACATGTCAAATTTCAACATTCTAGGTGTTTAATTGACTAAATAATCAGGTTTTTTGTGTTTTTAAAAATGTTATATATATAAAAAGTGGGCGGGGTCATTATCCGATTTCGCTCATACCAATCCATTCTGGGTCTAGATAAGCTCGTCTACCAAATTTGGTGAAGATATCTCAATATTTACTCAAGTTATCGTATTAATGGACAGACGGACGGACGGATGGACGGACATGGCTCTATCAAATTTTTTTTCAATACTGATGATTTTGATATATGGAAATCTTGATCTATCGCCATTCCTTTATACCTGTACAAGCAACCGTTATTCAATCAAAGTTATAATACCCTGTGTACAAGTACAGCTGGGTATAGAAAGCTACGTAAAAAAACCTACCCATATTCTTCAGCAAATTCATAATAGAGTTAGGCATGAAAAACACAATGCAGAAGAACAAAAAGAATGTTTAGAAAATAAAAATTTAATAAAAAGTTGTGTCACATCGGAGTGTACAATTAGTGTCCATTTTCCTGCATCCTACTTTACGGAGCCCATAGATTCTTTAAAATATTTAGTCGACTCAAGCCCCTGCGACTTTGAAGAAAGTTTTCCTACATCCGAAATAAATTGCAAGTGTATCGATTTTCCTTATCAAAATAAAACACTTTTTGTTCCGATATTACATAAAAAATAAAAATAAAAAAATAAAAGTTTATTAAACATATGTACATATGCACATTAATCTTATCTTTAACTATTTTATTATTTCGAAAGGTCATGCCCAATAAAACAAAATTTATCAGAAATGAATATCAAAGAGACGCAGACATCACAACAAGGCATGTATCTATTAGCAACTCAAACACTATTTACATTCAAGCTTACTATAACTATTCATTTATTATTTTAGATGAGATGCAATGTACAAATTGTTCCAAAATCGAAGAAAAATTGAGCGAGCAATTCAAAGATCTGAAAGGTAAATTTTTGCGGTATATCCCACAACAAAGAGCTTATCAAATATTTTTTTCATATTCAATTACCAACCTAACATCATATGTCAAAGGAGAGTTTATAAGTAAGTAATTCTTGTCACTATAAAGTTTCTTTCTGTGTTATATTTTTATTTTATTATATATATTTATTTTATTGTTTTACGTCCGCATAAATCCTCCCTTTTCCCGCCACTCTCCCCATCCCTTTTGCTCTACACTCACTCTTCCAGTTCGTTTCGATGTCCTTCCTGCTAAGTTGGCTTGCCTTAGTAAGAAAAAAGGCCTCTCCAACCCTTTTAATCACTTTCTTCCCCTATATATGTCCTTTCATTTTCTCCATCTTACCCATGACACCCTAATAAAGCAGACACACACATTCACTTCAGTATTACAAACAAATACTGTAAAAATCCAAATAAATGTTACTAAGCTTTTCAAAAGTGCACCTAAAGCATTCCACACTATAAGGATTAAACAGCATGCAGATTGTATGCACCTAATAGTGAATAAAAAAGGAATAACAACAAAAAGGCAATGCTTGGAGACCAATTACAAAGCGAGCAGCGGGGCATTCATATGGCTGAGTGGTTAAAGGCATCTGCCTTTACACTGGTATGAATGTTGGAGATTCGAGTTCAATACACAGCTCCCGAGAAGCTAGCTGATGAGAAAGTGAAATTCTAAAACATGTCCTAGTAACCATCGCCGTTTGTAAAGTTTGAAATTTTTCTCTAATATCAATAACAAAAACCATTGTATAAAGCAATATGAGCAAGTCTCGCTAATTACATACATATGATTACATTGATATAAGGTAACAGTGGAAGAATTAAAAAGAAATACTTTAAAAATCCAAACAAATGTTACTAAGCTTTTCAAAAGTGCGCCTAAAACATTCCACACAATTAGGATTAATAAAAAAAAAAAAATGTAAGGCGCGATAACCTCCGAAGAGATATAAGGCCGAGCTTCTCTTCCAATTTGCGTCGTGCTCCTCTTGATTTTCCCTACAAATTGGCCGGACGGGACCTACATGATTTTATGCCGACTCCGAACGGCATCTGCAAGGCAGATGAGTTTTCACTGAGAGCTTTTCATGGCAGAAATACACCCGGAGCGCTTGCCAAACACTGCCGAGGGGCGACCCCGCTTAGAAAAATTTTCTTCTAATTGAAAAGCCTTATTTCAAAAATTTTTGATATTGCCTTGCCCGGGTTTTGAACCCAGGGCATCCGGTGTGGTAGGCGGAGCATGCTACCATCACACCACGGTGGCCGCCTTAATAGTGAATATCCACTTAATAGTAAATAAAAAAGGAATAACAACAAAAAGGCACTTCCTGGAGACCAACTGCAAAGCGAGCAGCGGGGCATTCATATAGCTGAGTGGTTAAAGGCATCTGCCTTTACACTGGTATGAATATTGGAGATTCGAGTTCAATACTCAGCTCCCGAGAAGCTAGCTGACGAAGAAGTGAACTTCAGAAACATGTGCTAGTAACCATCGTCGTTTGTAAACTTTTCAAATTTTTCTCTAATATCTATAATTTGTTAATTTCTTAAATAAGAATAAATGTTCTATTATGAAAAAGAATACCCTAATAGCTTTGTATTATGCAATATAAAAATTTTAAGTTTGATTTCACATATATTATTTATAAGCTTTACGAGACTTGCGGATTTATATAAAGTAGTATACATATAGATTTAATACAAAATTTATTTTTTTAATGAAATGTATTAGATTTTCACAAATTAACAACATAAATGTGCACAAATACAAGTTTACGAACTTAATATGACTGGTAAGCTTTAAGAGAATTATAAGTTCATGCGAATTGCAAGCGTTTGGTTTACAAAGTATTATTTTTTATTGAAATGTTATTTACTTTATATAAACAACTAGAAGACCCGGCAGACGTTGTCCTGCCCTAAATTTGGCCTATCTGCATAAATTTTAATAAGCTTTTTCCGTCTGACTCTGCCCTCCCCCCCCCTCTTCACTTTTTCCTAATCCTCTTATTCACTCCTCCCTCCGTCTTTTTCGCTTCATCTATCTCCATCTTCGTCTCATTCTATCTCTTTGTCAATCTCCTTCTCTCTTTTCTCTTCTCTCAATTTCTTCTGATTCTTCTGCATTCCTTATTGCCTGTGCCAGAGGGTGGTATGTATTTTATTCCAGTCCCAGTCCCACTCCGAGTCTCAGTCCCAGTCCAACCGAGTCTCAGTCCCAGTCCTAGTCCTAATCCCAGTCCCAGTCCGTCTCTGGATAATGTATTACTCTGTACTAAAGCACTCATCAACAGCTTTCATTTGATATCCATACTGTATAAACACTGCCTAGGCATTCACTGGCCCACGTTTTAGCCTATATCTCGAGACGCTAGTCACCCATGGGTATGAAAATTACCGTCTACACAACTAAAGACTCTCCTGAATTAAAAATATGCCATAGTACCTCTAATAATTTAATTTCAATACTGAACACACCATTAAACAAACATACATAAATATGTACAACTGAGCCTGAGTTTACAAAGCTTCTCATTCGCAACGAAGAATGTCTCAGTTGTGTTGTTAGTGTAGAAATGAGAAAAACTGAATTAAACATGAAAAAAAAATACCAGCAGGATGGCCTAGTGGTTAAAGGCTACTGCAGTTTCACCATGTGATTCACAGTTCGAATCCCGGTGAAACCTTTGATAACATTACAAAATTGCCTGATGATGATTACGTTGGCGGTTTTCGAAATTGGTCCATCGCAATATGCCAGTAAATGTTTCTTTCCTTTCAGTTTCTCTTAGAAAACATAATAATTGAAATTCAATTATTATAAGCCGGTGTTAAGCTCAGGAATTCTTAAATATAAGTATAAACTGAACACACCACTAAACAAACATACATAAATATTGTTACGAATATTAGCAAAACTAAGGAGTGCTGCCATCTCCAGGCCGATGCTAAGCAGTGTCGTGAATTCACATCAATAATTCAATCATTATGTATCTACATAAACGAATAAATAATTGCGTCTACACATATGTACACATTCCGACGAGCAACATTTACATACAAGGCAGCGAGAGATGAGATGTCACACACAGATGAATTTACTTATACGCTTATGTGTGTGCGGGAGACTGTAAACTACAAACTCACATATGTACATCTGAGAAGCGCTAAAAAGTAGACAATTGTAAACAAGTAGGAACTATATGAGAACTATACACACACGAATATAGTTGGTAAGTTCTGGAAAAGGAAGAGCCTAGAAGTATGCAGCGTAAACTATAAAAGCGGGGCAGGCGAGTAAGAAGTAAGTCAGTTTGATTTGAGTTGTCAAGCAGTTGCGATTAAGACGATATCTAGCGAGCAATAGCAGTATTATTTTGAATAGTAGAGTTTCATTGAGATCAATCAGTGTGGTTATTAAGCAAGCTATTCGTTGCACAGTTTGAGTGTATTGTGAAGTACTTTAATAAAGGCCATTTTGCATTATTACAAATTGGAGTTATTTATTCAACAGTTTAGTGATTCGAACTTAGCAGAGGATTGCAAATAAGAGGATTTGCAAGCAAATTCGTTACAATTGGTGTCAGAAGAGGAATTGTTGAATAAATTCTAGAGGACAACAAGGACATCGCTAAGTTAAGTGAATTGAAGATCCCGCAACTGAAGAAGGAGTTGGAGAGCCGTGGATTGAATACAAGCGGCGTTAAACTCGAACTTCAGGAACGGCTACGAGAAGCAATGGAAGCAGAAGGAATTGATGGGGAAGAGTATGTCTTTCACCTTGATGGCGAGGAGACAACAAAAATTGAAGAGAAGAACGAAACATCGCAGACGGTTACCAGTACAGACTTGAAAATGATTTTAGCTGCAATATCTGCTCAAACATCGACAGTGTCATCTCAACTGGCATCACAACTAGAATCGCAGGAGACACTTTTAACATCCAAGATGGAAGCACAAGAGTCACGTATAACAGAAATGTCATCACAAATATCCACCAATATGTCATCACAGCTAGAAGAACAAAAGACATATATGGCAACCCAACTGAAAGAACAAGAGACACGCATAACAGTACAACTAGAAGCACAAGAGGCGCGTATATCATCAAAACTCGAAGCGCGCATGGACGAAAAAATAATGCAGTTTGAAGAAAAATTCGAGGCAGAGGTGGATGCGTTGAGAGGTCGTATACAGGAATTGGAACTTAATCGGCCGGCTGCTTCAGCGAGTGATACAAAGGTAAAAACTCCATCTTTTGACGGTTCTGTTCCTTTCCAGGTCTTCAAGCTTCAGTTTGAGAAGACCGCAGCAGTGAACAACTGGAATGCGGAAGATAAAGTTGCTGCATTGTTCGTGGCATTGAAGGGGCCAGCAGCGGAAATCCTACAGACGATTCCCGAAGGAGAGCGGAACAATTATGGAGCATTGATGGCTGCTGTAGAACGTCGTTATGGAAGCGAGCATAGAAAACAGATATTCCAAATTGAGTTGCAAAACCGCTACCAAAAAGCAAATGAGACATTGCAGGAGTTTGCTTCAGATGTTGAAAGGTTGGCTCATCTCGCAAATGCGAAGCGAGCCACATACGCGAACCCAAAGCAAACATTTTCTGAAACGGTATGCCATGCATTGACTCAGGAAACAGCGTCGCTTCTGTGTAAGCCAGTTTTCAAAGCACGCCGCGTGGAAGTAGAAAGGCCAGAGTGGGTAGACGCAATATTGGAGGCGCTGAAAGGATCGCAAAAGCGGAGTGAAAAAGTTATCAAATGCTTCAAATGCGGGAAGTCCGGTCACATTGCACGTCATTGCGATCTTGGCCTTAATAGTTCCAACAATGTGGGTGGGCGTAAACGCAAAGCTGGAGGAGATGAGCAAGAGCGAGTAAGAGGTAGAGAGCTAGATCCAGCTATTGAATGCCCTGTGATATCTGTGTCGCAAATTGGTAGAAAATCGAGCAGTCTTACCGTCAGAGGGAATGTGGATGGCAACGAACGAATACTGACTGTATATACGGGCGCATCTCATTCCTTGATCCGATCTGACTTGGTCAACAGGAGAGTAAAACCGTTACCTGGAGCAAAGTTGCGTACGGTCACTGGCGAGTATAACCAAGTTCAGGGAGAAGTGATATGTGAAGTATTGATTGGGAAGGTCATGGTTCTACACAAATTTGTTGTGGCGGAGATTGTTGATGAAATTATATTGGGAGTGGATTTCTTGGTTGACCATGACATCAAGATCGATATGCAGAGAAGGGTGATGCGTTATGAGAACCAAGATGTGCCACTTAACTTTAGTTTGGAAAAAGGGTTCAGCAGTAATCGGGTACTGGTGGAGAAGGCTCGACGAAGGCCACGAAATTCAAAGGTAAAGGTTGTTGGAACAAATGGGCCAAACAAATCAAACCCGGAGGTACCTGTGAGAGAAACACTGGCATTGAAAAGCCCTAACGGACGTACTAAAGCGAAGAAAGAATGCAAGGGTGGTTTCAAGCCAAGCGTCGGAACGATACTGATTATGCAAAGCAAATCCGTCCAGCGCAAGCTCTGCGAAGTAGTTCTTCATTGGCCGAGCAACAGAGTGCGAGGGAACGATCGAGGATAATGAGTAGTAAGATGAAACACAGGTACGACAAGGAAAATAATTCGGAAGGTATCCGGGAGGGAAATTTGGTACTGTTATATAACCCTCACCGGCGGAAAGATGTTCCATCCAAATTTCGGTGCAGTTGGGAAGGCCCGTACAAGGTTGTGAAGAAGATCAGTGATATCATCTACCGCATACAAAGCATTGAGAAACCACGGAGTAGAAGAGTGGTACATATGGCGATGCTAGCGGCGTTTAGATTGGGAGATTTGTCTGATCGGGACGATCAGACTTAGGTGGAGGGCAATGTTACGAATATTAGCAAAACTAAGGAGTGCTGCCATCTCCAGGCCGATGCTAAGCAGTGACGTGAATTAACACCAATAATTCAATCATTATGTATCTACATAAACGAATCAATAATTGCGTCTACACATATGTACACATTCCGACGAGCAACATTTACATACAAGGCAGCGAGAGATGAGATGTCACACACAGATGAATTTACTTATACGCTTATGTGTGTGCGGGAGACTGTAAACTACAAACTCACATATGTACATCTGAGAAGCGCTAAAAAGTAGACAATTGTAAACAAGTAGGAACTATATGAGAACTATACACACACGAATATAGTTGGTAAGTTCTGGAAATGGAAGAGCCTAGAAGTATGCAGCGTAAACTATAAAAGCGGGGCAGGCGAGTAAGAAGTAAGTCAGTTTGATTTGAGTTGTCAAGCAGTTGCGATTAAGACGATATCTAGCGAGCAATAGCAGTATTATTTTGAATAGTAGAGTTTCATTGAGATCAATCAGTGTGGTTATTAAGCAAGCTATTCGTTGCACAGTTTGAGTCTATTGTGAAGTACTTTAATAAAGGCCATTTTGCATTATTACAAATTGGAGTTATTTATTCAACAGTTTAGTGATTCGAACTTAGCAGAGGAGCAAATTCGTTACAATATGTACAACTGAGCCTGAGTTTACAAAGCTTCTCATTCGCAACGAAGAAGAACTTTACAAAAACAAATCTACATGTCACACAAATTAATATAGAGACAAAATGTCTCAATTGTGTTGTTAGTGTAGAAATGAGAAAAACTGAATTAAGCATGAAAACAAATACCAGCAGGATGGCCTAGTGGTTAAAGACTACTGCAGTTTCACCATGTGATTCACGGTTCGAATCCCGGTGAAACTTTTGATAACATTACAAAATTGCCTGATGATGATTATTTATTTATTTATTTATTTACTCATCTTGAAATTGTTACATTTCTTACAGACTAATGACATATATAAAGACTTAACCACTAATTTAGTATTTGGTTAAGTAACAATTTAAAAGTATTTTCAGAGTAGGAAAAGTCCTAAATTGACGAATTTGAGAGCAAGTTAAACTCTTTAAGAGCTCTGGAAAGAGGAGCATTTGCAGCATAGTTAGTTCTTGCCAATCCCACAAAAAAGTACGCATTATTTCTTAAGCATATATGTATGTGGAATAGCAAAGAAAATACGTTCTAAAAGGTAGGGACAATCAACAGCCCCACGTATTAAATTAAAAATAAATATTAGAGAGAGAAAAGTTCTCCTGCAGTTTAAGGTCTAAAGATTGATGAGCAAGCATCTGGATTCATAGGAAGGAAAACGAAAGATAAAAATGAAGGGGACGTTGAGCGTACTTAATAAATACTTTTTGACATAAAACGGCCGCCAAATAAATACGGCATATTCCAATCTCGACATACCAGAGTAGTGTATAGTGATTTTAAAGTATATGGATCAGTAAAATCAGAACCGAATCGTCGAACAAAAGCCAAAATATAGTAAGCCTCAGCTATTGTAAAGTTTAAATGATTATGAAGAGAAAACTTGGAATCAAACACCATCCCAATGTGGTAGGAAGTAGGAATGAGTAAACGAGATTTAGAATATGAGACATGATATTTGACGCAAGTTTATTATTTGTACACCAAGTAACTAAATTATCTAGGTCCGTCTGAAATTTAATTGAGTCGGAGGGGAAAATAATCTTGTTGAAAATCTTCATATCATCTGCATAAAGCAGAAATTGAGAAGATCCAAAACAACTAGCAATATCATTTATGAAAATCACAAAAATAATAGGACCCAGTATGGTACCCTAAGGAACGCCTGAAAAAGCTATGAAGGGATATGAGGTCACACCATCAACTACCACGGTACAACTACGGTTGGAGAGATATGATTTAATCCATTTCAAAAAACCAGAGTGAAAACCAAAACAATATAATTTCGATAGTAGAATACGATGATTAACTTTATCGAAGGCTTTATCGAAGAGAATAGGTTCGCAGGGCCAGCTTGAACGACACTCTCGACGACTGCCAGCTGCCTTCAGAACGGGGCAAATCACGCGGGAGATCGTAGCACTTCGGCCCTTTACATCAATATCGCAAACTGCCATGATCAAAATCGAGGCGCGAGGGCGATTGCACCTGATACGCGCACTCATCGACGCGTGCTCCACAACTTCGATAATTTCACGCGACCTGGCTCGACAGTTACACCTCGACGAGGAAAACTACGGATCACAACGAGGGTGCCTCTTGCGAATAAGGGGTAAACATGGGCAGAACCGTAGGCTCACGATTCACGCTACGGTCGTTACTAACTACGCCCGTGTGAGTCCAAGCGCGAATGTCGACCCCTCGGTCGCGACACCGTATACCCATATGCAGCTCGCCGATCCAACATTTTTTGTGTCAAGTCCGGTTCGAATCGTGTTGGGAGCCGATATATCCGGAGCTGATACTGCCGGGCACATTGCCATCTACGTTTGGCCCTTTTTTAGCGCAGAGCAGTATATACGGCTGGCTCTTGTCTGGGGCATGCCGCTCCTAAATCTTCCTCAACATTCGAACTAGCTTTACGTGCCATTCGTGTGAGAAGAGGTGCAAAAAATTGAATTCAACCACGTACTATTTCCTAACGTTTACTTTTTCTTTACTACAGCTCCACGACTTAAGGATGGAACCGAGATACTAATTACTGTGTCAAGCAAAAGACCGCCATGCTGCTGCACTTCTTGGGACATTCATGAATTTCGTTCATTTATATATTAATTAGTATTAAGTTGATCAGGGAAGATGGCCGCAGAGATCTACCGATGTTGCTTCGAGCAAGGGGGCCGGCATGTTTAGGCCATCAAGCTAAACCCAAGAATGAGCACGGCCAATAGTGACCCAGCCTAATGTAAACTATCTGTGTTTGCTTCTATCTACTTTCGCGCACTAACACCAACGGCTATATATATGTCCGTGCAGGCGTATGTGTAGGTGTTGGTGCGCGACTTTCCAATTTAACTTTCCAAATTTAACTTACTTTCGTTTAATTACCCCTCAAAACCGCTTTTCGACGGAATTGAAGGGTGAACGCGTTTTACAAGAAAGAAACTCTACCACTTCTTTTTTGGAAACCTCCGTGATCACTGCAGCCATCAGCCCTGTTATAGGTAAGATTTTATTTTCGTTTGTATAACCTAACCTATGTATAATTAATTAACTTGTGAATTAGCTTTTGGATTATATATTGTGAGTTAGCTTTGAAGTGCAAATAATTAAATTATTAAATTCTGGAATTTAATCTGCGGTGTGTTCTTTTCCTTTTTTCTCTTTTTTCAACGAGCGCAAAAACCCCTTGGGAACTCATTATAGAGCTATCGAAGCCCCAAGAGGTTTTTTCAATATCAATATGATCATATGTATTTAATTAGCGAGCTTTGCTCATATTGCTTTATACAAAGGTTTTTGTAATTGATTATATAGCAAAATTGTAAGTTTACATACGGCGATGGTTACGAGGATATGTTGTTGAATTTCAATTCTTCATCAGCTAGCTTTTCGGGAGCTGAGCGTTGAACTCGAATCTCCAACATTCTTATCAGTGCAAGCCTTTAGCTGCTAAGCCATATGAATGTCCCGTTGTTCGCTGTACAATTGGTCTCTAAGAGTTGCCTTTTTGTTTATATTCCTTTCGATCACCATGTAGGCACATACACTCTGTATGTAGTTTATTCCTAATGCTGTGGATATGATTTTTAGGCGCGCTTTTGAAAGCTTAGTAACATTTGTTCGGATTTTTACAGTATTTGTTTTTAATACTTCCGCTGTTACTATTATATCAATATGATCATATGTATTTAATTAGCGAGCTTTGTTCATATTGCTTTATACAATGGTTTTTGTAATTGATATTAGAGAAAAATTGTAAGTTTATATACGGCGATGGTTACTAGGACAGGTTTCTGAATTTCACTTCTTCATCAGCTAGCTTTTCGGGAGCTGAGCGTTGAACTCGAATCTCCAACATTCATATCAGTGCAAGCCTTTAGCTGCTAAGCCATATGAATGTCCCGTTGTTCGCTGTACAATTTGTCTATAAAAGTTGCCTTTTTGTTTATATTCCTTTTGATCACCATGTAGGCACGTACACCCTGTATGTAGTTTATTCCTAATGGTGTGGATATGATTTTTAGGCGCGCTTTTGAAAGCTTAGTAACATTTGTTCGGATTTTTACAGTATTTGTTTTTAATACTTGCGTTAGTACGTTCAAAGCTGGAAAACGGCTATACCGATTTTAATAATTTTTCTGTTATTTTCGATCTGATTCAGGGATAATTTTCTTTATTTAATCGGAATTAGGGTTCATTTATCGTAAAAAAATCCTACTATTTAGGCTGTTTTTATACCTGCTGCTAGGTACTTACTTACTTGATTCAGGGATCATTTACGGCGAAATTTCCTTCTTTTTAAACTTGAATTGAAAAACATTTAAGCTAATACTCAAAAGGGGTTTAACCGATTTCAATAATTTTTTCTTGCCTTTATTCAACCGGACAACGCGTTCATGTATAGCAAAAAAAATTGTAAATCCTCAAATAGTTTAGCTAATAGAACTAATTTCGCTGTTATTATTTCTGCTTCTTTGGTTGTTTTTATACCTGCTGTTACACCCCTTTCATATATGCACCATTTTGTTTATTCACTTATTTACTCATCTTGAAATTGTTACATCTCTTACAGGCTAATGACATATATAAAGACTTACGGTCTAATTTCACATATGATTAAGTAACAATTTAAAAGTATTTTCATTGTAGAAGAAATGCAAAACTGAAGAATTTGAGAGCAAGTTAAACTCTGGAAGGAGGAGCATTTGCAGCATAGTTAGTTCTTGCCAATCCCACAAAAAAGTACGCATTATTTCTTAAGCATATATGTATGTGGAATAGCAAAGAAAATATCTTCTAAAAGGTAGGGACAATCAACAGCCCCACGTATTCAATTAAAAATAAATATTAGAGAGAGAAAAGTTCTCCTGCAGTTTAAGGTCTAAAAATTGATGAGCAAGCATCTGGATTCATAGGAAGGAAAACGAAAGATAAAAATGAAGGGGACTTTGAGCGTACTTAATAAATACTTTTTGACAGAAAACGGCCGCCAAATAAATACGGCATATTCCAATCTCGAACATACCAGAGTAGTGTATAGTGATTTTAAAGTATATGGATCAGTCAAATCAGAACCGAATCGTCGAACAAAAGCCAAAATATAGTAAGCCTCAGCTATTGTGAAGTTTAAATGATTATGAAGAGAAAACTTGGAATCAAACACCATCCCAATGTGGTAGGAAGTAGGAATGAGTAAACGAGATTTAGAATATGAGACATGAAAGCATTTTTTTATATTTGACGCAAGTTTATTATTTGTACACCAAGTAACTAAATTATCTAGGTCCGTCTGAAGTTTAATTGAGTCGGAGGGGCAAAAAATCTTGTTGAAAATCTTCATATCATCTGCATAAAGCAGAAATTGAGAAGATCCAAAACAACTAGCAATATCATTTATGAAAATCACAAAAATAATAGGACCCAGTATGGTACCCTGAGGAACGCCTGAAAAAGCTATGAAGGGATATGAGGTTACACCATCAACTACCACGGTACAACTACGGTTGGAGAGATATGATTTAATCCATTTCAAAAAACCAGAGTGAAAACCAAAGCAATGTAATTTCGATAGTAGAATACGATGATTAGCTTTATCGAAGGCTTTCGAAAAGTCGGTATACACAGTATTACACAGTATGGAATATGGGCTCGATTAGTAAAAGCGTCGATGCAGTATTCCGAAAACACTGCCAAGTTAGACGTGGTTGATCTTCCCGACATGAAACCATGCTGATCTACAGAGATTAGACGACTTATTGAGAAAATAATTGTTTCTTTTACAATACATTCGAAAATTTTTGAGACAGTAGATAATTTAGAGATCGGTCTGTAATTAACAATATTGTTTTTATTGCCAGTTTTGAAAATGGGAGTGATAAACGTAATTTTCCATGCATCAATGAACTCCCCTTGCGCGAGGGATTTATTAAAAAGCAGCCATAGAGGGTAGGCGATAGCAGAACTGTTTTTGAAAAGGAGAGACGACAATCCATCAACATCAGTCTGTGATGACAATTTTACTTGTTGAATCCCCCTTTCAACATCGTCTAAAGTGAGCTCGAGACCACCAAAATTTAACATAGAATCAGCAGGAGGAAGCCAGTTATTACTCACGGCCGAGTCTGGGTCAAAATTTGAACTAAAAAAATCAGCGAAAAGATTCGCAGCATCAGATGAAGAGTCTGCTTGCTTATCAGTGAAGAACAACACGGAGGGAATACTTGAACAGGATTTTATAGACTTAACATAACACCAGAAAGCCTTGGGATTCAATTTTATATCTGCCTCAAAGTTACGCATATATTTCTTCTTCAAATCCTTGCTCAATGACTTAAACTCTTTTAAGTACTGCAAATACTTTTCTTTATGAGAAGGCAAGTTTGATTTTTTAAATTTTTTATAAAACTTGTTCCTTAAATTCTTAAGTTTTTTCCACTCCTTAGTAAACCAAGGAATTTTATAAGCCCTTTTTTTGGCTCTGGGGATGTTGTCACTACAGATAGTGCTTAAATTATTCTTAAATATATCAAAACAACCTGAGACTTCAACCCCAGTAAATAGCATATCCCAGTCAATAGAATCAATTGCCGTATTGACAACATCGACATCGTAATTTTTAAAGCAAAATTTTGAAAAAGAGTCCTCACAATAAGTATTAAATTCATAAAATTCCAAATGAAGAACAAGCGGTACATGATGCAAACCAGGAGTAGACAAAGGGTCTAGGCACTCCTGGATAGAAAAGTTTATATCGCTTAAAAAGATAAGGTCCAAAATTCTATGAAAAGTATTATAAAAACTGTTGACTTGACTAAGGTCACATTTTGAAAACTTATCAATCAAGTATGTTTCAGCAAAAGTATTAATAGATTTTGGGTAGAGCCCAAGGCCACCCTTTATATTAGACCATTCTAATTTGCTAAGGTTGAAATCTCCGATTACGCAAACGTTTTCGTGATCAGATGCTAAGGCTACAATATTATCAACATGATATTTGTAAAGCAAATCCCCACTAGTTGGCGGTATATAAGAAGCACAAATTAATAGTTTGGAAGATCCATGTACTGTAATGCATAGCTGATCCAAGAGAGTATCGTCATTGGGTAGTGGCATCAATGTTGAACGATATTTTCGCTGAACAGCAATTAAGACGCCCCCTCCTTTTGAGAGACCAGTTTTAGAAAAGTCACGATCTTTACGAAAAACGCAGTATAATTTCTCATCAAAAAACTCACTATCCAGGAAATTGTCATTTAACCACGACTCTACAAGAACAAAGATGTCGTAATCCATGTGGGAACTCATAGTATGAAGATCGTAAGACTTGGTCCTGAGGCCTGATACATTTTGATAATAAATTTTAAGGTCCTTAGGAGGAATAATATGCGTCACATCACTAACTACGGCACTTGACGAGGTGTCCCCACCTTGCGAAAAGACCGGAACGGCCGAATTTGGACATTTGTAGGCCAGATACTAGCATTAACTATCTTATTATAGTAGCAGTGCGGTACGCCAAGTTTAAAGTTAACTTTAATTAGTTCTTTTAAGCTGGTGTCTTTTTTGACAAGTGCATAACACACGACAAATTTTTTGTCAATTTCAGCGTGCTTTGAAATATACGTTACAATTTCTGCACTGGTCACATTTGGAGAGAATGATGATAGGTGCAGCCATGCCAATCTGGGGGCAACAAGTAATTCCTGATTTTCACTAGATCCAATCACAAGTGGCTTACTTAAGGTTATTTGTAAACTATGCACAGATATCCTATTGGGTACTTTTGAAACAGAAGATGTAGCCGAATTCATTATGTTAGCATTCTCCACCGTATTCAGTTGAGTAGATGGATCAGGAGAGACAGGCATAACTGAGGCAGCAGCAGAGGTAGTCGGCTTCGACGTCAGTTTCACTTGTGACGAAGCAGGGGCCAAAAGCGAATGCGCATTACTAAGAGAGCCGGCCACAGTAGCAAATGTTTGCATATTATTGTTTAGAGCAGCGACGCCGACAGCGGTATTAACAGCAGAATCGATTGCACTGCCAGCTGCAGACGGCGAAGGCAAACTTTGCGTATTTGTACCAACAGAAATGTCACTATCCACGTTAATATGCTTTGGTCGATCAACATTGTTTGGTTTTTTTGCACCAACACTGGATTTTGATGTTTTCAAATTAGCACCAACCTCAGCAGTATCACCATCAACAGCAGCAGTAGCTGGCTGAGGTGAGAAATTAGCATTTCCCGTTGAGTCACTAGCAGAATTTTCACTGCCTTTAACCATCGAGCGAGTAACAATAGTTTTTTTGTTGTTATTTGCATATACATTAGACAAACATCTCTCGCCCACACTCACAGACAATGATTTAAAAAAATCACCTAAATTATTTAAGTTTGATAAAGTTTCTGCAATTGACTCTTTACTTAATGAAAAACCCAAACACTGGGCAGCACAATTAGAGCAAATTGGTATTATTTTGAAATTTATAAATAACAAAGTTTAATAAAAATTTGCCTCTAAAAGAGAGCAAAAAAACACACATGCGTTCGCTACAAACTCACTTTTTACTTTACGTTGGCGGTTTTCGAAATGGGTCCATCGCAATATGCCAGTAAATGTTTCTTTCTTTTCAGTTTCTCTCAGAAAACATAATAATTGAAATTCAGTTATTATAAGCCGGTGTTAAGCTCATGAATTCTTAAATATAAGTATAAACTGAACACACCATTAAACAAACATACATAAATATGTACAACTGAGCCTGAGTTTACAAAGCTTCTCATTTGCAACGAAGAAAACTTTACAAAAACAAATCTACATGGCACAAAAATTAATATAGAGACAAAATGTCTCAATTGTGTTGTTAGTGTAGAAATGAGAAAAACTGAATTAAGCATGAAAAAAAAATACCAGCAGGATGGCCTAGTGGTTAAAGGCTACTGCAGTTTCACCATGTGATTCACGGTTCGAATCCCGGTGAAACCTTTGATGACATTACAAAATTGCTTGATGATGATTACGTTGGCGGTTTTCGAAATGGGTCCATCGCAACATGCTAGTAAATGTTTCTTTCTTTTCAGTTTCTCTTAGAAAACATAATAATTGAAATTCAATTATTATAAGCCGGTGTTAAGCTCATGAATTCTTAAATATAAGTATAAACTAAACACACCATTAAACAAACATACATAAATATGTACAACTGAGCCTGAGTTTACAAAGCTTCTCATTCGCAACGAAAAGAACTTTACAAAAACAAATCTACATGGCACACAAATTGTGTTGTTAGTGTAGAAATGAGAAAAACTGAATTAAGCATGAAAACAAATACCAGCAGGATGGCCTAGTGGTTAAAGGCTACTGCAGTTTCACCATGTGATTCACGGTTCGAATCCCGGTGAAACCTTTGATAACATTACAAAATTGCCTGATGATGATTACGTTGGCAGTTTTCGAAATGGGTCCATCGCAATATGCCAGTAAATGTTTGTTTCTTTTCAGTTTCTCTTAGAAAACATAATAATTGAAATTCAATTATTATAAGCCGGTATTAAGCTCATGAATTCTTAAATATAAATATAAACTGAACACACCATTAAACAAACATATCTAAATGATTTAGTTTGCAAACTATGTTTTTTTTAATATAAAAATTATACTCACAACAAAAGAAAAAATTTTAAATATAAAACACCGTTATGAAAAACACAAAAAGTTTATTAAAATTTTTATTCACATATGTTAATGAAAATTTATGTAAAGGGTATTTCAAGGAGTTTATATCCTGGACTAAGCACAGTTTCCTGAACCCCTCATAGTTCCATCGTTACAGTCTTTTCAAGGAACTGGTTTGCGGAGCTAACCATAGGTCTGCCACCATAATGTGGTTAAAATACTAGTTATTTTAGCCCATTAAAGACCGGTTATAAGTAACCCATCACAGGTCTGCTACTGAAGTCTTGTTAAAGGACCAGTTTTTTCAAGTCTTCACAGGTCTGCCAGTGAAGTCTTGTTAAAGTACCAGTTCTTTCAACCCGTCACATGTCTGCCATTGAAGTCTTGTTAAAGGACCAGTTCCTTTAAAACCCATCACAGGTCTGCCACCATAGTCTCTATATGGTGGAAATTGGGCACCTGCAATTACAACTAAATTTTAAAGTTTACGCTGTTTTTCATATCATAGAACCGGAACTGTGATGGGTGGCTTTTATTTGTGATCGGTATTGAATATATCACGCACCAGTCCTTCTACCTGCAGGGGAGTTAGGTATATACACCTCCTCGCTTTAAGATAATGACGCTATATTTATAAGGCGGCCGCTATGATGTGGTGGTAGCGTGCTCCGCCTACCACCCGAAGATCGTGGGTTCAACTCCCGGTCACCCATGGGCAGTGATTGGGAAAACACTCCATGTGTATTTATGTCATTTATACCTTCACAGTTAAAATGTAGCCTTGCAGATGCCATTCGGAGTCGGCATAAAACATGTAGGTCCCGCCCGCCAGTTTGTAGGAAAAATTAAAAGGAGCAAATTGAAAGAGAAGCTCGGCCTTAAATCTCTTTGGATGTTATCGCGCCTTCAATTTATTTATTTGAATTACTTATTCGATGCAGCATTATTCTGTTTCAAAATTTTATGACATAATTACAAATAAATTGAGATGTTTATTTTGGAAATGCTGTGTTTACATGATTGCTTTCATTTATTTTGTGTGCGTGTTTTTGTTGTTTTGTTGTTTTTTTTTTATATATATGATCTAGTCTTGTTGTATCTTGTTTTAAAAATTCGTGTATTATAGGTGTTCTTCCAAAAGTCAATTCTAAAAGACAGTAACCGTAAACTATGCAAAGTGTTGTATTCTAACTATACGAAAATTACTTAAGGAATTGATCTCAATCATCTTTGTCAGTGGATTTGTAGGAGCGCACATATTCATTCCACCTTTATGGCTATATCTCGAAAAGGCGTCCACCTATAGAACTGAGGCCACTCCCTTTTAAAATACTCATTAACACCTTTCGTTTGATACCCATATTGTACAAACGCATTCTAGAGTCACCCCTGGTCCACCTTTATGCCGATATCTCGAAAAGGGCGAACTACCACCACTCTCTTTTAAAACCCTCATTAATACCTTTAATTTGATACCCATATCGTACAAACACATTCTAGAGTCTCCCCTGGTCCACCTTTATAACGATATCCCGAAGAGGCATCCACCTATAGAACTAAGGCCCATTCCCTTTTAAAATTCTCATTAACACCTTTCATTTGATACCCATATCGTACAAACAAATTCTAGAGTCACCCCTGGTCCACCTTTATGGCGATATCTCGAAAAGGCGTCCACCTATAGAACTAAGGCCCACTCCCTTTTAAAATACTCATTAACACCTTTCATTTGGTACCCATATTGTACGAACGCATTCTAGAGTCACCCCTGGTCCACCTTTATGGCGGTAAAAGCGTCCACCCATAGAACTAAGGCCCGCTGCCTTTTAAAATGCTCATTAACACCTTTCGTTTGATACCCATATTGTACAAACGCATTCTAGAGTCACCCCTGGTCCACCTTTATGGCGGTAAAAGCGTCCACCCATAGAACTAAGGCCCGCTGCCTTTTAAAATACTCATTAACACCTTTCGTTTGATACCCATATTGTACAAACGCATTCTAGAGTCACCCCTGGTCCACCTTTATGGCTATATCTCGAAAAGAAGTCCACCTATAGAACTAAGGCCCTCTCCCTTTTGAAATACTCATTAACACCTTTCATTTAATACCCATATCGTACAAACACATTGTAGAGTCACCCCTGGTCCACCTTTATGGCGATATCCCGAAAAGGTGTCCACGTATAGAAATAAGGCCCACGCCCTTTTAAAATACTCATTAACACCTTTCATTTGATACCCATATCGTACAAACAAATTCTAGAGTCAGCCCTGGTCCCCCTTAATGGCGAT
Source organism: Eurosta solidaginis (assembly GCF_040869045.1). NCBI lineage: Eukaryota > Metazoa > Arthropoda > Insecta > Diptera > Tephritidae > Eurosta > Eurosta solidaginis. The sequence goes on along the minus strand of NC_090324.1, from coordinate 32,289,558 downwards.
ATCCTTAAATGGCATCCACCTATAGAACCATGACCCTCTTATATAAAATACTCTTTAATACCATCCATTTGATACACATGTCATACAAACACATTCCAGGGTTACCCTAGGTTCATTTTCCTACATGGTAATTTTCCCTTACTTTGTCTCCATAGTTCTCAACTGAGTATGTAATATTCGGTTACACCCGAACTTAGCCTTCCTTTCTTGTTTTGTTTGACTTTGTCTGTTGTACGACTGATTCGTGGGTTGCCACCAATAACAGGTAGGTGATATATATGAAAATTGTATTTAATTTTTTCAATATTTGTGACATACACAATCTCCGGAGTTAATGCTACAGCTAAATTTATTTGAAACATTTTGTACATATTTCTTTAATTTTATCTACTCGATTATAATTAAACAATTTTTCTCCTAAAGACAACTGTATTTCTACAAGCCGTAAATGGTCGGCTTCTTTCATAAGCCTGGTAAATAATTTTACTACATCAATCTTCGCCTCAACAATCAGGTTGCTTGTATTTACTATGCTACAAATTTTCTTTCCTTTTTTTTTTAATTTCGGAGGAAGAAAAAATAGTTCGACTAGTCTTTTTACTTCATATTTATTAAGTGCTTCATATATAATGGGGTTCTCGTTGTAACTTTAATTTTTGCTTGTCGGGCAGGTGGTCGTACGACCAAGATGAACGACTCATTACCTAATTGTAGTAAGGCCGAGTATAAGGGGAGGACTGAGTCGCAAGCCAAAGACGACAAAAACGCATTAAGCGATGCGTCTGACTGGGGGAGCGAGAGTAGTGCTGATTCAATGAACTCCGTGTTGGAAAAGCATACAAATGAAAACGGAGCAGTAGCGTGGAAAAGGTTACAGAACAGAAGAAGTAAGAGGGCTCTCTCGCAGTACCGCGCAGCACGTAGAATTGCCAAACGCCTGGAAGCAGTGGTCGACCCTTGCGGTTGCTGGAGGTCGCGAGCTTGCGGTTGTTGGAGGAATTGGTTGCAAACCTCCACAGGTAAGGCACAATCAGGTGGTGGATAAAGCGCAAATTCCCAAGGTACCAAAGTTAAGGTATGGATACCAAGCGTTATGAAGTCGGAGAATACACTGCAGGATAAGAATCCGAACATACCAACACAGGAATGGAAGGTACTTACTGTATCTCGGCCTGCGGAGGAATGTCAGTTCTACATCTTTCAAATAAACAAGCAGGAGGAGGATATATTTTACACGCAGCTGGGCAAAACATCCTGGGGTGTAGGCAAAATTTACATGCGACGTAGGAAAGGAAGTATCGAGGATAACAATCCTAACACTTTACAAGTGGGCGAAGTCGAAAAGGACCTCAAAAGCCTAAGAGAAAAAAGACAGTAAGAGGTAGTCGACATCACCAACAGCGAAATGGTGCTGCGAGTCGCACAGACGAACACCCGGCACTGCATATACGACCCAAGAAAATAAGTCCCGAAATACCAATCGCAATCTGCAAGAAGTGGGAGAGGCTGAAGGGGGGCTCGAAAAATTTAAACCAAAGGGGAAGACGGAGGACGAAGACGTCACGTCGAAGGTGCTGGAGGGGACAAACAGCCCAATGGTGCTGCTAGTCTTGCACATAAACATCCAACACAGTAAAGTGGCGTCGGGCGAACTTCTCCTAACCCTTGTGGAGGGTTCGCTTGTCGTGGCACTGATCCAGGAGCCGTGGCTCTCATCGGTACGGGAGGAAAGGTTTCTGGATTCAGAGCGCGTGGATTTGGCGTATACTACGCGCAAACGGAAAGACGGGTGCAAGCTGTAGTCATGGTAACAGCTGCCTTCATATATGCTGCCTAATTACACTACTGAGGACCTCGTAGTGGTGGCCGTTGAACAAAAGAATAAGCAGGCATTTATCCTGGCATCCTGCTTCATGGCCCATGCTGCGGAGGTTCCTCCGATGGAGTGCAAGAGAACAGGGCGAAGGACGCAAAGGACAGTTGGTCATAGGCGCGGATGCAAATGCTCACCACAATGCGTGGGAAGGAGGAGATTCGAATGAGAGAGGTGAATCTATAATTTGTTACATCCTGCAAACCAATTTGCAGATAGCCAACAGAGGAAGTATCCCTACATACATTGGTGTAATATCCAGCAATGTTTTTGATATTACATTGAGCTAAGAAACGCGTATATCAAGGTATGATTGGATGGTTCTTGATAGACCATCCTTCTCCGACCATGCGTATATCAGCTCATGGGTAGAGAAGGCAGGAACATTTAAAAACCCTAGGTCAACAAACTGGGCTAAATTCCAGAAACACGAGGAAACAAAACTGGGGCAAACCAAAAAGGCTGCCAGTGTGGAGGAACTGGAGGAATCTAATGAATTCCTAACGTTCTTATGACTGCGTATAACAGAGCTTGCCCTCTAAGAAGGTTCAAAGGAAAAGCAAAGCCGTCATGGTGGAGTAATGAGCTGAGTCTTCTAAGAAGACAGGTAAAAGAAATGATTAAGCTAGCAAAGACCGCGGAAAGCGAAGCGTGTCGGGACGAGTACAGGGATCTACAAGCGTGAAATTTCCAGGGCGAAGAGAATTTCATGGAAAAGTTTCTGTACGGACAAAGAGTGTTCCAGCGAAACAGCACGGTTGAAAAAAGTCCTAGCAAGGGGAAATATAGTCCAGTTATTAATAAAGAAAAAGAACGGAGAATAGTCACGTAATAGTGAGGAGTCCCTTGGGGTGCTTTTCGATACACATTTCCCATCAAGAGATGATTTAGAAGAGCCAGCAGATTGCACTCATACTTCGATCACGGAGCGGGTAGTGCCAGGCTTGGTGACCGATACCAAGATCAAATGGACGGTGAAGACGTTTTCTACATTTAAATCGCCGCGCCCAGATAGTATATTCCCGGCCAAACTACAAGTTTCAAGTAGAGCGGTCATGGAATGGCTTAAAATAATATTCGATGGGTGCATAAGACTGACTCATGTATAGAACTCTTGGAGAACTGCTCGTGTAGGTTTCCTACCAGAGGCGGGGAAGATCGGTCACGTGTATCGCAAAGACTATAGACCCATTAGCTTAACATCATTTCTGCTCAAAACTTTTAAGAGGCTGATAGCCCACAAACTAGTGTTGGCTACCTAAGTAAGCAAATTTGTTGCCTGATGTCTTTCATAGCAGCATGAGTAGAATAATTCATGGCGTCACTACATTTGCAGAACAAGAGTGCGCTAACTGCCGGGAGAGCAGTTTGTATCACTTGATGCATCGTTTTGCGTAGTTCATTCGCTTATTAGAAAGCAACAAGACAAGGTCATTTGTTATTGTTTTTTTAATGCGAGCAATAGCAAGCAAAAGGTTATACAATTAAATATACATTGTATTTGCGAAAAAGGGTTGGTCAAAATAAAAATTTTTCGCTTGTGCGCATTGAAAAAAACTAACAAACGATCTTTGACATTCGTCAACATGGCGAGCGACGTACACAATCGATGTTGCTGCGCCGCCAAATGCTCAGCGACTACTAAACTAAAAAGAATAAGAATACGTGTGAATTGAGTGTGCACATTTGTGCCACTATGTGCCGATGTCTGCTGTAGAGAGTATTGTTATGGTAATCCTACGTTAGTATTTCTTTTTGGAGTGAATTATAACACTTATGGAAATAGCCGTAGCTTAAAGGGCAAATTAATTGTGACTTATAACCATAACCAGATAAAACAGCTGATCGAACCTACCTTATGGAAATCAATTTAATCGATTAATGGTGCCATACCATAACGCTAACGCCATCACAATACCATAGCCAACCAATTGGTTTTTGGTTTCTCGCCATATCCATAACCTAATAATATTTGAGTTGGTGAATTTAATAACTTTTTGTAGATTTTATTCATTGTTTTGGATACGTTATGACTAATAGACTTATTTTAAGTGGAATGTGTAAACTTCAAAATTATAAATTATTTTATATTTTTATATGCTTAAAAAGTACATTGTATGTAAAGCGTATTCTGGTAATGCTACAAATATGTTTTAATTTTTTGCGTTTTCTTCATTTTTATGAAACTTTCACGATTTTTAGGTTAAGGCACCATTAATCGATCACATTGGAAATGGTTATGGGAATGGGTATGGTTGCGACTATGGCGTTAGGGTTAAGGAAGTTTAATTAGCCATTAAGAGTGATCTTATGGCTGCGAGTCCAATTAGAATATTGTTGTGTTGCAATTGGAACTGACCACATCGGTTGGTATTATTAACGCTAAACATTAATGATAGTGTTAACGCTAAAACTTTGATTTTAACTAAATATTATTGAAAAACTAAAATATTTGTTTAATTTTGTATAAAGTCCAACGTGGATGAAAAGCTGCTCTCCACAACACAACATGCGTACAGAAAGTCGGTAGACACCGCATTGCATAGGGTGGTAATAAGAATAGAGAAATACCTGGAATATAATGAATATGCTCTATGAGTATTCTTAGCCATTGCCGGGGCTTCCAAAAATGTCTCTAAAGGGACGATTATGGATGGTCTTAATTACATTAAAGTACATCTAGCCTTAACCAGATGGATCGGATGCATGTTAAATTGGAGGAAGATTTCATCACAATGGGGATTGTACGAGGCCACGAAATCAATGGACAGGGGCACGCCGCAGGGAGGGGTTCTATCACCTCTGCTGTGGTCGCTGGTCATCAACCAACTGCTCAGGCGATTCGATTAGGGAACCGTAAAACTTACGGCTTAAGCAGATGACGTTGCAATTGTCATAAGTAGAAAGTGCGTTCCAACGATTAGCTCTTTGATGGATCGGGCGGTTCGCGATATTCATACCTGGGCATCTAATGTCGGGTAACACCCAACGCGGCGAAGACGGATATGGTCTTGTTTACAAAGAGGTACAAGGTGCCAAAATGGACCAGGCCTAACTTGGGAGGGGTGACTCTACAGGAGAAATAGAGGTGAATGGTTTGCGCAAGGGTGCTCAAATGGCGGCCGTGGCGATACATGTGTACACAGATGGTTCCAAAGTAGTGAAAGGAGTAGGGTCTGCGGTATACTGTGCTGATCCGGAAATTAACAGATCCTGCAAGCTGCCAGATTACTGTAGCGTTTTCCTAGCGGAAATTTTAGCCGTAACCAATGCAGTGGAAACACTGGAGGATAATAGCTTAAACTGCAATATCGGATAGCGTTAGCGAGTCTAAGCAGTCTCTGGAATGAATCGGAATAGGGGGAAGCATACATCTATATTGGGTCCCAAGGCATATGGGAATAGATTGGAATGAAAAAGCGAGATTAAGAGACGGCGAGAGGTGTACATGATCGACCAAGCGGGAAAGACGTGGGTTCAAGCGCGGGGCTGTAAAGTGCCCAAGATTATGTGTAGGTCTTGCAACCTTAGACGAACAAACTTGCTTCTATCATTAAAAAGAGGGGAGACTGTAGACTCATTACGGGTATTCTGACTTTAAATTAGGCTTGGTCAGTGATAGAAGATGTAGGAAGTGCGAGTTGGAGGAGGAAACGATCGAGCACGTTTTGTGCTCGTCCCATGCGCTTGCCAGGCTAAGACTCCAGCTATTTGGAGTGATACAGCTGTCTGATCTCGAAGCAGCAAGTGGCTTAACTCCTAGAAAGCTTCTAGTATTTGCCAAGAATAACATAGGTCCTGGTTTTTTAAAGGGTTTTTCAGTTTCGTCGTTAAAATAAACTTCTGGTAACACTACGGGCTCATTCAGTCTATGTGAGGTCCTCATGGACCGGCCAATTCAACCTAACCTAACTTGGTTCATTTTGATGAAGGCTTTTCAGTGAAAAGAGATATGTTGTTGCTGTTGTTCCGATAAGGTTACTCCCCGAAGGCTTTGGGAGTGAAAGGAAATAAAAGTTAAATCCGGACTTTTATTTTTTAAGGCCAAAATAAAAGTCCCGCTTGATAACAAAGAAACGGCTCATCCGAAATAAAAAAAGTCCGGATTTAACTTTTATTTCCGGACTTTTATTTTTAAAGGTCGAGTTTAGCTAGTTCTACCGGACTCAAAAAATAAAAATACAGATTCTATATATATATGTGGACTTTTATGGAAAAAGTTCGAAAAATAAAAAGGATGCATGATTCGACATGATATTGCTATAGGGATACCTGGGAACTCAAACATTTTTACCAAGGCAATTTTTTTACCAGGACTTTTTCGACTCCGAAAAAAAAAATTATTATTATTTTCCGTCCCTGATAAGGAATGCTTTGAAGAAAAATTAACGAAATCGGTTAAGGACCACACCCACTTTTATATAAAATATTTTTAAAAGGGTCGTAGACGAAAATAATAACCTATATCCTAGCGAAAAGAGCTTTGTATCAATAGAATTTTGCTTTCTAAATTGAATTTTAACATTAAATTGGAAAACACTAAAATTTTTGAAAATGGGTGTGACACCACCCCTTTTATGGCTAAGCAATTTTCTATGTTTCGGGAGCCATAACTCGAAGAAAAATTAACAAATCGTAATGGAATTGTGTACACGTATTTCTCTTATAGCAGAAAATATTTATAGTAAAAATGGACGGGATCGGTTAAAGACCACGGCAACTAAGATATAAAACAAGTTTAAAGTCGTAGACTAGAATAATAAGCCACAACTTGGCAAAAAATAGTTTTGTATCAATGATATTTCATTATCAAGTTTTATTGTAAGAAGAAAGAGAAAAGTAATTTATCTGGAATGAAATGTACAATTGAAGCTCACGCTGAGTATATAATATTCGTTTACATCCGAACTTAGACAGCTTTAATTGTTAAATACTTTCTTTATTAATTTCGCCTTTTGTGAATGATCGTGATCGTGATCATAGCAAGTGGTAATTGTTTGCCTGCATATACTTGACAAAGAATTGCGCCGAAGGCATAGCCGCTAGCGTCTCTTGTAATACAAAATTCTCTACTGAAGTCTGAATATTGCAAAATGTTTGACAAAAGCTTTTTACATTCTTCCGTCCAATAGAAGGAGACGTTCAGTTTACAGCGTCTTGTTAAAGTTCTCGAATATTTTGCGAAATTTGGTACAAATCTTCGGTAATAATTGCAGAATGCAACGAACCATTTTACTTCGTCAGAAGTTTTGGGTGTTGGACAATTTCAAATTTATTTGAAGCAACCTAATACTACTAAATCGTCCATATACAAATATTATGGTGGATACTTAAGGCCTGCGAATGCTAAAGACATCATTCTTTGAAAAAGTAATATTTTAAAACGATAAGTGCATCGTCTGCTGTAAATGATTTGGTGAAATCCTGATTACTGCTCTGTAATCAATGACTAGTCTCCATATTAACACGAATAGGTGCTAACACGTTACGGGGGCTTACTTACGTTTGTCAGTGTTCCCAATAATTAATTAGACGCACTCTATTTTATTTTATGTTAAATTAGGAAAGTATTATTATTAGGTTTATTATTAGAAATGATGAATATACACTTTAATGTATTTTAAGCGCATTATGATTGTGTTAAATACGACGTTTCGTTCTGAGTGCTCGCAACAGACTGCGATTCTCACTCATTTCCTCGATTTTATGTCTATTGTTAAAATGCGTTAATTGGTTAGAGTTTCCATGTCGGCTGACAATTCGGCCTTTCATGACGCCAAATCGGCCTCGATTTGATCAGGGTCGTCGTCGTCCTATTCCTCGAGCTCGGGTGCACTGCGACACCAGGGCTTTATTTTGTCGGTACTAATTATTGGGCAGAATTTGCGATTTGTTATTTTGATACCAGGATTATCTTCTATGAGGTATCGCTAGTTTCCCAAGTTTCGGGTAATAACGTATAGACGGCGAAACTTGGGTTCAGCTTTCTCGATTCGCCAGTTGCTGCTGGCTCGTTCTCAATAACTACGAGGCTACCTTCAGTGTAAGTTGTCGGAGTACGATGCTTATCGTCGAACCTACGTTTCCATTTTTCTCGTCCGTGGTTAATATTTTCAAAGGCTTGTTGCCGTTTTTCGTCGATTAGTAGCGGATTCGGATTATCGCTTGCGTCGTGAATAGCTGCAATTAGCTTAGTTTGTACGATGTTGCGGAGACGAAAATTTAAAATTAGTTCGTTCTGAGAATAACCTGACGTACCCCATTTCGTCATGGAATAGTGCACTCTTTCCAACGAGCTGATTTTGGTACAACGAATCCTAAACCATCTTTCGTACGGCGATATAATCGGTGATCTTTAATCTCTTAGTCCTGTCGAATTTGGGCGTCAGAATCTATTTTCTTCTCTTGCTTAAGTACCCATACTATCGATGATAACGTTGGATATTGCAACTGAATTGTCAAGACCCAGCCTTCGGATGAAGCATTAACTTTCATTCCCAAACCAGCCGTTTCTACGTCGTTTGGTGGCTGATCTGGTGCGCGACTCAAAGCGTCAACATGAGCCATACGGGCGCCTTGGCGATGAATTATATCGAAATCGAACTCTAATCGAACACCAACGCGCGATACGAGATTTTAATTCTTTATTAGTTTTGACTTTAGCTATGGCAGAACAGTCCGTTACTAGGCGAAAATGCTTGCCTAGTACATACATTCGAAAGCGTTCGAGAGATGCAAATACGACGAGTACCTCGAGTCCGTATGTGTGATAATTAATTTCTGCGCTCGTGCAATGCTTACTGAAATAAAATACTGGTTTCCACGTTTTATTGTCGTTCGACTGAAGCAAGCCGGCAAGGCCAACACTACATGCGTCGGTGTGTACTTCATGCTCGGCCATCCTATCGTACAACGCTAGAATTGGAGCGTTGCTTAAACGTTCGAACAAGGTTTCGAATGCTTCTTGTTGTTCACGACTCCATACAAAAGATTCGTTTGATTTCGCGAGAAGTTTCGTTATTGGTTTCCAAATTAGCGCGTATTCCGGCACGAATCCCAGTTAAACCCAAAAATCGTCTAGTTTCCGTTATACTAGAGGGTACTTTAAAGTTTTTTATAGCGATTATTTTGTTTCCTCCCGGTTTTATACCATTTTTATTCATTACGTGGCCTAAATAGTGTATTTCTTCAGCCAGAAAGTTACATTTTGAAAAGCGTAGTGTTAAAACATTTTTCGTAAAATATTTAAGAATTTTATAAGACGCCATAAACCTTCTTTAACTGTTTTACTTGGAATTACGACGTCATCCAAGTACACGAGTATTTCACCCGCACTTATTTTCGCACTTGTTTTATTCATTATTTGTTGGAATACAGAAGGCGCATTTACAAGTGACCATCCGTAGTCACGAAAGGAGTAAACTTTTTCGCACACTCTTCGATTTCTATTTGGTGATATCCCATCCGTAAGTACAATGTCGTAAAATAACAATTTCCCGATAGTTGCGCGAAATGTTCGTCGATTATTGGCATGGGGTTTGTTTTTTGTTTCACTGCAACTTAGTTAGCGCTCTATAGTCCACGCATAATCGCGATTCCCCCTCGGCATTTCCAACTAACACGACCGGTGACGCTTAAGGTGATTCCGAATGACGAATCATTCCGTTTGTTAAAAGTTCAGATACAATATCAGATACTATTTTAAGTTTAGCGAATGACATTCTATATGGTTTTAAAGTTATTGGCTTATCGTTGGTTAATTCGATGTTCGATTTTCGAGACTGTGCATGTACCTAGGTCGGATACAGTCTCAGAAAATATATCGCGGTTGGATTCAATAATAGATTTCAATTCCGATCGTTCATTCGTTGAAATATTCGACACGTTCTCTAATTTCTCGAAACTACACTTATCGTTTTCTATAACCAGTCTATTTTTATTATTGCAAAACACGTCTCTCCCGAGGAGTACATCTTCATCAATGTGATCATCGTTAACCACTAATAATACGGCTTGGTTATAATTTTTGTCAATTTCAAGTACAACTGAAATTTTCGCTTTACACATATATTCACCTCCTGCGAATCCTCTTAAAACGCGTTTACATTCTACAAGTGTGCCCACTTTTTCCGCTATAGAATGAAGGATTATCGAACACGTACTACCAGAGTCGATGATAGCTTTTGTTTCGAAATCGTTTACTTTGATTACTTTTCTCACGTTCACCAACATTTTTCGTTTGGCTTTTGAACGTAGCCGTATATTCGTCGATTTTCTGTTTATAGTTCAGGGGTTCTTATTTTATGTTATTGTACACCGAATAATTTTGAATATCGCATATCAACTTATTGCAAGTTTCGTAATCCTTCGAGATCTTTTTACGGAGATCGTGGTCGTTAATGCCGTTTATTATATACCGCGCGATAGCAAATTCAGGAATTCCTCCTTTTGTACCCATGGACAATATTTTGTAATAATATTCTTGCGGAGTTTCGTTACGTTGGCGACGTGTTCGTCCCAATTTTGTGTGTATATCCGCGAGGCTTTTAACGGTTAAAAAATCAATAAACAGTTTCGCTACGAATTCTGACTACGATTTAAAAATATTTTGACAATGAATCCAATATTTCGCATATCCTTTTAATTTTTGCTGTACGGTGAATAATAACACTTGGTCACTCCGCTGATATGCAGTACGTAGCATTTCGATTCTTCTTATAAATTGATTTGCACTTAGTGATGCTTCGTTTGACGGGTCGAATTCGGTTAGAAGTGCTATCACTTCATTCACATTACTATACGGATTTTTTCGTATATTTACATTTGAAAAGGGATAATTTTGCTGCATATGAGCATGCAAACTATTCGACTGCATATTGCTTCTTATACTCAGTTCATTATAAAATCGCGTTTGCGTAAAATTTCCGTCATTACACAACTGAGCATGACCAATATAAACAGATATCGGTGGCATATGATTTACGCTCTGCATATTCTCACTATTCCAATAAGAATGCTCGTTGACTTGCATATACGGGGGACGTCATTTGCTATTGACATGTACGGTGGTTGAATAATTGTACTCATTCGCGATGAATGTGCGTGTGTATATGATACAATATTTGGCGGCACGCACGTAAGCGGTACCGACACAAACGAATTTATGCAAGTTGTAATTTATTCGGACTACGGTAACGAACCAACCGACGGACGAAATTCGGATACTACTTGAATGCTTTTCCCTTGCGTTCGCATTTCAAGTTGCGTTACACTCACTTGCAAATCGGTAATTGTTTTTTCTAATTCGCTTATACCGTTTTCACACAGAAACTTAATGATCTCATTTCACCTGCTAATGAAATCGTAAATTGTTTGCTTTCACACAGAAGTAACTGCTCGATTAGTATGAAGGATGAGACAGACAATCATGGCGGAACGATACAAGGTGGGAGCATGGTGACATACCTACAAACAAACAAAATTCCATGTACTTGTAAATTCGATGGACAAATGTCAAAATCGTACTGCGCCGGTAGTTGATGTATCAAATCAAATAAAAAAGGCTATAATCAGCTGTTCGATGCGGCCACCTTGTATCGTTCCGCCATGCAGACAATGACATTTGCTTTGAAAACTAAGAAACGGAAACGGAAGCGGAACGCTGCCAACAGAGTTGTATTGTGCTCTTGACTTCATTAGGCATTCGATTAGCTACTAATGAAATAATAATAGATTCGAATTTTGTAGGGAAGATTGAGCTCAATAAGCGTCTTAATGTAGAAAATTGCCTTTATTATTCAATAAGCCATCTGTGTGAAATTAGTATTATTCTTTGCATTAGCATCGTTTCATTTGCACTCAGAAATGTATCATTCGCGTTCCCGTTCGCGGTTTTTTTACATTTTCATATTCTTCGAGTCGTTCGATTAAAGCATCCATCGGCGTTTCATAGATCAATTGATCAGACAACCAGGTTACGTTCTTCACACAGACAGGTTGCGCTCTTTGCTTACCAAATGATTTAGTCGTCGCTGAATAAGTGGCGTAGCAACATCGTGTGTGCCTATCTCATGTTTGGGCAGCGAATGTTAAAAATATGCATCAATGTACATATATAACGGCCGCACCTTCCCAGCTCTCTGGTGCTCTATCCGCTACTCCTTTGCAGGTGACTGCCGTGCCACCTCGTAGGGCTGTATTTGTGTCCCGATTACACGCCTCGCTTACCGAAAATGATATTGCTCATTACGTTTGCTCTAAACTTGGTGTTGCACCCACTATAACATCAATGTGTATAAATTTAACTTTAAATATGAGAGAGACATCTCCTCATTTAAAATATCCCTTTCAGATGAATATTTCGACAAGGTACTTGATTCCTCTTTTTGGCCTAAGCATACTGTGGTTCACTTGTTCACAAGAAAGGCGAGGGCCGAACCTGTTTTATTACAGCCAAAAAACGGTATGACGAACACAGTAATAACAACACAAAGGTAATTGCTGATCTGTCCCGTCTTCTCATTAATTACCAAAATATTCCTGGTTTACGATCAAAACTTGTTCCATTCTTCCTTAATTCTTTCAACTTTTCTGCACAAGTTGTAGCTTTTACGGAGACCTGGCTAAAGCCTGATAATTACAATTCTGAGGTTTTTTCAAATAAATATGCTGTTTATCGGCGTGATCGCATCTCTAGAGCGGGAGGTGTCCTTATTGCTGTTGAATCTAACCTACCATCTGAATTGATTTCGCTGGACAATATCTCTCATATCGAATTCATAGCAGTTAGGCTATCATTCGGTAGCTATAGCGTAATTGTTTGCTGTTCGTATATACCACCTCGTTCGGATATGGATGTTTATGCTAGTCATAGCTCGGCCATCTGCGATTTGCATTCGCAGTTGGGAGATAACGATCGACTTGTTGTTGTTGGTGACTTTAACTTGCCAACAGTTAGTTGGGTTAATATAAGTGATTCAAACTTTTTAACTCCCACTGCTCAACATGAGTTTCCCAATTGCTTGTTAGACTCATCTATTCTACAGATTAACAATGTTCCAAATAGTGGAAATAAAATGCTGGATTTAGTATTTGTGGATGGCTCGGTGGGTACTGCCCTTACGCAAATACCACCTTTATCCCTTCCAGAAGACCCTCTTCACCCTACGCTAGAGATATCACTTGATATCAGCCTACCCCGTAGGATTCAAGTGCAGTCTCGTCCCCGATCTAGATGCTTCTACAAAGCGAATTTCATTATGCTCAATTATCTGTTGGCTTCCCATGATTGGTCGGATCTCTATGCTTGCACTGATGTCGATTCGGCTATCTCTATATTTTACAGTACGCTTGATAGCTTCTTTGATACCTGCATTCCTACTCGCTATACCCTATGTTCGAATAAGCCCCCTTGGTTTTCAAGGCAACTTATCAGACTTAATAACATTAAATCTAGGCTTTATAAGAGATTCAAGAAATCTGGAGCATCTGCAGACCTCTCTAAATATCTAATAGCTCGTTCTAAATTTCACCGTCTTAATCAGCTTTGTTATAAAAATTACTTGAGTTGTTGTAAAGCCCAATTTTTTAGAAATCCAAAAAAGATTTACAGTTTCGTAAATTCAAAGCAGAAAACTTCTGGGTATCCTTCCTCATTAACCTTTGGAGGTAAAAAAGCTTGCACTGATGACGACGTTGCTGAACTATTTTCTGAGTTCTTTAAGTCCACGTATTCATCCAGTGGTTTTCATTCCGGTCAATATCCCTGTCGCTTAGATAGCTCGAATTCCATTAGGAATTCTGCTATTGATGGTAATATTGTTTTTCAGAGTATTCAATCTTTGAAGCCCACCTTTTCTTCGGGACCGGACGGTGTTCCTAGTTGCGTGCTTAGGTACTGCGCCGAAAACATGTATGAGCCTATTTTAAAATTATTTGAGCTATCTCTGGGATCTGCGTCATTCCCGGCACTTTGGAAACAGTCCTTTATTATACCCCTGCATAAAAAAGGTAGTAGGTCAAAAGTTGAAAACTACAGGGGTATTGCTAAACTTTCAGTCATTCCTAAAGTCTTTGAACATATTGTTACCAGTCAGCTCCAATATCAGTGTTTTAGTATTTTATCTCCATGCCAACACGGTTTTATTCGTCAAAGGTCAACCACTACAAATTTGCTTGTATTCACCTCTATAGTTATGGAAGGATTTTTAGCGAACAAGCAAACGGATGTCATCTACACGGACTTCAGCAAAGCATTTGATACCGTCAACTATGAGTTACTTATTCATAAGCTTGATTTACTGGGCTTTCCGTTTCACCTATTAATGTGGCTGAAAAGCTATCTTTCTAACCGGACCCAAAAAGTCCTGTTCAAGTGCAATCTGTCGGAATCGTTCGGAGTTTCCTCCGGCGTACCCCAGGGAAGTCATCTAGGCCCTTTACTTTTTGCCCTTTTCATTAATGACTTGCCACAGACAATATTATATTCCCATACTATAATGTATGCGGATGATGTAAAACTTTGCTACACTTACTGTCCTACCGATTTGAGTTCCTTGGATCTTCTTCAGGCCGACTTGGACTCGTTCTAATGTTGGTGCACAATAAATTTACTAGCTTTGAATTGTTCTAAATGTAAGCATATGACATTTCACCGAGTGAAGCCAGCATTGAAATCTTATGTAATAGATGGTACGCCTTTGGAGCGTATATCTATTGCAAATGATCTAGGTGTCCTTTTTGATCCGAAATTGAATTTTAACATGCATATTTCATCTATAGCCAACAAAGCGTTGGGTTTACTTGGATTTGTTAAAAGATGGGCTAAAGAGTTCGATGATCCGTATCTCACTAAGGTTCTCTACACATCGCTGGTTCGTCCAATACTCGAGTATTGCTCATGCGTTTGGTCCCCTGTTTCTCAAAAGCATATAAAGCGTCTTGAGTCAGTTCAAAAGCAATTTTTGATATTTGCATTGCGCGGCCTTAATTGGGACTCAAGTCTCCACCTTCCTCCATACAGAAGTAGACTTCTTCTTATTAACTTACCCACTCTGGAAAATCGGAGAATATTACGGGGGGTTGTTGTTGTTGTTGTTGTAGCAATGCTCGCCCCACCTAATAGACGCGACCGATCACAAATTGTCATCAATATCCTCTAACGGGAGTCCAAGGAAACTTGCCGTTTCAACAGGGGTGGACCATAAGGAAAGGGGTGTTAGACGCGTTGGTTCCACATTACAATTAAAGAGATGGTTGGTGTCATGTGGGGACACATTGCAAGCAGGGCATATATTTTGTATGTCGGGGTTGATTCTGGATAGGTAAGAGTTTAACCTGTTACAGTATCCAGAACGAAGTTGAGCAAGAGTGACACGCGTTTCCCTGGGGAGTATGCGTTCCTCTTCTGCGAGTTCTGGATATTTTTCTTCAAGTACTGGATTCACCGGGCAATTCCCGACATAAAGGTCCGACGCCTGTCTATGGAGTTCACCAAGGACCTGCTTGTGTTTTTCCGCTTCATACGGCTGGGTTCTCAGGTGCCGTATTTTTTTTTTTTTTTTTTTTTTTTTAATGGACGTTGTGGCAGCGCGCTGCCCTCAAGTGGCCCAATGAAACCAGGCTAATCCTGTTCACGCGATCGATTTATATATATATATAATAACTTTTTTTTTTTTTTTTTTTTTTTATTTTGCCGAGTCTTTGATGGGCAGCGGTTTGTCAAGCGTCACGATCTGAGACTGCTCAGCTACAGAAGAAATTTCATCAGCCAAGCGTAATACATAAAGAGAACAGAAGCAAACGTATTATACATTAATTTAGAGAGGTGAGAACAATCTTTTTTATAGAAAAAAGGGAGTCCGAGCTATCAAATGTGTTTGAGTGAGAGTTATAATCTTGGCATAAACGCCGAAAAGGTTCATTTTGTTCGAAATTCGTTCTACATTGTTTCAGCAGAAGAGGTTTGAAGTGTCTCGATGTCCGAGAGGGAACGCAAAAGTTCATTTCATTCAGAAGGAATGGGCTCGAAATTGATTCATTTAAAAGTTTTGTCATAAATATCACACCAAGCATTTCCCTTCGACTAGCAAGAGTTGGAAGATTGATAAGCTTTAATCGATTAGTATAAGGTGGAAGATTAGTTAAATAGTCCCATTGGAAATTTCTTAAGGCAAATAGTAAAAATTGTTTTTGTATTGATTCGAGACTGTCTGCATGGACTTGATAACGCGGATTCCAAATTATCGAGCCGTATTCTAATATTGGCCTAACTAATGTTGTAAAAAGTGCTTTAGTTATGTAAGGGTCGTTAAATTCTTTTGACCACCGTTTAACAAATGCAAAAACACCTTTGCCTTTATTCACTGTAGCATTAATATGAAGATTGAAACTAAGTTTGGAATCCATCATGACTCCCAAGTCAATAAAATTATTTACAGTTTCTAGACTATAGTTGTTAATTGTATATGAAGCTGGTGGCGAAACTCTCCGAGAAAAACACATGAATTTACATTTTTTGAGATTGAGCGGCATATAATTTACATTGCACCAGGTAACCAAGTGATTTAAATCCATTTGAAGCAAGGAATGTTCCTCAACCGAGGCACATGATTTGAAAAGTTTTACATCATCTGTGTACATCAAGATTTTTGAGTATTTAATTGTATTAGATATATCGCTTATGAACAACAAGAACAGAATCGGACCAAGATGGCTGCCCTGAGGAACACCAGAAGAAACATTGATGACCCCAGAAAGTGTATTTTTGAAGATTACTTTTTGCGTACGACAACCAAGATACGAAGAAATCCAACATATAAGACGGGGTTGAAAACCGAGTTGACTGAGCTTATGAATAAGTAATGGGTGTGATACTTTGTCGAAAGCTTTACTGAAATCGGTGTAAATTACATCAGTGTGAAGGCCTTTTCTAAATCCATTAGAAACGTGGGTGGTAAATTCTAGTAAATTGGTGATAGGTGATTTGCCCTTACAGAACCCATGGGGAAATAGGGAATGTTAGGTGGTGGGTTACAATAGCCTCAAATAACTTTGGGATAGCGGATAACTTTGCTATGCCCCGGTAGTTTTCTATTGAAGACCTGCTTCCATTTTTATGAAGCGGAATAAGAAAAGATTCCTTCCATATTGTTGGGAAAACGCCATAAATTAAAGATAAATTAAATAAATCTGTTAGCGGCTGATAGATGTTTGCGGCACATTTTTTAAGAAAGTGTGTCGGGATCCTGTCGGGGCCGTATGAATATGATACTTTTAAAGTTTTTAAATAAGATAATACATCTTCTGAAGATATAAATGGAGCTCTGATTGAATAACATGAATCAATATGGTATGGGTATTCATTAGGTGGAACATTGGTCTCAATAGAGTAATTTGATTTGAAAAATTCCGCAAAGAAGTCGGCGATCTCTTGATCATCGCTGGAAATATTATATTGGAATTTCATGGATGATGGAAACCCTTTCACCCTGCGTTTAGAGTTTACGAATCCGTAAAATGCCTTCGGGTTGCAAGTTATATTTCTTTTCATTTTACAAAGATAAGCTTTGTAACACTTTTTGTTCAATTGAAAATACTTGCAGCGTAGAATCGAGTACTGTAAGTAATGGTTATGTAAACCCGTCTTTTTGAACAACTTGAAAGATCGAGACTTTTTATTCTTTAAAATTTTCAGCTCTTTAGTGAACCATACTTGGCTTGTATCGGAATGTACACAAATCCGCTTAGGTACGTATTTTTCAAAAAGACAGTAAATGGTATTGTAAAAGTGAGAAACGCTTTGCTCCACATCAGCATTAAATGTTGGCCACACTATTCGAGATAGATCACGATTTAATTTTTTAAAATTGGCCTTCGCAAAGTCGAAGCGATAACTGGAGTCGTATCGTTTATTTCCGCTGTTACAAGCATAATTTACAACTTCGTAAACTATTTTGAGGGAAGGGTGGTAAGCATCTTCAGGTTCAATAATGGGTTCGCATCGACTAATGGAATATTTAGATTCATCATCCACAAAGGCTAAATCCAACACTCTTCCGAATTTATTCGATTGGATGTTGATTTGTTGAAGGCACAGCTCAGACATTCCGTCTAGAAATTCATTGTTGGAAGACTTTGACGAAACTGGTACGATATTAAAGTCAGAGATGCACCATGATATGTGTGGCATATTGAAGTCACCCAAGACAATAATGGAATCGGAAGGCTTTAGGATCGAATTAACAGTTCTTAGCAAGGAAATGTGATTCATATAAACGGACAGTTCAGAAGATGGCGGGATATAACAGATGGCCAAATAAATGTGGATATTTGCTAGTTGTGTGCGTATGCACAAGAACTCAGTTGTATCGGTGGCGGTTACGCAAATCTCTTCAGATGGTATTGAAGAGTGTACAGCAAGCAGAACCCCACCTCCAACCCTGCTCAGGCGGTCATTTCGATATATCTGGTAGTCATTACAGAGGATCTCTGAGTTAAAAACATGAGGTTTCAGCCAGGTCTCGGTTAAAGCAATTATATCGTAGCTTGAGCTAAATGATCTTAAAAACAGTTCTGTTAACTTGGTGTTTAAGCCTCTAACATTTTGGTAAAGTATATCTAAAGCAGATTTTTCGTTCAGTTTTTTGACTCAGTGTTATTAACAGGGATCTTTGCCAAGTTTGGAACACTCTTATTCCGCCTATATTCAAATTCCCGCACAAGTGCCCCAGAGGGCCAAAAATCGTTACTCAAGATAGTGTCAAAATGGTCAATAGGTACATCTAATCTAAAGGAAGATACGTTTCTTTCATAACTAAAATTAAATTTCCGAATTGTTACGTCATGGGTTTTCCTTTTTGAGAAGATATACGATTTCAGATCCTCCTCAGTAGTATCCCTGTCGAATCTTGACACGAATATCGATTTTTTAGGAGGGACTACAACCAACTTCCTAGTTCCAGGCTCAGTCGCCTGAGAACGGTTTGCAGGTTCAATATTTTTTCTAGCTGCTAGTTTTGTTGGAGGTGCCTTTGATGTTGAAGGCTCTACTGTAAGAGGACTTGGAGATGCTAAGTTTATTAATTCTATCGTGCTAGGTGTAGGAACGATTGGTTTCTGGATGTTTTGAACGGGGTCTAGGGTCAATACGCCAGCCGAGACATCAGTTCGTTTTCGTTTGCTGTCACGACTGTCGCTGTTAGCATTAGCAGCTGAATCGGTAATACATTTGAAAGTTTTAAACAAGTTTTCATAATACTTGAATTTATCCCCCAATGTAGAAAGTTCCTTACCGATTTCGGAGAATGCGTTTCGGGTATGTTTGAAAAGCTTAAAAAGATCCACTTCGGTGGATCTGCATTTCAAGCACGACCAACGCACACCCTTGTTATCGTTGATCGCATCACACACCCTTGCTGTCAAACTAGCGCACTTCATATGAGCAAGCTCATCACAAAGCCAGCACGACACGAAACGCTCGGTATCACCTTTCAATTGGCAGTTAACAAAATTGCAAGACATTATAAGTTAAAGTAAAATTGATTAAACAGACGGAGGCAGTGAAAATAGTTTGGAGATCACAGTAAGAAAATCACTGTTTGAGCAGTTTGAAGATCACTGTATGTGCAGTTTAAGATCGCTATTAACTGACGCTTAACAACACACAATGCAAACAGCTGTGGCAGTGAAAAGAAAATGAAGTAAATGTGCACGAGCAAATAACAATTGAAAACTGAAAATATGTAAATGCCAATCAAATGCAACAACAAATATGCAAAGTGACTCGGCAAATATGTATGTATGTATGGATATACACACTTTATCAATTATTTTTAAGATACAATTTATTTTAGTAAAGAAAAGCAGAACTTTAAATTGCGAATGCAGTACACAACGTGTTTACACTTATTTTTAGCACAATAATTATTTAAACAAACAAATTTATTTATTTAAGACAAAATAAGGCACAGTAGAAATCAAAACACAACTTCACAGCTTGACGTTCGCACATTTCCTCAAAATGCTTACGGAGATGACTCTTTAGGCTCCTAGGCGGTGCTGGTTCGTCAATCAGATGTCTGTTGGGATGCCCAGGTTTCTGGGTATTCAACAGAAACTGTTTGGTCAGCATCTCATTTCTCTCCCTGATGGGGAGTATTGTCGCCTCATTATGCAGATGGTGTTCTGGGGACATAAGAAGACAGCCCGTGGCGATTCTGAGAGCAGTATTTTGGCAGGCCTGTAGTTTATTCCAGTGGGTGGTTTTTAGGCTTGGCGACCATATGGGTGAGGCGTAGCACGTAATCGGCTGGCTAATTGCTTTGTATGTGGTCAAGAGCGTTTCTTTATCTTTTCCCCAGGTACTGCCAGCAAGGGATTTGAGGATTTTATTACGGCTCTGAATTCTTGGAACAATTGCGGTTGCGTGCGCACCAAAATGTAGATCCTGATCAAACGTCACACCCAAGATTTTGGGGTGTAGGACAGTCGGTAGCGTAGTGCCATCGACGTGGATGTTCAATATGGTCGACATTTGGAGCGTCCATGTTGTAAATAAGGTCGCGGAAGATTTAGTCGGTGACAATGCCAGGTTTCGCGAGGCGAAAAAACTGGAGAGATCAGGGAGATAGCCGTTTATTTTATTGCATAGCTCATCGATCTTTGGGCCTGGGCCTGTGGCCATTATTGTGCAGTCATCGGCGTAGGAAACGATTGTGACTCCTTCCGGTGGTGAAGGTAGCTTAGATATGTAGAAATTAAACAAAAGCGGGGATAGGACACCACCCTGTGGCACCCCTTGTTTAATTCTCCTTTGTTTTGATGTTTCGTTTCTGAATTGCACCGATGCCTGCAGACCGCCCAGATAATTTGCGGTCCACCTTTTAAGATATGGGGGAAGGGTAGACCCTTCCAGGTCTTGCAGTAACGAGCCATGGTTGACCGTATCAAAAGCTTTTGATAGGTCTAACGCTACGAGTACCGTTCTATGGTGGGGATATTGATTCAAACCGCAATTTATCTGGGTGCTAATGACGTTTAGCGCGGAGGTAGTGCTATGGAGTTTTCTGAAGCCATGCTGATGAGGGGCTAGCTGCAAATGTGCTTGGAAATAAGGGAGCAAAATGGCTTCAAGCGTTTTTGCCACTGGCGATAGGAGAGATATCGGACGATATGACTCACCTACGTTAGCTGGTTTCCCAGGCTTTAGTAGCGGGACCACCTTGGCCATTTTCCATTTCTCGGGTATGACAAAGGTGGAAAGAGACAGGTTGAAGACATGCGCTAAATGTTTGAAACCCTCTTTCCCTAGGTTTTTAAGCATCGGCATGGCTATGCCGTCTGGGCCCACTGTTTTGGATGGTTTAGCGCGACCAATGGCGTCCTCAACCTCTCTAGCGGTGATGGTAATTGGTGACGCGCTGAGTTTGTGTTTATGTGCGTGTCTATTGGCTCTCCGTCTATCTTTGTCGACCGTAGGATGCATTATATATTGTCGGCAGAAAGCGCTCGCGCATTTTTTCGCATCCGACAGCACCTTATCGCCAAAGGCGATGGAAACTTTGTCTTTGTGCTTAGTCGGATTCGATAGGGACTTTACGGTGGACCAAAGTTTACCTACACCAGTAGAGAGGTTACAACCTCTTAGGTGCTCTTCCCATTTCGCCCGCTTGTGTTCGTCCACAAGCAATCTGATGCGTTGGTTTATATCCCTTATTTGGGGGTCGCCTGGATCAAGCTGTCTTATAAGGTCGCGTTCCCTCGCTAAGCTCGCGGCCTCCGCCGGGAAGTGGGCCGGATTTCGGGAATTCTCCCGGCGGGAATGAAATGTGCCGAGCGGATTCAATGACCTTACGGAAGGCACGCTCCCCTTGGCGGGCATCAGTCGGGATAGGGAGGGCAGCAAAGCTGCTGTCTGTTGCAGATTCATATTCTTCCCACTTTCCTTTTTTGAAGTTTATGAAAGTGCGTTTTTCGGTGACGATGAAGTCGGCGGTACGCTCGAACGAAATAAGTATGGGCAGGTGGTCGGATGCCAATGTTACCATCGGCTGCCAGTTGACGCAGTTTACGAGTTCTGCGCTCACGATTGAGATATCTGGCGAGCTATGACAGCTTCCTACCATAAGTGTGGGGGCGTCTCCGTTTATTGTGCAGAACGTCGTTTCGTCTAGGTCTAGGTCGTGATGGGCATTGAAATCGCCTAAGATAATGCGATTGTTGCCAGTGAGTAAGGCCTCGATATTAGGGCGGTATCCACTGGCGCAACAGGTGACAGGAGGGATGTAGATGTTGATGATTTCTAGATTTGCATCCCCTGACCGGACAGATAGGCCTTGACGTTCTAAGACATTGTCACTGCGGTCGATGCCAGGATCAAATATATGATATTGCACAGAGTGGTGTATAATAAACGCGAGGCCGCCTCCAATTCCGCTCTCGCGGTCTTTCCTGTGGACATTATAACCAGAGCAGGTCTGCAATGCAGATCTTGCTGTGAGTTTAGTCTCTTGAATCGCAGCAATGCGGATGTTGTGCCGCTTCATGAAATCGACTATCTCCGTAATCTTCCCAGTTAGTCCATTACAGTTGAACTGCAGAATTCTGAAGTGCATGAGGGGTTACGCCGCCACTCTAGAGGTAAGTGAGGGGTGACTACGCCTAGGTTGTGGAAGGCCAGGACGCAATTGCTGTTGTGGCCTTGGGACTGGGCGCCCTTGGGCAAGCATTGGGGTACCCGGATGATTTGGGTTTGCGACCTGGCAACATGGCGCGATGAAGCCCGTCGGGGGGTTGCCGTCGCTGAGACCAGAACATCTAGGAAAGTGGCACCACCCAAGGCAGGAGCTGCATTGAGCGGATGTCGCAAACCTATATATTCTGCTGCTGGAAGGTAGTGGGGATACGCTTAGGCGTAGACTACGGGACGCCCTTGGGCGTGAGCAGCAAGGAGCCACAAAAGATTTATAAAAGTTACGTGGACGTCGGGTTTTGGGATCAAGCCCAGAACAACCTGTCCGATGCAACCATCCCTTGCACGAGACACACTGAACAGAGTATGACCGTCCTAAAAAGATTATTTTCTGGCAAATGCAGCAAAACCATTTCTCATGACCGGGGTCAGGAGACGCACCCGGATTGGGTTCGATACCTTCCCGGAGTAAGAGAATATGTAGCAGTCCTGCTGCAAGGAGCTGCTGGGAGGATGACAATTTGTGGGAGGGACGAAACAAATTAAATGGGGTCACACTGAAATGGCAGTCCTTGGTCGGGAAAAATCCCGAGTCGCTCCGACTCCGACTGCCTTGGGAAGCGATTACTGGGGGTATTGTTCATCCATAAGCTCATTATTGGAGAAATTGATTCTGCGGACCTTCTCAGCCGCTTGTTTTTTGCGCTTCCCCCTAGAGTATCCAGACACTACGTTCCTTTCTATTTACCCCTTTGTCGACGAAACTTTGCTAAAAATAATCCTCTTCTTATCTGGTGCGCACACTACAATGACTTGTATAGCTGTATCAGTCTTGAATGTACTTTTGCCACTATACGTAATGCAATACTTGCCTATCTAATTTAAGAGATACAAGCTAATTTAATTAGCCGGCATTTTATTCCTTCCATAAAAAACAGGAACTATCTCGCTTAAGGATGGAGGAGCATTTATCAACATGTATCATTAAGAAGGAACAAGACAGTACTGTGTTGATTGGAATCTGGTGCATTCCAAAAACGTAAAAAACATGATTTTTCATGAGCCACTGACCGGAATCGTATGCATTCCGGCAATATAATCTTATTATGGGTGAGCTGATTGGAATCCGGTGCATTCCAACAACACGGGTCATGTTACTTTTTTATGCCTTGTGATGGCGTATCCTCATTACACTACTCTTAGCACTGCCGAATTCCCATGACATGCTGATTGGAATCTTGTTGCATTCCAACAGGAAGATTGGAATCCACTGCATTCCGAAATTACGCTGAGCGGAATCTGATGCATACTGCCAGTATAAGATTTCGGCATAAGATCTTATTTCTGCTCATATTTCTTATTATTATTATATTCTGAAATTAAAGAGTAATGTTCATTAATATATCTTTGTTTGTAATCTAACATTGTTGAAATCTCGATATATCTTAAATTTTATCTTTTGAGTTGTATATTTGTATATCTTTTATATTATGCAGACGACCATAGTTTGTCGTCGACTTTAAATAATAAATAAATAAATAAATAAATATAATTTTTTTGGTTAGCATAAAAAATTGTTCGCTTTGCATATTAAACATCAAAAAAATAGAAGTGGGTGTTAGTTGCTGTCCAACAAGTGACTGACAGGAAAACCAATTTTTCGCGCGATCAATGCGCTCTCACTTACCTATACACTTGCATTTTCAAATCTGCCTACGCTTGCATTAAAGCAGGCATCGGCATTTAGTGGCACCATAGTGCACACTCAATTCACATGTATTCTTATTCTCTTTAGTTTAGTAGACACTGAGCAATTGGCGCAGCAACATCGATTGTGTGCGTCGCTCGCAATGTTATTAGCAAGCAATAAGCAAAGATCGTTTTTTAATTTTTTCAGTGCGCCAACCCTTTTGCGCAAGTATAATCTATTTAATTGTATAAAGCTTTTGCTTCCCATTGTGGGCATTAAAAATATAATAACAAATGATCTTGTCTTGTTGCTTACTAATAAGCGAATGAACTAAGCAAACAGATTCATCACGTGATGTGCGCGATTATCGCGCTCTCACTAACACATCTGCATTTCCAATTTGCCGACGCTTGGATTAAAGTGTTTTTGTTTCCCGTCTTCGCAATTCCGCGCTCGCGACATCTGTTGCGCAGTTCATTAACTCTCATGCTACGAAATTTCACCTTTGCGTCTAATTAGAAATTGAAAATTGGAGTTCAGCTTTTATGAGTTGAGAACTTTTGCGATGTTTTAGAAATGGTTAAAACGATGTGTTTGCATACAAGCATAAACACCCAAACGTTTTTAGTTTAGGAACATTTTCGCATTCCTTTCGTTTTTATACTCAGCTGAGCAGAGCTCACAGAGTATATTAATTTTGTTCGCATTACGGTAATCCGTAATGGCATAAACTAATAAAGATAGATATAGACTTCTATATATCAAAATGATCTGGGCGAAAAAAGAAATTCATTTAGCCATGTCCGTCCATCCGTCCGTCCGTCTGTCCGTTAACAAGATAACTTGAGTAAATTTTGAGGTATCTGGATGAAATTTAGTATGTAGGCGCTCATCTGAGATCGCTATTTAAAATGAACGAAATCGGACCATAACCACGCCGACTTTTACGATATCGAAAATTTCGAAATACCGAAAAAGTCCTATAATTCATTACCAAAGACGGTTACTGTATTCTGTGAAAATGGGCGAAATCGGTTGAAGCCACGCCCAGTTTTTATACACAGTCGACCGCTGTCCTTCCGCTCGACCGTTAACACGATAACTTTACTAAACTTAGTTCTCGCACTCACCTTATCTTGGTATAAAAAATGGCCGAAATCCGACTATGACCACGCCCACTTTTTCGATATCGAAAATTACGAAAAATTAAGAAATGCCATAATTCTATACCAAATATTAAAAAAGGAATGAAACATGGTAATTGGATTGGTTTATTGACGCAAAACATAACTTTGGAAAAAACTATGTAAAATGGGTGTCACACCTACAATATTAAGTAGAAGAAAATGAAAAAGTTTTGCAGGGCGAAATCAAAAGCCCTTCGAACCTTGGCAGGAACAGTATCGTGGTATTACATATATAAATAAATTAGCGGCACCCGACAGATGATGTTCTGGGTCACCCAGGTCCACATTTTGGTCGACATCTCGAAAACGCCTTCACATATACAACTAAGGGCCACTCCCTTTTAAAATCCTCATTAGTACCTTTAATTTGATACCCATATCGTACAAACACATTATAGAGTCACCCCTGGTCCACCTTTATGGCAATATCTCGAAAAGACGTTCGCCTATAGAACTAAGGCCCACTCTCTTTTAAATAATCATTAACACCCTTCATTTGATACCCATAGCGTGCAAACGCATTCTAGAGTCACCTTTGGTCTACTTTCATGTCGATATCTCGAAAAGGCGACCACCCATAGAACTAAGGCCCACTCTCTTTTAAAATACTCATTAACACCTTTCATTTGATACCCATATCATGGAAACGCATTCTAGAGTCACTACTTTTATGTCGATATCTCGAAAAGGCGACCACCTATAGAACTAAGGCCCACTCCCTTTTAAAATACTCGTTAACACCTTTCATTTGATACCCATATCGTACAAACAAATTCTAGAGTCACCTTATCTTGCAACCCAATTGTTTATAAACACTTCTGCTACCGTCTCCGCTTCTTGATTTGGGATTGGGTATACCTCTGGCCATTTGCTGAAATAATCCATAACTACCAGTACATATTTGTTTCCGCCGTTGCTAGTAGGAAATGGACCGGCGACATCCATAGCGATCCTTTCAAATGGCGCACCTGAGTTATATTGCTTCATCTGGCCATGACTTCGGGTTTTGGACCCTTTCGCTCTGCTGCAAACCTTGCAGTTCGCAATCCACTCAGTGATCGACTGCCGGCAACCAACCCAATAGAATCTCTGTTTAATCCTCTCGAGCGTCTTCGTAATTCCAAGATGACCTCCGCTTGGACCATTATGCAGCTCGCTGAGCACGTCAGGAATCCTCTTTCTGGGAACAACTATCATTTCTTTTTCCTTTGACCATCCTCACTCTCCCATACTCGATGCAAGCAACCGGATATCAATTCTAAACTGTTCCACTGTGCCCAATATGACTTCGCAATGGGACTCTCTGCTGACATCTCTCGGCTTGGTATTTGGTTTCGCTCGAGCCCTTGCATAACATGTGACAGATCTGCATGTTCTAGCTGACACTTTCTTCGTTATTCCTTGTCCCATTCTTCCGTACACGTTATAGTCATTAGCCGAACATCTATAATGTCTTCTTTAGCCTCGGCCTATGAACAGTGATTGCATTCCAAACTACATGGTCCTCGTGACATTGCATCGGCATTCCCATGGGTACTACCTTTTCGATGCTCAATGGAAAAGTAATAGCTTTGTAGTCGCTCGATCCACCGTGCCAATTGTCCTTCCGGATTATGGAACTGCAGAAGCCATTTTAACGCTACGTGATCTGTCCTGACACGGAATTGTTGGCCGTAGAGTTATTTCTGAAAATGTTTAATGCACTCTACCAATGCCAAAAGCTCTCTCCGCGTAACGCAGTAGTTCGTCTCTGGTTTTCCAATCGAACGGCTGTAATATGAAATTACCTTCTCCTGTCCATCGACCAGTTGTGATTAAACGCCTCCTATAGCATATCCACTCGCATCTGTATCTAGAATAAATGTAGAGTCACAGTTAAATTAAACACACGACCGTTTAAAATTTAGTGGATTTATTATTTTATTCAATATTTAAACTGTTGAAGTGTAGAATAACTATAAAAATACTTATAGCCGAACTAATTAGATTGGCTTATATTTAGGCGGTCCATGTCGTCTCGAATTAAAATTGCAATTGTCCAATCGTTCGCCAAAGTCGCTGATGCTGTCTTCGTTTTGTTGTCGTTCATCAAGAAAGGGCTGTTGTGCAAGGTTGCGTATTAGCGTATTTGCAGTATCGTACCTTATGGCACGTTTAGGGATATCACTTTAAGGCATGCAATCCCACATTTGGCCATCCTGACTAATCTTTCGGCTTGAACGATGGGTCCCACTTTTTCATATACTCGGCGACTGTGGTCGTTCGTCCCGGACCTTCACCTTCACCAACCTTTTCTACCTCGTAGCTATCATGAGCCAGAACTTTCACAATCTTGTAAGGGCCAAGGTACTTCGGCCTAAACCGCAGGCAACTCCCAAATTGAGTGCGCTTGATGGCAACTAACTCGTTTTGTTTGTACCTCACTGCTTCTTTCCTTTTACTATCGTAGCTAAGTTTATTTTCTTTCTGAATCAACGCAATATTTTCTTTGGCCTGTTCTCGTATAGCTTCACGTTCTAAATCTAGCTCATCGAATGCTGCATTCTGTAAAAACTCATTTAATACCGACAACCCGTTACCTTCATATCACACCCCGTCAATATTTTAAAAGGTGAAAACTTTGTACTGCGCGTTGGAGTGTTATTTATGGCCTGCTGAACTCTTTCTATATGCTCATACCAGCATTTGGGCTCCTCCGCGCAGAATTTTGACAACATTGGCACACCTATTTGGTGCATCCGCTCGACTTGGCCATTTCCCCTCGGAACTACCGTTGCTATTAATAAATGCTCAATACCTTCTTTTTCGCAGTATCCTTTAAAGAGGTTACCTGTGAAAGCGGATCCACGGTCTGTTATACGCCTAGGATTCCCCAAACGACAGCTTCAGCACCAGTATTTTTGGTTGGGTGCAATCACACAAATTTGGAAAAGGCATCCACCACAACCAAAATATAATTGTAGGCCTTCTTTGTTGGCTCCATGGGCCCTACATGGTCGATATGGTAAGTGCTTTGAAGACGGGTCTCTCTATCTATGGGATTCAGCAGACCTTCTTTCCTCCCAGCCTTCGCGTCAGTAACAATGCATTCTACACAACTCCTTACGATTTTGCATATTTTTGAGTTAAGTTGTGGTATGAAAGAGCTTTTCTCAACAGTGTTTTGGGTTTTCTTTATTGAGAAATGCCCCTGCTTGTGTGCTGTTCTTATTATCTCGTCTTCCATAACCGAGGGTACTACTATAAGTTCCTTTACAAGATCCTTATACAAGAGGTTGTGCTTCATAAAGAAATCTTCGTACGTCTCTCTCTCCAAGACCTTACAAATCGCTCAAATCCATTCATCCTGCTGCTGAGCTTATTTGAGTCTGTGGATTAATGAATCTTCTAGCATCAAACAGGCTACCCTACTTAACGCGTCAACGTGAGGCATTTTGGTGTCACTACGATGCTCGATCTCGTAATCGTAATCCTGTAACATCATTGCCCAACGTGTTACTCTTAGAGGCACGTCCTTTTTCTTCATTGTCATTGTGAACGCGTTGCAATCCGTGACAATCTTGAAGTGAATTCCCATCAAATATACCCGCCATTTCTTGAGAGCTTCCACTATAGCTAGCACTTCCAGCTCATATGAGTGGTACTTCCCCTCAGCCGGTTTTGTCTTTCGGCTCATATACTGGACCGGATGGAATAGCTGGTCTTCACTGTCTATCTGTAGGAGTACTCCTCCGTACCCATACATAGACGCGTCAGTATGAACCTCAGTAAACACCTTCGCGTTATAAAGTTTCAAAACCGGTGCACTGATCAAGGCTACCTTCAGCTGCTGCAACGGGGCCTGTTGACATTCCCCAAAAACAAATTTGGCGTCCTTACGAAAAAGGTCAGACAATGGTTTGGCGATCATTGTATACCCTTCAATAAATCGGCGGAAATAAGACGTTAAACCGAGAAACCTTTGCAATGCTTTTTTGTAATTTGGGATCGGAAATATCTTTACTGCTTCGGTTTTACCTTCTGATGGTCTTATCGTACCTCCCTCCACTATATACCCTAAGAAGTCTACTTTTGTTTTGAGAAATTGACATTTTTCCCACTTATTGCGCAAATTAAACTGTGCTGCCCGATTTAAAACTGCCTTCAGCTTTATTATCCCCTGATCCACATCCTTAGAGGGAATGACAAGATCATCCATGTATGTTACTACAGTGTTATTCCCAACAAGATCCCTAAACACGGCGTAAATGTATCTGGTAAATACAGCAGGAGAATTCGAAATTCCAAAGGGAACATACAAAAATTCGAATTGTAATTGATGGGTAACAAACGAAGTGTATTTCCTGGATGCTGGTTCGATTGGGACGAGGAACAAACCATTTCTCAAATCTAGGGTTATGAATACGCGTGCACTTTGCAGCCTCTCAATCACATCATCCATGAGCGGCATGGAAAATTGTCTTTGATTATCTTCTCATTAAGACGACGATAATCGCAGCACAATCTCTAACTACCGTCCTTTTTCGAGACAAGGACAATTGGCGATGCATACTCCGAGGCACTGGGTTGGATAATGCCTTCCCTTAGCTACTCGGCAACTTGATTGTCAACGATACACCTGTCAGAGTATGACGTGGTCCTTGAAAAACAGGACTGCCATCAGTTAAACAAATTTTCATCACAACTGGGGATTCCTGATGCTTCATCGGCGAATAACCTTTCACAGCAATTTCAATTGCTTTAGCTTGCGCGCTGTTTAGGTGGGATAGGTTAATATTTACTTCGTTTTTACGTTTTTCATCGATTGATAACGACAAGTCTTTAAACTCCTGCAATACACACATCTCTAACTCTGGCTCACTCAACCCAGGAGACTCTGTCGGTTTCAAATAATCTTTCGCTTTAAACTCGACATTGTCTTCCGAAACAATCAAGTCAACCTGTTTCAAACGTTGTTGCCAATGATTGCCTGATACACAATGTCTCGCTCACGGACGACGTGAAATATTACATCTAGTTCGACGTCGTCTGCTTTTAATTTGATATTGAATCCGCCAACTGTATGAAGAACACTATTGCCTATGCCTCTTAACTGGTGTCGTTCCCTAGATAAGTCAATATCTCCTAACATCAAGAGAACGTCGTATCTCAAGAGACACAGGCCGCACCCTGTATCCAGCAACGCCGAAAATGTAAAATTATTTATTGTAAGATCTTTAAAAATTACACATCCTATAGAGGATGAAGCACGCACTGATTCTAAAGTATTGACGTGAGGCGTTTCTTGCTTGACTTTAGCTTCTTTCTTCGGACACTCAGCAATGCGATGCCCAGTTTGGTTGCAGCCAAAACATGTCGACTTGCGTTCGTGTTGTCAGCCATTAGCTAAATGACCTACTTCACCACATCGATAACATCGCTTTCGCATTCAATAACTCATTTTAATTACATGTGTGTATTCTTTTCCATTTCTTTTGTTTTGATTAACACATTCGTTTTCTTCTTCTTACGTACTAGCTTTTCTTGAGATATTCTATCAATTTTAGTAAAGCACCCTTCTATACTTTTATTTAGTTTTGAGTAATACATTCAATTTACCTCTTCTTCTTTTGACTTTCTTTCACTTATTTACTATTCTTACCACTGCTTAAATTATTTCTTGTATTGGCTTTTTGTGTTGATTACAACACTTTTTTTTTCTACTTTACATACTCGTTTCCAATTCGTTTTAACTCTTTACATTACCATTTAATTTTCCTGAACAATCTTCTCTTTCAAAATGTTTATTATTATTTTTGTTGTTGTTTCTTTTTCATTTGCATTAAAAACACATTCGTTTTACTTTACTTATACTTAGCCTTTACCAATTTGCAAGGAACACACAACTACGTCGCGTTTGCCCTTTCGTTTTCGTCTTACACTCGTACTCCCGCTCTTCTTTTTTTTTTTTCTCGACTTCGTCGGCTACTGCCTTCTTTGTATGTAACACTCTGTCGTACTCGCTCTTACACTTCAATTAGCCAGCAACGCATCTGACCAGCAGTGCACTCCCTTTGGCATGAATTTGTTTTTTCTCGTTTACTTTGCATTTATTTCGACGCCTTCGCCACATGCTCACAACCACTAACGCAATATTACACTTTCGCATATACCTTGCTGTCCAGCAACGACATGTTTCTTTACTGCAACAACGACTTCGGACTGTCGTATATTTTGCTCAAACTCGCCTTTATTTGCTCACTCTGCTCAAACTCGCAGATGTACTTATGACGACGAAATGCCTTCGCTGCTTCTGTCGACTGCGCTTGTCTACTTGGCGTTGGGATAGCTTCGATTAACGGAGCTCTACTGACGCCGATTACGACACGCTCATTTATGTGTACAGCACACAAAAATTTCAATAGTTCTAGAGCCTTCTGGATGCCACTTGTAAAATATATAAACAAATAAAATTGGTATACATTCGTACGCACATATGTTTTCATGCTTTTCAGAAATTGATTTTTAACATATTTTGAACATTAGCGGCTTATTGGCATACACACACGCACAGAATGTTTCCTTTTTTATTTAGTTTTTCGATTTGAGTTGATTATAATTGTTATTTAGCACCACGGTTTTATGATTATAATCATTTGATATATGTGTATATACAGCAAACAATCCTAAATAAAATTGTGTAATATTGATCACGTTCACTTGGCAGGATTGCGATCCACGCCTGACACCACTTGTAGAGTTACAGTTAAATTAAACACACCACCGTTTAAAATTTAGTGGATTTATTATTTTATTCAATATTTAAACTGTTGAAGTGTAGAATAACTATAAAAATACTTATGGTCGAACTAATTAGATTGGCTTATATTTAGGCGGTCCGTGTCGTCGCGAATTCAAATTGCAACTGTCCAATCGTTCGTCAATGTCGCTGATGCTGTCCTCGTTTTGTTGTCGTTCGTCAAGAAAGGGTTGTTGTGCAAGGTTGCATATTAGCTTATTTGCAGGATCGTACCTTATGGCACGTTTAGGGATATCACGTTAAGGCATGCAATCCCACATAAATGCTGCTGCTGAAATCGGATATGCTAACATTGGGGCAGTGCACAATCACTCCTTCAATGTTTGGAAAGCCACTTCTTGCTCTTTCTTCCATTCAAAAGCTTTATTTTTTCTTGTAAGCTCATGTAGGCGCTACGCTGGAAAAATTTGGTACAAATCGGCGGTAATATGTGCACAGCCCAAGGAAACTTCTCAATTCATGTAGGTTCTGTGGTCTTGGCCAATCCTTTACAGCCTCTATCTTTTCGTTCGAAGAGCAGATGCCCTCTGTCGTTACCTTGTGACCAAAATATTTTACTTCCTTTTTAAACTGCGCACACTGTTTGGGAATTAATTTCAGACCAGCGCCAGCTATTCTCTGGAAAACTTCCTCCAAGTTCTTAAAACGTTCGTCAAAGTTCTTGCCCAATACGATAATGTCGTCCAGGTACACCAAGCATGTTTTCCAATATAGAGCTTTCAGTACCTGGTCCATGAGTCTCTCAAAAGTAGCTGGTGCATTACAAAGTCCAAAAGGCATCACTGTAAATTGCCAAATACCATCACCGACACTGCAGGCTGTTTTCTCTTTATCTTCCTCCTTCACCTCAACTTGCCAGTAGCCGCTTTTCAAGTCCAGTGTGGAAAACCAGTTCGTACCAGATAGCTAGTCCAGAGTGTCGTCAATTCTTGGCAATGGGTAGGTATCCTTTTTCGTAACGTCATTCAACTTCCGGTCGTCCACGCAAAACCTCATTTTTCCATCCTTCTTCTTTACAAGTACTACCGGTGAGCTCCATGGACTAGCTGATGGTTTGATCACGCCGCTGTCGCTCATTTCTTGTACTATTTGACTCACAACTTCCCGTTTCGCCAGTGGAACACTACGAGGAGCATGACGTATCGGCCTCGCGTCTCCAACTTCAATTTGATGTTTCACAACATTGGTGCGGCCTGGTTTGGAACCATCGTGGTCAAATATGTTCGCGTACTTTAGGAGCAGTTGTTTTGCCTTACTCTGATAGGCTTCCTCTAGTCCCTGCGTCCATGCCGTGATGTCACTTGAAAGATCAGTATTACTAGATGAAATGTTTCCTGGAGCTGTTCACAGCTAATAACTACTTCAGCCTCTTGGCATCTTCCCAAAATAGCTCCTTTGGTCAAATTGAATGGTGACTTGAACTCATTGAGTACTCTAACCGGAATAAGTCCATCTTGTTTTGTCATAGCCAGGGATTTTCCTACAAGTATGTTCATTTTTGGTTTGTTTGCTGCTTCGACAACCCACAATTTGTTTGTCCCACAATCTCCATCAACCTTTGCATAGATGACTGCTTCGGATTTTGGTGGTATTTGATGACCCTCGTCCACCAGCACTTGTTTACTGCTGTATCCTCTCTCGTAGCCGAAATTAAGGGGCACATCCGTGTTCTTATATCGCACCGTCTTGCTTTGCATATCGATCTTGATGCCGTGGTTGATTAAGAAGTCCACTCCAAATATGATTTCATCAACAATATCTGCCACTATAAAATTGTGTAGTACCGTGAGGTTCCCAATTGGTACTTCACATTCTACTTTTCCAATTACCTGGGTGTCCTCTCCCGTGGCTGTACGTAATCTTGCTCCAAGCAATGGTCTTACCTTTTTTTTGACTAAATCCGCTCGAATCATGGAATGAGATGCACCCGTATCTACAGCCAGTAAACGTTCCCTTCCATCCACATGCCCTCCAACAGTAAGACTGCTCGATATTCTTCCAATCTGCGAGATAGAGATTATGGGGCATTCAATTGCGGGAGCCAGCTGTTGCCCCTTGCGGCTGACTCGATTTAGTTTAACGATTGAGTGGTCTTGGAGATTTGCTCATCTCCTTCTGCTCTGCGTTTACGACCACCCACATTGTTGGAACTGTTAGGGTTGGTGTTGCAATAACGCTCAATATGCCCTGGCTTTCCACACTTAAAGCATTTGACTGCATCATTAATCTTCTGCTGCGTACCCTTCAATGCTTCCAAAATTTCGTCCATCCAGTCTGGCCTTTCCACTTCCACGCGATGAGCTTTGTACGCTGTCTTACTCAAAAGTGAGGCTGTTTCCTGAGTCAGTGCATGCGATACCGTTTCAGCAAATGTTAGTTTTGGATTCGCATATTTAGCCCGCATTCTCGTTCGTTTCCACATTTCGTATGCCATTTATGAAACTCTGGATTTTTACCCTTTCAGCGTATTCCACCGGTGCGTCCGCATTTGCAAGATGAGCCAGTCTTTCAATATCTGAAGCAAACTCCTGTAATGTCTCATTTGCTTTTTGGTAGCGGTTTTGCAACTCAATTTGGAATATCTGTTTTCTATGCTCGCTTCCATAACGTCGTTCTACAGCAGCCATCAATGCTTCATAGTTGTTCCGCTCTCCTTCGGGAATCGTCTGTAGGATTTCGGCTGCTGGCCCCTTCAATGCCACGAACAGTGCAGCAATTTTATCTTCCGCATTCCAGTTGTTCACTGCTGCGGTGTTCTCAAAATGTAGCTTGAAGACTTGGAAAGGAACAGAACCGTCAAAGGATGGTGTTTTCACCTTTGGATTACTCGTTGAAACTGCTGGCCGATTTAGTTGCAACTGCTCGATACGTCCTCTCAAAGCATCCACCTCGGCCTCGATTTTCTCCTCAAACTGTAAAATTTTCATATCCTGGGCCCCCACTTCGATGTTACCCTTATCTCCTATGCCTCCAGGTGCGAGGATATTCGGGCCTCCTGTGCTTTCAACTGCTCAGCCAACTGAGTTGTCATATATGTCTTTTGCTCTTCCAGTTGGGCTGACATATATGTCTTCTGCTCTTCCAGTTGGGATGACATGTTGGTGGATATTTGTGATGACATTTCGGACATTTGTGCCGATATTGCAGCCAGTATCATGTTCAGGTCTGTGTTCGCCATTGTCTGTGGTTTTTCTTTCATTTTTGTTGTTTCCTCGCCATCAAGATGAAAGTCATACTCTTCCACGTCAATTCCTTCTAATTCCATTGCCTGTCTGATTCGTTCCTGAAGTTCTAATTTAATGCCGGTTGTATTCAATTTACGGCTCTCCAACTCCTTCTTCAGTTGCTGGATCTTCAATTCACTTAACTTTGGCATGTCCAAGTTGTATTCGAATTCTTCGGAATTTATTCAACAATTCCTCTTCTGATACCAATTGTAACGAATTTACTGCAAATCCTCTTATTTGCTAAGTTCGAATCACTAAACTTTTGAATAAATAACTCCACTCTTCAATAATGCAAAAATGGCCTTTATTAAGGTACTTCACAATAACACTTATAGCTTGCTTAATTAAATCAAACTGATTGATAGCTTAAATGACTCTCGCCTCTAGTGTTGTCGCCTTTTTATACTGTCTGATTTCCTCGTTGCATATTTGTAGGCTATTCTAATGTGTTTGTGCATCCCTTCTCCGCTCCGTGTACGTACATAGGTGTAGACAAAATGATTAAATTATTGATGTGCATTCACGTCACTGATTAGCATCGGCATAGAGAGGGCAGTACCCCTTAGTGTTGCTAACATTCGTCACAATATTATTATGAAATATGTATTGGAGTCTACTTATAGATGATATCTTCAGCCCATGATAAAAATATAGGAAGGTAAACCATTCTCTTTTGGTTAAAAAAAAAAATTTTTTAATTCTCTCAAAAACTTTGTGGAAGTGCCAAACCAAAGAATACAAACAAAATTTTTAGCATATTTGACTTTTACAAAAACGCGGAAAAAAAATAATATAGATTGAAAATTTGGTATGAATTTTTTTTAGTTCACTTTTATAGTTTGTTTTATTATATTTTTTTATTTGTACAATTTAACCATGCATGGTCTACTTTTTCTGAAAAAGTTATATTTAGTTAAGGTCTAAAAATAAATATAAAAATATATGTACGATAATTGTTTCGGGTGCAACATTATCACCTTCGCTGGATGCTTTTAAGCTGACTCTGTTTAAGATGACGTAAAGACTTCTAGATGCCAAGCTCTCTGAACATTGGTCGACCTTTTGATTCTGACAGAAATTTGAACCGGGCTTGAAAACTTCCGTCTTTCGCGGAATTTATGTAATATTTTAAATCTTTCCTATACTCTGTGCGATTTTTTTTCAATGGGGCGAGAATGATGTAGCTTTATGCATCTTTTTAAGTTTAAAATTTAAGCTGGATAGGAAAAAATGTCGGGAAACAGCGAAGTCCATCGTCAGTTATTGCTTGTCAGGCTTTAGCTTGAACGCGAACGGACTACTAACAATTTACAAGCGACGCCTACTGAAAATATATAAAGCAAAGGCGAGAATTTGGTTCAACAAACAATGTCTGGAATTGAATGTTACTCCAAAATTCGCAAAAATAACAATAAAGGCAAATACCAAATCTAGCAGGAAAACAGTTAGAAAAGCGGAAAATCATTTTTTAAAATATGAGTTAGAAAGCTTATACTCGAAGAAGGATGAGATAAATGCCGAGTTATTACCTATCCATTTAAGATTGGCAGAACAACTACCTACGACTGCATTAATGGAATGTTTCGACCGCATTAAGACAGAGGTCGATCGGGAACTACAATGAAAATACAGGTCGCTGAACCGAAAATTGGACAAGCTGGCAGGACGACGAGAGGGTAACGAAAACCAAAAAACTCACCAGTTTCATGACAAGTTCGTTAACCTCACAACAGTGGTTATTACCAAGGAAGAAGCACAAGTTCTCGAAAAGGGCCTGAAGCACAATATCATGGACTAATATATAGAGAGAAAAACGGAGCAAGCGATTATAGATGCGGCGATCGCAATAAAATTGATACCACAGGAAGAACAGCAGCACGCAAGACACATGTGCAGGGAAATCATAAAAAGTAGGTGAAAGCACAGGAAGGACAAAAATCTAATACAGAGGAGAAAATAATAAAGAATCTACGGCATAAACTAAGAAAAAACAATATTTCACAACGAAAGCGGACAAAGGAAACACCACTGTGCTAATCGAAAAAGAGAAATATATATCCAAAACAGAAGATCTCATAGAGGAAATGAAATGTCGTAGTATGAGAGAGGATCCCACAGATGAGTACCAAAAACAAATCAAAGTTGCTATAAAAAAAACAACAAATATAGTAGATTCTAACATGGCACATTGATTGATCCAAATCCCTTCGGCTCCTCCACTGCTTGCGCTACCAAAAATCCACAAGCCGGACATGCCAATGACGCCCATCATTAATTTTAAATCGGCACCATGTTACAAACTGTCCAAATATTTTAAAACGATATTGAAAGATACTCTGGAGCTAAGGAACGAATATGCAATAGCTAACACAACAGAACTAATAGAGAGACTTGAGACCTTAAAGCGAACAAAGAACAGCAAATTGGTATCTTTTGACATAAAAGATTTATACCCATCAATACCACTATCGGAGACTTTGGCCATAGTTAGCTCAACAATAGTTCATAATACAAAAACAGGGTGAAAAGTATGCAAATCACAAATACGCTAAGAACCACATTACGTCAAAACTATTTTCATTTCAGCAATAAAATATATAGACAAACAAACGGTCTTGGAATGGGAAGCCCCACATCAGCAATTCTTATGGAAGTGTTCATGCAAAATCTTGAAGAAAAGTACATACAGGAGCTGAAGTCCAAATTAGGCTTGTCATTTTATGCTAGATACGTGGATGATATAATATGCATTTTAACTACTAATAACGAAGAGCTTGTACTGGAGTACCTGAACAAGCAGCACGGAAATATAAAATTTACAATGGAAACCGAAAAAGACAGAGGAATCAACTATGTAAACCTCACGATAAATACTGATAAAGAAGCCAAATGATTTAACTATGACATATATAGAAAGCCAACACCCACCGACACAATAATACATAATACCTCAAATCACCCCCAACAGCATAAAAATGCAGCATTAAGGCACTTCGTACATAGACTTGAAAGAACACCTCTTACACAAGAGGCATATAAGAGAGAACTTGAGGTCATATATAATATCGCTGCAAACAACGCATATAAAAAAGCACTAGTAGATAAGCTCAGAAGGACAAATAGAGATCCAAAAAGAAATAATGAGAAGGAAAATAATAGCTGGTCGACTATGATATATACTGGAAAAGCAACATACAAATTGGCAAACTTCTTTAAAAAATACAACAATAACACATCATTCAAAACATCGAATAATCTAGGGCGAAAACTAAGAACTAACAATAATTCAGAGGATCCGTTTAGCAGCCCCGGCGTATACAAGCATACCTGCGGTGCCAGCATAGTTACATAGGACAAACAGCACGGAAAATAAGAACGAGGTTCAGAGGACATATTAGAGATTACAACAAAAAAATACGGAATCCAAACTTTATCCCCGAGTCTAACTTCGCGAATCACATGATCGAGAATGAATGTACCCCAGCAAACATCAATAAAACAGTTAGGGTTCTGCACATACAAGTAAAAGGCCGACGGCCCAACGTACTCGAAAACTTGGAAATCTACAAACAGCAAACATTCGACGGTAGAATAATAAACGAACAGATAAACACAATTTCTGACACAATATTCGAGCCTTTAAAACTTGTTTACAAGACACAAAGTAATCACACAGGTACAACAGACAAACACACAACAACAAATAAACACAAGCAATTAACACACCAAAACAGCAAACCCACAAAAAAGGTCAAACGACTAAAATTACGGATTTTTACCTACCACAGTCAGCCAC
This sequence comes from Eurosta solidaginis, assembly GCF_040869045.1. Lineage (NCBI taxonomy): Eukaryota > Metazoa > Arthropoda > Insecta > Diptera > Tephritidae > Eurosta > Eurosta solidaginis. Next base: position 32,250,297 of record NC_090324.1, on the reverse strand, counting down.
ATCAACCGATTAGTAAACCACCCTCGGTTCTGAATGAACACTCAGCACATACACACAATTAAATATACACAAGCATCAATTATGACAATACCTGCTCATGTACCTACGAACTATAAATACAGGACAAACGAAACAACAGATCAGAACGAATATTTACACTGATGATGGCACAACGCCGAAACCGGTTTGTCTCAAAACCAAATTTGACAAGGGATGACGGAAAATCGTTCCAATATACATCATACATCGATACAAGTACGGCGTGCAGATGATGCGGAGGAGGCGGCCATGTCGCACACGGTTGCCGTAGTGCTCGCATCGAATTCTGCTGGACATGCGAAAGGTAGGCACGCTCACACGAAACTGTTGTAGACGCACGCAGGGAAACGGCCAGAGACCTCATTGGCACCGAGGAGTGCGGTCTCCCCAAACGCAACCACGGGAAAACTAAACACGTTACGACATACAAAGGGCCGGATCTTGGCAAACATCACGATAAATGGCGAGGAGGCGGTGGCTGCAATCGAGAGAGGAACGACGCGAAGATTTATAAGTGGAACAATGGCAAGGAAGACAGGCGTATTCAAGATGATAGAAACGCGAGTAATACTGGGAGATGGCAAACCTAAGACCATCGTGGAAGCGGTAGATACAGAAGTGAGAATGGGTATCCAAGTGCGGCTAAATGAAATGCAAATCCTGCCAGGACTAGTCGACGAAGTGGTGATTGGAACGGATTACCTTTCGAAGGTGAACATGCAGTTAAGGTGCGGAGAACAAACACTAACCTTGACAACAGGCGACCAGGAGGATAAAACGGCCACATGTACAACAATGGTCCAAAGTGGCAATGAAAGTAATCACGAAGATAACAGCCGAAACCTTTTGAAGACAGACGAGTCCGTGAGCAAATTTCTCAGAAAAGAATAACAGATATTCGGGCAGATGTCAGGGGTATCCAATGTGGCCACGCACAAGATAGTGATGATAGACGACCGTCCCATAAAACAAAGGTATTACCCGAATAATCGCAAGATGCAAGAAATTATAAATAAGGAAATCGAAGAACTGATCGAGAAAGGTTGTATCGAACCATCTAGAAGTCCGCACAGCGCACCCCTAGTTTTGGCTAGAAAGAAAAATGGAAAGTGGAGACTATGCGTGGATTACCGCCAACTAAACGCAAGGTCAGTACCAGACGCATACCCGTTACCCTGTATCCGACATTTCCTGGGCAGGTTGAGGCGTGCTCGGTTTATCAGCAGCCTCGACTTAAAGAATGGATATTGGCAAATCCCCATGGATGAAAACAGCAAAAAATACACCGCATTCACTGTACCTGGACGTGGATTATATCAATGGAAGGTAATGTCGTTCGGTCTACACTCAGCCCAGACAACTTTCCAGAGAGCATTCGATCACTTCATAAGACCACAGTTGGAGCCTTACGCATTCGCATATCTAGATGATATCATCATTACGAGCAAAACATTGGAAGAACACATAGGGCACCAGACGGAAGTATTTCAACGGCGACGGAGAGAAAACCTTAGGATAAACCCGAAAACATTTGAGTTTTTTAAGAAAAGTTTAAAGTAGTTAGGTCAAGTTTTTAGCAAGGAGGGCATTCACATGGACCCGGATAAGATAGCAGCCATCAAAAAGTTGACACCGCCAAACAATTTACGTGAATTCGAAGGTTCCTAGGAGTGGTATCGTGGTACAGGAGATTCGTATCTGACTTTTCGCAAGTTTCACGCCCATTGACGTCAATGCTAAAGAAAGGAAAGAAGTGGAAGTGGTCGGAACAGCAGCAGTCGGCATTCGAGGCATTAAAGGCCGCACTCACCCAAGCACCTGTACTAGCTTGTCCAGATTTGCAAGTGATTTTGGTCTCGGAGCAATACTCACTCAAGGATCAGACAGCGAAGAACGAGTGATTGCTTATGCAAGTCGCCCACTGAACAGGGCAGAAAAAAATTACTCCCCGACAGAGAAGTAATGTTTGGCAATAGTTTGGGCGATAAGGAAGATGAGACTGTACCTAGAGGGTTACACGTTCACGGTAATCACGGATCACGTATCTCTAAAATGTTTGAACGCAATAGACAGTCCGACGGGACGGATTGCTAGCTGGGCACTGCAATTATAACAATATTCATTCGACATACAGTACCGGAAAGGAAAGCTAAACGTGGTGGCAGATGCACTTTCGAGACAGCCGATGGACGACCAACTAGGCACGTTGACGGTAGAGCAAGGCAAATACGAGTACAAGTGGCTGAAAGCGAAGATTGCAGAGGTAAGAAGTTCCCACACTATGTGATCGAGGACGGAAAGCTATACAGGAGAACAGAGAGTCAAGTTGATGGTGAACACGCAGTACCGTGGAAGTTATGTGTACCGACCCCACAGGGACGCAGAGTGCTGGCGGAAATTCATGACACAAAAAGCGCAGGACGCATGGGCGTCCGAAAATCTATTGCACCAGCGAAGACGCGATATTACTGGCCCGGAATGTTCAGAGACGTAAGAAAGTACGTACAGAAATGTCATGGATGTCAGGTATACAAACCTCGTCAACAACAGGCCGCGGGTAAGACGTTAACTAAACTAAACTTTGTTGGTCAAATGCCACGCTCGAAACATGTTGAAAGAATGGCATTAGTTTTCGTTGACAGATTTTCAAAATGGGTGGAGATAATGGCGATTAGAAAGGCAACAACAGAGAGCGTAATAAGAGGATTTAGAGAGAGAATTTTGGCACGATTTGGCATTCCAAAGGCATTAATCACAGACAAGGGAGCGCAGCTCGCCAGAAAACGTTTTAAGAAGTATTTGGAGGAGCTTGGCGTAAAACACCAAGTAACAGCCCCATACACACCGCAGGCGAACTCGAGAAAAAGAGCGAACCGCAACATCAAGTGGATGATAGCACAGCTCTCAGGGAATGAGCAGAGGAAATGGGACGAGTTGATACCAGAGTTAACACTCGCATTAAACATAAGCGTATGTGAATCGACCGGGACAGTCCAGCATATGTAGTACAAGGCAGAGAACCAAGGACTCCCAACAGCATTTATGACGAAAATACATTCGGTACAGGTAAAACAGTAGCTAATCCAGCGGAGAAATCGATGAAGATGAAGGAGATATTCGAGATGGTACGACGGAAGCAAGAGCGAGCATCAGCAGAGCAAACAAAACATTATAATTTAAGAAAGAGGTAATAGCGACCGGTTTTAGGCGACCTTGTGTTTGTAAAGGAGCATCAGCTGTCAAAAGCGGTGGACAACTTTGTAGCTAAACTAGCACCCAGGTACAGCGGACTTCACCAGGTAACGAACTTTGTATCACCAGTGATCGTGGAGCTAGACAAAGTTTTCAGAGGAAGTAGGAGGACAGCCCACTTAAGTGAGCTGAAAGCATACCACGCAACCAACGCCGCCGACAACAACGAATCCAATAAGCAAAGTCATAAACAGATCAGCAAGAACGGCGCTAGTGAAGATGAAATCCCGTGAACATCGTCCAATCGAACAGCAAACAATATTTTCGAGGTACAACAACAGAGAGAGAACAGCGAGATAGCCGTTTGCGCTACGCTTACACGAAGCAGCGAAGAGACCGAGAGACAACACGGAGGGAACCAAAATACAAGCCAACAGCTGGTAGCATACATAGACCATCAAGTGCAAAACATTACGGAGAACCAGGTACGAAAAAAAAATGAGGTACAGGTCGCTCGAGGAACCCAGGTACAGATCACCAGATACATGGAACAAGGTTACACCTAGGATGGCATGTCGCTATAGCGGCCTTAAACGAACACACACCCCGATACAACTACGGAATAACGGACTATTTTGTAAGATTCTACTTCAACCCGAATCAAACCGGTAATAACGTACACGCCCAACCGGACCAATGTCAAATCATCCACGAAGAAATTTCATTTCAAGAAGTACCCGGACGTCGGATCAACCACTAAAAGCCCGGTAAACTCTAATCGGAATTGCATAATCACCTAAATATAATCTTTAACTAGGCTCATGATAAACCTCATTTCTTTAAAAATCCACCTTATACGGTGGGAACACCCTAAGGAATATTCACATCAGCATCACACACACCACCGACTGGAAGGGCAGCGACGAACAACAACATAGCAGCATCCTGATGAAAGGCACAAAAACCAAATTGGTAAGAATGATGGCATGATACCCGCTGCCAGGAAAAGTACCGTCTAATACATCAGAAGAAAATCATATATAAACCGGGCCGCGGAAGGCCAAACCTCAAAGTATCTTAAATCGATTGAATACGCCTACTTATTCCGATGTATCCGACGACCAAAGTGAAGGGTGCGAGTGGGCCCAATTGAGGATGCGGCTACGGCGGATGACACCAGCCGCCGCGTACGAGGAAAGGAGTAGCGATGACAGCGCTCGCACCGAAGAATACGCATACGAACCTGAGGAGTGGGCCGTTGTTCGGGACCCTACCCCGAACATCATTTCCGCAGGGAGCGAGGACGAAGAAGACGACGAACCACCACCAAAAGAGCAGGGCGAGCTATCGATACGCCAGGACGACCTAGAGGTACAAGGCCGGGGGTTCGTCGAACCACGAACCAAGACGATAACGGAAATTAAGCCGTAAGGCGAGGTCAACGGCAGCCTCAATAACAATGACGACTGCAGAATATTAAGCCGTATGCTACCCCGGTAGCTTGTTGAATATACAAGTCAACATCTTGACCAACCAGAGCGTCGCAACCGAAAATCCTTCCGGCGCAGTGTGGGCGAACAATACTTTCGGGTTCGGATCACACGCACCGGGCTGGTGACCATAAGCCACGCTGCGGTAGGTGAAGGGGGTTTTGTACCCTCAAAACATATACCTACATATACATTTAAACATACATTTGTGTAATACAATAATTGAATATATAACCTTGAATTTATCATTTATACATTTTTATGAAGTGCCGAACATGTACATATAACTTTATGAATTACACGCCAAAATACATGTATTCTGTTGTATATTGAATTAATAATTACTGGATAGAAGTACAAATTAGACTTGCGCACTTTTTCACACAAGCAAAATATTTACATATTCGCCCACATAAATTTTAAACATAGGATCACCCTAAGGCACATTGAACATCTGGAGAAAATGTGTACACGCACAGAACATAAAAAATGCATCGGTCAACCAACCCTTTGTACACGCGCAATCCAATGCACCCAGCTACAAACACAACATAACAATTTCAATGAACGGAGGCCAGTAGCAAGTCGCCAGAAATAAGTGCCGCTACTGAGTGGAAATTTGGCATACATACTTACGTAGGGGCACACAACACACTAACGCACGCCGTAAGCAGAAGTCGAAAGCATCAAGCGAGGCCAAAGCACCATTAGAACCAATCGACAGCGAACATACGCATAAACACAAATGGTTAAATACAATAGGTAAAGCGAAGTTTGGAAAATACGGCAGGCATATGGACAAGCATAAAAACGTATGTATGACATTAGGGACATTGATTTCTATGTATATTAGGGCTCCCGAAATGAGGGTAAAGCTGAATGCCGGGATAACGGATTATCCTACATGACTGAAAACATGCATATGTACATACACAAAAACCAAAGGCATGGCAATGGAAAAGGGAAATGTATGTTGACATGTACGCGTATGTATATATTAATAGAATACAATGGATTATTATTCGATTTCATCACGCTACTTTCTTATAATTGTTATTGTAAAATTACTGACTGACTGCCTGCGCGCAGCTCTACATAATTTTATAACGGAGGAATTGTTACTAGTGAATTGTTTTTAGAAAATTACTATCCGCCGGCGTACGAAATCATATGTAAGAGGACAAATTAGCACGTAATATCAGAAGCTAATAGGCATATGAGCCAGTGGGCTTCTATCACTGATCAGAATGCGACCTAAAGGTTTCCACTTCATTTCGTGCTTTGTTTTATATTCAATAGGAGGTTTCCACTCCAACTGACGGAGAGCTTGGCAGAGGGGTTCTACCTCAGATACTCTTATCGAGACAGTACCAGAGAATAGGAGCAGCAATTAAGGACTACTTATATTTTAAATAAATTTTATAACATTTTCGGAACTTCTCTGTTTTATTTCTTGTAATAGGAACAGGTTTTCCCATTGCTTATAGGAACCCTGGACGGACTGAACATACCTCAGCGGAAAATAAGTCCGTCACAACATCTATAGTTGTTACCTTGGTAACAACGGAAGCCACCACGGTTGTGGCCTTGTTGACGTATGTGTAACACCGAATTTTGATTACCCGTGACCTTAGTACAATTGTTTGTGATTTTTGATATAGCCTCTTCATAGAAGTGAACGTTCCAGCTTGCATTACCATTTTCACCTTTTAATTGAAGCAGTTTTTACACATAGATTTAACAGCAGATTTTGTAGCCTATCTGGTTGCTAAATCTGGGGTTCGGATATATATTCGTCTTCAAGAGACCTTGTAAAGTTCTCTACTTCAGTAGAATACTGGTTTGAAGTTTTGCTACGCTGTTGGTTGTTCAGTAGTTTTGCGGTCAAAACCTCCTAGGATTCACTTTATATGGCAGATTTAAATTTTTGCTTTATGGCTGTGATTAATCTTCTGCGTTTTACAGGTTTATAGCTGTTCCTTTCAGCTTGGTTTTTATCATTGAGATTGCAATGGCCTCATATTTATCCTTAGTTTTTTCAAGAATGTCGAGCGCATCAGAAAAACTATGCGAATTCTCTATTTACAATGAAATGGTGAAGCTTTCTACATATATTCCACTGTTGTTTGTGGAAATTTGAGGTTTACTCTTTGCAAAGTTTTACTTTCGATTATGCGTTGCTATTCTTCTAAATTGCATTGAGTTTCCAATAAGAAGATACTAAAGCTAATACTCAGATCTTGTTCAAATAAAGTTGGGACATCTATTTATAAGTTATGTTTAGTGATGGCACCAATTTGTTTCTAACATTACAAAATATTTGATATGCCTCTACTTGATGACTGCTAGTGAATTGGCTATTTAAATTACGTATAGCCTTGCTCTTCCTATTTACCCATTTGTTGGACCTTTAGTGGGCCTTTATGGCCTTTGCGAGCATCAATCGTAGGAACAACCAAGCGAAACCGCTCAACAAAATATATGGAATATTTGAAGTTTTTTTCTAACTCAATTGGTTTTTTAAATTAAACTCTTTTATTCTCTGAACATTCTGATATTTGCTTTCCTATCTCATATCTAGTAATAGCTATCATGATATAATTTGCAGGGTTAGGTTTTTTTTTAGTTATTTCTATTAGGAAATACTTTTCCATCATTATTTTATTTTCTAAAACTAAGGTTGTGAGGTAGGTAGGGTCTTCGGTATTCTGCGCTGATCCGGAAATAAACAGATCCTACTCGTACAAGCTGCCAGATTACTTTAGCGTTTTCTTCGGAAGAATTTGTCGTTGCCAAAGCAGTAGAAACACTTAATTGCAGCCGTGTCAACTTTTATATTGACAGCCAAGCAACAATTGAGGCAATAATATCGCATAGCACCGCATCTAAACGATCGCAAACGTCAGGCGTTGCATGTTTGTTTCTACTTTTTGTGCTTTTTTATTAAAGTTAAAATCATACTTTTGATTGCTTTTACTCGTTTTGTGATCGAAAGAAGTGCGAAGCTTTGAGTGCTACACTGTTTTTGTGTTGAAATATATAAATTCTTTAAATTCTTTGGTCTTGTTTAGGTTTATTACTCTTTTAATTAACACATTTTAATCCACTTGATTTGTGTACGCCTAATATGTCGCGCATATTCGAAAACTGCCAAATTAAAAGCGAAACTCATGCTTACTTTTCATGCTGGCTATGCGACGGTCTTGCTCACGTAAAGTGTGCGGGTTTTACAGGCAGGATTGCGGACCAACTAAATGATAATAAGGGCCTGCCCTGGTCCTGTTAAAATGTCGTAGTTACACGAATGGCTTTACTTATATTGGCAAAGCTCATTCCATATTGAATGAAAAATTCTAAACATACGAATCATTATTCAAGTCCTTCAAATGTTTGGATGACCTACAGCAGGGTTCAAATAAAGAAAGGAGAAATTGTAAACGTAAACGATTTGAAGACTCAAATGGTAACTCCTCCGGTACTATGCTCATCGAGCAACATTCGAAAGTTCCTCACAATTCTTCTGTACCTAATGATTCTTCCAGTATTCGACTTCAAACCAAATTTCGAATATTCCTCCTCTCCAAATAACTGAGCTCATCTATTTGGCTTTACCTAATCCAATTTCTATGAAGGCATCAGCATCCAATTGTGTTACAAAAAAGCTCTCCTCTAGGAAAAATCTCGAGCTTCCAAATATTCCACCTGGGTAGGAAGCTGGTTGTAGTACAAGAGAAACAATCAGTTTCTGTTTCTAGGTTCAGTATTGATACCACCGTGGAAGATCTGAAATATTACATTGCTTCTAAAATTAAAAAAGAGGAAATACCAATTAGAAAATTTAATTTCAACTATCCGCGAAATGTTTCCTCCTTTAGATATGATGTAGGCCCAAAAGATTACGACGCAATTTCAAATAGTTCGTTTTGCCCGTTATTTCCATTACAGAAACGTGGTTAAAACCAAACGTTTTGGATTCTGAATGTTTTTTTAGCGATTACGAAGTATTCAGAAATAATCGCCTAGACAAAATCGAAGGTGGTGTTCTACTCGCAGTACATTCTATGTACATTAATATCCGAAGAAGTAATTGTTCCTTTCATTTAATCGATTGAGCTAAAGTGTATCCGTATCCAGTTAGGAAACAATCATATATAATTATGTAGCTGTCTGTTATATTCTGCCCTCATCTGATATTTCAGGTTACATGGAACTCAACTTTCTGCTTGAAACTATTAATTCAATGATGAAACCCTGTGATTCTATTATTGTCTTGGGGGACTTCAACCTTTCTTACATTTCTTGGGGGTTGGTTTTCGAAATGTATGTACAAAATTCTAAAAACAAAATTCTGCTTTTTTTAAATTCTGCTTTCTAAAATTCTGTTTTCAAAATTCTGTAATACAAAATTCTGTATTACAAAATTCTGTATTAAAATATAATCATATGTATTTAATTAGCGAGGTTTGCTCATATTGCTTTATACAATGGTTTTTGGAATTGATATTAGAGAAAAATTGTAAGTTTACAAACGGCGATGGTTACTAGGACATGTTTCTGAATTTCACTTCTTCATCAGCTAGCTTTTCGGGATCTGAGCGTTGAACTCGAATCTCCAACATTCATATCAGTGCAAGCTTTAGCTGCTAAGCCATATGAATGTCCCGTTGTTCGCTTTCTATTGGTTTCTAAGAGTTGCCTTTTTGTTTATATTCCTTTTGATCACCATGTAGGCACATACACTCTGTATGTAGTTTATTCCTAATGGTGTGGATATGATTTTTAGGCGCGCTCTTGAAAGCTTAGTAACATTAGTTCGGATTTTTACAGTATTTGTTTTTAATACTTCCGCTGTTACTATTATATCAATATGATCATATGTATTTAATTAGCGAGCTTTGCTCATATTACTTTATACAATGGTTTTTGTAATTAATATTAGAGAAAAATTGTAAGTTTACAAACGGCGATGGTTACTAGGACATGTTTCTGAATTTCACTTCTTCATCAGCTAGCTTTTCGGGAGCTGAGCGTTGAACTCGAATCTCCAACATTCATATCAGTGCAAGCCTTTAGCTGCTAAGCCATATGAATGTCCCGTTGTTCGCTGTACAATTGGTCTCTAAGAGTTGCCTTTTTGTTTATATTCCTTTTGATCACCATGTAGGCACATACACTCTGTATGTAGTTTATTCCTAATGGTGTGGATATGATTTTTAGGCGCACTTTTGAAAGCTTAGTAACATTAGTTCGGAATTTTACAGTATTTGTTTTTAATACTTCCACTGTTACTATTATATCAATATGATCATATGTATTTAATTAGCGAGCTTTGCTCATATTGCTTTATACAATGGTTTTTGTAATTGATATTAGAGAAAAATTGTAAGTTTACAAACGGCGATGGTTACTAGGACATGTTTCTGAATTTCACTTCTTCATCAGCTAGCTTTTCGGGAGCTGAGCGTTGAACTCTAATCTCCAACATTCATATCAGTGCAAGCCTTTAGCTGCTAAGCCATATGAATGTCCAGTTGTTCGCTGTACAATTGGTCTCTAAGAGTTGCCTTTTTGTTTATATTCCTTTTGATCACCATGTAGGCACATACACTCTGTATGTAGTTTATTCCTAATCGTGTGGATATGATTTTTAGGCGCGCTTTTGAAAGCTTAGTAACATTAGTTCGGACTCTTACAGTATTTGTTTTTACTACTTCCGCTGTTACTATTATATCAATATGATCATATGTATTTAATTAGCGAGCTTTGCTCATATTGCTTTATAGAATGGTTTTTGTAATTGATATTAGAGAAAAATTGTAAGTTTATAAACGGCGATGGTTACTAGGACATGTTTCTGAATTTCACTTCTTCATCAGCTAGCTTTTCGGGAGCTGAGCGTTGAACTCGAATCTCCAACATTCATATCAGTGCAAGCCTTTAGCTGCTAAGCCATATGAATGTCCCGTTGTTCGCTGTACAATTGGTCTCTAAGAGCTGCCTTTTTGTTTATATTCCTTTTGATCACCATGTAGGCACATACACTCTGTATGTAGTTTATTCCTAATGGTGTGGATATGATTTTTAGGCGCGCTTTTGAAAGCTTAGTAACATTTGTTCGGATTTTTACAGTATTTGTTTTTAATACTTCCGCTGTTACTATTATATCAATATGATCATATGCATTTAATTAGCGAGCGATGTCCTTCTGCGTAGGCGGCCTTGGGCCGCACACTAAAGAAATAACTTTTAGCCGATCCAACACCGGCTACGCCATATCATGATTCCGGAATTTTGACTTCCAGAATTAAACATGCAGAATTTTGAAAAAGCAGAATTTTAGAAAACAGAATTTTAAAAAGCAGAATTTTTTTGAAAAAGGATTTTTTTGCAATTTACAGAATTTGGTCACCCATAATTTTGTAATACAGAATAATGACACGCTCCCATTTCTTGGTGTATTTTTGATGGAAGAATCGTACCAGTTTCATCCAAAATTGGATATAACGATTTTCTGGACGATATGACAAATCTCTGCCTTAACCAGATTAATCTTATCTCTAACAACTCTGGTAGAATTTTAGATTTAGCCTACGTTGACGACACATCTAAATTTTCTTTGAGCGGCTGTGATCCTCTGGTCTTACCAGAAGACGCTCATCATTCTTCTGTAGAGATATTTTACGAAATTATAAAACACGTTAAAGACTGCGGTACTAATCTGTTTGCTTCTGACGTTGGGTTTGACTTTAATTTTTCCAAAGCCAATTTCAAAAACTTAAACCGAGAACTATCTAAATTAATGTGGCCTGAATAGGACACTTACAGCCGTTTACATAAAATTCGATGTTTTTACCTTTCCTGGCCGGCTTTTATAGATGTGTTCACGGCCATATAAGTTAACACAGTCAAATATTAACTTTAGATTTCAGAAAAATGCTAATGCTGTATTGCTAACGGAAGTGATCGCGACAAAATGTGAAGAGTTCCAATTAATTTACTTACCTGCTCCATTTGCAAATTGATGATTAGGCAATATTTCGCAAACATTAAGCGGAAGCGATCGTGACGGAATAAAAGCCGCCGCGACTTCCATGTATAACAACAAAAACAAAACATAGCAATAAGAATTATTGTAAATTAGTGAGTAAGCAAAATTGTAATATAATAGACTGAAATAAATAAATCAACTAGGTTCAATTGGTTCAGTTGTAAAATGTAACGATTGAGTTTAATTTTGTTATCGACGGCGCACGGGCAGTAACTGGCGCCCAACGTAAAAATAGTGCAATAAAGTAACATAAAAAAAAGGATACAAATATCCTCGTAAAATTGAGTGAAATTAATAAATAAATCTATAAAAACTGTGGATACAATTATCCTTGTTCACTGAGTGAAATTAGTAAAAACTGTGTAACTTAAAAAGGATACAAAATCCTTGTCGATTGAGTGTAACTAGTAAATAGACCCTCAAAAAAAGTTATAACGGAAGGGATACAAATACCCTTGTGCACTTAGTAAATAAAATCTCAAAACTGTATAACTTAAAAAGGATAAAAATATCCTTGTCGATTGAGCGAAACTATAAAATAGACCCTCAAAAAGTTATAACGTAAAGAATAAAAACATCCTTGTGTAACTTGTGAATAAACCGTCAAAAACTGTGAAGAGGATAAATCCCCAACATCAACCGCCTGCAGCTGCCAATCACTATCAAGCTTGAAAGCCGTTTTTGTACTACGAGTAGGGGAGTAAAATTCTTAAAAGGGATTCATCAAAACGACAACCAAATATTACTGCAATGCTGTTCCTCATTTTATTGTAAGTGAATTTTGTCAACTAGAAAATAATGTAAAAAAGATTTTCAGAATTAACTTAGGTAAAAAGCCACTAAGTGATACAATTTTAGTTAAATTATTTACTTAATTTTTTATTTGAAAATCACAAAAAAGGAAAAAACAAAAAATGGAAAATATAGAAAACGCTATTTCACAGTTAACTGGTGCTCTCAATTTGCAAATCGAGCAAATTAGGGCAATGAACAGAATAGGGAATTAGAAACTAGAATTAAAAAATAAAAAAATAAATGTAAGGCGCGATAACCTCCGAAGAGATCTAAGGCCGAGCTTCTCTTCCAATTTGCGTCGTTCTCCTCTTGCTTTTCCCTACAAATTGGCCGGACGGGACCTACATGTTTTATGCCGACTCCGAACGGCATCTGCAAGGCAGACGAGTTTTCACTGAGAGCTTTTCATTGCAGAAATACACCCGGAGCGCTTGCCAAACACTACCGAGGGGCGACCCCGCTTAGAAAAATTTTCTTCTAATTGAAAAACCTTATTTCTAAAATTTTGATATTGCTTTGCCCGGGGTGTGAACCCAGGGCATACGGTGTGGTAGGCGGAGCACGCTATCATCACACCACGGTGGCCGTGTGTACAGTAATCGTAAACAATTTTTTATACAAACAACAATACACTAAATCTCCAACCGTAAGCGACGTTAACATCAGCAGCAGGTGAACAATTGTGCAAACGAAGTCACACTCTTATTATAAGCCTTTTTTGTTGTTGTTGATAAGTTCTCTGAAGGCGTAGGCGCAATGGTCTGTGTCTGATTTGAAATTTATGCGTTTGTCACTTGGTATATTTATTATGTGTAACATTTCAAGTATATAGCGTTTAGTGCTGTTTCTCTCATGCTGCATTATTGTTACATTTTCCAAGTCGGGTCTTAAATAGTGAGAAACTATTAACCAATAACTTGACAACAGAATTAGAGAAAACACACACAAACAAATTTGACAGACTTAAACATATACAAAAACAGTCTCGTAACATTAAAAACGTACCGAAGTGGTTACCGACAGACATCCAGTGGCTCCTCTCCTTAAGTCCGAAATACTCTTTACCTTTAGCTAGCACTGAGTTCCCGCTGTTCAAATTGATAGCAGATGGAGAGGATTGCATTCAAACTATTCAAGATAAAGAGCAGCAAGAAATTGAGAGGAACAATCTAACCACACTAATACGAGATCAGCTGAGAAAGCCTAAAAGTAGCGTGAGAGATAAGTTTGTATTAGATACACTGCACTCCACAAATAAGTTCCTAAACAATAATAAAAATGTACTTGTTCTGAATGCCGATAAAGGCAATGTTACGGTTTTAATGTGTAAGGATGAGTATGAAAAGAAATTACAACAGATGGTTAACGACATTTCCACTTACAGAGTACTAAGCTTCAAGAAAAAAATAATGAAATTGTAGAGAAACTATTTAAACATAAAATGATCGATACGAAAGAGAAATACCAATTAATAACCAAAACGGCCATCGCGCCAAGACTATATGGCTTACCTAAAATCCATAAAGAAGGATTACCATTGAGACCCATTTGTTCATCTGTCAATTCCCCATCATACAAATTATGTAAATATGTTTGTCAATTTCCTTGAAAATATAACTAAAACATCTAAATATAACGTAAAAGGCGTTATCGCCTTTAAGAACAAAATTAAAGATACCTACATATTTGACGACGAGAACCTCGTTTCCTTTGATATTGTCTCATTATTTCCAATCGTCCCGGTAGATCATGCCTTGGAAATTATAGCTTCCAAGTGGGATGATATAAAGAACCATACAACCCTCACTAAGGAACTTTTTATGAATTTGGTTCGGTTCTGCATAAGAGATAATAGATATTTTAGGTTCAACAATAAAATTTATGAGCAACGGTCAGGAATGCCTATGGGGTCACCAGCATATCCTGTAATAGCGGATATTGTGATGGAAGAATTGTTACAGAAATTCGAAGAAGATTCACATCACAAGCCATGTTTATTAACGAAATATGTGGACGATTTGTTCGCCATCGTAAAAACGGATGTCGTGGAAGATATGCTTAATATTTTGAATGGATGCAATAGGAGCATCAAGTTTACTGTTGAAGTCGAAAATGATGGACAGCTGTCATTTTTAAATACCTTAATAATAAGAAGGAATAACCAAATTTCATTTGATTGGTACAAGAAGCCCACTGCATCGGGTTGGCTAATCAATTATAACTTGAATCATGAAGAGGCAACGATAGTCAACACAGCCAAGAATTTTGTCAGAAGAGTTCTCTCCATCAGTGATGAAGTCTACTACGAGGAGAATATAAAATCAATAAAAAACATATTAGAAAATAATGAGTTTCGAACACATATAATACAGAGCTATATAAGAGATTATTTCGTCTAATTAAATACAAATAAACCAACTAATGATACAAAGAAAATGTATAAATCGACCACATTTGTATATGGTCTGTCTAATAGAACAATATATCTAACATATATGACAGAGAGAGATTTAAATTAGCTTACACATAGAACAATACGTTGCAACGGAGGATTTTTAGCAATACGAAAAGCAGAATAGAGAAATTTGATAAATCGGACGTTATATATAAAATTAATTGTAATGACGACGGGTGCCACATATGCGACAAAGTATATGTGACGACAACTAAATCGAAATTGAAGACGAGGATTCTCGGACATAAATAAAATATTAAAAATCGTGACAACCCTAATGACAATAAGACAGCTCTAACTCAGCACTACAGAACCACTGGACACTCTTCCGACTTGGATAATGTAACAATAATGCAGCATGAGAGAAACAGCAATAAACGCTATATACTTGAAACGTTGCACATAATAAATACACCAAAGTGACAAACACATAAATTTAAAATTAGACATAGACCATTGCGCCTACGCCTATAGAGAACTTATCAACAACAACAAAAAAGCTTATAATAAGAGTGTGACTTCGTTTGCACAATTGTTCACCTGCTGCTGATGTGAGCGTCGCTTACGCTTGGAAATTTAATGTATTGTTGTTTGTATAAAAATTTGTTTACGATTACTGTATTTTATTGTTTATATTTTTTAATGTTCTTCTTTTACCCTTGTTTGTTAAAATATAAAATATAAAGTTAGTCGACCAGGTGCAGTCATAAGTGTAAGTTGGCACTTGCGATAATTGTATAATTATGTATGTATGTACCTATGTCTCAATAAATGTTTTTCGTTTTTTCAGTCCTGAAGATGACTTCAGATTGAAGTCGAATAATTGACAAGACAAACCATTCGACAAATATATATACATTGTTTAAACACATTTGCTGTATTTTAATAAACATATGTATATATTGGCTTGGAGCTGAAACATACCTTGAATGTAAGTGGTCAATTTTTCAAAAACTTGGGCATTATGACTAAACTCAATTTTTCGGACTGCCCAACCTAAAATCCTTCGATGAGATTATAGGAGACGACACTTTAAAACACTTAGAAGCTATAATTGATAGGAAAAACAATACGCTGCGACTAAATGATACTGAAATCAAATTACAAGAAAAAACGATTAGGCAAGTAAATAATACCCTAACCACTACTACTAATGATATAGAAACTATTAAGCGGAAAAACGCAGAAATTTTTGGTCCTGTTTCGGACAGCAGCACTGTTGACACGAGTGTACGCGCAGAAATCAAAACAACAACGGATGAACCCGTTTCCACAAAATCATACCCCTACCCAGCGAACCTTAGGGAAGAGGTGGAAAAACAAATAAAAGAGTTGCCCTTTGTGGGTAGTTCCGAAAAAGCCAGGCCGATCTGGGGAAAAAGTATAGGATAGTTATAGATTTTAAACGCTTAAATGCCGTAACTATTCCTAATACGTATCCTATACCGGATATAAATAACACATTTGCAAGTTTTGGCGAATCCAAGTACTTCACCACTCTTGATTTAATATCTGGATTTCACCAGATCAAAATGAAGGAAAGAGATACAAATAAAACAGCTTTTTCAACGGCCAATGATAAATACGAGTTTACCAAACTGCCGTTTGGACTTCTAACGACAGCCTGCCTCCATACTGTATATGCGTCTAGGTGTTTATGCGTTTTGTGTATAGGTCCGTGCCTTAGTCGCAATGTTGCCACTAACCTAATCATATCGCGTAGTGACAACATTGTACCTACAGTAGACACAATGTTGCAGCGGAAATAAGATGTTGCGCGTTGGACTCAGGTTGTTAGCAGCAGTCACTATGTTACTAACAGCCTAGCAGCATTGACGAATACCATGTACCTATGTGTTTGTTTTGTTCTGTATTATGTATGTTGATTTGCATTGGTACTAGGCTATGAACGTGTGAATGTATCAGTGTGAGCGGTCAAGGCACGAACCAAATGTATCTGGCTAGGTGTTCGTTTTGTGGAGCGGTAAGCGTGTGAATGTATAAGTGCATGATTGCATAGATGGAAAATACGGGAAAGCCGAAAAGAAAGTTTGGCAAGTAATGGTAAAAATTTTCCGTTTCTGGGTAACGTTCTTTACCATGGCGGTGGCTATAAGAAGGGGGAAAATGAGCCAACGGGCCAAAGTATCATTTTATCCGTGCCAGTGAGTGTAAGTGCAGTGTTAAAGCCTTAAAAATCTTTAAATACATCCAGTTCTTAGTACGCGCCTCAAATCGAAGTAAAGCCTGTTTGCTAAATAGTTTGGACAGTTAAAGTTTTTTCGTGTAGTGCGCGGCGAAAAGAGTATCGCGAACGCTAAAACAAAACCAAACTGGTTTGCCACCTAGCTCCCGATCAAGACCGTGACAGCAGAAATGAGCTAAACCACAACGTGTGTCGCAACAGCTAAAAACCAGGTAAGTCTAATGGTTTTATTTGGCTTTGGATGGGGTTTTTTTCAGCCTGGCATGCCCACTGGGAAGTTGGCTTCTATATAGTCAATCTTCCAAGCAAGCCAAAAGCAAACTTGCATGCACGTATGCACGCCTGCATACAGACATATGTGTGTCGGTGAGCATATAATCATGCAGACAGCAACTATCATTATCCACACCAAATTGTAACGCTAGCGATTTTACAGCAATAATCTTCTTTTCGTATCCTAACAGGGCACTCCCTGCTGGAAAGCACCACTGGGCACAGCAATTTTGGCTACATACCGCCCGGCAACAACTATCACGCACTACACTACATCTTTAATTTGGTCGCGCACACCACAACAACAACCACTATCTACTGCATTTTTTTATTGGCTACTCACGGCCGCAACAACCACAACAGCATCTTTTTTTATATTGGCGACATCCCACCCAACAACAAATACTCCATCTTTGAATATTGGCGGTGCAACACCTACCATAAAAACCACCATTCGCTTTCACCAACAATACACACATTTGCTTTCCGACGGCACCCAACATCTACAACAACACCACATTTTTGTTTCCATCGGCGGCGCAACGCCGACCACATCAACAATAGCACGTATATGCATTGCTGGCAACCGCAACTTCCACCTGCGACACAGACGGCGGTAACAACAACACTTTTATTGGCGGACACATATTTTGTATATCGCCACAACCACAATCGCCACAACAACAATCGCCACAACAACACCATCTCCGTCCATCGACCAACTCAACATAATCTATCTTCATCAGCTCGGTCAGCCCCCAGAGGCCAACAACAACAACACACCACAACGGCAGCAGCAGAAATAATCGTCAAACTTTAATTTCAGTAATTTTTCTATTGATTCGAAATAAATTGGCCTTTTTTTTGTATTTTTTGGCATTATATCTTTTTTTTATAAGTATGTTTACTCACATAGGTATTTCCTTTTTTTGATGTAGAATTTTTGGTAGGAAAAGGGTTGGGCAAAAACCAAAGGCTTGTGGGTATTAGCCTAAAAATTTTGCTAAGTAATTTTTTCTACGGTGTAATATTACTAATACTGACTAATATTTCACTTTGTTTTTTTTTTTATTTTTTTTTCATTTCACTCTGCTCTTTTTAAAGTTTCTTTGATTAATTTTTCATTTGCATTTTTTCGCTATTTTTGACATTCATTTGGATTCTTTTAGTTTTGATTCTTTACATTCCTTTTTGTGGATAGTTACTATATTCAAAGTACACCGATCTTTATCGTTGTGCTCTGCCTATAGTTCCACTTCTGCACATGCTTTTTTAGTTCCTTTTCCGTTAGACCGCGACTAACTCGAAATTATGCAACTTTGAATATTCCTTTTTTTGATTGCATGTGCACATGTTACATTTACACATATTTGCCAGAACGCTTCCGGCAAACTTACCCTTATCCTTCACGCATTTAACATTAGGGGCTTGCTTATAAGCACCCATATTTAATCCTTTTTTATCTTGATATTTTTTTTCTTTGATTTTTACACACGTTTGTTTTTTTTTTTGACATTGTCATCACGCTACAAATTTATTACTACCTCATATACGCTCATTATCCAAGATCGTAAACGATCGATCTTGATCCGTTTTCGAGCGTGGTCATATGTACATATGTATGTTTGAGTTTTTTGTTTCAGCTACTCAACTGCAGCGGCGCCGTTGGATAAGAAGAGTAAGTTGGTGAGTGTTTTGAGTGAAACATTAAAATTTATCAAAATACACCTGTTTGGGTGTATGTACATGTGTTAGCACAGATTTTTGCTCTTGCAAAAATAGAACAGGAATTAGCAAATCAGAAAAATAAAAACGGATTGCAATGAACATATGTACATACATGAAAAACGTCACAAACGTACATTTGCACTTACATACATACGTTTTGTTTTCATATACACAAAATTATTTTGCTTTCATGACCTACTTTTTATACCTTTCATAAAAATGAAATGGTATATTAATTTCGTCACGAAACCCAAAATTGTAAGTCCTTAAAGGAAAATAGATAGACCCACCATTAAGTATATCGAAATAATCAGGTTGAAGAGCTGATTGGATTTAGCCATGTCCGTCTGTCCGTCTGTCTGTTTGTATGCAAACTAGTCCCTCAATTTTTGAGATATCTTGATAAAATTTGGTAAACGGGTGTATTTGGGTGTCCGATTAGACATTTGTCGGAACCGGCCGGATCGGACCACTATAGCATATATCCTCCATACAACCGATTTTTCAGAAAAAGAGGATTTTTGTAATATATTACTCAATTTAACAGCTAGAAGCTTCAAATTTCACCGAATGCTTACGTATATGGCATATATTGTTGTCTGAAAAAATCATAGAGATGGGTTGTATATATAGTATATATCTCATACAACCGATTGTTCAGATAAGAAACTTTTCGCAATTTATACCCCATTTTAACAGCTATAAGCTTCAAATTTCACCGATTGCTTACGTATATAGTATATATTGTTGTGTCAAAAAATCATAGAGATCGGTGATATATATAATATATATATGATGGTATATATAGTACATATATATAGTATAAATATATTTTTTTTGCGATTTCGGCCCCATTTTAACAGCTAGAAGCTTCAAATTTCACCAAGTGCTTACGTGTATAGCATATATTGATCTCTGAAAAAAATATTGAGATCGGTGGTATACATAGTATATATCTCATACAACCGATTGTTCAGATAAGAAACTTTGCGCAAATTCTGCCCCGTTTTAACAGCTAGAAGCTTCAAATTTACCAAATGCTTACGTATATAGCATATATTGTTGTCTGAAAAAATCATAGAGATCGGTGGTATATATATTATATACTTCATATAAACTCTAATTTTTGCCCCTTTTTTACGGATAGAAGCTTCAAAATTCATCAAATTTCATCAAATGGTTACGTTTACGTCATATATTTTTGAAATACGTGACTCGTAGTCATAGTTTTTACACGCAGACCAAAAAAAAACCTGAAACTTTGCATCCTCACACAAAGTACCTACCTATTTTTTATTTTATATTTATCTTAAAAATCGTTTAGATATGTTCAAATTTCACGAAATGTTTACGTGTATAACATATATTGTTGTCTGAAAAAATCATAGACACCGGTGGTATATATAATCTCATACAACCGATTGTTCAGATAAGAAACTTTGCGAGATTTCTTCCCCATTTTAACAGCTAGAAGCTTCAAATTTCACCAAATGCTTACGTGTGTAGTATATATTGTTCTCTGAAAAAATCATTGAGATCGGTGGTATATATTGTATATATCTCATACAACAGATTGTTCAGATAAGAAACGTTGCGCAATTTATGCCCCATTTTAACAGCTAGAAGCTTCAAATTTCACCAAATGCTTACGTATATAGCATATATTGTTGTCTGAAAAAATCATAGAGATCGGTGGTACATATATTATATACCCCATATAAACTGTATTTTTTTGCCCCTTGTTTACGGCTAGAAGCTTCAAAATTCATAAAATTTCATCAAATAGTTACGTTTACGTCATATATTGTTGAAATACATGATTCGTAATCATAGTTTTTTCACGCAGACCACAAAAAACCTGAAACTTTGCATCCTCACACAAAGTACCTACCTATTTTTTATTTTATACTTATCTTAAAAATCGTTTAGGTATGTAGATCTGTTCACTATATATTTCTTATCTTATACATCCGATTATTCGGAGATTACGAACGGAATTAGATTATTGTTCAGCCCCATTCATGAAAGGTATGAAGTCTTCGGCACAGCCGAGACAGTCCCGTCCTTACATGTTTATTTTATATTTATCTTAAAAATCGTTTAGATATGTTCAAATTTCACCAAATTTTTACGTGTATAGCATATATTGTTGTCTGAAAAAATCATAGAGACAGGTGGTATATATAATCTCATACAACCGATTGTTCAGATAAGAAACTTTGCGAAATTTCTTCCCCATTTTAACAGCTAGAAGCTTCAAATTTCACCAAATGCTTACGTGTATAGTATATATTGTTGTCTGAAAAAATAATTGAGATCGGTGGTATATATAATATATATCTCATACAACCGATTATTCAGATAAGACATTTTGCGCAATTTCTTCCCCATTTTAACAGCTATAAGCTTCAAATTTCACCAAATGCTTACGTATATAGCATATACTGTTGTCTGAAAAAATCATAGAGATCGGTGGTACATATATTATATACCCCATAAAGACTGTATTTTTTTGCCCCTTTTTTACGGCTAGAAGCTTCAAAATTCATAAAATTTCATCAAATAGTTACGTTTGCGTCATATATTGTTGAAATACGTGATTCGTAGTCATAGTTTTTACACGCAGACCACAAAAAATCTGAAACTTGCATCTTCACAAAAAGTACCTACCTACTTTTATACCTTTCATGAAAATGAAATGGTATATTAATTTCGTCACGAAACCCAAAATCGTAAGGGTATATATAGTATATATATTTTTTTGCTATTTCGGCCCCATTTTAACAGCTAGAAGCTTCAAATTTCACCAAATGCTTACGTGTATAGCATATATTGATTTTTGAAAAAATCATTGAGATCGGTGGTATACATAGTATATATCTCATACAACCGATTGTTCAGATAAGAAACTTTGCGCAATTTCTGCCCCGTTTTAACAGCTAGAAGCTTCAAATTTCACCAATTGCTTACGTATATAGCACATATTGTTGTCTGAAAAAATCATAGAGATCGGTGGTATATATATTATATACTTCATATAAACTTTCATTTTTGCCCCTTTTTTACGGATAGAAGCTTCAAAATTCATCAAATTTCATCAAATAGTTACGTTTACGTCATATATTTTTGAAATACGTGATTCGTAGTCATAATTTTTACCCGCAGACCACAAAAAACCTGAAACTTTGCATCCTCACACAAAGTACCTACCTATTTTTATACCTTTCATGAAAATGAAATGGTATATTAATTTCGTCACGAAACCCAAAATTGTAAGTCCTTAAAGGAAAATAGATAGACCCACCATTAAGTATATAGAAGTAATCAGGTTGAAGAGCTGAGTTGATTTAGCCATGTCTCCGCTACGATAGACGTCCTTCCAATTTCTTTCTATCATAATGTATTGTAAACCAATTTTTTCTTCCAGGCCTTCCGTTTCTTTAATGCTTGTTTCACTCGCTAATTCTTTCATAATAGCCTCAACGAAGTCACGTCTTGACTTTGTAGATTCAAACACCGCAAATAGTTTCGAGATACATATTAGAATTGGCTTCGAGTGTATCTGACTAATTATTAATCTGTGAACTATATTTAAAAATAATATTCACTTTATTTAAGTAAACAGAATACTTAGTTCCTTAATCTCCAAAAGACGAATGATAATGTGCATTGTATGATGGATAGCTTTATATACATACTCAAATTATTAAAATGAATTTCAGGTATACAATTCTTAACTAAAAAAATGTATGTTGTTAACAAGTTCCAATAACAAAAACGACCTTACGGCCGCACTGAATTATATATACCTGCTCAGGCGCGTATTTATGCCCAAGGTTGTTTAACTTTATTTGATGTAAAAAGTGAAGTTGCAGCTGGACGCGGGTAGACTATATGAATTTAGGTAACTGAATATTTCACAAATAACTACTGTTAATTTGACGGAGCACATATTTAAAATTTTTTTTCCATCAAAGTTTCAAAAATGGCCTAAATATAGGTATTTCGAAAAACAGGTATATCCGCCAACTTTTAACAAAAAAAAAAACAATTTTTTTTTGGTTCAATCCTAAATTAAATTATCTTTAATTGCTATGCAAGAAAATGACAACCAGCCGCCTTATTTACTCACAAAACCATTTTAAATACAACGAAAAAGAAGAAAAATTTCAAATTTTTCCCAATGTTGAAAATTGGTCAACTTTGATCGGCTCTACCTGGCAAACTATAATTAACAGGAGACTCAAGGGGAAGCGACGGAAATAGTTTAAAGTTGCTCATAGAGAAACGCATGCTATGTAACAGCGGTGAAAAATTTTAGTGACAGGTACGAAAATGAGCGTATCCTAGTCAACACGCAATTAACACTTTTATTTAATTTTCCATGTCATAAGATTGACATTACCAATTGGGATGCGATTATAACACGCTCGCTGCCGTATGACCCACCGGCGGGTCACACAAATTTTTCATCAGCGGCCATGTGCACCACCGGTGGGCATACGTAATATGATTTTGTATTGATCATTTTAAAGTTGTTTGTGAGTAGAATTATTATTTTTTCTTCTTGGCACACATATATTACTCGCATTTTTGTTATATAAAAATTCTACAGATGTTGTTCTAATAATAAAAAAAACAGGCAGTATTCAGTTCAAAGTTTTATAACTATGAAAATAGGGAGTAATTGGAATAAAATATATAAATTTGTTGAAACATTCTAAGAAAAAGGCTGGATTTCCACCGCATGAGCTGCAGTATGTCGATACCTTTTTGGCTTTTTTGGCCGCTATTTTTCTTCCTTCCTGTTTTGAGATTTCTTGGTAGCAATTGATTCTTATACTGTCAGAAATTCTCCGGGAGTACGAGCATTTACAAAATTTTGTTCAAGGATTTCCAATAAGGTTCTAATGTTCCCTATAAGATTACCTTCAATTTGGGAATTGTCCGATAAATGTGTAAATTTCAAAAGTAATTGAAATCTGTTTCTCGTCATAATTTTAGGGACATACGAGTTCTTATAAAATTTGTTAGTGATCCAGTATAAGGAAATTTACGGGTATTTCACCATTCCCATGTACAGGATCTGACCAAGAAATTTCGCTGGAAGATTGGTCTCGACCCATGACTTCATTCGCGACTTCCGAAGGGTTTGATTATTTTGGACAAAACTGTTGGTATTCAAATTCGTATGAATACCAATAAGCTCATACACTTCTTCCGTTACCATCAAATTGAACACATCTATCGGTTCCACTATACCGACATCAACTTCGCATGTAGGTGCTGACTCAAAACTGAAGGACTGCAAAGGTGCTCCACTGACATTACTCCAAATATTTGGAACTGGGTTTGCGGAAATATCATCTTCAGACTGGGCATCTGTAGATGATGAATAATTCACTTCCGAAAGTTCGATCGAATCACTGGAATCAATGTCTGATGGAACATAGTCATCCGATCCGGACAGTTCAAAATCACTGCCATCACTTCCCTTTTCCTCGTCTCGATGGCGACGATCTAACCAATTGTACAATGGGATCAAGCAGAGAATTGCAATTAATGTATTTTTGTTTAGGTTGCTTATTTTTTGGTGTAGTGTTGTATTTATAACATAATCAAATTTAAATTATTAACCCTACATATTTGTTTTCATGCTTACAATTCAGATTCTAATTACTCTATCCGTTTAAATCTATTTTGTGCACTACTATTTTTTTATTTCATTACTTAATGTTATATTGTTTTTCTAATCTATATTTTCTACACTATAGGGAGATAAGGGTAATCATTGAATGCTAGTGTCGGAAAGAGGGGAAGAACTACACGGGGACAGGGGCATTCGAGTAGGTCAGGGAAACATACCCTTAGTCCCTACCAACTATTGCACCGTTAGCTAGCACAGAATATATATATTTGCGACATCTGCCCAATGCAGCTCCTGCGTTGGACGGTACCACTTTCCTCGATGTTCAGCGACGGCAACTCCTCCACGGATTTCATCGCGCCAGGCTGCAAGGTCGCAAACCCAATTACACCGGGTACCCCAATGCTTACCCAGGGACGTCCAGTCCCAGACCACAACAGCAATTGCGTCTTAACCTCCCTCAACTCGGGCATAGTTACCCGTCACTTACCCACAGAGTGACGACGGCTCCTCTGTTGCAATTCAGAATTTTGCAGTTAAACTGTAAGGGTTAACTTGGAAGATCAAGGAGATAGTTGATTTATTGAAGCGGCATAACATCCGCATTGCTGCGATCCAAGAGACCAAACTCACAGCAAGATCTGCTCTGCAGACCTGTTCTGGGTATAATGTCCACAGAAATGATCGCCAGAGCGGATATGGACGCGGTGTCGCGTTTATCACCCACTACTCAGTGCAATATAATCTATTTGATCCCGCCATCGGACGCAGGACAGGTTCTTCGAACGTCAAGGCATATCTGTCCGATCAGGCGATGTAAACTTAGAAATCACCAACATCTACACCCCCTATCACCTGTTGCGCCAGTGGATACTGCCCTGACATCAGCGCACAACTCACTGGCGATAATGGCATTATCTTAGGCGATTTCAATGCCCACTACGATCTATGGCATTCTAACCTACAGGTGGAGAGCAGGGGTGACATGTTGGCTCACCAAATAGAGGAAACGACGCTCTGCATAAAAATGGAGACGCCCCCATTCGTATGGTAGGAAGCTGTCACAGTTCGCCAGATCTATCCATCGTGAGCGCAGGACTAGTAAACTGAGTCAGGTGGCAGCCGATGGTAATATTGGCCACCTACCCATACTCCTTTCGCTCGAGCGATCTGCCGGCTTCATCACCACTGAAAACGCACTTTCATTAATTTTAAGAAAGGTAAGTGGGTTGATTACAACCTAAGCGACCTAACATTATTAAGTGTGGGAAAAGAAAAATTTTGCTGATATCATTGATATATTTGCGCCATTATTGCCGGTATGCTGCAAGCTCAGCCAAGCACACCGTTACACCAATTGGCCATCACCGCAGATGCAGTACTGGATGCACTAAGCCGCTAATCAACCACAACGCAACCAAAAGGATCCTCTATTAACGCTATCGAAGCTTCGACCAGCCAAGTGCAAGCACTCCACAAACGCATCGAGAAACACGACACGATCCTGGAAAATATCACTAGTAAGTTATACCGGCTCATGTTGCGAGATCGTAGCCGACAACGTGAACGTTCGCAAAGTAACGCTAAACGTTCTACCACTCCGCATCGCACAACCAATGCACAACAATATCCCACCTGTTGGTATCAACGTGAGTATGGTACACAATCACGCAAGTGCCGCAGTCCATGCGACTTCCCCGTCAAGAAAGCAGACTCTACAAAAAACTAAATACCGCCGAAACAGTAACGCTCAAATGTTCCGGCTGTAAAATACCGAGCAACAAATCACAGTGCGAACTGAAGGTAAAAATTTCTCAGAATTTACTACGCACAACGCGCCGAACACTCGATCTAGGCCTACAACAAAATTATCTTGGAATTTTGTCATAGCTGAAACGAAATACGCTATTATTGGCGTGGATTTTCTTCATCATTACAATTTGATCATCGATGTAGCGAATTATACGTTGTTAAACAAAAGTTTGACCTCTCCATTAGACATCGCTAGTATAACTTCATCAAACATTACCGACGTATGTTAATACAAACATTACATACGTACTACGAGAATACTCTACTATCACGAATCCCCACGCATCGAATCCTTCCGCTAGTCAGGTAGGAGTTACACAATGCATAGAAACCAGAGGATCACCAGTATTTGCACGACCCAGACGTCTTACACCCGTTAACTGAAAGCCGCGAAAGAGGAATTGGAATATCTATCCCGGCTCGGAATATGTCGTCCATCGAAAAGCTCATATGCTTCTCCGTTACACTTGGTAAAAAAATCGAATGGTGAGTGGCGACCGGGCGGTCGGTATCCACTCCCAAACATCCAAGATTTTACGCGTTTTCTTCACAACAAAGAGGTTTTCAGCAAAATCGACCTCAATCCGGCCTATCATCAAATCCCTATTGAGGCATCCGACATTCCCAAAATGGCAATAACTACGCCTTTTGGATTATTTGAATTCACGCACATGACGTTTGGTTTATACAACGCAATGCAAACGTTCCAGAGATTCATGCACGCAGTTCTTCAAGGTTTGGACTACGTATTCGTGTATATTGATGGCGTGTGTGTCGCTTCCGAAGGCATCGAGCAGCACAAACAACACTTACGACAGGTTTTAGAAAGGCTTCAACAGTCTCACCTCACAATCTGGTCAAATGCAAGTTCGCGCAAAAACAGATTAAGTTCCTGGGACATGTAGTCAATATACAAGGTATAAAACCGTTGACAGAGAAAGTTCAAGCAATTAGCAAGTTTCCTTTGCCTGAAGTTGCCAAACATTTGCTTCGATTTCTAGCAATGATTAATTTCTATCGTCGTTTTTTGCCTAAAGCACTGTATCATCAAATTCATCTCGTTAAGTTAATCCCTGGAAATAAGAAAAACGATACAACGCGTATCAAATGGACCGAGGAAACCATACACCATTTCGACGAATGTAAAAAGGCGCTGGCAAACGCAGCACTGCTTGATCACCCAGCACAAAACGCACAAATATCTCTCAATACGAGCGACAAAAAAACTCATCAAAACACACTTCGTGTGGCCAAATATGGGCAAAGACATTTCGGAAGCAGTACAACTGTGCATTAGCTGCCAAATGTCAAAGGTCAGCAAGCAAGTTCACGCACCGCTTCAAAAATTTTCTCTACCTGATTGCAGGTTCGAGCACATCAACATAGATCTCATTGGCCCACTACCGCTATCAAACGAACACCAATACTGTCTCACGATAATAGGCAGATACACGCGATTTCCGGAAGCAGTCCCACTCAGAGATATAACCGCAGAAACGGTCGCCAAAGAACTCATTAACGTTTGGTTTTCACGCTTTGGCGTCCCTGCATTCATCACAACGGACCAAGTTCGGCAGTTTGAATCCCAGTTATTCAATGAATTATTACGCATACTAGGTATAACTCACCTACGTACAACAGCATATCACCCGCAAGCCAATGGCATCGCTCACTAAAAACGGCGGTAACATGTTACCAGAGACAAAACTGGATTAACTGTCTACCAATAGTTCTACTCAGATTGCGTACCGCGTTTAAACCCGACATTAATACGACATCTGCACAACTTGTCTACGGCAGCACATTACGTTTACCCGGACAGTTCTTCAACGAAACACGAACGCCGATTCCACAATCCGAATTCGTGAAACAACTCACTAACGTCATGCAAGAGATACGCCCAGTACAAACATCAAATCATAGCAGTTCCAAGCATTTTGTTTCCACAAAACTCATAGACGCAACTCGTGTTTTCGTTCGCAACGCTAACCACCATATCATGGTCCATATCGGGTTGTATCTAAAAACAAAAAATATTTCACCATCAAAACGAATAAAAACAACGTCAGCGTATCCATAGACCGACTGAAACCAGCTTTTATGGAAGCACAACAAACAGGTTCTCAAACACCAACATCATCGACGCAACAAATCTCATCCCAGTTGCACACATCATTACAGCTACCAGATCAGCAGCCCCCATCTAAATCGGACGAAGAATAAGACTCCCCGTCCGTTTCAGGACGTAAAGTCTGGGGGGGAGCACTGTGGCAACTGTGTAGTACAGACAGGTTAATGGCAACCTTAGCCATAAAACAAACATAAAAGAAACAAAATAACGAGTGCGCTCATCGAACAAAATAACACATACACAAACACTTGTATATACATAAGTACATGATCAACTTTTACAGCAAGCATTCTCATTCGTATAAATCGCTTTTTGCTGTCAAGTCTTAAACTCGAGTCGCAAATTTAAGTTAAGTTTAATAATAATAGTTTTTTCATTAATGTAAATATAATTTAATTTAAATTATCGGGAGTTATACAGCTGCTGAGCTAATTCGGTGTGTTCATTTATTTACCCCATGAAGGTTGCCGCAAAAGAAATAAAAAATAATTTAAATTTTTTTTTCGGTTGAGATTAACGACTTTTAGGTTGACTTAAGTAGGATATCAGTGTTACGGTCAAAGGGGTTTTATTTGTTACTCGATACTTTGGCAAATTAGTCGATGTTTGCTCAAGGTAGTCGCTGTTTTTTTTCTGTCAGATATTTTTACAAAATGCCTTCTATACATTTTCGTTCCGTATTTGGGTTTCTTTTAATGATTGCATTAAAATAATTGATTAATTCTCTTTCCAAAAATCGCAATTACGCTAAGTCACTACACCGCATAAATATATAGGATGCAGTCATCCAAAACTTCCAAAAATTCGGTGTGAATTGGTTGTTTTGTTGTTATCAAAGTAATGAGTGACGGCCCTTAACAAATAAAAACTCAACATGCCATTTATTCACATTTATATTGTGTACAGCAAAGTTTTAAAATCTATTATATAACGTATGGTATAATAAAAGAAAAGGTATTGGCAAAACTACTAAAACTTACTCTTCGTTTGATTCCTTCGAAAGTTCGTTATAAAATTAAATTAAATATGTGGAATACATATGGACGTGAGATGATTCGTTAAATTCTATACATTAACGAAACTATCTATTGATATACCATCTTCAAATAATCAAACTTTTCAAAGTATAGGTGCTATCTTAGCAAATATCGGTAGAGAAGTGTATAATAAAATGTAAATTCAAGTTTTAATCGACAACATCCCGGCCCCTGTGAATCGAACGGGCTACCGAAGATTCACGAACCACGTCTAAAACAGCTAATTTGGAAGCCGGTCTCTGCAATTTTTTCATACTTGTCTTTACCACAGCTGTACGCACTTGGCCACCTGGTGCAGGAAATATCTCCACTATGATTCCCCGTTTCCGTTCTCCTCGATGTTCGTTCTCATCGCAGACGAGCACTACATCGTCAACCTTTATGGGTTTTTCAAGGTGACACCATTTGCTCCGTCTCGTAAGAGTCGGAAGATAATCCAAAACCCACCTTTTCCATAAGCTTTGCAATGTATTTACTTGTGGCACCTTTGTCTTAAGTGTGAAGGACAGTACGTTTTTTACGCAGCGCACCATTTGCTCTCCTGACCCTCCTGGCGATGGATCACCAGGTGAGTTGAATATCCATTCAATACCCTGCCGTGTACCTTCTTCGACCAGCCCTTTCTGTACCAACACCAAATCCTCTTTACTAGCTCCCACGAAATTTGTGCCCCAATCGCTTCGGATACTCAGAGCTACTCCTCACAGGTTTATGAAATTTCTTAGGCACAAAAGCGTCAGCAGACAGATCCGTGGCCAACTCAAGATATATTGCCCTCACTGTTAAGCATGTAAAAAGGCAACCCCATCCCTTTTCTTGACGACGATCGACTGCTACCAAGTACCGTCCGAAAAAATCGACTTCCGTGTAGCTGAACACTCGAACTTAAGCAGTGAGGCGATCC
This sequence comes from Eurosta solidaginis, assembly GCF_040869045.1. NCBI lineage: Eukaryota > Metazoa > Arthropoda > Insecta > Diptera > Tephritidae > Eurosta > Eurosta solidaginis. Next base: position 32,219,540 of record NC_090324.1, on the reverse strand, counting down.
CTTGGGAGTTGTCCCATTAGCGGAGGCTTTGGTTCTGCTTTTCGCTTTTTACATAACTGGCACCCACCGCTGCGGAAGTGACTATACGACGTATATTGGAAATCCAAAACTTTCTCCGAATGGCACATATGATTGAATCTTGGTTCTGATGTTTATATTTCTCGTGGTAGTAACGTGCAATCATGATCGATATTGGATGTTTACTCGGCAAACTAATCGGTCTTTTCGTATCCAAGGGTATGCATTCAGCGTTATCAATCCTCCCGGAGTGTCCCAAAACTCCGTATTCATCGATCGTTGGTGTGAGATTAAATAAGGAATTGTTTTTCGAAACATGCTCCCCGTTCATCAAATGACGTATTTCTGCAGGGTACATTTTACTCTGAAAAAGGCGACAGACAAATATTTCTGCTTCGTTAATGTCTTTCGCATTAAGCTGTAGAGTTGATATCGAACTCACTTGCCTCCCTTCTTTCCTTTTAAAAGTCTTAAACTTTAATATGGCTAGCCTTACCCAACTCACGACCCTGAGCAACTTATAGTAGTTCGAAAATTTGTCTAAGTCTATTACCGTGGAATCAAGATTGACCGGTACTTCATATTTTTAACGTCTTTCCATATCACAAGCATTTTCGACATTGGCGTCTGAGAAGGTTGGCTAAGTTCCTTCGGGGTCTTTCAAGAACTTTGGACCGCTTATCTATCGATAGCTGGCAGAAACTTTTGCTTGTAGTCTTGTTGCCTCGTCGGCGGGATTATGTTTCCCGGCTACCCAACGCCACTGATTAATGTCAGATGAGTCCGAAATCTCGGCAATTCTGTGCCTTACGAATTGTTTATAGCAGCGGCTGTCTGATCTGATCCAACTCAATACGGTCTTTGAGTCAGACCAAAATGTTATGTTCTGCGGCTTCACTTCATGACCAATTAATATTAACTCATTTAAACGGACACCCAGTACAGCGGCTAAGGGTTCCAATCTAGGTACGGACAAAGCTTTAATTGTGCTACAGCGTGATTTTCCCGCTACAAATACTAAGTGTACATCGTCATTAATGACTATACGCTAATAACCTACGGCGGCATATGCAAGTTCGCTGGCATCGACAAAGACATGCAAGTCTACCTTAGCTTTAGTAAAGCGATCTGCGCATCTACAGCCGCCTGCTCCGAGCAGGGGAAATTATAAAAAAGGAGGTGAAAGCACAGGAAGTACAAAAAGCTAATGCAGAAGAGAAAACAATAAATAATCTAGGTCATAAACTAAGGAAAAACGATATTGTCACAACGAAAGCGGACAAAGGAAATACGACTGTGCTAATCGGAAAGACCTCATAGAGGAAATGAAATGTCGTAGAATTAGAGAGGATCCCACGGTTGAATATCAAAAACAAATCAAAGTTGCTATAAAAAAAGCAACAAATATAGTAGATTCCAACATGGCACATAGATTGGTCTAAATGAACCCTTCGGCTCCTCCATTGATTGCGCTACCAAAAATCCACAAGCCGGACACGCCAATGAGGCCCATCATTAATTTTCAATCGACACCACGTTACAAACTGTCCAAATATTTAACAACGATATTGAAAAATACTCTGGAGCTAAGGAGCGAATATGCAATACCTAACACAACAGAGCTAACAGAGAAACTTGAGACCGTAGAACTAACAAAGAACAGCAAATTGGTATCTTTTGACATAAAAGATTTATACCCATCAATACCACTATCGGAGACTTTGGACATAGGTAGCTCAACAATAGTTCATAATACAAAAAACAAAGTGCAAAGTATGCAAATCACAAATACGCTAAGAACCACTATACGGCAAAACTATTTTCAATTCAACAATAAAATATATAGACAAACAAGCGGTCATGCAATGGGAAGCCCCACATCAGCCATTATCATGGAAGTGTGCACGCAAAATCTGGACGAAAAGTGCATACAGGAGCTGAAGTCCAAATTATGCGTGTCATTTTATACTAGATACGTGGATGACATAATATGCGTTTTAACTACTAATAACGAAGAGCTTGTACTGTAATACCTCAGCAAACAGGACGGAAATATAAAATTTACAAAGGAAACCGAAAAAGATGGAGGAATCAACTATCTAGACCTAACAATAAATATTGATAAAGTTGCAAAAATAAGTACACACTTGGCTTATACTGAATAATAGTTTAAAAAACTAAAAAAACACGCTTTTATAGCTAACCGAACTAAAAAATAGAAAATAATTTTCAATTAAAAAAAGTTTATATAACAGTAGTAGAAGGTCAAACAATCATTTATAGTTAATCGCCTCAAAATAAAATTATAAAAAAATTTAAGTTATTAACAGAATAATTTAATTCAGATTAAAAAGCGCATTTGACTACATTTCATATCTTTTCTCTCAGATAGTTGCCAATAAAATGATTGTAACATTCAATATCAAGCACCCCACGCTTTTTGCTGTGAATTAAATAATTCTGTTAATAACTTAAATTTTATTATAAGTTTATTTTGAGGTGATTACCTATAAATGATTGTTTGACCTTCTACTACTGTTATATAAACTCTTTTTAATTGAAAATTATTTTCTATTTTTTAGTTCGGTTAGCTATAAAAGCGTGTTTTTTTAGTTTTTTTAAACTATTATTTATTTTTAATTTTTTAGTTCAAGTAATTTTAAAAGTTTTAGTCGAGAGTGATGAAACCTCGAAACGCCAGCGGTCCATGGATGAATCCAACCCCACGGCACCGAAAAAGGCCAAGACGCAGGGAGGCTGGACGCGTTCTTTCGCCGAAATTGCCAAGGGTCGGTAGATCATTGGCATTATAGACAAGAGCAGCGAAGATAGCAGGATCCCGAAACAACAGTGGAAGTGGATCGAGGCCGCGCTCGCTACGGTAGCCGTTAAGGGTAAGAAAGACAACCCTGGTCCACCGCAATCTTACACCGGTGCAGGGTAGTTCCTGGGCAATGTTAAGCTAATTGCCTGTGAAGACGCCAGGTCGGTAAAATTCTATAGGGCCGCCGTCACGCTGATAGGGGTGATATATCCTGGCGCGCGCCTCAAGATAGTGGAGTGATATCCCCTCACGACCAAGGGTTAGAGCCTGGGTTTCAGTGACGCCAACGGACCCAGCTGACATGCTGGGGCTGCTCCAGGAGTACAACCCGCCACAGGTTTGGAAGATAACCCGGATAAAACCGAGCTTGCCCTCTTCACGAGGAGGTACAAAGTACCATATATTACACCGCCAAGAATTGGGGTACGTTCTTAGCGTTTAGCGATCATGTAAAGTATTTGGGAGTCATTCTGGATAGGAAGCTGTTATGGAGTGACCATATAGTGGAGCGATCCAAGAAGGCAGCAGCAGAGCTGTTCACCTGCAAGAGGGCAATTGACGCCTCCTGGGGATTCTCCCCTAAGGTTACCTTCTGGATTTATACAGCCATTGTGCGCCCGATTCTTCGTTATGGTGCCTTAGTCTGGTGGCCTGCACTAGCTCAAAGTACCTATCTTAAAATGCTTCAAAAGGCGCAACGGAGTTCAGAGCTCTGCATTACCGGAGCTCTCGCCTCCAATCCAGATTCCATTACATACATACATGGATATATAGATACATAGATAGATACAGGCCAAGCTAATAAAAGCGTGTCAAAAAGGGCTCCAGTATGCTCTTTCGTAGATGTGCCATGCATCCACTTCTATCGTTAATAAAGGAATGCGTTTTTCGCATTATGTGCAAGGTTTCAAATCTATGGCCATTTGGGGTGGTCATAAGTTCAATTGATCTTATCTCCATTAACCTTTTGTCACCCCATCATCACATTATTGCGTTTTCATCGAGCGTTGATACGTGTGCAAAGTTTCAATCAAACTTATGGCCATTCAAAGTGGTAATAAGGCCAATTGACCTTATGGCCGTTGACCTTATGTTACCACACCATCACATTAATGCATTGTCATCGAGCCTTGATACGTGTGCAAAGTTTCAATCAAACTTATTGCCATGCAAAGTGGTAATAAGGCCAGTTGACCTTATGGCCGTTGACCTTATGTCACCATACCATCATATTAATGCATTGTCATGGAGCCTTGATACGTGTGCAAAGTTTCAATCAAACTTATGGCCATTCAAAGTGGTAATAAGGCCAATTGACCTTATGGCCGTTGACCTTACGCCACCACACCATCACATTAATGCATTGTCATCGGTCCTTGATACGTATGCAAAGTTTCAAATTAATCAGACTTTTTAAAAACCGGTGAAAATTAAGCTCAAAGATTCCGTTACATACATACATAGATAGACAGAGGCCAAGCTAATAAAAGCGTGTTAAAAAACTCAAATGCAGTTGCTCACAGCTTAATTGATAATTTTCATCTAAAATATCGCAAATTCCCTAACAGAAACCACATTCAAAAAAATGTCAAAAGTTATTCAATAGTAAGCAGAATTAATCAAAATTTCAAAGATGACCGCCAAAATTATTAAATTTTGTTTCAGAATTTCTAGAAAATTTTTGAGTATGCAGTTTTGTAGCCCAATGAATTTTAGTATAATAATGTGTAAGTTAGAAAAAGCTCAACATTTTCCCTGAATTTTCAGAATTTTTTTCGGCGAAGGTGTTGAGCACTTTTTTCCATACATCGCATGAGCAAAAATGCATTGTGTATGTGGGAAATTGCCCAACACCCTCGCCAAAAAAAAAAAATCTGAAAATTCAGGAAAAATGTTAAGCTATATCTAACTTGCACAAATATACTTTTTCGGAAATGGGAAAAAAATAAAAATACACGTGTATCGGCGATTTTCATGTACAAGCCAGAATTTTTTTTTTTTTATGTATAAAGTATAAAGCTCGTAGTGGCCGTCTGTCCGCCTGTGTGAGAGACTTTGGATCGATTTTTAACCTTTTATCCGTGGTCCAATTGAGCTGAATTTTCGCAGGCAGACTAGTGGAAATGTCTGTATCAAAATGCAAAATATATTTGATCCCACGCATATTTTCAATCTCTTCATGGCAAACGTTTGAAGGACAATGAATTGAGGGCATGCACCTGGAACGTCCGCTCCCTGAATGGGATTGGTGCAGATGCCCGGCTGGTTGATGTCCTCGTCAAAGCAAAATCTGACATCACCGCCATTCAAGAAATGCGTTGGACGAAGCAAGGAAGAAAGAAGATCAAAAATTGTGACATATATTGGAGTGGCCATGCGAATAAGCGCAGTTTCGGCGTCGGATTCGTGGTGGGAGAGAGACTTTGTCGCCAATTGCTGGCGTTCACGCCTGTGGACGAGCGTCTCGCCGCTATTCGAATAAAAGCAAAATTTTTTAATATATCATACATCTGCGCCCATGCTCCGACAGAGGAGAAAGACGATGAGGTGAAAGACACTTTTTATGAACAATTAGAACGCACATACGAGCGCTGCCACCGTCATGATATAAAAGTCGTGCTTGGCGACTTTAACGCCAGGGTGGGCAAAGAAGGTGTTTTTGGCCCTGCAGTCGGAAAGTTCAGCCTACACAATGAAACTTCTCCTAACGTACTGAGGCTGATTGACTTTGCCGGTGCTCGAAACATGGTCATATCAAGCACGAGGTTCATGCATAAAAAGATACATCAAGCTACATGGCTGTCTCCTGATCGAAATACTCGCAATCAGATCGATCACGTTGTGATAGACGGACGGCATGCCTCCAGTGTTTTAGATGTGCGAACGATCCGAGGACCTAACATCGATTCGGACCATTATCTCGTTGCAGCCAAAATACGCACCCGACTCAACGCGGCTAAAAACAAGGAACAAAAAACACAAGGAAAGCTAGACGTCGAAAAGCTTCAATCACAACAGACTGCCAATGATTTCGCAACTCGACTCTCACACCTGCTCTCTGAGGGCACAACTCATCCTGAAGGAATACAGGAGCAGTGGGAGCATATCTCCAAAGCACTTCATACTGCCGCCGGGGAAAAAATTGGTTACCGGCGGCCACGAAAAAACAACTGGTATGATGAAGAATGCCGCGTTGCAACCGAAAGAAAAGACGCTGCCTACAGGGCTACGTTAAAAGCGAGCGCGACAAGAGGAGTGTGTGAATGCTATAGTGAGTTGAAAAGGGAAGCGAGACGCCTTTTCAGGAAGAAAAAAGCAGAAGCAGAAAGGCGTGAGTGCGAGGAGCTTGAGCTGCTAGCCACCAGGAATAACGCCCGAAAATTCTACCAAAAAATACGGCGACAGACGGAAGGTTTTAAGACCGGGGCAAACTCCTGTAGGAATGAAAACGGCGACCTTGTAACTGATGTCCAGAGAGTGCTTAGATTATGGAGGGAACACTTCTCTGCTCTCCTAAATGGAGGCAGCAATTCACCGCGCAGAGATGAAGAACCCGATCCCGCAATCGATGATGATTTAATATATGTCCCCCCGCCCGATTATGACGAAGTTAGAATAGCAATAACCAGATTGAAAAACAACAAGGCCGTGGGCGCTGATGGATTGCCTGCGGAGCTATTCAAGTTCGGCGGCGAGGAGTTGGTAAGGCGCATGCAGCAGCTTCTTAGCAAAATATGGGCGGACGAAAGCATGCCCGACGGTTGGACGGTTGCCCAGTCCACAAGAAGGGGGATACTGCAAAATGCACCAACTATCGTGGAATCAGCCTTCTTAATATCGCATATAAGGTCCTTTCAAGTGTATTGTGCGAAAGATTGAAGCCCACCGTGAACCGCCTGATTGGACCTTATCAGTGCGGCTTCAGACCTGGTAAATCTACCATCGACCAGATTTTCACAATGCGCCAAATCTTGGAAAAAACCCGTGAAAAGAGAATCGACACACATCCCCTCTTCGTCGACTTTAAAGCCGCCTTCGACAGCACGAAAAGGAGCTGCCTCTATGCCGCTATGTCTGAATTTGGTTTCCCCGCAAAACTTATACGGCTGTGCAAAATGACGTTGAGCAACACCATCAGCTCAGTGAGAATTGGGAAGGACCTCTCCGAGCCGTTCGAAACTAAACGAGGTTTCAGACAGGGTGACCCCCTATCGTGCGATTTCTTTAATTTGATGCTGGAGAAAATTATACTAGCTGCAGAACTTAACCGCACTGGAACAATATTCTATAAAAGCGTGCAATTACTGGCATATGCTGATGACATTGATATCATCGGCCTAAACACCCGCGCTGTTAGTTCTGCTTACTCTAAGCTGGAAAAAGAAGCGGTAAATATGGGTTTGATGGTGAATGAGGACAAAACGAAGTACCTGCTGTCATCGAGCAAAGAGTCAGCGCATATGCGCCTTGGCAACCACGCTACTGTTGGCAGCCATAATTTCGAAATAGTAAAAGACTTCGTTTATTTGGGAACCAGCATCAACACAAGCAACAACATCAGCACTGAAATCCAGCGAAGAATCAATCGTGCCAATAAATGCTACTTTGGACTAGGTAGGCAATTGAAAAGTAAAGTCCTCTCTCGGCGAACGAAAATCATACTCTACAAGTCACTTATCGTACCCGTCCTGCTATATGGGGCAGAAGCATGGACCATGACAACAGCTGATGAAGCGGCTTTGGGAGTATTCGAGAGAAAAGTTCTTCGAAAAATGTATGGACCTCTACGCGTTGGCGATGGCGAGTACCGAAGAAGATTTAATGATGGGCTGTACGAGCTATACGCAGACATCAACATAGTCCAGCGAATTAAAGCGCAGCGGCTGCGCTGGCTAGGCCATGTTATGCGAATGAAAGATGATGCTCCGGCCAAGAAAGTGTTTCTATCGGAACCCGCCTATGCAAGCAGAGGTAGAGGGCGGCCCCCACTCCGTTGGAAGGACCAGGTGGAAAAGGATTTAAACTCCCTTGGTGTGACCAATTGGCGCCGGTTGGCGGAGCGAAGGAGCGACTAGCACCTTGTTGGACGGCCATAACCGTTTAGACGGTTAAGCGCCAATTAAGTAAGTAAGTAAGTCATAACAGACGAAATTTTAAATGAAATTGTTAAATTGACCAATGTCGAAATGATAACTAAACGACAAAATATATCAAAAACAACAGCGACTTATAAAGACACTCCATACTTAGAGATTCATGCATTTATAGGCATTCTAGCTCTGACTGCTGACATGAAGGATAACCACCTTTCAACAGACGAATTGTTTGATTCTACTTTTTCTGGCACACGGTACTTTTCAGTAATGAGCCAAGAAAGATTTGAGTTTTTGTCTAGATGCCTAAGAATGGAAGATAAAAACTTGCGTCCGTTAGAGGCAGATGCCCTTCCGGATTTACATTCCGAATAAGCCCAGCAAGTATGGAATCAAGTTTCCGATGATGTGCGACGAAACGTCCAAGTACATGATTGATGCGGATCCATATACTGGAAGAACCACAAATAGTGGAGGCATTCCACTTGGTGAATTTTATGTAAAAACTGTCGAAAACAATTTATGGTTCTAATAGGAGCATAACTGGTTCACATCAGTTCCCCTGGCTAAAAATCTCCTTCAACCGCCTTACAAATTGACTGTAGTTGGTACAATACGTTCTAATAAGAGAGAAATACCTGAAAAACTTAAACATTCAAGATCCGGATCTGCTGGTACTTCTACGTTTTGCTTTGATGGGCCACTGACACTGGTGTCTTAAAAGCCAAAGCCCTCAAAGATGGTTTACCTATTGTCCCCTTGTGATGAAGACGCAATAATTAATCATTCAAGTGGAAACCCAGACATGATTCATTTCTACAACCAAACAAAAGGAGGGTTAGATTAATTTGATCAGATATGTTCGTCAATGTCATGCAGCCGTAAGACAAACAGATGACCAATGGCTGTATTTTACGGCATTCTGAACATGCCATTTGTAAATAGTGCCATAATTTATAGTCACAACATGGCGGCAAATAATAAAAAGCCTTTGAATCGCAGAGATACATGAAGCAACTATCTACAGATTTGATGAAACCATGGATGGAAGAAAGGCTTCAAGGACCAACTCTGATCAGGTCTGTGCGAGAAAATATAGGTACAATTCTCGGCGATCGTACAAGTTCACACAATAATTCTCAATCAGAAGAATCAGAACATAAAAAACGAAGATATTGTTCTTTCTACTCCTCAAAAATAGTGTGCTATAGCGCAAAAACCCAATATGTTGTGAGCACAAACATGATGTATGTGTAGACTGCTCCTAAATTATATGTACATACATAGGGCCATAGTTCTATATGTGCACGCCTTTTCGAGATATCGCCATAAAGTTGGACCAAAGGTGACTCTAGCATGTGTTTGTACGATATGGGTATCAAATGAATGGTGTTAATGAGTATTTTAAAATGGAGTGGGCCTTAGTTCTATAGGTGGACGCCTTTTCGAGATATCACCATAAAGGTGGACGGGTGACTCTAGAATGTGTTTGTACGATGTGGGTATCAAATGAAAGGTGGTAATGAGTATTTTAAAAGGAGTGATTCTTAGTTCTATAGGTGGACACCTTTTCGAGATATCGCCATAAAGGTGGACCAGGGATGACTCTAGAATCTCTTTGTACGATATGGGTATCAAATGAAAGGTATTAATGAGTATTTTACAAAAGAGTGGGCCTTAGTTCTATAGGTGGACGCCTTTTCGAGATATCACCTTAAAGGTGGACCAGGGGTGACTCTAGAATGTCTGTGTACGATATGGGTATCAAATGAAAGGTGTTAATGAGTATTTTAAAAGGGAATGGGCCTTAGTTCTATAGGTGGACGCCATTTCGAGATATCGCCATAAAGGTGGACCAGGGGTGAATGTAGAATGTGTTTGTACGATATGGGTATCAAATGAAAGGTGTTAGTGATTATTTCAAATGTAGTGGGCGTTAGTTCTATAGGTGGACGCCTTTTCGAGATATCGCCATAAAAGTGGACCAGAGATGACTCTAGAATGTGTTTGTACGTAATGGGTATCAAATTAAAGGTATTAATGAGGGTTTTAAAAGGGCGTGGCCCTTAGTTGTATATGTGAAGGCGAATTATGGCATTTTTTAATTTTTCGTAATTTTCGATATCGAAAAAGTGGGCGTGGTCATAGTCCGACTTCGGCCATTTTGTATACCAAGATAAAGTGAGATGAGGTAAATACGTGAACTAAGTTTAGTAAAGATATATCGATTTTTGCTCAAGTTATCATGTTAGCGGCCAAGCGGGAGGACAGGCGGCCGACTGTTTATAAAAACTGGACGCGGCTTCAACCCATTTTCCCAGAAAACAGTTATCATCATAGAATCTATGCCCCTACCAAATTTCACAAGGATTGGTACATTTTTGTTCGACTTATGGCATTAAAAGTGTTCTAGACGAGTTAAATGAAAAAGGGCGGAGCCACGCCCATTTTGAATTGAAAAATTTGGTTTAGAAAAGGTTTTTAAGTGGGCGTGTTCTTCATACCATTTTGCTAAATTTTTATTTAGCACACAAATAGTAATAGGAGTAACGTTTCTGCCAAATTTCATCATGACATCTTCAACGACTGCCAAATTACAGCTTGCAAAACTTTTAAATTACCTTATTTTAAAAGTGGGCGGTGCCACGTCCACTGTCCAAAATTTTACTAATTTTCTATTCTGCGTCTCAAGGTCAACCCACCTACTGAGTTTCGTCGCTTTATCTGTCTTCGGTAATGAATTATCGCACTTTTTCTGTTTTTCGAAATTTTCGATATCTAAAAGGTGGGCGTGGTTGCAGTCCAATTTCGTCCATTTTAAATAGCGGTCTGAGATGAGCGCCCAGGAACCCACATACCAACGTTCATCAAGATACCTTAAAAATGTACTCAAGTTATCCTGTTGACGGACGGACGGACATGGATAAATGAATTTCTTTTTTCGCCCAGATCATTTGATATATAGAAGTCTATATCTATCTCGATTAGTTTATGCCGTTACGGGTTGCCGTTATGCGAACAAATTTAATATACTCTGTGAGCTCTGCTCAGCTCAGTATAAAAACACATTAGTGTTTTTTCCGTGTAGATATGACTTTTTTAAATAAATTTTTTTTCTTTTCGATCAGTTCCTTTCTACTTATTCCTGAAGGAGGTACTTCGGTTTTTTTTTTGTTATCACTTTATCTATGATTAATATTAGAGGAATGCAATTCTGTAGCTTTTACTAATGTGCAGATATTGTTGAAAATATTGTGTACGCTTCCAGTAACAACGGCAACGAACGAGAGATCTTTTTCAACTCTTAGGCTGAAAAACTATTTGAGAAATGAGCATGAGGATGAAGCAACATCGGTTGAATGGCTCTGCATCACTAAGCATCCACCGTGATCAAATTGTTACCGTTGATGAAGTTTTAGATGAAAAGGCAAAGAAATGCCTACGCATGCGCTTGAGTTTTTAATGTAACCTTTTCATATCATATTCTAAATACACGTACTTTAATGTTAAAGCTAAAGACAACATTTTTTTTTATTTATTTAACTGTAGTTTGCAACATTACTTTTATTACCACTCTTGAATATCGGGATAATAGACGTTACTTTTCAAGCGCATATGAAGTCTCCATTCCTGAGAGATTTATTAAAAACTAGGAAGTACCCGGCTTACTTCGTTACGCCGCAAAAAGTAAATCTACTCCCGTATTGTCTTCCACACTGGAGCAGACCTTATCGGATATTACTCGTCGCTTATTAGTTAGCTTTAGCTCATTTTCTAATAAAAAGTGTTGCAGCTCATGGGTATTGTGCGTTATTTCGCACATTGTAGAAACGGGGTCTAAGTCTGCTCTAGTGCGGTTAGGTTCAGGCAAACCGAAATCCTTTATACGTTTCTCTGCATATGAAAAAACCAAAATATCAAGAAGAATAAGGCCTGTATTATCAAATGTCTTCAGTAAAGTCCATTTCAGGATCATTACTACTCTGGCGCTCATTATGCAAAATATCTTCACATAAATTTTTGCAGAACAAATTCCATAAATCTGTTGGATCAGAAATTTCGCAATAAGTAAGCATGATAGAAAAGAGCTCTCCCATTTTGTGCGCGCTCTCAGAGACAGTGGCATCAAACAATGTATTAAAAATAAAATAAATAAATGTAAGGTGTGATAACCTCCGAAGAGATCTGATTTTGCCTACAAATTGGCCGGACGGGACCTACATGTTTTATGCCGACTCCGAACGGATGAGTTTTCACTGAGAGCTTTTCATGGCAGAAATACATTCGTAGCGCTTGCCAAACACTGCCGAGGGTCGACCCCGCCTAGAAAAATTTTCTTCTAATTGAAAAACCTTATTTCTAAAATTTTGATGTTGCTTTGCCCGGGGTGCGAACCCAGGGCATACGGTTTGGCAGGCGGAGCACGCTACCATCACACCACGGTGGCCGCCAAAACAATGTATTCTTCCAATGACTATCATCCTGCAGTAAATGTCGTGCCTGGCAAGCTGTTCGATATGTTGGATATAGTTGACCATTAACTCAACGTAAATCAGTGAAAGATGTTGGTCCTCGAACATGATGTAGTGGTAGTCTAAGATAAAAACATTCTGAGTAATTAGGAAGTATGGTATAGGTATACCCTACCCAACGCAGTTTCTCTCTTAATTCCGGGCTGATTAGGGACATTCTGTCCACGCTTTCTACGTTGCCATTTTTTATTAGTCCACGTGTAGTAGGCAGGAACTTCGGAGCAAAGCAAAGTCTTTGCAAAATCGTCAACTGAACAAATGAAAAAAAAATGCTTTCCAAGTGGTTTGTGATGGTTCCTGCAGTACGGTTTTAACATTAGTCGGTGTGAAATAAATCCTTTGTCCATTTTCTAAGTGAACCGTTGGGAATCGCTCATGAATCGAAAATCCCAGTAATCTCCAAACACCTTCTGATGTGCCTAAATATATGCCATTCAAAAAATTTTACACTTCGTCCTTATTGTTTTGAACGGAAAATGTCGCTGCGTTGGTACCTTTATTATTTTATTGATTGCACTGAATGACAGTAGTCTACATTTATGTGAGCGGAGAAACATCTGGAAAGAACGGGGCATTATAGAACAATCCATCGGTTGTCGACGTTGTCCCATTAGAAAGTACATGGGTATAGCCACCGTCCGCTGAAGACCTTCGTCTATATTTTGGATATCCATCTTCCCCGGTCTGCGAATGCTGTAGGAGCTCGCGTGGGTATCGTTTTTAGCATCGTCCATTCAACATACAGGGCGATGATAAATGATCAACCCCACATGGGCCATGGATCATATTTTTAGTAATTATATCATACAACAGCGGATCTTCGTATTTATTTGGAACTTCCGCTGATATCATGCGATCCATAAAATCGGGAGGAGTTTTATCTATTAGCCAAATTAAAATATGCGCACGAGGTAAACCTCGCTTTTGCCATTCAACGTTAAACATATGGCATCTAACAATATAACGGCGCTAACTTGGTCTTTGATTAGAAACAATTCGTTTTTTATTTCACTCCACGCTGGATTGCATGTGAATGTTATAAATAAGTCAGGCCTTCCATAATTACGGACATATAAGAGGGTATCTTGTGTACGTTCATGCAAATATCGAGACGATCCAGTAAATTAAGACGGCAAAATTACTAACTCACCAATATTTTCAGGATTGCAATCCTCGTTAACAGCATTTCTTAGATGTATATAATTATCTGCACGCAACTTCTTTTGGTGTGCTCTTATGAAATTCAACCTTTTGGTCATCAGTTTAGCAGTAATGTCCACACAGTATCGGTTAAAGAGATATCCAGATCTATGAAGCGCATTAAAGCAATTTTCTCTAGCCATTTTATATGCATAAAATTGCATACATGAAACTGTTTTTTGTGGGTTAGGTGCCCCGTCCATTCAACATACAGGGCGATGATAAATGATCAACCCCACATGGGCCATGGATCATATTTTTAGTAATTATATCATACAACAGCGGATCTTCGTATTTATTTGGAACTTCCGCTGATATCATGCGATCCATAAAATCGGGAGGAGTTTTATCTATTAGCCAAATTAAAATATGCGCACGAGGTAAACCTCGCTTTTGCCATTCAACGTTAAACATATGGCATCTAACAATATAACGGCGCTAACTTGGTCTTTGATTAGAAACAATTCGTTTTTTATTTCACTCCACGCTGGATTGCATGTGAATGTTATAAATAAGTCAGGCCTTCCATAATTACGGACATATAAGAGGGTATCTTGTGTACGTTCATGCAAATATCGAGACGATCCAGTAAATTAAGACGGCAAAATTACTAACTCACCAATATTTTCAGGATTGCAATCCTCGTTAACAGCATTTCTTAGATGTATATAATTATCTGCACGCAACTTCTTTTGGTGTGCTCTTATGAAATCCAACCTTTTGGTCATCAGTTTAGCAGTAATGTCCACACAGTATCGGTTAAAGAGATATCCAGATCTATGAAGCGCATTAAAGCAATTTTCTCTAGCCATTTTATATGCATAAAATTGCATACATGAAACTGTTTTTTGTGGGTTAGGTGCCCCACTGCCTGGATAAGTTTGCGATATATTTGAACTAATCGAAAAGGTCAAAAATATGCAGATAAATCCGAATGAATGCTTTACTTCCTTTGACATAACTTCGTATTTTTCTAAGGTACCGAAAAATGGCGCTTTGGATGCCTTGAAAGTTTGGCTGGATAAACAAAATATCAACCCGTTCATCGCCAACGCTTTATTTCATTTGACCTCTGCGTGTATAAACCTATCATTTTTCCAGTTTAGAGGAGTTTTCTACGAACAAACAGAGGGCCTACCAATGGGTTTAAGCATAAGTCCGTTTCTATGCAATTTGTTTATGAACAATTTTGAAGAACAACTTGTTCAAAGCTGTCTATCCCCACGCTTTTATTGCAGATACGTTGACGATTGCTTTATTATTATGGAGAGGGAAAAAATCGAAGAAACCCTGACTCTATTCAATTCAAAAAATAATGCAATACAGTTCACATGTGAATATGAATCCAATAATGAGCTACCGTTTTTGGACCTAAAAATAAAACGAGATATCGATGGAAATCTCGAATTCGATATATATCGGAAGCCCACCTCGACTGATCGATTTATTCCGATTGAGTCCAATCACCACCTTTCCCTTAAATTAGCCGCTTTCAATTCTATGGCTCACCGGCTAGTAAATGTGCCGCTCAGTGATTCGGCATACAAAAAAGAAAAGGAAAAAATCGTGAGCATCGCGAAAACAAACGGTTATAGCTCCAGCATCATATTGCACATAATTAAAAAGCACCGCAACAAAAAGGAACGAAGGGAGAGTAGTTCATTTTTTGACACAGTGGGCGTGGATGATAAGAAGACTTGGTGTAGCATGACTTATGATCCAAACAGCTTTAATGACTTACAAAAACTTTATAGGCAAATAAATGTAATGTTGGCCCCAAAAACAACAACAAAGTTAAAATCCCTATTGAAAACAACGAAGGACAGATGTGAAAATTTGGAAAAGCCGGGCGTGTATTCAATAACGTGCTCGCAGAAAAACGACGATGGGAATATATGCGGCGATAAGTACATTGGTCAGTCGTCCCGCACTGTACGAATTCGGTTAAATGAGCATTTAAAATATATGAAGAATACTGACCCGAGAAGTGGAATCGCTGAACATGCTTTATCGAATAGACACCGAATAAGCGAAGACGATTGTCAATTAATAAAAGCAGAAACAAATAATAGCAGATTAAATATTCTAGAATCTTTACATATATATGTAAATAAAAGTGACTCGGTAAATCGTGATATAGGCCCACTGTGTTCGAGTTTATTCGCAGCTCTTAAGTAATGTTTGATGGTTCCGTTTATTGTTATACATACATACATATAAAATTACTTTGTTTTTTGTTCTTGTAACTCTCTTTAACTTGTTACATTGTATTAGCTTTTTCTAAATTCGTTTGTTTGATTTAGTTAAGCTTACTTTGTTTATTATACTCAGTTGAGCAGAGCTCACAGAGTATATTAAATTTGATTGGATAACGGTTGGTTGTACATATATAAAGGAATCGAGATAGATATAGACTTCCATATATCAAAATAATCAGGATCGAAAAAAAATTTGATTGAGCCATGTCCGTCCGTCCGTCCGTTAACACGATAACTTGAGTAAATTTTGAGGTATCTTGATGAAATTTGCTATGTAGGTTCCTGAGCACTCATCTCAGATCGCTATTTAAAATGAACGATATCGGACTATAACCACGCCCACTTTTTCGATATCGAAAATTTCAAAAAACAGAAAAATTGCGATAATTCATTACAAAAGACAGATAAAGCGACGAAACTTGGTAGATGAGTTGAACTTATGACGCAGAATAGAAAATTAGTAAAATTTTGGACAATGAGCGTGGCACCGCCCACTTTTAAAAGAAGGTAATTTAAAACTTTTGCAAGCTGTAATTTGGCAGTCGTTGAAGATATCATGATGAAATTTGGCAGGAACGTTACTCCTATTACTATATGTACGCTTAATAAAAATTAGCAAAATCGGAGAAGGACCACGCCCACTTTTAAAAAAAAAATTTTTTAAAGTAAAATTTTAACAAAAAATTTAATATCTTTAGAGTATATAAGTAAATTATGTCAACATTCAACTCCAGTAATGATGTGGTGCAACAAAATACAAAAATAAAAGAAAATTTCAAAATGGGCGTGGATCTAGAGTCACCCCTGGTCCACCTTTATTGCGATACCTCGAAAAGGCGTCCACCTATAAAACTAAGGCCCACTCCCTTTTAAAATACTCATTAACTCCTTTCGTTTGATACCCATATTGCACAAACGAATTCTAGAGTCACCCCTGGCCCACCTTTATGGCGATATCTCGAAACGGCGTCCACCTATGGAACTAAGGATTACTCCCTTTTAAAAAACTCATTAACACCTTTCTTTTGATACCCATATTGTACAAACAAATTCTAGGATCGCCCCTGCTCCACCTTTATGGCGATATCTCGAAACGGCATCCACCTATGGAACTAAGGATTACTCCCTTTTAAAATACTTATTAACACCTTTCTTTTGATATCCATATTGTACAAACAAATTCTAGGGTCACCCCTGGTCCACCTTTATGGCGATATCTCGAAAATGCGACCACCTATACAACAACCACCACTCCCTTTTAAAACCCTCATTAATACCTTTAATTTGATACCCATATCGTACAAACACATTCTAGAGTCACCCCTGGTCCACCTTTGTGGCGATATTTCGAAACGGCGTCCACCTATAGAACTAAGGCCCACTCCCTTTTAAAATACTCACTAACACCTTTCGTTTGATGCGCATATTGTACAAACAAATTCTAGGGTCACCCCTGGTCCACCTTTATGGCGATATCTCGAAACGGCGTCCACCTATGGAACTAAGGAATACTCCCTTTTAAAATACTCATTAACACCTTTCTTTTGATACCCATATTGTACAAACAAATTCTAGGGTCACCCCTGGTCCACCTTTATGGCGATATCTCGAAACGGCGTCCACCTATGGAACTAAGGATTACTCCCTTTTAAAATACTCATTAACACCTTTCATGTGATACCCATATCGTACAAACGCATTCTAGAGTCACCCCTGGTCCACCTTATGGCGATATCTCGAAAAGGCGACCACCTATACAACAACCACCACTCCGTTTTAAAACCCTCATTAATACCTTTAATTTGATACCCATATCGTACAAACACATTCTAGAGTCACCCCTGGTCCACTTTTATGGCGATATTTCGAAATGGCATCCACCTATAGAACTAAGGCCCACTCCTTTTTAAAATATTCATTAACACCACTCGTTTGATGCCCATATTGTACAAACAAATTCTAGGGTCACCCCTGGTCCACCTTTATGGCGATATCTCGAAACGGCGTCCACCTATGGAACTAAGGATTACTTCCTTTTAAAATACTCATTAACACTTTTCATTTGATACCCATATCGTACAAACGCATTCTAGAGTCAACCCTGATCCACCTTTATGGCTATATCCCTAAATGGCGTCCACCTATAGAACTATGGCCCACTCCCTCATTAAATACTCTTTAATGCCTTTCATTTGATACGCATGTCATACAAACACATTCCAGGGTTTCCCTCGGTTCATTTTCCTACATGGTTATTTTCCCTTATGTTGTCACCATAGCTCTCAACTGAGTATGTAAGGTTCGGTTACCCCCGAACTTAACCTTCCTTCCTTGTTTTTATTTTGTTTTGGTTAGTTGATCGCAGCAACTGATGAAGACAATACGTATGTGTCAAAACAATTGTTTTGCTCTTGTATTTTTAGTTTAATAAAGACAAAAACAATAAATATATTCTTTAAACGACTTTAAGTTGTATCAATTTTATATTGTCGTGTGTGTGAGTCGTTTACCGCTCTAAACTAACTATTTAGTTAAAGTTGTTTTTGTTGGCCCGCTGTAGCTTAGGGTTGGTCATCGAAAAGTGTTATGCTTGCATTATTGGGCGGTTTTAATCAACTTTATCCCAAAAATAAAGGGATTTAGTTTGTGAAAATGGAGAAAATAAAAAGTGCAAGGTGTTTTTTTGCGTCAATACTTTCTTTAAAAAAAGGACTTCTTGAGATTAGCCGTTACAGACATTGCCCATATGAGCATTTTTATATAATTAGTATTGATTAATAAGATTGCATACGCAACTGCTGCAATATTTTTAAACAAAAAAGAATAGAACATCCATTTGCACTAACGACTTGATCACCGAAATGCCACGAATGACTTCTTCAAGAGTCAGGGACAATTGAGCAAAATTAATAGGTGTGTCATATTCCGTATCTAGTTCTTCGGTGAGAATCGTTTCAGTCTCAAAATTCGCCCCGAAAAATTCAGTAAAGAGGTTGACAGTTTCGCCGAGGGAATGAGCAGAATTTCCATTATAAGAAACTTGAGATGGTATGCTTGCACACGATTTTTTAGCTTTAACGTAACGCCAAAAAGATTTAAGGTTTAACTTAATATCCCGTTCAAATTTAGCAACATACTCTTTATGAAGCTTCTTGCTCAAAAATTTAAATTTACTTTAATATAATAAATATTTATCCTTATAAAGAAGCATTTTCGATAATTTATATCTTTTAAACAATTTATTCCTAAATTTTTTAGTTCATTCAACTTTCTTGTATACCAAGATGTTTTTTGTAACATATCCTTTTCACTCGAGGTATTAAAGTGGAGCAAATTTGATTTACTTTAACTTTGAAAAGATCAAATCATTCATTTACACTTATCCCAGAAAATATAGTACCACAATCATGCAAATTGATTATATCGTTAATAGCAATAAAGTTGCAATTTTTGAAACAGTAATTATCCGGCAGCAAATCTAAGTCGAAATTTCTAAATTCTTTAAACTCCAGTTGCAGGACAAAAGGAACATAATGCAAGCCGGGGCATGACAGAGGGTCGAGACATTCTTCCAGAGAAAAACTCATATTTTCACTTAAAAAATTATATCTAATATTTTAAACCGTTTATTTAAAATTGCATTAATTTAGGTAAGATTAACGCTTAATAAGTTGTCAACAACATAAGTTACGGAAAAGCTAGTTACATTTTTGGGGTACAAAGTTAAACTCTCGCCCACTGGCGCCCAGCATCTCCTATATTGAAATCACCTAAAATACAAAAATTACACTCTGATTTCCTAGAAACTAAGTCTATAAAATTATCAGTAGGTGCTTTATACAAACTGTCAGTACTACCAGGGGGAATGTAAGATACCCATATAAGGAGTGCGGACGACCCATTGACACATACACACAGTTGATCCAACCGCGTGTCCTCATTCTGCAGCGAAATAGATGTTGAGTCATATTTACGCCGAACAGCAATTAAAGTACCCCCTCCTCGGGACAGGCGAGTTTTTAACGTATCTCGATCTTTTCTATATACGTTTTACATTTTGGGATCAAAATATTCGTTGTCATAGAAATTTTAATTTAGCCTAGTTTCCATGAAAACGTAAATATAATAACCCAAAAGTTGGTTCTAAGCCCATTGACATTCAGGGATGTTGCTACACCACTCGTTGAGTTGCCCTGCCCCTTGGAAAAATGGAACGGCCGTAGAATTACATTAGTAGGCCAGATGTTCGCATCAATAACTTTATTGTAATAAGATTCCGATACGCCTAGTTTAACACTAATTCGCCTTAGTTCGAACAGATTGGTACCACTTTTTACGAGCTTGTCGCATTTCAAATAAGTTTTACCAATGCCAGTATGTTTCGTGACATTGCTTAAAATATCATCCTCGTCACATTTAGTCACATTCGTCGTATGGAACGGCGGGAAACTTGCGATTGATTTTTAAGAGACTTCCCGTTGACAATCTTCGAATTTCATACGTAGTTGAGCAGTCGGCGACAATTTATAAAACGGGAGAAAAATTCCGGCAAGTGGTGCACGGATCGAGATATTTAGAAATCTCGTCCGAATTATGAGTTTCCATATGAGCTAGAGATCTGAATATTTGAACAAATCGTAGAGCCCAATGAAGATTAAATACTTAGAGTTCAAAATTCTACTTAATGTGCCAGGGATAGAGATATTTAGAAAGTAAATACTGAACAGTGGGAAACTTATAATTGATTTTTAAATAAATTCTAGTTTGTGCTGGGATAGGAATTATGGATCTAAACAAATTTACAATTCGTTGCGCTGCGACTGAGATATCTACTTTATTTTAAGTGATGGTCTATTTTGCATGAATTATGAATTTTATTGAGGCAGCGTAACTCTGCGCAGTGTTGAGTTATTGACTTGTTTCCGAGCCGACATATGTAACTCGGTCACATTTCGTTAAACAAGCAAATCCAAGTCCCCGATTTCAAGCATACAAAAAAGGTTGTTGCGAGGAAAAGAACAAGTGTAAACGAATTAAGATATTGCTGCAACAATACTACAACAGCGAATAGTAGCTTATCATATTTATATTTTACTGCTATGAAATTTTTTTAAGCTTCTAAATGCATTCGTAAAGCTGTATGTGTAGAATTTTAAACATAAGTTTCTACGTTTAAACTAAAGCGCCAAATACACGACACGAACATTTCCGCCAACATTCCCGTTATGTCATGTTTCTGCGACCTTTTCTGTCGTGTATGGTGGTGTTTGCCAGTTCGCGCAAATGTTCGCCAAAAATCAAAATATTTTAATTTTTGGCAACCATTTGCGCGAACATTTTGGCGAAATAGCTCATAATCGTAGTAATTTCTGAATGGAACAGACGTGCGCGGAAAAGTAAAATGGACAATAAAAAATTTCTGAGTGAATTTATTGAAATGTATAAATCTTTGCCATCATTGTGGCAAGTAAAAAGCAAAGATTATTGTAATAGAATTAAAAAGAATAATGATTATACGACTTTAATCTGCCACAGCGAGCAATATTGCTGCAGCACAATTGTTGTCCGTATTCATCGCTGTCTGAAAGAGAACTAATGTTCGGCCAAAAGTTCGTATGGTGTATGGCCAAAGCTGCGAACAAGATTGCGGAATGTTCGCGGAAATGTTCGTGTCGTGTATTTGGCGCTTAATGCAGCGGTCCTTTTTAATTGAATAATTATTGGCGCCACTTCACACGTATTATTATTCTCTTTCGTCTTTATTCGTATTTAGTAGTCGCTGAACAAGCAGAGTAGCAACATCGGCTGAGGCTATTGTTTATTTGCGCATTTGCAAAAGATGGTTTGCAAACAACTATATATATCTATGCTGTTACTAAATAAATGCACAACGACAATATAGCAAGCAGCCACACTTGTGTACATGACCTATCAATCATCATTTACACACATACAAAGAAGGCGACGAAGAATATTTCACACACATAACCAGCAGCTTAAGGCAACGAAATTAACTCACATATACATATGTAGTAATCATCTAAGAGTTGTTACTCACACATACACACGCATATAACTAAATCACCAACGCTTCCCAAGGCAGTCGGTTCTATGTACCGGAGCGACTCGGGATTTTCCCCGACCAAGGACTGTCATTTTATTTATTTATTTATTTATTTGTAACCCCATTTAATTTGTTGCGTCCCTCCCATAAATTGTCATCCTCCCAGCAGCTCCTTGCAGCGGGACTACTCCATATTCTCTTGCTCCGGGAAGGTGTCGAACCCAATCCGGGTCCATCTCTTGACCCCGGTCCTGAGAAATGGTTTTGCTGCATCTGCCGGAAAAGATTCTTTTAGGACGGTCATACTCTGTTCAGTGTGTCTCGTGTAAGGGATGGTTGCATCGGACAGGTTGTTCTGGGCTTGATCCCAAAACCCGACGTCCACGTAACTTTTATAAATCTTTTGTTGCTCCTTGCTGTTCACACCCAAGGACGTTCCGTAGTCTACGCCTTAGCGCCCCCACTACCTTCCAGCAGCTCCGCTGCTCATCAATCCGCAAAACGTACCCGCTGCTGCTCGCGCCCCACGGCGCCAACAACTCAAACGGCTGCTACCACTCATAGCTACTATCTCCGTAGTAGAGACGGTAGCAATGCCGAGCATCAGCCCGTGCCCCCGTCTTCTTCCCCCTCTTTTCCGGCAGCAATCGTGTAGGTCATGGAAACAGACTCTTAGTCCCTACCCCCGTTTGCACCGTTTGCCAGCACAGAATATATAACTTAACAAGGGGCAGACACACTTACTTGTAAAAATGTGCTGACACCACCCTTCAAAAAACACGAGCAAAGCCAACGCAGGTAATTGATCCGATATCATATTGCGTAAGCAGACAAAATGCAATTCATGGGAACTGCAGCGTAAGCGATATGATATGCGGACAAAATTCAAGTCGTGTGATTTGCAACGCAAGCGATAAAATATTATTTTGGCCAATCGTGGGAAGTGCAGTGTCAGCAATTAAAAAATCACTTAGACTAATGTAGAAGCTTAGAGTTAGTTTAAGTTAACAATAAAACTCAGTCTGTTTTGGCTGATCAACAACAATAAATGGTAATTATACTTAAGCGGAAAATAACTTAATTGTATTTTTGCAGCTATAATGGGACTGCGGGCGGTCCCCAACTTTAATTTTTTGGAGTCCTAGTTCTAGGGCTCCTTAAATGGCGCCCGAACAGGCACCCACTAGCATGTGGGTCCGCAAAAAGGACCTCCTTAAAAAAGAGGTCCTGTAAAGTGATAGTGCAAAAAACAATAAGGAATTGTGTTGTGTGGTGTGTAGTGAAGAATCTAAGTGAAACCTTTTTTGGGAAAAATTCCCCAAAGGATAATAATTGCCCAAGAAGCGTATGAATGAAATATTGCTAAAACCGCGGTTAACCACCTCCGGGGTGACCCTCCGGTTTATAAAATAAAAACTAGGAACTAAACAAAATTAAAAAATAATTTAAGTCTTGTACAGCCGATAACAAATATTTGTGAAACCGTGACCCTCCGGTTTATAATATGGCTTAATTCTGCGATTCCCTTCGGGACCTTCCAGGAGAGGTAAACCTCATACAATAAATTTAATAATTTTACTACGTCCTATCCTGATAGTTAGAGCGCTAATAAAGGAATAATACGAAAATTAAAGAAAAACGCGTAAAGTGAAAAAAATTTTAATAATTTTATTTTGTCCTATCCTGATAGCCTAAACGCTAATACAGGAATAATACGATAATTAAAATAAACAGAAACACGCAAAAGAAAAAAAAAACAAAAAATTAAAAACAGTGATTCTTTCTACGACCCGCTATCGCATATCCGAATGTTAAAGCACAATCGCATTGGCGGAGTGAGTCCGTAAGCCTATACTCCTAGGACGGAGCTCACCACATCGAATGCCAAATCGTGGTTAACAAACTCCGTGACCCTGCAATATAAACCGAAACATTTTGCATATTGCGTGCACCCTGCTGTTCCCTTAAGGACACGGCAGAGCTTTACCCCTTGCGTCAAGTTATCTCCAGCGTACACATGAGAACACACTGGGGACGACTTCATATTTTTGGAGGCTGCCAGGGTACACATAAGAACACACTGGAAGTGGCCACTACAATACTTCCAGTATAGCCATAAGAACATACTGCAGTTTGGTGTTTATCGGTACTTCTGGTGTATACATAAGAACACACTGGAGATTGCGTCAAGTCCGGGATTGCGTTGTGGAGCAACTGTGCCCAAGTAGGTTGTCTTCAATCTGATTGAGGGCGATTAAAAAGGTAAAAACACAGCCTCCCCTGACCTAAACTTTACCTATAATGACTAATCTATGGTGAAGCGCCCATTGGGTACATGTCGCCGTTTACATAAGAACACGGTAAAAGTTTCACCAGCCAAATCGGGGTTCCTCTTTTATTTTCAGGAAATCCTAAAATTGTAAGGACCCGAATTCAAACTAAAAGTTTGCGAAAAACGAAAAAATAGTTTTGCCACAAACAAAAACAATTACAAAAATTCCAAAGCCAAAGCTGGATTCAATCATATCAAATAATATTAATGTAATGTAATAGATTAGTGACTGAAGTATCATACCTATTTGTACCAGATTACTTATTGTAACTTATTATCATTTTTTATTATTTCTTTTTGTGACGTTTACCATCATATAAAACGGTATAATCATACGATTGTAAATTAGTATATAACATATTGCACAATAAACTTCTTTCTTTTTCATTACCATCTGTCAAAGGCTCAAGACGTATTATTGGCGACGAGTAGGTAAAATATTTTAAAAGTAGCCAAAATATATTATATTTCGACAAATTGAAATAATATTTCACAATGACTGAAACTGAGCAAATAAAAATGGTTCATTCCTCGCAAATGCCGGAATTTTCAACAAGTGAAAATTGGGAGCTGTGGAACGAGCGATTGGAATTGCATTTTTTAGAAATCAAATACAATGATGAAAAGGCGAAAATATCGAGTTTATTAAAATTGATTAGTGCGGAGGCATATAGCACGTTACACAGTATATGCAGCCCAATATTGCCATATAAAAAAACGTACGCTGAACTATGTGGCATTTTATCACAGCATTTTATGCCACCAACAATTTTATTTCAAGAGCGTAAAAAATTTTATGATTTAAGGAAATCGAACGAAGAAAGTGTATCCGTGTGGTTCGCCAAAGTTAAGAAATTTGCCCTTAAATGTAATTTTGGCACTGCATTGGATCAAATTGTAATGGATAAATTCATAGTTGAATTACCAGCTCAAATTTTTGAAAAATTGTGTGAAGAGGACGAAACCCTTACATTGAAAACAGCTTTAAATAAAGCATTAATTAGGGAATCGAAAATTTTGGCAAAGAAAGATACTGAGGTTATGTACGTTCGCCAACCTGCTAGACAGAACAAGTGCGATAGCAACAAGTCAAAAAGGCACAATAGCAATAAAAAAAGGCGTGCAGTCATTGCGGTTGGAAAAATCACGAATCCAAAAATTGCAAATACAAGAACAGTCGTTGTCATTCATGTGGATCACAAGGTTATCTAAAAAGCATTTGTAAAAGCAAAACGGGAGACACGAATTATATTGATGTCGATAACTCCCTGAATTCTATTAGTAATAATGATGTGCCTTCCTCAATATTTAATGTAGATTGTTTGACTGGCTGGGACTTCTCCATTTTTTCAATCAATAGCGGAAATGAGCAACCTAAAATATATGAGCTTCAAGTGAAAATAAATGGAAGGGACTGCCTTGTGCTGTGCGACACCGGTGCTCCGTACTCACTCATGTCAATACGCACTTTTAGTAAAGATTTTTCGAATGAAAAGTTGGGATCATATACACTTCCATTGACAGGTTACGGTGGCGAATTATTGAAGACGATTGGTGAGTTTAAAGCAACTTGTAGTTTTAATGGCCAAAAAGTTCTTGGAAAACTAATTGTAACAGAGGCAGACAGACCAACCTTGCTAGGCAGAGATTTTTTGCGTGCATTTGGATTCGAGTTAGTTCAAAGTAAAAATTTTTCAATGCCTGGTATTAATTTCGTGAACTCATATAGTGAAATTATAAATCAAATTAAAAGTGAATTTTTTGAAGTTTTCAAGAATGGTTTAGGAAGATACAAATTAGGAACTGTAAGTCTCAAAATAGATAAGGAAGCGACGCCACTTTTTTTTAAACCACGTACTGTTCCTTTAGCTTGGAAAACAGAGTTAGAATTGCAAATAAATGGACTCGTTAAGAGTGGCATTTTAATATCCGTTGATCATTCTGATTGGGGTACACCTCTAGTTCCAGTAATCAAACCTAATGGTAAATTAAGGGTATGTGGGGGTTATAAGACCACTATTAATAGATTCTTGTCAGATTTCAAATATCCGTTGCCTAGAATTGATCAAATTTTTGCTTCGATGCAGGGTGGACAAATCTTCACCAAACTAGATCTGTCCAATGCATATAATCAACTTGTTTTAGACGAAGAATCACAGAAACTTTGCACATGGAGCACGCACAAAGGAATTTACAAAATGACTCGACTGCCTTTTGGAGTAAAACCAGCTGCTTCAATATTTCAAAAAACTGTTGATTGCCCGTTAAGTGAATTTGAAAAAGTATTCGCTTATCAAGATGACATTGTAGTCACTGGTTCAAACTTTGCAGATCATTTAAAATTGCTTAGGAAAGTTTTACACAAGATTCAAGATGCAGGAATCAAATTAAATATCGACAAATGCGAATTTTTTAAAGATAAGATTTCCTATTTAGGGTTCGATATCGACAAGAATGGTTTGAGAAAAAATAGAGAGAGAATCAAAAGTTTGTTAGATTCACCAATTCCCACTAATGTTAGTGAGTTGAAAGCATTCATAGGCATGGCTAGCTATCATTCAATGTTTATGCAAAACTTTGCTCAGAAAATGGAACCGTTGTATAAACTGTTAAAAAAAGATGCAAAATTTGATTTCAATGAAGAGTGCAAAAAAGTGTTTTGTATCATAAAGCAAGAAATATGTTCGGATCGTGTTTTGGTACATTTTGATCCAAGTTTGCCTATAGTTTTATCGACTGATGCGAGTAATGCAGCGGTAGCAGGTGTACTCTCTCACATATGTTCCGACAGTAATTTGCGGCCAATAGCTTTCGTTTCCAGGGCGTTAAATGATGCCGAGAAAAGATATAGTACTATCGAAAAGGAA
This sequence comes from Eurosta solidaginis, assembly GCF_040869045.1. Classification (NCBI taxonomy): domain Eukaryota; kingdom Metazoa; phylum Arthropoda; class Insecta; order Diptera; family Tephritidae; genus Eurosta; species Eurosta solidaginis. The sequence goes on along the minus strand of NC_090324.1, from coordinate 32,192,352 downwards.
GCCATAGCTATTGTATATAGCGTAACAAAATTGAGACAGTATCTTTTGGGTATGCCCTTTATTTTGCGTACGGATCATAAACCGCTGCTGGCGATATTTGGTGAACATAAAGGTATTCCTGTTATGGCTGCATCTCGTATGCAAAGATGGGCGTTGATTTTGTCAGGTTTAAACTATAAAATTGTATACGTAAAGGGCACTTTGAATAATGCTGACGGATTGTCCCGCATGCCACAATCAACGATTGGTGGAACTGAACAAGATCCTAGCTATATAAATTACGTAGGATTTGTAAATGCCTTGCAACGAGATTACAAAGATGTTGCAAAAGAATCACGTAGAGATCCGATACTTTCAAAAGTAATTGATAGTGTTCATAATGGCACGGTATCTCAATTAAATGGCAAAGAGTTTGAACCCTTTCGTTTAAAAGCAGTTGAGCTAACAGTAGAATCTGGCTGTCTTATGTGGGGATACAGAACCGTAATTCACTTGAAATTACAAAAAGTTGTGTTGGATATTCTACACGAGTCTCATCTGGGGATAGTGAAGACTAAAATTCTAGCTCGTTCGTATATCTGGTGGCACAATATAGACAAAAATATTGAAGCCTTGGTTAAGCAATGTGTTTCTTGTCAAAAGACACAGGCAAACCCTGAAAAAAGCCCACTAATTCCATGGGTACCAACAGAATCGGCTTGGAAAAGGGTACATATTGATTTTTGTGGTCCAATTAATTCATTTTATTTATTCATAATTATAGACTCTTTTTCTAAATGGGTAGAAGTTTTCAAAACTAAGGAATTAACGTCCTCTTTTGCTATAAAACGAATTCGTGAAGTTATTTGCAGGTTCGGATTATTTGACACCTTGGTTAGTGATAATCGTAGGCAATTTACGTCATCAATTTACGCAAAAATGGTATTAACCATGTATTTACTGCCCCTGGACATCCAGCCACAAATGGTCAAGCCGAAAATTTTGTGAAAACATTAAAAAAGTCATTGTACGCTAATATATCTGCCAAAGATAGCATGGAGTTTGATACTTCCTTACAACGTTTTCTTTTTGATTATCGTATCACTAAACATTGTTCAACCAATGAGTCACATGCTAAGTTATTGTTAGGTAGAGCGTTGAAGTCTCGTTTCAATTTATTAAAACCACCAGTTACGAAAGCTATGATTGAGGTAAATCAACATAAAATGATTAAAATTTTTAATGGCAAACGTAGCATCAAGCTTTCAGACGGGCAGAAGGTATATGTTAGGACATACAAGAATCCAAATAAAGCAAGTTGGTCGCCTGCGGTTGTTAAAAAGTGTTATGGTCCAAGAAATTATGAATGTCTATTAACTAACGAAAATCGCGAAATAAAACGACACATCGATCAAATAAGACCTCGTGAAGAGCTACAACTTGATGAAACTTTAAAAGAAAAGCCGAATGAGCCCGAATCGCAGTCAGAAGCTGGCCCTTCCATTTCCAGAACGAATGTTATTCATCAGTGCATAAACAATACAGCTGAAAATGGAGAGGAACAAGTTGAGTCAGACATATCGGCACCAGATATATCAAAACGCCCTGAACCTCGTTCAGCGGCCACTAAAGCTAAGGAACGAATTTCAAAGATATTTTAAAGTTTATTTAAACAAGTAAGGAAGGCTAAGTTCGGGTGTAACCGAACATTACATACTCAGTTGAGAGCTGTGGGGACAAAGTAAGGGAAATCACCAAATTGTAAAAGGAACCTAGGGTAACCCTGGAATGTGTTTGTATGACGTGGTATTAATGAGTATTTTAAGAGGGCGTGGGCCTTAGTTCTATATGTGGACGCCTTTTCGAGATATCGCCATAAACGTGGACCAGGGGTGACTCTAGAATTTATTTGTGCTATATGGGTATCAAATGAAAGGTGTTAATGAGTATTTTAAAAGAGAGTGGGCCTAAGTTCTATAGGTGGACGCATTTCGGAATATCGTTATAAAAGTGGACCTGGGTTGACTCTAGAATGCGTTTGTACAATATGGGTGTCAAACGAAAAGTGCAATAAATGTTTTAAAAGGGAGTGGGCCTTTGTTCTATGGGTGGACGCCTTTTCGGGATATCGCCATAAACGTGGACCAGGGGTGACTCTAGAATGCGTTTGTACAATATGGGTATCAAATGAAAGGTGTTAATGAGTATTTTAAAAGGGAGTGGGCCTTAGTTCTATATGTGGATGCCCTTTCGAGATATCGCCATAAAGGTGGGCCAGGGGTGACTAGAATTTTTGTGTACGATATGGGTATCAAACGAATAGTGTTAATGAGTATTTTAAAAGGGCGTGGGCCTTAGTTCTATAGGTGGACGCCTTTTCGAGATATCGCCATAAAGGTGGACCAGGGGTGACTCTAGAATTTGTTTGTACGATATGGGTATCAAATGAAAGGTGTTAATGAGTATTTTAAAAGGAAGTGTGCCTTAGTTCTATAGGTGGATGCCCTTTCAAGATATCGCCATAAAGGTGGGCCAGGGGTGACTAAAATTTTTGTGTACGATATGGGTATCAAATGAAAGGTGTTAATGAGTATTTTAAAAGGGCGTGGGTCTTAGCTCTATAGGTGGACGCCTTTTCGAGATATCCCCATAAAGGTAGACCAGGGGTGACTCTAGAATTTGTTTGTACGATATGGGTATCAAATGAAAGGTGTTAATGAGTATTTTAAAAGGGAGTGGGCCTTAGTTCTATAGGTGGATGCCCTTTCGAGATATCGCCATAAAGGTGGGCCAGGGGTGACTAGAATTTTTGTGTACGATATGGGTATCAAATGAATGGTGTTAATGAGTATTTTAAAAGGGCGTGGGCCTTAGTTCTATAGGTGGACGCCTTTTCGAGATATCGCCATAAAGGTGGACCAGGGGTGACTCTAGAATTTGTTTGTAAGATATGGGTATCAAATGAAAGGTGTTAATGAGTATTTTAAAAGGGAGTGGGCCTTAGTTCTATAGGTGGATGCCCTTTCAAGATATCGCCATAAAGGTGGGCCAGGGGTGACTCTAAAATTTTTGTGTACGATATGGGTATCAAATGAAAGGTGTTAATGAGTATTTTAAATGGGCGTGGGTCTTAGTTCTATAGGTGGACGCCTTTTCGAGATATCTCCATAAAGGTAGACCAGGGGTGACTCTAGAATTTGTTTGTACGATATGGGTATCAAATGAAAGGTGTTAATGAGTATTTTAAAAGGGAGTGGGCTTCAGTTCTATAGGTGGATGCCCTTTCGAGATATCGCCATAAAGGTGGGCCAGGGGTGACTCTAGAATTTTTGTGTACGATATGGGTATCAAATGAAAGGTGTTAATAAGTATTTTAAAAGGGCGTGGGCCTTAGTTCTATAGGTGGACGCCTTTTCGAGATATCGCCATAAAGGTGGACCAGGGGTGACTCTAGAATTTGTTTGTACGATAGGGGTATCAAATGAAAGGTGCTAATGAGTATTTTAAAAGGGTGTGGGCCTTAGTTCTATAGGTGGATGCCCTTTCGAGATATCGCCATAAAGGTGGACCGGGGTGACTCTAGAATTTGTTTGTACTATATGGGTATCAAATGAAAGGTGCTAATGAGTATTTTAAAAGGGCGTGGGCCTTAGTTCTATAGGTGGACGCCTTTTCGAGATTTCTCCATAAAGGTAGAACAGGGGTGACTCTAAAATGCGTTTGTACAATATGGGTATCAAATGAAAGGTGCTAATGAGTATTTTAAAAGGGTGTGGGCCTTAGTTCTATAGGTGGATGCCCTTTCGAGATATCGCCATAAAGGTGGACCAGGGGTGACTCTAGAATTTGTTTGTACGATATGGGTATCAAATGAAAGGTGCTAATGAGTATTTTAAAAGGGTGTGGGCCTTAGTTCTATAGGTGGATGCCCTTTCGAGATATCGCCATAAAGGTGGACCAGGGGTGACTCTAGAATGCGTTTGTACAATATGGGTATCAAATGAAAGGTGCTAATGAGTATGTTAAAAGGGTGTGGGCCTTAGTTCTATAGGTGGATGCCCTTTCGAGATATCGCCATAAAGGTGGGCCAGGGGTGACTCTAGAATTTTTGTGTACGATATGGGTATCAAATGAAAGTTGTTAATGAGTATTTTAAAAGGGAGTGGGTCTTAGTTCTATAGGTGGACGCCTTTTCGAGATATCTCCATAAAGGTAGACCAGGGGTGACTCAAGAATGCGTTTGTACAATATGGGTATCAAATGAAAGGTGCTAATGAGTATCTTAAAAGGGTGTGGGCCTTAGTTCTATAGGTCGACGCCTTTTCCAGATATCGCCATAAAGGTGGACCAGGGGTGACTCTAGAATGCGTTTGTACAATATGGGTATCAAATGAAAGGTGCTAATGAGTATTTTAAAAGGGAGTGGGTCTTAGTTCTATAGGTGGACGCCTTTTCGAGATATCTCCATAAAGGTAGAACAGGGGTGACTCTAGAATGCGTTTGTACAATATGGGTATCAAATGAAAGGTGCTAATGAGTATTTTAAAAGGGTGTGGGCCTTAGTTCTATAGGTGGATGCCCTTTCGAGATATCGCCATAAAGGTGGGCCAGGGGTGACTCTAGAATTTTTGTGTACGATATGGGTATCAAATGAAAGGTGTTAATGAGTATTTTAAAAGGGAGTGGGTCTTAGTTCTATAGGTGGACGCCTTTTCGAGATATCTCCATAAAGGTAGAACAGGGGTGACTCTACAATGCGTTTGTACAATATGGGTATCAAATGAAAGGTGCTAATGAGTATTTTAAGAGGGTGTGGGCCTTAGTTCTATAGGTGGATGCCCTTTCGAGATATAGCCATAAAGGTGGGCCAGGGGTGACTCTAGAATTTTTGTGTACGATATGGGTATCAAATGAAAGTTGTTAATGAGTATTTTAAAAGGGAGTGGGTCTTAGTTCTATAGGTGGGCGCCTTTTCGAGATATCTCCATAAAGGTAGAACAGGGGTGACTCTAGAATGCGTTTGTACAATATGGGTATCAAATGAAAGGTGCTAATGAGTATTTTAAAAGGGTGTGGGCCTTAGTTCCATAGGTGGATGCCCTTTCGAGATATCGCCATAAAGGTGGGCCAGGGGTGACTCTAGAATTCTTGTGTACGATATGGATATCAAATGAAAGGTGTTAAGGAGTATTTTAAAAGCGCGTTGGCCTTAGTTCTATAGGCGGACGCCTTTTCGAGATATCGACATAAAGGTAGAACAGGGGTGACTCTAGAATGCGTTTGTACAATATGGGTATCAAATGAAAGGTGCTAATGAGTATTTTAAAAGGGTGTGGGCCTTAGTTCCATAGGTGGATGCCCTTTCGAGATATCGCCATAAAGGTGGGCCAGGGGTGACTCTAGAATTTTTGTGTACGATATGGGTATCAAATGAAAGGTGTTAAGGAGTATTTTAAAAGCGCGTTGGCCTTAGTTCTATAGGCGGACGCCTTTTCGAGATATCGACATAAAGGTAGAACAGGGGTGACTCTAGAATGCGTTTGTACAATATGGGTATCAAATGAAAGGTGCTAATGAGTATTTTAAAAGGGTGTGGGCCTTAGTTCTATAGGTGGATGCCCTTTCGAGAAATCGCCATAAGGGTGGGCCAGGGGTGACTCTAGAATTTTTGTGTACGATATGGGTATCAAATGAAAGGTGCTAATGAGTATTTTAAAAGGGCGTGGGCCTTAGTTCTATAGGTGGACGCCTTTTCGAGATATCTCCATAAAGGTAGAACAGGGGTGACTCTAGAATGCGTTTGTACAATATGGGTATCAAATGAAAGGTGCTAATGAGTATTTTAAAAGGGTGTGGGCCTTAGTTCTGAGGTGGACGCCTTTTCGAGATATCGCCATAAAGGTGGACCAGGGGTGACTCTAGAATTTGTTTGTACGATATGGGTACCAAATGAAAGGTGCTAATGAGTATTTTAAAAGTGTGTGGGCCTTAGTTCTATAGGTGGATGCCCTTTCGAGATATCGCCATAAAGGTGGACCAGGGGTGACTCTAGAATTTGTTTGTACGATATGGGTATCAAATGAAAGGTGCTAATGAAAATTTTAAAAGTGTATGGGCCTTAGTTCTATAGGTGGATGCCCTTTCGAGATATCGCCATAAAGGTGGACCAGCGGTGACTCTAGAATTTGTTTGTACGATATGGGTATCAAATGAAAGGTGCTAATGAGTATTTTAAAAGTGTGTGGGCCTTAGTTCTATAGGTGGATGCCCTTTCGAGATATCGCCATAAAGGTGGACCAGGGGTGACTCTAGAATTTGTTTGTACGATATGGGTATCAAATGAAAGGTGCTAATGAGTATTTTAAAAGGGCGTGGGCCTTAGTTCTATAGGTGGACGCCTTTTCGAGATATCGCCATAAAGGTGGACCAGGGGTGACTCTAGAATTTGTTTGTACGATATGGGTATCAAATGAAAGGTGCTAATGAGTATTTTAAAAGGGTGTGGGCCTTAGTTCTATAGGTGGATGCCCTTTCGAGATATCGCCATAAAGGTGGGCCAGGGGTGACTCTAGAATTTTTGTGTACGATATGGGTATCAAATGAAAGTTGTTAATGAGTATTTTAAAAAGGAGTGGGTCTTAGTTCTATAGGTGGACGCCTTTTCGAGATATCTCCATAAAGGTAGACCAGGGGTGACTCTAGAATGCGTTTGTACAATATGGGTATCAAATGAAAGGTGTTAAGGAGTACTTTAAAAGGGCGTGGGCCTTAGTTCTATAGGCGGACACCTTTTCGAGATATCGACATAAAGGTAGACCAGGGGTGACTCTAGAATTTGTTTGTACGATATGGGTATCAAATGAAAGGTGTTAATGAGTATTTTAAAGGGGAGTGGGCCTTAGTTCTATAGGTGGATGCCCTTTCGAGATATCGCCATAAAGGTGGGCCAGGGGTGACTCTAGAATTTTTGTGTACGATATGGGTATCAAATGAAAGGTGTTAATGAGTATTTTAAAAGGGAGTGGGCCTTAGTTCTATAGGTGGATGCCTTTTCGAGATATCGCCATAAAGGTGGACCAGGGGTGACTCTAGATTTTTTTGTACGATATGGATATCAAATGAAAGGTGTTAATGAGTATTTTAAAAAGGCGTGGGCCTTAGTTCTATATGTGGACGCCTTTTCGAGATATCGCCATAAACGTGGACCAGGGGTGACTCTAGAATGTGTTTGTAGGATATGGGTATCAAATTAAAGGTATTAATGAGGGTTTTAGAAGGGGTGGCCCTTAGTTGTATATGTGAAGGGGTTTTCGAGATATCTACCAAAATGTTGACCAGGGTGATCCAGAACATCATCTGTCGGGTACCGCTAATTTATTTATATACGTAATACCACGTACAGTATTCCTTCCAAGATTCCAAGGGCTTTTGATTTCGCCCTGCAAAACTTTTTCATTTTCTTCTACTTAATATGGTAGGTGTCACACCCATTTTACCAAGTTTTTTTCTAAAGTTATATTTTGCGTCAATAGACCAATACAATTACCATGTTTCATTCCTTTTTTTATATTTGGTATATAATTATGGCATTTTTTTCATTTTTCGTAATTTTCGATATCGAAAAAGTGGGCGTGGTCATAGTCGGATTTCGGCCATTTTTTACACCAATACAAAGTAAGTTCAGATAAGTACGTGAACTGAGTTTAGTAAAGATATATCGATTTTTGCTCAAGTTATCGTGTTAACGGCCTGGCGGAAGGACAGACGGTGTACTGTGTATAAAAACTGGGCGTGGCTTCAACCGATTTCGCCCTTTTTCACAGAAAACAGTTATCATCCTAGGAGCTAAGCCTCTACCAAATTTCACAAGGATTGGGTAGTTTTTGTTCGACTTATGGCATTAAAAGCATCCTAGACAAATTAAATGAAAAGGGCGGAGCCACGCCCATTTTGAAATTTTCTTTTATTTTTGTATTTTGTTGCACCATATCATTACTGGAGTTGAATGTTGGCATAATTAACTTATATGCTGTAAAGATATTAACTTTTTTTTTAAAATTTGAATTTAAAAAAAAATTTTTTTAAAAAGTGGGCGTCGTCGTTCTCCGATTTTGCTAATTTTTATTAAGCAGACATAAACTAATAAGAGTAACGTTCCTGCCAAATTTCATCATGATATCTTCAACGACTGCCAAATTACAGCGTGCAAAACTTCGAAATTACCTTAATTTAAAAGTGGGCGGTGGCACGCCCATTGTCCAAAATTTTACTAGTTTTCTATTCTGCGTCATAAGTTTAACACACCTACCAAGTTTCACCGCTTTATCCGTCTTTGGTAATGAATTATCGCACTTTTTCGGTTTTTCGAAATTTTCGATATCGAAAAAGTGGGCGTGGTTATAGTCCGATATTGTTCATTTTAAATAGCGATCTGAGATGAGTGCTCAGGAACATACATACCAAATTTCATCAAGATACCTCAAAATTTATTCAAGTCATCGTGTTAACGGACAGACGGACGGACGGACATGGCTCAATCGAATTTTTTTTCGATACTGATGATTTTGATATATGGAAGTCTATATCTATCTCGATTCCTTTATACCTGTACAACCAACCGTTATGCAATCAAAGTTAATATACTCTGTGAGCTCTGCTCAACTGAGTATAAAAACATACATCTTTATAAATAACCAAATTTTGAGAATATTCATATGTTAATATAATTTCAATAATCACTAAACACAACTTAAGAGATGGGTTGTAATGTAATAGATTAGTGACTGAAGTATCATACCTATTTGTACCAGATTACTTATTATTACTTATTATCATTTTTTATTATTTCTTTTTGTGACGTTTACCATCATATAAAATGGTATAATAATACGATTGTAAATTAGTATATAACATATTGCACAATAAACTTCTTTCTTTTTCATTACCATCAGTCAAAGGCTCAAGACGTATTAATTAATAAAAAAAATAAATTCTAATATCTTGCTGTGAAGTATCTCTCCGTTTTATAAATATTCCGTGACGGTCTACATACCCTATTAAATAACGCGAATTGCAGAAAGGCCACTTTGTGAAAGGTTAAATTTATTCTAAAGAAAATTTCCGTTTCGATCAAAAACCGTTTAATATTGTAGACATGGAGGCCCTAACCACTAAAGTTAACGAACTCATTGGCGGTATTAATGCTCTTCTCGAGCAGATTAGGCGACTCGAGGGGCGGCTTAGTGGTATAGAAAAGAACGGTGTAGCCCTAGACTCTAGGCTCATGAGCAGAACCTGGCCAAAGCCGACGAACGATTAGGTAGCATAGAGCAAACTAGAGGTAGGCCGCAGCCGCAGACTGTTCCCGCATCAGTGCGAACACCGCTGTCGGAACAGGATTTAAAGGATATCGGCAGACTTCCTGATTGTGTGAAGGAGCTGCAAGTTTTCGAAGGTAGTCCTTCCCAATATAGCACTTGGGTTCATTGCGTCGAAGGTATCCTTTCGGTCTACGCTGTGGTGAAAGAAAAACCCTTATATCGTTCCATTCTGCAGCACATCAGGCAAAGAATTCGTGGCGTGGCCGATTCGGCACTAGTAGCATACAATGTCTTATGGGGAGATTGGGCAGAAATTAAAAGGGTACTTTCCTACATTACGCAGATAAAAGGGACATGAGTACTCTGGAGCACCAGCTCAATCAGTTAGTCCAAAGAGGTGCAACGTTGGATGAATTTTACGCAACGGTCAACAACCAGTTGTTGCTGATCGTCAACAAAATCATGTCGGATGAGTATAGCCGCGAGACTATGTCAGTCCTTGGCACTGACGTTTTCATTAGGGGCCTTAGCCCGGAAATGTCGCGTATGTTAATTGTTCAGAAACCAAAAACCCTACCAGAAGCATATTCAGCATGCTTGGACATTCAAAATTTAACGCTCAAAAATAGAATTGTGGTTCCCTCCAATGTCCTAACACGGCAGTCACAAAGACCACCACTACCTACTAGAGCGCGTGCCAGTTATAACTGGGCCAATATGAACTCCAGTCAGAGATATGAGAGAAACCCTTTCAATAGACCCCAAATGAATAGTAGGGAAAATCCTGCCCCTCCTAATAGGCCTACGGCTCCAAAACCGGCGGAGAAGATGGAAGTGGTTGAGAGAGAAACGAAGCAGGTGAATTAATTGGACAGGATCAATAGCAACCGTAACGTGTTCAAATGCGGGCCTGAGTCGTCCTTAGGAGCAATTCCAAAACAGCAGCGCGTTTACAACTTCGAGACACAGGATTTGGAAGTAGAGGAAGAACAATTGTCGACCGAAGCAAATTTTATGACGGCTGCACCACCGGCGTTTTTCATTTAAAGGAGGAAGCCCAACACTCAAGCATACCGTACTTGACATGTCTGTCCGCAAATAACATCCCTTTAAAATTCCTGGTGGATACAGGTGCCAACAAAAACTTTATTATTAGCCCTAGAAGCTGACCTTTGAAGTCACAATTTCAAGTCCACACTGTTGCAGGTCCTATCCTTATAAAAAATCAAATTAGAGGAAAGTTCTTTCAGAATGTAGGTAATGACGCCATAGTAACGTTTTACGTGCTACCTGGCTTAGACTCATTCGATGGAATAATAGGAGATGACACCCTTAGAGCCCTAGGCGCCATCATAGACAGGAGAAATCATGTCCTAACCATAGATCCCAACATAAAAATCCCTTTAAAAAACAAAACCATTGGCCACCTACATTTCTTCGAAACCAATTCTCCCGGACTTGAAAGCCATAGTAAATATGTACTCCCATTTGCTCGGTCCACTAGATGCTAAAACAAACATTAAAACTTCTGTTCGGGCGGAGATAAAGACTACCACTGATGAGCCCAAATACACAAAAAGTTATACCTATCCTGCAAACATGAGGGCAGAGGTAGAAAACCAAATAGCCGAATTGCTTGAAGAACCACCACAACCATATAAAATTCCTTCAATTCTCCCATTTGGGTGGTTCCAAAGAAGCCAAAGCCCTCCGGCGAAAAACAATATAGAATGATCGTAGATTTTAAACGTTTTAATGCGGTTACCGTGTCCGACGCATATCCTATTCCGGATATCAATGCAACCCTGGCTAGATTGGGCAACGCCAAATATTTCACAATGATCGATCTCACTTCAGGTTTTCACCAAATCGCAATAAAAGAGGCGGATATTCCCGAAACGGCTTTTTCTACCATGAATGGGAAGTATGAATTTTTGCGGCTACCCTTCGCATTGAAGAACGCACCTCCTATATTCCAACGCATGATCGATGACGTCCTTAAGGAATAAATCGGAAGGATATGCTACGTGTATATAGACGACATCATTGTCTTTGGGAAAAATATACATGAACATTTAAAGAATATGGAAACAATATTTGAAAGGCTCGCAGACGCCAATTTGAGGGTGAATTTGGAGAAAACCAAATTTATGAGAACGGAAGTAGATTTCCTGGGATACATAATCACATCCAACGGAATAAAACCAAACCCGTCTAAGGTTCAAGCTATAGAGAACCTCTCGCCCCCAGAAACACTAAAAGAACTGAAAAGCTTTCTGGGAATGACGTCATATTACCGAAAGTTCATTTGGGACTACGAAAAGGTTGCCAAACTCTTGATCAATCTAACTAGGGGTGGAAACGCACAGGCCAGGGCAAATCAGTCCAAGAAAATACGAATCTGTATGAACAACGAAGCCCTTCAGGCCTTCGATAACCTGAAACAATTGCTTGTCTCCTCTGATATTCTTACCTTTCCAGATTTTGAAAAACCTTTTAATCTTACTACCGACGCTTCAAATTATGCGTGGTGGGGTGCTATCCCAAGGAGAAACAGGAAAGGATCGACACATCGCCTACATCTCAAGATCTTTATCTAGAACAGAGGAGAACTATGCCACAAACGAGAAAGAAATGCTGGCAATAGTTTGGGCCCTAGATAACCTTAGGTCGTACCACTATGGGGCAAAAAAAAATCAGAATTTTCACCGACCACCAGCCTCTCACATTTGCGTTGGGATGTAGAAACTACAACGCTAAGTTGAAGAGGTGGAAGGCTAGAATTGAAGAGTATAACCAAGAATTGATTTACACTCCTAGTAAATCAAATGTTGTGGCAGATGCTCTCTCCAGAATTCCATGTCAGGCAAACCATTTAACAGCGCCGTTGGAAACCAGCGACGTATTAGCGGAAGTCGAACCGAGATTCGTCAGATCTTATACCACACGTGGAGACTCCTGTAACGTTTTCCGAAACCAGATTATCTTTACAGAGAGGAGTGCAATGACTTGTTCGGAAAATCCGCATCCTGGTTTCACTCGTCACTACGTTAGGTTGACCGCAATTGAAAAACCCAGTTTAATCGAGGCCTTAAAAGAACGCCTGAACCCATCGCTGATAAATGGAATAAAGATTCCAGAAAACCTTTGTCTTCTACAAGAAGTATATTTAGAGCATTTCCTTTTGTACAAAATCAGGATAACACAAAGGGTAGTTGTAGATGTGGACAACCAGGATAAAATTTGCGGAATAATAGAGTCCGAGCATGGGAGGGCTAATAGAAACCCTAAGGAAAATAAGGAGCAAATCTTGAAAAGATAGTATTTTCCAAAAATGGCGAGTCGAATAAAATAGTTGGCCGCCACTTGCGAAATTTGCAGGGCGAATAAATACGATAGACATCGCGCGTTGACGCCTATGAAGGACACACATATCCCCAAATATCCATGTGAGATAGTACATGTGGATATCTTCGAAATCCAAGGCGAAAAGTTTTTATCTTGTATAGATACATTTTTGCAAAACTATTCCACATAAAAAATCGCTCAGCAGTTACTCTTCGGTCTAAATTGGCTAAGGCAATACACTATTTCACAACCCCCAAAATGATAGTGACGGGCAATGAAAGGGGATTCATGAATCCCTTAGTTTGCAACTATATCAGGGGCTTGGGAATAAAATTGTACCAAACACCAATCCAAAGAAGTGAGGTAAACGGCCAGATTGAGAAATTTCATTCAACCTTGATAGAAATTTTCCGATGCCTTAAAAGTGAAATTCGCAATACTAGACCAAAAGAGTTTACATAGCAGTAGACCGCTACAACACAACAGTACATTCGGTCACGAAGAGAAAGCCAAGCGATATTTTTTTTAACAGGACGGAAAGGATAAACTATCAAATGTTATCCGATTTCAAGACAAGGGTTCATAAAGAAATTAGGGAACAGATAAGGAAAAATGAGGAATTGAGAAATTCACGGGCAAATAGGAAAAGGAAGGGACCTAGGAAATTCCAGCCAGGAGATGAAATCTATGTAAGAGACAAACAGATAAAGGGGAAACAAAAGGCGATCTATAAAAAGGAAGTCGTAGGGAAGGATAACCGGGTAACGCTAGTGACAAGCACCGGAAAAAAAATTCACAAAGCACAAGTAAGAAATCCTTGAATCCCCTCATATAGAATCAATAATAGAAAGCAATCTATGGCTTTGGCAGCAACATAAGATCATTTGGCAATAACCGAGCAATAAATAAAATACAGAGAACTGCAAATAAAAGAGGCAAGAAGCCCACGAGAATCCTCGAAGCAAACACAATGGCAATCACGCAAAGTCGCTTGGCAATATTCAACTAATTGATTGAACTGCGAAAGAAAAAAAAAATGTCTTTCCACGCAGAAAAACTAATTAATAAAGAGGCCAACAGAAAAGATGTATTTAAATAAATGGCCCAAAAATTGATTGTCACAAGTAAAAAAGGCCCAAAATAAGAAAAAAATGAAAACAAAAAAAAAACAATGATTTCTAAAGAAATGGCCCAAGAATTTTTTTTCCACAAGTAAAGAGGCCCACAAAAAAATGAAAGAAATGGCCCAAATTTTTTTTTTTTGATATACCCTTATGGGGCATATGGGGAAGACTACATGACTAATTGCAAAATACAATGTCCTGTGGTCTTTGCCAAAACACATAAAAATCAGGAATGGTAAAATTGTATAAAATGAAACGATTGAATTAATTTGTATGGTTAAGAAACAAAAAATAAGAAACGAAGAAACAAAGGGAAAATTTTTATACTTTTTATACTTGTAATTGGTAGAGCATCATAAGGTGGAACCATGTGTAACTCTAATTAGAACGGTTTTAACTGTATCCTTGCAATAAAAAATTCAAAATTTCGGTGAAAAGTTCTAGACGCATCATAGCCGGTTTTACCTTTAAATGCTTTTGCCATAATAAAAAAAAAGCAATAACAAAAAGTTTTTTTTTTAATTTTGTTACTTAAATCGTACAAAATTTTTTGTTAAAAACCAGAAAAAAGGAAGAATAATCGTAGTCATGAAAAATGTAAGAATCAAAATTACCTTTCCCCGAAAATAAAAAGACTGTGACGGACTTTTCCTTGCGCCGGGGTATGCTCAGTCCGTCCAGGATCCCTGTGGAATTAGAGAAGAATCCCTATCGTCTCCTTTTAAAGAGAAAGATCCCGTTTTGTTGTTAAAAAGAAACGTTATAAACTCTTTATTCCGAAATATTCAAACTACCCTTAAAGCTATGGCGACGGAGGTGGGAAACCACCGTCGGTTCTACGCCGATGGGGTTGGGAAAACCCCCACCGGGACTACGCTTAAACTAAAAATCTCAGACTACTTCGTAAAGAAAGTGGAGGTGGAGAACCACCACTTCCTCCCAGTCGGTGGAGTTGGTAAAACCCCCACCGAGTATATAGCTTAAGAATACCCTGCCCTTCCTGAAGGTTGCGGAGGTGGAAAAACCACCACAATCCCTCTAACGATGGGGTTGGAAAAACCCCCAAAGTTGCTAAAATAAAGAACTCGTGAGATGGAAAAATCCCAGGAGTCCCATTCACCGCTAAACAAGGCGTTAGCAGGCTACTATACCTAGCTGGCTACTGTCTCAATTCGCGAAATTTGTCGCCCTTTTATACTTGTCCACGCGCAGGTGGACAGTTATCCTACAACAATAAATTTTACTTATTATATGTATTTACTTAAGGTATCTTACATTTAACTGTATTATTCTACCCATATATCGCATTATAAGTATTTATCTCCAAATTCCGTATGTAAAAATGCCTCTTGTACTGCCCCCCCCCCCCTAACATGTGAGTTCGTTGGTACGCATCTCCAGTTAGCTAGCATAGTTATTTTTGTTTTCCCTCTGCTGCTTGCTTATTGGGTATTGTTGTTGGCGACGAGTTGGTTGCCCTTCGTAGGTAACTTATGTCTAGTACCCACGCTGTGTTGTTGGAATGCTAACGTGACCGCTTCCTAGTACATTGCATTTTTTCGTTTCTCTTTGTGCGATGTCCGCCCCGACGGTTCACTTTAATGACTGCTGTGCTTGGTCGTAATGGCTTGGTATACGTATGTTTGTATGTTTTTGGTGTTCTTGCAATGGGAGCTTATGTGTGTTGCTTATTGCATTGCTGTATTCCCAGCATTATCTAAAATTCCAGCCGGTTATGGGTTATCTGTGGAAATTATAATGTTCAACCAAAATATTTACCGTATGCGGGCAGAGACAATTATTTAAACGAAGAAATTAGATGTTGTCATGAATGTTTGCATGTATATTAGGGTAATTCAAAAATGATTATTTTGTATGTGTAAATTTAATTCATATAATTCAGTTTTGTACATTTTACATGCTATATGTATAAATTCATTGTAAATCAAGTAGGATTTATACAGGTTTTAATGAGTTTTGATAAATATTTGTAGGTTCGAATGTGTGGGCTCCAAAGCCGGTGGATTTGGGTCCTCACAAGACTTAGCACTTTAAAACAAATAATCTAAACCAAAATATTCTTTTATGGCATTAATATCTGGCGTTTCTGGCCTGAACATTTACGGCTATGACTCCCCGTTGGTGGCTATAGAGCATGGGCGTGGTTGGATCCTGAACGGACATTGCAGTTTAGTCCATGTGGTCGACCTAAACTACTTCAACACGGCTTTGGTCAAATTGATGGAGTCAACAGAGCACGACATTACAAGCAGAACTGTGCGGACTGTGTTAAAATTCCATCTGAATCAAACTAAGCTGCGTCTCGATGAACTACAAATAAGCAAATCACGAAGGGTTCATTCCATTGACCGGATTGGTTCTGCATGGAAGTGGATAGCTGGGTCCCCAGATGCAGCGGATTAGGAATATATTCTTCGAAGCATGAATTACATGGTAATAAACAACAATCATCAGTACCGGGTCAACGAAAAACTATTCAACGGTACCCGCGAG
The DNA here is from genome assembly GCF_040869045.1 of Eurosta solidaginis. Classification (NCBI taxonomy): domain Eukaryota; kingdom Metazoa; phylum Arthropoda; class Insecta; order Diptera; family Tephritidae; genus Eurosta; species Eurosta solidaginis. The sequence goes on along the minus strand of NC_090324.1, from coordinate 32,176,067 downwards.
GCAATCGAGAAAGCAAACGAAGCGATGCTCCATATTAACGCTATAAGCAAAAACATTAGCGAGAAGAATATGAAGCTTCTTGACCTGAGCAAAGTCCTTATCTTGAAGGAACAAGTGTCAGAAGTCGTCCAAGCGTGCCAAATGGCGAAATCTGGCGTAATTGACACAAATCTTCTTGACCGAGACGAGATTGGAAGGCTCATAATGGAGGAAGATTCCCTACCATATCAGAACACCATTGAAGCCATAGAGTACGAGTCGGCCTCCGTGTATTCAAACGGTAGCATACTTTTTTTCGTACTATCAATGCCAAAGGTAAAACTAGATGGCTACCGACTCCTAATTACACGGGCCGCTGTTTTAAAAGGACAACACGTTGACCTCAGCTATAAAAATGCAAATAAACGAATTTGAAACGCTCGGACTGAACGAGGATTGCCCTTAGATCAGCAATACAACAATTTGTTCTCCCAAATTCCTGACCACAAATCGGGCAGACGGGTGCCTAGCTAGGTTAGTTAAAGGTGGCGATGCCAAATGCCACTTTGAACCAGACAACACCAAAATCATCGAGATGATCGCAGACTCAACAATATTTGTTACAAACTTTAAAGGTCTGTTACAAGGGAGGAACTACTCCACATCCCGAAATGGAACGTACGTCATTCTTTTGAACAACGAAACAGTAACGGTGCGAAAAAAAACATTTACCAGCAGATCAGTACGAACAGCGCAGGCCCTGCCACCGCCCTTGGTAAACATCACGAGAAAGGGACTAAAAAAAGACAAAATGCAATTCATGGGAACCGCAGTGTAAGCGATATGATATGCGGACAAAATGCAAGTCGTGTGATTTGCCGCGCAAGCGATAAAATATTATTTTGGCCAATCGTGGGAAGTGCAGCGTCAGCAATTAAAAAATCACTTAGACTAATGTAGAAGCTTAGAGTTAGTTTAAGTTAACAATAAAATTCAGTCTTTTTTGGATGATCAACAACAATAAATGGTAATTATGCTTAAGCGGAAAATAACCTATTTTTTATTTGTATCTTTGCAGCTATAATGGGGCCGCGGGGCTAGTCCTTGGGCTCCTTAAATTATATGTTTGCCACCTTCCTAGATGTTCTGGTCTCCGAGACGGCAACCCGCCGAAGGTTTCATTGCGCCATGTTGCCAGGTCGCTAACCCAATTACACCGGGTACCCCAATGCTTACCCAAGGACGTCCAGTCCCAGGGCCACAACAGCAGTTGCATCCTAGCCTTTCACAACCCAGGCGTAGTCACCCATCTCTTACTCCTAGAGTGACGACGTCTCCCCCGTTGCACTTCAGATTTCTGCAGTTAAACTGTAATGGATTAACTGGGAAGATCACGGAGATAGTCGATTTTATGAATCGGTACAACATCCGCATCGCCGCGATTCAAGAGACTAAACTCACAGCAAGATCTGCTGTGCAGACCTGTTCTGGGTATAATGTCCACAGAAAAGATCGTGAGAGCGGAAATGGAAGCGGCCGTGCGTTTATCTTACACCACTCAGTGCAATATCATTTATTTGATCCCGACATCGGCCGCAGGGACAGTGTCTTAGAATGTCAAGGCTTATCTGTCCGGTCAGGCGATGCAAACCTAGAAATCATCAACATCTACATCCCTCCTGCCACCTGTTGCCCCAGTGGATACCGCCCTAACATCAGCGCCTTACTCACTGGCAATAATCACATCAGTAGGCCGATATAACAACAAAAATTGTTAATACATCCCAGAGCACGGGGAAAAAGTGTCAATAAAATATGACACTATGGCAGCATTTCCATCAAACAAGCCAATTTTCACATGCATTCTGCAACAGATGTCGCAGTGATGTGAATATCAATTGGCACGAACCAGAATAGAAGTAGGATTAATTAAGACAAACAAAAAAACGCTGTGATGGCTGAATGGTTATAGCAGCGGCGCCTAAACGTTGCCGATGAAGCAATTAAGCAGTTCCGGAAATGGACCTATACAACGAGCTTTGGCAGTTGTCTATATTTTTCCTTTCTTCTATTCTAATTAAAAAAAAAAAAAAATTTCAATTAAGAAAAAATTTATCATAATAATTATAATGATAAAAAAATTATTGTTAGGCCTTGAGCTCGATTCGAACCCGCGATCTTACAAATCAGTAGGCCGATATAACAACAAAAATTGTTAATACATCCCAGAGCACATGGAAAAAGTGTCAATAAAATATGACACTATGGCAGCATTGCCATCCAACAAGTCCAATTTTCACATGCATTCTGCAACAGATGTCGCAGTGATGTGCATATCAATTGGCACGAACCAGAATAGAAGTAGAATTAATGAAGACAAACAAAAAACCGCTGTGATGGCTGAATGGTTATAACAGCGGCGCCTAAACGTTGCCGATGAAGGAATTTAGCAATTCCCGAAATGGATCTACAACACGAGCTTTGGCAGTTGTCTAAATTTTTTCTTTCTTCTATTCTAATTTAAAAAAAAATATTTTTTTTCAATTAAGAAAAAATATATCATAACAATAATAATGATAAAAAAATTATTGTTAGGCCTTGAGCTCGATTCGAACCCGCGATCTTACAAATCAGTAGGCCGATATAACAACAAAAATTGTTAATACATCCCAGAGCACGGGGAAAAAGTGTCAATAAAATATGACACCATGGCAGCATTGCCATCAAACAAGTCCAATTTTCACATGCATTTTGCAACAGATGTCACAGTGATGTGAATATCAATTGGCACGAACCAGAATAGAAGTAGGATTAATGAAGCCAAACAAAAAACCGCTGTTATGGCTGAATGGTTATAGCAGCGGCGCCTAAAAGTTGCCGCTGAAGGAATTTAGCAGTTCCCGAAATGGATCTATACAACGAGCTTTGGCAGTTTTCTAAGTTTTTTCTTTCTTCTATTCTAATTTAAAAAAAATTTTTTTCTCAATTAAGAAAAAATTGATCATAACAATAATGAGCTCGATTCGAACCCGCGATCTTAATAATCGCATTATTTTGAGCGACTTCAATGCCCATCACGATCCATGGCATTCAAACTTACAGTCAGGCAGTAGGGGTGAGATGTTGGCGGATCAAATAGAAGAAACGACGTTCTGCACAATAAACGGAAATGCCCCCACACGTATGGTAGGAAGCTGTCACAGTTCGCCGGATATATCTATCGTGAGCGCTGGACTCGTAAACTTTGTCAACTGGCAGCCGATGGTAACATTGGCATCCGACCACTTGCGTATACTTATTTCGCTCGAGCGTACTGCCGACTTCATTGTCACAGAAAAACAAACTTGCATAAACTTTAAAAAAGGAAAGTGGGATGAATACAAATCCTTTACAGACAACCGCTTTGCTGCCTCCCAATCCCGACAGATGCTCGCCAAAGGGAGCGTGCTTTCCACAAGGTCATTGAATACGCCTCGGCTCGCTTCATTCCCGAAGGCAGAATTCTCGAAATTCGGCCTCACTTTCCGGCGGAGGCCGCAAATTTAGCGAGAGAACGTGACCTTATAAGACAGCTCGATCCCGGCGACCCCCAAATAAGGGATATAAACCAACGCATCAGATTGCTTGTGGATGAACACAAGCGGGCGAAATGGGAGGAGTACCTAAGCGGTTGTAACCTCTCTGTCGATGTAGGTAAACTTTGGTCCACCATAAAGTCCCTATCGAATCCGCTTAAGCACGATAAAGTGCTATCGGATGCCAAAAAATGCGCGAGCCGACAATATATAATGCATTCTACGGTCGACAACACTGCGCTAAATGCCATTAGTACCCAGATAAATTGTGGTTAAATCAGAAGCCCCACCATAGAACAGTACTCGTAGCTAGATCTATCAAAAGCTTTTTATACGGTCAACCATGGCACGTTACTGCAAGACTTGGAAGGGTCTACCCTTCCCCATGTCTTAAAAGGTGGACCGCAAATTATATGGATGGTCGGCAGGCATCGGTGCAGTTCAGAAACGAAACATCAAAGCCAAGAAGAATTAAACAAGGGGTGCCACAGGGTGGTGTCCTATCCCCACTTTTGTTTAATTTATACATATCAAAATTACCTTCCCCACCGGAAGGAGTTACTATCGTTTCTTACGCCTATGACTGCACAATAATGGCCACAGGCCCAGGCCCACAGATCGATGAGCTTTGCAACAGAATAAACGGCTACCTCCCTGATCTCTCCAGTTTTTTCGCCTCGCGAAACCTGGCATTATCACCGACAAGATCATTCGCAACCTTATTTACAACTTGGACGTCCCAAATGTCGACCATTTTGAACATCCACGTCGATGGCACTACGCTACCGACTGCCCTATACCCCAAAATCTTGGGTGTGACATTTGATCAGGATCTATATTTTGGTGAGCATGCAGCCGCAATTGTACCGAAAATCCAGAGCCGTAATAAAATCCTCAAATCTCTTGCTGGCAGTACTTGGGGAAAAGATAAAGAAACGCTCATTACTACTTATAAAGCAAGTGGCCAGCCGATTGCATGCTACGCGTCCCCTATATGGTCGCCAAGCCTTAAAACTACTCACTGGAAGAAGCTACAGGCCTGCCAAAATACTGCTCTCAGAATCGCAACGGGCTGTCTTCTTATGTCGCCAGAGCACCATCTACATAATGAGGAGCGAATACTCCCCATCAGGGAGAGAAATGAAATGCTAACCAAACAGTTCCTGTTGAATACCCAGAAACCTGGGCATACCAAGAGGTAACTGAATGATGAGCCAACACCTCCTAGGGGCTGAAGGAGTCATCTCCGTAAGCATAATGAGGAAATACGGCACCTGAGGACTCAGCCGTATGAAGCCAAAAAGCACAAGCAGGTCCTCAGTGAACTCCACAAACAGGCGTCGAACCTTCATTACGGGAATTGCCCGGTGAATCCAGTACTCAAAGAACAGTATTCAAAACTTGCGGAAGAGGAACGCCCACTCCCCAGGGAAACACGAGTCACTCTATCTCAACTTCGAAATGGATACTGTACCTAACACGTTAAACTCTTACCTATCCAGAATCAACCCCGACATACAAAATGTATGCCCCGCTTGCAATGTGTCCCAACATGACACCAACCATTTCTTTAAGTGTAATGTGGAACCAACGCCTTTAACACCCCTATAAATCCGAGCTACAAACACGACTAAGCGAAGCTGTGGAATTGGAAAGAACACACACACTGCCTGATGTGGAAGAGACATTAACACAAATTGAAGAAAAAACAAAAGTCCGAATCAAGTAGTAAGCGGGGAGACTAATGCGAAATTGGCATTGTTATCACCGATATCGACAAAAATGGAAACCCCTAAAACACGTATAACAGAAATGCCATCACAAATATCCACTGTCCGTGGCATTGAAAGGGCCTGCAGCTGAAATCTTACATACTATTCCAGATTACGAACGGAACAGTTATGAAGCATTGATGGCCGCTGTCGAGAGACGTTACGGAATAGAGCATAGGAAACAGATATACCAAATTGACTTGCAAACCCGCTACCAAAATGCGTATGAGACTTTCCAGGAGTTTGCTTTGCATGTTGAAAGATTGGCTCATCTCGCAAATGCGGACGCACCCGTAGAGTACACCGACAGGGTTAAAATTTAGAGCTTTATAAATGGAATACCGGATGTTGAAACGAAACGAGCTACATATGCGGATCCAAAACCAACATTTGCTGAAACGATATTACATGCACGACTCAAGAAACAGCCTAACTTTTGAGTAAGCCAGCGTACAAAGCCCATCGTGTGGAAGTAGAAAGACCAGAGTGGGTAGATACGATTTTGGAAGCATTGAAGGGAACGTAGCAGAAGAATAATGATGCAATCAAATGCTCAAAGTGTGGAAAGCCAGGGCATATTGCACGTTATTGCAGCAACAACCCTAATAGTTCCAACAAGTTGGGTGGTCGTAAACCCAGAGCTGAAGGAAATGAGCAAATCTCCAAGAACACGTTAAACTAAAGTTAGTCAGTCGTAAGGGGCGACAGCTGGCTTCCGCAATTGAATGTCCCATAATCTCTATCTCGCAAATTGGAAGAAGGTCCAGCAGTCTTACTGTCGGAGGACATACGGATGGAAAGGAACGTTTACTGAATCTAGATACGGGCGCATCTCATTCCATCATTCGGATCGGATTTAGTCAGCTAAAAGATACAGATCTGTCACATGTTATGCAAGTTCTCGAACGTCAGCAGAGAGTCCTGTTGCGAAGCCATATTGGGACAAGTGGAACAGTTTACAATTGATATCCGGTTGCCTGCTTCCAATATGGGAGAGTGAGGATGGTCAATGCAAGAATAAACTGATAATTGTTCCCAGAAAAAGGATTATTGAAGTTCTCAGCGAGCTACATAATGGTGCAAGTGGAGGTCATCTTGGAATCACGAAGACGCTCGAGAAAATTAAGCAGGGATTCTATTGGTTGGTTGCCGTCAGTCGGTCACTGATTGGATTGCATCCTCAGTCCGATGGTATGGTTAAGGAAAGTATTGGACACGTTCCATAAAGAGTGGGATACACACATATCCTTATTCTTAATTACTTGCCGATCGGAAGTGCATGAGACAACGGGCCAAACTAACGCAAACTTCGCAGGCTCGAAAATTATTTTTTTGGGTATGAGTAGTGGAACTTTTTTTTCCTGAGCCCAAATCCTATCGAAAAATCGATGGCGCGATATCGGTTATAGAATACTAAAACTAGAATGCGTATGAGAATTTGTATGCTCGTAGCAGTGTATACGAATGTTACTTGCATTAGTAGGCTCTCGCTGTTTGCTTTCTGCTGCAGGTCCACACATCCCATAAAGCTTCAAGCGATTTTTGATCTATTAGTCAGCTCGTCAGTTACATTTGTATGGAGAGGATATTCGCTTTGAGTGTCTGTGGACTGAGATGGAGGGAGAAGTGCGGCAGTGGATGGGGCTGTTGTTCCATCGAAAAATCGATGGCGCGATATCGGTTAACTTTCGTCCATACAAACCCACCCTAATATATAGTGAAGTGATCAACAACAGCTAATAAAATACCGAAGCGAAAAAGCATAATTACATTCTTTTATTTCAGATACGCTTTAATTTTTAATTATGACGAGCCGCAATGAGGGTGAAGAAGCTGCTAACCGCAGCTTACGGCACAACAGCGATAGTATATTAGCAGCGTAGACTGTAGTGCCATAGTAATTCACTGCATAAAATTGTAGCTGGCAACTCCCCTCTTTGGAAAAGTGCAAGATGCAACCATGCATCAGATGCACTTGGCATCACTAAAAATGTTAGAGTCGAGCAACGCGGAGAGTTTGTGACAAGTTGAAACTGCCATTGCTCGACGGCATCATTAATTTCGTTGCTAAGCAACGTAAGGAAAAATATACCTAGCCGCAGAGTTGCGTTAGCGGCAGTTTGGGAGTTTGAAGAAAGCCGGCAAGCGCATCACTGGCGAAACTTAAAATAAAAGCAAATAAGTGTTAACTAAAAAGTAATAGTTTAAAGATGTACAGTACTTAAAGTTTTAAATAAAGTTGAAATAGAAGGAGATAACCAAGTGTACAGAAAATGCAATTAAATATAATTGAAAGAAAGATGAAAACAGTTTTTATTAATTTAAAAGAAGAAGGAAAATTAAAGGAAATTTAAAGGTGAGTGTGCGCCTGGCAGTCGAGTGAGTGCTTGCAGAACATTTTTGTCGGATCCATAAAATGGATCCTCGATATGGCGACCATGGGCCGAAGCCCTGTAAGTGCGGCGAGTGGCCATTAGGAAAGCCTCCCAACAGGCGTGGGTGTAACAGCGATTAATGCGAAAAAACCCACATAAAATTCACAAAAAAAAATGAATGAATAATTAACAAAAATACATATACATACAAAAAGGTACAAAAGTTTAAAAATCAAAAATAACAAAAATTACAAAAAAGTATAAAAAAAAAATATTACAAAAAAAGCTTAAAATCAAAAAAATTACAAAAAAATATAAAACATTAAAAACCATTACAAAAAAATATAAAAATTCGTAAAAAATCTACAAAAAAATACATTTACAAAAACCCTACAAAAAAATTTAAAAATCTACCAAAAAAATACAAAAATTTAAAAAACCATTACAAAAAAAATATAAAACAGAAAATCTACAAAAAAAAATTTAAAACATTAAAAATCCACAAAAAAAATATATCAAATTAACAAATACCCTACGGAAAAATACTACAAATTTACACGGAAAGTATACTTCGAATTAATAGTGGATGTGGCATAGCTTTTGGCAGTGGCGAGTGAGAAAATTTTTTGTGGAAAGATATTTTAAGAAAATATATACGTTTAAAAGAAAACTTTATAAAAATAACGGAGATAAAAAGAAAATTCGGAATTAATAATACAACGAATTAATTAGATGCAGAAAGAATAATATAATTAACAAGTAAGGAAGGCTAAGTTCGGGTGTAACCGAACATAACATACTCAGTTGAGAGCTATGGAGACAAAATAAGGAAAATCAATCTGGGGTAACCCTGGAATGTGGTTGTATAACATGTGTATCAAATGAAAGGTATTAAAGAGTATTTTAAGAGAGAGTAGGCCATAGTTCTATGGATGAACGCCATTTAGGGATATCGCCATAAAGGTAGACCAGGGCTGACTCTAGAATTTGTTTGTACGATATGGGTATCAAATGAAAGGTGTTACTGAGCATTTTAAGAGGGAGTGGGCCTTAGGTCTATCGGTGGACGCCTTTTCGAAATGTCCCCATTAAGGTGGACCAGGGGTGATTCTATAATGTGTTTGTACGATATGGGTATCAAATGAAAGCTGTTAATGAGTATTTTGAAAAGGAGTGATCCTTAGTTCCATAGGTGGACGCCGTTTCGAGATATCGCCATAAAGATGGACCAGGGGTGTCTGTACGATATGTGCATCAAACGAAAGGTGTTACTGAGCATTTTAAGAGGGAGTGGGCATTAGGTCTATAGGTGGACGCCCTTTCGAGATATCGCCATTAGGGTGGGCAAGGGGTGACTCTAGAATGTTTGTACGATATGGGTATCAAACGAAAGGTGTTACTGAGCATTTTAAGAAGGAGTGGGCATTAGGTCTATAGGTGGACGCCTTTTCGAGATATCGCCATTAGGGTGGGCCAGGGGTGACTCTAGAATGTGTTTGTACGATATGGGTATCAAATGAAAGGTGGTAAGGAGTATTTTAAAAGGGAGTAATCCTTAGTTCTATAGGTGGACGCCTTTTCGAGATATCGCCATAAAGGTGGACCAAGGGTGACTCTAGAATGTGTTTGTACGATATGGGTACCAAATGAAAGGTGGTAATGAGTATTTTAAAAGGGAGTAATCCTTAGTTCTATAGGTGGACGCCTTTTCCAGATATCGCCATTAGGGTGGGCCAGGTGTGACTCTAGAATGTTTGTACGATATGGGTATCAAACGAAAGGTGTTACTGAGCATTTTAAGAGGGAGTGGGCATTAGGTCTATAGGTGGACGCCTTTTCGAGATATCGCCATTAGGGTGGGACAGGGGTGACTCTAGAATGTTTGTACGATATGGGTATCAAACGAAAGGTGTTACTGAGCATTTTAAGAGGGAGTGGACATTAGGTCTATAGGTGGACGCCTTTTCGAGATATCGCCATTAGGGTGGGCCAGGGGTGACTCTAGAATGTTTGTACGATATGGGTATCAAACGAAAGTTGTTACTGAGCATTTTAAGAGGGAGTGGACATTAGGTCTATAGGTGGACGCCTTTTCGAGATATCGCCATTAGGGTGGGCCAGGGTGACTCTAGAATGTGTTTGTACGATATGGGTATCAAATGAAAGGTGGTAATGAGTATTTTAAAAGGGAGTAATCCTTAGTTCTATAGGTGGACGCCTTTTCGAAATATCGCCATTAGGGTGGGCCAGGCGTGACTCTAGAATGTTGGTACGATATGGGTATCAAACGAAAGCTGTTACTGAGCATTTTAAGAGGGAGTGGGCATTAGGTCTATAGGTGGACGCCTTTTCGAGATATCGCCATTAGGGTGGGCCAGGGGTGACTCTAGAATGTTTGTACGATATGGGTATCAAACGAAAGGTGTTACTGATCATTTTAAGAGGGAGTGGACACTAGGTCTATAGGTGGACGCCTTTTCGAGATATCGCCATTAGGGTGGGCCAGGGGTGACTCTAGAATGTTTGTACGATATGGGTATCAAACGAAAGGTGTTACTGAGCATTTTAAGAGGGAGGGGGCATTAGGTCTATAGGTGGACGCCCTTTCGAGATATCGCCATTAGGGTGGGACAGGGGTGACTCTGGTATGTTTTTGTACGATATGGATATCAAATTAAAGGTATTAATGAGGGTTTTAAAAGCGAGTGGCCCTTAGATGTATATGTGAAGGCGTTCTCGCGATATCGACCAAAATGTGGACCAGGTGATCCAGAAAATCATCTTGTCGGGTACTGCTAATTTATTTATATATGCAATACCACTAACAGTATTCCTGCCAAGATTCCAAGGGCTGTTGATTTCGCCTTGTAGAACTTTTTCATTTTCTTCTACTTAATATGGTAGGTGTCACACCCATTTTACAAAGGTTTTTCCAAAGTTATATTTTGCGTCAATAAACCAATCCAGTTACCATGTTTCATCCCTTTTTTCGTGTTTGGTATAGAATTATGGCATTTTTTTCATTTTTCGTAATTTTCGATATCGATAAAGTGGGCGTGGTTATGGTCAGATTTCGCCCATTTTTTATACCAAGAAAAAGTGAGCTCAGGTAAGTACGTGGGCTAAGTTTAGTAAAGATATATCGGATTTTGCTCAAGTTATTGTGTTAATGGCCGAGCGGAAGGACAGACGGTGGACTGTGTATAAAAACTGGGCGTGGCTTCAACCGATTTCGCCCATTTTCACAGAGAACAGTTACCGTCATAGAATCTATGCTCCTGCCAAATTTGAGAAAGATTGGTAAATTTTTGTTCGACTTATGGCAATAAAAGTATTCTAGACAAACTAAATGAAAATGGGCGGAGCCACGCCCATTTTGAAATTTTCTTTTATTTTTGTATTTTGTTGCATCATATCATTACTGGAGTTGAATTTTGACTTAATTTACTTATATACAGTAAAGATATTAAATTTTTTGTTAAAATTTGAATTTAAAAAAATTTTTTTTTAAAAAGTGGGCGTGTTCTTCATCCAATATTGCTAATTTTTATTTAGCACATATAGAGTAATAGTAGTAACGTTCCTGCTAAATTTCATCATGATATCTTCAACGACTGCCAAATTACAGCTTGCAAACCTTTTAAATTACCTTCTTGTAAAAGTGGGCGGTGCCACGCCCATTGTCCAAAATCTTACTAATTTTCTATTCTGCGTCATAAGTTCAACATATCTACCAAGTTTCGTCGCTTTATCTGTCTTTTGTAATGAGTTATCGCACTTTTTCGGTTTTTCGAAATTTTCGATATCGAAAAAGTGGGCGTGGTTATAGTCCGATATCGTTCATTTTAAATAGCGATCTGAGATGAGTGCTCAGGAACCTACATACCAAATTTCATCAAGATACCTCAAAATTTACTCAAGTTATCGTGTTAACGGACGGACGGACGGACGGACGGACGGACGGACATGGCTCAATCAAATTTTTTTTCGATCCTGATTATTTTGATATATGGAAGTCTATATCTATCTCGATTCCTTTATATATGTACAACCAACCGTTATCCAATCAAACTTAATATACTCTGTGAGCTCTGCTCAACTGAGTATAAAAAAAAAAGAGAAAAACTCAAATATACGTTTTGGCATAAAAACGTACAAAAATCAGTAGTGAAAAACGGCATTAGCCACACCACTTTAATAACGGCACACCACCGTAAAATCATGAAATAGCGGAATGGACAGCAGCAAAAGTGACGCCATCCAGCAACAGCAGAACAGTAAGCGCATCGGCAGACCAGCAGCAGCAAAACATCAAGCGGTAGGAGGTGCAGCGGCAGTGGTATGCCAAACATTTTTTTCATTACATATGTACATTTTATAGGTTACACTTTTCAAAATTTTCATCATTATATAAACTAAATTACAAATTTTGATTGAAGAAATAAACATAAACTAAATTACTAAATTATATATTAAAAAACAAAAAAAACATTTTTATATTATATCAATTTTTCAACTTTCTAAAAATTTTTTCAAAAAAAATTACTTACCATACTAATTACAAAATTTGTTTCATCACATTCATAGTAAATTAAACTAAATTATGTACTACAAAAAACAACAATAATTTTTCACATACATATAGGTATATGCGTAAGCTTACAGGTAGGCACTGTGGGACAGGGTCGGACAGAAACGGACAATTTTAAAGCTCTATTTGGTCTTTTCAAAAGTTGCCATAATTAATATTTAAGCATATAAATTGTTGGTTTTAGTCCCACTCTGCCCTACAGTGGGCTCCGTCACAAAATAATAAAAACAAACATTTTGTTACTTTTTCAAAAGCGGTGCGTCCGCATATAAGCAGTTAAAAATATGATTACAATTTTTCTTTAAAGGGGTGCGTCCGTGTATAAAAATGACATAATTTTTTTTAATCCCGGTGCGTCCGAGGACATTTTTATTACAAGTTTGAAAGGATGCGGTGCGCCCGTATCTATAAAAATAAAACCATTCAATTTTGATAAAAGCGGTGCATCCGTTTCAACCCTTATATAAAATTATTTGCCATTCTTTAATTTTTGCATTTAGATCAAAAAAATTCAGTTAAAAATTATAATTTTTGCCATACATTTCAAAGTCGAAATTTATTTTCCAACTTTCTGTACAATTAAATATTCTTACATTTCAATAAATATATTCATAAACAACATTCAACTTCTTTTAAATTGCAATTGAATATCGGGAAGTAGGAACAGTTTTGCATGAAAAATTTTCAGCTAATTCCAATCATTGGGTTTAAATTTGATGACAACAAAAGCGCAAAGTAAATATTTTTCAAACCTTCTTTTCTTTAACTAATCACTAACTTTAGTATTTCAATAAAATTCACTAACTAAAGTTTTTGCAATAAGTATTCGCTAACCAATTTTATAATTATAAAATCTAAAAGCTTTCAAAAATACATACTTTCACAAATGTCTTTTTAAAATATTTTCATGAATTTCCTTTAAAAATACTTTCATTATTTTCTTTTGAGCTCAACTCAACTCGTTCAAATTCAATTTCCTTTTAACTCAATTTCTATCCAATCTTCAAAAATTATTTCCACATATCTTACTCCAATAAAATTTTTTAAATTTCGTCTGTTCGTTCCAACTCGTGTGGACCTAAGAAACGGGAAGGTAGATTCTAAAAATTCACATCCAGGTTCAAATTCCAAAAATTCAGAGCAAGATTTAGATTCCACAACTCAGAGCAAGATTTAGATTCCAATAATTCAGATTCCGATTCAGCTTCAACTGCATCTTCAACTGATACCTTAACAAGTGAACATTATAAATTATCCCTGAGTGCAGACTTTTTAGGACTTGCTGATCAACCTGTAATTCCAAATTCTAGTTTTTCTATTCTAACTCCGATTCTTAACGTCACAACCATGGCCACAATCGAGGAGAAAAAATCGTTTATTAGTACGTGTGCCTCGATTATGCGAGAAAACTACAGTGGAGACCCGTTAACACTTGGCTCATTTATAAATAAAGTTGAATTAATGGAAGTATTCTCTACCGAAATTTTAACTCCTACTTTCATTGCATTTTTAAAATCCAAGCTCGAAGGCAAAGCGCGCGAAGCTCTACCAACGCACATAGAATCAATCAGCCAAATTAAAGAAGCGCTATGTAGTAAAATTAGGCCAGACAACTCGAAAGTTGTCGCTGGAAAAATTGCAGCCTTAAGAGTAACAAATAACAATTTTTCAGAATTTTCCAAGCAGGTAGAAGAGCTTTCTGATTCGTTAGAACGCTGTCTAATCATTGAGGATATGACGCAGGCAAAAGCCCATGAGATGGCGGTTGAACAAACCATTATCGTTTGTAGATTAAATAGTAGGTCAGATATGGTGAAATCAATCCTTGCGTCAACAACCTTCAAAGATACAAAGGACGTTGTAGCGAAAGTGATTTTAGAGCGGGAACAGGAAGTTAAAGAGCGGCAAGTGCTAGCGTTTCGGTCACGTCCAATAAGATATAGTAATTTCCGTGGAAATTCCAGAGGCACAGATAATTTCAGATACAACAACAATAGTAATTTTCGATTTAACAATAACGCAAATAGGCAACACAATAATACAAATTTTCCGAAACAATAATTATAACAGAGGCAATAATCGCAATTATAATAGAGGCAATAACAATTCTAACAATAACAATAATAATCGGTCCGTAAATAACAGAAATTCCAATAACCAGGGTTCAAATTCTAGAAATTCAGCCAATGTTCGAATAGTTTTCGTTGGAAAGTTTTACCTTTCGGGTTGAATATAGCACCAAACTCTTTTTCTCGTATGATGTCAATAGCATTTTCAGGCATTTCGCCAAATCAAGCTTTTATATATATTGGCGACGTTATCGTCATTGGTTGTAGTGAGACACACCACCTTAAAAATTTAGAAAAAGTTTTCGAAACCTGTAGAAAGTTTAACTGAAAGCTGAATCCAAACAAGTGCAATTTCCTTCGTTTCGAAGTAACTTTTTTAGGCCATAAATGCACGTCAAAAGGTTTGCTGCCAGATGATTCGAAAATAGGCGCCATTAAAAGGTGTACTAAGCCAAAAGGCAAAGATGCGGTTAGACGATTTGTCGCGTTTGCAAACTACTACAGGCGATTTATACCGAATTTTGCTTCTCTGGCAGCGCCTTTAAATGGTCTAAATCGAAAAAAGTTGAATTTGTTTGGGACGAAGCGTGCGAAAATGTTTTCGGTAAACTAAAACTTGCATTAATGTCTCCGCAACTTCTACAATACCCCGACTTTACAAAAGAATTTATAATTACAGTAGATGCTTCTAAGAATGGCTTTGGTGCTATATTAAGCGAAAAGCATGGTGATAATGATTTACCAATTTGTTTTGCGTCAAAATCTTTTAATAAAGCAGAACAGAAAAAAGCAATCATCGAATTAGAACTCCTAGCAATACATTTCGCTATAAAGCATTTTCGTCCATATGTTTACGGTACAAAATTTCATAGTAAAATCCGATCATAGACCATTAGTTTATCTTTTTAACATGAAAGACCCTTCGTCTAATCTTTCTAGAATTCGATTAGAACTGTCAGAATATAAATCTACGATTGAATATATAAAAGGAAAATCCGTTGTGGATGATGCTCTTTCACGCATTAGTATACACGAAATAAAACCAAAAAAAAAAACACAAACCAAACAAAAGGAATTACAAAATAAAGACGATAATTTTATTGATACATTTTGCGAAACGCCTAAAGTACAAGTTTATGACAAATTTTCATACGATTTTTTCAAAAAAGATACCGCGAATAAAGTCGACTATACAATTTAATAAAAATAATGAGATCTCCAATATACAAATTTATGCGCATTTAAAACATAAAAAACTAAATTTACTTAATTTTGTAAATGCTAACGCAAAAACAAATTTAGATGAGTTATTTTCGTGGCTTGAAAAAGCAGCCGGCAGTCACAATATTAAGCAGTTAGAATGGCCAAAAAATGATATATTTTTCAATTACAAATTTTAAAATCAGCGGCAATAAAATTTTAAAATAATTACAAATAATACTAACAGACCCTGTAGAAACTGTAACAGAAACAGAGCAAAAACAAAAACTTATGGCAATTTATCATGAGGACCCTTTGTTAGGCGGTCATTGCGGTACAAAACGAGTATATTCCAAATTAAGAACAAAATACTATTGGAAAAATATGACAAGAGACATTGCGAAATTTGTCAAAAATTGCAATAAATGCCTTTAAGTAAAGTAAAACCAAAAACAAAGGAAAATCTTGTCTTGTACTCCAACGCTCTGCAAACCCTTTAACATAGTAATTGTCTGTACAATAGGTCCACTTCCGGAATCAAAATATGATAACAAGATCGCTGTTACTATGATTTGTGACTTTTCTAAATACCTGGTAACAATAGCTGTACCAGATAAATCAGCAAAAACTATTGCTTCTGCTATTTTTGAAACCTTTATATTAACATATTGTACAATGAAAGCTATTAGATCCGATTTAGGAACGGAATATAAAAACGGATTATTCTCTGAATTTGGAAAACTTTTAAAGAATGATCATGATTTCTCAACAGGTTACCACCACGAAACTGTTGGTACTATTGAAAGAAATCATAGAGTCTTTCACGAACACTTGCGTGCATATCTAAACGAAACGTATTCAGATTGGGACACATATTTAAAATACTTTACATTTTTACACAATACTACAAGTAGTTCGGTTTTTGATAACAAATTTACTCCGTTCGAAAAAAGAGCAAATTGATCCGATCTATAACGTATAAAATTACGCAAAAGAGCTTAAGTTTAGAATGCAAACATCGCATAAAATGGCAAAAAATTTGATTAATAAGCATAAGATTAGAAATAAAGATTTATACGATAAAACGGGTAAGCCTTTAGAAATTAAAATTAATAATAGAGTTTTAGTAGAAACAGAACCTAGAAATAAACATAAAAATATATATCAAGGTCCCTACATAGTAAAGAATATTGATGGACCAAATGTAACAATTTGTGAGATAAGTAAAGAAAACGGAAAAATTGTACATAAAAACGGAGTACAAAAAATTAATTAAATTGTTCAATTCCGTATTTCCATCCTTTATAAATTTAACTAAATAATCTTTAAGACATAAATCTATTTTAGGAATACGCTAATGAAGGCTAAAGAAAACAATTTTTTAAGCTACCAAATAAATATAAATTTACTAACGTTGATCCTACAATAAGAATAGAAAGCACAAAACCGGTTCATTTCAAACTATAAATCAAACATTTTAAAACTAATTTTTTTCACATTTCTCATTTTCTTTAGAAATTAAAATTTTCATTCTCTTTTCAAAAAGTTGCACTGTTCTGAATGAACGAATCCCGGGTTAACACCGTTCATTCAAAACATTACAACAAATTACTAAAGCCCAAAGAAGAATGTGGCAAGACTAATTACCTTGCCAAATTCGTCTTTTCTAAAGGGGGATGATGTAGTGCCATAGTAATTCACTGCATTAAATTGTAGCTGGCAACTCCCCTCTTTGGAAAAGTGCAAGATGCAACCATGCATCAGATGCACTTGCCATCACTAAAAGTGTTAGAGTCGAGCAACCCGGAGAGTCTCTGATTGGTTGAAACTGCCGTTGCTCGACGCCATCATTAAATTCGTTGCTAAGCAACGTAAGGAAAAATATGCCTAGCCGCAGAGTTGCGTTAGTCGCAGTTTGGGATTCGGAGTCCAGATTAGCTAATGTTCCATCATTTTCTATTTCTAAAGTAAATTGTATACTCTTATCAAAATTGTTAAGTGTGTCCAGTGTATTTTGTACCTCATTCTCACGTACTATGGCGAAGAGGTCATCGACATATTTTGTAAGTAACCTTGGTTTGTAGCGTAATTGTTCAATACTATTATCTAAAAGTTTTTCCATAATAATATCTGCTATAATTGGAGATGTTGGTGCTCCCATAGGCATTCCTTTCAATTGTGTGTATATGGTATCCTTAAACTTGAAATATCTGCTCTCTTGAATGCAAAATTTTAATATTTCCATGAACAGCTGTTTCAGTATCTTGGGATATTCTATAATTATTTCCCATTTTTCTTGTATTGTGTCAAGAGCCAGATGTATAGGTATGCTAGGAAAGAGTTATACGACGTCGAAGGAAATAAGTTTCTCGTCGTCAAATACGTAAGTGTTGTTCACCTTTTCCTTGAACTCCAGTGTATTTTTTAAGTTATATGTCGAACTTGCCGTTACGTTTTTAAATATTTCCGCGATATATTTGCAAATTCTGTACGAGGGCGATCCAATGGCTGAACAGATTGGCCTTAATGGGATTCCTTCTTTATGGATCTTCGGGAGGCCATATATTCTGGGTGGCAATGCTGTGGTTGTTGTAAGTTTATTTCTCTCCGTTTTTGTTATTAATTCCATTTTAAATAGTTTTTCTACTAGGCAGTTATTTTTGCTCTGTAGTCGTGATGTTGGATCTTGCCTTTGCACCCTATATGTTGTTAAATCCATTAAAATATCTTCCATTTTCTTGTTGTAATCATCGACTTCCATTGCTACCGTTTTATTCCCTTTATCAGACGTTAAAATTCGTATATTATTGTTTTCCCTAAGAAATTTCTTGATATGCCCCACTGTATCTGCAATTGCACTGTCAGCTGCACTTTGTTTGTTGTGTGCGAGCTTCTTCTTAATGATTTTTTTTTTTATGGTTTGTATTAACTATTCACCATCCGCTATATACGGAAAGAGCGGAAACTCTTGTTATCCACAGGTAAACCGAACTTCGGTCCCTTTGCCAATAACGCCTTCACCTCTTTCGGAAATTCTAATTTCGTTTTGTTTATAAAACTTTCGTTGTTAATAACAAACCGCACAACAACAAACAAGCTAAGTGCAGCTGACAGTGCAATTGCAGATACAGTGGGGCAAACCAAGAAATTTCTTAGGGAAAACAATAATATACGAATTTTAACGTCTGATAAAGGGAATAAAACGGTAGCAATGGAAGTCGATGATTACAACAAGAAAATGGAAGATATTTTAATGGACTTAACAACATATAGGGTGCAAAGGCAAGATCCAACATCACGACTACAGAACAAAAATAACTGCCTAGTAGAAAAACTATTTAAAATGGAATTAATAACAAAAACGGAGAGAAATAAACTTACAACAACCACAGCATTGCCACCCAGAATCTATGGCCTCCCGAAGATCCATAAAGAAGGAACCCCATTAAGGCCAATCTGTTCAGCCATTGGATCGCCCTCGTACGGACTTTACAAATATATCACGGAAATATTTAAAAAACGTAACGGCAAGTTCGACATATAACGTAAAAAATACACTGGAGTTCAAGGAAAGGGTGAACAACACTTACGTATTTGACGACGAGAAACTTATTTCCTTCGACGTCGTATAACTCTTTCCTAGCATACCTATACATCTGGCTCTTGACACAATACAAGAAAAATGGGAAATAATTAAAGAATATACCAAGATACTGAAACAGCTGTTCATGGAAATATTAAAATTTTGCATTCAAGAGAGCAGATATTTCAAGTTTAAGGATACCATATACACACAATTGAAAGGAATGCTTATGGGAGCACCAACATCTCCAATTATAGCTGATATTATTATGGAAAAACTTTTAGATAATAGTACTGAACAATTACGCTACAAACCAAGGTTACTTACAAAATATGTCGACGACTTCTTCGCCATAGTACCTGAGAATGAGGTACAAAATACACTGGACACACTTAACAATTTTGATAAGAGTATACAATTTACTTTAGAAATAGAAAATGATGGAACATTAGCTAATCTGGACTCCGAAATAAATAGCCGTGGAAATCAACTTAAATTAAAGTGGTATAAAAAACCCACAGCTTCAGAACGAATAATAAATTTTAATTCAAAGCATCCTAAATCTATGATTATTAATACAGCAATGGGCTGTATACGTATAATGCTGCACACCTCGGACGAAGTAAACCACGATCAAATAAAGAAAAATAACGATTTTCCGAAATACACAATGAAAAAATTTATAAAAAAAGCTAAACTGCCAAAAAACATTCAAAACCTCGAGAAACACTTTATTTTTAAGTCGCTGGCTTATATACCACAACTGTCGGAGCGTCTGGCCAAGTCTGACTGTTATAACAAAGAAAACGTAAAAATAGCACATAAGCCCTCTAACACATTAAAAATTATTTTCAATAAAACCAAATCGAATATATCAAATATGGACAAAAGCAACGTTGTATACAAAATTCCCTGTAAAGGCAATGTTGGGGAAACTTGCAATAACATTTATGTCGGTACAACCAAGTCAAAATTAAAAACAAGATTATCACAACACAAATCGGATTTAAAACAACGCCATCAACTAAATAATCACAAAACTGCACTCCTGGCCCACTGTGCAACTAGCGGCCACATACCTAACTTTGACGATACCAAAATACTACAACAAGAACAACACTATAATAAACGATTTACTCTTGAAATGTTACATATTATCAACGTACTGACAAAGATACGACTCAACTATAAGAGTGATGTGGACCATTCCGCTCATATTTACAAACACCTGCTAAGTAAAAGGCAGTACCATACTCCACGTCACACAGAGCAAACGTGTTAAGAAAAGTATGTAAATATGTTAAATGTTTTATATATATATTTGTTAATTGTTGTTATTATGTTTTTATTAGCTCTGTAACCTTGAAGACGATTGCCGTAGAGCAATTGAGATATATCGGTTTTTTGAAAAAAGAAACAATTGTGTTTAATTTATAAAACACGGACCTCGAGCCAGCAAAACAGGACAATTAGTAAAAAGTTTTAAATAAAGATGAAATAGAAGGAGAGAACCAAGTGTACAGAAAATACAATTAAATATAATTGAAAGAAAGATAAAAACAGTTTTTATTATTTTAAAAGAAGAAGGAAAATTAAAGGGAATTTAAAGGTGAGTGTGCGCCTGGCAGCCGAGTGAGTGCGTGCAGAACATTTTTTTCGGATCCATAAAATGGATCCTCGATAAGACAACAGTAACTGGCAGAAGACAGTTCAGACCAGGGGTAGACAAGTGGGGAAATAACTACTTTATTGGACTCCTATTTTATTGGGACCTCGTGCGAAGATGATAAAATTAAATCATCGGTATTATTAAAGGCAGTGGGCCTAGAAGCGTATGACCTATTACGAGATTTATGAGATCCCGTGGATCGTCATTATTCACATCTAACGATAGCTTTTCGCGAGAGATACAAGTGTTTTGATGGTAAAATAGCAAGTTCGGAGATAAATTGAACATATTCGTACTTAACAAATTCGTGGCCGGCTTCGAAAGCAAAATTTTTGAAAAATTGTGTGATGAGGAAGAGAGCAAGCATTGCTGAAGGCTATGGTGATAGAAACAAAGATTCAGTTGAAGCGCAGCGAGAGCGAAGTGAATTTTGTAGCACGGCTCGACCAAGGAAACAGCAAGAGTAATGGTAGCATGGCGGCCGTTCCCGAAAACCGCAACAACAATTCGAAGAAAGCAAAAAGAAGAGCAGACATTTCGGTTTGAAATCGCACTTACTTACTTACTTAATTGGCGCTTAACCGTCTAAACGGTTATGGCCGTCCAACAAGGTGTGCTAGTCGCTCCTTCGCTCCGCCAACCGGCGCCAATTGGTCACACCAAAGGAGTTTAAATCGTTTTCCACCTGGTCCTTCCAACGGAGTGGGGGCCGCCCTCTATCTCTGCTTCCATAGGCGGGTTCCGATAGAAACACTTTCTTGGCCGGAGCATCATCTTTCATTCGCATAATATAGCCTAGGAAGCGCAGCCGCTGCGTTTTAATTCGCTGGACTATATTGATGTCTGCGTATAGCTCGTACAGCCCATCATTAAATCTTCTTCGGTACTCGCCATCGCCAACGCGTAGAGGTCCATAAATCTTTCGAAGAACTTTTCTTTCGAACACTCCCAAAGCTGCTTCATCTGCTGTTGTCATGGTCCATGCTTCTGCCCCATATATCATGACGGGTACGATAAGTGACTTGTAGAATATGATTTTCGTTCGCCGAGAGAGGATTTTACTTTTCAATTGCCTACCTAGTCCAAAGTAGCATTTATTGGCAAGATTGATTCTTCGCTTGATTTCAGTGCTGATGTTGTTGCTAGTGTTGATGCTGGTTCCCAAATAAACGAAGCTTTTTACTATATCGAAATTATGGCTGCCAACAGTAGCGTGGCTGCCAAGGCGCATATGCGCTGACTCTTTGCTGGATGACAGCAGGTACTTCGTTTTGTCCTCATTCACCATCAACCCATCTGTACCGCTTCTTTTTCCAGTTTGGAGTAAGCAGAGCTAACAGCGCGGGTGTTTAGGCCGATGATATCAATGTCACCAGAATATTTCAGTAATTGCACGCTTTTATAGTATATTGTTCCAGTCCGGTTAAGTTCTGCAGCTAGTATAATTTTCTCCAGCACGATAGGGGGTCACCTTGTCTGAAACCTCGTTCAATTTCGAACGGCTCGGAGAGGTCCTTCCCAATTCTGACTGAGCTGATGGTGTTGCTTAACGTCATTTTGCACAGCCGTATAAGTTTTGCAGGGAAACCAAATTCAGACATAGCGGAATATAGGCAGCTCCTTTTCGTGCTGTCGAAGGCGGCTTTAAAGTCGACGAAGAGGTGATGTGTGATTTGGCGCATTGTGAAAATCTGGTCGATGGTAGATTTACCAGGCCTGAAGCCGCACTGATAAGGTCCAATCAGCCGCTTCACGGTGGGCTTCAATCTTTAGCACAAAACACTCGAAAGGACCTTATATGCGATATTGAGAAGGCTGATTCCACGATAGTTGGTGCATTTTGCAGTGTCCCCCTTCTTGTGGACTGGGCAAAAAACACTTAGATTCCAACCGTCGGGCATGCACTATTCCGCCCATATTTTGCTAAGAAGCTGCTGCATGCGCCTTACCAACTCCTCGCCGCCGTACTTGAATAGCTCCGCAGGCAATCCATCAGCGCCCACGGCCTTGTTGTTTTTCAATCTGGTTATTGATTTTCTTACTTCGTCATAATCGGGCGGGGGGACATATATTCCATCATCATCGATTGCGGAATCGGGTTCTTCATCTCTGCGCGGTGAATTGCTGCCTCCATTTAGGAGAACAGAGACGTGTTCCCTCCATAATCTAAGCACTCTCTGGACATCAGTTACAAGGTCGCCATTTTCGTTCCTACAGGAGTTTGCCCCGGTCTTAAAACCTTCCGTCTGTCGCCATATTTTTTGGTAAAATTTTCAGGCATTATTCCTGGTGGCTAGCAGCTCAAGCTCCTCGCACTCACGCCTTTCTGTTTCTGCTTTTTTCTTCCTGAAAAGGCGTCTCGCTTCCTTTTTCAACTCACGATAGCGTTCACACACCCCTCTTGTCGCGCTCGCTTTTAACGTAGCCTTGTAGGCAGCGTATTTTCTTTCAGTTGCAACGCGGCATTCTTCATCGTACCAGTTGTTTTTTCGTAGTCGCGGGTAACCAATTTTTTCCTCGGCGGCAGTACGAAGTGCTTTGGAAATATGCTCCCACTGCTCCTGTATTCCTTCAGGATGAGTTGTGCTCTCAGAGAGCAGGTGTGAGAGTCGAGTTGCGAAATCATTGCCAGTCTGTTGTGATTGAAGCTTTTCGACGTCTAGCTTTCCTTGTGTGTTTTGTTCCTTGTAAATCGCACAGTAGCGAGAAATCCAAGTTCAAGAATGGCACATGTCATAAGTTCGGCAATGTGGGGCATTTGCAAGCGTTTACAGTAACAAACTTATAAACTTAGTGAAAGTGTCAGAACCTATAAGTGTACCATTAGTGTTTCAAGCAGTTTTAAATTTGTTTCTGATCCGTCTATTTACAGTGTTTCTAAGTGACAAGCGTCTTCTCCATTCAAGCTCACCGTAAAAGTTAACAACGTGGCACTTACTTTCGTGTTGGATACCGGTGTAGTTGACTTGTTATTACCAAGAGAGTTTATCCCGTTTCGCGATAAAAAGGGAGAACTGTCGTTAGAGTAGGATTGTGTTTTATAGAGCTATGGAGTAGTCGTACCAACAAAACTTCGAGGTCGGGTTTTAGAGGGGCTACATCGATATCGTTTTGGCATCGTCAAGGCCAAGGCTTTGGCCCGTTCTTTTGTTTGGTGGTCCAAGTTAGATCATTGCATTGAGCAACAGTATCAAATTGTAATGCGTGTAGGCATTCGCAACCAAGCCCAGAAAAAACGCATTGATACCTTGGGCAGCACCAAAATCGGCTTGGTCAAGTCTCCATATCGATTTTGCAGGCCCCTTCAATAACTTTTACTTCTTAATAATTACACTGGATCACAAATTCCAATTTTTTTTCTGCACCAGAGACGCCACTATGAAATTCCTATGTAAAATCACCCCCTGATTCCGAAAATCTAGGTTATTTTTAATTCTATGGTAAACTTTTTGAGATATTTACGAATAACCGTTTTTCAATAAAAAAAAAAAAAAAAAAAAAAATTGGGTCCACTTAATCATATATAACTCAAGAACGAATTGAGCAATTCCAAAGCGGGTTGAAGCTTTTAAAAGGCAATAAAATTTTCTATAAACTGTGCATACAACGCTAGGCCCTGCAGATTCAAAGATAACGAACAATCATTACTGATAAAATAATTTGTATTTTGCGAGGAAGGATCTCGAAAACTTTTTCTTTTTTGCAGATTTTTTTTTGTCTCTAAGCTCTGTTTTATTACAGAAAAAAAAATATGCTTTCATTCAACAAAATCGATGGACTAATACAAAAGTTATAAGCATTCAAGTAAATATATCCATTTAATGCTTAAGTACCCTACTGGTATGTATGTATGTGTTAGTATTCGTATATCAGTTAGTTAGCAGGTAGATTTTCGAAGGGTTTAAATGCAAAAAACAGTTAGTGTCGTTTTCTCAAACCCAGGTACATTTCAAGCAAGAGCATATTTTTCAGGCAGGTAGTGTTTTATTTGTAGAACTAGGGAGCCTTTTTGTCTAGGTAGGATTGAATTTTTACTTGATCTAAGTCTAAATAATAGTACATGCGCCTTGTTCCTTCATAATATCTGCAAGGCTCGCCGGATACTGTTCAGTTTATAATTGCAGTTTATAACCCGACATTTACTTAAAAATATAATATGAATAAAGGGATGCGACTTGTGTTTTCAAATCCTTTGAAAGTTACATACTATAAGTATTTTGGAATTGAGCCTAAAAACAATGGACACCGAATACTGTGTGCACCACATGTCAAGTTGAATTGATTTTCGAAAACCGGAACAAAAATGTGCGTTGGAAAAATTTGGAATTTTCTCCCTTTTAATGCATAGCTGACTAATTTCTGAAACTATCTATTTAGGCGACATATGAAATTTGTTACACCAATGAAGTGGAGCGAACCAACTTTCCATTCAACGGGCTACGATATTTGTACTACAAAAGTACTTGGGGTTGGAAAGTCAAGAAAAGTAACCTATGCGAGCGTATCTATAGTGTCATTACCAGAACTAAATTCAACGGAAGTTACATTGCCAGAATCAAATTTAACTTTAGTTCCGGCTCCAGTTTCATTGTCAACAGCAGTATCTGATTATGCGGCATCATTTTGCACTGGATTTCAAACGGAAGAAGAAAGAAACTCTTTGTCACAAGCACAACTCAATGATTGGATAAGGGATTTGGAATTGTCAAAGGAAAAGGCCGAACTACACGCCTCTCGTATGTAACAATTTAAATTTCTTTCATCCGATGTTAAGGTAACGTATTATAGAACTCGTCACGAACAATTTTACAAGTACTATACGAAGGAGGACAGTGTTTGTTACTGCAAAAACATTGCTGGTCTATTCAAACAGTTTGGGGAACCATATAATTGAAAAGAGTGGCGATTGTTCATAGACGGCAATAAATTACGTTTAAAGGCCGTATTATTGCATATTGGAAACCAAAAGACATCTATCCCTATTGCGCATGCAGTAAGTAAGAAGGAAACGTATGTGATAATGCTCAAATTAATAAAATACGAAGAACATGATTGGAAAATATGTGCCGATTTTAAAGTCGTTGGAATGCTATATGGTCTACAAAGTGGATACACCAAATACTGTTGTTTTCTATGCAAATGGGATAGCCGACTTCGTCAAGACCAGTACATCATAAACGATTGGCCAGAATGAATCGAGTTTCAAGTTGGGGTGGATAACATAAAGTACTCCCCACTTATAAAGAAAGAAAAACTAACTCTACCTCCGCTCCACATCAAGCTCGGTTTTATCAAAAACTTCGTCAAGGCTTTGGACAAAGAAGGGAAGCTTTTCATCATTTGAAGACAAACTTTGCAGAGATTTCAGAAGCAAAAATAAAGGAAGGAATTTTTGTGGGACCGCAAATAAGGAGAATGATGTCCAATAACCATCTCAAAGAAATATTTTCACTAGTGGAGGCAGCAGCGTGGGACTCTTTTGAAAAGGTCGTTACTTCTACTTTTTTAGGCAAACACAAAAGTCCTACATACGAGATGATAGTGAACAACTTAATCAAAAAATATGCGAAAATGGGTAAATAAAAACATATTTAAGACCGTTTTCTCAGTTAACTTTAAAACCTATCTGCCCGATAAACAAAAAATTTGTATGAAAATTTTAAAATTTATATGAGAATATATAGCCCTAAATCTGAATTCATAGTCCAGTTCCGAAAAAAGAAAGAAAGAGAAAAATATAAACAATTTTTGTTGTTATATCGGCCTACTGATTTGTAAGATCGCAGGTTCGAATCGAGCTCAAGGCCTAACAATAATTATTTTATCATTATTATTGTTATGATAAATGTTTTCTTAATTGAAAAAATTATTAAATTAGAATAGAAGAAAGAAAAAATTTAGACAACTGCCAAAGCTCGTTGTATAGATCCATTTCGGGAACTGCTAAATTCCTTCATCGGCAAAGTTTAGGCGCCGCTGCTATAACCATTCATCCATCACAGCGGCTTTTTGTTTGTCTTCATTAATCCTACTTCTATTCTGGTTCTCGCCAATTGATATTCACAACACTGCGACATCTGTTGTAGAATGAATGTGAAAATTGGACTTGTTTGATGGCAATGCTGCCACAGTATCATATTTTATTGACACCTTTTCTCCGTGCTCTGGGATGTATTAACAATTTTTGTTGTTATATCGGCCTACTGATTTGTAAGATCGCGGGTCCGAATCGAGCTCAAGGCCTAACAATAATTATTTTATCATTATTATTGTTATGATAAATTTTTTCTTAATTGAAAAAATTATTAAATTAGAATAGAAGAAAGAGAAAATTAGGCAACTGCCAAAGCTCGTTGATAGATCCATTTCGGGACCTGCTATAGGGTCGGCTATAGGGCCAAGGGCCAATCTAGGCAGGATAGGGCTGAGGGAAAATCCAACCCGGGTATTCCGAAGGCCGGTACCTCTCGGGGAGGGGCCACCGACCGGGAGGCTTTTGGGGCGGCTGGATGTGAGGGTGGCCGGCTCTAGGGTCAAGGGAATAAAAAATCCCAGTCACCAGGACAAGCGCTGGGCTGCCCGGAACCTGCGCAGGAATGCCTCCTCGCCGATAAGGGAGGGGGAAGTTTCCGCGGAGAACTGGGCGAAGGCGCAACGTAACCTTGCTTGGGCGAAACTGATGTTGCCGGAGTTCAGGCTGGACTGGGTCGAGAGCGATGAAGCCTCGAAGCGCCAGCGGTCTATGGATGAATCCAACCCTACTGCACCGAAAAGGGCCAAGACACAGGTAGGCTGGACCCGGTCTTTCGCCGAAATAGCCAAGGATCGGCAGATCATTGGTGTTATGGACGAGAGCAGCGAAGATGGCAGGATCCCGAAACAGCAGTGTAATTGGATTGAGGCAGCGCTCGCTACTGTGGCCGTTGAGTCAAAAAAGACAACCCTGGTCCGCCGCCTTCTTATACCGATGCGGGGTGGTTCCAGGGCAATATTAAACTGATTGCATATGACGACGCCAGGTCGGCGAAACTTTACAAAGCCGCCGTCGCGATGATAGGTGAGGTGTATCCGGGCGTGCGCCTGAAGGTTGTGGAGGCGTGTGATATCTTCTCACGACCAAAGGCGAGAGCCTGTGTTCCAGTGACACCAACGGCCCCAGCTGATATCCTGCAGCTGCCCCAGCGGTACAACACGGGTCTACCTACCCAAAACTGGAAGGTGGTTAACGTGGAGAAGACTGAACGGGCCACTATGCAGATAGTCCTGCTGCTCGGCAGCGCAAGCGTCGAATCGTTGAAAAGTCCGGATTTCAGGGTAAGCTACTGCTTCAAGAATAAAAGCCTTAAGGTTTATAAGGCTGACTTAGAAGCCTTGGTAAACCTTGTGTCTCGTACGGAGGTGCTTTAACTCCCCCCCCCCTCCCCCAGTGAATACGAGATGGAGGTAGACGAGGGCGAGGAAGCTGGTGGCTACGCTTCGTCAAGCTCGAGCGGAAGCTTGGCTCTCAGAGGGTTGCACTCTGAGGGTCAGCTTCTGGAGGATGGCGATTCGGACGCGATGCTCACGGAGGAGAGCGCAAACACACAGTGATTCTGGTCCTCCAAATAAACCTGCATCACTGCAAAGCAGCATTAGCTGCACTCCTACTGCACCTGTCTTCTGGTGCGGTAGACATCGTACTAGTCCAGGAGCCGTGGATCGTTGTCAATAGGATCTGTGGCCTGCGGACACCAACGTATAAGCTTTATGGCGCTCAGGAAAAGGGCAAGCCTCGCACATGTATATTGGCTAATTCTACTATTAATGTTTTTCTTCTACCCAATTTTAGCAATGGCGGTTAGCGTCGAGGTGCTAGGGAGGAGCTTTAAACTTGCTTCCTTCTACCTAGCGCACGATCACCAAGGCTCTTTACGACCGGATAATTTCAGGGAGTTTGTGAGACCGGCAATTCCATGAAACGATTTCATCCTACTCGGAGGTGAAGCCCATGCTCATCACGCCCAGTGGGGCAGCAGTGATACAAATGACCGAGGTGAGTCTTTATTTAACTATATTTTAGGCACTAATCTAAGTATATGTAATAGGGGAAATGATCCCACTTTCATCACGAGGAATCGCGAAGAGGTCCTTGACATAACCCTGGTCACAGACTCTTTCAGTGACCTGATCGTTTCATGGAGAGTACTAAAGGAGCACTCATTTTCTAACCATAGATATATAAGCTTTTCTATATCACAGGCGCACACAAGTCCTAAGTACATACAAAATATTAGAAAAATGAACTGGGTCTACTATAAGAAAAGAATAGGTAAAAATCTATCTGAAGAGGAGGTACAAAGTACCAAATCTAACACCGCCAAGAATTGGGGGTACATTTTTAGCGTTTAGGGATCAAATCAAGTATTTGGGAGTCATTCTGGATAGGAAGTTATTATGGAGTGACCATATAGTGGAGCAATGCAAGAAGGCAGCAACAGCGCTGTTCACCAGCAAGAGAGCAATTGGCACCTCCTGGTGGTGATTCTCCCCTAAGGTGACCTACTGGATTTATACAGCCATTGTGCGCCCGATCCTTCTTTATGTTGCCTTGGTCTGGTGGCCTGCACTGGCTAAAACTACCTATCTTAAAACGCTTCAAAGGTGCAACGGAGTTTGGAGCTCTGCATCACCGGGGCTCTCGGATCCATCTGAAGCACCCAACACAATGCTATACCTTCCACCTCTTGACCTGGTGGCGAAGGAAATAGCGGTCATCGCCGCTCTACGCATAAGGGAAACAGGTCTCTGGTCAAATGGATCTAGTGGACACGCAACAATCCTGGGCACGAACGCCCCAGTCCCAATACCGGTGCGCACTGACTACTGCACGCCAAAGACCGTCTTCGTTAAAATCTATAGTATATATAAACCATCGCGACAGGATGGAATACCAGACAACATACGGTACCGGGTGCCATCAACATATTCACGGATGGTTCTAAGCATGACGGGAAGGTGGGAGCAGGCCTCTTTTCGCCGCATCTGGGTCTAGAGGTCTGTTTTCGCCTAGCAAATCACTGTAGTGTTTACCAAGCGGAAATGCTGGCAATACACAGGGCTGTGAACCATCTCGGGTCTATGCCTAAGGATGGTAAACGGGTGTTTATTTTCTCAGATAGACAGGCCGCACTAAAGGCCCTACACTCATTCGTCGGCAACTCAAAATCGGTCACTGAATGCCGCAGATCTCTTAACGAGATGGCTCAGCACTTCAGTATCAGCCTTATATGGGTACCTGGGCACAGGGATATTGAAGGAAATTGCAAAGCAGACGAGCTGGTGAGAAGAGACACCACCGACCATATCCTTCCGGGAAATGTTTCGGTAGGTATACCCATGGCCACTTTCAGGCTTCGTGTGAACACAAACACTATAAGAATTGCAAATGGACTATGGCCAGCCATATCATCGTGTGAGACATTCAGGCAAACCTGGCCCTCATATGACAAGGGGCGCACAGGAGCGCTTCTGATTTTAAACAAATCAGTTCTATCTTCCCTGATAAGAGTTCCAACAGGGCATTGCTTAATAGGCACGCATGGTGCTAGAATGGGGGCAACGACCTTCGACTATTGTCGCAGCTGCAGATGTACAGAAGAGGATGTCCAGCACCTTCTCTGTCATTGTCCAGCGCTTAGTAGGCGTAGGTTGGCCATCCTTGGTAAACCTTTTCTACATGACCTCGCTGAGGTCTCTAGCTATGAAGTAAAGGCTCTAGCAAAATTTATAATTTCCACGAGGTGGTTAGACCCTAGGCCGGGTCGATTTGTGTGGAGGCAAAAAAATCGCCCATTGCTCTGTGAAAATCATATTCTAGGGATCAATATTCTAGACACAATTGCAGATTGTAAAATTGCTTGTGTTGTTTTGTTTAAGCCACCACAAGACACAGCAGGTAGAATTGAAATTGCCCCTACCTAAAAGTTCGACCCAAAGGGGGGGACATCAGAATTCGTTTAAGAGGTATGGTTCCTTCGGCAAAGTTTCTTATTTTCATCCCTAGAATACGATTTTCATAGAGCAATGAGCGATTTTTAAGTCGACCCGCCCTATTAGACCCGCTTTAGGCAGGGTAGGGGTCCTCTTTGATACCGTATAGGGTATTACAATGGGTCCAATGATGGCCTAAGTTGTGAGCTGTTACCATAGAGTCCAGCTCAGCCCAACCTAACCTAACCTAACCTCGCAAAGTACAAATTTTTTATATTTGTACAAAAAAAATGAAAAAATCTGTAATGATTGTTCGTTTTCTTTGAATCTGCAGGGCCTAGAAAACCTTTTAAAAGCTTCAAACCGTTTTGGAATTGCTCAATTCGTTCTTGAGATATATATGATTCAGTGGACCCAATTGTTTCTTTTTTTTGAAAAAAACGGGTATTCGTAAATATCTCAAAAACTTTACCATAGAATTTAAAATATACCCTAATTTTCGGAATCAGGCGGTGATTTTACATAGGAATTTCGTAATGGCGTCTCTGGTGGATTTTAGCCGTAAACCAGTGTTATCGATGCATATTCAAATTGGGCTAAAGTATTTAAAACAAAACATATAACTTCGAGTTTTACGGTTAGTAAACTTCGAGAAGTGCTTAGCAGATTTGGGTTAGTTACTTCTGTAGTTGCGGATTATGCGCGTCAATTTGCGTCTGCGGAATTCCAACAATGTTTATTGGAAAAGGACATTAAACACACATTAACGCCACCGGGGCACCCGGCAACAAACGGACAAGCTGAAAATTTTGTCAAGGCGTTTAAGAAGTCGATTTGCTCGAATTTGAGAGGGGTGAGCTCAGGTGATTTGAACGCAGCGTTAGATAAATTTTTGCTGGAAGGAAAATAATAACGTTCCAAAAGAGGTGTGCCGGATACGCAGAATAAAGAGGGTGATATCTCGGAAAAAGTTGATCTGCATTTTGCTGCTGAACAAGGGAGCGGGAGCGGAGAGACGAATGTCTCGAAAGAAACAGAAGGTTGTAGGGGATTACTCATGTTAAAACGCGTAAATTACAAAGAATAACATATTTTTTGTTATTATCTATACAATTATATTGTAATATTATATTATTATATATTAACATATGCTGCTACGCTATTCTCAAGTATCAGCAATAGTGTAGTTAACTTCTTTATTTTTCGATATTCATATCTAGTGTTGTATATGCCGGTGGTTACATAAGCTTGTGTGGGGAGTTGTGAAGTATTGCCCTTATTAATAAACAAATAATTTAAACGCCGTATTAGTCTTAAGAGCGAAATGTAAATTGAAAATGAATTCTATATCTTAAGTGAGAAAATGGCAAAATGAATAAATCAGTTCACATCTAACTGCTGACCTGAAAACATAGAAGTCGATGAAGAATATTTCGCACACATAACCAGCAACTTTAAGCAAAGAAATTATCTCACATACACATATGTAGTCATCAGCTAAGAGTTGTTACTCATATATACACACGCATATAACTAAATAACCAAGCAGGAGATACAGCTGTTCTAGAAGGTGAAACATCTGTACCTACCTTAGGAGAAATATGCGAACGAGGCAACAGAAGATATAAAGGCAGTTTGATTTAAACGCGCTTTTGTGAAGTACGTGATAGTGAAGTATAAATGAATTACTCCCAAAGTAGTCTAAATAAAGACTATTTTGCAATACTGAATATTGGAGTTATTAACTCGACACTTCAGTAATTATAAGGAATTTCTCAAAATTCGTCACAATATGTTTTTATATAGGGGACACATTTTTCGCAGATTTTCGTCCATTTATATAAAGGAAGTGTTTATTTTTTTTTTATTTTCTACTTTTTTGTTCTAGGTGGAAAAGTGTACTGTCTTTTTTATTACAAGGTGAAAACCTTACTTGTATTAGTTCAGAATGCATACAATATTTGTATGTATACAATATAGTACCTATCAGAAAAATACGTCAAGCTACATTAATTTTTAAGCTACTTGTAAATTGTTCATATATGCCAAGCTTGGATTGCGTATGTGTCTGCGTACTCGAAAATGTATTGCTTTCAACTCATCCGTATACTTCCAGTTTAAATCAGCGGTCCTCAGCTAGTGAAATAATTATTGGCCACACTTTACAACTATTATTATTCTCTTTCGTCTTTAGTTGTCGCTGAACAAGCAGAGTAGCAACATCGGATGAAGCTATTGTTCATTTGCGCATTTTGCAAACAAACGCTCATGCGCATAATGTTTTCATGGTTTAATGTTAACAATTTATTTTGTTTAAATTTTTCCTTGGACTGAAGCAATAAAGTAGTATTTGTATGGCATATTTACGAATTACTTTTTGTTTATTAACAAACATGCGTGCATACGTCGTACCTTATTGATTTTTCATCAACAACTAAACCGCTACCAATAAGATGATTTTAGTTTTACTCACAGAGCCAAAGTTTTCATTTTGAGGACCATTGGTTTAAACATACATAGAAGCTCACGTTTGAAATTCTCCACACACACCCATACACATACATGTATTCGTAAGCATTTAGAATCTTGAAAAATTGCATAGTAATTACGGAAACCCAGATAAGTTTTTGGAAAGACTTTACATCCTTTCATTTGATATATATACAGTTGAAATAAAAAAGAAATAGGTTAGGTCACGTGGTAGGTGCCCTGATAAGGGATGCTCACTTGGACAACATGACCTTGGATATCGTCGGGAAATCCAATTGAGTCGCGACCGAAGTACTTTCACCTATTTCTGACAAAGGCTGGGCTATCAAGCATAAAGTGTTTTGGTGATTCCACCACATCATCCTCCATACAGCTGCAGCCGGATGGAGTTTCCAGTATATTGGGACGTACCGCATGGATACCCATGGTGCCCTGTCAAAACCCCAATGACCATTGATATATCCTTAGTAAGCCCCATTATTTCCGCAGACCTCCTGCCATCCACTTTCGGCCAGAAAGATCTTGCTACCCTGCAAGAGGTGGTGTCAGCTCAACAATTGCTGAGCTGACTCGAGGACCAGCTATGGAGGAGCAAACCACAGGTGGCCAGCGGAATCCCGAAATCCTTACATCCTTCTTCACCCGGTTCAGTTGTACCGATGGGGGCTAAGAGATCCGCTTGACAATTACCTGGGATATCACTATGGCCCGGGATCCAGGAAATCTTAATTATAAAATAGTTCGATGCAATCGCAAGCGAGGTCAGGCACTCCCAGACCACCCTCGATCGCACTGTAGTTGAACTCAAGGCCTTGATAGCTGCTTGGCTATTGGAGTAGATGTTAAATTCCCTAACCGTAGTAGCACTGGATAGCATTTCATCCACAGCATCCTTAATGGCAGCAACTTCCGCTTGGAATACACTGCAGTGATCAGCAAACTTAAACTTGCGGCTTACATTTAGCTCTTGACAAAAGACCCTATTCCCACCGACCTTTCCGTCCAACTCCTACCCATCCGTGAACAAGTTGACGGGTCCCCTGCCCCAGATAATTCCTCTTCCAAACTCCTCTCTCAGGGGAATGACTGGGTGAAGGTTGTATAGGGAGCAGTTATTGGCACACAATAGTCCATCTTGTACGGGATATAGTCACAACTGGTAAGAAGGGTAGAGTGTCTGAAGTCAGAAAGCGCATAGCCCATATCACAAAGCCTGACCAACGACAGGGCCGCGGACGCCTTTCCCGCAATATCTACTGGATGTATATTCAGCATGACATTCAATGCCAAGGTAGGTGTTGTTCTGAGAGCGCCACTGATCCCGATCAGCGCCGTCCGTTGCACTGACTCTAACATTTTGGAGGTGCTCGCCGTGTCCATTGCTTTCCACCAGAATAGCACCCCATAGAGCAGAATCGGTTTGACCACCATATAATAAAGCCAGTGTACTACTCCTGGCGGGGGTCCCCATTTCTTTCCGATAGCCCCCCTGCAGCAGTACAAGGCAACCACGGCCTTCCTAGCCCTATCTTCCACATTGGATCTCCAGGACAGTTTCTTGTCCAAAACATTCCCCAAATATTTGACTCTATCTGAAAGTACCAACGGTACCCCTCCAGTCGAGGGAGTTCTGAAATCGGGCATCTTATATCTCCTTGTAAAAAGAATCAATTCCGTTTTTGCCGGGTTAACCGCCAGTCCATATGATTCTAGACACCTAGCCACAGAGAGCAGAGGAGATAGGGCACCCCGGTGTGGCGTTATTATGGCCACTCCCCACTCTGCTGCGACAATTCTGCTGCAAAGAAATTTGTTTAAAAAAACAAGTACATAAGTCTGTCAAATTTATCTTATAAACAACAGGATACGTTACAAAAAAAAAAACAGGATACCTTTTTGGAAAAATTTATTTACATCCTTTAATTTTATATACAGCTAAAATAAGAAAACAAGTAAGTCTGTAAAACTTTGTTCTGTCATACACATTGTATAAGAATTAGTTGGTCCTTCACTTTTCCATACAAGTGCAGTTATCTTAAAAACAACAGGATATGTTACCGAAAAACAGAATACGTTTATGGAAAGATCCTTGTACATCCTTTCATTTGATATACAATTAAAATAAGAAAACAAGTAAGTAAGGCTGTAAAACGTTGGTCTTTTATACAAAATGTATGAGAATAAGTAGATTTTTCCCGTTTGCATACAACTGCCTTTATCTTCTAGTATCGAAGAACAGTATACGTTTTTGGAAAGATCATGTAACATCCTTTCATTTCATATACAGTTGATATAAGAACAGAAGTATACAAATCTGTAAAACTTTGTTCTTTCATGCTCAATTTATAAGAGTACATTTTTCCTTCTCCATACAACTTCGGCTAGTACCGAACACCAGGATACGTGTCTCTTTAAATAAAGACATGATCTTGCTAAACTTTGATATTTAATTTTTATACTCAGCTGAGCAGAGCTCACAGAGTATAAAAAACTTCTTTGGATAACGGTTGGTTGTACAGGTATAAAGGAATCGAGATAGATATAGACTTCCATATATCAAAATCATCAGTATCGAAAACCAATTTGATTCAGCATTGTCCGTCCGTCCGTCCGTCCGTCCATTCGTCCGTTAACACGATACCTTGAGTAAACTTTGAGTTATCTTGATGAAATTTTGTGCGTATGTTTCTGAGTACTCATCTCAGATAGCTGTCTAAAATGAACGAAATCGGACTATAACCACGCCCAATTTTTCGATATCGAAAATTTCGAAAAACACAAAAAGTGCGATAATTCATTACCAAAGACGGATAAAGCGATGAAACTTGGCAGGTGAGTTGATCTTATGACGCAGAATAGAAAATTAGAAAATTTTGGACAATGGCGAGGCACCGCCCACTTTTAAAAGAAGGTAATTTAAAAGTTTTTCAAGCTGTCATTTGGCAGTCGTTGAAGATATCATGATGAAATATGGCAGTAACGATACTCCTATTACTATATGTATGCTTAATAAAAATTTGCAAAATCAGAAACGACCACATCCACTTTAAAAAAAAAATTTTTTTTAAGTCAAATTTTAGCAAAAAAATTTAATATCTTTACAGTATATAAGTAAATTATGTCAACATTCAACTCCAGTAATGATATGGTGCAACAAAATTCAAAAATAAAAGACAATTTCAAAATGGGCGTGGCTCCGCCCTTTTACATTTAATTTGTCTAGGATACTTTTAATGCCATAAGTCGAACAAAAATTTAGCAATCCTTGTGAAATTTGATAGTGGCTTAGATTCTAGGGCAATAACTGTTTTCTGAGAAAAGGGGCGGAATCGGTTGAAGCTACGCCCAGCTTTTATAAACAGTCAAACGTCTGTCCTTCCGCTCGGCCGTTAACACGATAACTTGAGCAAAAATCGATATATCTTTACTAAACTCAGTTCACTTATCTGAACTCACTTTGTATTGGTATAAAAAATGGCCGAAATCCGACTATGACCGACTTTTTCGATTTCGAAAATTACGAAAAATTTAAAAAATGCCATAATTCTATACCAATTACGAAAAAAGGGATGAAACATGGTAATTGGATTGGCTTATTGACGCAAAATATAACTTTAGAAAAAAACTTTGTAAAATGGGTGTGACACCTACCATATTAAGTAGAAGAAAATGAAAAAGTTCTGCAGGGCGAAATCAAAAGCCCTGTTGTTGTTATTGTTGTTGTAGCGATAAGGTTGCTCCCCGAAGGCTTTGGGGAGTGTTATCGATGTGATGACTCTTTTCCGGATACAAACCCGGTACGCTCCGGTACCATAGAACCATTAAGGTGCTAGCCCGACTATCTCGGGAACGATTTATGTGGCCACATTAAACCTTCAGGCCATTCCCTCCCTCCCTACCCTCAAGTTCCATGAAGAGTTTGTGGTCGCCAGAGCCTCGTCTGTTAGTGAAACAGGATTCGCCGTGGATAGGTGAGTTTGACAATTGGGTTTGGAGAAGCTATATTTTGCGCTGGCAACCTGAAGGGTTGCGCTACACAGCCCATTGAATCTGGTATTTTAGTCGCCTCTTACGACAGGCATACCTACCGCGGGTATATTCTGATCCTCTAACCCACTGTGGTCAAAAGCCCTGTTCGTAGTATTACATATATAAATAAATTAGCGGTACCCGACAGATGCGGTTCTGGATCACCCTGGTCCACATTTTTGTCCATATCTCGAAAACGCCTTCACATATACAACTACCACCACTCCCTTTTAAAATACTCATTAACACCTTTCATTTGATACCCATACCGTACAAACACATTCTAGAGTCACCCCTGGTCCACCTTTATGGCGATATCTCGAACAGTGCTAGCGCCCCACTCCCTTTTAAAATACTCATTAGCACCTTTCATTTGATACCCATATCGTACAAACACATTCTAGAGTCACCCCTGGTCCAATTTTATGGCGATACCTCGAAAAGTGGTCCACCTACAGAGCTAAGGCCCAATCCCTTTTAAAATACTCATTTACACCTTTCATTTCATACCCATGTCGTACAAACAATTTCTAGAGTCACCCCGGTCCACCTTTATGGCGATATCTCGAAAAGGGGTCCACCTACAGAGCTAAGGCCCACTCCCTTTTAAAATACTCATTAGCACCTTTAATTTGGTACCCATATCGTACAAACACATTCTAGAGTCACCCCTGGTCCACCTTTATGGCGATATCTGGAAAAGGGTCCACCTACAGAGCTAAGGCCCACTCCCTATTAAAATACTCATTAACACCTTTCATTTGATACCCATATCGTACAAACACATTCTAGAGTCACCCCTGGTCCACCTTTATGGCGATATCTGGAAAAGGCTTCCACCTATATAACTTAGGCCCACTCCCTTTTAAAATACTCATTAACACCATTCATTTCATACCCATATCGTACAAACACGTTCTAGAGTGGCCCCCTCCCTTTTAAAATACTCTTTAATACCTTCCATTTGAATCCCATGCCATACAAACACATTCCAGGGTTACCCTCGGTTCATTTTCCTACATGGTGATTTTCCCTTATTTTGTCTCCAAAGTTCTCAGCTGAGTATTTAATATTCGGTTACACCCGAACTTAGCCTTCCTTACTTGTTTCTCCTATCGATAACAGTCTCATAACCACAGTTTTTCGTTGAATAGAGCCAAGTAAACTTCGTTAATCCATCAACAATTACTAAACTATATGCATAATTTTTGTTTGTCGTATGCATTGGACCTACGTGATCAATATGAAATGCACCAGAGGCCTATCATCTTTATCTATCGGGTTTAAATAACTTTCCTTACGCACCGTTTTAACATTTGTCACAATACATTCAATGCAACTGTGTACAACTCTATGTACTTTTCTATTAAATTTTGGTATACAAAACGTCTTTTCAATATAACTCTGTGTCTTTTTCACAGAAAAATGTCCTTTCTGATATGCATCTCTTATTATTTCCTCCTCCATTGCTTCTGGTACTACTACAAATTCCTTATTTGGGTTTTTAAATAAAATATCATGTTTCAAAAAATATCCTTCATAATCCTCGTTTTCAACTATCTAACCCATTTATCAGTTGTTTGTGCTTGTTCCAATTAATGCTGTAGTGACTCTTCTATAACCGAACAATAACTACGACTAAGAGCATCTACATGTCTCATTTTAGAACCAGAACGATTCTCCAACACGTAATTAAAATTCTACAAAAATAAAGCCCAAGAAATCCTTATTTTTCATAGTAATGGTAAATGCATTAAAATCAGTGACTATTTTTAAATTTCTACCCATAACATATATTTTCCATTTCTGCAGTGCGTTAATAGCCAAAACTTCCAATTCATAAGAATGAGAATTCTCTTCCACCGGCGTAGTTTTACGTCTCATAAATTGTACTGGATGTAAAATCTGATCATCAATATATTTTTGTAGAAGCACGGCCCCATACCCATACTTACACGCGTATGTGTGAATTTCGCAATATGCCGTAGGACCGTACAATTTTAAAACAGGTGCCTTCCCAAGAGCATCCTTCAATTGCTTAAATGCTGTTATCCCTTTTTCCCCTAATTTAAATTGTACATCCTTCTTTAAGAGATCTGTCAGTGGTTTAGCATATATAACATAGATTTCTAGGAATCTCCGAAAGTAAGAAGTAAGACCTATGAATCACTGCAAAGCCTTCCTATCTTTCGGGCAAGCAAATTCTGAAACTGCTTTCGTTTTATTCGACGATGGAGTAGTTGTACTATTTTCAATTATTTATCCTAAAAATTCTACTCTCCCTTTCAGAAATTGACACTTTGGCCATTTAGTCTTTAACCCATTTTCAGCTGCCACCTTAAGAACCGTGCGAAACTTATTTAATTTTTCAAGCTCATCTTTAGCTGGTATAAGAACATCGTTCATGTAGACAATCACATGTCCACTTGGGATCAACGGTCTAAGGACAACGTTATCGTATCTACAAAACACTTATGGAGCATTTGAAAGACCAAACGGTCCACAGTTAAATTCAAACTGACCATTGTGTGTTATGAAAGCTGTGTACTTCTTCGACTCCTCGTAAATGGGCACATGAAAATATTCATTTTTTAATTAAAGAGTAGTATAAACTTTAGCTTCTTGTAATCTATCAACAGCATCATCAATTAATGCCATTGGAAAATTCTCTCTAATAATTTTTTGGTTTAATCTGCGGTAGTCACAGCCCAACCGCTTGCTTCCATCCTTTTTCGCTACTAATACGATTAGTGTTGCATATTCAGATACACTAGGTCGTATTATGTTTTTGTCAAGCCATTCCGATATTTGCTTTTCAACAAACATTTTATTCTCATACGACATACATCTGGGTGCTTGGTATACCGGAACTTCATCGCGCAACAAAATCTTCATTTCTACCTGTGACTTAACATTATTATTCGGTTCATACTTGAATATTAATTCTCTTATTTTTTTATCGAGGTAATCAGGTATATGGCTTATTTCAACTTCCTGCTCGAAACTAGCCTCCTAACAACCCATATAAACTGTATTTAGTTCCCTACTCCAACCACAATTTTTCTCGTATTGGCCTTCTTTCCTTCACATTTGCCATCAACTAACTTATAAAATGCTACTTGTTCCTTTGTTATAACAAAATCTGGTATTTCCAAAACAGAATTATCTATTATAGCTGCATAATTCATACCTTCATCACGTATTAAAAAAAATTTTAAATTAAATTCGATATGATCGATTTCGAACTTTGTTTTGAAACTTCCCAATGTACAAATTTTATAACCCCCAATTCCAAGTAACTCCTTTTGCTCCAACCTAATTGGAACTTCTAATTCACTTTTCATCAATGTGTCATATCGCAAAGACAAAGATTAAAACCTGTATCGACTAACGCTGAAAATTGAAAATTTTTCTCACCAAGTTTAACATTTTTAAATTTCAATTCTCCCCAACCTTCTACCGTATTAGCTTTATTTGTATTTTCTTTCTATTCTTTTTTAACCTCTTTGCATTCAAAAGATTTATGACCAACTTGACCAAAATTAAAGCATTTTATTTTTGAGCCTACACTAGGTAAATGAGAATCACTTCCACATTTGAAACATCTTTTATCCTTACTACTCATTTTTCCATTTGAAAATGGTCTGCTTTGTCGAACTTGACTACCACGAATTCTTTCATACAAATTAATTTCGCTCTTCAATTTAAATAAAAGCGAAAAAGGTATGTTATGTTTGCTTTACTTTTAATCACCGAATACAATGTCGATTAGAGCCTGGAAAAAGCTGAACGTAAATATCAGAATCAAACTATTTTATGTAAAGCGGTGGCGAAGGTAGCAGCGGTCGCAGTTGATATTGTTGTTGCATTTGTCGCATTTGCTGTTGTTTATCATTCATTTCAAAGCATTGTTGTTGTTTGCTACTTTACTTCAATATTGTCACACGCACCTTCACAGACATAGCGTCAGCGTTTTTGGTGTGAACGGAATGTTCACATTAAATACATTAGTAGGCTTCATATTCGGCAATTCATATGGGAAGATATTGTTTCCCATAAATCTGCTTAGCAGTTGTGAACTTCTCCCCCCGTAAAAACGGAGCTGTCCTCGGCTTCTTTTATAACTCTTTTTACTACTGCTGCATTTTTGCGGCGCCGATAAAATTTCGAAATTTTGATTATTACGATAAAAGTTACAGCGATGATTATTAGGAGAAATAATGACATAGAAAATTGTTCTGAATGTGTGTGTGTAATTTCCCGCAGGGATGCAATCTGGTCTAGATTCTCCAAGTTTCCACGATGAAGGTAAGGTAAGGATAACAGGGGAACAGGCTCGGTCATATTCAGTATTTGAGCTGGTGCAGCTCTCGGATAGGAGCGAACGGTTCTCTTCCAGTTTGTGTAGCTGACGTTGTTAATGCTGGCGTTATTTTGAAGGATACAATGAAGGTATATTTAATTTTAACTTGTGGGAAACTGTCTTCGCGTACTTCAACCGTTGTTCGTTGCTGACCACCAATCCATCGTCAATTTCTTCCAGAGTAGCAGTATGGTCAGCTGGTATCGACTTGCATGCAGCTGGTTGACGGCCCAACATATTCAGTAAGCATATGTTCCTTGTGTTTGTAATTCGACAGATAGCTTTTGATGTTGTTTATTTACAGTCATTAAGTTGATGATACTCGCTACTACACTCCGCCACTATGCTTGCTTCTAACATTGTTGTTTTCTTATTATGAATAACTGGCCTGATTACAAGTTTGGTGCATATTTGACTTATAATAGGATACCTGATTACAAAATACATATTTTCTTCATTTTGCAAAATTTTAAGTGCTGAAGCCGTTAACAGATCGCTTACAGTAATGTTATTAGAATGCTCTTTGGCAATAAGCTTATTGGTTTCTTTATTATTTAACAAAATAGGATTTATCATTTGTAGTTTACCTAAAGCCACCGAATAAATAATTGTCTCAAGCTCATCTATGATGTGTCTATTTCTGGATGAGGCGACTTCAAAAAGATGTTCAGTATTAAC
This sequence comes from Eurosta solidaginis, assembly GCF_040869045.1. Taxonomy (NCBI): domain Eukaryota; kingdom Metazoa; phylum Arthropoda; class Insecta; order Diptera; family Tephritidae; genus Eurosta; species Eurosta solidaginis. The sequence continues at coordinate 32,133,725 of NC_090324.1, read as the reverse complement.
TTCGTGTTTCTTTGTAGCATCAAGTAACCTGTTAACAGTGTCGGTCAATTGATTTATCCTTAGCTGTGTTTCGGTATTAATGAAGATCAGTATGTTATTCGATTCGATTAAGGCTTCCTCCCGAGTAGATACCAGGTTGAAATCGTCAAAGTCCGGGGTACTTGCAATATATTTCAATGCAGTTCCCAGGAAGTTGATGCTTCTGGCATGGCGATGATGAATTCTTAGTGAATGCAGCAATCGCATAATTTGGTCTGCGTATAGTTGTAATAATTTCTTTATGTGTGACTGTGGAAAGTAATTTAGTAGGTTTTGTGTGTCTTTTGAAACAGCTTCGAAATAAGTCAAATTTTGATGATGAATGAGGTAATCATACAGATTGCAACTACTCCAGTCACAACCTCAATGTACGCAGCGCTCGTGTAGTTTAATATTTTACCTTCCGTACCAATGACCGCCACAATCAGACAGATCACCAACGGGCGCTGAAAAAAAGGAGAAAAAGCTCATCTAAGATTTGCTTTGTGAACCCTTCTGCCGTCGACCAGAACTGTTGTGCCTAAATCTTTAGTAACTGTTCCTTCCAAGTATAGTTTAGTAAACTTACTGCCTATCCTCTTGTTGGTTTTGACAAACACTTTGTCACCTGGATGGTAACACTTAGTCAGGCAATTCTGGTTCCGATTCTTTAGATCGTTATGCTGTTTCTTAACCAACCTATCTCTTATCTCGTCAAGAAATGCATGCACATTGTGATGAATGATGTCAATTGGTCTTTGTTTTGTTACTGAATGAATAGTTCTATTGTACTTGTAAGCGGAGAGGAGATATGAAGATAGGTCATTTGTGTCGTTTAAGCCCTGGGTCAACTTAATGCAGCGGCCTATTTCTGTAAGCGTGCTGTGAAATCTTTCCACCTGGCCATTTGTAGTACTGTGGTGAGGTGGAGTTGTGTAAATGGAAACATTGAAGTGGTCTTGCAATAGGGCTTTTATCGTACTTGAGTTCAAAGGTTTTTCGTTGTCACAGATAAGATATTTTATGTCCTTGAAGAAGTTCATAATATTGATTATAGGTTCCTTTAAATCTACTATCGATCTTTTCGGTATTGACTAGACCACAGCGAATTTGGAAAATTTATCAATGCAAGTTAAAAAAATTGTTTGTCGGTTGAATAAATATCCATGTGCAAAATTTCGCCGGGCCTACTTGGAATGGGAGTTTCGCCTATTCCAGGGTTAGCTGGGTGGCGTTGATATTTAGCTTCTTTGCACGTTTTGCATGAAGAAATGATATCCCTCAAGGTTTTTGAAATTTTGGGAAAGTAGTAGTCTCCAGGAACCTGTTTAATATTTTCCTTCAGTGAGCTCTGTTATGCTCAGACTGCAAAATCTATAGCTGGTCGTCCTTGTTAAATATGTCGGTTACTTGAAGATTCATGTAAACGAACTTGACCGCTGAAAAGCTCAAAAGTATTTGGTTCTGAATTTTCCCCAGCACAGGAAGTTCGCACAGCAATGCGTTGACACTTTAGGGTTTAGGCAATCCTTTATTAGGGTGGGTATTCTTTCAAGCTCAGTTAAAATAATGCGATGCCTGATTTGAGTTTTGAACAGAATTTTCGTAGTTATGGATTCATTGTCCGCATTTTCAAGAATTATTTGGTTCCCGAAACAATTAATAGGATTCCTCACTATGAACATCAGATCGGTCAGTGCTAAGAGCATTCATATGCTGTCTTGACAACGCGCCAGCGACAACATTTTCCTTTCCGGGTTTATAGTGAAACTTAGGGGAGAACTCCTCCACAAAATATCTCCATCGCTTTAGTTTTGAGTTCGGATTCTTATCCGAAATTGAGAAGGTCAAAGGGTGGTGATCCGTAAATATGTTAAGGTTTTTGACACCGTAAACGTAATTTCTGAGCTTTTGTAATGCCCAAACAATGGCGAGTATTTCTCGCTCGTTAGTAGCATAGTTCTCCTCAATTTTGGTCAATGTACGTGAAATCATAGTAATAGGCCGACCTCCTTGAGAAAGAACTGCTCCCAAAGCATGAGAGGATGCGTCTGTAGTTAAGTCGAAGGGTTTTTGAAAATCGGCGTAAAGGAGAAGCACATCCTCGGATGACAGAATATCTTTAATTTTCCTAAAGGCATTGTGGACTTCTTCGTCGAATTCAACATTAGTTTTATTTGAAGCGGTGGTCCTTACTGTTCCATTTTCGCCACGTAAGTACTTGGTGAGGGGTTCAGCTATTGACGCATAGTCTTATATGAAACGTCGATAGTAACCTGATAGCCCGAGAAAAGAGCGAATACTCGAAGTGTTCTCGGGACCTCATAATTAACAATATCGTGAACTTTGTCCTTTGACGTTTCGATACCACTTTGTGAGACTACAAATCCGAGGAATTCGACCTCTGTTTGAAAAAATTGGGTCTTTTCTAAAGAAACTCTCATATTAGCCAAATATAAATTCTGAAGGACACGGCTGACATCGCTGAAGTGACTCTCGTAATCTTTGGAAAACACGTTTATATCATTGATGTAGACGTGGCATATTTTTCCTATCTCCTCCCTCAGCACGACGTCGATGGCACGTTGGAAAATACTCGGGGCATTTTTCAGCCCAAACGGCAGTCTACAGAACTCTTATTTTCCATTGTTTACGGAAAATGCGGTTTTATCTCTATCCCGCTCAGCCAGTATTATCTGGTGGAAACCCGATTTAAGGTCTATCGTTGTGAAAATTGAGGATTCACCTAGGTTCGCTAGTATGATGGAGGTGTCAGGTATAGGGTATCTGTCATTGATGGACCTTTCATTGAGCTTCTTAAAGTCCACCACCATTCGCATTTTCTTTTCACCAGATTCGGTCAATCCTTTCTTATGAACTACCCATATAAGACTATTATAAGGGGACCTGGAAGGTCTGATTATTCCATCGCGTAAGAGGTTGTGGATTTCGCTATTTACAAACTCTGATGTCGCCATCGGATAAGGATATGATTTTGAATAAACTGCCTCGTTGTCCCTGATTCTAATTGTTGCTACAATATTCGTATTGTAAGGAAGGGATTCATCTGGGTTAGAAAAGGCCGCAGCATGCTTAACTTTAAGTTCTTCGATTAATGGGGTCAATACAATAATGTTAACGTCTTTACAGTGGAGACGATGCAAATTTTCTGAACCAGTTTTGTATGAAAGAATTAATTAATTGAGGTCAAGCTTAGCATTAATTTTACGCAAAAGGTCATAACATATTATACCGTCGAATGTTTCAAGAGTTGGTAAAAGAAAAAAACCAGAATTCGTGTCGAAAATATTGATAGTGCATTTTTGCGTAACGCGATTGGTACCATGAATGGATTTCACCAGGAATGTTGACTCTACTGCTTTTACACCTTGCCATCCACAGTTCTTTACATAGTTTTTAGAAGCGCCGGTGTCGATTAAATTTTACTGGTTTACCTTTGAACGTCCTGCTAAAAACGGTAGCAGGGACGCTACTCTAAAAAATCTATTTCGTCGCTTGGTACTTCTGCTATTGCATTTGTTCGGCCTGGGTGCGTCTGAAACCGGCAATGGGTAGGCGCACACGGGTCGATCTCGGGTTGATAATGCACTCGAAAGAAATACTGTATAACAAAGTACGGCGTTGATCCTTGGACGATGCGTGTCGTTAGGCGGTTGATTGAGAAAGAGGCCGGTTGTGCCGTTGATGACAACCGCTAAGCCGCGAAAAGGTCCTCTGGTATTAAGGAGGGGAAAAACCACACACACAACCACCCTTACGTATACGTGCATGGGTGCTGACAACCTGCACACACACATGCATGTGTACGCAACTCATGCATGTGCATGTATGCACACAAATTGCGGCGTGAGTGTGGGTGGCTGGAAATATTATTAAACATTAGGGAGGGGCACCGTCAATCAAGTGAAAGTTAGGCATTGGGCCTAAACATGCCGCCCCCTTGCGGTACGCAACTTCACAGTCCTCCAAGGATCACCGACCGTAAAGAAGAGGAAAAAATAAAATAAAAAACTTATAACTAACTTAACCTAACGACGGCCAGTCCGCCGGCTTGGCAGCACGCACGATGAGTTGCGTAGTGTGCGAGCTTGGTTGCGGATGCCTCGGTCATTCGCCACTTTCCCGTCATGGTTAGAAGCCTGAGCCATGTTCGCCTAGAGCTAGGGATTGCAAAAAAGTAAAAAGATATATATGTTCATATTTCTTGCCGTTTATTACAAATTCATTGGAAATGAACAAGCATAGAATTTTGTATGAAGAAAATTCAATAAAAAATAACTTATTGTAACGATACAGGATTTTAAACGCACACCTCCATTGTGAATTCATGAAAGTGGCGAATTTTTGATAAAACGTTCACAATAGTGAACAGCGAGTGAGTATTAATCTGTAGTCTGATTTTCTGTATACAAATTTAAAGGAAAAGCTGATTTGAAGCAAATGCGCAATTCATGGCACTTCAATTTAATAACGGCGAACACAAGAAAAGGAAACCTTTCTTCCATTCTCTGGCCCTTCACGACAGCCGTCCTCCCTGTCAGCTATGATTTGGAGGGATAGAAAGATTTTTCACTTGTACGAAGTCACAATGCACACCTCTTGCGACTGTGTACAACAGAAATTCAATAAAAAATAAATAAAAAAAGAATAAAAAGTGTAAAAATTCCTGTATTTCGGTCGTTACCGAACATTTTCATGTTAGGCCTTGGTTGTGCCCGAGAGCACCCAACCGAAGATGGTACTCTGAGCCAGCAAAGGGCCAAACGTGGTGGGCAGAATCCCTGGTAATATTATCTCCGCATGTACATCTGTTCCTAGGATGAGGCTGATCGGCGCGGATGCATGGAACTGCGGATCCGCAAGACGGAGATGTGCGTACGGGGCTGCGATAGCGCTGTCGATGCTGGTCGTGGGTGTCATGTGCCGAAAATTGGATACGACCGCAGCATGGGTCGCAATCCTTTTGTTCTGTCCGTGTCTTCCTCGGATACGCAGCAGACATCCTGCTTGCCCGCCAATGCTGCTGGTAGGAAGTTGGAGCTCCTGGGCGAGCTCATCCGCAATCACTGTGGTGGGGGAGCATCCATCGATTAAGGCGCGAACGAGGTATAGCCGCCCCCCTGCTTCTATTTTCACGACCGCGGTGGGGGTGATCGCCACCGTCGGTATCATGGTGGCGGTGGCAGCTGAATGCGGGGCCAGGAAGGCGGACACGGTGGTGAGCTGCAGCGAGTTGGATCCGTGACTTCGATGTCGTGGTTGATGATGGGTGTGATGTCGTTGTTGCAGGCGAAGAGGCCTTGTCTCCGCTCTGCGATCGCACGGTGGTTGTCTTCGTTGAGGGTCCTTAGTTTGCCGGCGAAGAGACCAAGTCTCCGCTCGGCCGTCACGAACATGGCGCTGGACTGTAGATGGGTTGTGCTGGAGCCGCTTCCTTTCGTGCTGCAAAAGCGGTCGATACGATTTGGCTGCTGGTGTTGTGTTCGGGCGAGTCTCCGCTCCGGTTCGGTGGATTCGAGCTGGACGAAGCATCTGACGCATATAACGAGATGGAGTCGTCAATCCGCTCACGGGGTGATTCCAGCTCCTCCTCAACTTGTACACTCCATGGCTTGGAGCGGGCTTCGTGGAGTAGCTGTTCCTCTTCATCAATCGAGGAGATGTGAAGCATCGTGTGATGTTTTTCGCCGCATTTTTTACATCGGCCTTGGCTTGTGCACGCGTTCGAGCGGTGGTCTAGAGCCAAGCAATTTCCACAGCAGCTCCCGCGGATCGCTAAGTAAAGACGCTCCTCGGATTTTTTGGCCCGAAAGATGGGGCACAGGCGTATGGGATGTTGCTTAAAACAAGCGCGGCATTCCGACGTATAACGCATGACGTTCTTGGCAGCGCTTCGTTGCATAGCGGCAAAGCGACCCATTTTTCTGAAAGAAATGCAATATGTTTGACTGGGTCGAGTCATTCTCGAAAATGCGGGGGCGAGAGGTCCCTAGTTGTATTATTGGGGATTTGGGAAATTTTATTAGCGCGCGCATAAGGGGAAACATCTGTCGCTGCATAAGAAAAATATTCATATGTGGCGTGTATTATATGCATGGCCTCTTTCCCCGCACGTTATGTACCTGGGTCTTTAGTGCCTTATTTTGTTTATTTTGTGTCACCCGGTAGCGTTTTAGTTGGCCACGGGCACACTAGTGCTGCAGAAAATGAGCATTTACGATTTTCGGTTCGCACATTCTGGTACCGAACTGGGTAGAAAGTGTATAGCGTGGGTTCTTTTGAGTCGCTGTTATTTGTGTTGTTGGTGCTAAAAACCAACAACTTTCCTTCCCGCCACAAAAAAAACATTTGGACAGCAAATTGTATGCTATGTAAGGAAAAAATAAAAAAAAATCTTCGTTTTGGACGAAGAGAAGAATTTGTAGAATGAACCTTTTTTTTTCGATTGCCCTTCACTTATTTCTTCAACTTTTCCCCAAGCACGCTTGTAGTCCTGTTTTATTGATGGCCTTTAGCAAAAGGCACGGTTCCAGAAGGGTAGTTGGCTCCGATACCGATTTGCCAGAAACGGGTTTTTGGGTACCCGTTTGCCTCTTTTTATGCATCCCTAATATAGTGTACATTTCAACTCGGCATGTATATGTATATACGTTGGTATAAGTATATGGACAGTCAGTGCACGGACTTTACCGCATTGGTAGGTTTACTAACTTTTCTGACCCATTTTCATTTTCTACTACTACTACCACCGAGGCCCAAAATCTACCAATATTTCAGCATTGTCGCATTGGGAACAAATACTGTGATCATCTTGTCACGTAATGAATTGCTGAGCACAACAAACTAATATTAGGCGGTTACAGTAACCACCCCAACGAAATTTGAACAGAGTTGTGCCGAAATTCAAAACGGAAATGACGGCGTGGGTTTTGTTTATGAAATGAATGTAGTAACTGAGCACGCAAATAATTTTTCGACGCTATTGTCACTTTCATTTTTTTTTTTGTGTGTGTGAATACTTCTCCGAATAATATGCCGAAATCGGTTATTTTGTGGCAATATTTTTGGTTCATTGGAGAATTGTTGTGGTAGTTAGACGTTTTGGTATGTAATTTATTTTGTGATTTGTTTGTTTTACAATGAATTGGGAATTTTTATGACAAATATAAACAGTAGTTATCGTTTTCATGAAACTTCTACTACCATTTTTCGTCTCCCAACATTTTGCCTTTAAAAAGGTCCGTGCACTGGTAAATATTTACTAGCAGCAAAGACAAACATATTGTGCACATTTCTTACTACGGCGTGGCCTTATATACACTTCGTCTAAAGAACGCACTGTAAAAATGTGGCGTGCAAGTGATGGAGTGCTTTATCGAACCTTTTCCGGACATGCACAGTGGGTGAATAATATTGCTCGGAATACAGATTATGTACTGCGTACGGGACCTTTCCATCCAGTCACCGATCGTAACCTTAAATATTCCAAATGTGCAGGAGATGGCATTGCAAAGATTCAAGAAATAGCTTGGTCTGCTGATTCCGGTTTAATTGTTAGTGGTAGTAAAGATTCAACGTTAAAAGTTTGGAGCGTTCAAACGAAAAAATTTAAGTATATTTGTATATTATTTAAACATTACTATATAAATATTGATATATATTAATATACATATATAACAGCACTATTTTTCATAGATGTGCTTACTATCATCATATACCTACATATATTATTTCTGATTGATGTTTTTTTGTACGGGTCCCTTTTTTGTTCTTATTTGAAATCCAAAATCTATCAATAGAGTTTTGGTCAAAGACACCGTCGATTGCACACGTTTGCGCTTTGTTCTTAAATTCGATTTCCGAGTCCCTAATACACTACTTGATTCACGATAGTTAGGGAGAACAAAGCTGCTTGGAAAGCTTAATATTTCCTGAAAGTTGTTGAACTTGTTGATGAATATCCGAAACGTTTTATTGTCGGCGCTGGCACTGTTGGCTCTAAAACAGATGCAAAATATCCGTACCAGTTTGCGTGGCATGGGCGTTGTACTCATGGGTAATTGTCAGAATTTGAGTATAGCGAACGTTAGTAGATCTTTATCATACAATCATTTTGCTTTTAATTAAATTATGGAATTGTAAATTCTTCGAAAATGCAAAATATTACTGTAGCCACGACAAAGCCATATGAGGGCCAGAAACCCGGCACCAGTGGATTACGCAAAAAGGTAAAAGTATTCACGCAACAAAATTACACTGAAAACTGTGCAATGTATTTTGGATGCGAATGGTGCAGCATTAAATGGAGCTCTACTTGTTGTTGGTGGTGATGGGCGCTACTATTGAAAGGAAGCAGCAGAGCTTACTATACGTATGTGTGCTGCAAATGGAGTTGCAAAATTACTGGTTGGGCAAAATGGTATACTGTCTACTACGGCAGTTTCAAGTTTGATACGTCAGTATAAGGCCGTCGGTGGAATTGTGCTCACCGCATCTCATAACCCTGGTGGTCCCGAAAATGATTTCGGTATCAAATTCAATTGCGGAAATGGTGGAACCGCCCCAGATGCAGTAACCAATAACATCTACCAACTATCCACTGCAATTAGAGAGTACAAAATTGTCAATGGTTTAGAGATTGTAATTAATAAAATAGGTACAAACAAATATGAAGTGAATGGCAAGCCGTTCGTTGTTGATGTTATCGATTCAGTGGCAAATTATGTGTCACATATGAAAGAGATTTTCGATTTTAAAAAACTGCGTGATTTTGTTAGTGGCAAAACTACTGGAAAACCGCTTAAAATGCGTATCGACTCATTAAACGGCGTAACAGGTTCATATGTACGTGAAATCTTCTTGAATTGAGAGTTGTGTAGTACATACAACACCACTACCTGATTTTGGAGGCCTACATCCTGATCCGAATTTAACCTACGCCAAGGATTTAGTACAAGCTGTGGCACAGGGTGATTACGCTATTGGCTCTGCATTCGATGGCGATGGCGACCGCAACATGATAATTGGTCACCGTGCATTCTTTGTTACACCAAGCGACTCATTGGCAGTAATTGCAAATAATTTAGAATGTATACCATATTTTAAGAAGAGTGGTATACAAGGCTTCGCTAGAAGTATGCCAACTGCATCAGCGGTTGATTTGGTTGGTAAGAAGCTGGGTAAAGAGGTAATTGAAGTGCCTACCGGTTGGAAATACTTTGGTAATCTTATGGATGCAGGACGTTTATGTTTATGTGGGGAAGAGAGTTTCGGTACCGGTTCAAATCATATACGCGAAAAGGATGGCATTTGGGCTGTTTTGGCTTGGCTATCTGTTATGCAGCACACCGGCAAAGGAATCGAAGATATCCTCAAAGTTCATTGGGCCACCTATGGGCGCAACTATTTTACACGTTACGATTATGAGGAATGTGAATTGGAACCGTGTAATGAAATGATTACAGCTATGGAGAAGAATATAACAAATCCAGAATTTGTAGGCAAGAGCTTTATAAGCGATGGCAAAACTTATAAAGTTAAGGTTGCAGACAATTTTAGTTATACTGATCCAGTAGACAGATCTGTTGCTACGAAGCAGGGTTTACGTATTGTTTTTGAGGATGGCAGTCGCATTATATTCCGGTTGAGTGGCACAGGCAGTTCTGGAAGGATAATGTACTTGGTTTGGCTAGCGAAATGCTTAAACCATTGATTGATATTGCTTTAGAAATTTCTCAGCTGCCGAAATTTACTGGACGCAATGCCCCTACTGTTATCACATAGGGATTTTATGCGAGTTTGTTTTGCACTTTATACAGTTTTTGAAACTTTATTTATACTCAAACCAAAAACCACTGCGAACACTTTGACCAAATTATGTATGTATATCTGATGCCCTTTTTATTTTAATTGCATTTGAAAAAAAAAAGTTTTATTAATATAAAATTTAATGTTTGTGTTTTATATAAGCATGAATATGTTGTTTTACAAATATAATACCAATTTCACGCGGAGCGCTAATGAAATAATTATCAAAGTTTTCTACATTAAAGCCCTATCGAACTCAATCTTCGATACAAAATACAAATTCTCAACTGTCTCATTATTGCTTTATTGAATGCCTAATCGAGTGAAACATCGGTTTTGCTTGGTGCTTTCGCCTTCAATGTAGCCAATTACAAGGAAAAGAAGTAAGGAAGGCTAAGTTCGGGTGTAACCGAACATTACATACTCAGTTGAGAGCTATGGAGACAAAATAAGGGAAAATCACCATGTAGGAAAATGAACCTAGGTGATGCGTGGTTACAGGGAGGGGGGGGGGGGGGGGGGACTTTTTTGTATTGACTGTAATGAGGTATATAATACTAATCTACATAGTAGGTTCTTAACACAAACGGATTTTTACTAATTTTTAATTTTTCTTGCTTTTTTACTTTCTAGGGGGGGGGGGGGGGGGGGGGGCATTTTTTACATATATGTAATAACAAGTAAAGAAGTCTAAGTTCGGGTGAAGAACATTACATACCCATCTCTACACTTTAAATGCTGTTGTTGTTCGTTTTGTATGCTTAATAGAATTACAAAGCTGCGCAATAATACATATGTATATGATTCTTTTCTGAACAAATTTTCGCTTAAAAGAAGCAAAAATGATACAGAGGCTACCACCAATGACCTTGAGCGGGTAATAATGCAGTTTTCCTTCAGATATTGGGATTTCCCTACTGTTTATTTTAAAATAAAGATATAAGAGAACAATAAACATAAACACACGAGTGTCATTGTACTAAAAAGCGTTATTGCTCCCTAAGGGTTGTTTTTTACCTAGCTCTGCACTTACTAAAACAGCATCGCTGCAATAGTACTGTGTGTTTCATAGTAGCAGGTAGTGAACAATTTTGGCTTTTGTTAACTGAGGAATTGAAATTGTTGGTAGCCATTGACTTGTTAAATGTTTATGGAAATGTGTGACGAGCGACGCAGTTGTTTGAGTGAAAAGTAAAATTTTAGTTTAGTATTGTTTGATCGCTTAGTAGTTACGGTTAATAGTTAAAGAAAATAATAAATCTAATACGTTTTTTTCAAAACATATAAAAACCAAAAATTATTTAATAAATATATTTGTGCGTTATTATCAACACCGTGAGGAAGAAGGCAAAAGGAAGAACGGTTAATAGTTAAATAAAATAATAAATCAAATGCGTTTTTTTCAAAATGTATAAAAACCAAAAAATATTTTATAAATATATTTGTGCGTTATTATCAACATCGTGAGGAAGAAGGCAAAAGGAAGAACGGTTAATAGTTAAATAAAATAATAAATCAAATTCGTTTTTTTCAAAACGTGTAAAAACCAAAAAATAATTAATAAATATATTTGTGCGTTATTATCAACATCGTGAGGAAGAAGGCAAAAGGAAGAACGGATTTACCACCATCACCAGAAATTTTGAATTAAGTAAAACAAAATTTATTAATAAATATTTTAAATACATACATTTTATATTTAGTGACATTAAACCATATATATAAATATTTTTCATAAACCATGCCTAGGCTAAGTAGAAAATCTGGTAATCTGAGACGAGTCGCAGCTAGGAGGGGAATGCATGTTCTTCGTGGAGACGAAGAATATAGACAACAGTCACAAACCCAAAATACGTTAGACCACAGAACCCGCCGCGAAAATTCCCAAATACGCTCTGAAGAGCAAAGTCGTAATACCTCCGAACATAGGTCTCGCCGTGACAATCCCGAGATTCGCGCCGCTGAGCGAATAATCAATACACGGCAACATAGAGTCCGTCGCGAAAACTTAGAAATTCGCTCTGCAGAGCAAAGTCGTAATACCTCCGAACATAGGTATCGCCGTGACTATCCCGAGATTCGCGCCACTGAGCGAATAACCAATACACGGCAACATAGAGTCCGTCGCGAAAACTCAGAAATTCGCTCTGCAGAGCAAAGTCGTAATACCTCCGAACATAGGTCTCGCCGTGACAATCCCGAGATTCGCGTCGCTGAGCGAATAACCAATACACGGCAACATAGAGTCCGTCGCGAAAACTCAGAAGTTCGCTCTGCAGAGCAAAGTCGTAATACTTCCGAACATAGGTCTCGTCGTGACAATCCCGAGATTCGCGCCGCTGAGCGAATAACCAATACACGGCAACATAGAGTCCGTCGCGAAAACTCAGAAATTCGCTCTGCAGAGCAAAGTCGTAATACCTCCGAACATAGGTCTCGCCGTGACAATCCCGAGATTCGCGCCGCTGAGCGAATAAACAATACACGGCAACATAGAGTCCGTCGCGAAAACTCAGAAATTCGCTATGCAGAGCAAAGTCGTAATACCTCCGAACATAGGGCTCACCGTGACAATCCCGAGATTCGCGCCGCTGAGCGAATAATCAATACACGGCAACATAGAGTCCGTCGCGAAAACTCAGAAATTCGCTCTATAGAGCAAAGTAGAAATACTTCTGAACATAGGTCTCGCCGTGAAAATCCAGAGGTTCGGTCAGCTGAGCGAATAATCAATACACGGCAACATAGATCACGTCGCGAGAACTCCTCCAATCGCTCTATCGAGCAAAGTAGAAATACTTGTGAGCACCGATCCCGCCGTAGAAATCCAGGGAATAGACATCGAGAACAACTTAGAAATACTCTTGCTCGTAGAACAGTCCGTAGAAGAGCTCATGTAGAAAATTCTAGACAAAGACGTCAAAGTCAATTCCGAATACATCGCCATAGAATAAATTTACAAAATAGAAGAAATGAAAATGAAAGGCAAGCTGTGAGAAATCGCTCAATGAGAGAAAATGAGGGTCGGGAGAACGAAGATATAGTAAATGAATTCGGACTACCAGATTTTCGACAAATATATTTTAGGAATATTAAGAAGGCACCGACAGAGATTTGCGTTTGCTGTGGTGGGCTATGGTTTCCGTACCAAGTACAGTCCTTAAATTTCAATTTAATTTCTCAAAGTCATCCAGACGTTGCATCTGCCTTTTATTTATCTGATAAATTTCCCGCCGAAGATGGTAGCTATAAATTCTGTGTTACTTGCCGAAACGCAGTTAAAAGAAATACTCTTCCAAAGATATGCTTGTCTAATGGTTTAGATTTTTCCGAGCTCCCAGGATGTCTAAGAGATCTTACGCCTTTAGAGGAACGCTTAATAATGCCCAGATTACCTTTTATGACTATTCTACCTTTGGGATACCAAGGACAGAGCTCATTAAGGGGGGCGGTAATAAACATTCCTATTTCAGTTAACTAAATTGGTACTTCTCTCCCAAGATCATTCGATCAAGCGCATGTGATTCAAATTCATTTAAGAAGACGTATGGAGTATAATCATGATTATATGACTGATACCATACGCCCTGCGAAATTATGGAAGGATTGCGATATTTAGTGAATACCCCATTATATCAAGAGCACAATATTCAAATTAACGAAGAGTGGGTTGCAGGTTTTAGTGATAATGAAGAAATTCCGTTTATTGCATCTATTGAAGATGTACCCGTTCTTCAAAATATTCAAAATTGCGCAGGAGATAATAATCCCCCCCTAGAACCTGCAATTGAAGAAATAAATCCAGGTGCCCTTAATGCTCTTCTCGATAATATTCCAGTATAAAATTTGGACATTAATCGCTTGATTATTGCACCAGGTGAAGGCCAAAGACCCCTGGATATCATTCAAGATAACAACTCTGAGGAACTCTCTTTCGCAAGCATTTACGCTGGGCAGAAGCGAACTTGTAAAGAGACATATGGCAAGATTATGCGCTCTGAGATTCGTCGCTACGATAGAAGGGCTTGTACTATTCCTAAGCTTTTCTATAATACAAGAAGTTAGAACTGCTTCAGATTAAGAATAGTACATCGATTTGTCTACGAAAATTTTCTGGAAGTAATCGAGTTACGGCCCAAAATATTTTAAATGAAAATTTTGTTCAAAATTTGATACAGCATGACGATGGATATAGGGTTCTTAATGGTGTAAGATCTTCCCCAGCTCACTGGGAGGCAGAAAAAAAAAGCAATTGCCATGATTCGCCAATTCGGTCTTCCAACCTTTTTTATAACGTTATCTGCTGCTGAATCTCATTGGATAGAATTACTGGTTATTTTGGCTAAAACTGTGGACTCAAGAAGTATTTCTGAAGAAGAGGCCAGTAATTTACCTACACAAGAAAGATATCATCTGATTCGATCAGATGCAGTCACATGCGCTAGATATTTCGACTATCGTTACCGTCAGTTGCTAAAGCTTTTTAAAGAAAATGGAGATATTTTCGACGAGCATTTTGTTGAGCACTTTTACTGGCGAATTGAATTCCAACAAAGGGGCTCACCTCACGTGCATGGCATGTATTGGCTCAAGAATGCTCCTAAGATCGATCTTAGCGAACCTGAGTCTTTTCCAAATGCTATTAGCTTCATTGACAAATATGTCTCTACAGATGGATCCACAAGTCATTTAGAAAACTTCATTGAGTACCAAAGACATAACCATAGTCGGTCCTGTAGCAGGGAAATAAGAGGACAGCAAGTTTGCCGATTTGGTATCCCATATCCGCCCATGCCTTCCACCCAAATATTATTGCCACTTCCAGATGATATTGAAAATTTAGAAACATATAGGGAAAACTATTCAAAGATTCAAAATCTCTTAAATGCTAATTTAACTTCTTCAGATATTTCCTGTTTAAATGATTTTGAGGCTTTTCTCTCTGATACGAGAATAAATTTGTCTTTCGATGTATATTTACTTGCTCTCAGATCAAGTTTAACCAAACCTAAAGTTTTTCTTAAAAGAAAGTTCCAAGACCGCTCAATTAATGCTTATAACCCCGTTATCTTAGAACTACATAGGGCCAATATGGATATTTAGTTCATATTGGATGCATACGCTTGCTGTTCCTACATAATAAATTATATAAATAAGTCAAATAGGGGTATCTCTAGGCTTTTAAATGAGGCAATGATAGAAGTTAATGCAGGAAACTACACTGTCAAGCAGAAACTTCAGCATATAGGTCACAAATTTATTTCTGGAACAGAAATTTCCGCCCAAGAGGCAGTTTATTGCTGCATTGGTCTTCATCTTTCGGAAGCTAGCAATGCAGAAATATTTATTAATACCTCTCGACCTGAAGAACGAGTGCGAATGGTGAAACCCAGGGCACAACTTCAGAATCTTTCTGAAGGTTCTACCGATATTTTTGTGGCGGGTTTGTTAGAGCATTATGCTGAAAGACCTTATCTTCTCGAGAATGTTTGTATAGCTGATTTCGCAGCTATGTTTACATTTGTAAAATCAGCTAGAACGGCACAAGGTGATTCCGATAATGAAGAAGATATAGAAGACGATAATTCTTTAGTTAGACGAGTAGCAATTCCATTGAGGGATGGTAGTGGTTATGTAAGGAAACGTACCAGACCTCGTGTAGTTCGGTCAAGAAGGTTTAGTCCAGACACAGCCAGAGATGATTATTTCAGAGAAATGGTGATGCTCTACCAACCGTGGCGGGACGAACAACGGGATATTATAGATAATAATAATGAGCAAACCTGCGTAGAAAATCGAGTTCCTATAGAGGAAAATCGAAAAAAATATGACGTGTTTGAACAGAGGGAGCTCGAAAATGTTCTGAATAGATTAAGGGAGGAGGAAGTTTTCATACCAGCTGAAATGGATAGGCCGGATATTGTTGACAATGAATTCAGGGTACTGGCCCTTCCCGAAATAAACCCTGATATAAATTTATTAAACCTTCACGATAGTGATCCCGAAATAAATGAGAATGACTCCAATGGCACTCTTAGGCTCATTAAACTTCCTCCCTTAGTTCCCGTTGAGGACCTGCTTGCATCCGTTCGGATGCTGAATATGAGGCAGAGAATGTACTTAACTCATTTGCTACACAATTTCAAAAAGGATCAGCAATTTTATGACTTTGTAGGTGGTGGGGCAGGCGTTGGAAAAAGCCGGCTTATATCATCAATATATCAGACTCTCAATTACCGTTTTAATTGCATACCTGGATCAAATCCAAGCTCTTTGAAGGTACTTCTTTGTGCTCCTAAGGGAAAAGCAGCTTTTGGGATAGGCGGCTTGACACTGCATTCTATATTTTAACTACCTGTGAATCAGTCCAATAGAGAACTCCGGCCGCTTAGCAACGATATTATCAACTCAATGTATACTAGACTATGTGATTTGAAGTTGATAATTATAGATGAAATTTCAATGGTTGGCGCTCGAATGTTTAGCTTTATTGACGCCAGACTAAAGCAGATTTTCAAAAGTAATATTCCATTTGGTGGTATACCTGTTATTGTTTTTGGAGACTTGAAACAATTGTCTCCTGTAGGCGATAGATGGATTTTTTCACCAAATCCGAGCGATAATTACAGCGTCTTAGTCGGTTCGCCATTATGGGAGCTCTTTAAATATTATGAATTGAATGAAATAATGAGACAGCGTGGAGATCAACCGTTTGCTATTGCTTTGAATAATATGGCCTCCGGGACTATGACCAGTGATGACATATCTTTGATTGCAAGTAGGGTCGTTAACTCTGACCATGTTCCTGAAGAAGCAATCCACTTATTTTGGTCAAATGAGGAATCTGCCAACTATAGTGCCCTTAAATTGGGTCAAATTCCTTCTACAGCAATTTTCTCAACTGCGAAAGATGTCGTTAAAGGAATTACCGTTAGTGGCCAAAATTCTAATATCTTAGAACGGGTCAAGTTATTCAAAACTTCGGAAACGCAGGGTCTTATGTATAGCTTAACACTAAAAACCACGGCCAAATATATGATGACAGTGAATATCAACACAGGCGACGGGTTGGAAAATGGTGCAACTGGCCAGCTTATGTAGATAGATTTAGATTCATCGGTTCCAATAACATTGTGGGTAAAATTTTTGGAGCCTTCTGTTGGTTTGATGGCTAGATCGAAAAAGACCCATCCCAACGAAACTTCGTGGACACCCATTGAGAAGACTGTTAGAGCATTTCAGTATAAAAGAAATGAGCAGATAACAATTGAAAGAAACCAGTTTCCAATTGTCCCCGCTGAGGGAATAACAATTCACAAAAGTCAGGGTGCTACGTATAACAAAGTGGTTGTTCACACCCGACCTAGAATGCCTAGATCATCTTTATATGTAGCCTGCGGTCGAGCTACTAGTGCTGATGGTCTATTTATATTAGGTAACTTCATTCCACCCAATCCCTTTTGTGAATCTGATCCTGTTTTTAGGCAGTTGACTGATTTGACCACAACAAAAGCTTTGGCCCCAACATTGAACTTTATGCTTTCTCGAACATCGAGCCTTCAAATTATATTTCATAACGTCCAGAGTCTTCATGCCCACATAAATGATATAAATAAAGACATCTTGATGCTATCTTCGGATATCCTGTGCTTTGTCGAGACATGGAGTTATCCATCTGAACACTTTGAAATTCCTGGGTTTATTTCACTAAATGCTTTACGTATAGACAGCACCGAAACGGAAAACAGAAATAAGCGAGGCGTTGTAGTGTATGCGAGACCTAACATTGCTTCCGCAATCGAATTATGTAAGGTGGAAAAAATTTGCTCTGGTCGCAAGTTTTAGAAATCGTTGTATTCAAATGCAAAGATTATCACATATTGGTGCTTTATAGGAATTCCACATTTCCTATCAGGCATTTTGAATCAGAACTGCGAGAAATTCTCACGACAGATCTGCATGAAAAAAATGTATTAATTTTGGGTGACTTTAATCTAAGCCTTAAGTCTGGAGATAATAGAATTCAACATCTGCTGAGAGACAATAACTTTAATTCACTGCTAGACCCCCAGTATTTCACCACACCTGCAGGTACACAAATTGACTGGGCATTTTCAAATATTAATACAACCCATGTTAAAGCTACCACTTATGAAACGGTATATAGCTACCACGATAGCATCTGCGCCTCTTTTTATGAAAATAGTGAAACTAACTAAGATAGATTAAGATATTTATATACTGTAGCTAATTCGTTACATATTTTTCTGATTCTTAAGATTTATTATATTATCAATATTATTAATTTACACAAATAAGAGAAGCCTTAGTTTTAAGTAAATATAAACTTTTTAATCGAAATTAAAGCTTTAAGTGTATTGTATTGAAAATAAAAAAATAAAAAATGTACTAACTAGTGATTACAACATACAAAAGGTTGACTTTCATAATAAGATTTAATAAACATCGCAGTGATGAAATTAGCATGTGTGCTGACTTACATACATAAATTGGTCCAAATGTTTCTTTTCTTTGCAGGTCATCTAATATATCAAGGTTAATCATTATATATACACATGAACCTCGACTGCTTTCAGAGGTAAAATATTTTCTGTTCCTATTAATAAGGAAGGGGAGGCCTAGTTGTGATTCGACTTTTTTCCATTTTAATATTGTATAATATAATTTCATTGTTCAATATCAATAAAATTTTGAATTTTTTATTGAGTATAGTTTTTATCCGACTCATTACTAACTCTCAAACTTTCTTTAGTCGGCAATTTAAAGTTTTTATGAAGCTTTTATCTATATTTCGTCTTTAAATTGCACCCATATCAAATCTGTGAAAAACGCAGTTTCGAAAAATGTGTTGTGAGTTTATGTGACACTGTGGATATCAATCAAAAGGTATTGAAGAGGTTATCAATATGGGAGGGTTATTATTTCAAAAACCCACTTAGGTTTGGGGATATTGGCCTACATTTTTACCATAGAATAGGCGTTTGACACTTATTGTATTGGCGGGGATATAAATATGTGTTGCTATTACTTTCAATAAATCGTTTTGCTTTAGCAGGGGATTTAGGATGAAACAAATAATTACAAAAAAAGTGGGCAGGATAATTAACGAAAATATCCAACTTTTACTAGAAATAGCCTATAACCTGCATCTACGCACTTTTACAAAATCTTTTATATAAAAGAAGGCGATTTAGTAGATTTTTACTGAAAATATTTCCTGTTAAAAGGCATATATGTGCACCAAATTTTTCGTCGAGCTATGGCTCCAGAAACATTGGGAAATGCATTATAAATAAATTAAAGAAAAAAAAAACTTTTTTAAAAATAAGCTTTTATTATTTTGGTTAATAAAATTAACTAAAAAGTAAACAATAAATTGACTCTAAAGAAATATAACACTTTATAAGTTCATTGTAAGCTTAAACGATAATTAGGCTTTTTCGTCTGCGACAAAAAATTCTATATTGTACATAATTATATATTTTTAACATTGAAACTTTACACCTAAATTATTAAATCTTACAGTTTATATCACAGTCCTAATTGTTCTAATAAAAAACGTGTTAAATTTTGATGGTATAATTAAGAACATTTAGGATCTCATTTTCTTGCTATCGCAATGTAACACGCTTTTATTAGAACAATTAGGACTGTGATATAAACTGTAAGATTTAATAATTTAGGTGTAAAGTTTTAGTGTTAAAAATATATAATTATGCACAATATAGAATTTTTTTGTCGCAGACGAAAAAGCCTAATTATCGTTTAAGCTTACAATGAACTTATAAAGTGTTATATTTCTTTAGAGTCAATTTATTGTTTACTTTTTAGTTAATTTTATTAACCAAAATAATAAAAGCTTATTTTTAAAAAAGTTTTTTTTTCTTTAATTTTATTTTTTACTTTTTAGTTCGTTTTATTAACAAGTAATAGAAGCTTGTTCTTAGAAAAGCTTTAAATATAAGTAAAGGAGGTGAAAAAAAACACATATTTCAGTTACATCTGCGTATAATCAGAAACGATATAATATAGAGACATTGCATAGACGAAAAATCGTGTGAGGCAAGCTTCACAAAATTCTAGTAGGTCACATTCACCACTTACCACAGCAGAATTTGTTAAACTACCACTGTCTGTATTTGTTATTTAATAATTATTTGTACACTTTTTATTCAGCTAATGTGTTCAGAATTTTAACTTTTACTCACTAAAACTCCAATCAGTGTATTTCTGTGCTTAAATTATGTTAAAAATTGTGTTAAAGTTTTTGGTGTGGTGAAAGTGACCTACTAGAATTGTGTTACGCTCCGCTGTTTTCCACCGAAGTTCGCGCATGCAATATCTTTATATTCAAAAATTTTTGGTATAATGCGGATTGCAATTTATTAGTACACATTTTATGCGCAGCAACTTCAGCGGTGTATTCAAAGTTTAAAGCATAGTAAATATAAGTATTGAAGTCATGAGCCTGGGCATTCGCGCAAAGTGATGTAAATTGCATGGCGCCAACGCCAATGCGGTGCCAGCTCAATGGTAGCTCATTGACGAAATGATTCCAAGCGAATTTTTGACGCTACTTAGTAGTGAGTGCGTAGTACATTTTACTTGCGCTATTGAGTGAAACGACTTTTGTGTGTCAGGCACGAGTTTGGTGTTATTGGCGCTACTGGCAATGATGACACTGAGCTGTTGACGGTAGCGCTGGTAGTTCAGATTTTGAACCAGAGAAAGAATTGATGACCCGTGATTATTATGGCTTTGGCCGTGTAAATTATTATGGTGTATTTGTATATTTTAGATTTAATGCACAATTAATATATTTGTGTTTGAGCGGCCAAATAATAACAGTAGTATTGCTAAAGTGCTGCTTAGTTGATGGAATGTCGCTAATTTCCTAGCGTTAATCAGCAGATTGTCAATATTTCGTTCAACGGATGCGCGAAATTGCCACATCTGCTCAAATTTTCCAAGATTTTCCATTCTTGATTTAACTTAAGCTGTTATGCCAATATTTTTCAGTCAGCTTTTTTCAAATAGGTAATTTTTCCAAAAGCAAAATAAATTACAGAAAAGATTACAGAGTTAAACAGCCCTAAAAATTCAGCTATGTTGGTTATACACAGAAATACAACAGAGGGTTGTGTCTCCGCTTTTCGCAAGCGTTGAGATTCACCACGCGTGACACGCGTGATTCACCACGTCCAAATATCACAATCCACGGATAGGTACCGGCGGGTTTGTATGGGACTTAGGATGTTATGCCAAAGTAAATACAAATCTTTACCGATAACTGTGTTATCGATTAATTTATCGAATTCCAACAAAGTAATATTGCATTGTCATCGGAGTTATACATGTGTGCAAAATTTCAGCTCAATCGGACACCGGGAAGTTTATCAAATTTAACTTGCAAGATTCCATTACAGACAACAAAAGTGAAACTAAATAAAAGCTTATAAAAAGGGACAGTGCCACGTCCATTTTTTAAGATTTAAATTTTGTCTCATTTCTTGTTATATTGACTATTTTTCGCTAAGATTAAACTTATTATTTTTGCCTACGACCCTTTTTAAAGTAATTTATATAAAAGTGGGCGTGGTCTTTAACCAATCTTATCCATTTTTACTAGAAATATTTCCTGCTATTAGGAAAATATGCGTACCCAATTTTGTTAGGATATGTTTATTTTTCTTCGAGATATGGCTCCCGAAAAATTGAAAAGTGCTTAGACAAAAAAGGAGCGATGTCACATCCATTTTCTAAAATTTTAGTGTTTTCCAATTTAATGTAATAATTCAATTTAGAAAGTCAAATGTTATTGATATAAAGCTCTTTTTCGCTAAGATATAGCTTATTATTTTCGTCTACAACCCTTTTAAAATCTTTTATATAAAAGTGGGCGTGGTCCTTAACCGATTTTGTTAATTTTTTTTCAAAGCATTCCTTATAGTAAACGATTTCAGATTTATGATTAATAACCAACCGTTATCCACTCAAAGTTATAATACCCTGTGTACAAGTACAGCTGGGTATAAAAAGTATTTTTAAAGGGAGTTCGCCTTAGTTCTTTAGGTGGACGCCTTTTCGAGATATCGCCATAAAGGCGGACAAGGGGTGATTCTAGAATGCGTTTGTACGATATGGGTATCAAATGAAAGGT
Organism: Eurosta solidaginis; assembly: GCF_040869045.1. Taxonomy (NCBI): domain Eukaryota; kingdom Metazoa; phylum Arthropoda; class Insecta; order Diptera; family Tephritidae; genus Eurosta; species Eurosta solidaginis. Next base: position 32,111,698 of record NC_090324.1, on the reverse strand, counting down.
GTTAATGAGTATTTTAAAAAGGGAGTGGGCCTTAGTTCTATAGGTGGACGCCTTTTCGAGATATCGCCATAAAGGCGCACCAGGGGTGACTGTAGAATGTGTTTGTACGATATGGGTATCAAATTAAAGGAATAAAGGTTTTTAAAAGGGAGTGGCCCTTAGTTGTATATGTGAAGGCGTTTTCGAGATATTGACCAAAATGTGGACCAAGGTGACCCAGAACATCATCTGTCGGGTACCGCTAATTTATTTATATATGCAATACCACGAATAGTATTCCTGCCAAGATTCCAAGGGCTTTTGATTTCGCCCTGCAGAAATTTTTCATTTTCTTCTACTTAATATGGTAGGTGTCACACCCATTTTAAAAAGGTTTTTTTCTAAAGTTATATTTTACGTCAATAAACCAATGCAATTACCATGTTTCATCCCTTTTTTCGTATTTTATATAGAATTATGGCATTTTTTTCATTTTTCCTAATTTTCGATATCGAAAAAGTGGGCGTGGTCATAGTCGGATTTCCGCCATTTTTTATACCAATACAAAGTGAGTTCAGATAATTATGTGAACTGAGTTTAGTAAAGATATATCGATTTTTGCTCAAGTTATCGTGTTAACGGCCGAGCGGAAGGACAGACGGTCGACTGTGTATAAAAACTGGGAGTGGCTCCAACCGATTTCGCCCTTTTTCACAGAAAACAATTATCGTCCTAGAGTCTAAGCCCCTACCATATTTCACATGGATTGGTAAATTTTTGTTCGACTTATGGCGTTAAAAGTATCCTAGACAAATGAAAGGAAAAAGGGCGGAGCCACGCCCATTTTGAAACTTTCTTTTATTTTTATATTTTCTTGCACCATATCATTACTGGAGTTGAATGTTGACATAATTTACTTATATACTGTAAAGATATTAAATTTTTTGTTAAAATTTGACTTAAAAAAAAATTTTTTTTTAAAAGTGGGCGTGGTCATACTCCGATTTTGCTAATTTTTATTAAGCATACATATAGTAATAGTAGTAACGTTCTTGCCAAATTTCATCATGATATCTTCAACGACTGCCAAATTACAGCTTGCAAAACTTTTAAATACCTTCTTTTAAAAGTGGGCGGTGCCACGCCCATTGTCCAAAATTTTACAAATTTTCTATTCTGCGTCATCAGCTATATATCGATACTGACGATTTTGATATATGGAAGTCTAAATCTATCTCGATTCCTTTATACATGTACAACCAACCGTTATCCAATCAAAGTTAATATACTCTGTGAGCTCTGCTCAACTGAGTATAAAAAGGAGTGGGCCTTAGTTCTATATGTGGACGCCTTTTCGAGATATCGCCATAAACGTGGACCAGGGGTGACTCTAGAATGTGTTTGTACGATATGGGTATCAAATTAAAGGTATTAATGAGGGTTTTAAAAGGGAGTGGCCCTTAGTTGTATATGTGAAGGCGTTTTCGAGATATCTACCAAAATGTGGACCAGGGTGATCCAGAACATCATCTGTCGGGTACCGCTAATTTATTTATATATGTAATACCACGTACAGTATTCCTTCCATGATTCCAAGGGCTTTTGATTTCGCCCTGCAAAACTTTTTCATTTTCTTCTACTTAATATGGTACGTGTCACACCCATTTTACCAAGTTTTTTTCTAAAGTTATATTTTGCGTCAATAGACCAATACAATTACCATGTTTCATTCCTTTTTTCGTATTTGGTATATAATTGTGGCACTTTTTTCATTTTTCGTAATTTTCGATATCGAAAAAGTGGGTGTGGTCATAGTCGGATTTCGGCCATTTTTAACAATAATACAAAGTGAGTTCAGATAAGTACGTGAACTGAGTTTAGTAAAGATATATCGATTTTTGCTCAAGTTATCGTGTTAACGGCCGAGCGGAAGGACAGACGGTCGACTGTGTATAAAAACTGGGCGTAGCTTCAACCGATTTCGCCCTTTTTCACAGAAAACAGTTACCGTCCTAGGAGCTAAGCCTCTACCAAATTTCACAAGGATTGGTTAATTTTTGTTCGACTTATGGCATTAAAAGCATCCTAGACAAATTAAATGAAAAAGGGCGGAGCCACGCCCATTTTGAAATTTTCTTTTATTTTTGTATTTTCTTGCACCATATCATTACTGGAGTTGAATGTTGGCATAATTTACTTATATGCTGTAAAGATATTAACTTTTCTTTTAAAATTTGAATTTAAAAAAAATTTTTTTTAAAAAGTGGGCGTGGTCGTTCTCCGATTTTGCTAATTTTTATTAAGCAGACATAAAATAATAAGAGTAATGTTCCTGCCAAATTTCATTATGATATCTTTAACGACTGCCAAATTACAGCTTGCAAAACTTCTAAATTACCTTCATATAAAAGTGGGAGGTGCCACGCCCAATGTCCAAAATTTTACTAGTTTTCTCTTCTGCGTCATAAGCTCAACTCACCTACCAAGTTTCATCGCTTAATGCGTATTTGGTAATGAATTATCGCACTTTTTTGATTTTTCGAAATTTTCGATAAGGAAAAATTGGGCGTGGTTATTGTCCGATATCATTCATTTTAAATAGCGATCTGAGATGAGTGTCCAGGAACATACATACCAAATTTCATGAAGATACCTCAAAATTTACTCAAGTTATCGTGTTAACGGACAGACGGACGGACGGACGGAAGACTGTGTATAAAAACTGGGCGTGGCATCAACCGATTTCGCCCATTTTCACAGAAAACAGTTAGCGTCGTAAAATCTATGCCCCTACCAAATATCAAAAGGATTGGTTAATTTTTGTTCGACTTATGGCGTTAAAAGTATCCTAGACAAATTAAATGAAAAAGGGCGGAGCAACGCCCATTTTGAAATTTTCTTTTATTTTTGTATTTTGTTGCATCATATCATTACTGGAGTTGAATGTTGACATAATTTACTTATACACTGTAAAGATATTAAATTTTTTGTAAAAATTTTACTTAAAAAAATTTTTTTTTAAAAGTGGGCGTGGTCTTCCCCGATTTTGCTAATTTTTATTAAGCGTACATATAGTAAGAGGAGTAACGTTCCTGACAAATTTCATCATGATATCTTCAACGACTGCCAAATTACATCTTGCAAAAGTTTTAAATTACCTTCTTTTAAAAGTGGGCGGTGCCACGCCCATTGTCCAAAATTTTACTAATTTTCTATTCTGCGTCATAAGTTCAACTCATCTACCAAGTTTCGTCGCTTTATCGGTTTTTTGTAATGAATTATCGCACTTTTTCGGTTTTTCGAAATTTTCGATATCGAAAAAGTGGGCGTGGTTATAGTCCGATATCGTTCATTTTAAATAGCGATCTGAGATGAGTGTCAGGAACCTACACACCAAATTTCATCAAGATACCTCAAAATTTACTCAAGTTATCGTGTTAACGGACGGACGGACGGACGGACATGGCTCAATCAACCAACCGTTATCCAATCAAACTTAATATACTCTGTGAGCTCTGCTGAACTGAGTATAAAAAAAAATTATACGAACAATAGAACACCACGAACAAAAAAACTCAGATTTCATTTTTTTCTGCAGTTGCTGGAAAAGAAGATACCTCCTTTTCGAAAGGAGGCACGTATTGGTTAGGTGCAACCTCTATGGGTAGTTGCGCATGGATTTTTATTTGATTGTATTTATAGTTAAGAAGGAAACGGTTGGTTTCCATTTTAACTATTTTTTAATAGCTATTTCAATACATACATTGATACATTTTTGTTGGCCTCGCGCCTTTGGCCGAGTGTGTAGGTGTTCTGTCATCCTCGCTCGGGGTGAGCGGGTGAAGTTGGGTTGATTTGCTATCCTCGCTCTGGGAGAGCGGGTGAATTGTGGGTTGGTTTCGAAAATTAAAAATAAGTGTTTTGTGGCAGATGGGGATCTGCATTAGGGTGGTTCTGGTGTCCTCGTTATGGGATAACTAGTGAGTGGTATGGTGTCCTCGTTCGGGGAAGCGAGTCGATTGGGGGTTATTTTCTGGTGCCCTCGCTCTGGGTAAGCGAGTGAATTCGGGTTTGTTTTTGGGTCTCGATAGGAAGGTGGAGTTCGGAAGGGAGTGAGGGAGAGGAACGGAGGGATTGTTATGAGGAGTTATTGGCCCTCTCGCAATCCATCTCCTCCGTTGGAAGAAGGATCAGTTTGACCAAAGGTCGTCTGACTTGACCCTTCTCTGTTATGAGGTCGACTACGCGAACTCGGTTATCTTCGCCGGGGTGTACGTTGACGACTCTACCTAGCCTCCACTCGTTGGGAGATAAGTTGTCCTCTTTGAGGACAGCGAGATCTCCCACTTTTATATTTTCTTTGGGATGCTTCCACTTCACTCGTTTTTGAAGTTCGGATAGATATTCCACCTTCCATCGTTTGCAGAAGGTGTGATGGAGGGCTTTGAGTTTCTGCCATCGATTGATCATCGAGGCAGAGCTCTCACTGGCATCCGGTTCTGGTGGAGCCAGCAGGTGGCTGCCGGTTAGGAAATGTCGTGGGGTTAGTGGTTCCAGATCCGTTGGGTCATTCGACCCTGGACTGAGTGGGCGCGAGTTGAGGCACGCCTCAATCCTGCACAAAAGGGTTTGGAACTCCTCCATGGTGTACTTATGGGGAGACGCGATCTTTTTGAAGTGACTTTTGAAGCTCTTCACTCCCGCTTTCCACAGGCCGCCCATATGGGGAGCGGCGGCGGGAATAAAATGCCAGCTCAATGCTTGATGGCTATTCTTTGAGATTGTTTTGTCTCGGCTTTCGGCCAGAAAGGCTTTAAATTCGGATCGTAAAGATCTTGATGCTCCGACAAAGTTTGTACCATTGTCGGAGTAGATGTTCTTCGGACATTCTCTTCTCGCGATAAAACGCGAGAAGGCTGCGAGAAAGCATGGGGTGCTGAGGTCACTAGTGGCCTCTAAGTGAATGGCCTTAGTGGCGAAACAGACAAAAAGGCATACGTAGCCTTTTGGCAGTCGACATCCTCTATCGCGGTAGCTTTTGATGTCGAAAGGCCCCGCAAAGTTTACCCCGGTATTGGTGAACGCGCGGGTAAAAGTAGTCCGTTCGCAGGGAAGGGTACCCATAAGTTGGGACTGTGCCTGCTTTCGATGAATAATGCAGGTTTTGCAATTGTGGATGACGGCTCTGATCATGGTCTTGACATTCGGTATCCAGTATTGGGTTCGGATGAGACGGAGCATGAGCTGGTTCTCGCCATGAAGGGAGTCATAATGAGCCATCATAACTGTAAGGCGAGACAGCCTACAATTGTAAGGCAAGATGATCGGATGACGCTCGTTGTATGACATGTCTTTTGACGCCCCTAGACGCTCCCCTGTTCTAATAATATCATCTTTGTCGATATATGGGTTGAGTGACAGTATTTCACTCTTTCGATCGATAGGTTCCCTATTTTTCAATTTTACATATTCTGTCCCGTAAAATTGTTTCTGGCAGACTCGTATTAATGCTTGAGTCGTTGCCTTAATCTCATCGGCTGAGATTATACACGACCTTTCGTGGAACATTGCTTTAGTTTTTGGGTGAGTTCGTTTACAAAATCTCCTAACATAGGATAGAACCTTTAAAGCCCTGGGTAAATTTGAAAAACGGTCGAGAATATCTACATGATCTACCCTTGTCGTGGCATATGTTTGTGCCCTCTTCTCCTCAACGGACGTTTTGTATTCGGTCTCTTGTGCTGGCCAGTGGGAATTGTCTTCTTGCAGCCAAGAAGGTCCCTGCCACCACAACGAATTGTTGACCAAATCTGATGCAATTAGGCCTCTGCTTCCTAGATCCGCTGGATTAGGTTCCGAGTCCACGTGAAGCCAGTCCTTGCTACCGACCATATCGATGATCTTAGTGATTCGGTGTGCGACGAAGGTTGACCAGGAACAGGGCGGCTTTCTTATCCATGCTAGTACGATGGTTGAATCCGTCCAGAGGTGAACTTTTGCTGATCCCAAATGAATGTTTCGGAATATTGATTCCATGATTTCTGCAAGCAGCACGGCGCCGCAGAGTTCTAAACGTGGTAGCGAGATGGTTTTCACTGGAGCTACTCTGGTTTTTGCTAAAAGTAAGTGTATGAAAACTTTATCGTCACTTTTCACGCGCATGTATACCGCTGCCGCATATGCATTCTCGGAAGCGTCACAGAAGCCGTGGATTTCTATGTCGTCTTCCGGTGAAAATTTACCCACCGCGGTATCCTAATGTTATCTATTTCGCTATAGTGTTGGGTGAAATTTTCCCACCGTTCTAAGGTAGTTGGGGAGACAGGTTCGTCCCACCCGGTGCCCTCTAACCAGATATGCTGCATTAGTATTTTTGCCACTATGACAATTGGTGCAAGTCAGCCTAAAGGGTCGAAAAGTTTGGCTATAGCGGATAGGATTACGCGTTTGGTGATGTTCTCGCCACTCTCTAAAGCTCCTGCGGTGAAGTAAAACATGTCTGCATGCGCGTTCCATCGTATTCCGAGTGCCTTCACCGAGCTAGCCTCTTCAAACGCTAGGAAGTCCTCGCTGAGCAGATCCGTTTTGGGGATGTCCTGAAGGATTTCCTCACAATTTGATGTCCACTTGCGCAATAGAAAGCCAGCTGAGTGTAATGCTTCGCGAGTCTCGTTTCTTGCTCTGATGGTTGACGCTATTGTATGTCCTCCAGATAAAACGTCGTCGACATACATACTTTCTCGTAATATACCCGATGCTATTGGGTGCGTATTTTCTACATCATCAGCCAATTGTAGAAGTGACCGTATCGCGAGGTAGAGGGCGCAGTTTACACCAAAGGTGACAGTCTTTAGTTCGTAAAGACTGATGGGTTCGTTGGTGGATGTTCGATGGACAATTCGTTGAAATTTGGTGTGATTTTCGTTCACCCAGATTTGCCTATACATCTTTTCGATGTCGCTATTAAAGACGAAGCGATACAGTCGCCAACGTAAAATTAAAATAGGCAAGTCTGCTTGGAGTACTGGACCTGGGTGGAGTATGTCGTTTAGACTAATGCCATTTTCTGTCGGACTTGACGCGTTGAAGACGACGCGCACCTTGGTAGTGGTACTTTCTGCCTTTACAACGGCGTGGTGGGGCAGGAAATAATTATCCGAATCGTCGGATGGTACATTATTTTTGATTTTTCTCATATGTCCAAGTGTTTCGTATTCTGACAACACCCGAACATACTCTTTTCCTAAATCTTGGTTTTTCAGTAATCGCCCCTCATTTCTGAAGAATTGTGAACATGCGCGCTTTAGGGACGGTCCTAATTTAATATTCTCAGGGTAATCCTGCCTGAATAGTAGCGAAACTGTATATCTTCCACTTTCATCCCGTTTTGTTGTGTCCTTAAATAATTGTTCACAATACCTTTCTTCTTCATTCAGCATTTTGTTTTTGTGAACATTTTCTACCTCCCAGAAAGCTTTTAATTGGTTGTCCAACGCAACCTCATTGTAGAATGACATGATGCTCTTCGTTGGACTCGGTGCTTCGATGCGACCGGTTAGTATCCAACCGAACACTGTCTCTTGGGCCAAAAGTGTATTTAGTACATTCTTTTTCATACCGCTCAGTATAATTTGGGGATATATGTCTCCTCCAAGTATGAGGTCTACGTCTTCGTTGATGTAGAACCTTTTATCTGCCAAAACCAAGTCTGGGAATGCCTGCATAGTCATGGCGTTGATATGGCAGGATGGAAGATTCCCAGTGAGTTTGGCTCGGACTAGAACGGGTGTAGTCAGGCTGAAGCAGGCATCCACGGGTGAACATAATTCAATTTTGGATGCCTCTTTCACCTGAGCTGACACCGCATTTGTGATGCCTGAAACTCGGGCATGCATTTTTCTCGCTGGCAAATTGATTCTGCGTTTCAGTCTTTCAGTTATGAAGGAACATTCAGACCCTGAATCAATTAATGCCCGTGCGGAGAAGTCGGTACCATTATGGCGAATGTGTACGCGAGCAGTTCCTAATAGCACGCCTGTGCTGGAATTGGCATGACAGGATTTTACATTCTGGTTCGCAGATTGTCGCGCCTGTGCCGAAGTTGTTGGGGTATTATCCGCATCTTTGAAAAATTGCGTACAGCCGTGTGCTGAGATGTATCCGCATGCAGAAGCGTGTGGTGACGAGAGTGGCATTTGGAACAGTTGTAGGAACTGATGCACTTTGCCACGGTGTGTCCTGGGGATAAACAATTCAGGCAGCCACTTGTGGATTTTATAAATTTAATCCTTTCTACTGGGGTTAACTCGCAGAAGCGTGAACAGTTGCGTAATCTGTGTTCAGGGGATTTACACATTTTACAAATTGGTTTTATTGTTTGTTTGGATACTCTCGTTTGAAAAGCACCAAGTCTTTTCGTAGGGGTTTCTGACGATTGTCGCGACGCGTTTTGTTTTTGCACTTTCGAAGTGGCATGCCCTGTAAAACCAGACACTGTTTCAAGTGTCTGAAACCGATTAGACAGGAATTTATCCATATCCTCCCACTTGGATATGTCCATTTTATGGTCTATACTTTGCTTCCAAATAGCCAGCGTGCTCTCTGTTAACTTGGTTGAGCATAGATAGGTCAGGATTGCATCCCAATTGGAAGTGTCAATTTTGTGGCATTTGAGGGACGAAATACAATTATTTATATCATTTTGCAGCTTTTTTATTGAACTGCCACACTCACTTTCTACCTTTTTTAAGTTAAATAAAATTTGTAGTTGTGTGTTAACTAAGATACGTTTGTTTTCGTATCTTTCACAAAAGTTTTTCCAGGCCATCTCGAAACCTTCATTTGTCGCGATTGTCGCGACGCGTTTTGTTTTTGCACTTTCGAAGTGGCATGCCCTGTAAAACCAGACACTGTTTCAAGTGTCTGAAACCGATTAGACAGGAATTTATCCATATCCTCCCACTTGGATATGTCCATTTTATGGTCTATACTTTGCTCCCAAAGAGCCAGCGTGCTCTCTGGTAACTTGGTTGAGCATAGATAGGTCAGGATTGCATCCCAATTGGAAGTGTCAATTTTGTGGCATTTGAGGGACGAAATACAATTATTTATATCATTTTGCAGCTTTTTTATTGAATTGCCACACTCACTTTCTTCCTTTTTTAAGTTAAATAAAATTTGTAGTTGTGTGTTAACTAAGATACGTTTGTTTTCGTATCTTTCACACAAGTTTTTCCAGGCCATCTCGAAACGTTCATTTGTGAGAGGGCATTTTTTAACGATATCTTTTGCTTCGCCCTGCGTTTTGTTGTTGAGATGGAATAACTTTTCCACCCCTTTCAAGCTGGAATTGTTTATATAAATTGCCGTGAAAAGGTCGCGAAAAGTTGGCCAAGACAGATAATCCCCTTTAAACACTTCCGTGTCGCAAGCAGGGAGGCGAATTTTATGCGCATGAGGTTCTTGCTCAGGGTTGACGTTCTTGTCCGTTTTCTTGTATTTTTCTGCCTCAGCAGATATAGACGCTAGGCATCGCATATAGATTGCGTATGCTGCTTTTTGCTTTTTTCTTACCGCCATAACGGCATCCCCTGACACCTCCTCAGATCCTAGTAGCGAACCAAACGCAGACTTTACCTTCTTCCACAAGGACCGCAACTCTTCCTGCTGTATCGCAAGGGTGTGTTTGCTATGGTCGCTTTCCGGAATAAGGCTGTAATCTGTATCAAACTCTGCGATTAATTCTACCAGTCTGATGTAGGTTTCCATGGTCTTATTTGAATTTATTAAAGAAATAAATGCTGATTAGAGAAATGGAACGATTTTGAGTAAAAATACCTGCCCAGCCGTAAATAAACACTATTGAAATTCGAAGCTTTATTATTTCTTTTATTGCAGACTTTTTGTCTCGGTAGCGACAACAACAGAGGTTTATTTTTCAACTTTTTGTCACAACAGGGATAACAAAAAGGATTTATTTTTGGACTTTTTGTCACAGCAGCGAAAACAGCAAAAGATTTAATGTACAAATTTTTGTCTCAGCGGCAACAACAAAAAAGGGGACCACTCGCCACCTCCACAAATAATGGGTGTATTTTTGAAGAAGTGAAAAAATGCGTGCGATATTGCAAAACAAGCGCCAAAAAAAGTGTAAAAAGTGTTTAAAAAGTGAAGTGAGCACCGGATTAATTAATTAAATTGAACTTAATTTCGTGTTTGTGAAATACAAAAAAAACAACAACAAAAACCTATTTAGTATGGTGCGGAAAGTGAGGTTAGGTTACCCTCTTCCTTGTGTTGTGTCTGGAAAACCTTACCACTGGTGGGGGGATAGACCAGATCATCACAAGGACTGAAAATAAAGGCTAACAAACCGAGTGATTTAACCTTTGAAATTAGAAAAATAAATTGGTGCTCACTAAATCACTTTTTGTTTTCACTTTTATTTTTAATTTTTCGCGCACTACACGGGGTTTTTTTCTTTACTTTGCAAAAAACAACACTCAAAAAAAGTGGCAAGAAATATAAACTTACTTTGTTTTTGTGGAAAAATTGATGTGATGGCTGTGGCTCCGGCGGCTGCTAATGTCGTGTATAGTATCAAACTTCCAACTTTTTGGTGGTTCTGCTGGACTATGCTGTGACAAATAAAACTTTTGATGATTTTTTTTGTGGCAAATCGTGCAAATTTAGTAGTAAGCAAATGTGCTGTGTTGTGGACTGTATATATAAAGAGGCGCTTTTAGTTCCTGGTGAGGAGGACCAATGTTCGGCCTGGGTGCGTCTGAAACCGGCAATGGGTAGGCGCACACGGGTCGATCTCGGGTTGATAGTGCACTCGAAAGAAATACTGTATAACAAAGTACGGCGTTGATCCTTGGACGATGCGTGTCGTTAGGCGGTTGATCGAGAAAGAGGCCGGTTGTGCCGTTGATGACAACCGCTAAGCCGCGAAAAGGTCCTCTGGTATTAAGGAGGGGAAAAACCAGACACACAACCACCCTTACGTATACGTGCATGGGTGCTGACAACCTGCACACACACATGCATGTGTACGCAAAGCATGCATGTGCATGCATGCACACAAATGCGGCGTGAGTGTGGGTGGCTGGAAATATTATTAAACATTAGGGAGGGGCACCGTCAATCAAGTGAAAGTTAGGCATTGGGCCTAAACAGCATTGTCATTGTTACCAATTTCTTATCTTTCTCGTCGTAGGCATCGGAATCTCCGTAGGCTTCCTCGTCATATTGGTTAAGGACATTGATTCGCTGCATTTTATTATAATTAAATATGACCATATATCCGAACTATCCGTACAAATTCTTGGTTGCAGTTTATAAACATTTTTATCAAAATTTTTTGAATGTCGTTTAATGTTATTTAGACATAAGCTAATCCATACCCGTTGTCCGAGTTATCTCTTCTCAAAATTAACTTTTGCACACTCAACTAGAACATGCAATCTTATAGTACCACACTTTAAATATTCGGCTAACTCAAGAATGTTTTTCGTTAGAGCCGTGCAGTTGTGGAACTCACTGCCTAACAAATTAAAAATGGTAGCAAATCCACGGCAATTCAAACTGGCTAAGCAAACTCAATCTTAAATTTAACAGGGTGTTCCACAATTGTGATTATCAGATACTATCGGATGCTACTTTTATACTATTATTATTCAAAATTCAAATTATGATATCAATGAAGTTCTGCATGTATACCTAAAAAAAATATTGAATACACCCTTTCTTCCTTTCCTTCTTTCTCTATATTCTCCTTTATTCCTTTTATGTTTATTTGCCTATTGATCTATGTATCTTGAAATTTATTGTAAAGTTCAAATAACTTGTAGATTTAAGTCATGTATCCCTAATCCTTAATCTTAAGAAAGTATTGTATCAAATTAAATGTGGCACGTTAAAAGACTCTGTCTTACTTGTGTCTTAATAATAATAATAATAATAATAATTAAATTGGTCACTACCAGGTGATCTTTTTGCATTCGCGACAGTGCCACCGGTTGAAACTGGATTTCCAAATGGAGCCCTGCCTGAAGGGTAATTTGGGCGATTACGAGAAGAGGAAGGCGTTTGCTGAGTAGGATACCTGAATTTAGAAGGACTGGGATCAACCTCCATTGGGGTGACATTTTGTTGAACTTGATTACTTGTTACTCTTTTGAAATGAGGGTCATTGGAAATGGGAAAGAACCTAACATTAGTTGGTTTTGCCAAACGATTGTCTGAGGTTCTGCTATCGGCAAACCTTGAGGCGAACTTGGTTAGATTCCAATTCCTGTGCAAGAGCAAGAGCTGATGGCATGTCCTTCGGTCTAGATGAAAATAAAATGTCACATAATGGCCTATTAAGTCCAGATATGAATACCCTAAGAGCGTCTTGACGATATTTGGTCATAAGTGATTCTATAACCTGTCGCTCGATTCCATAGGTCTTAAGAGTTTTATTAGTTATGGCCGCCAGTTTCCTTTCGGCCTTGTCATAAAAGTCATTAATTGTCAGGCCTCCCTGGCGGAGGGTGGACATTTCCTGTTCTATGACATGGACAGGTTTTTTATCTGCATAGGAAAAATCAAGTATTGCTATAATGGCTTTGAAATTAAGGACGGTGTTGAACGAGGAGAGCACAGAATCTGCGCATCCTGTAACCTTGTTACGAATAATCGCCACGGCTTGATAGTGTTTACGACTACCAGCAAATGATTCAAAAATTTTGTAGACGGCATGAGCTGCCTGCCGCCATGACACATAACGTGTCTGGTCACCAGAAAACTCTAGCAAAGATTTCACCACGTCCAGTGATAAGTTACACTCAATATTATGGCTAAATATTATTTCCAGATATTCTTCTACTGTAGTGGGTTTTTCCATCCTTGTGAGTCTTTGAGTCATTTCAACTATAGTTTTCTGAAAGTCACGTTTTGTTTGGTCAGTGGCTACTCTTATAGCGGCACTAGTGACTGAACGAAGTGCGCTTCATCCATTTTCTTTTATATTAATTTACAATTTAATTCACAAATTTTTAGATTCGCTGGTTTACAGCTTTTTACTTTCTTGATTTTCAACACGTAATTAACTTGAGCCTACTATGCTTTAATTTATTTTTTATTGAATTCACTGGCTTACAGCTTACTTTTTTATAAATTTTCAAAACACAATTTAATCAATTAAATTATTATGCTTTAACGTAATTTTCGTTTTTAATTCACTTTGTTAAATCTACTTCCTTACTATCATTTTTGTTGTAGCTTGACTCCTCTTGCTGTTGCTTTGGATCTTCTCTGGTTCAATTCTTCCTTGGTGAGTCCGAAATCACGACCACCCTGTTCGTCCAATAAATAGGATTTAGTTAAAACACGCGCGGCCCACGTTGGGCGCCAATTACTTTCACTCTTCTATTTAAATAAAAACGTTTGCTTTATTTTTAATCACCGAATACAATGTCGATTAGAGCCTGGCAAAATACTGAACGTAAATATCAGAATCAAACTATTTTATCTAAAGCGGTGGCGAAGGCAGCAGCGGTCGCAGTTGATATTGTTGTTGCATTTGTCGCATTTGCTGTTGTTTATCATTCATTTCAAAGCATTGTTGTTGTTTGCTACTTTACTTCAATACTGTCACACGCACCTTCACAGACATAGCGTCAGCGTTTTTGGTGTGAACGAAATATTCACATTAAATGCATTAGTAGGTTTCATATTTGGCATTCATTTGGGAAGATACTGTTTTCCATGAATCTGCTTAGCAGGTGTTAGCGTGTGAACGCAACGTTCACATTAAATGCATGTGTGGGTTTCATATTCGGCAATTCATATGGGAAGATATTGTTTCCCATAAATCTGCTTAGCAGGTGTTAACTTACATACGCATTTGTAGTTTTAATTCTGCAATGTCCTTTGATTTATATAATACAGCCTCTCTGCCTCAGCCTCTTTGCTCGTGAATCAGCTATATCTTCAATAAAATATTCAATAATTCTTAGCTCTTCTAGATTAATTCGGCCACCTGTTTCCGTCAAAGAGTAAAGGTGTTCTAAAAACTTTCATTAGGATGTTTTTTACGATTTCTCAATAATCTATGGATGTCAGCCGAAAATATCCGCTCTCCAAACTCATTTATTAAGTCACTTTTCAAAGCTGACCATGTTTGAGTATCAAGCTGACTTCGAATAAAAAGCTTACTCCTTAAACTGCATAAGGCTATCAATTAAATTCTTTGGATTGAACTGAGGTTGGTGAACTACAACATTTGGCAACACTCGTTCATTACCAATTTCTTCATACACCAATTGAACCGATTCATCATCACTATCATCATTCACAGAATGACCAAAATGCTGGAACAATCTTTCTTGAAGTTCTTTTTTACGACACGTGGTCAACAAATTCTCCTCTCTTAATTTCCGTCAAAGAGTAAAGGTGTCTTCATCCAACCAATGATTCGTTCCTCTATGATTTCATTACTTTCTGACCTTTTTCTGCCTTTACCCGACGATTCAGGCTTTTACAAGTTCTTTCTTCTTTAATTATATTTCTTCATATAAGTATTAACAAATTTTCTTTCTAATTATTTGTTATACTCAGTTGAGCAGAGTTCACAGAGTATAATAACTTTGATTATATAACGGTTGGTTTTACAGGTATAAAGGAATCGAGATAGGTATAGACTTCCATATATCAAAATCATCAGTATCGAAAACCACTTAAAAAAAAATTTAAGTCAAATTTTAACAAAAAATTTTATATCTTTACAATATATAAGTAAATTATGTCAACAATCAACTCGAGTAATGATATGGTGCAACAAAATACAAAAATAAAAGAAAATTTTAAAATGGGCGTGGCTCCGCCCTTTTTCATATAATTTGTCTAGGAAAATTTTACCAATCTAGGGCGAAAACTGTTTTCTGTGAAAAAGGGCGGAATCAGTTGAAGCCACGCCCAGTTTTTATACACAGTCGACCGTCTGTCCTTCCGCTCGGCCGTTAACACGATAACTTGAGCAAAAATTGATATATCTTTACTAAACTCAGTTCACGTACTTATCTGAACTCACTTTGTATTGGTATAAAAATTGCCGAAATCCAACTATGACCACGCCCACTTTTTCGATTTCGAAAATTACGAAAAATTAAAAAAAATGCCAATTCTATACCAAATACGAAACAAGGGATGAAACATGGTAAATGGATTGGTTTGTTGACGCAAAATATAACTTTAGAAAAAAACTTTGTAAAATTGGTGTGACACCTACCATATTAAGTAGAAGAAAATGAAAAAGTTCTGCAGGGCGAAACCAAAAGCCCTTGGAATCATGGCAGGAATACTGTTCGTGGTATTACATATAAAAATAAATTAGCGGTACCCGACAGATGATGTTCTGGGTCACCATGGTCCACATTTTGGTCGATGTCTCGAAAATGCTTTCATATATACAACTACCACCACTCCCTTTTAAAACCATCATTAGTACCTTTAATTGGATACCCATATCGTACAAACACATTATAGAGTCACCCCTGGTCCACCTTTATGGCGATATCTGGAAAAGGCGTCCACCTATAGAACTAAGGCCTACTCCCTTTTCAAATACTCATTATCCTTTCGTTTGATACCCATATTGTTCAAACGCATTCTATAGTCAACCCTGGTCCACCTTTATAACGATATCTCGAAAAGGCGTCCACCTTTAGAACTAAGGCCCACGCCCTTTTAAAATACTCATTAACATCTTTCATTTGATACCAAATCGTACAAACAAATTCTAGAGTCGCCCCTGGTCCACCTTTTGGCGATACTTCGAAAAGGCGTCCACCTATAGAACTAAGGCCCACTCCCTTTTAAAATACTCAATAAGTTCGGTTATATACTCGCAGCAATACGGACGTGTTTTGTAACTGCTTGCTTGCGCTTTTTTGTTTTAATTTTCTAAGTATTTACATATATACTCCTAAAATGCCGTGTAGTTGTGGTCTTAGGGTTGATCGCACTAAACCAAAGGTTCAATGTGCTAAGTGCTGCAATTGTTTTCATATGCCTTGTGTGGGTGTGTTGCAGACCGATCTCGACTTTTTAAACGAATCCAATAGTGCTTTTTATTGTAATGCCTGTGCGTGTGAGCGTCGCATTTCTATTCGCTCACCGCCTCTCTCTCTAAACAATACTTTTTCGAACGAATCGGATGCTGATGCTGTAATCAAAAGCAATAATACTAATAATATGTTCAGTGTCGAATCAACACTTAAATGCTTAATGAGAGAAATTACTTCGCTAAAGTCTAATAATGCAAAGCTCTTGTGTTTGCTTGAATCATCGATAGCTGAAGGTACCCACCTACGTACTCAAGTTAGTGACTTGCAAATTGAGCTTCGCTCTATGTACCAGTCACTGTGCGACAATAACACAGTCGTTTCTAATGAGCTCAGGCACTTAAACCTGATATTGCTAAATTTAATGCAGAATTGCCGTTGAATTCTGCTTTTGGCTCTGTTTCTAAACAAACTGTTGCGGAGTGTGCTCATACTGTTGACGGCAGTCCTGACTACATGGCTGGTGCTGTTGAAAATATAAACGCTGCTGCTAACATTAATGAAGTAACATCTAATATTGCTGGTACTGTTGTCAACATGAATGCTTCTACTGTTGATAATGTAAGCATTAATACGTTAACAACAGAAGGTGCTGACAACAAAAATGCTCCATCTTCTAATCCGAACTTACAGCCAAATACTGTTAATGCCTCTGCTAATAACATTAGCTTATTTTATTCGGTACTCAGATCTGATCCTACCATTTCTAATGATACTTGTGAAAATGATGGAAATAATAACAAAATGCGTAATGCTGTAACTAAACGTCACAAGCAGTTGAATACTGCTGCTTCGTGTTCGACTTCAATTTCAAATTCGTCTTCGAGTTTGGCATCAACTATAGCATCTGCATCTTCTACTACTGTGAAGTCTGTAACTACAACTCCTTCTGTACAAAGTAAACGCAACGAAAATTTTAACCGCCGTAAGCCAAAGTTTGTTGGATCAAATATAAGTACAGAATTGGGTGTAGTTAGTATGAGTTGGCTGCACTTATCATCATTTCAGCCATCAGTTTCCTCTAACGATATCATTAGTTATCTGGTAAGACATCTGAAGGCTGATAAGTCTAACTTTGCCTGCAAAAGGCTTATAAAAAATGACACTCCGCTTTACTCATTAACAAAAGTCAACTTTAAGCTTGGTGTTACAGAAACACTATATGATGCCGTTTTATCACCAGATTTGTGGCCTGCTGGGGTGAACGTTCGGTCATTTCGTTTTTTTTCCCAAAGAGGTAAGGCAAACGAATTGCCCTTAGTTGCCAGTGGCAATACTAATCTTGTCAACAAGCAACTAAATATCTATTTTCAAAATGCTTCTGGCATCAGAACAAAAGCGCATGATGTTAAGTCGCTGAGCTCGCAGTTAGAGTACGATATTTTTGTCATTGTTGAAACTTGGCTGACTCCAGATTTTTTGATGGCGAATTCTTCGATCCCAATTTGTTTGTCGTTTTCCGTAAAGACAGGGGTGCGGAAAAAACTGGGCGTTCTCGAGGTGGAGGTGTACTTATTGCAGCTCAACGCAAGTATAATGCTTCCCTAATTCAGCTGGATAATAACGATTCACTACTTGACCAAGTCTGTGTTAAAGTTAGAGGCTCTACGTACTCCGGCTCTCTATTCTTGGTGGCATCTTATATTCCGCCGAATAGTTCTGAAGATCTTTATAAAGCTCATGCTGACAATATTTCATCTGTAGTTCTTAATAAGCTTGGTGATAATCATGTATGTATTTTAGGTGACTTTAATCTAAGTGATGTCACTTGGTCTCTGGGTTTCTGTGGTTCGGGCCTCATGCCAAATAATATATCGAAGTCCTATGAGACTTATTTTATAGATAACATGCTAAGCTTAAACTTGCTGCAAATCAATAACTTCACTAACAGGCTTGACAGAATATTAGATCTTATATTCCTCAGTGATAATATTAATTTTAACATTTCCGAATGCCATGCACCATTTGCTCCGTCGGATATGCATCACACTACTATTGTTCTTAAACTTGAGTTTTATGTGTTTTGTGTACCCTCTGTAAATGATGATATCGCTTTTAATTTTGCACGGTGCGACATGTCTATACTAAACCACGTTTTCTCGGAAATTAACTGGGTTGATCTTTTTTCCTCCTCAGATGTTAGCATATGCTATGAGATATTTAGATCAACGCTTTTTGACCTATGTTTAAGGCATGTTCCAGTCTTTAAGAAAAAACCGTATAAATTACCTTGGTATACTAAGGGTTTAAAAAAATTGAAGAATTTGCGAAACAGATACTACAAAAAGTTTAGTCAGACCAAGAATCTGTTCTTTTACGAGAAGTATCAGCAGTATCTAAAGGAGTTTAACTACTTGGATAAGTTTCTTTACAAAAACTATATTCTTAGCTTTGAGACAAATATTAAGTCCAATCCAAAAACATTTTGTAGTTTTATTAAATCTAAAAGGACCTGCTCCTCGGTTCCTGCTTCTGTCTTTTACCAAGATAATGTAGCTACAAATCCTAATGCGGTAGTGAACCTGTTTTCGGACTATTTTAGTGCTAATTTTGCATCCTATGATGATGCCCCTTCTTTCGACTTTGCATCTGATTTAAATTCTGCTCTGGATTTCGGTTCAATGTTGATTTCATGTAACGATATCTCAAGTGGTATTTCTAATTTAAAGCAATCGGTCAAGACAGATTCTGATGGTCTCTCAAGTGCCTTGATTAAAGGTTGTTCAGCCTTAGTTTTGCCTCTTGAGATCCTGTTTAATATGTCACTTCAGTGCGGGGAGTTTATTGATGCTTGGCAACTTGCATCGGTAACTCCTATCTACAAATCTGGAAATAACTACAGACCTATATCAAAGCTCACTACTGTTTCGAAGTTATTTGAATGTGTTGTAAAAGACAAGTTATACTTTTCAGTGAAGAGCCTAATTTGTGCCAAGCAGCATGGTTTTGTTGAGGAACGTTCGACGGTCACCAATCTAGTGGAGTTTAGTGAGTATTGTATATCTGCTTTTGCATCTGGATACCAGGTGGATTGTATTTATACTGACTTCTCCAAAGCCTTCGATAAGATATCACATGAGATCCTTATTCATAAACTTTCCTGTCTTGGTTTTCACTCAAATTTTCTGCAGTGGCTAAAATCTTATTTAATTAACAGATGGTGTATTGTCTGCATTGATGGTGCATCATCCGATCCATACCTTGCAACTTCCGGCGTTCCGCAAGGCAGTATTCTTGGACCCTTGCTCTTTGTCCTGTTCATCAACGACATCAGCACTTGCTTTTCGTATGCTAGGTTTCTTTTGTACGCTGATGATCTTAAAGTTTTCTCCATTTTAAAGTCTTCGCGTGATATGTTCGAACTTCAGTGTGAAATTAATAATCTCTATTCCTGGTGCGTTAGATCGCACCTTTCTTTAAATATTAATAAATGCTTTCACGTAACCTACTCTAAATTGCGCTTTAAGTTTAATAGTTCATATACCATTGATAACAAACCACTGCAGACTGTTGATAAAATCAAGGCTTTATCATAGCCAAATCGTATGCAATGCTTGGTTTTATTCGGCGTAATAGTGCAGAGTTCTCTGACCCGTATACACTCAAATTGCTCTACAATTTATTTGTACGATCTCATCTCGCCACTATCATTTGGCGACCGTTCCAACAGTTTGCAATTAATAGGATTGAGAGAGTTCAAAACGTTTTTCTTAAATACTGTCTGTGGTCACTTAGATTTACTATCCCTCTTCCCTCATATAATGCACGTTTACTTCTTTTAAATCTTGAAACTTTAGAAGCGAGAAGGTCTATTCTTTCTTTGACCTTTTTATATTGCATCATCCATGGGGATACAGATTGTGCTGCTCTTCTTGAGAAAATTAATTTTAATGTTCCAAGAAGAGAACTTAGAAGCTTTTACCCTTTTTATGGCATTAATAATAGAAGTAGTTATGCGAGAAATGCCCCAATTACCCGCGCTATGAATTTAATAAGATCTCATATTTTGTCGAACTTGATTTCTCTTTGTCGAAGAACGTTTTTATTAATTTATTAAAGTGTGTTTTTTAGTTACCAATTCTTTTATATTAGTATGTAAGTGCTAGTTTTTCACTCACTTGTTAACTTTTTGTATTTCTTAATTGTATGCTGTTTTTTAATTGTATGAAAATTGTTAGTAGTCTGTAAGAATTTTGTTAATAATATGCTATATAGTTTTTTCATTGGTAGTCTGTAAGAACATGTGTTCATAGACTTAATAAATAAATGGTAAATGGTAAAAAACACCTTTTATTTGATACCCATACCGTACAAACAAATTCTAGAGTCACCCCTGGTCCACCTTTATGGCGATATCTCAAAAAGGGGTCCACCTACAGAGCGAGTGCCCACTCCCTTTTAAAATACTCATTAGCACCTTTCATTTGATACCCATACCATACAAACGCATTCTAGAGTCACCCCTGGTCCACCTTTATGGCGATATCTCGAAAAGGGTCCACCTACAGAGCTAAGGCCCACTCCCTTTTAAAATACTCATTAACACCTTTCATTTGATACCCATATCGTACAAACACATTGTCACCCCTGGTCCACCTTTATGGCGATATCTGGAAAAGGCGTCCACCTATAGAACTTAGGCCCACTCCCTTTTAAAATACTCATTAACACCACTCATTTCATACCCATATCGTACAAACACATTCTAGAGTCACCCCCGGTCCACCTTTATGGCGATATCTCGAAAACGCGTCCACCTATAGAACTATGGCCCACTCCCTTTTAAAATACTCTTAAATACCTCCCATTTGATACCCATGTCATACAAACACATTGCAGGGTTACCCTCGGTTCATTTTCCTACATGGTGATTTTCCCTTATTTTGTCTCCAAAGCTCTCAGCTGAGTATGTAATGTTCGGATGTGTGTACGATAAATTTTTAATATTCCTTACAACTGAAAAACTTCTACAAATATTCCAAAAACTAACGTAACGATTTTATAAAATCAAACACATAGATACAGCAGTGGTTTTAAAGTAAAGTAAAGAGTATGAATAAATCCGCAGCCCTTCAGAACCATTCCTACTTGTATACTTGTAGTTTATTCTTTTCTACTATAATTTGCATGTGTATGTGTGAGCAACTACTTCGGCTGATGACTACATGTGTGTTTGTGAGGTATCTCTTCGTTGCCTTGTACATAAGTGTCGCTGCTTGCTGTGTTTTGTTGTTGCGATTATTTACTAACAGCATAATGATGTCAACATTCGCCACTATATATTGGCTTATAACTTTATTTCTGTTCAATCTACGAACAAAATTACATGTTATCAGAAAGAAAAAAATTTTGCGCTTTCAACAGAGCAACAAGCTATAGTTAATTTGTATGTAGAAATGTCAGAGAAACCTCACAAAATAATTTTAAATCTAAATTAGGGCATCAATATTTCATTTTGTATAACTGTTTTATTGACTGTTTCGGTTACGTGTATATACAAAGGCTTGCTGAAGGAGAATCCACAAGTAATTCTGCTTCCAACAAGGTACGAATTTTAAAAATGTATTTTTATTGTTGTATTCAAGGATTTCATGTGAAGACACAAAAAATCAGATTTAAATTTCACTTTGCTAGTTTTTATTTCATTATCTTTTGAAATCGTTTGTTACAGTACAAATATTTGTCGACAAGAAGTTGTCAAAATGGAATATCTCCGTCGAGTTCCAATGGCTTTATTATACTTGTCTGTACAGTTTTGCACACAAAATTATTTCCGGCTTCCTAATAAATACTTTTTCGTGAATGGTGGGAAGCAACAGTCAAGAAAACTTGTATACAAAATGGACGGATTTAGATTTTTTTGCACTAATTTAGATTTTATATATATTTTGTAAAGTTTCGCGGACAATTCTACATACAAACTGACAAGTTATTCATTGTTGAAAGCGCAAAAATGTCCTCTTTCTGATGACAAATTATTTGAGCCGATGTATGAATTAACCTATCCAAATGGGGTCCTTGGCCCCAACTCCAAATATCGAGTTTCTATTCGAAATTCTAAGTATGCGGTGTTTATGTGCTCGACTAGACATACAAGAGTATTTTTTCACTGTCAAACAGTGCAATTGATATTACATTATGGTGCACTAAAATGTAGTTTTTTAAAAGCGCTCGCTGAATTTTCGCAGAATTTTATTGCTAAGCTGTTTTAAGCTCACAAAACCGGAATCAGCAAAAAAAAAATCTGAAGTGGTTTGACTTCGAATTAAAACATAGTTCAGTTTAAATTATTAAAATTAGTGACATTTTAAAACTGATTTGACAGCTAGATTTTAAACAATATCGATTTGAGTGACCATATGTAAGAAATTTACGAATAGACAAATAAATCACTGTAGCCTATAAAATATCTGACGCTTCCATTTTTCTTCTTAATTTGACGGAAAATTATGTTTAAGAAAATTGGTATAATTAAATTTCCAAAATAAAAACTCTTTAAGTTATTATGATGTACCAGATTTGCAGCATAAAACATTTAAAACTTGGGTCATATGTGGAAATATCAAATAAAAGCTTGGTTATTATCTTCTCAAAGAAGTTTAGAAAAATATATTACAGCTTCATTCATTGGGGATTTCATAAACACAAGCATCGTAAATCAGTTTTCTTTAAATCTTAAATCCTTAAATTAATATGAAAATCTCTCACTGGCTCATGTACTTAAAAATTAAGATAGGAAAAACTGACGAAGCTCCATACAAATAGCATACAAGTTAACAGTACACTTCCCACAGTGCTCTTATGGCAATTATAATAAAGTATTCCACTTCTCAAGCCACTGGCATTTCATTATAGAAGCGGATGCAGTGCCAATAGAAATGTTTATAAATCACATAAAAAGTGAAAATTTTTGCAAAAGGCAGAAGTCGTGATTTTTGGATGCAGTGACCGTGTTATTGGAGGAAAACACGTGAAACTCAAAGTGAAAGATTTTATACTCTTACAAATATTGAAAACAGTAGATAACACAAAAGAAAGTTGTGACATAAAGAATTCTTTGTGCGTGTGTTAAAAATTTATGCAACGCTGGCCAAGCGAAATAGTGAAAAGACAACAGATTCAAATTAGCAGCAGAAGCAACAACTGCACTGAGAACTATAGCAAACGCAACAAACAAGGATATAATTGATTCAGCCACATTAGAATTGCACTTACGGGACCAGTGAGAGCAGCAGTGGATAGAAAAGAAGTACGTGAAAAATAAGGCAGCAAAGTAAGATTAATTTTTATGCTTACTATGCTTAGTGACTAAGAACTCCCTGTTATACTTACGCTATTTAAAGACAATTATTAAAAATTTTAAGTGTGGTTTTATTAATACAAGTCTTTAGAAATATGTCATTAGAAAGTGAAAATAAATCCCTAGTGGCTAGGTTAACAGCCGCAACTAACATTTCTTTGAAATTAGAGGTAGCGGAGTTGCGCAGGCAAATCGAGGGGATGACTCAGCAGCTACCATTGCAGAGTACAAACCTGAGACTATCAACAAGCAAATAAAATGCGAGGAGTCTTTAGAAATAATAAAGTCTTTGCACGAATTCACGGTAAAGCAAAGCAAATATGTTAGTTGGAGGGAATCCGCTAATAACATGATTAGTTTGTACGTTATAGGCAGCCGTAGGTATTTTGCTGCATTAACGATATTGAGAAATAAGATCACCCAGGAAGCCAACGATTTGTTATCAAATCATGGGACAGTACTTAATTTTAATGCCATTTTGGCACGATTAGATTTTGCATAAGCCAACAAGAGGCCAGCTCACATCATTTAACAAGAGATGAGCATTCTAAGACAGGACTCTAATTCAATAATTGATTATTACAATAAGGTTAACGAGAAATTAACCTTGTTAATTAATAAAACGATCATGACCTACGGTACTAACAGTTCAGTCACCAAGGAACTTAATGCCAAGAATAGGCGAGATGCCTTACGCATATTTATAACCGGACTGAATGGGAATTTATCAAATATCCTGTTTTCATTGTCGGGCTGGGAAACGCACCTAGTATTTTTCAAACAGCTATGGATAACGCAAATTTTGTCACGTATATATAGATGATATAGTTGTCTTTTCCAAAACATTTAAAGAGCACAAGGAGAATTTAAAGACGGTTATTGATACGTTGAAGAAAGCAAATATGAAAATTTCATTGGAAAAATCGAAATTTTACAGAAAGAAAGTAGAATTTTTGGGGTATATTGTAGCAAACAATATTACTAAAACTGATCCGGAAAAGATTGAAGCGATTTCGAGGTATCCATTACCTAAAACAGTGAGACAACTTCGTAGTTTTCTTGGGATGACAGGTTATTATAGAAAATTTATTAAAGATTATGCAGCGATAGCGAAACCATTGACGAAGCATTTATCAGGGAAAAATGGACATGTGTCACAGCACATGTCTAAAAAAATTGAGGATAGATTAGAACAAGACGCAATTATGGCTTTTGAAAGATTAAATAAATTACTTGCAAACCGAGTCGAACTAACTCAGCCGGATTTTACAAAAAAAATTATATTGGCAACATATGCCTCAAATGACGCATTGGGAGGAGTATTAAGTCAGGAAAGAAAGCCCATTACTTTTATACCGAAAACATTTAATTCGACAGAAAGAAATTATGCGACAAACGAAAAGGAGCTTTATACCATAGTTTGAAAACTTTAAGAAATTACCTTTATGGGGTATCATATTCATACGTGTGAAGTTAGTCGTTGCGAGCAAGCGAAGGAGAGCGGTCGTGTTTTGAAGTCGATGGCAGTCCGGCCTACGTTTACATAGATTTCTATTATTTTACTATTATTACAACATATCTTTATATTCCTTTAAATAATTATTATTCAATAAATCCTGATATGTGCAATTAGATAAAACTTAAAATCGTATTCGAGTTTCATCTTGAGAAGTCAAAAGTGAGATTCACTGACGCCTACACGAAAATCATAAAAAGGGGAAAAGATATATATATTTGCATTTACGAATGCAAACGCATGACGACAGCGCATAGCTAAATCGAAACATGAAGAAGAAGTATTAAAATTCAAATCAACTGAAAACAATTTGGTTTTCTCTTTGGTCAACAAAAACCACGGAAAAAAATCCTCTGCAACGAGCATTCTGTATGTGAATACATACAATGTCAACTGCAAAGCAGAAAATTCTCAGCGAACAAAGGCAACGTCAGCGAAACGTACAATCGCAAAGACACTCACACGTACATTGACTGAAATGCAAGCAGAGTCGCAACGAACAAGGGCGCCAACAGCTAAACGTACAACGACACGGCCATCAAAACGAAGCAAAAAGACAATTTTGCAAAGCAACGGATGACAAAAGAAAAAAAGTAAATCAAGAACTGATACAGCGTAGACGCAAACGAATATTAGGGGAAAATAAAACGATCAACTCCAGAAAAGTTTTGTTAACGGGACAACAAAAAAAAGCGACGTCGGCGAGGCGGCAAAGCAAGACGCAAATTAAAGACAAACGACGCTGGCAGCGAAAGGTAGGTAGGTTGAACTGGCCGGTCCATTAGGACCTCACATAGACTGATTGAGTCCGTAGTGTTACCAGAAGTTTGTTCTAACGACCAAACTGAAAAACCCTATCAAAAACCAGGACCTATGTTATAAAATAATTCCGTCCTCTTGGCAAATACTAGAAGCTTCCTAGGTTTTAAGCCACTTCCTGCTTCTAGATCTGACAGCTGTATCACTCCTAATAGCTGGAGTCTTAGCCTGGCAAGTGCAGGGCACGAGCACAGAACGTGCTCGATCGTTTCCTCCTCCAACCCGCACTTCCTACATCTGCTATCACTGACCAAGCCTAATTTAAAGGCATGTGACGCCAGAAGGCAGTTTCCAGTCAGAATACCCGTTATGAGTCTACAGTCCTCTCTTTTTAATGATAGAAGCAACTGTGTTAGTCTAAGGTTGTAAGACCTACACATAATTTTCGACTCTTTACAGCCCCGCGCTTGAACCCACGCCTTTCCCGCTTGGTCGATCATGTGCACCTCTCGCATCCGCTTAATCTCACCCAATCAAATTGGGACATCTACGGAGCAAGCTTCAAGGGATGCGCCCTTTTTAGCTAGTTCGTCCGCTTTTTCATTCCCATCTATTCCCATATGCCCTGGGACCCAATATAGATGTATGCTTCTCCCTGTCCCAATTCTCTCCAGATACAGCTTACACTCTAACACGTATTTAGATGCTGTGCTATGCGAGATTATTGCCTTAATTGCTGCTTCACTGTCAATATAAAAGTTAACACGGTTGCAACTTAAGCTATTCTCTTCCAGGGTTTCTACTTCTTTGGTCACGGCTAATATTTCGGATTGGAAAACGCTACGGTAATCCGGCAGCCTGTAGGATCTGCTTATTTCCGGATCAGCGCAGGATACCGCAGACCCTACTCCTTCCACTACTTTGGAACCATCGGTGTACACATGTATCGCCTCGTCCGCCATTTGCGCACCCTTGCGCCAACCGTCCACCTCTATTGTGGCCTTAAGATCTCCCTCGAAGCGCAGATAGGGAATCATGTAGTCTGTTCGTCTTGTGAGTGATGACGCTATACTAATACGGCCATATGGTCGGCGCTCAAGCTGCCCCGAAGCACCGAGCCTGGTTGCGGTCGTTAACGCTTTGTTCTTTGCTACCAGGTCTACAGGTGGGATGTGCAGAAAGGCATACAGTGCAGCCGTCGGGGTTGTTTTCAGGGCTCCCGTAATGCTAAGCATCGATAGTCTGCATATTCCCTCTAATTTTTTGTGTGGCTTTCCACCAAACAAGAACTCCATAGTATAGAATAGGGCTTACAATCGCTGTAAAAACCCAATGAGAAAGAGAGGGCGATAGACCCCACATACACCCCAGGATTCCTTTATATGTATAGAGTGCCGTTGAGGCCTTCTTGACCCTCTCCTCCACGTTGAGCTTCCATGACAGCTTACTGTCTAGGATGCTTCCTAGATATTTTGTGCAAGGTTTCTCCTGTAAGGTCACCCCTCCTAACTTAGGCCTGGTCCAATTTGGGACCTTGTACTTCTTTGTAAACAAGACCATATTCGCTTCTCCGCATTTACTTTCATCCCGACATTAGATGCCCAGATATGAATATCCCGAAGCGCCCGATCCATCAAAGAACTAATCGTTGGAAGGCACTTTCCACTTATGACAATTGCAACGTCATCTGCGTAAGCCTTAAGTTTTACGGGTCCCTCATCGAATTGCCCGATCAGTTGGTTGATGACCAGCGTCCACAGCAGAGGTGATAGCACCCCTCCCTGCGGCATGCCCCTGTCCACTGATTTCGTGGCCTCGTACAATCCCCATTGGTATGTAATCTTTCTGCAATTTAACATGCAGCCGATCCATCTGATTAAGGCAGGATTTACTTTAATGTAATTAAGACCATCCATAATCGCCCATTTTGCAACATTATTGAAAGCCCCGGCAATGTCCAAGAAGTCTGCTAGAGCATACTCCTTATATTCCAGGGATTTCTCTATTCTTATTACCACCCAATGCAATGCGGTGTCTACCGACTTGCCTTTGGTGTACGCATGCTGTGTTGTGGAGAGCAGATTTTCATCCACGTTGAACTTTATGTACACATCTATCAGCCTCTCAAAGGTTTTGAGCAGAAATGATGTTAAGCTAATGGGTCTATAGTCTTTGGGATACACGTGACCGATCTTCCCCGCCTTTGGTAGAAAAGCTACACGAGCAGTTCTCCAAGAGCGCGGTACATGATTCAGTCTTATGCACCCATCGAATATTTTTTTATTCCACGACCGCCCTACTTGAGACTTGTAGCATGGCCGGGAATATACCATCTGGGCCCAGCGATTTAAACTTAGAAAACGTTTTCACTGCCCACTCGATCTTGGTATCGGTCACCAAGCCCGGCACTACTAGCTCCGTGATCGAAGTGTGAGTGATGTCTGCTGGCTCTTCTAAACCGTCTCCCGATGGGAAATGTGTATCGAGAAGCACCTCAAGGGATTCCTCACTATTACGTGACCATTCCCCATTCTCTTTCTTTATTAGTCCCTGGACTATGTTTCCTTTTGCTAGGACTTCTAAACCGTCTCCCGATGGGAAATGTGTATCGAGAAGCACCTCAAGGGATTCCTCACTATTAAGTGACCATTCCCCGTTCTCTTTCTTTATTAGTTCCTGGACTATGTTTCCCTTTGCTAGGACTTTTTTCAACCGTGCTGTTTCGCCGGAGCACTCTATGTCCGTACAGAAACTTTTCCATGAGTTTCTCTTCGCCCTGGTAATTTCACGCTTGTAGATCCTCAGTAGATCCCTGTATTCGTCCCGACACGCTTCGCTTTCCGCGCTCTTTGCGAGCTTAAACATTTATTTTACCTGTCTTCTTAGAAGACTCAGCTCATTGCTCCACCATGGCGGCTTTGCTTTTCCTCTGAATCTTCTTAGAGGGCAAGCTTTGTTATATGCAGTCATAAGCGCCCTTGTTAGGAATTCATTTGACTCCTCCAGTTCCTCTACATTAGCAACCCCTTTGGGTTGTCCCAGTTTTATTTCTACATGTTTCTGGAATTTAGTCCAGTTCGTTGACCTAGGGTTTCTAAAGGTTCCTCCCTTCCCTACCCTCTTTAGGGGGATGCTGAAGCTGATATACGCATGGTCGGAGAAGGATGGTCTATCAAGAACCATCCAATCATACCTTGATATATCACGCTCGGAGCTCAAAGTAATATCCAGAATATTGCTGGATGTTGGACCAATGTATGTAGGGACATTACCCCTGTTGGCTATCTGCAAATTGGTTTGCAGGATGTAACAAAACAGAGATTCGCCTCTCTCGTTCTTATCTGCTCCTCCCCACGCATTGTGGTGCGCATTTGCATCTACGCCTATGACCAACCGCCCTTTGCGCCCTTCCTCCTGTACTAGCCTTTTGCACTCCTTCGGTGGAACCTCCGCAGCATGGGCCATGTAGCAGGACGCCAGGATAAATGCCTGCTTATTCTTTTGCTCAACGGCCACCGCTACGAGGTCTTCAGTGGTGTAAGTAGGCAGCATATATGAATGCAGCTGTTTCCTTACCATTACTACAGCTCGCACCCGTCCTTCCGTTTGCGCGTAGTAAACGCCAAAACCGCGCGCGCTAAGTCCAGAAACCTTTCCTCCAGATGAGAGCCACGGCTCCTGGATCAGCGCCAAGTCAAACGAAAACATCGAGAACAAAGTAGAAGGGCATTTTTTGGACGTGCACAGCGTGCAAAAGGGGGAGTTCAATTTTAGCGTTCGAGGAATAATCATTGAATTTTGTGGCGATTTACAAAAGGGAAGCTTATTTGGCAAAATAATAATTGAATTATTAAATGCACCATGATTAAATTAAATTCTTTAAGGGTGACCCAGCTGAATCACCTTCTGCAAACCAACAATGTATCGATGACCGGCACGAAAACCCATAAGGTGGTAGAACTGCAGGAAATTTTGGGCAGCGATGAAATTTACCCATCTGAACTGGAAGATATGGATAATGATTTGCAAGCACAAATAAACGGATTGAAATAGGGCATGTCTACGTTGGTTAACACAATAAGTACATTAAATTCTGCGCATTCACGGGACAGTGGACAATAACGAAAAGACATCGCAAATTTTGCAAATACCAACTATAGGTGAAAACCATCAAACGACAGGCGTGCAACAATGACGATACAAGATATGGTAGGGCGATGCCCGATTTTGATCCAGTTAAGGATCTTACAGCAGCCCGAAGTTTATTACACGCATGCCAGGCATACGGCTGGCAATACAATTTGGTGCCTGTGGCAATTCGACACAAATTTAAAGGCATAGCTAAACAGTTGTTGGATTCTCAAGCTATCTTCAACACATGTGAGCAATTTGTCAATGCATTTGAAGGTGATTTCCCTGCCAAATGCAATGCAGCAGAAACGCACAAAGCATTAATGAAATGAAAACGGAAAACTGGAGAGGATTACGTTGAATATATTTATACAATGCTAACGATGGGACCCTCGGGGGAGCCTGAAATCCCCAGAGGGCGCGTCCCCAGGTGGCGGATAGGGGAATGCCTCCCAGATATGGGTGGTAGAAGAGAAATTAAATATCTCCCGCGGACCACACAGGCCGAAGAAGGAGACTTCGTTAATAAACAAAAGTACAAAAAAAAAAAAAATCCTGTCGCCTCTTTGGGAGCCGAGTAGCCGGCAGGTGGGCGTCTGTTCTCCATGTAAGGAGCGGCCTACTTCGAGCGATCTGTGAACTCATCACTCGCTGATTGAAATTTAAATAATATTCTAGCATGGATCAAAACGATAACGGAAACTATTCTCCACGGGGTAACCAGCATTTGCGACACAATCCCTCTGCTTCGGCAGCTGGTACATCGGATGTGGAGATGTCAAATTCACGCTTTAATATTAGGATGAATGAAACTGAAACGACCGACCAAGATCATATTCCTGAAAGTAACCAACATCACAGAATCGGCATGAAGCATAAAACACAAATATGTACATGGAATGTACGAACTCTCTATGAGAGTGGTAAGCTTGAACAGCTACGGAGGGAAATGCAGCGATACAAAATAGACATATTAGCCATACAAGAGTGCAGATGGACAGGATATGGCCGAATAAATGACCAAGGAACAACGTTCCTATACTCGGGCCGAAATGAAGGAGAGAGTCACACCAGCGGCGTAGGCTTTTTAATAACAAGTACAATAGCGAAAGGTATCATTGAATGGGTGCCGATAAGCCCCCGAATTATTATACTTAAACTCCGCACTAGAGCAAGGAAACTAGTCATCATCAATTTTTATGGACCAACAGAAAGCCAAAATGACGAAATCAAAAACGAATTTTTCGATACGCTCAACAGCTGCGTAAATTCACACGTTAATCAAGGGGACATATGTGTTATTCTGGGCGACTTTAATGCTAAAGTTGGATCTGAAAATGATGGTATAGATATATACATGGGTAAACACAGCCCTGGTACCCGGAATGACAATGGTAGTAGGCTTATAGAATTTTGTTGTGAAAACGGTCTGGTGATCGGTGGAAGCTTATTCCCACATAAATTAGTCCACAAAACAACATGGACGTCTCCGGATCAACGCACTAATAATCAAATTGATCACGTACTAATAAACAGCAGATGGAGGTCATCCTTGCTATATGTGCGCGTTAAAAGAGGAGCAGATATTGGTAGCGATCACTACCTTGTAGCTGGTAGTTTCAGATTTAAGGTAGCCGCAGTACAGAAAAACCTTCAAAAAATTAGCAAGAAAATTGATATTGAGAAACTAAAGCATGAAGAATATCAAAATGCCTTTAATGCCGCAGTACGCGAACGTGTTGAACAGGTAAACATGAGTGGTAGTACAGATGACAGGCTAGACTCAGTTAATAATATCTACCTAGAACTTGGTAGCAGTATCCTTGGACACAAAAACAAACCAAAGAAAGTATGGCTAATAAATAATACGTGGACACTTATTGAACAGCGGCGGAAAATTAAAGAATCGCTTCTCAGACGGACGAACAACAATGACACGGAGGAAGCAAGGCAGTTATCCGCAAGGTATAAAGAAAAATGCAAGCTAATTAAGAAGTCTGCTAGAAAAGACAAGAGGGAATGGGCTGACACATTAGCAAGTCGAGCTGAAGCGGCAGCCAGATTAAATAATATGAGGGAACTCTATGAGATTAGTAGGGAACCAGTGAAAGACTTAAACGGAAATCTTATTACTGAAAGCGAACAACAAATGAGTGTATGGGTGGAACACTTCAAGAAAGTATTAAATAATCCTGTAGGTGAAGCGACCTTAAATTCCAACACTATAGCTGCAAACTACAACAACCAACCCCACTTCAATGGGGTAAACAGCGCGCCCCCTACGAAAAATGAAATAATTTCAGCAGTCAAGTCCTTAAAAAAGGGCAAGGCCCCAGGAACTGATGACATATATATAAAAGGGAGATACCTCTGAATGTAACAACTACAGAGGTATCACCTTACTCTCGATTCCTAGCAAAGTGTTCTCCACGATCTTACTGTCCCGAATTCAAGAGGCGGTGCATGGAACTCAAAGAGAAAATCAGTTTGGCTTTAGACAAAACCGATCCTGTGTTGATCTAATAAATACCGTCCGAATCATTGTTGAACAATGCTGTGAATACATAACATCAGCTTATTTACTTTTTATCGACTTTAAAAAGGCTTTTGATAGTCTCGACAGGAAATATATTTGGGAAATACTACGAAAACGAGGGACGCCCAATAAAATAATCAACATTATAAAGGCAATATATGCCGAATTTAAGTGCCGGGTCAGTCACGATGGGCGCCTCTCAGAACACTTCGAAATTAAAAGCGGGGTGCGACAGGGATGCATACTCTCGCCGCTCTTGTTTATCTTGGCATTAGACGAGATTATGAGGAACGCAGAAAATGGTGGACACGGTGTACAGTGGACGCCTTTCACTCAGCTAGGGGATTTAGAATATGCAGACGATGTCTGTCTGCTAAGCCACAGAAGTACTGACCTTCAACACAATTTAGAAGCTGTCAATACACATGCAAAGGAGGCCGGACTAAGCATCAATACAGCGAAAACCAAAGTCATAAGATGCGGCTATAGTATTTCATCAAGGCCATTGACGCTTACGGTTGACGAAAATGAAATCGAAGGTGTAGAGTCCGTGGTTTATCTTGGTAGTATTGTCTCAAATAATAGCGGTGCAGATGAGGACGTTCAGTCTCGCATAAACAAAGCAAGAATGGTTTTTGGGCAACTGACAAACGTGTGGAGGTCCAGCCAAATATCTTTAAAAACGAAGCTTCGACTGTTTAATTCGAATGTTAAATCAGTACTGTTTTATGCTAGCGTGACGTGGAAAAGCTCAACTTCAATTCAGAAACGTCTACAAGTTTTTATTAATAAATGTCTGCGCCGAATCCTGAAAATTCGATGGCCGGAAAGAATTTCAAATGACGACTTATGGTCTAGAACAAATCAACCTAAGGCTGCCACAGAAATAACCAAGCGTAAATGGTCGTGGATTGGTCACACTCTCAGAAGACCTCCAGTAAATATAGCCAGACAAGCATTGCGATGGAATCCACAAGGAAGCCGACGACCTGGTGCACCTGCGAAAACTTGGCGCAGAACTGTGGATAAAGAACTCGAAGACGCAGGATATACGTGGAATGACATCACAAGAACTGCACCTAACAGAATAAGATTTAAGTCGGTGGTCGAGGCCATATGCTCCAATAGGAGTTGAGGAGGATGATGATGATGATGATGACGAACGATGGGACACCAGGGTAGGCTCGACGATCAATCAATAATCTCCCACGAATGAATTTCCACTCATTTAGCGAGTTACTGCCGGCACTAAAGAATTTGGTTACTATCACGGCGACCACGGTAACAACTCCAATGTATAATCAGCAAGCTATTAAAACCGAAGGTAAAGAAAGCAATAAGCCAACGGGGCCGAAGTTTTATAACTGCAATGAGTATAGGCATATCTCAAAGAAATGTCTACGACCTCAAATAAAGCAACGTTGCACAGTGTGCTCAAAGATGGCGCATGATGCAAAAATCTGCAGTAGTAAACCGACGGTGGCAAAAATAACTGGGTCAGTCGAAAATTTTGAAGCACGCCCTGTACTTAAAATGGTGGTGCTGAACGGCAAAAAACTTGAAGCATTTATTGATACAGGTAATGTTAGCTTACTTATTAGGTCAAAGGCGGCTGAAGGTATAAATAGTCCCGAAACATACAAACGCTTTATTGGCTTTGGAGGGTCAGAGGTTGAAGTTACGCGCAAGATAGAGGTAAATGCGTATGTAGATGACAAGATTCTTCCTGTAGCGTTATACGTGGTGAACGATAATATGCTACCACATAATATATTATTAGGGCGAGATGTTTTACAGAACTATGAGTACCGTATGATGTTTGATAGAGGGGTATTTCACTTGGAAGAATTAATCACAAACAATTTTAATATTCCCAATGATTTAGACCGGGAAGAACGAAAACGATTAGTGAAGTTACTCGACATTTACAAATCTAGTTTTTCTGAGGGCATAAATCAAATCGGCAAATGTAAAGATACACAGATTACTATCGAAGTCACCACAACGAATCCTACCCTAGGAAAGCGGTACCAGGTACCATTCTCTCAAGGATTGATTTTATCTGAAATTTTAAAGAGATTGTTAGACAAAGATATAATAAGACCAAGTAATTCTCCTCATGCTGCATCAGTACTATTGGTAAAAAGTCGATCGGCGAAAAAGGATGTGCCTTGACTATCGGGCATTGAACGGGGTCACCACAAAGAAAAACTATATAATGCCGATAGTTGAAGAACAGCTGTCACGGTTGGCAGGCAATCGATATTTCACAACATTGGATATGACTGACGTCTAGCTACTACCAGATTCCAATAGAAGAGAAATCTAAAGCACACACGACATTCCTAACGCATGAAGGATTATTCGAACACAATGTGATGCCATTCGGGCTCGTCAATGCCCCCATGCTTTTTCAGGAGACCGTTGTGAACATCATTAAGCGGCTCCCTAATAGGAATAAAATCATTAACTACGTTGATGAAGTAATCATCGTAACGAAAGATGAATCAGAAGGACGAGTGGTACTACAAAATTTCTTAGAAGCGATAAAGCAATCTAATCTGACACTGAGACCGTCAAGATGCAGTTTTTGGCAACGACGGTAAACCTCTTAGGCCATACGATCGACGGCAATGGCATACGACCAGGGCCAGACAAGACGAAGTGTATCAGAGAGTTTCCAATGCCTAGTTCACCAACAATATTTGAATTAGGTATCTGATGACTCATAAGATCGTGCTACGCAGCATTCTGCGGAAAGCTCAGATGGTGTGGAAATTCCGGAGACAAAAAAACCTTTGAAACAGTTTAAACAGCAGATTTTGCTGAGTAAAGGACGTTTTACCATACATGTGTCAGTGGTAAACTTTGGTAGGACAAGACATCTTATTGAATACGATGTGATGGAAAATTTGATAACAAGAATTTATACAACCAAATCTTGTGACCGCAAATCACTGTACAACAGAAGATTTCTATGTGATTAAAACTAAATTAAAGGAAACGTTTACAAATAAATTTTTGTATGCCAGAAATTTTCCTATAGATGTAACAAACAGTGAGGACCAAGATGCGATATTAGAACAAACACATAATAGAACACACAGGAGTTTTGAGGAAAATATAAAACAAATTTGTACGACGTACTATTGGCCTGAAATACATAAGCAATTCAGATAATATATTAGAAACTGCGATATTTGTAATAGAAGTAAATATGACAGGCACCCGAAGAAAATACCGATTGGAGAGGCTCCTATACCTAACGAGGAAGGAATACTGGATATATTTTATGCTCAATCTTTGAAATTTATTACATACATTGACGCATATTCAAAGTTTTTGGTGATTAAATAAATTGAGGATAAGATTGAGTTGGAAGATAAAGTATTAGAGATATTACAGGGTTTTCCTAATGTAAAGATGATAACACTAGATAATGAACCAGGATTTACTACTGTGCAATTTAAAACTTTGATGCAGAGACTTCATATTGAGGGTTATTTTTGTAACCCAAATCACAGTACAACAAATGGACAGGTTGAAAGAGTTCATTTATAGATTGACCGAAACAATAAGAAGTTTAAATGGAGATAAATATGTTAAATTACTTGTAAAACGAAGAAATAAATTTTTAATGTCGGAATTACAAAATCTCATTAATATTATAGCAATGGCAGTAGGAATTATAAATACAGTAATTTTAAATTTTGCTGAAATAAAAAATATAACCGAAAATGAGCACGAACGAATGTCTATATCAGATTTAATAGACATATCTACTTTTAAAATATTGCAAAATGAAGATTTAATAGTTATTTACATAAAATATCCACAAATTATATTTGATTGTAAATTGTTTGAAGTAAGGCCAATTGCCCAAATAGATGGTAAGCTATTAATAGCAAAAGAAATTCCAAAATGTAACAACAAATACGTAACTGTTGAAAATTGTAAAAAGGAATTGATAAATACCTATTGTAAAATTAATAATACAAATAGTTGCTTGCCAGATATTTTAACTGGAAATAAAGCTAAATGTAAAAAAATTTAAGAAAGCAGTAAGCAAATAGAAGAAATAAAACAAGGTGCTATATTAGTTTCAGGGAAGCATATTATTGATAATCAGAAAGTAAATGGAATTTACTTAGTACATTTGAAAATCGAACAAATATTGACAGTGTTACATACGAAAATATGGATTGAAAAATTTGGCAGTATGTCAGGAATAGTAAGTAAGTAATTTTGAAATTGTTGATTACATTGAGTCAAAATACTACAATTTGAAATTTGAAAACATTAATCTGATCAACCATATAAAAAATGACAGACAACCACACCTTGTATATTGGATTGTTATTGTATTAACATGTATAATAATTATAATATATATACATATTTTTTATGATCAACAAAGTGGTTGAGAGATGGAAAATAAATAGACGGTTAATAAAACAAGAAGAAATTTTTAATCAGTTAACTGTTAAAATTAATAAACTTACAAACAAAATTACAGAATCGGGACGCTTCTCTTAAAGAAAGGGGGGAGTTAACAGTACACTTCCCACAGTGCTCTTATGGCAATTATAAACAAGTATTTCACTTCTCAAGCCACTGGCATTTCATTAGAGAAGCGGATGCAATGCCAATAGAAATGTTTATAAAGAAATACTCCATTTCTCACGCATCGGCTTTCATTAGCGAATCTGATGCAATGCTTATGCGAAGTGTCCAGTTATTGTAAATATTAGGTATAAAACGCAATAAGCTAAAATTAAGTTATAAATAAGAGCAATTCAGAAAAATAAAGGCAGTTTGGTGTCGACGTTACGTTCGGTAACTAAACATACGTTTTATTATTTTTTAAAAACACCTCTTAAAATAGGGGGCTGTTAATTTACAAAGCAATTTATCGAGGAATAAGGCGATACAGTATTCCAACAATGGATTTTCCTTACTACAAAGCAATAAATTATTAGTAAAAAGCTTAACATTCTATCAATTATCCGGAAAAATTAAGCAATCTTAAAAAAATAACTTTTATCGCTTCTAGCGAGGGGAAATAAGCAGATAAGTCTCACAAAGCAATTCTTGGTATCGACGAAACATTTTTAAATTATTTTTGAAGTTTAAAGTTTCAAGAACTTAATCTTTTTAGGCCCACTTGCGGAACGGCAAGTTATCTTTTTAACGCAGAGTTAATTTAAAAAATTTGTAAAACATGTATGAGTGTAACAAACCCATGTCAGGTTAATTCTGAGTTAAAA
Organism: Eurosta solidaginis; assembly: GCF_040869045.1. Taxonomy (NCBI): domain Eukaryota; kingdom Metazoa; phylum Arthropoda; class Insecta; order Diptera; family Tephritidae; genus Eurosta; species Eurosta solidaginis. The sequence continues at coordinate 32,074,101 of NC_090324.1, read as the reverse complement.
AGATGACATGCTGTTCTGTAACTAGGCCTGAAACGACAAAATGTTGTGTAATCTATACGTGAGAATACCAGTGCATAGCTATCGTCAAATGCCGTTATATCTAACGCCTAAAATTACTACTTATATTAGTACCACTATATGCTACACTACTATTTACATTAGTACAAATATATACATCGGTATTTATATGAACACTTGATTAAGAGTATTTGAAGTTTTTCCAAAGAAAGTAGGATCTTAGAGTACTTTGATCTGAATACCGCCTCTATTATCTTGTGACACTAATAAAACTAATTTCCAATTCCAAAATTTGTATAATTAACATTTTATAAAGTAAGTTATGTGCGATTATTCTTAACATTACAATTTTATCGAAAACTATATAGCTATGTTTTGTGTAATATAGGAGTTAAATGGATACTTTTATCGGGAAAGTGGTTTGGGGGCCTTCCTATTTGAAAAAGTTTACTTATGTGTAGTGAAGGAGAGTGAGTGATAAATAAAGCGGGACGAAAGAAAAGAGAGCTGAACGGAAAGGGACAGGAACATGGAGAGAGAAAAGGGCGGCCAAAACAGAGTCGGAAGCTGATGAAGGATGAGAAGTAGGGAAGGGAGAGAAGGGGAGAGGGTGATAGCGAGTTAGATTAAAAAGTGAGGTTACAGGAAGGATTAAGGAGAAAGAAAGAAAGGAAGGGGGGAATAGGGAAAATATATTGGGACCTATGAGAGAGGAAGAGGAGAGCATGTTAGGTTATAACTAACCAATTAAACGCAGCTTTTCCAAATAAAAATTCGATTTCTGAAATTTTCTGCGGCAGGAACATGCCGGTTAATATCCTGTATATGCACACAAACAATTACACGTATATAACTCACCTTCTAGAGGAGCAGCTACCGACAAATGCGAGCTTTGGAACGCAGATCTATCTATCACCTTAAATATGTCATCTAAAGAAGGTGGATCAAGTTGCTGACTGTGTCTCTGGAGGCTAACGAACTGTTCCACTTGCATATGACGTAGACTTTTCACATGTTGGATCATATTTTGCAGTGTAGATGTAGTATAATTGCACAATCGACATGTTAATAAATTTTTTGCAGATATTAAGAAGTCTGGCGTTAGACTTCGCGTATCAAGAGAATTTTCAGTTTCACACATTTCGATATGATTACAGGTCTCAGTTGACTTCGGCACCTGCTGCTGGTTCCTCTTAATTTTATTCTCTTGCATAATGTTTAGTAAATATTGAAAGATAATACGCATTGCTTCGTGACGCATGTGTTGCGTATGCAGTACCAGTTTTTGTATAGAGTTTGTATAAAAGTCGCAGCAGTTGCATTTAAGCTGTACAGAGTTGCCTGCTAGTTGTAAATAATTAAACTTATATTCGTTTTGTGGTCCACCCTCACGTATGTGATTGACATGACTTAATTTTTGAACATGTTTGTCAGTTTTGCTATGCAACTGAAAATTTGCTTTAAGGTTGGTCTTGTAATTGCATAGCCGGCAAATGTAGTTGTTGTTAAGAACGACCATTATATTGGCGTTGTACGTATCCGCGGCACTACAGCTACTGCTGCTAGCATTAGAGTCAGCTGGTGTTTTGTCGGTTTTATTTCGAGAACGATCAATAAGTAAATGTGATTCAGTTCATCCAAATTATTTTGAGCTAAATATATCACATATCAGGCAAGTGTAGAGTTTTGTTGGATATGGATCAGCATGTATTGGTGTTTCCAACATTTCATTGCTGGTGCAGCCGCTGACAAGTTTGATGGCACATTTATTTCACTGCTTCCAAACGGATCTGACCCCGACAATGTTAAGGATGGTGAACTGCTTCTGGATGAATACGATTGTTGTAACTGTTCCCGTAATTGATGAAATTGCTGTTGAGTTTTCATAGTTGTCTGCTTTTGAATTGCCGTTGGCTGTTCGGGTTGTATGAGCTGCGGGGATGTACGCTGTCGCTGATGTTCGTCAACAGACTTTTTGCTGTTTTGAAAAACCTGTATCATCGCCTGATTATACGCCAAGTCAGCCAACGCAAGTTCTGGTAACAAATTGCTCCCTAAACTACTACATAGCTGTGATGCTTGAGGTGTACCTTGAGTTGATCTTTTTAACTGATGTTGTGCAAGCAGCTGCTACAACCGCCTGTTGATGATGCTGCAAAAAAGTGTATGCCTGTATATGCTTTATATTGTTCTGTAAAGCTGCTATATTATGGGTATGCTTTTCACTGCTCATGTGTATGCGTAAGTTGCGAGCAACTGAAGTTTCATAACTACAAATGTCGCATCGAAAAGATGGTTTATTCTTAATGGACATAGAACTGGAATTCTTAATAGAGTCTACGCTTGTGCGCCCACTGCAACCACTTCCATCAAATGAGGAATTCGATTGCTGCGATTGATTCTGAATTATGGTTTGCTGCAACTGTTGTTTCTGTTGTGGTTGTCTTTGTTGTGAAGCTCCTAAATTGGTCGACAACATAATTTTGGATGTGATATCAGCATTTCCATTGTTGGCAGCGACAACCACAGCCGCCATCATGCTCTGAGAACTATTCAATTCTTGCATATTGTTTAAATGCTTATCAGACTGCATATGTATTGAGAGATTACCCTTGGTTGTTGTAGAATAGTTGCAAATTTCGCATCGATACGGCTTATATCCACATGAGTACGATTCTCCTCTGGCGAGACGAGGATGTTGTTGACCTGGTCAGATAGGAAAAGAACGAAATATAGGGACTATATTCAAAATATTTCCTTTAGTATATTTATAAATATTTAGCCATATTTGAATAATTCACATTGTCTTATGAAAAAAAATCATACAAGGCGCGATATACATCCGAAGGGATTTGAGACGAGATTGCTTCCAATTTTCGTCATGCTCCGTTTAAGTTTTCCTACAAATTGGCGGGACGGGGCTTACATGTTTTACACAAACACTGAATGGCTTTTGCAGCACACTGATGATGGTCGCCTTCGTCTAGAATAACGTTTTCTAATTGAAAAAACTTCTTTCTAAAATTGGATATTACTTTGCCCGGTAGTTACCCACGGTGTGGTAGTCGGAGTACGCTACCCCACCACGACGGCCGCTTTTGTCTTATGGAGTGGGCCCTTGTTAACACTACAAACATTTGTATGTCTTATTTAAATACATCCGTGTGAAGAGTCTTCAGTAAAAATCCTTAAACATTTTAATTTGTGCAACCGCAAACATTTTAATTTCTTTTGCAATAAACTAACACCCATGACATTGAATTATATTTTTTACAAAAAATTTTTTATGAGAAACAACAAAAAAGCGCACACGATGGAGGTATTTAAAATAAGACATACATATATATTTTTTTATTATTTCTATTACTTAATGCTCAGGAAATGGTACTCAGACATAAAATCAATATTGACCTTGAAGTGACGCGAAGAAGGAGGAGCGACGCCTATTTAGAAGGAAGCAAAGGTGAGACCGAACGACGCGAGTGTAAGGAACTTTAGATGCTGGCTGATAGGATTAAAGCCGAAAGGAGTATGACTGATAGCAGTAATGCCCTCAGTTAAATGATGTTCCGATTTTACTTAAATTATGGAGGGAACACTAGCAATAGAGGGATCGTCACACATAGGTCGTCGAGTTGTTGACTTAATGTCCAGCAAAATTGGGCTAAACTGAATATGTCATGATTGCCGCATAGTAGAAAATGACATGCGTGCTTTCGTGAGACAAACTCAGAAAGAGTTCAATAATACTTTCATTGGTTTTCGTGACTTGCACGAAAGATTTAAAATGATGGAAGCTCATTTCAAAAAATTGAAAGTAATTTCCAAGTCACCAAAATGTAAAGTGCATGTCTAACAATAACTCCAACTTGGCTCCGGGTCTGGGGCAAAGTTGTCCTCATACGAGTGTACCTTCAACTACACGGACTAATGTAGCTCAGAAATCGCCTCAACGGTCTGCGAGCTTTCTAGCGATGCTACGGAGATTTCTGACAAAGCTAAAACCATTCCAACTAGCAGTAGTGCCTCTGTAGCGGTCCCCCGCTACTTTTCACCTCATACACCCTCTACATGTTTGTCTAGCTAATGGAAAAACCCATTATATATAAGAAGGGTTTTTGTGTACTGTATAGTGCATTGTATTATTCAAGTGATTGGGAGTACCAGACCTGTCAAATAGGTTAGGTTTAAGTGACTGCCGTCCGTAACGGAGCGGCACACCTAGGCCTTAATAGGCCCATTGTGAAACCACGCGGATTTGTTCCTACACTCTCCTAATCAAAACACTTCGTTGAGTTTGTGAAGCTAACTAAGCGTCGCGTATTGACCTCAGCTATTTCGGTAAGATCTGCGAGAAACATCTTGCCCATAAAACGATGCCTTCTTCTACCGAGCGCTGGACATTCGCAGGGTAGATGCCTACCCCTCTTACGAAGGGTGAAAAGCCCCGCGATCTCTTCTCAATCCATTCCGGCCATGTGAGTTTTGCCGTGTGGCATCTGTCATGATACTTCCACCTGCCTCCGGCTTCCATCGGTAGAGCCTCCTTTTTTGTGAGCTTGCATTTGGAGAGCGGCATAACTTACCTCTTCCAGGATGGCGAAATTGGAAGGGAGGTACCCTTTCTTGCAAGCTCATCCGCCACCTCATTACCTGGTATGCCCCATGTTCCGGAACCCAATCCAGATGCACAGTAAACTGTTCAGCCATCACGTTAAGTGATCTGTGACAGCCTACTACAGTTTCAGAATTAGTTGTAGCACAGTCAAGGGCATTCAGCGCTGCTTGAATGTCTGAGACAATATATAAGTGTGCTTCTGAGAAATTGCCTTCTATCTAAGGTAGTCCACAGCGTCTTGTATGACCACAAGCTCGGCCTGAAATACGCTACAGTGATCCGGAAGAGGAAACGATCTTTGTATGTCCAGCCGTTCCGAATAGACACCCCCTCCGACCCTGTTATACAGTTTAGATCCATTTGTGTAGATCTGAATGCTGTCAGTGGGCCAATCTGTGTCATTCACCCACCGCTCCCTCTCAGGGATTAATATCTCGTATCCCTTGTTAAAGTTGGTATGTGGTTTGCAGAAATCTGTCCATTCTGGTATGCAAAACCTGTCTAGAATTTCAGTATGGTTGCAGTGAGACCATGTGGTCAGCTACCTCAGTCTAATAGCTGCACATGCTGCATATTTTATGCCTACTATATCTATGGGTAGTAGGTTCAGTATTACATTCATAGCCTCCGTTGGCGTTGGTCGATGGCTCCGCTTATATATAGTAGTGCAGATCTTCAGGGCAGGCCATCATACCGCCAGCCCGAATAGCAATATTGGCCTGACTATAGCCATGTATATCCAATGCACTATCATAGGGGACATACCCCATTTCCGTCCAATTGCCCGTTTACAGGTGTAGAGGGCAAACGTGGCCTTACGGATACGTTCAGTGGTGTTTTGTGTCCATATCAATTTCTTATCAAGTGTGAGCCCTAGAGAGCTGGCGGACTCACTCAACTTAAGCACTGTGATTGCCAGCGCCGGAGTTGAGAGGAGAGGTGGCATCTTATACCTCCTCATAAAGAGCACCAGTTCCGTTTTATTTGGGTTCACGCCCAGACCATTATCAACGGCCCATGCTTCGGCCCTTCTTAATTCCACTTGCATCATATCGCAGAGAGTTTTTGGAAACTTCCCACTTATCACCGAGGCAAGTTCGTCAGCATATGCTATAACTTTACAGCCCCTCTCCTCCTCTATGTCCTTTAGCAGTTGATTCACCGCCAAAACCCACAGCAGAGGGGATAGGACTCCACCTTGAGGAGTTCCCCTACTGACGAACCTGCTCACCGATACCTACCCCTGCAAGGTCTGCCTGTACTACCCTGCATAGCAGCAATTGGTGCACAAGCTCCACCAGCTGAGATTCGATGCCCAGATCAGTCAGTACCTTAGTTGTTGTTGTTGTTGTAGCAATGCTCGCCCCACCTAATAGCCGCCACCGATCGCAAATTGTCATCAATATCCTCTAACGGGAGTCCAAGGAAACTTGCCGTTTCAATAGGGGTGGACCATAAGGAAAGGGGTGTTAGAAGCGTTGGTTCCACATTACAATTAAAGAGATGGTTGGTGTCATGTGGTGACACATTGCAAGCGGGGCATACATTTTATATGTCGGGGTTGATTCTGGATAGGTAAGAGTTTAACTTGTTACAGTATCCAGAACGAAGTTGAGCAAGAGTGACACGCGTTTCCCTGGGGAGTATGCGTTCCTCTTCCGCGAGTTTTGGATAATTTTCTTTAAGTATTGGATTCACCGGGCAGTTCCCGGCATAAAGGTCCGACGCCTGTTTATGGAGTTCACCAAGGACCTGCTTGTGGTTTTTCACTTCATACGGCTGGGTTCTCAGGTGCCGTATTTCCTCAAAATGCTTACGGAGATGACTCCTTAAGCCCCTACGCGGTGCTGGTTCATCAATCAGATGTCTGTTGTGATGCACAGGTTTCTGGGTATTCAACAGGAACTGTTTGGTCAGCATCTTATTTCTCTCCCTGATGGGGAGTATTCTCGCCTCATTATACAGATGGTGTTCTGGGGACATAAGAAGACAGCCCGTGGCGATTCTGAGAGCAGTATTTTGGCAGGCCTGTAGTTTCTTCCCGTGGGTGATTTTTAGGCTTGGCGACCATATGGGTGACGCGTAGCACGTAATCGGCTGGCTAATTGCTTTGTATGTAGTCATGAGCGTTTCTTTATCTTTTCCCCAAGTACTGCCAGCGAGGGATTTGAGGATTTTGTTACAGCTCTGAATTCTCGGAACAATTGCGGCTGCGTGCTCACCAAAATGTAGATCCTGATCAAACGTCACATCCAAGTCGGTGATAGTGCCAGGTTTCGCGAGGCAAAAAAACTGGAGAGATCAGGGAGGTAGCCGTTTATTTTATTGCATAGCGCATCCATCTTTGGGCCTGGGCCTGTGGCAGTTATTGTGCAGTCATCGGCGTAGGAAACGATTGTGACTCCTTCCGGTGGTGAAGGTAGCTTAGATTTGTAGAAATTAAACAAAGGTGGGGATAGGACACCACCCTGTGGCACCCCTTATTTAATTCTCCTTGGTTTTGATGTTTCGTTTCTAAATTGCACCGATGCCTGCCGACCACCCAGATAATTTGCGGTCCACTTTTTAAGACATGGGGGAAGGGTAGACCCTTCCAGATCTTGCAGTAACGAGCCATGGTTGACCGTATCAAAAGCTTTTGATAGGTCTAGCGCTACGAGTTGTGTTCTATGGTGGGGGTATTGAATTAAACCGCAATTTATCTGGGTGCTAATGGCATTTAGCGCGGTGGTAGTGATATGGAGTTTTCTGTAGCCATGTTGATGAGGGGCTAGCTGCAAATTTACTTGGAAATAAGGGAGCAAAATGGCTTCAAGCGTCTTTGCCACTGGCGATAGGAGAGATATCGCACGATACGACTCACCTATGTTAGCTGGTTTCCCAGGCTTTAGTAGTGGGACCACCTTGGCTATTTTCCATTTCTCGGGTATGAAAAAGGTGGAAAGAGACAGTTTGAAGACATGCGCTAAATATTTGGAACCCTCTTTCCCTAGGCTTTTAAACATCGGCATGGCTATGCCGTCTGAGCCCACTGCTTTGGATGGTTTAGCACGACCAATGGCGTCCTCAACCTCTTTAGCGGTGATGGTGATTGGTGACGCGCTGAATTTATGTTTATGTGCGTGTCTATTGGCTCTCCGTCTATCTTTGTCGACCGTAGGATGCATTATATATTGTCCGCAGAAAGCGCTCGCGCATTTTTTCGCATCCGACAGCACTTTGTCGCCAAAGGCGATGGAAACTTTGTTTTTGTGCTTAGTCGGATTCGATAGGGACTTTACGGTGGACCAAAGTTTATCCACACCGGTAGAGAGGTTACAACCTCTTAGGTGCTCCTCCCATTTCGCCCGCTTGTGTTCATCCACAAGCAATCTGATGCGTTGGTTTATATCCCTTATTTGGGGGTCGCCTGGATCAAGCTGTCTTATAAGGTCACGTTCTCTCGCTAAGTTTGCGGCCTCCGCCGGGAAGTGGGACCGGATTTCGGGAATTCTCCCGGCGGGAACGAAACGTGCCGAGGCAGATTCAATGACCTTACGGAAGGCACGCTCCCCTTGGCGGGCATCAGTCGGGATAGGGAGGGCAGAAAAGCGGTTGTCTGTAAAGGATTTATATTCTTCCCACTTTCCTTTTTTGAAGTCTATGAAAGTGCGTTTTTCTGTAACGATGATGCCGGCGGTATGCTCGAGCGAAATAAGTATGGGCAGTTGGTCGGATGCCAATGTTACCATCGGCTGCCAGTTGATGCAGTTTACGAGTTCTGCGCTCATGATTGAGATATCTGGCGAGCTGTGACAGCTTCCTACCATACGTGTGGGGGCGTCTCCGTTTATTGTGCAGAATGTCGTTTCTTCTATTTGATCTGCCAACATCTCACCCCTACTGTCTGCACGCAGGTTTGAATGCCATAGATCATGATGAGCATTGAAATCGCCTAAAATAATGCGATTGTTGCCAGTGAGTAAGGCCCTGATATTATGGCGGTAATTATTGGGGCAACAGGTGGCAGGAGGGATGTAGATGTTGATGATTTCTAGGTTTGCATCGCCTGACCGGACAGATAGGCCTTGACGTTCTAGGACATTGTCCCTGCGGTCGATGCCAGGATCAAATATAATATTGCACAGAGTGGTGTATGATAAACGCGAGGCCGCCTCCATTTCCACTCTCGCGGTCCTTCCTGTGGACATTATACCCAGAGCAAGTCTGCAATGCAGATCTTGCTGTGAGTTTAGTCTCTTGAATCGCAGCAATGCGGATGTTGTGCCGCTTCGTGAAATCCACTATCTCCGTAATCTTCCCAGTTAGTCCATTACAGTTTAACTGCAGAATTCTGAAGTGCATAAGGGGAGACGCCACCACTCTGGGGGTAAGTGACGGGTGACTACGCCTGGGTTGTGGAAGGCCAGAACGCAGTTGCTGTTGTGGCCTTGGGACTGGGCGTCCTTGGGCATGAATTGGGGTACCCGGATGATTTGGGTTTGCGACCTGGCAACATGGCGCGATGAAACCCGTCGGGGGGTTGCCGTCGCGGAGACCAGAACATCTAGGAAAGTGGCACCACCCAAGGCAGGAGCTGAATTGGGCGGATGTCGCAAACCTATATATTCTGTGCTGGCAGACGGTGCAAACGGAGGTAGGGATTAAGAGTCTGTTTCCCTGACCTGTACGATCGCTGCCGGAAAAGAGGGGTGAGAAGACGGGGGCAGGGGCTGATGCTCAGCATTGCTACCAACTCTACTACGAAGGTAGTAGTTATGAGTGGTATCAGCTGTTTGAGTTGTTGGCGCCGTGGGGCGCGAGCAGCAGCGGGTACTTGTTGTGGCTTGCTGAGCAGCGGGGCTGCTGGAAGGAAGTGGGGGGCGCTTAAGCGTAGACAGGAGCCACAAAAGATTTATAAAAGTTACGTGGACGTCGGGTTTGGGATCAAGCCCAGAACAACCTGTCCGATGCAACCATTCCTTGCACGAGACACACTGAACAGAGTATGACCATCCTAAAAAGAGTCTTTTCCGGCAGATGCAGCAAAACCATTTCTCAGGACCGGGGTCAGGAGACGGACCCGGATTGGATTCGATGCCTTCCCGTAGTAAGAGAGTATGGAGCAGTCCTGCTGCAAGGAGCTGCTGGGAGGATGACAATTTGTGGGAGGGACGAGACAAATTAAATGGGGTCACACTGAAATGACAGTCCTTGGTCGGTAAAAATCCCGAGTCGCTCCGGTACATAGAACCGACTGCCTTGGGAAGCGTCGGTTCCTTAGTGATCGAGTCGTTTGATGTTGTTGAACGCTCCTTCTATGTCTAGGAAGGCTGCCAGGCAGTATTCCTTGATGGAGAGCGATTTCCAATTCACGATGTAATTTCGTGTAATGCCGTTTCCGTTGATTTTCCCTTCATATAGGCGTGTTGTGCTTCAGAGAGTTGGTCATTCACTGCCTCCCTGATATACGTGTCCATCGGCCTCTCCAACATATTTAATTGCAACGAAGATAGACTGATGGGTCTGAAGCCTTTCGGTTTTGCGTGGCACGCTTTGCCTGCCTTGGGAATAAATAACACTCTTGATCTTTTCCATGTACGTGGGCTATGGTTAAGTGCCACGACACCTCCTATTATAGCGTAGAGCCAGTTAGTGCTGCATTCCAATGATTGTTGCAGTTGTATAGGTGTAACTCCGTCCGGACCTGGAGTTTTGAATGGTTAAAATGATTGATTAATTAGGTTGTGCAGTTTAGGTTGCACCGTTACTTGTGTCGAGCTTTGTGAATCCCCTCGTTCGTTCCTAGTTGCACCTGGAAAATGTGTATTCAGCAGTAGGTCCAGGGTTTCCTACCAGTTTCGGTCCACGAACCATCAGACATTTGCAACATCCTGTGGCCGCATTAGCCGATCTGGAAAGTATTTTCCTGAGTCTCACCCGTTCAGACACTGTTTCCATGCTGCTGCAGAAATCTCGCCAGGAGGATCTTTTAGCTTTCCTTAGCTCAAACTTAAAATTTCTAAGGTGTTGTTTGTACGTCTCCCAATGCTGCTCATCGCCAGAGGCTTTGGCTGCATTGAAAGCCATTCTAATTAACCTGCGAAGGTTTTCGATTTGTGAGTTCAACCATGGTGGCTTTTTTTACCCCTTTAAATTATCTTGGGCAGACTTTATCTAGTGCCTTACGGCGTGCCCACGTGAAGTTATTTACCAGTCTTTCTAGTTCTGGTATGCTGCCTGGTGTTTCAGGTGCGCTCTCAAGTGGTAATATGTTAACTAGTTTCCTATTGTATTCTTGCCAGTTTGTATTTCTAATATTTCTGGTGGCAGCGCTCTGCTTCTTCACCAAGTCTAAGTCGAATTGGATGTAACGATGGTCAGAGAATGAGTGTCCTTAAGGACCCTCCAGTTTCTGACCAACTCTTCCGCATCTTCTGAGACTAGTGTGACATCCAGAATTTCCTTTCTTGTTTTTGTAATTAAGGTTGGCTCAATTCCCCTATTGCTTATGATTAGTCTAGAGTTTAGGATGATATCAAAAAGCAACTAACCCCTTTCGTTTTCGCCATTACTTCCCCAGGTGGAGCGGTGCACATTTGCGTCTCCTCCCAATATCAATGCACCTGGTGTAGCTTCCACCAGCTTCCTGACGGTCGATGTCGGCCCCGTCTTGTCATGGGCTAGATAAATTTATTATAGCCCGATTAAACCCATACTTAAGCTCAGGCTGATCATTGTTGTGTCTTCATCGCTAAATTGAGGAAGAAGCAAAACATTAAGTTTGGTACTAACATGTATACACGATCTAGGCCTTCCCGAGGTGACACAACTTACCAATGTGTAGCCGGTGGACTTGAGTCCGCAAATGGTTTGTCCTACTACCCACGGCTCCTGGATGAGGACAATATCAGCTGCCCCTTTAGATGCCAGTCGGAGCAGCAGTGCAGCGGAGACTGCTTTACTGTGGCGCAGGTTTATCTGGAGGGCCCGCACCAATATCGCACACTTTTGCTTACTCCTTGAGAGTCGAGTTAGCCACATCTTCCATCATCAGCTCTTCCTCCGTGTATTGTAGGTGTAACCCACCTATTCCCATGGATGAGGTAGACGAGGTGTAGCCGTCCAACGTATGCGGCTTACCCCCATCTGCCTTCATATCTACTTCTCCGTCGCTCTCCTCTTCTTCTGGCTCCACCTCGGCTGCCAAGCGGCGTTGACGTCGTTACTACAAACCTTTATGGTGACGGTGTCTTGACCATAGTTTATCTCGCCTCCAGTTTTCTGCAATACCGTTAGCGATTCCTCATTCAATAGAAAAATAGCCTGACGTGTGGCTCTGTCCCCTTTCTCTGTGTTGACAAACCTCCAGTTGGCGGCTGGCAGCGTCGGGTTGAGGATCCTTGTCATATTCAGTATCCTCTCTGGTTCAGCTGGTTTTGCAGGTAGCCACACCCTTGCTCGTGGCCGTGATGGTATATCCTTGAAGTCAACCGCCCTGAGCTTCGCTCCAGGGTATATTTAACCCACGGATTCTATCGCCTTTTAGTAGATAGATGCGGACCTCTCGTCTCCGCATGCCACAACCTTGAAGCTGCCCTGGAACCAACCGGCGTCCTTGCATAATGATGGAGGTCAATGATTGCGCATAAGTATGTCCAAGGTAATGTTGGACAGCTCGCTCTTCACCCATTTCCAGTTCTCCTTCTTGATTGCGCCGCCTCCTGGTTGTCGTCAAAGACCCCTAGCAGGATTTTGTCCTTCACAACTTCTGCAAAAGAGCGCCCATGCACCTTCGGCCTCTTTGATTTTGCAGGCACTACTTCCGCCGACCTTGCTCTTTTGGTTACCGCTTTTGGATCCCTTTCCTCTGCCAGACCAAAGTCCGGTATCACCCCTTTCGCCCATTTGATTTCTGCCAGGATTTCTCCCACGTTATCGCTTTCCGCTCTATCCACGAGGTCTGGCAAGCGTGTGGATCTAGTTAAAACCCTTGCGGCCGCTCTCTTGTATCCAAATTCACTGGGGTGTGGCCGCTCATTTGGCTTCGTGAAGGCCCTGGGTGTTGGAGGTGGACCACGCGGGGCCTGCTGGAGCTGGTGCTTCAACCGAGGCTGCATTCTACACATCTACTGCGTCTCTGCTCGTGCCAGGAGTATCCCGGAGAAAACCCCCAACCCTGCCTCACTGTCGCAAATTTTGTTGGGGAGAGGATTTTACCCGGCATCGCCACTGGTCCTGATCCATCCCCTTTTTTTGCCATCGTCTGGCGGTTTGAATGAACCTGCATCGCACTGGTCACCGTTGTGGTGGGCAGACTCTCTCCCGGCTTTTGAAGAGCGATGGTCTCTATTTGTTTTGGTACGTTTTTGTTTTTTTTTGTTGGGCTTGGATACATGTTCCCACTAGTGGCGGAGAAAGGAACGTCCACCCGGGCAGAGATCCGCAATATCCGGGTAAGGTCTTCATACAAGCTGGTGCGACCTGGTACCAGGAGGGCTCCGTTCGCGACTGGGCTATTTAGGGGCCTCCAGCCTGGCTGATCCTCGGCACGGAAACGCGTAACGCCTTGATCCAGACCCCGAGAGGGAAAGGACATAGGAAAGAAAGAAAAGACAGAGAAAAAGTAATAGAAAAGGAGAAAGAGAGAGGAGACCTGTTAAATAATGCTTACACATTTTTATGATTATTACTTATATTCAGTGGGCTCGAGGAAATTATTTTCTGACATAGAAATTCTTCAAAGATTCCAATCGAAAACCCTTAGAATGATTGTAAACGCGTCCTAATATGTGCTACACCGGGATCCAAAGGTTCCAACTATAGCTAAAGAAATCAAAAAGTATGCTATTTTATACATCACGAGGCTTCTAACTCACCCCAACCCATTCATTCTAGCCCTGTCAGCAAGACCAACTAGTCTCACGCGCCTGAAAAGTAAGTCAATCACGGATCTTCAACAGTGATGAATTCTTAAAAAAAAAATGGATGCACTACTAAGTTTTATGGTATATATGAGTTTATTAAGTTATATTAATGAATTTAAAAAAAATGGATGCACTACTGAGAGTAATCTATCCATGCCCACCAAGATTATTAAGTTTTATTAATTATGAATTACTTTTAAAGAGCCACAAAATTGTTAGATGTATTCTATGTATACAGTTGGCAAAACATATTGGATGCTAAAAAAAAACTAAAAATTGTTTGAAACAAATAAAACAATTCTAAATTTGGCCAGCTCAACGCCACATTTGGACTAATAACTGCAACTCAAGTCAAAGTCTTATTACTCCCAGCTCCTTTTTGCGGCGTTAAATAGTCCCAAAGCGTATTTAAGTCAATTTACATTAGTTCTCCTTCGGATTTGGAATTAGTGTCATTGACATTAGATCTCTTTCAAAAGCTTTTTAATGTCAATTGACGTTAGTTCCATTGACGTTATTGTACATCACCCAAAACTCTAATCAGTATCAAGATTAAAAAACAGATTATCCCAATTTATTTCCAAAAAAAAAGTTTGTTCAAATTCGAAAAATCCCATTTCATGAAATCGAATGAAAAATTGGAGCTGATATTACAAGCTACAAACTTATAAAATTCCAGTTCAAGAACTAATTAAAGATGGTGCGCATCAGGTTTTTTATTTTCCAAGTTCATTCAAAAATATACAAATTCATATTATTATTTTAAATATCAAATCCAAAGTGCGACCGGGTCTATTTAGAAAACGAATAGAGCCGAATTGGACAGGTTCTGTGACCATTTAACATTGCACAGACTAAAATCACCCAGAACGCAGATATGATCACCATCCACTTTGTTCTATGCCAATGACATTATATTGTCGACATGCTCTGTGTATAAGTTATGGCCACTATTGGGCGGAGTATATGATGCCAATTAAAAATCGAATTTGATGAATCTCGAATGCATACACATATGTAGCTGGTCAGAAGCATGATGTTTGGAATGTACCGCAATGATAACTTCACCACCTCTTGCATATCCAGTTAGTTTGGAATTTCTATTGTTACGAAAGAGGTTGTATAAAGACGGATCAAAACACTCCTCGATGAAAACGAAGACATCAAATGCTTCATGGGAGCTAATAGCCACACGAGCGGCAATTTTATTCTAATACCAGCCTTATTTTGCAAATATAATCTTAATCTAAGCCTTTTCTCTCCCATTTGACTCAACCGATTGCCTTCAGAAATCAGTTGGATTTCGTAGTTTTTTGACTTCGATTTGAAAAACCGTACCACAATATTTGTAGGGCCAACACGCTTTTTGTTAAGACTACTAATCACTAGCAATTTTTTTTACATGATCAGCTGCTACTGAGGTCTAAAAGGCGATATATAGAGCAAGTTTCTTCTGACAACAGCACTTAATTCGCTATTGAAACTCTACCCAATAACTAGAGGTTAAGTTAATTTACGAGCGCTACTATTGCTCCCGTTATTTGGTGACGCTGTGCCTCTAACACCTTCGCGGTGACGTCCGCGTCCTTCACCTGCCACTTCGCTTCAAGGCTTTCGAAGTCATTTTCGACTTTGCCCAATTCAAGCGTGTTACAATTGTTCTCCTTGAGACTTTTTCCTGAGTCGCATATACATTTTTCCTGAACACTTTGCCAAGCTGCGTGCACAATATATCCCTTGCCTGCTGGTTCATTTGGCAGATGTAGAACTGACCCTCCTCCGTATGCCCAGATACAGTTCGTACCCTCCAACCCTGTGTCGGAATATTCGGGTTTTGACTCTGCAGAAGACGCAGCGTATCCTCTGACTTCAACGCTCGTGGTATCCATACAACATAAGGTACCGTGGGGATTTGCACTTTATCCACCAACTCAAATCGCGCGTTCTTGTCATGTCTTTGGAGGTTTGTAACAACTTCCTCCAGACACCGCAAGCTCGCAGTGTTGTCGCACGCTATTATTTTCACCACTCCTCCGAATCGATGGTTTGGAGGGACTTAGTTGGTTCTTCCCGCATCATTCTGCGCAATAAGCCAATGCGCTCCTATTCTACTGGTATCCACATTTCAGTGGTCGTATGTCCGAAAGGACTGCTAAGATCAGCCAGCGCCACAGTCACTGACTGCTTTGCCATATCACTCATTTTCTCGGGAACAGCCGGAGTCTTATTGTTGCCTCCCTTTGGCACCTCCGAGAAAGCCAGATTCCTACCGTTATCGTCCTTTGGCACCTCCGAAAAAGCCGGAGTCTTATCGTTATTTACCTTTGGCTTATCTCCTACTTCCATCTTTGGAATATCGTCACTTTCAGCGTCCTTTCTCTGATTTCCAGCTTTCGATGTAGTTACTACCCCGCTATTGGTACCCATCTTTCAGATTAAGACCCACTTGTCTTGTCTATGCGCCTGCCCTGCCTCGCTGGCTTGTCGCCTTTCGCCGAACGTTGACTCTTCATTCTGCCGTTCGGCGCTTCTTCCTCCTCGTACCGGTTGCAGTACCAATGCTTTCTCTGATTTCCTTCAGCCGCCATCGACATGTTTCTGCCGTCCCACGGGCCCATTGTAAGCGTTCGCTTCCCAATTCTGTTGGGTCGACCACTGCTCCACTGATTGGAAAATCCTTAGTGCTGCACGGTCTTGCGACAGATTTCTCTTACTCTCTCCTCTCCGTTCCATTCTCCTACTCCGTTTGCATTTGTATGCTTTTCCAATGGGTAGTTCTACTCTCCACCAGTCTCGCTTCCCTATCTGCAAATTATTTTATTAATTTTTTATTTATTATATAAATTTTTGTCAATTCATTTTGTTTTTTAGACAATTTTCAGACAACCTGCCATAGCTGCGTGAATAGATCCATTTCGAAGGCTGCTAGCCTTCATCATCAGCACGCTTTCTAACTACTATTCCAAAAAAAAAAAAAATTAAATTTATAATAATAAAAAAAACATTTATCATAAAAATTATTGTTCTGGCCTTTCGCGTTGGACGCGTCAAATTTCTTTGATAGTCTTTATTTGATAGTAGTATATAAGGCCAACTGAACCTTAATCAGGTTATGCTACGCCTCACATTTTTAGAAATTTCACGCGCCCTACGCCTTTATTTAATTGTCTGATCAACGCCCTAGATTGATCGAGAGTGTAATGACTAGTACCTAGGACCTACCTAATTATTTTCTTGCTTTTAGTATTATTATTACTTCATGTTAAAATTTTTTTTATTATTTTATTTTCAAGTTTTTAGTCTTTATTTTATTGTCTATTATTTCTCATTTTATTTAGTTCATTTAGTGACTCATTATTACAAGAACTCTTTCCTGACAATTTGTTACAATCTAAGTCCTCAATACATAATCCTTCCAAAGACTTTACTCGAATTTGCGCCACGTATGCTTGTCCCTTCTCCAATTCCAAAATATTTTGATGTAACTTCTACCGGACTGTATGTAATATTTGTTCCAAATATGAGCCAAATCGGACATCATAGGTCGCTTCCTATTCATGTATGTATTATGTGTTCCAAATATGGACCAAATCGGACCACAAATACGATTTTTGTGAATATTCCGGTCCTTGTGCCACCTAGCGGCGATTTTTTTTATAGCTCGCTTTCTATTCTTGTATGTATTATGAGTTCCAAATATGAGCCGAATCGGACCACAAATACGGTTTTTGTGAATATCTCGATCCTTGCGCCACCTTATTTCTTATTATTTCTTATTATTGCATTATTATCGGGTTCTGAACTATATTCCAAGTTTCAAGCTTGTAGCTTGTCGGGAAGTTACTTAAATTATAATTACACAATTCGTTCGCAACGGCCGTGCAGCCGTGCAGCCGTTCAGCCTGTCAAGTCAACCTAAATAAATCATAAATCAAAAATTGTTAAACCCATTGTAACAAAATTCGGCAGAGAGGATGCCTTTACTATAAGGATTGCTTTGAAGAAATATCAACAAAATCGGTTAAGAACCAAGCCCACTTTTATATAAAAGGTTTTTAAAAGGGTCGTGGACGAATAAAATAATCTAAATCTTTGCAAAGAAGAGCTCTATATCAATGGTATTTCCTTCCGAAGTGGATTTATAACAATAAATAGGAAAAAATTCATATTTAAAAAATGAGCGTACACCGCCCCTTTTATGACTAAGCAATTTTTTATATTTCGGGAGCCATAACTCGAAGAAAAATTAGTTCAGAATAGAACCATATGAATATGTATTAATGCGCAGCAACACTACTAAGCACACAAAACAAAAAACAACAGCATTTCAAGTGTACAGCTGGGTATGTAATGTTTGGTTTCACCCGAAATTAGACTTCCTTACTTGTTATTAATAAAAAGAGTTAAATTAAAAAATATTCTCATTCACGTAAGCTTGATTAAGCTTTTATTTATTGATGAATATTATTTAAGGTAAAAAGTATTACAAATGTTAAAGTTAATAGTTAAAAGTCATTAAATGCCAGATAGTAAAAAAATGCGACTATTGCTGCTGAACGCTTACGGCTTGCCCTTTCTTGTTCGGTTTTTGCTACTCTCCTCTAATTCGTACAGGGATGTTATTTGATGGTACCGAGCTGCCATCTCACACTCGGTCATCCTGATTGTCATCTGACTCAAATGACTCACCGTTATGGTCGTCTTCATTATTCTCAACGTAACTCCAGAGTTTCATATTATCTCCGCTGGTTGTTGTTTGATGAGGACCTCGAAAGTCCTCAACTTTTTTGACATCATATCTGCCGTGGCTTTTGACTTTAATTACCTCGTACGGACCGATATATTTACAGGCTAGTTTTTACCTGTTATGAACTGAGTGATTTTGATAGCTACTAAGTCCGATAGCTGATACCCCTTTGTCGACGAAACTTTGCTTAAAATAATCCTCTTCTTATCTGGTGCGCGCACTACAATGACTTGTATAGCTGCATCAGTCTTGAATGTACTTTTGCCACTATACGTAATGCAATACTTGCCTATCTAATTTAAGAGATACAAGCTAATTTAATTTGCCGGCATTTTATTCCTTCCATAAAAAACAGGAACTATCTCGCTTAAGGATGGAGGAACATTTATCAACATGTATCATTAAGAACGAACAAGACAGTACTGTGTTGATTGGAATCTGGTGCATTCCAACAACGTAAAAAACACGCTTTTTCATGAGTCACTGACCGGAATCGTATGCATTCCGGCAGTATAATCTTATGGGTCAGGCATCGAGCTGATTGGAATCTGGTGCATTCCAACAACACAGGTCATGTTACTTTTTTATCTTGTGATGGCGTATCCTCATTACACTACTCTTAGCACTGCCGGATTTCCATGACATGCTGATTGAAATCTTGTTGCATTCCAACAGGGAGATTGGAATCCACTGCATTCCGAAATCATGCTGAGCGGAATCTGATGCATTCCGCCAGTATAAGATTTCGGCATAAGATCTTATTTCTGCTCATATTTCTTATTATTATTATATTCTGAAATTAAATAGTAATGTTCATTAATAGTTCTTTGTTTGTAATATAACATTGTTGAAATCTCGATATATCTTAAATTTTATCTTTTGAGTTGTATATTTATATATCTTTTATATTATGCAGTCGACGATTATGTCGTCGACTTTAAATAATAAATAAATAAATAAATAAATACCCATGTTCTGCTTTTCGTCTTTTATCGTAATTGGATTTATACAATTCTTGCGCCTTAATTATTTCTTTCTAGCCTCTTGGCGGATTTGGTTTCTTTTCTCTTGTGCTACTACTAACAGCTAATTTTGTATTACTCTTGATAGCTCTATATCTCTATTGTTTCGCATCTTCACGCCGAACATTACTTCAAACGGTGTAAACTTTGTAGAAGAATGAACATGAGGATTAATGGCCCGCTGTACCTTTGACGTATATTTATACAACTAGTCCGGTTCCCCTGCTGATATCTTTGCTAGGACAGATATAATAAAGCGGTTCGTCGTTTCGATCTGCCCGTTGCCCCTTGGGACCCCTGTTGTTACCACACCGTGGTCGAGTCTGTTTTCTAAGCAAAATTCTTTGAAAAGCTTCGATGTGTATGCTGTGCTTTTGTCGCTAGTTATACGTTGCGGACTGCCGAATATTGTTACCCACTCCTCTAGGTGCCTTACAACTTCGTGTGCATCTGTGGTCTTAGTGGGGTATATCCAAGTATGTTTGGAAAAACCGTCGACTATGGCAAAAATGTACTTGTAGCTCTTAGACCTTGTATCGAGTGAACCTAATTGATCGACATGAAGGGTAGCCAGTGGAATGTCGGCTTTGTCGATACAATGCAGATAATCTTCCTTTTTACCCAGCTTATGGTTGTGCATAACACATTCGACACAATTTTGAATTATCTGTTGGACCTTCTTTTCGAGATGTGGAATGTAGTGGTTCTGCCTTATAGCATGCATTGTTTTTTGGCAACCCATGTGCCCAAATTTGTGTGTCTCTTTAATAGTTTCGTTTTCCATACACTTTGGTATAGCTAGTAAATCTTGTCCATCAACTTACTTATAGATAAATTTGTTTGTCACTTTGTAATCTTTATACGGTTTATCCTTCTGGATCTCTGTTACCGCTGACAAGTTTGCGTCTTGTTTTTGAGCCCTCGAAATTTTGTTTGTAACTTCTGCAATCACCATCATCACAGGAAATCGGCTTAAGCTACCCACGTGCTTGATTCTGCTGCCAGCTCAATGCTCTATACTGTAGGAAAAATCTTGCAGATACATCAGCCACTGGAGTACTTCACGTGGTCCGATTTTTTGGCATTTGTCTGCTTGAATGCTGCGCAATCTGTCACCAAAGTAAACTGTATACCCATCAGGCAGTGGGGTAACTTCTTTGTGGCCAAATACGCTGCTTTTACCTCAAAATAGTTTGGCAATTTTTCGTCTTGTCGAGAAGTATTTTACTCCAATAGTAAACTGGTGCCACTCGCCGTTATGCCGCTGCAGCAGTGTTACTCCGAACCCATGTTTCGATGCATCGACGTGTAACTGTGTTTCGCCGTTCTGTTTGTAGATTTGTAGCACTGGTTCTGTCACAAGTGCCGACTTCAAATTATCAATTGCTTGTTGCTTCTGTTTTTCATCTATCTCAAATATTGCGTCTTTACCTAGCAATTGTGTCAAGGGTCTTGCCATAGTAGCGTAGTCTTGAATGAACTTACGAAAATATCCGGTTAAACCCAGAAATGCCTGTATTCCCCGAACATTTTCAGGTATCGGAAAGTCATTGACTACTTTAACTTTATTTCGCCCAGGCCAGACACAGCCGGCTTCAACTTCGTGTCCCAAAAATGTAAACCTTTTTTTGAGAAATTGACATTTCGCCCATTTGATTTCCAAGCCATACTGTTGAGCTTGGTTCAGTACCATCTGAAAATTATTTAAACATTCTTCTGCTATATTACCAAAAATAACAATGTGGTATACATAAATTTCCACTATACCTTCGATTATGAATTTTTGAAAAATATGAATAACATATCGCATGAAAACAACGGGCGAATTACAAAATCCACATCCCTCTTTTGTAACAAACGCTGTGTATTTTCGGCATTGCTCCTCTATTTCCACATGAAAAAAACCCATTTGTGAGGTCCATTACAGTAAAATATTTTGCGGCCTGCATTTTCTCAAGCACCTCTCCTACAATTGGTACTGGAAACCTGTCCATCATAACCATTGAATTCAATTTACTGATGTCAACACTCAATTTGTAGCAAAAATCTTTTTTCTTTGCCAACACAACTTTGCTAGCGATTTCTGAGCATGACTCACGTATAGTGCCTTTTTTGAAGCCATTCATTCCTCTTCTTGCTCGCGAACACATTCTCTCTCTGCTACAGACAATCGACTAGGAGACTGGCGAAAATTGATGTCATTATCTTTGGGAACAATATTCAATTTAATAGGACAGTTTGGCGGAATACAACTCGGTTTATAGCTGTCCATCAATTCTTTGACTGCTTCTTTGTTCTGTTTGGGTTCAAAGTCTATTTCATAGCTATTATTTACAATATTGAAAACATTGTAATCATTCCCATCTGCTAATGTGTATTTTTCTATTTGTACGAAATTATACTCCTTAGCGCTCAAAACCACCAAAAAATCATACCCTACAATATCATCTACGTTTATTTTTCTATCTGCGACAACTAAGATTGAGTATTGTGTACTCAATTCGTCAACAATTACTTGTGCTGTAAACTCACCTACAACATCTGCAGCTACGTTACCTAAGCCATACAGTTTAGCAGAACTTTTATTCAATTTACAATTGCTACATATTTGCTCATACACACTCTTACGCATTAGCGAAACGTCTGCTCCAGTGTCCACAAGGCAGGGCAAATTTTTGTTATTGATTTTCAACTGTTTCATACGTTTTTCGTCGCACACCACGTTTACTTTATTTTGCTTCGAGACAGTACATTGCTTAGCCATATGGTCGGAGCCATTACACTTAAAACATTTGGTTTCTTCTTTGCATTTAGCCCTCTTATGCTGTGCTGAACCGCAATTACAACAATGCTGCTGTTTACGTTCGATGTCACTGCTAGTTTTATCTGTTTCATTTTGGTTATGACTGCTTACTGCCTGTATACGTTTGTTTATTTCACCGTGTTTAGTCAGGCTCGACTAATTCATATGTTTTGATCAAATCTTTGAACGATCGAGCACTGTATAAAGTATACTTTTGTTCGTTGCGCAAATCCACCCCATCAGCTATGTACCTTATCTCCGATTCCCCCTCTCCTTTACCTAGCGCTGCAATTTTGTGCATTTGTAGAACGTTCTCATGAAAACTTTCTGTTTGTTATTTACGGCGTTGTCTTAATAGCTTGTGAACTTCTGCGCTGCTTAGTGTTTTGTCGAATCCCTCCAGTGCCACACACAACGCCTTGTAATTGGATACTGTTATTGGTTCCAAACACAAAGCTGTTGTGCCCTTCATTTTATTGCGCGTATTGACCTGTTTTGCTTCTCTGTCAATTCATAAGCCTCCGCGTTCTCGTTAAAATTAGTAATCCATTGTCGAATTGGAATAAATACTCCGTCAAAATCAGGCACCCTTTTTGCAAATGCTTCAATAGTAACGTTACCTTTACTTCCATCGGTTTGGTTCAACTTTTCAATAAATGCTTTTAATAAATTTTCCATATTTTCGGCCATGCTGCTTGACAAGTGATTTTTCCGCTGACTTCTTCGCTTGTCTGTTCTTGTGTGTACGTCGTGACTGCGCTGCTTGTCACTTCGGTTTCTCTGCTTATTTCTACTGCTGCTTGTTGTTCGACTGTGTTGTTTGATTTAACGGCTGCTCGTTTTTCTACTGAAGTTTCTGCTTCTTTCTCCGTCACTGCTCGCTGCTTAGTAGGAATTTCTGGTATGTTTTGCCGTACCTTAGTATCATTCCGATTTAGGTTGCAAAAATGGTTGAGCCCCCATGTATTCATTCATTCATTTATTTAACTTTCTGGTTAATTATTGAGCTCAGAGCCGAAAGGATCAAGTACATTGACTTGTTCCTGATGATGATTTCAGATTGAAACCAAAATATCGACCAATTATATAAATTATAATACCACAAAATATATGGTGTTTTATTTATCCTTGCGGCCTTGAGCTCAATAATTAACCAGAAAGTTAAAAAAAACTTATAAGGCTATTAACAAAACCCAAAAATTCATTTATTTATTTATTATTATTCACATGATTTACAACAGGATTACACTTAACCCGCGAAGCTAGGAGCTTGTCTGAATAAGCTTATATTTATTTGTGAATAGTAATTAAAGTAAACAGTATTACAAAAGCTAAAGTTAATAGTTAAAAGTTATTCAATTCCAGATAGTAAAAAACTGCGACTGTTGCTGTTGAACGCTTACGGCTTACCCTTCCTTGTTCGGGTTTTACTCCTCTCCTCTATTCGTACAGGGATGTTATTTGATGGTACCGAGCTGCCATCTCACATACATATCTGAGAACATAATTTCATGAAGTTTTTCATTTAAACTCGAGTTTCAATTCCTCCATAGCCAAACGCCTGCATTCCAAGCTCAAGAATTTCCAACTTTTCTTGGCTTTAGAGTTGATTTTCTTTAAAATTTTCTTCATTTCGTGCTTGCCTTTCCTTTAGCTCAAACTAGTTTTGCTTAAGAGTAAATTCACTTTTCCTTAAGACCAACCCCTTCTCTCTTGATATAGTTTCTTCCTCCAATTTGTGTTTCTTGAATGCCATTGCTTCATCTTGCACTTTCATAAAGTCCCAAGCTGCTGTGCGCCTGTATATACCTTGTTGGACTCTGGGATCTCGTGGTTGGTGTCATGCTAGAAGAGCATACCGGAATATGAGAGCTTTCCGTAATCTGTACCAGCCCTTACGATTCGGTTTCAATTATTTGGCCCTCTTCAGTCAATTCGGTTATTTGGCGCTCTTCAATTAAATTTGCCATTGCGTCATCAATTACGGAAGACTCGCAAATCCAAAAATGTCATCCAGCTCGTAAAAAAATTAGCTCTTTTCTGCAAATTTCCTTGAAAAAAAAAAATGTTGGCTATTGAAATTAATTGGCAAAGAAATATTTTAAGAACCTATATACCTTTAATGGTATCGCCGGTCATGCTCCCTGCTCCCGTCGATCCCTCCCACCTTTTGGCTTTATTGTAGCCCGACCTCATGTTCCGCACTTTTGCACGCACCAGCTTCCACTTCATTGTGACATAGGAGAACGATCGCTCCATGCACGATGTAATTTCGTGTAATGCCGTTTCCGTTGATTTTCCCTTCATATAGGCGTGTTGTGCTTCAGAGAGTTGGTCATTCACTGCCTCCTTGATATATGTTTTCATCAGCCCCTACAACACCTTTAGTTGAAACGAAAATAGACTGATGGGTCTGAAGTCTTTTGGTTTCGATTTGCCTGCCTTGGGAATAAATACCACTCTAGATCTTTTCCATGTATGATGTGGTTAAGGGCCACGACACCTCCTTATATAGCGTATAGCCTAGGCCGGGTCGATTTGTGGGGAGGCAAAAAAATCGCCCATTGCTCTATGAAAATCATATTCTAGGGATCAAACTAAGAAACTTTGCTGAAGGAACCATACCTCTAAAACGAATTCTGATGTCCCCCCCTTTGGGTCGTAGGGGCAAATTTTGAAAAATCCCACTTTGAAATGCCTATGTTTTTTCTTTTTGGAGTTTATTTTTCTCTTTAGAAATTTATTTAGTCAGAGCATATGTAAATGAAAAAATTAATTTAACTTAGTAATAGAAAAGAAATTAAAAAAAATTATTAGAAATTAGCGTTTTTACAACCCCCTTTTAAAACCAGAGCATCACTGTGATGCATTTGCGTGTCGTAAACATAGTTGTGTGGGTTTTTTATTCAACCGTTTTAAAAAATGAAGGTATCACTGTGACACAATTGCAGATCGTAAAATTGCCTGTGTTGTTTTTTTTCAGCCACCACAAGACACACCAGGTAGAATTGAAATTTCCCCTACCCAAAAGTTCGATCCAAGGGGGGGGCATCAGAATTCGTTTTAGAGGTATGGTTCCTTCGGCAAAGTTTCTTATTTTGATCTCTGGAATACGATTTTCACAGAGCAATGAGCGATTTCCGCCTTAGTATAGCCAGTTAATGCTGCATTCCAGTGATTGTTGCAATTGTATAAGTGTAACTCCGTCCGGCCCTGGAGTTTTGAATTGTTCAAATGATTGAATGGCCCAAGATATCTTATCTCTTTTAATTAGTGTTTAAGCGACTTAAACTATGACTTTTTTCTTTCGTTTGTTTCATTAGCCATTGAGTGTGCTTGTAATTCTCAACTTGTTAGTGAAATATCCTAAAGACATAGTTTTAGTTTTTTATTTAAAATGGAGGTTCTTTGAGTAGAAGATGGCGTGCCAATACCTCAGAGCCCAGTGCTCGCCTCCATATCACATTTTTTAAGGGTTCTTCAAATAGAAGATGAGGTGGCTCGTTAGAGCGAAACCTCAGAGCCCCCAGTGCTCGCCCACAATGAATAAATACAAGAGGTTCTTCAAATAGAAGATGGGGTGGCTCATTAGAGCGAAACCTCAGAGCCCCCAGTGCTCGCATCCAATGAATAAATACAAGAGGTTCTTCAAATAGAAGATGAGGTGGCTCATTAGAGCGAAACCTCAGAGCCCCCAGCTCATACCGCCCGAGCTCATCCCGCAGCCAATACCTTGGAGCTCCCAGTGCTCGCCCCCAATGAATAAATACAAGGTGTAACAGGTACATAGTGACCTCTCTCTAAATAAATTTAAAAATAACAAACAAATACATTAAAATAAAGATATCATAAATAAGGTGTACCGATGCTTTGCATCGTCCCGTATTTTAAATACAGAGAAACCTCTCCTAACGGACACCTCTAATAACCGGACACCTCCCTTGGACGGACATTTTTTCATGCACCAAGTTTTAGTGCAAGTTTCAGAACAAATGCCCCTCTCTTATCCGGACACTCTCTTGGCCGGACGCGGACAGTCATTTGTCATAAAATTAGACCAAAAACCTCTATTAAGCGGACGCGAACCTCTTGTCAACGGACAAAGAGATTTCGTTTCATAACAAATCAGAGAAAAACCCCTTTTGAGCGGACGCGAACTCCCCTTGAGCGGACAAAACTTTACATACATAACAATGCAAAAAAGTTCGTTACAATTATACTGACATTTAAAAAACGTCGTAGTGCTTGTGTACACACATACGAAGTGAGTAAATAAAAATAGGGGATTCCCGTGTTTGTTGAACATATTTTTTAAGGCGCATGCTTAGTTTGGTTTGCTCAGTTATGTGTGTTCAGTGAAAGTGAAAAGACGTAAAATAATGTCGCGGTCCAATGTGAGTTTGACAGAAAAATTGCAATTATTAACGCTAGTGTGGAAAACAATTTGTCCGCACGAGCATTAGCCAAAAGGTAATTTTTACTGAAAAAAAACTCGTTCAAATTTATATTCGGAGTGTAAAAACAGTTTTCAATGAAAAAGAAAATCGACTTAATTATGTACAGAGTCCTTATATTATCTGTTTTAAGGTTCAAAATTGGAAAAACACAGGCTGCGCACATCGTTAAAAATAAAGAAGATATCCGAGCGAAATGTATGGATGGAAGCAATATTCAAAGTAGAAGGTCCTTTATGAAAGTAGATGAAAAAAAAATTGACGAGATGTGTTACGAGTGGTTTTGTAGGGCCCGAAGTCAAAATGTTCCAATATCCGGGCCAATAATTCAGGAAAAGGCTAGAGATATCGCTTTAAAACAGGGTGTCAATAATTTTGTAACCCCTAACGGCTGGTTACAAAATGGCGAACCAGACATAACATAACTTTTCGGTACATTTGTGCTGAAAGTGCAAGATGTTGATATGCAAGATTTTAAGCAATTTTTGGAAAACTACCATCAATGCTTATTGGATATGGCCCCAGCATATTTATAACGCTGATGAGACAGGCCTTTTCTTTATAGCTTTGCCAAATAAAACGTTGGCTCTAAAAATTGAGGCATGTCGAGGAGGCAAACTTTCGAAAGAGTGCCTTGCTCTAAGTGAAATATTTATTTTTATTTTTGTTATTACTTTATATAAATGAAATATGTATGCATTGTCCGAAGTGGAATATTTATTTTTGTTTTTGTTATTACTTTATATGAGATATGTATGCATGTGTATGAATTTTGGAATTAATAAACATAAATCTTGTGTGAGCAATCTAATGAATATATTTTATTTAAATAAGCAGCTGGTAAGCATTTAATTAGTTACAAATTCAAAACTTCACAAAATAGCTACCCACTCCCATAACCGGACACCTCTCTTGGCCGGACAAAAATCAGCCGACGGTGAGTGTCCGCCCAAGGGAGGTTTCACTGTACACCATAAACAAAGTAAAATAACATACAGTCCATTAAAATAGTAATTTATAAAAATAAAAAAGATAATAAATTTAAAAAATGCTTGCTTGCACTGGGCTTTGAACCCGCAACCCCAAACGTGTGAGTCGGGTACGTCATCCACTGTGCCACGACTCATACGCCTACAAGCACATCAAATTACTCCCTTATAACTCACACTAAACTGCTCGCTCTCAACTGCCCCACACTTAGCTAATTAGGTTGTGCAGTATAGGTTGCACCGTTACTTGTGTCGAGCTTTGTGAATCCCCTGGTTCATTCCTAGTTACACCTGGAAAATGTGTATTCAGCAGTAGGTCCAGGGATTCGTACCAGTTTCGGTCCACGAAACATCAGGCATTTGCAAGCATCCTGGGGCCGTATTAGCCGATCTGGAAAGTATTTTCCTGAATCTCACCCCTTCAGACACTGTTTCCATGCTGCTACAGAAATCTCGCCAGGAGGATATTTGGCTTTCCTTAGCTCAAACTTAAAATTTCTAAGGTGTTGTTTGTACGTCTCCCAATGCTGCTCATCGCCAGAGGCTTTGGCTGCATTGAAAGCCATTCTAATTAACCTGCGAAGGTTTTCGATTTGTGAATTCCACCATGGTGGCTTCTTTTTACCCCTTTAAATTATCTTGGGGCAGACTTTATCTAGTGCCTTACGGCGTGCCCACGTGAAGTTATTTACCAGTCTTTCCAGTTCTGGTATGCTGCATGGTGTTTCAGGTGCGCTCTCAAGTGGTAATATGTTAACTAGTTTCCTGCTGTATTCTTGCCAGTTTGTATTTCTAATATTTCTGGTGGCAGCGTTCTGCTTCTTCACCAAATCTAAGTCGAATTGGATGTAACGATGGTCAGAGAATGAGTGGTCCTTAAGGACCTTCCAGTTTCTGACCAACTCTTCCGCATCTTCTGAGACTAGTTTGACATCCAGAATTTCCTTTCTTGTTTTTGTAATTAAGGTTGGCTCAATTCCCCTATTGCTTATGATTAGTCTAGAGTTTAGGATGAAATCAAAAAGTAACTAACCCCTTTCGTTTTCGCCATTACTTCCTCAGGTGGAGCGGTGCACATTTGCGTCTCCTCCCAATATCAATGCACCTGGTGTAGCTTCCTGACGGTCGATGTCGGCACCGTCTTGTCATGGGCTAGATAAATTTATTATAGCCCGATTAAACCCATACTTAAGCTCAGACTGATCATTGTTGTGTCTTCATCGCTAAATTGAGGAAGAAACAAAACATTAAATTTGGTACTAACAACTATACACAATCTAGGCCTTCCCGAGGTGACACAACTTACCAATGTGTAGCCGGTTGACTTGAGGCCGCAAATGTTTTTCCTACCACCCACGGCTCCTGGATGAGGACAATATCAGCTGCCCCTTTAGATGCCAGTCGGAGCAGCAGTGCAGCGGAGGCTGCTTTACTGTGGTGCAGGTTTATCTGCAGGACCCGCACCAATATCGCACACTTTTCCTCCGTCCTTGAGCGGGGAGTTAGCCGCATCTTCCATCATCAGCTTATCCTCCGTGTATTGTAGTTATAACCCACCTATTCCCATAGATGAGGTAGACGAGGTGTAGCCGTACAACGTATCCGGCTCACCCCCATCTGCCTTCATATCTACGTCCCCGTCGCTCTCATCTTCTTCTGGCTCCACCTCGGCTGCCGGGGTACCATCCGGCGTCCTTGCATACTGGTACAGGATTGCGCATAAGTATGTCCAAGGTAATGTTGAACAGCTCGCTCTTCACCCATTTCCAGTTCTCCTTCTTGACTGCGCCGTCTCCTGGTTGTCGTCAAGGACCCCTAGCAGGATTTTGTCCTTCACAACTTCTGCAAAAAGCGCCCATGCACCTTCGACCTCTTTGATCTGGCAGGCACTACTTCCGCCGACCTTGCTCTTTTGGTTGCCGCTTTTGGATCCCTTTCTTCTGCCAGAAGAAAGTCCGGTATCACCCCTTTCGCCCATTTGATTTCTGCCAGGATTTCTCCTACGTTGTCGCTTTCCGCTCTACTCACGAGGTCTGGAATTCGTGCGGATCTAGTTAAAATCCTTGCGGCCGCTCTCCTGTGCTTTGATCCAACTTCACTGTGGGGTGGCCGCTCATTTGGCTTCGTGAAGGCCTTGGGTGTCGGAGGTGTACCACGCGGGGCCTGCTGGAGCTCGCCTTTCAACCAAGGCTGCATTCTACACATCTACTGCGTCTCTGATCGTGCCAGGAGTATCCCGGAGAAAACCCCCAACCCTGCTTCACTGCCGCAAATTTTGTTGGGGAGAGAATTCTGACCCGGCATCGCCACTGGTCCTGATGCATCCCCTTTTTTTGCCATCGTCTCGCGGTTTGAATGACCCTGCATCGCACTGGTCACCGCTGTGGTGGGCAGACGCCCTCCCGGCTTTTGAAGAGCGTCGGTCTCTGTTTTTTTGGCACGTTTTTGCTTTTTTTTTGGGTTTGGATACATGTTCCCACGAGTGGCGGAGAAAGGAACGTCCACCCGGGCAGAGATCCGCAATACACGGGTAAGGTCTTCATACAACCTGGTGCGACCTGGTACCAGGAGGGCTCCGATCGCGACTGGGCTATTTAGGGGCCCCCCGCCTGGCTGATCCTCGGCACGGAAACGCATAACGCCTTGATCCAGCCCCCGAGAGAAAAAGGAAATAGGAAAGAAAGAAAAGACAGAAAAAAAGTAATAGAAAAGGAGAAAGAGAGAGGAGAACTGTTAAATAATGATTACACATTTTTATGATTATTATTTATATTCAGTGGGCTCGAGGAAATTATTTTCTGACATAGAAATTCTTCAAAGATTCCAATCGAAAACCCTTAGAATGATTGTAAACGCACCCTAATATGTGCTACACCGGGATCTGAAGGTTCCAACCATAGCTAAAGAAATCAAAAGGTATGCCATTTTATACAACACGAGGCTTCTAACTCACCACAACCCATTCATTCTATCCCTCTCAGCAAGACCAATTAGTCTCACGCGCCTGAAAAGAAAGTCAATCACGAATCTTCAACAGTGAGGAAGTCTTAAAAAAAAATGGATGCACTACTATCTATCCATGCCCACCAAGTTTATTAAGTTTTATTAATTATGAATTACTTTTAAAAAACCACAAAATTGTTAGATGTATCCTATGTATACAATTGGCAAAACATATTGGATGCAAAAAAAAAAAAAAACTAAAAATGGTTTGAAGGAAATAAAACAATTCAAAATTTGGCCAGCTCAAAGCTATATTTGAACTAATAACTGCAACGCAAGTCAATTTGCACTCAAGCAAAATTGCGGACGTTGCATTTCCCACAGAAGTGATAACTCAACACAGGTGTGGAGGTATATATTTTGTATCAAGTTGTATGTAGGTATGTAAGTATGTATGTTTAAGGTAAATATGTATGTAAGTATGTATGCTTAAATGTAAATATGTATGTAAGAATATGTTAGAATAATTTAGTATAAATAAGCTGACCACATTTGAATAAAAGAGCAATTGAGCATTGAGCTTTGATCACTCACAAAAGAGTCTATTTTATTTCAAACCTTTTACAATGACCACTTGCTCGTTTGTACACAGCCTAGTTTGTTTGACGAATTGTGTCTGGTTTTGCACAGGCATTCGCTTGAATTGTGAACAGAATCTAATAAGGTGCGGGGAGTTGTAATAATGGGAAGATTCCTTTTTTGCGCAGAATTTTGACCTATTGACTCTTTCAACGACTTCATATCTAGAGGTGCGAGAGTCGTTCATTTGCGACCATGAGATTAAATCCCTTCGCGAAGAGAGAGATTGTTCCCAACGTGACAGGGCTGTTTCGAGAGTTTTGGTGAACAAATGTACACCAGAATCGGATCCCAACTGTCTGTCGTAATTCCTTGGGAGTGAAGAACGGATAGGCAGTTGTTCATTGTATTTTGCAATCTCTGAAGTTGATCACGGTTTTCGGATGGAATAGTGGCCAGAGTCAGTAAGGATTTGATCTCGTTGTCAACCAGGATACGTTTGTTTTCGTATCGTGACCGTAAAGCTTCCCAAGCAAAGTCAAAGTTATCATCGCTCAACGGATATTGTTTGACGACGGAGCCGGTTTTACCTTGCGATTTGTACCGGAGATGGTACATTTTTTGAGCACGGGAGAGCTTTGGGTGGTTAATGTACACCGCTGTGAACATATCACGAAAAGCGGGCCATTCTTCATAGCCACAATAAAATGTCTTCGTGACGTATGCTGCGATTTTGAAGTAAATATTTGCCTCAGCCGAGGGTTGTTCCACGCGGAGTGGTGGGCTCGGTGTTGCCATAATTTTGATCAACGAAAGTTGATCAGCAATATTTGCTTTTGTCCCTTCATATGTATCACGGCAAGTGCAATGTTTGCCTTGCACTGAATTCTTGAAGCCTTCCGGGAAACTTTCGTCTGGTTTCGAAAATACCAGATCGTAAACCGATTGAAGCCTTGCCCAACAATCATATAGTGATTTGTCTTTGATCATGAAATACGATTCAGTGTTATCTTGAATCGGTGTCTCGGTAAATTTCGCACAGCATCTCATGGGACTGTCAATTTTCGCTATGAACTTTTGCGCGGATGGGTCAACTGATTTGGATTTTGGGCGGGAGGATGTTGCCTTTTGTTGGCCGTCTCTTCTTTTGGACAATCTTTTGGTTTTGTCCCGGTTTCGGACATTTTTGGAGGACTAAGAAATATTTTAAGCAAACTTTTGGGCTTTCACCAAAAAAAATACCGAATATAATATTTATACGCTCAGGGAACGTTCGCAAAATTAGAATATGGAATTGCTCTTCGTGCCACAAAAATTTAAAAGGGAATTTAAGTTGGTGGCGTTGTTTGTCTTTTTAGTTTTGAAAAAGATAGTCGAGCGGACAACGGGACGTTCCTTAAATGATTTAAATCAGCGAAATGCGGAATTTATGTTTATAGCGTTTGACAAAAAAATGAAAAGAAAATCACAAACACTTTTCACTTATATATACGTGTAAATAAACGTGTATTTGTAAATTATGTATGTATATATTAGAAGATAATAATACTTTGAAGCCTGTGTGAATATTTTCTGAAAAGTTCCTATAGGGGCGAAACTATTCCAAACTTCGTTTTGTACGCTAGAATTACTAATGTACATGCCCAATATACAAACGTATGTATGTATATATGTTTGTTTGTGCGAACGTATGTATGCACGTGAGTCAAAGAAGCTACTCTACTTTTGTTTACAAACAGAGTTTGTTTTGATTTGCTTCTTTGTCCCTTAATGCCGCGTTTTTTTTAGTGAACTGAGTGCGCTTGATTGTAGTATTGGGAGAGTGCAGCAAAGAAAGGTGAAAAAATGTCTAAAGTGAGAGAGTTTAAGAGATTTGATCAACAGTGCCAACTTTCTTTGCTAATGTAGCTATACGTGCTTGGAGATTGTCTCTGAAAGAGCGACTTGAACGTGTGAGTAAACACGTATTCTGTTCTATGAGTGGAGAAATATGAAGGCTGGAAAAATAACTTGAAATTATTTGTACATGTATGCAGGTATGTACGTATAAATATAAAAATTTTTTATATGCTGCCAAGCAAGAAAAAATTACTTGGAAGTGAATTGAACTGTGTCGCAAAGTTCAACGACCTGTGCGAACAATGGTGTAAATTCAACTGTAGTAGAAAATTTTCTGATGTTGTTCTTGCACAGTGGGTTTGAGTAGGCAAGTAAACTGCAATTTTTTTAGGTTAAATACCACTTAAAATATGTTTACATATATCTGAATGTATATATAATTGGCGGATTTTGCCTATTGGTATAGCAGAATGTTTTCTACCAATTTTTGGTTGCAAAAAGGTTGCAGTAAAACCAACGGTAAGTAAATTACGCCATATTCACACATATATGTGGATACCAGAAGGCCCGGCAGACGTTGTCCTGCCCTAGATTTGGCCTGTCTGCATACATTTTAATAATATTTTTCCGTCTGACTCTGCCCTTCCCCTCTTCACTTTCTCCTAATCTTTTTATTCACTCCTCCCTCCGTCTTTTTCGCTTCATCTATCTCCATCTTCGTCTCATTCTATCTCTTTCTCAATCTCCTTCCCTTCTCTCTTTTCTCTTCTCTCAATTCCTTCTCATTTTTCTGCATCCCTTATTGCCTGTCTCAGAGGAGGGGAAGCATTCACTGGCCCACGTTTTGGCCTATATCTCGAGGCACTAGTCACCCAGGGGTATGAAAATTACCCTATACTAAAGCACTCATCAACAGCTTTGATTTGTTATCCATATTCTATAAACACATTCTAGGGGTACTCGGGTCCACGTTTCGGGATACATCTCGAGACGACAGCCTATCAACATACTGGCTTGAATGAAATGGTAGCGTATATCTGTGTATTGTATCTAGGTTCGTGCCTCAGCCACAATTTTGCCACTAACTAACGTAATGACTACATTGTGTTATCACCAGTCACCATGTTGCTAACAGCCTAGCAGCATTGTGGTCAAGATGCGAATGCCATGCACCTATGTGTTTGTTTTGTTCTGATATGTATGTGGATGTTTGTTTGTACAAGGCTATGAGCGTGTGAATGCATCAGTGGGAGCGGTCAAGGCACGAACCAAATGTATCTGTGTAGGTGTTGGTTTGGTGTAGCGGTAAGCGTGTGATTGTATGAGTGCATGATTGTATGGACGTATAGATGAAAAATACGGGAAAGCCGAAAAGAAAGTTGGGCATGTAAAGGTCAAAGTCTTGTTTCAACAGTGCCCAGTGCAAGTCAAGTACAAGTGATAACTAAAACTGAAGTGCGCGCTTTTAACCTAAGCAAAAATCTTAACAAATATTGTAGTGCGCGAATAATAACGAAATATTGAAAAAGTAGTGCGCGTCGAAAAGTTTCCGCGATACGGTCATATAGCTGCAAGCAGTTTCCAGCAAATATATTTTACGATAGGTACGGTCATGTACAGTTTTGTGTTTTTTTGGTCCTGGTATGCTTGACGGGAGCTGGCCTATCTCCTAAGCAAGCCAAAAGAAAAATTGCACCGTCATATACACCCCTACATACAAATATATGTATGTAGATGAGTATATGACTATGCAGATATGAAATCCATAGGCAACTATGTATACGTATATATACATAGATACACTTTTGTCTTTGGATTTTGCTAATAGATTTTCACATTTCATTACAGGACGCTTCAAGCTTGATTTCTCCTTGGAAACCACCCACTGGGCACGGTCCTTGGCGACATACCGCCCACCAACAACTAAATCATCTTGGCGATATACCGCTCAACAACAACTACACAATTTTTTTATATTGGCGGCGCAACACCAACCACAGCCATTACATATTTTTATCTTGGCGACTGATCGCTCAGCAACAATTCCCACACATCTTCACTATCCACTAGCACCACACTAAGTTTTCATTTGCCGGCGCACACTACAACAACAACAACAACAACAACAGAAATACAAGAACTTGGTAACTTCGAACATAACATTTTTCACCGTCGGCGTTGAGCTGCAACAACAACAGCCACGATACCGCATGAAACAAAAATCCTTGGGGAGCAAACGCAACAACAAAACGTAAGGAGCGCATGACTCGAATCAAACCAATACAATTTTAGCAAAGCGGACCACACGATCAACTACTATTATAAAAACGGCAGCAACAAGCACAACAAAGTTGGCAGCAACATTTATACATTTTTGGGATAGTTCACATACTTTGGTAACACAAACAACAACAAACACTGGCGAAGGGGATAGCTTTTAAAGTATTACATTTGATCATATTATTATTTCTATCTATTTTTATATTTTTCTATTAAAATACTATCATAAAGAGCGTAATTTTGGTAGGGAATGGGCAAAAGGGTCATTTCGTTACCGGGGCCAAGCATTTTGTTGTTCGAAAATATAGAGTTTTTCAGTTTTACCTTGACTCCATATTTCATGAGTTAATGGTGGCACTTTTGCCTCCATCTTTTTTTCTTTTCGTTTCTTCATTTTCTTATTTTTCATTTTTCTTGTTCGGTTTGACATTTAATTTTTCTTGATAATTTGATATCTTTCTTTACCATATACACATTTTTTTATACTCAGCTGAGCAGAGCTCACAGAGTATATTAACTTTGTTCGCATAACGGTAATCCGTAACGGCATTAACTAATCGAGATAGATATAGACTTCTATATATCAAAATAATCTGGGTGAAAAAAGAAATTACTTTAGCCATGTCCGTCCGTCCGTCCGTCCGTCCGTCCGTCCGTCTGTCCGTCCGTCTGTAAACAAGATAACTTGAGTAAATTTTAAGGTATATTGCTGAAATTTGGTACGTAGGTTCCTGGGCGCTCATCTCAGATTGCTATTTAAAATGAACAAAATCGGACTACAACCACGCCCACTTTTTCGATATCGAAAATTTCGAAAAACCGAAAAAGTGCGATAATTCATTACCAAAGGCGGATAAAGCGATGAAATTTGGTAGGTGCGTTGACCTTATGACGCAAAATAGAAAACTAGAAAAATTGTGGATAATGGGCCTGGCACCACCCACTTTTAAAGGAAGGTAATTTAAAAGTTTTGCAAGCTGTAATTTGGCAGTCGTTGAAGATATCATGATGAAATTTGGAAGGCTCGTTACTCATATTACTATATGTGTGCTGAATAAAAATTAGCGAAATCGGATGACAAACACGCCCACTTTTAAAAGAATTTATTTTTAAAGTCAAATTTTAACAAAAAATTTAATATCTTTACAGTATAAAAGTAAATTATGTCAACATTCGACTCCAGTAATGATATGGTGCAACAAAATACAAAGATAAAAGGAAATTTCAAAATGGGCGTAACTCCGACCTTTTTCATTTCATTCGTCTAGAATACTTTTAATGCCATAAGTCGAACAAAAATTGACCAATCCTTGTGAAATTTAGTAGGGACGTAGATTCTATAACGATAACTGTTTTCGGAAATCTGTTGCGAAATCGGTTGAAGCCACGCCCAGTTTTTATACACAGTCGACCGTCTGTCCTTCCGCTCGGCCGTTAACACGATAACTTGAGCAAAAATCGGTATATCTTAACTAAACTTAGTTCACGTACTTATCTGAAGTCACTTTATCTTGGTATAAAATATGGCCAAAATCCGACTATGACCACGCCCACTTTTTCGATATCGAAAATTACGAAAAATGAAAAAAAAATTCCATAATTCTGTACCAGATATGAAAAAAGAGATGAAACATGGTAATTGGATTGGTTTATTGACGCAAAATATAACTTTAGAAAAAACTTTGTAAAATGGGTGTGACACCTACCATATTAAGTAGAAGAAAATGGCAGGAATACTGTTCGTGGTATGACATATTTAAATAAATTAGGGGTACCCGATAGAAGAGGTTCTGGGTCACCCTGGTCCACATTTCGGTCGATATCTCGAAAACGCCTTCACATATACAACTAAGGGCTACTCCCTTTTAAAATCCTCATTAATACTTTTAATTTGATACCCATATCGTACAAACACATGCTAGAGTTACGCCTGGTCCACCCTTATTGCGATATATCGAAAAGGCGTCCTCCTATAGAACTAAGGCCCACTACGTTTTAAATAATCATTAACACCTTTCATTTGATACACGTCATACAAACACATTCCAGGATTACCCTATGTTCATTTTGCTAAATGGTGATTTTCCCTTATTTTGTCTCCAAAGCTCTCAGTTCTCTCGGTTACATCCGAACTTAGCCTTCCTTACTTGTTTCTCACATGTTTTCTTCTACCTATGTTAGTACGAGCTCAACATTTTCGAATTTTGAATTTTTGCTTTTTTATTTTTTGTACTTACTTTTTTCACGATTATTGGCAAAATCAATTCCAACATACCTTTTTATTAGCCTCACACCCCGAGATTATACTAGATAGTGTGCCTTCAGCAACAAAGACATTTTTTTTTGTCGAATACACATTTTTTAAATCTTTACATTTTGTCACCAAGCTGGTAGATTTGATACTACCAAAGCACTCATTACCAAAGATCACATGCGAGTGCCTGTAGATATGTGTGCATGTGAAGAGCATTTTTTCAGCAATTTCAGCAAAACCACTCAAATGCCGCGGTGCCGTTGGAGAACGTGAGATTGGTGCTTGCATCTACAGAGTAATATTTTCTCGAATGATTATATACGTATGTACATATATTGGTTAAGATTCCCAATCTTGCAAAAATAGAGTAGGAATTTGCAAAGTAAAGCAAGAACTATTGTAACATTATACATGGTGCCCTCTTATGTCAATATGTTTGTAGCATTATGCTCTCCTACGCCAATGCACTTTTTATGCAGACCATATATTGCAGTCATATTACACAGCGGGAGTTCAACATCACATACAATTGCCGACAGCAAGACCTATTTCCGATTACATTTAAATGGCGCATTGAACAATTTGTTAATAGCGTGACCGAACGCCAATGACAGTTTGTCAATGTGCCTGCCAAAATATCTACACAATAACAAATATCTAAAATTAAGTCAAATAATATGCTGACACAAGATATATGTATCAAGAATGTAGATAATTTTAGCTTGTAAGTATTAATGTAATTACGTATGTGCAAAATAGGAAATTTTATATAAATAGTAAGGCATTTCTACAATAAAATCAATCACTTTTTAACGCTACACATCGGCGTTCTTCTTTATTTATTTTAAAGTTTACACTATACTTTGTGACGAACATATGTACATATGTCCATTAGACTGGGTCGATTTTTAACCGATATCGCGCCATCGATTTTTCGATAGAATTTGGGCTCAGGAAAAAAAGTTCCACTAAGCATACCCAAAAAATAATTTTCGAGCCTGCGAAATTTCATTTCTTTGACTTTTCTTCGACTTTGAGTTTTAAGGTTTTATTCATGACCTACTAAAAAAATTTACCTTTGTAAAATTTTGCAAAAAACTGTTACCGACAACGTTCTTAGCAGACATTTTTGGGTCGGGCATGGTATACATATGAAAATTTTTTAGTAGATTATGAAAAAAACCTAAAGAATCAATGTCGAAAAAAGTCAAAAAAATGTAATTTCGCAGGCTCGAAAATAATTTTTTGGTGTACGTAGTGGAACTTTTTTTCCTAAGCCCAAATCCTTTCGAAAAATCGATAGCGCGATATCAGTTAAATTTCGTCCGTAAAAATCGACCCACCCCAATGTCCATACATGAATTTTACTTGCATACTCTTTTTTTAGGTGTATATAAATATTTTGGTTTTTTTTATGACCTACTTTTCCCATATATATACTTGATTTTGTATTTACTTTTGCGTTTGCGGTAGGTCAGGGATTAGGGTTTTGCATTTTTTTGTTTTGCCCTTGTTTTGGATTATACTACCTTAAAGAAATTTATTTGAATTCTATATCTTTAAGATAGGTTTTAGTAGGATAGTACATTAGGGTGGGAGGAAAGATTAAACTGACTTTACCCATCATATGATTAATATATGGGGTAAAGAGTATCAACCGTTCCACTTAAAAAGCTTTATCGCTTCGATTTGAATGAAATTTGGTGAACTTGCTGTGCCTATATAGTAGTGTTAATTTCACTTAAGTTCGCTCCTAAATTTTGGATGGATACGGAGATATAAGCGTCTGAATTCTCAATTTTTTTTGTGGAAGCCTTTTTTTCTATAAATCATAAGTCCTGGAATTGGCTTTCTAAGAAGAAAGGAAAGTATTTTTTCCATTCTTTTCGAATATAAATAGAAAAAAATTTTTAGAAAAATTTTAGTAAAAATTTTATAAAATTCTTTTTTTAATTTTTTTCAAAGAGGGCCATTTTTCATATTTTTATTTTTAAATAAAAGCTTGATATTTTTCCTTTAAAATGATACCTATTTTATTTTGGCACGCGAAAATTTCTTTAGCACATTTTTATTTTAAACATATAGAGTTCCAGCTACAATTCACCCATAAATTTTATAATTTTTATTTTTAGTTTTTTTTTCAAGTTTGAACATTTTATGTATTTTTATTTCTATTTTTATATAAAAGCTTGATATTTTTGCTTTAAAATGATACCTATCTTGTTATGCTGCCCGAAAATTTCTTTGATACATTTTTTTTTAACATAGAGGTACAGATAAATGTATCAATTTTTTTATGCGCGCTTTAACTAGTTTTTTTTTTATTTTCAAAGGAATGCTTTCTCATTATTTCATTGTATAAATAAGTAATGAATTGTAATAAAAATAAAGTTTTGTTCAAATAAATAAATATAACTCACATGTTCACTAGGTATTAAGAAAAATATAATACCACAATGAAAAAAGTGTAGAAACACAAAAAGCAGGCATACCTAATTTTTTACTTCCGTAAAATGAGTCTTGACCTTTACCGAAAGAAATGCAAGGGTTTAAAACTCATGCGTATTGAGACCTTAGATTGTTTAGGCATTAATAGTTCATAATTTTCTGCATTTTTATCGAATTTTTTCCTAATAACGAGCCTTTAACGTTTCTTGCGCATTCATGCTTAGGCCTGAGCAGTTTGTAACTACCTGCATTGTTTTTTGTGTGGGCTTTCCAGTGATTAACGAGCCTTGGAAAATAAACCGCGAATTATTGCTTAGGCCTGAATTGCCTGCATTACGCGTGCCTTTAGGAATAGATTGTTCAATAATGGTCGCGCGTGAGTAGTTTGAAACTACCTGCATTGTTTTTTATGTATATATGACAAAAACCCTTTAAATACTCCTTTATCTTGGAGAAAACCCACAGTAGATTTGAAGAAATCTTATTGTGCAGACAAATACATTTTTATACTAATCAGCGTGTGCAAAATTGTTCTTTATGATAATATTGTTTCGCATTTTACCGGTATTTTAATTTACGCGTTTATAATGAATAAGAGTGTCTTCAAGTCTCGGTGCTGCAACCCTTTAAATATAAGTAACCATTCAGCATCTGGTCGGACCTTGAGAAAAATATTGGAAAGTCTAAGGAAAAACTATGTGTTCC
Source organism: Eurosta solidaginis (assembly GCF_040869045.1). Classification (NCBI taxonomy): domain Eukaryota; kingdom Metazoa; phylum Arthropoda; class Insecta; order Diptera; family Tephritidae; genus Eurosta; species Eurosta solidaginis. The sequence continues at coordinate 32,033,496 of NC_090324.1, read as the reverse complement.
TACCAATCTATGCTAAAATTTGCACAGCTTGTAGAATGAAATTGACCCAATTTTCCACCATGTCTCCAGTGTATCAAGAATGCGAATCTGTAGAAGAGGTATAACTTTAAATTATTTTTATATCAAGAGATAGTTTTTTACATATACATTTAGTTTTTCTTTTAATACATTAGAGCAATACCGAGTTATCATATGACAAAGATGATGGAGATTACGTAGATAATGATGAACCAATCGCCGAAACAGGTAGCAAAATTGGACACATTTGTGAAAACCCTAAACAGCAAGCAGCTGTGGAAATTTTTGGGCAGATAAAGGAAAAGTTCGCAAAATCCACCAGTAACTCAGAAAGAATTTTGCTTTTAACACTAGCGCCTAAATCAATGGATCAAAGGAAATTGGTGGCTTAGTTCAGAACAACAAAACGTCAGGCAGCAAGAGCCAAGCAACTAGTGAATTCCTTTGGTATTTTAACTTCGCCAAACCCCAAAAGGGGTAAAACTTTGTCATCCAATGTAGTTGACTTAATAAAAGCATTTTATGGAAATGATGAAAATAGTCGCATTATGAGTAGATGGAAGGATTTCGTTTCAGTGAAAACATCAAATGGATCACGTGAACATGTTCAAAAGAGATTAATCCTCTGTAATCTTAAAGAACTGTATGAACATTTCAAAAATACACACCCCGAAGTACAGATTGGTTTATCAAAATTTTCCCGACCACGGCCACGCCACTGTGTTTTTTTGTGAATTTTTATCTGTACCTCTATGTAAAAAAAAAAAAAATGTATCAAAGAAATTTTCGGGCAGCGTAACATGATAGGTATCATTTCAAAGAAAAATATCAAGCTTTTATATAAAAATAGAAATAAAAATACATAAAATGTTCAAACTTGAAAAAAAAACAATTATAAAATTTATGGGTGAATTTTAGCTGGAACTCTATATGTTTAAAATAAAAATGTGTTAAAGGAATTTTCGCGTGCCAAAGTAAAATAGGTATCATTTTAAAGGAAAAATATCAAGCTTTTATTTAAAAATAAAATAAAAATATGAAAAAAAGCTCCCCTTTGAAAAAAATTAAAAAAAAAAATTTTAATTAAAAGTTTTACTAAAATTTAAAAAAAAAAATTTTATATTTATATTCGAAAAGAATGGAAAAAATACTTTAGAAACCGTTTTATTCATTTCTTCTTAGAAAGCCAATTATACGACTTCCACAAAAAAATTGAGAATTCAGACGCTTATATCTCCGTAACCATCCAGAATTTAGGAGCGAACTTAAGTGAAATTAACATTACTATATAGCCAGAAATTTCACCAAATTTCATTCAAATCGAAGCGATGAAGCCTTTTAAGTGGAACGGTTGATATACTTTACCCCATATGTGAATTGTATTCAACTTTGTTTTATTTGAGTTTTTTTTTAGATTATGGTAGTTGTGTGTATTTCGCAAAGGGTAAATATTTAAGTAATTGGAAGTAGCCTTGAATTTGCCTTTGATGAAGTTATAATTTTTGTATACTTTTTAAGCAGATTGTGAAACTAATATTAGGGCATTTCTGGTAGAGTATTTATTTGAGAAATTATAAATAAATAGTGTATGGATGAAAAAGTGAGCTTTTAATCATGCAGGGCTAAATTCAAATTTTTGGTGTTGGTGCTGCGCTTGCGCGTGGCAAGGTTAGGCGAAGGTGAGTTGTAGGGAGAAATGAATGAGTGACAGACGGACAGACTAGTGTCAGGTTTGGGGGCGCTGTAAGGAAATATGAGTCAGCACAGCGCCCATGGTTCAGCGCAGGCTGCGCCGAAGAGGGTGGTAAAACTCCACCTGAGAGGACAGGCCTTCATATTTTTCTCCCCTTATGCTTGCCCCCTCTGGCAATGCCCCTTACTAATATTTACATCTTTTTCAGCTTCTTCTTTCTTTCCAATACATATGCAGGTATGAAGCCTTTTTGTTCATGTGGCTGTGGGTGAGGACGGTGGTGAAGTACCCCGCGCAAGACGACGAGCTAGCCTGGGATGCTTGCCGCCGCTCCTCACCACCCCAAACAGTCAGCCGCATAACAATGCCAGATCAATTTTTCATTTCCCAATTAATTAATTATTTCTTATTTTAAATTTCGAATTTCCATTTTTCTTTTGATTACTTATTTCTTATTTGTTACTTTAAAATTTTTTAATCTTTTTTACCTTTCCTTCCTTAGATTTTTTTTTCAATCCTTCTTATCCTTCCGGTACCAATACTTATTTCCATCTTCAGACTGGACTGGGACCGTCATGATGGCAACGCCGATTGGGCTCGCCTGGTCGACAAGTATCATCATGACAAGATAAGGAGTAGCTGGGTGTACATGCCAGGGTTCCTACTTCGGATTCCTGCAATTTGATTAATTGGTAGCTGGTATGACACTTAGCTAGAAGACCGACGTTAGCAGGAGGTCGTGACGGGCGGTATAAGCTACCTTACCGGGAGCCCAGCATTGCCGGTAAGTGAGGTTTGCAGTCGTCGCCACGATAGATAGCATTAGGAGGTGTGGCATCCACTGTTGGCGACTAATCCGTGGGCGTGATGTGCCACACTTCCACGGACAGCACAACGGACCAGACTTTAAGGCACTTAGTTACGGACATGCCGCCTTCATCGAACTTTCGCCAAGGCAGCACCAAACACACCAAGCCATATATATTCAAGTTCAGTTAACTTATTTTAAAACGTTAAGTTAAATATTTTTAAATTTTTGGTTTTATTTATTTTTATTTTTATTTTTTTGTTGTTGTTTTTTTTTTTTTGTTATTGATTATTTCTTCATCGTTAAGATTATTTCCAAACATTGTTCAGATTCCTTTTTTCGAATTTTTTGGAATTTAAAATTTTCTTATTCTTTTTGCTTTTTGTTTTTTTTTGTAGTTATTTGAATTTCTTTTAATTTTTAAATTTATTAAAACGTGTTTTATTAAAAGCAAATAAATAATTGAAGTATTGCATTTCACTTAAACAACAAAAACAAAAGTAGTAGATGCATAAACTTGCTTTTTGCAGACGGCAAAGGAACTTGAGTAAGAAAAATATTTTGTAATTGTTTTGAACTTGCAGATTTTGATACGTTTATTTCCCTTGTGCTCAACTCTTACCAGCTCCCGATACATATTACAAATTTATATAAATTTATTCCAAAATGAAATTAAGACGTCTTGACTTTTTAGCTGCAAAAGAAATATTTTAAGCAAACTTTTGGGCTTTCACCAAAAAAAATACCGAATATAATATTTATACGCTCAGGGAACGTTCGCAAAATTAGAATATGGAATTGCTCTTCGTGCCACAAAAATTTAAAAGGGAATTTAAGTTGGTGGCGTTGTTTGTCTTTTTAGTTTTGAAAAAGATAGTCGAGCGGACAACGGGACGTTCCTTAAATGATTTAAATCAGCGAAATGCGGAATTTATGTTTATAGCGTTTGACAAAAAAATGAAAAGAAAATCACAAACACTTTTCACTTATATATACGTGTAAATAAACGTGTATTTGTAAATTATGTATGTATATATTAGAAGATAATAATACTTTGAAGCCTGTGTGAATATTTTCTGAAAAGTTCCTATAGGGGCGAAACTATTCCAAACTTCGTTTTGTACGCTAGAATTACTAATGTACATGCCCAATATACAAACGTATGTATGTATATATGTTTGTTTGTGCGAACGTATGTATGCACGTGAGTCAAAGAAGCTACTCTACTTTTGTTTACAAACAGAGTTTGTTTTGATTTGCTTCTTTGTCCCTTAATGCCGCGTTTTTTTAGTGAACTGAGTGCGCTTGATTGTAGTATTGGGAGAGTGCAGCAAAGAAAGGTGAAAAAATGTCTAAAGTGAGAGAGTTTAAGAGATTTGATCAACAGTGCCAACTTTCTTTGCTAATGTAGCTATACGTGCTTGGAGATTGTCTCTGAAAGAGCGACTTGAACGTGTGAGTAAACACGTATTCTGTTCTATGAGTGGAGAAATATGAAGGCTGGAAAAATAACTTGAAATTATTTGTACATGTATGCAGGTATGTACGTGTAAATATAAAAATTTTTTATATGCTGCCAAGCAAGAAAAAATTACTTGGAAGTGAATTGAACTGTGTCGCAAAGTTCAACGACCTGTGCGAACAATGGTGTAAATTCAACTGTAGTAGAAAATTTTCTGATGTTGTTCTTGCACAGTGGGTTTGAGTAGGCAAGTAAACTGCAATTTTTTTAGGTTAAATACCACTTAAAATATGTTTACATATATCTGAATGTATATATAATTGGCGGATTTTGCCTATTGGTATAGCAGAATGTTTTCTACCAATTTTTGGTTGCAAAAAGGTTGCAGTAAAACCAACGGTAAGTAAATTACGCCATATTCACACATATATGTGGATACCAGAAGGCCCGGCAGACGTTGTCCTGCCCTAGATTTGGCCTGTCTGCATACATTTTAATAATATTTTTCCGTCTGACTCTGCCCTTCCCCTCTTCACTTTCTCCTAATCTTTTTATTCACTCCTCCCTCCGTCTTTTTCGCTTCATCTATCTCCATCTTCGTCTCATTCTATCTCTTTCTCAATCTCCTTCCCTTCTCTCTTTTCTCTTCTCTCAATTCCTTCTCATTTTTCTGCATCCCTTATTGCCTGTCTCAGAGGAGGGGAAGCATTCACTGGCCCACGTTTTGGCCTATATCTCGAGACACTAGTCACCCAGGGGTATGAAAATTACCCTATACTAAAGCACTCATCAACAGCTTTGATTTGTTATCCATATTCTATAAACACATTCTAGGGGTACTCGGGTCCACGTTTCGGGATACATCTCGAGACGACAGCCTATCAACATACTGGCTTGAATGAAATGGTAGCGTATATCTGTGTATTGTATCTAGGTTCGTGCCTCAGCCACAATTTTGCCACTAACTAACGTAATGACTACATTGTGTTATCACCAGTCACCATGTTGCTAACAGCCTAGCAGCATTGTGGTCAAGATGCGAATGCCATGCACCTATGTGTTTGTTTTGTTCTGATATGTATGTGGATGTTTGTTTGTACAAGGCTATGAGCGTGTGAATGCATCAGTGGGAGCGGTCAAGGCACGAACCAAATGTATCTGTGTAGGTGTTGGTTTGGTGTAGCGGTAAGCGTGTGATTGTATGAGTGCATGATTGTATGGACGTATAGATGAAAAATACGGGAAAGCCGAAAAGAAAGTTGGGCATGTAAAGGTCAAAGTCTTGTTTCAACAGTGCCCAGTGCAAGTCAAGTACAAGTGATAACTAAAACTGAAGTGCGCGCTTTTAACCTAAGCAAAAATCTTAACAAATATTGTAGTGCGCGAATAATAACGAAATATTGAAAAAGTAGTGCGCGTCGAAAAGTTTCCGCGATACGGTCATATAGCTGCAAGCAGTTTCCAGCAAATATATTTTACGATAGGTACGGTCATGTACAGTTTTGTGTTTTTTTGGTCCTGGTATGCTTGACGGGAGCTGGCCTATCTCCTAAGCAAGCCGAAAGAAAAATTGCACCGTCATATACACCCCTACATACAAATATATGTATGTAGATGAGTATATGACTATGCAGATATGAAATCCATAGGCAACTATGTATACGTATATATACATAGATACACTTTTGTCTTTGGATTTTGCTAATAGATTTTCACATTTCATTACAGGACGCTTCAAGCTTGATTTCTCCTTGGAAACCACCCACTGGGCACGGTCCTTGGCGACATACCGCCCACCAACAATTAAATCATCTTGGCGATATACCGCTCAACAACAACTACACAATTTTTTTATATTGGCGGCGCAACACCAACCACAGTCATTACATATTTTTATCTTGGCGACTGATCGCTCAGCAACAATTCCCACACATCTTCACTATCCACTAGCACCACACTAAGTTTTCATTTGCCGGCGCACACCACAACAACAACAACAACAACAACAGAAATACAAGAACTTGGTAACTTCGAACATAACATTTTTCACCGTCGGCGTTGAGCTGCAACAACAACAGCCACGATACCGCATGAAACAAAAATCCTTGGGGAGCAAACGCAACAACAAAACGTAAGGAGCGCATGACTCGAATCAAACCAATACAATTTTAGCAAAGCGGACCACACGATCAACTACTATTATAAAAACGGCAGCAACAAGCACAACAAAGTTGGCAGCAACATTTATACATTTTTGGGATAGTTCACATACTTTGGTAACACAAACAACAACAAACACTGGCGAAGGGGAGAGCTTTTAAAGTATTACATTTGATCATATTATTATTTCTATCTATTTTTATATTTTTCTATTAAAATACTATCATAAAGAGCGTAATTTTGGTAGGGAATGGGCAAAAGGGTCATTTCGTTACCGGGGCCAAGCATTTTGTTGTTCGAAAATATATAGTTTTTCAGTTTTACCTTGACTCCATATTTCATGAGTTAATGGTGGCACTTTTGCCTCCATCTTTTTTTCTTTTCGTTTCTTCATTTTCTTATTTTTCATTTTTCTTGTTCGGTTTGACATTTAATTTTTCTTGATAATTTGATATCTTTCTTTACCATATACACATTTTTTTATACTCAGCTGAGCAGAGCTCACAGAGTATATTAACTTTGTTCGCATAACGGTAATCCGTAACGGCATTAACTAATCGAGATAGATATAGACTTCTATATATCAAAATAATCTGGGTGAAAAAAGAAATTACTTTAGCCATGTCCGTCCGTCCGTCCGTCCGTCCGTCCGTCTGTCCGTCCGTCTGTAAACAAGATAACTTGAGTAAATTTTAAGGTATATTGCTGAAATTTGGTACGTAGGTTCCTGGGCGCCCATCTCAGATTGCTATTTAAAATGAACAAAATCGGACTACAACCACGCCCACTTTTTCGATATCGAAAATTTCGAAAAACCGAAAAAGTGCGATAATTCATTACAAAAGGCGGATAAAGCGATGAAATTTGGTAGGTGCGTTGACCTTATGACGCAAAATAGAAAACTAGAAAAATTGTGGATAATGGGCCTGGCACCACCCACTTTTAAAGGAAGGTAATTTAAAAGTTTTGCAAGCTGTAATTTGGCAGTCGTTGAAGATATCATGATGAAATTTGGAAGGCTCGTTACTCATATTACTATATGTGTGCTGAATAAAAATTAGCGAAATCGGATGACAAACACGCCCACTTTTAAAAGAATTTATTTTTAAAGTCAAATTTTAACAAAAAATTTAATATCTTTACAGTATAAAAGTAAATTATGTCAACATTCGACTCCAGTAATGATATGGTGCAACAAAATACAAAGATAAAAGGAAATTTCAAAATGGGCGTAACTCCGACCTTTTTCATTTCATTCGTCTAGAATACTTTTAATGCCATAAGTCGAACAAAAATTGACCAATCCTTGTGAAATTTAGTAGGGACGTAGATTCTATAACGATAACTGTTTTCGGAAATCTGTTGCGAAATCGGTTGAAGCCACGCCCAGTTTTTATACACAGTCGACCGTCTGTCCTTCCGCTCGGCCGTTAACACGATAACTTGAGCAAAAATCGGTATATCTTAACTAAACTTAGTTCACGTACTTATCTGAAGTCACTTTATCTTGGTATAAAATATGGCCAAAATCCGACTATGACCACGCCCACTTTTTCGATATCGAAAATTACGAAAAATGAAAAAAAAATTCCATAATTCTGTACCAGATATGAAAAAAGAGATGAAACATGGTAATTGGATTGGTTTATTGACGCAAAATATAACTTTAGAAAAAACTTTGTAAAATGGGTGTGACACCTACCATATTAAGTAGAAGAAAATGGCAGGAATACTGTTCGTGGTATGACATATTTAAATAAATTAGGGGTACCCGATAGAAGAGGTTCTGGGTCACCCTGGTCCACATTTCGGTCGATATCTCGAAAACGCCTTCACATATACAACTAAGGGCTACTCCCTTTTAAAATCCTCATTAATACTTTTAATTTGATACCCATATCGTACAAACACATGCTAGAGTTACGCCTGGTCCACCCTTATTGCGATATATCGAAAAGGCGTCCTCCTATAGAACTAAGGCCCACTACGTTTTAAATAATCATTAACACCTTTCATTTGATACACGTCATACAAACACATTCCAGGATTACCCTATGTTCATTTTGCTAAATGGTGATTTTCCCTTATTTTGTCTCCAAAGCTCTCAGTTCTCTCGGTTACATCCGAACTTAGCCTTCCTTACTTGTTTCTCACATGTTTTCTTCTACCTATGTTAGTACGAGCTCAACATTTTCGAATTTTGAATTTTTGCTTTTTTATTTTTTGTACTTACTTTTTTCACGATTATTGGCAAAATCAATTCCAACATACCTTTTTATTAGCCTCACACCCCGAGATTATACTAGATAGTGTGCCTTCAGCAACAAAGACATTTTTTTTTGTCGAATACACATTTTTTAAATCTTTACATTTTGTCACCAAGCTGGTAGATTTGATACTACCAAAGCACTCATTACCAAAGATCACATGCGAGTGCCTGTAGATATGTGTGCATGTGAAGAGCATTTTTTCAGCAATTTCAGCAAAACCACTCAAATGCCGCGGTGCCGTTGGAGAACGTGAGATTGGTGCTTGCATCTACAGAGTAATATTTTCTCGAATGATTATATACGTATGTACATATATTGGTTAAGATTCCCAATCTTGCAAAAATAGAGTAGGAATTTGCAAAGTAAAGCAAGAACTATTGTAACATTATACATGGTGCCCTCTTATGTCAATATGTTTGTAGCATTATGCTCTCCTACGCCAATGCACTTTTTATGCAGACCATATATTGCAGTCATATTACACAGCGGGAGTTCAACATCACATACAATTGCCGACAGCAAGACCTATTTCCGATTACATTTAAATGGCGCATTGAACAATTTGTTAATAGCGTGACCGAACGCCAATGACAGTTTGTCAATGTGCCTGCCAAAATATCTACACAATAACAAATATCTAAAATTAAGTCAAATAATATGCTGACACAAGATATGTGTATCAAGAATGTAGATAATTTTAGCTTGTAAGTATTAATGTAATTACGTATGTGCAAAATAGGAAATTTTATATAAATAGTAAGGCATTTCTACAATAAAATCAATCACTTTTTAACGCTACACATCGGCGTTCTTCTTTATTTATTTTAAAGTTTACACTATACTTTGTGACGAACATATGTACATATGTCCATTAGACTGGGTCGATTTTTAACCGATATCGCGCCATCGATTTTTCGATAGAATTTGGGCTCAGGAAAAAAAGTTCCACTAAGCATACCCAAAAAATAATTTTCGAGCCTGCGAAATTTCATTTCTTTGACTTTTCTTCGACTCTGAGTTTTAAGGTTTTATTCATGACCTACTAAAAAAATTTACCTTTGTAAAATTTTGCAAAAAACTGTTACCGACAACGTTCTTAGCAGACATTTTTGGGTCGGGCATGGTATAAATATGAAAATTTTTTAGTAGGTTATGAAAAAAACCTAAAGAATCAATGTCGAAAAAAGTCAAAAAAATGTAATTTCGCAGGCTCGAAAATAATTTTTTGGTGTACGTAGTGGAACTTTTTTTCCTAAGCCCAAATCCTTTCGAAAAATCGATAGCGCGATATCGGTTAAATTTCGTCCGTAAAAATCGACCCACCCCAATGTCCATACATGAATTTTACTTGCATACTCTTTTTTTAGGTGTATATAAATATTTTGGTTTTTTTTATGACCTACTTTTCCCATATATATACTTGATTTTGTATTTACTTTTGCGTTTGCGGTAGGTCAGGGATTAGGGTTTTGCATTTTTTTGTTTTGCCCTTGTTTTGGATTATACTACCTTAAAGAAATTTATTTGAATTCTATATCTTTAAGATAGGTTTTAGTAGGATAGTACATTAGGGTGGGAGGAAAGATTAAACTGACTTTACCCATCATATGATTAATATATGGGGTAAAGAGTATCAACCGTTCCACTTAAAAAGCTTTATCGCTTCGATTTGAATGAAATTTGGTGAACTTGCTGTGCCTATATAGTAGTGTTAATTTCACTTAAGTTCGCTCCTAAATTTTGGATGGATACGGAGATATAAGCGTCTGAATTCTCAATTTTTTTTGTGGAAGCCTTTTTTTCTATAAATCATAAGTCCTGGAATTGGCTTTCTAAGAAGAAAGGAAAGTATTTTTTCCATTCTTTTCGAATATAAATAGAAAAAAATTTTTAGAAAAATTTTAGTAAAAATTTTATAAAATTCTTTTTTTAATTTTTTTCAAAGAGGGCCATTTTTCATATTTTTATTTTTAAATAAAAGCTTGATATTTTTCCTTTAAAATGATACCTATTTTATTTTGGCACGCGAAAATTTCTTTAGCACATTTTTATTTTAAACATATAGAGTTCCAGCTACAATTCACCCATAAATTTTATAATTTTTATTTTTAGTTTTTTTTTCATGTTTGAACATTTTATGTATTTTTATTTCTATTTTTATATAAAAGCTTGATATTTTTGCTTTAAAATGATACCTATCTTGTTATGCTGCCCGAAAATTTCTTTGATACATTTTTTTTTAACATAGAGGTACAGATAAATGTATCAATTTTTTTATGCGCGCTTTAACTAGTTTTTTTTTTATTTTCAAAGGAATGCTTTCTCATTATTTCATTGTATAAATAAGTAATGAATTGTAATAAAAATAAAGTTTTGTTCAAATAAATAAATATAACTCACATGTTCACTAGGTATTAAGAAAAATATAATACCACAATGAAAAAAGTGTAGAAACACAAAAAGCAGGCATACCTAATTTTTTACTTCCGTAAAATGAGTCTTGACCTTTACCGAAAGAAATGCAAGGGTTTAAAACTCATGCGTATTGAGACCTTATATTGTTTAGGCATTAATAGTTTATAATTTTCTGCATTTTTATCGAATTTTTTCCTAATAACGAGCCTTTAACGTTTCTTGCGCATTCATGCTTAGGCCTGAGCAGTTTGTAACTACCTGCATTGTTTTTTGTGTGGGCTTTCCAGTGATTAACGAGCCTTGGAAAATAAACCGCGAATTATTGCTTAGGCCTGAATTGCCTGCATTACGCGTGCCTTTAGGAATAGATTGTTCAATAATGGTCGCGCGTGAGTAGTTTGAAACTACCTGCATTGTTTTTTATGTATATATGACAAAAACCCTTTAAATACTCCTTTATCTTGGAGAAAACCCACAGTAGATTTGAAGAAATCTTATTGTGCAGACAAATACATTTTTATACTAATCAGCGTGTGCAAAATTGTTCTTTATGATAATATTGTTTCGCATTTTACCGGTATTTTAATTTACGCGTTTATAATGAATAAGAGTGTCTTCAAGTCTCGGTGCTGCAACCCTTTAAATATAAGTAACCATTCAGCATCTGGTCGGACCTTGAGAAAAATATTGGAAAGTCTAAGGAAAAACTATGTGTTCCTACCAATCTATGCTAAAATTTGCACAGCTTGTAGAATGAAATTGACCCAATTTTCCACCATGTCTCCAGTGTATCAAGAATGCGAATCTGTAGAAGAGGTATAACTTTAAATTATTTTTATATCAAGAGATAGTTTTTTACATATACATTTAGTTTTTCTTTTAATACATTAGAGCAATACCGAGTTATCATATGACAAAGATGATGAAGATTACGTAGATAATGATGAACCAATCGCCGAAACAGGTAGCAAAATTGGACACATTTGTGAAAACCCTAAACAGCAAGCAGCTGTGGAAATTTTTGGGCAGATAAAGGAAAAGTTCGCAAAATCCACCAGTAACTCAGAAAGAATTTTGCTTTTAACACTAGCGCCTAAATCAATGGATCAAAGGAAATTGGTGGCTTAGTTCAGAACAACAAAACGTCAGGCAGCAAGAGCCAAGCAACTAGTGAATTCCTTTGGTATTTTAACTTCGCCAAACCCCAAAAGGGGTAAAACTTTGTCATCCAATGTAGTTGACTTAATAAAAGCATTTTATGGAAATGATGAAAATAGTCGCATTATGAGTAGATGGAAGGATTTCGTTTCAGTGAAAACATCAAATGGATCACGTGAACATGTTCAAAAGAGATTAATCCTCTGTAATCTTAAAGAACTGTATGAACATTTCAAAAATACACACCCCGAAGTACAGATTGGTTTATCAAAATTTTCCCGACCACGGCCACGCCACTGTGTTTTTTTGTGAATTTTTATCTGTACCTCTATGTAAAAAAAAAAAAAAATGTATCAAAGAAATTTTCGGGCAGCGTAACATGATAGGTATCATTTCAAAGAAAAATATCAAGCTTTTATATAAAAATAGAAATAAAAATACATAAAATGTTCAAACTTGAAAAAAAAACAATTATAAAATTTATGGGTGAATTTTAGCTGGAACTCTATATGTTTAAAATAAAAATGTGTTAAAGGAATTTTCGCGTGCCAAAGTAAAATAGGTATCATTTTAAAGGAAAAATATCAAGCTTTTATTTAAAAATAAAATAAAAATATGAAAAAAAGCTCCCCTTTGAAAAAAATTAAAAAAAAAATTTTTAATTAAAAGTTTTACTAAAATTAAAAAAAAAAATTTTATATTTATATTCGAAAAGAATGGAAAAAATACTTTAGAAACCGTTTTATTCATTTCTTCTTAGAAAGCCAATTATACGACTTCCACAAAAAAATTGAGAATTCAGACGCTTATATCTCCGTAACCATCCAGAATTTAGGAGCGAACTTAAGTGAAATTAACATTACTATATAGCCAGAAATTTCACCAAATTTCATTCAAATCGAAGCGATGAAGCCTTTTAAGTGGAACGGTTGATATACTTTACCCCATATGTGAATTGTATTCAACTTTGTTTTATTTGAGTTTTTTTTTAGATTATGGTAGTTGTGTGTATTTCGCAAAGGGTAAATATTTAAGTAATTGGAAGTAGCCTTGAATTTGCCTTTGATGAAGTTATAATTTTTGTATACTTTTTAAGCAGATTGTGAAACTAATATTAGGGCATTTCTGGTAGAGTATTTATTTGAGAAATTATAAATAAATAGTGTATGGATGAAAAAGTGAGCTTTTAATCATGCAGGGCTAAATTCAAATTTTTGGTGTTGGTGCTGCGCTTGCGCGTGGCAAGGTTAGGCGAAGGTGAGTTGTAGGGAGAAATGAATGAGTGACAGACGGACAGACTAGTGTCAGGTTTGGGGGCGCTGTAAGGAAATATGAGTCAGCACAGCGCCCATGGTTCAGCGCAGGCTGCGCCGAAGAGGGTGGTAAAACTCCACCTGAGAGGACAGGCCTTCATATTTTTCTCCCCTTATGCTTGCCCCCTCTGGCAATGCCCCTTACTAATATTTACATCTTTTTCAGCTTCTTCTTTCTTTCCAATACATATGCAGGTATGAAGCCTTTTTGTTCATGTGGCTGTGGGTGAGGACGGTGGTGAAGTACCCCGCGCAAGACGACGAGCTAGCCTGGGATGCTTGCCGCCGCTCCTCACCACCCCAAACAGTCAGCCGCATAACAATGCCAGATCAATTTTTCATTTCCCAATTAATTAATTATTTCTTATTTTAAATTTCGAATTTCCATTTTTCTTTTGATTACTTATTTCTTATTTGTTACTTTTAAATTTTTTAATCTTTTTTACCTTTCCTTCCTTAGATTTTTTTTTCAATCCTTCTTATCCTTCCGGTACCAATACTTATTTCCATCTTCAGACTGGACTGGGACCGTCATGATGGCAACGCCGATTGGGCTCGCCTGGTCGACAAGTATCATCATGACAAGATAAGGAGTAGCTGGGTGTACATGCCAGGGTTCCTACTTCGGATTCCTGCAATTTGATTAATTGGTAGCTGGTATGACACTTAGCTAGAAGACCGACGTTAGCAGGAGGTCGTGACGGGCGGTATAAGCTACCTTACCGGGAGCCCAGCATTGCCGGTAAGTGAGGTTTGCAGTCGTCGCCACGATAGATAGCATTAGGAGGTGTGGCATCCACTGTTGGCGACTAATCCGTGGGCGTGATGTGCCACACTTCCACGGACAGCACAACGGACCAGACTTTAAGGCACTTAGTTACGGACATGCCGCCTTCATCGAACTTTCGCCAAGGCAGCACCAAACACACCAAGCCATATATATTCAAGTTCAGTTAACTTATTTTAAAACGTTAAGTTAAATATTTTTAAATTTTTGGTTTTATTTATTTTTATTTTTATTTTTTTGTTGTTGTTTTTTTTTTTTTTTTGTTATTGATTATTTCTTCATCGTTAAGATTATTTCCAAACATTGTTCAGATTCCTTTTTTCGAATTTTTTGGAATTTAAAATTTTCTTATTCTTTTTGCTTTTTGTTTTTTTTTGTAGTTATTTGAATTTCTCTTAATTTTTAAATTTATTAAAACGTGTTTTATTAAAAGCAAATAAATAATTGAAGTATTGCATTTCACTTAAACAACAAAAACAAAAGTAGTAGATGCATAAACTTGCTTTTTGCAGACGGCAAAGGAACTTGAGTAAGAAAAATATTTTGTAATTGTTTTGAACTTGCAGATTTTGATACGTTTATTTCCCTTGTGCTCAACTCTTACCAGCTCCCGATACATATTACAAATTTATATAAATTTATTCCAAAATGAAATTAAGACGTCTTGACTTTTTAGCTGCAAAATCATTTATTATGTCTTCATTGTCCAGTTCAATTCTTCGGTGAATAGTCATGAGGGCTAGTCCATTCAGTCTTTCTTGGCCCATCGAGTTCCTCAAAAAAGTTTTAAGACGTTTTAGTGTCGAAAACGAACGTTCTGCAGTGCAAGTAGTGACAGGCAATGTTGCATAAATTTATAGTAAACTATAAATGTTTGGAAAAAGCTGACTTCGGCACGAACTTAAAGCTTCGAGTGCAGTTTTTGGGCGAAATTCAGGTTCCAATTGACTCCATTTATTTTTTCATAGAGTAAATTCTACAACAAGAGCTGCCGCATCAATGTTTTTGTAAATACTTAACTCACGAGCATCCGAGGCGGTAAAAGACACATCGCATTTTGCACATATATAGGGAAGAAAACGTACCAATTTTGATATGGTTATTTTATGCTGAACATATCTATCTTCTATTTGCATTGAAATATAGTCAAGAAAAGGCACTGCTGTGGCGAATTTATAATAAGCTTTTGGATCTCTAAATGTATTATTTACTTCGTTCTTTTTAGTGAAAGAAATTAGAGGGAGATTTACTTCTCCATTGACAGATTCTATAAGATCTTTAGCGGATACGAAAATCGTCGATATTTGCGGGGAAATCTTTTAAAACTTGTGAAACTAGTTCGATGTGCTCAATGGTACTTGCCAAGTCTAAACTAGGTGACTGTAAACTTTTACATAAAGGCAACGTGATTACGAATATTGTTGACCCCATAAAGAGGCGTATCACAAGGTCACAACATATCAGAGATTTTAGAAAACCATTCGCCCTTGATGATGTTTCAATGTCAGCTTCGTTCAACAGTTCTTCAAGAGCTGCAATAATTGGCATATACATCTCTTTGAAACGAAGTAATCCCTCGTGGTTTTCAAGCCAACGAGTGGCGCACATTGAAACCAATTTTTTTGATTTTGCATCAGGCAATAATTCTTCAATTTTTTTTGTCAGTATCTGAATTCCTTTGGGCGATTTTTTGAAAAACACCCCTACAGCTTTAACTACTCCCACGCAGTGACGAATATGGGAGACTTCGCATGCATGCAAAAGTGCTAAGTTTAACGAATGGGAACAACAGCTTTATATATAGCTGCAGGATATTTTTGCCGAATTATTGCTTGAACGCTATTAAAACTACCTTTCATTGCAGCGGCGCCATCATACCCTTGGCCAATTATTGAACTTATTTCTAATCCTAAATCATGCAAAGTTTCGAGAATCATTTCTGCAATGTGACTTCCTGTTGTACATTTTAATGGAACAAATTTTAAAAAATCTTCACGAACAAAAAAGAACTCTTGGTCGCTGTCGACATAACGCACACTTATTGACATTTGCTCAGTTTGCGAAATATCTGATGTTTCGTCCACCAATATCGAAAAGCACCTTGCGCTGTTCACCCTTTCCATAATATTTCTGTGAATGATTTCGCCGCAAGTTTCGATTAGCCCATTTTGTATATTTGGACTTATATACACAAACATCAAAATGGCGTTTGGCGTTTTCATCCCCACATTCCATACGCATGCGAAGGATGGCGCGGAAGTTACCATCATTATGATTAGTCTCGCTACTAAGATCTCCATAATCGCGTGTTCCGCGTAATGCTAATTCTTGTCGAGCACAAAGTCTTATAACTTCTATTATAGGAATAAGCTTTTCTCTATTTTCCTTTATTTGTTTGATGAGAGATGAATCCAACTGCTTTTTAATATCAGGAATAGACATTTTCACCGTTTTCATAAAATTATCTGCAAAGATGACACTAGTCAAATGGTATTGGCATTTTGAATGCTTCTCAAAATCTTTAGTGGCTTTCTTCCATTTAGTAAACGGTTCACATACAAGCGATCGCAATTTTTGGTGTGCGCCTTTGCCCGCGCTCTCGTAAGAAAAAAGTGCGCAATATTTACAAAGATCCCCTTGTCCTTTAGCTTGGGTGTACACAAGCCATTCATACCTGTGTGATAAGATTCATTTTTAAATAATGACTAATTTGATTTTCATTAGGATGCCCGTTATTACAAGCTAATCTATTTTTTCAGGTTCTGTACAAAAGTACAAAATAAAATCAACTTGGCAAATAACAAACACCCTAACGTTCATTCGCACCTTTTCAACCAATGAAGTTGAAACTTAAGATTTCTTTTGCTGTCTCTAACAAAATTGAAGGATTCATCTGGAGTCCAAGGATTTGTTAAAAGTTGGGACTTCTTATCGTCTTCAACTTGCGTTCCCAAAAAGGCACCAATATCTGTACTACTAAGATTCCACTTATTAAAACTTTGTATAGGAACTTCTGTTTTAGTTTCATCCACCACAATTGAATTACTACAACTTGCTTGTTCTTCTATAGTTACAGTTTCAACACTAAAATTCTAAATTTTTTGATCTTAAAGCCATATGCAAATAATGTTTGCCGTTTTCACACATTTTTATTTTTCGTAACTCAAACTCAACTTTTGCACAAACACTTAACAAAGCCGAACAAAAATCCGAACCCCCCAAACCCCCCAAAGGATAATACAGAGTTAAAAGTATTGATAAAAATAATAATTTTACATTAATTGTACACAGTGCTGCAAAAACAAAAATTCAAAACACTTTTCAAGTGATCTATGGTAGGTTGTAGGCCTTGATGAATACATCATGACAATATGTTTCAAAATTGTCTAACACCCCCAAATTTTCAAGTTATTTTCTAAAAACCGTTTTCCGTCTACTGCGCGCATTCTAACAGTCATAACGTCGTCATGTCTCAATCTATTTTCGATTGTTTTACGGGTTTGGAAAGAAGAAGATTCAGGCATTAAGCTGATATATATTTGTTTATAATTTATACAAAAATTTTGGGACATTTTCCAAAAGCTATCTAAGATTTAGCATTTTTCTCCCGTTTTTCACAGTTTGACGTCTTTTTTATGTAACGTATCATAAAACAAAATTATTTTTTTACATTCACTCCCAAAGAACTATTTATTGTGAGTAAGAAAAGTTATGGCTTATCAAGATCTGAAGATAAAGGTTTAAGTTACGACGCTTATTGTATACAAGAAAATTAATATATGATTTTTGCTGGCTCAAGGTCCAAATTAAAACACAAACGTTTCGTCTTTTTTGTCAATATATTTCGGTTACACTTCGGTAACCATCCTCAGGACACTATTAACAATATAAAAACATCACAATATAAAACAATGTACAATATAAAAAATTTTTTGTAAACAAAAAATCACATACATGATAAATATCCGATCCGTCTAATGTGTCTACTGTTGTCGCTTGCTCTCTAACAAATGCCTGTACAAATGTGCGCTGTGGTCTATGTCCGTTTTATAATTCATTCGTATGTTTGTAGGAACGTTGATTATGTGAAGCATTTCCAATGTAAAACGTTTACCGTAGTGTTGTTCTTGTTCAAGTATAGTTGCTCTGTCAAAGTTAGGAGAATGCCCGGTGCTTTTACAGTGGGACATAAGGGCTGTTTTATGAAAGTTTGTGTTGTGGGACTGTTTGTAGTCAGACTTGTGTTGTGACAGTCTGGTTTTTAACTTTCCTTTTGTTGTACCCACATATATGCTATTACATGGCTCATCTGTTTTACCGTTACATGGAATTTTGTAAACAACGTTACTTTTTTCGGGTGTTGGAATTCTCTGTTTAGTTCTATTAAATATATTCTTTAAAGTATTAATTGGTTTATGAGCTATTCTCACTTTTCCTTTATTATAACAGTCAGATCTCGCTACACGTTCTGACAATTCAGGTACATATGTTAATGATTTGAATATTTTCGCTCTTTCTGAGTTATTTTGATGGGTTTTTGTTGAAGATCGCCTTAATAGAGAATTTATAACCGATTTCGGAAAATCATTGTCTTTTAGTAATGATCTTATTTCTGTTTTTATCTCTTTGTGGTATATTTCGTCAGATGTTTGTAGCATTCGATGTATACAGGCCCTTGCTGTATTCATTATCATCGTTTTGGGGTGCTTTGAATTGAAGCTGATGATTCGTCCAGATGCGGTTGGCTTTTGATGCCACTTTAATTTTAATTGATTTTGTCTTCTAATGATTATTGAATCCAGATAAGCTAATTTTCCGTTTTCTTCTAGCTCTATCGTGAACTTTATATGCTTGTCAAACGAATTTAGTGCGCTCAGTGTGTCTTGTACTTCATTTTCGTTAACTATGGCAAATAAGTCGTCAACATATTTTGTCAGTAGTCTTGGGGGACGTCGTAATCCTGTTATCGTTTTTTCTAAGAGTTCCTCCATTATGATATCTGCAATCACTGGGGATGTTGGTGATCCCATTGGTAGTCCTTTTAGCTGCGTGTATACCACATCGTTAAATTTAAAATACCTATTTTCCTGAATACAAAATGTTACAATTTCCATAAATATTTGTTTTGGTATTTTGGTGTGTTCCTTTATCGTTGACCATTTATTTCGAATTACATCTAATGCCAGCTGTATTGGTATGCTGG
Source organism: Eurosta solidaginis (assembly GCF_040869045.1). NCBI lineage: Eukaryota > Metazoa > Arthropoda > Insecta > Diptera > Tephritidae > Eurosta > Eurosta solidaginis. The sequence continues at coordinate 32,014,209 of NC_090324.1, read as the reverse complement.
GAAAAAGTGAAACCACATCAAAGGAGACAAGTTTTTCGTCGTCACAAATTAGCGTGTTATTAATCCGTTCTTTAAATTCCATTGTATTTTTAACACTATAGACTGACTTTGAAGTTACATTTTTCAATATGTCGACAATGTATTTGCATAAGCTGTAAGACGGCGATCCGACAGCTGAGCAAATTGGTCTGAGTGGTGTTCCTGTTTTGTGTATTTTTGGCAGACCGTAAATTCTCGGAGCAAGAGCCGTGGTTGTCGTGAGTCTACTTCTTTCTGTTTTTGAGATTAGTTCTAATTTAAAAAGTTTGTCTACTAAGCAATTGTTTCTGTTCTGTAATCTGGATGTCGGGTCCTGTCTTTGAATTCTGTACGTAGTAAGGTCATTTAGTATATCTCCCATTTTTTGGTTATATTCATCTAATTCCATCGCTACAGTTTTGTTGCCTTTGTCCGATGTAAGTATTCGTATGTTCGGATTTTCCTTCAGAAATTTTCGTGTTTGCTTCACTGTATCTATTATTGCACAGTCTAATGCGCTTTTCTTTCTTGTTGTTGTGTGGTTCTTTATTAACAACGAAAATTTGGTACGTGATTCCTCTTGCTCTTCTTTGTTCTCAAGCGTCTGTATTAAATCTTCTCCATCCGCGATGTATTGGAAGAGGGGGAATTTGTTGTTTTCTACTGGTAAAGCGAACTTTGGACCCTTAGTCATCAGAGCTTTTATGTCTGGTGGGAACTCGACTTTGGTTTTGTTTACAAACCACTCTTCATTTTTGTTGTTGTCAGTAAACATACTGCTTCGTTCGTTTCTCAATTTTTTGTATTTTTCTTCCTGCCGCTTCTTAAGTGTTGTTGTTAAGCTGTTTGCTAAATTTTCTTCGTTTTTCAAAAATCTGTAAAGTCTTCGTTGCTGAGTTGTTCTTTCAGGTGTTTTTTTGTTTCTTCTTTATGTTGTTGTTGTCTTTTTAATATGTTGTGTTTATGTTTAATAATTAGGCTAAGTATTTTAGTGTGGTAGTAATGTGTGTATCTGTCTAAGGTTTTGTATATATCTGAATGTATGTCAGAGTCAAATACAAATAATTGCTTACATCTGGTGGAATTTTTTATAAAGTTGGGGATTAATTTTGATTTCCTACACTTTAACAGATATTTTATACTGGACTTTAATTTTACCAACTTCTTTGAAACTCTTTGAAATTTATTGATTGATGTGTTGTTGTTATAGTTGTTCTTGATTGTTGCATACTCCATCTTTTGCTGTTATATGCTATCCGGCGTGCCTTCCGTCTTTGTATAATTGATGATTTAGCGACCTTTATATTCTAATATATGTTTTTTGCTGGCTCAAGGTCCAAATTAAAACACAAACGTTTCGTCTTTTTTGTCAATATATTTCGGTTACACTTCGGTAACCATCCTCAGGACACTATTAACAATATAAAAACACAAACAGTAGACACATTAGACGGATCGGATATTTATCATGTATGTGATTTTTTGTTTACAAAAAATTTTTTATATTGTACATTGTTTTATATTGTGATGTTTTTATATTGTTAATAGTGTCCTGAGGATGGTTACCGAAGTGTAACCGAAATATATTGACAAAAAAGACGAAACGTTTGTGTTTTAATTTGGACCTTGAGCCAGCAAAAAACATATATTAGAATATAAAGGTCGCTAAATCATCAATTATACAAAGACGGAAGGCACGCCGGATAGCATATAACAGCAAAAGATGGAGTATGCAACAATCAAGAACAACTATAACAACAAGACATCAATCAATAAATTTCAAAGAGTTTCAAAGAAGTTGGTAAAATTAAAGTCCAGTATAAAATATCTGTTAAAGTGTAGGAAATCAAAATTAATCCCCAACTTTATAAAAAATTCCACCAGATGTAAGCAATTATTTGTATTTGACTCTGACATACATTCAGATATATACAAAACCTTAGACAGATACACACATTACTACCACACTAAAATACTTAGCCTAATTATTAAACATAAACACAACATATTAAAAAGACAACAACAACATAAAGAAGAAACAAAGAAACACCTGAAAGAACAACTCAGCAACGAAGACTTTACAGATTTTTTGAAAAACGAAGAAAATTTAGCAAACAGCTTAACAACAACACTTAAGAAGCGGCAGGAAGAAAAATACAAAAAATTGAGAAACGAACGAAGCAATATGTTTACTGACAACAACAAAAATGAAGAGTGGTTTGTAAACAAAACCAAAGTCGAGTTCCCACCAGACATAAAAGCTCTGATGACTAAGGGTCCAAAGTTCGCTTTACCAGTAGAAAACAACAAATTCCCCCTCTTCCAATACATCGCGGATGGAGAAGATTTAATACAGACGCTTGAGAACAAAGAAGAGCAAGAGGAATCACGTACCAAATTTTCGTTGTTAATAAAGAACCACACAACAACAAGAAAGAAAAGCGCATTAGACTGTGCAATAATAGATACAGTGAAGCAAACACGAAAATTTCTGAAGGAAAATCCGAACATACGAATACTTACATCGGACAAAGGCAACAAAACTGTAGCGATGGAATTAGATGAATATAACCAAAAAATGGGAGATATACTAAATGACCTTACTACGTACAGAATTCAAAGACAGGACCCGACATCCAGATTACAGAACAGAAACAATTGCTTAGTAGACAAACTTTTTAAATTAGAACTAATCTCAAAAACAGAAAGAAGTAGACTCACGACAACCACGGCTCTTGCTCCGAGAATTTACGGTCTGCCAAAAATACACAAAACAGCAACACCACTCAGACCAATTTGCTCAGCTGTCGGATCGCCATCTTACAGCTTATGCAAATACATCGTCGACATATTGAAAAATGTAACTTCAAAGTCAGTCTATAGTGTTAAAAATACAATGGAATTTAAAGAACGGATTAATAACACGCTAATTTGTGACGACGAAAAACTTGTCTCCTTTGATGTGGTTTCACTTTTTCCCAGCATACCAATACAGCTGGCATTAGATGTAATTCGAAATAAATGGTCAACGATAAAGGAACACACCAAAATACCAAAACAAATATTTATGGAAATTGTAACATTTTGTATTCAGGAAAATAGGTATTTTAAATTTAACGATGTGGTATACACGCAGCTAAAAGGACTACCAATGGGATCACCAACATCCCCAGTGATTGCAGATATCATAATGGAGGAACTCTTAGAAAAAACGATAACAGGATTACGACGTCCCCCAAGACTACTGACAAAATATGTTGACGACTTATTTGCCATAGTTAACGAAAATGAAGTACAAGACACACTGAGCGCACTAAATTCGTTTGACAAGCATATAAAGTTCACGATAGAGCTAGAAGAAAACGGAAAATTAGCTTATCTGGATTCAATAATCATTAGAAGACAAAATCAATTAAAATTAAAGTGGTATCAAAAGCCAACCGCATCTGGACGAATCATCAGCTTCAATTCAAAGCACCCCAAAACGATGATAATGAATACAGCAAGGGCCTGTATACATCGAATGCTACAAACATCTGACGAAATATACCACAAAGAGATAAAAACAGAAATAAGATCATTACTAAAAGACAATGATTTTCCGAAATCGGTTATAAATTCTCTATTAAGGCGATCTTCAACAAAAACCCATCAAAATAACTCAGAAAGAGCGAAAATATTCAAATCATTAACATATGTATCTGAATTGTCAGAACGTGTAGCGAGATCTGACTGTTATAATAAAGGAAAAGTGAGAATAGCTCATAAACCAATTAATACTTTAAAGAATATATTTAATAGAACTAAACAGAGAATTCCAACACCCGAAAAAAGTAACGTTGTTTACAAAATTCCATGTAACGGTAAAACAGATGAGCCATGTAATAGCATATATGTGGGTACAACAAAAGGAAAGTTAAAAACCAGACTGTCACAACACAAGTCTGACTACAAACAGTCCCACAACACAAACTTTCATAAAACAGCCCTTATGTCCCACTGTAAAAGCACCGGGCATTCTCCTAACTTTGACAGAGCAACTATACTTGAACAAGAACAACACTACGGTAAACGTTTTACATTGGAAATGCTTCACATAATCAACGTTCCTACAAACATACGAATGAATTATAAAACGGACATAGACCACAGCGCACATTTGTACAGGCATTTGTTAGAGAGCAAGCGACAACAGTAGACACATTAGACGGATCGGATATTTATCATGTATGTGATTTTTTGTTTACAAAAAATTTTTTATATTGTACATTGTTTTATATTGTGATGTTTTTATATTGTTAATAGTGTCCTGAGGATGGTTACCGAAGTGTAACCGAAATATATTGACAAAAAAGACGAAACGTTTGTGTTTTAATTTGGACCTTGAGCCAGCAAAAAACATATATTAGAATATAAAGGTCGCTAAATCATCAATTATTCAAGAAAATTAATAAAAAAATTCTGTCTATGGTCTGTACTCTGTTAGTTGCTGTGAATTACATGTATAAATTGAAAATATTTTCATACCTTCCTTGATTTTTGAGTCACTTAGTTTTGGAAACACGACTTTCAAGTGCTTTCAATTTATACATGTGATTCACAGCAACAAACAGAGTACAGACCATTGATAAAATTTGTATACTCAGTTGAGCAGAGCTCACAGAGTATACTAACTTTGATTATATAACGGTTGGTTGTACAGTTATAAAGGAATCGAGATAGATATAGACTTCCATATATCAAAATCATCAGTATCGAAAAAAAATTTGATTGAGCCATGTCCGTCCGTCTGTCCGTTAACACGATAACTTGAGTAAATTTTGAGGTATCTATTTAAAATGAACGATATCGGACTATAACACGCCCATGCCCACGGAAAAAGTGCGATAATTCATTACCAAAGACGAATAAAGCGATGAAGCTTGGTAGGTGAGTTGAACTTATGACGCAGAATAGAAAATTAGAAAAATTTTGGACAATGGGCGTGGCACCGCCTACTTTTAAAAGAAGTAATTTAAAAGTTCTGCAAGTTTGGCAGTCGTTGAAGATATCATGATGAAATTTGGCAGGAACGTTACTCCTATTACTATATGTATGCTTAATGAAAATTATAAAAATCGGAGAACGACCAAGCCCACTTAAAAAAAAAATGTTTAAGTCAAATTTAAAAAAAAAAAATTTATATCTTTACAGTATATAAGTAAATTATGTCAACATTCAACTCCAGTAATGATATGGTGAAACAAAATATAAAAATAAAAGAACATTTCAAAATGGGCGTGGCTCCGCCCTTTTCCATTTAGGGGCTTAGACTCTAGGATGATAACTTTTTTCTGTGAAAAAGGGCCAAATCGGTTGAAGCCACACCCAGTTTTTATACACAGTCGACCGTCTGTCCTTCCGCTCGGCCGTTAGAACGATAACTTGAGAAAAAATAGATATATCTTTACTTAACTCAGTTCACGTACTTATCTGAACTCACTTCGTATTGGTCTAAAAAATGGCCGAAATCCGACTATTACCACGCCCACTTTTTCGATATCGAAAGTTACCAGAAATGAAAAAAATTCCATAATTCTATACCAAATACGAAAAAAGGGATGAAACATGGTAATTGAATTGGTTTATTGACGCAAAATATATATTTAGAAAAACACTTTGCAAAATGGGTGTGACAACTACCATATTAAGTAGAAGAAAATGAAAAAGTTCTGCAGCGCGAAATCAAAAGCCCTTAGAATCTTGGCAGGAATATTGTTCGTGGTATAGCATATATAAATAAATTAGCGGTACCCGACAGATGATGTTCTGGGTCATCCTGGTCCACATTTTGGTCAATATCTCGAAAACGCCTTCACATATACAACTACCACCACTCCCTTTTAAAATACTCATTAACACCTTTCATTTGATACCCATATCGTACAAACAAATTCTAGTCACCCCTGGCCCACCTTTATGGCGATATCTCGAAAAGGCGTCCACCTATAGAACTAAGGCCCACCCCCTTTTAAAATACTCATTAACGCCTTTCATTTGATACCCATATCGTACAAACAAATTGTAGAGTCACCCCTGGTCCACCTTTATGGCGATATTTCGAAAAGGCGTCCACCTATAGAACTAAGGCCCACTCACTTTTAAAATACTAATTAACCCTTTTCATTTGATACCCATATCGTACAAACATATTCTAGTGTCACCCCTGGTCCACCTTTATGGCGATATCTCGAAAAGGCGTCCACCTATAGAACTAAGGCCCGCGCCCTTTCTAAATACTCATTAGCACCTTTCATTTGATACCTATATCGTACCAACAAATTCTAGAGTCACGCTGGCACACCTTTATGGCGATATCTCGAAAAGGCGTCCACCTATAGAACTAAGGCCCACTCCATTTTAAAATACTTATTAACACCTTTCGTTTGATACCCATATTGCACAAACGCATTCTAGAGTCACCCCTGATCCACCTTGAATATGGTTCTATATGGGGGTTATGGGATAGCGCCGCTGCGCAAGGGAGAGAATTTTCCACTTAAATAAAATAACAACACTGCACTTTAAATACACTGGCACTTCATGTGCTTTAATATGAACTTTATTTAGCTTTAAATCACTTGTACGACAACTCGTATTAACAAAGATAATTGCGATGCGGACGCGGCGGTAGTTAAAGACAACTAACTCAATTTATCTGAAGGGAAGAACAACTAGAGCGGCTTTTGACCGCTTACGATTTTGAAAGGACCGTTACGTGACTCTCTTATACATTTTTTTATATAGGAAAAATATGAAAGGGTAGGGTTGCCGTCCGCACGCAATTTATACATAAATACAAGGGATTAAATTAATTGAGACTCATGTCTTCAACATGGCGGCCCGCCTGCGCCGTTACGCGGTGAAGCAGCTTCTGCAATTTCTCCCTTGTGGTCACTGCCTGGTTGAGCTTTAAATGCTGATGGTGGCTGCGGGCGGAGGGATCGTGTATCTTCTATCTGGGCTGTTGATGGGAGTGTGTCGTTCGTGACGAGATGAGAAGTAGGGATCTCTGCGTCGGGAAGTAGGCATAACTTTATTATGTTACGCGTGACAGTTCCTGCCTGAGTGCGAATATCAGCAACGCGGGTATTTTTGTCACGACCGGGATGGAGTTTTACAATGCGTCCGAGTCTCCATTCATTTGGGGGGAGTAAGTCATCTTTGATGACCACGAGATCTCCTTCCTTGACATTGGGTTGTTGGTGCTTCCACTTATGCCTTTTGTGAAGTTCCTTGAGATACTCGCTTTTCCATCGGATACTAAATTGCTGATGAATGGCTCTCAACTTCTGCCACTTATGAGGGAGGGACAGGTTGTCAGCGTTGGGCTCGGGTATAGAGAGCAGGGGGGCCCCACGCAGAAAATGGCCGGGTGTTAAGGCCAGGAGGTCACTGGGGTCCTGAGACATGGGGGAGATTGGTCTTGAGTTGAGAACCGCTTCGATGCGAACGAGAAGGGTGGTGAATTCTTCGAAGGTAAACTTGGTATTCCCTGCGGTCTTCGTGAGGTGTATTTTGAAACTCTTGACGGCAGCTTCCCAGAGACCGCCCATGTGAGGTGCATATGGAGGGATAAAGTGCCAAGAGAAGCCATGGGTCATGTATTTGTGAGAAATGTCGTTCGCGGTTTCTTGAAGAAATTGAGAGAATCCCTTTTTCAAGCTTCGGTTAGCTCCTACAAACGTTTTTCCGTTGTCTGACATAATTTTTGAGGGGAGACCACGGCGTCCGACGAATCGGGCAAAGGCCGCCTTGAATGCTTCTGTGGTCAAGTCGGAGCACAATTCCGGATGCACGGCTTTGGTGGAGAAACATACAAATACACACACATACGCCTTGGAGTAGGGAGCCCGACGTAGTGTGGATGTTTTAACCGAGAATGGTCCAGCAAAATCAACACCTGTGGTGTGAAAGGGAAGTGAGTAGGTACATCGCTCAGGGGGGAGTGCGGCCATAATCTGTGTGCGCATTTTTTGTTTGTAAATGGTGCACGTCTTACAATGCAATATGCATTTCTTTAGCTTTTGTTTCAACCGGGGAATAAAATATTCTTGTTGTACCATCCGAACCATTAACTGCTTTTCAGCATGCAGCATTTCTTGATGGAGAAAAGTGAGCAGCAGCGAACAGAATTTTGAGTTCTCTGGGAGAATAATAGGGAAGCATTCATTACGACTGAGGTCAGCTCGGGATAGACGGCCATCGACTCGCATGACTCCAAATCGATCCAACATCGGGTTTAAGGTGAGCAAGGAGCTCTTGTTACTGACGGGGGTTGATGCTTGTAGTGACTGCATCTCACGTGGGTAATGAATGGTTTGCGTTTGAGTGATAAGACGCATTTTCACTTGCTTTACTTCACTATGAGTCAATTTCAGGGACGTAGGAATTGCCCGTTTCCTCGAATTGTTAATAAATCTGTACACGTATGCCATAACGCGAAGTGCTCTAGGGAGGGAAGAGAAGCGTTCGAGAGGATCAACATATTCCACGGTATGAAATGATTCAACGCGGCGCTGTTCAGGTGGAGAAGGATAAATTGACAAGGTTTTCGGCCACACTGAAGGGAGTTTTTGTAGCCATTCCGGGCCTTTCCACCATAAATCGGACAGCGAGAGTTCTTGTGGATTACAACCACGGGTACCGAGGTCGGCGGGGTTATCGCCACTCGCAACATGTCGCCAGGTATCGTTGCTCACATGATCGAGAATGAGAGAGATCCTGTTGGCCACGTAAGTTTTCCAGGTGTGAGGCGGTTTCTCTAGCCAAGCTAACACAATAGAGGAGTCTGACCAGAGAAAGAGTTCGCCTGCCTGTAATTGTAGCTCTGACCGAATTTGCTTGACCAGCTTTGAGAGTAATACGGCTCCGCAGAGTTCGAGTCGTGGGAGGCTGACCGTTTGCAGGGGTGCTACTTTACTCTTCGCTACGAGTAGGTGGGACGAGAAGGAGGTTTCATTTTGTTGAACGCGGAGATATACACAGGCACAGTATGCTTTTTCCGAAGCGTCTGAGAAGCCGTGCAGTTGGACGTGCCGGTTTGGGGAGAATCGGACCCATCGGGGTATGGTAATTTGATTGATTGCGGGGAGGTTGTTGCGCACCATTGTCCATTTGTGAAGTGCGCCGGGTTTAACGTCTTCATCCCAATCGGTTCCTTCCATCCACAGCTGTTGAAGGAGCATTTTCGCAGTGATCATTATTGGCGTTAGCCATCCTGCCGGGTCAAAAAGTTTGGCGACAGCTGACAATATTTGCCGTTTTGTTTTCGAGTTGACAGCGGGTACAGGATCGTACGTGTAGGAGAACGTGTCTGTCAGCGCATTCCATTTTATCCCGAGGGTTTTCGTAGAGCTAGAGTCTTGAAACTTTAGAAAATCGATATCCAGCACTTCGGAATCAGGGACTAGTTCTAAAATTTTTGAGTGGTTAGCGGTTATTTTCCGGAGGGGAAAACCGGCCGATTGTAGAGCGTCTTTTACTTGAGTCATTGATCTGATAGTGGACTGTATATTGTGGCCACCCGAAAGTATATCATCCACATATGTTTCATGCAGAAGAATATCGGTGGCTAGAGGGAATTGCTCTTTACAATCTTGCGCCAACTGGTGGAGAGTGCGTATAGCGAGATAGGGTGCGCAATTGACACCGAATGTAACCGTTTTTAAACGAAAGTCTTCTATGGGCATGTTTGGGGATCTACGGAAGACTATTCTCTGGAGGTCTTGATCATCCTTGTGTACGAGAATTTGGCGATACATTTTCTCTATATCTCCATTAAACACAAACTGATAAAGTCGCCATTTTAAAATTATAAGCATCAAATCGTTTTGAAGGGTGGGGCCGGTGTATAGCACATCATTAAGCGAGCTTCCAGAATGGGATAGTTTTGAAGCATTGAAGACCACGCGAACTTTAGTTGTTTTACTGTCTGGCTTGATGACGGCGTGGTGTGGTAAATAGAAGGAGAAATATTTTCCATCCTTTATAATTTCTTGGGGTGGAGTGCGCTCCATGTGTTTCAGAGTGAGGTATTCTTCGAGAACCTCTGTGTATTTATCTTTAAGCGCTGGGTTTCTCTCCAAATTCCGTTCAATGCTGAGATACTGTTGTTGTGCTGCGATTCGGGAGTGTCCAAGAGCAATGGAATCAGGGAATTCTGGTTTTCTTGGGAGTCTAACCATGTATCTTCCGTCCGCCTGTCGGGTTGTTGTGAGTTGATACAGCTCTTCGCAAAAGTCTTCTTCAGTTGATCGGGTTTGAGTGCTTGGTATTTCTTCTTGTTCCCAAAACTTTCGAAGGAGGGTGTTGAGGGATTCGTTTTCAGGCTTTGTCTGAGTGGTGAATGTTGAAATCTTTTCGGGGATTGGGCCGCTTAGAATCCATCCGAATATTGAATTCTGGGCTATGAGACAGCCGCTTACGTTGGTGTGTAGCCCTTGTAGGAGTATACGGGGAATCACGTCGCTGCCGATGACCATATCGATTCGATGAGGGGTGAAACAATCGGGGTCGGCTAGCCTTAGGTGAGCTATTTCTTCCATCTTTATAATTGAGATATTGGATGAGGGGAGGAAGTGGGTCAACTGTGGCAGAACGATAGCTTGGGTATAAATTTTTTGTGTTTTATCCGCTGAGCAGAGTGTGACCTCGCAGATCTGCTTTGAGTTCTGTACCACCGTTCCGCCCATTCCAGAAATTTCGAACCTGGCTTCTTTGGTGGGTAGTCGCAAGAGCTTTTGTACCCGAGATGAGATAAACGTTTTTTGTGAGCCTTGGTCCACCAGAGATCGAATATTGTGGTATTCACCATCACAATAAATGGGTATTATTGCAGTTGGAAGTAGTGTTGTTACATGGGTGCTTGAAAAATGTGACGAAACTTTACTCGCGTTATTTTGAGATGGACTTTGCTCAGTGGTTGAGTGTGTTACATTTTTTGAACAACAAGGCCTTTCATCGTTAATTTGACGCTGGATGGCTACCTGACTTGTTGTCCCCTGGGATTTCGAGTTTTGTCCTGAGCTTTGGGTATTCCGCGGGAAATGCAGGAGGGAATGGTGTCTTTTTTGGCAATACACGCACGAGAAGCTGCTATGGCAATTGTTGCTTGAGTGGGAATTTGATAGACAATTTTCGCAGTAACCGTGCTCTCTAACGTATTTTACGCGATCAGCTACGGATAGCGCCTTAAATTTTATGCAGGTTTTCATTGCGTGTCGGGAGTTGCATAGTTTACAAGAGATTGGCTGGCTTGACTCTGCATGAAAATTTTGAGTTCTGTTTTTATTTACAAATGTGGAGTTTTGAGATGGCGCTTTGGGAGTGAAATTAGAGTGAGGGGGTTTAGCATTCCCCGGCCGATAGGTATGCAGTCTTTCTACAACTTCGTATCGGCTTGTGAGAAATTTGTTCATATCTGCCCACATAGGTAGTTCTTTCCGTGAGCTAAGTGATTGTTCCCAGAGAGAGAGGGATTCACTGGGGAGTTTCGATGAACAGAGATACACAAGAATGGGGTCCCAATCGCTGGTTGAGATTCCTTGTGTTGAGAGCGTCGACAAGCAATTATTGATTGTAGATTGTAATTTTTGTATTTGCTCACCATTTTCCGAATAGATGGGAGGAAGATTCAATAAAGTTTTCAGCTGAGTATCTACTAATATTCTGCGATTTTCATACCTAGTCTTTAGGGCGTCCCAGGCGAGTTCGAAATTTTCATCAGTGAGGGGGAATTGCTTGACGATTTGTCCCGCCTGGCTTCTTGTTTTCTGTCGCAGATGATAGAGTTTTTGTGCTGGAGAGAGTTTGGGATGATTCTTGTAGACGGCAGTGAACATATCTCTGAACGCAGGCCAATCTTCATATCCACCGTGAAAAATTTCTGTGTCACATGCTGGCACCTTGAGAAACATTCCTTGAGAGTTTGTGTTTTGACCTGCACTTTGCAGTTGAGGAGTGAATGTTTGAGCCTGGGAACTAGCCTGTAGAAGTTGTAATGCTTCTAAAATCTGGGTTTTGCACTGTTCGTAACTTTCTGAGCATTTGTTATATTTTTGCTCGACTGCCCCACTGGATTCCGCATGTGCTGCCGAACGAGAAACGGTCTTGAAAGAGAGGACTAAGGCATCCCAGAGTTTTTCGAGCTGCTCTAATTTTACATTAAGCAATATTGGAGTAAGGTCATTTATGAGAGCTGATGACCATTTAGCGTAGAATGCCTCCAGCCTATTGCTTTCAAAAATAAAGTCTTCAAAACTATGGTCATCTGCTACGTCACTTTTAGTGGCCATTGTTTTTTCGGTAGGCATAATTCTGTACGCAAAAATTTGTCAAAAATCTTTTTTTTTTTCGAGATGGAGAAACTGTTTGCCTTGTTTTATTTTTCAGTTGGGCGAGCGTTAATAAAAAACGGGAAACGGGCTTGAGTGTAGAAGAATTCTTGTTTGCTTGATTGCGAAAAAAAATTTTCGACCAAAATCGCAAAAAAAATTGTTTGGTACTTTTTATTGGGCCACCACTGTAGCCAATTTTTATGGGAGAGAAAAGGTGGTGGTTTTAAGTGTGTTTGTATCGATCTTCAAACTGTACACACACCTATTGATAGTTGCAGAGAATTGAGTGACTTTAAACGAAGTGCAGCTTATTATTTGTATATATATATCGGTATGTACACTTATATGCCGGCGGTGGCGTTATTTTAATGTGTGGGATGGGAGAGACCGTATACTAAATTTAATGGGTTTTTTTCTCTAGTATTGGGTATATTTTATATTATAGAAATATATTATTAACGTGGCTAAGTGCAATTAACGCGATAGTGTTAAAAGGGTGATTCGTTTTAAGGGACACGTGCGGCAATGAATTTGAGAACAAATTTTTATGTATTTGTACCGATAGGTATTTACGAGTTCCCGTGGGGTATATACCCGTAATGACGGAAGGGTATATTAAAATGTGACAAATGAGAGACTATATTTCGTATGTATAATTGTAGCGGTTTTTAAGAGATTTTTGTTTTTAGAGAGTATTTTATGGGACTTGCGGTAGTTATATATTGAGGTATATACCGCGGGTGACAATTTTAAGAGTATATTCTTACGGGAAATTAAAGCTCAGCAACTTTAAAACACCGCAGAAGAAACCGCTACTAGATTACCTACGAAATATATATTGAGACTTACCGATTTTCTTGATACCACCTGTTTTTTTTTGTTTTTTGTGTCTGGGACTGTACTTTCCTGGGTGCCTGGGAATTTTGATTGCTTTAATTCGTTGAGTAGCTTTTTTTGTGTTTGTTTTTTTTTTTTTTTGATTCTTATTTTTGGGGTATCACTTACTACTTTTTATGGACCGTGTAATGTCCGTTTGGAGGTATGTATAAATACGTAGACCGCTTTTTGTACAATATTAGATTACCACTTTTTTAATATGTATATTTTTTCTCTGAAAAATTTCTTTTTTGTTATTATTATACTTTTTGCAGGGAGAGTAAATATGATGTAATTATAAATTTTTTCCACTTTATGTAGTATTTTTTCCAGGTAAGTATATAATAAATATAAACACGGTAAGTATGTATGTACACACGTAAGTATTACTCTTTTTATTTATTTTTTTTTTTTTTTTTTTTTTAGGGATTTTGTTTTTCGGGATAAGTATCAACCACTCAGATCACTTTTTTGGGTAGGTATTCTCAAAGATTTTTTCAGTGGTATGTAGGTTTTTTTTTCTGTAACGCACTTTATGGGCACTCTGATACACCTTTTTGTGCTGTTACTTTTCAATATGTATATATATATATATATGTATGTTGTTTTTGTTTTTGCACTCTACTCCTTAGCACAAAGTTCAGCTTTTAGATAATTTGATCACTTTTGTTGATTTATGTTAATAATGCGTTTTACGGACCGCCGCGATTTATTACCGATTTTAATGTTTTTATATTATAGGTCGCTGGTTTCTTTTTTGGCCTCGAAGGACCATGAATATGGTTCTATATGGGGGTTATGGGATAGCGCCGCTGCGCAAGGGAGAGAATTTTCCACTTAAATAAAATAACAACACTGCACTTTAAATACACTGGCACTTCATGTGCTTTAATATGAACTTTATTTAGCTTTAAATCACTTGTACGACAACTCGTATTAACAAAGATAATTGCGATGCGGACGCGGCGGTAGTTAAAGACAACTAACTCAATTTATCTGAAGGGAAGAACAACTAGAGCGGCTTTTGACCGCTTACGATTTTGAAAGGACCGTTACGTGACTCTCTTATACATTTTTTTATATAGGAAAAATATGAAAGGGTAGGGTTGCCGTCCGCACGCAATTTATACATAAATACAAGGGATTAAATTAATTGAGACTCATGTCTTCAACACACCTATATGGCGATATCTCGAAAAGGCGTCCACCTATAGAACTAAGGCCCACACCCTTTTAAAATACTAATTAACCCTTTTCATTTGATACCCATATCGTACAAACATATTCTAGTGTCACCCTGGTCCACCTTTATGGCGATATCTCGAAAAGGCATCCACCTATAGAGCTAAGGTCCACTCCCTTTTAAAGTACTAATTAACACCTTTCATTTGATACCCATATCGTACAAACAAATTCTAGGGTCACCCCTCGATATCTCGAAAAGGCGTCCACCTATAGAACTAAGCCACGCCATTTCAAAATACTCATTAACACCCTTCATTTGATACCCATATCGTACAAACAAATTCTAGTCAGTCCTGGTCCACCTTTATGGCGATATCCCTAAATGGCGTCCACCCAAATAACTATGGCCTACTTCCTCTTAAAATACTCTTTAATACCTTCCATTTGATACACATGTCATACAAACACATTCCAGGGTTACCCTAGGTTCATTTTCCTACATGATGATTTCCCCTTATTTTGTCTCCATAGCTCTCAGCTGAGTATATAATGTTCGGTTACACCCGAACTTAACCTTCCTTACTTTTTTTTTAGTTTTCTTGTTTACAATAAGCGTTTTAACTTAAACATTTATCAACAGATTTTGACAAACCATGACTTTTCTTATTCGGGATAAATAGTTCTTTGAGAATGAATGTAAAAAACTAATTTTTTGTTATGATACGTTACATAAAAGGACGCCAAACTGTGAAAAACGGGGAAAAATGCCAAATCTTAGAAAACTTTTGGAAAAATGTCCCAGTTTTTGGGTATAAAGAATAAACAGATATATATTAGCTTAAAGCCTGAATCTTCTCCTTTCCAAAACCGTTAAGCAGTCGAAAATCGGTTAAAACATGTCGACGTTATTATTTTTAGAGCACGCGCAGTAGACGAAAAATGGTTTTTAGACAATAACTTGAAAATTTGGGGGTGTTAGACAATTTTGAAACACATTATCATGATGTACTCGTCAAGGCCTACAACGTACACTAAGTGCAAAATCACTGTAGCACTGATTTTTTTAATATTTTATTTATATTTTTGGTTATTGGATTATTTTCAGTTTGCTCTACATTTATTATATCCTTGTTTGCTTGATTTATTTTATATTGTTTGCATCCTTGGGTATTTTCAAATATATACATACATATTTCCTTTTTATTTGATTTGTGGTTTTTATAAAATTTCTTTTTACTTTTCGGATTTTTGGAATTTTTGGCCCTGATCGCCCGCTGAGGGTCCCTGTCGCGAACGGGGTGTCATTTAACGAGTTGGGTAGTAGCTTGCATTTCTCCCTAAAAATCGATTTGGTGTGCTAAATGGTCGACAGGGAAAACGTAGGTGCACAGGGGGGGGGGGGGGGGGGGGGGGTGATGTTTCGGAACGCAGAGCGCATCAATGAGCCAACGGTCAGTTACAGCACCGGGTGAGATGCCAGCGATCGTCCCATTTGAAAGAAGCTCGACCTTGAAAAGGGGCACATCAAATTCGATGGGACCAGTAAAGGTATAAGCGTTGAAAGTTTCATCTTTCGGGTGGAAAGGATGCGCGTGCAGCATATTTATTTCATCTGGACGACGTCCAAAATGAAAGACCGATCGCCTATATATCGGCAAAACTTAATAAGGCGCAGAAAAACTACAGCATTATGGATCTAGAATGCTACGCCGCGATCGTGATTGTGAATAGATTCCGATCTTACGTGGAAGGAACCTTGTTCACCATCATAACTGATCATGCCAGCCTCAAATGGCTCTTGAATCATAAAGATCTTTCTGGGAGGTTGGCAAGATGGAGTTTGAAACTCCAGGGATATAATTTCGATATTCTACATCGAAAAGGTGAACAAAACGTGGTTCCTGACACACTCTCACGAATGCACATGAACGAAATACTAACGAACGGCTACATTTACAAACGGACGCAATTCGACAGGGGGATGATCTTCTAGCGGATCAGGCCTGGAAGCTCTGGGTTCCGTCGGAATTGCGACCAGGGCTGATGGAGTCATCTCAAAGCTCACCGTCGGCGGGACATGGCGGTATCCACAAAACCCTATCCCGACTACGTCGGAAATATTATTGGCCGGGAATGGTCACCGATGTATGTGCTCACGTAAAGGACTGTGAAACATGCAAAACTAACAAAATTTCAAACGTTTTCAAACAATCCATGATGGGGAAACAAAAGCTCACAGAGCGACTTTCCAACATCTGTTCATAGATTTTATAGGTCCGTATCCTCGTTCTAGTGACGGTAACGTGTATGTCTTTGTATGTTTACTTCATTTTTCATAGTTCGTGTTCTTAAAACCAATGAAAAGGGCAACTTCAGCTGAGGTAGTAAAGTTTTTAGAAAAAGATGTTTTTCATGTTTTTGGCGTGCCCAAATATGTACATTCGGAAAATGGAAAATAGTTTGTTTCTGAGATGTTCGGTAACTTTTTAGAGAAATATGGCACAAAATATGTAAAAACAACCTTTTTTTCACTTCAGGGTAACCCTGCAGAGAGGGTAAACCGATCGGTCCTACATTTCAATGGATCTTTTATAAAAGGGAATCAAAAGAATTGGGATAAATGTGTCAGTGATGCCGCATTTGCACTCCGCAGCGTTACACATGCAGCAATTAACATGTCGCCAGCATGCTTCATCATATGAGCTATACAGAAAGCTGGGAGCGGTAAAGGATGTTGATTGCGAGGTAGAGGCTCCAAGTGACAAACTGCAACTAATTTGAAACAAAATTATGAAAGAGCTTAAGTTAGCACATGAAAGAAGCCAAAAGGTATACGACACTAGAAGTAGGGATTTCAAGTTTCAAATTGGACAAGTGGTATATCGCCGAAAGTTGAAGCAAAGTTCTCAAATCGAAAATTACATCGCTAAGTTAGCTCCAAAACACGTCAAATGTATTGTTTTAAACGTTATAGGAAATTCAATGTATGAACTTGGCGATAGTAGTGAGAAAAAGATCGGCGTGTACCACGCTAGAGACATTTTTGCAAAATAGTTAAATGCTTTTTGTAGTGCTAGTAACTTTGTTCAATGTTATTTATTTATTAATTGACGTAGTTTATTTATTTATTTATTGACGTATTTTATTTATTAACTTATTGACGTATTATTCAATTATTTTTATTTTTCTTGAATTTTTTATTTATTTGATTATTTTTGCATTTATGTAATTTTTTTAATTTTATTTATTTATTTATTTTCCATTTTTTTACCTACATGACTATGTGATCTGTGATATTTTATTTTATTCTATTTTATTGGGTTTTTTATCTGTGATAATTCCTTTATTTTTAGATATGTAGAGTAGTATCTCCGATATAGGTTTAAGTAGTTTAAGTAGCAGCATTAGCCCAGTGACTTAGTTTAGGTAAGCAGTAGAAAAGTTTAAAAGCGTGAAGAAAACTAGGCCCGGCATTGAGTCGTGGGTCGAGGCCACACGTTGGACGCGGGAAATAATACTTTCCAGGCTGCATTGACAACTTTTACGCACACTTGATCCAATTAAACAAAAAGTTTACAAAAAATATAATATCAATTTTGATGCTTCAGATTTTACTGATATAATTGATTTGAATGACGATAATTTACTATCTGAACCGGCATTCACAAGAAATATTCCATACGATCACTTGGTACAATTCTTAGATTATGATGAGCCAACATTAGAGGTGCAGTGAAATAACTCCCAAATGCAATAACACCCAACAAAAAATGAAATAACTCTCAAATATTTTTTAATACAAATTGGGACTTAGTTCATTATGAAATAGCTCCCAATTCATTGGGACTTATTTCATAATTTTGCTGGTATTATTTCATAATGAAATAACTCCCAAATGAAATGATCCCCAATACAATTTCTTTGGGAGTTATTTCATAATTTTTGGAGATTTGGAGTTATTTCATCTTTATTGGGACTTATTTAATTGTTTGTAATTCTGGCTTTGGGAGTTATTTCATTTTCTTAAAAATACAATTTTATCAAACTTTGACGTTCTTCTAACAGTTTCTATGGGTCGGCTATACATTAAGGGACCAATTGGTTTTATTCATAAATCAAAGGGGTGTGAACTTTGAAATTTTGTCTCAGGGAGTTCAACAACGAAAATCAGTAAGTAATTTTTAATTGTTATTAACAATTTACTAGTAATTAGTAGTTAAAGTTACCATGGTATAACTATCAATTTTTATCTACATACGAACACTTTCACAAGAATTTTATACATAAGTACACTTTATAATGTTTATAAAACAAAAATCAACTATTTTCATTTGTTTAAATTTAATGATTTATTTGTTTACTTTCCGCGAACAAAAGCATACAGCCATTTTATCTAATTCACTGCTTGCTTGGTGGAACCAGATGCTTTAAATTGTTCCAACGAATGAAAAATTTTTAAATAGTACCAACGAGGAAAATGGACCTTTTTCATTCAACTCTATTTATTTATTTTACAAAAAAAGAGAAAATTTGGAATAAAAAATCGCGCGATGCACAGTAATTCTGCGTAGAACACCTTTCTGCATAGGCGGCCTTCGGCCTCGCTTATAAAAAATAACCCTGGGCTACGCCATGCCAAGTCCGGGTGTGTGGTATAACCGTGGCGGTAGCGTCGGTTATTTTTTATAAGCGCGGCCGAAGGCCGCCTATGCAGAAAGGTGTTCTACGCAGACTTGTTCATTTTTTTTACTTTTAATAAATTATGTTAATTTCATAAAAAAATGCGATTTTTTAAAATAAATTACTTCGACGAAACTTTTCAAGTTTTCTTGTAATTGTAACTTTTACATATGTACATAATAGTTTGCTGTATTTTTCAAATCTCATTGTAACTAATTATATAGTATAAAGATACCATTTCAAATTTTGATTTGGTATTTATTTCATTTTTTGGGACTTATTTCATTTGTGAGTTATTTCATTTTTTTTGGGACTTGTGGTTTCATTATGAAATAACTGGCAAATATTGTGAGATATTTCATTTCTTTGGTAGTTATTTCATTTATTAAAGTTGGGAGTTATTTCATTTTTATTGGGACTTATTTCATTCGGAGTTATTTCATGGGAGTTATTTCATTTGGGAGTTATTTCACTGCACCAACATTAGATGGTCCTAATATTCCAATGCATATACAAGGAACAGAAAGATATGTACAGTTGTTAACATTTGTTTCCAAACGTGTTATAGAAAAAACACGTGAAGGTGTTATGGCTGTTACAGCAGAAAGTCGTGAAAAACAACCACGAATGGAGAGCAAAAAAGATTTTAAAAAATAAAATAATTAAACAATTTTATTGAAAACAATACTTACATGAAGTAATAATAATACTAAAAGTCATCACACTCCTCATCAATCTAGGGCGTTGATCAGACAATTAAGTAAAAGCATTGGGCGTGTGAAATTTCTAAAAATGTGAGTTGTAGCATAACCTTATTAAGGTTCAGTTGGTATTATACATGCCTATCAATAGAAATTTTACGCGACCAACGCTTTTATTTAATTGTGTGATCAACGCCCTAGATTGATGAGGAGTGTGATGACTTGTACATAGGACTTACCTAATAATTTTCTAGCCTTTAATATTATTATTACTTCATGTAAGTTTTGTTTTCAATAAAACCGTTTAACTTAAAAACATTTTTTTAATTATTTTGTTTTCAAGTTTTTAGTCTTTAGTTATTTGCCTATTATTTCTCATTCTATTTAGTTCATTTAGTGACTCATTATTACAAGGACTCTTTCCTGAAAATTTGTTGCAATCTAAGTCCTCAATACATAATCCTTCCAAAGACTTTACTCGACTCTGCGCCACGTATGCATGTCCCTCTTCCAACTCCAAAATATTTTGATGTAACTTCTACCGGACTGTATGTAATATTTGTTCGAAATATGAGCCAAATCGGACATCATAGGTTGCTTTCTATTCATGGATGTATTATGTGTTCCAAATATGGACCAAATCGGACCAAAAATAAGATTTTTTTGAATATCTCGATCCTTGCGCTACCCAGCGGCGATTTTTCCATAGGTCGCTTTCTACTCTTGTATGTATTAAAAAAAAAAAAATTTAAAAAAATGTAAGGCGCGATAACCTCCGAACAGATCTAAGGCCGAGCTTCTCTTCCAATTTGCGTCGTGCTCCCCTTGATTTTCCCTACAATTTGGCCGAACGAGACCTACATGTTTTATGCCGACTCCAAACGGCATCTGCAAGGCAGATGAGTTTTCACTGAGAGCTTATCATGGCAGAAATACATTCGGAGCGCTTGCCAAACACTGCCGAGGGGCGACCCCGCTTAGAAAAATTTTCTTCTAATTGAAAAACCTTATTTCTAAAATTTTGATGTTGCTTTGCCCGGGGCGTGAACCCAGGGCATACGGTGTGGTAGGCGGAGCACGTTACCATCACACCACGGCGGCCGCCATGTGTGTATTATGTTTTCCAAATATGAGCCAAATCGGACCACAATTTCGATTTTTTCCAATATCCCAATCCTTGCGCCACCTAGCGGCGATTTTTTTCATAGATCGCTTTCTATTGTTGTGTGTATTATGTGTTCCAAATATGAGCCAAATCGGACTACAAATACGATTTTTTTGAATATCTCGATCCTTGCGCCACTTAGCGGCGATTTTTTTCATAGGTCGCTTTTTATTCTTGTGTGCATTATGTGTTCCAAATATGAGCCAAATCGGACCACAAATAGGATTTTTTCCAATATCTCGATCCTTGCGCCACCTAGCGGCGATTTGTTTCTTATTATTGCATTGTCATCGGGTTCTGAACTATATTCCAAGTTTCAAGTTTGTAGCTTATCGGGTAGTTACTTAAATTTAAATTACAAAATTCATGCCAGCCAGCCAACCAGCCAGCCTGTCAAGTCAAGGTAAATAAAACCGTTTAATAATAACATAACATTACCTTTATTTTTAAAAATACGTTAAAATGGTCAATTCTAAGTAAAATAAGTAAGGAAGGCTAAGTTCGGCTGTAACCGAACATTACATACTCAGCTGAGAGCTATGGAGACTAAATAAGGGAAAATCACCATGTAGGAAAATGAACCTAGGGTAACCCTGGAATGTGTTTGTATGATATGTGTATCAAATGGAAGGTATTAAAGAGTATTTTAAGAGGGAGTAGGCCATAGTTCTATGGGTGGACGCCTTATCGAGATATCGCCATAAAGGTGGACCAGGGGTGACTCTAGAATGCGTTTGTACAATATGGGTATCAAACGAAAGGTGTTAATGAGTATTTTAAAAGGGAGTGGGCCTTAGTTCTATAGGTGGACGCCTTTTCGAGATATCGCCATAATGGTGGACCAGGTGTGACTCTAGAATTTGTTTGTACGATATGGGTATCAAAAGAAAGGCGTTAATGAGTATTTGAAAAGGGCATGGGCCTTAGTTCTATAGGTGGACGCCTTTTAGAGATATCGCCATAAAGGTGGACCAGGGGTGACTCTAGAATTTTTTTGTAAGACATGGGTATCAAATGAAAGGTGTTAATGATTATTTTAAAAGGGCGTGGGCCTTAGTTCTATAGGTGGACGCCTTTTCGAGATATCGCCATAATGGTGGACCAGGTGTGACTCTAGAATTTATTTGTACGATATGGGTATCAAATCAAAGGCGTTAATGAATATTTTAAAAGGTAGTGGGCCTTAGTTCTATAGGTGGACGCCTTTTCGAGATATCGCCATCGAACAATATTCCTGCCAATATTCCAAGGGCTTTTGATTTCGCGCTGCAGAAGTTTTTCATTTTCTTCTACTTAATATGGTAGGTGCACACCCATTTTGCAAAGTTTTTTTCTAAATTTATATTTTCCGTCAATTAACCAATCCAATTACTATGTTTCATCCCTTTTTTCGTATATGGTATAGAATTATGGCATTTTTTTCATTTTTCGAAACTTTCTATATCGAAAAAGTGGGCGTGGTCATAGTCGGATTTCGGCCATTTTTTACACCAGTACGAAGTGAGTTCAGATAAGTACGTGAACTGTGTTTAGTACAGATATATCTATTTTTGCTCAATTTATCATGTTAACGGCCGAGCGGAAGGACAGACGGTCGTCTGTGTATAAAACTGGGCGCGGCTTCACCCGATTTGGCTCTTTTTCACAGTTATGGTCCTAGAGTCACAAGGATTGGTAAATTTTTCTTCGACTTATGGAATTAAAAGTATCCTAGACAAATTAAATGAAAAAGGGCGGAGCCACGCCCATTTTGAAATTTTCTTTTATTATACTCATTTGAGCAGAGCTCACAGAGTATATTAAATTTGATTGGATAACGGTTGGCTGTACATATATAAAGGAATCGAGATAGATATAGACTTCCATATATCAAAATAATCAGGATCTAAAAAAAATTTGATTGAGCCATGTCCGTCCGTCCGTCCGTCCGTCCGTCCGTTAACACGATAACTTGAGTAAATTTTTAGGTATCTTGATGAAATTTGGTATGTAGGTTCCTGCGCACTCATCTCAGATCGCTATTTAAAATGAACGATATCGGACTATAACCACGCCCACTTTTTCGATATCGAAAATTTCGAAAAACCGAAAAATGCGATAATTCATTGCCAAAGGCGGTTAAAGCGATGAAACTTGGTAGATGGGTTGACGTTATGACGCAGAATAGAAAATTAGTAAGATTTTGGACAATGGGCGTGGCACCGCCCACTTTTACAAGAAGGTAATTTAAAAGTTTTGCAAGCTGTAATTTGGCAGTCGTTGAAGATATCACGATGAAATTTGTTAGGCACGTTACTACTATTACTATATATGTGCTAAATAAAAATTAGCAAAATTGGACGAAGAACACGCCCACTTTTTAAAAAAAAAATTTTGTTAATTCAAATTTTAACAAACAATTTAATATCTTTACTGTATATAAGTAAATTATGTCAACATTCAACTCCAGTAATGATATGGTAATTTTGCAAGCTGCAATTTGGCAGTCGTTGAAGATATCATGATGAAATTTGGCAGGAACGTTACTTCTATTACTATATGTATGCTTACTAAAAATTAGAAAAATCGGAGAAGGACCACGCCCACTTTAAAAAAACAATTTTTTTTTAAAGTAAAATTTTAACAAAAAATTTAATATCTTTACAGTATATAAGTAAATTATGTCAACATTCAACTCCAATAATGATATGGTGCAACAAAATACAAAAATAAAAGAAAAATTCAAAATGGGCGTGGCTCCGATCTTTTTCATTTAATTTGTCTAGGATACTTTTAACGCCATAAGTCGAACAAAAATTAACCAATCCTTTTGAAATTTGGTAGGGGATTTTATGATGTTAATTGTTTTCTGTGAAAATGGGCGAAATCGGTTGATGTCACGCCCAGTTTTTATACACAGTCGTCCGTCTGTCCTTCCGCATGGCCGTTAACACGATAACTTGAGCAAAAATCGACATATCTTTAATGAAGTTAGTTCACGTGCTTACTTGAACTGACTTTATCTTGGTATGAAAAATGAACGAAATCCGACTATGACCAATCCCACTTTTTCGATATCGAAAATAACGAAAAATGAACAAAATGCCATAATTCTATACCAAATACGAAAAAAGGGATGAAACATGGTAAGGTAATTCGATTGTTTTATTGACGCGAAATATAACTTTAGAAAAAACTTTATAAAATGGTTGTGACACCCACCATATTAAGTAGAAGAAAACAGATGATGTTCTGGGTCACCCTGGTCCACATATCCCATATCATACAAACTCATTCTAGAGTCACCCCTGGTCCACCTTTATGGCGATATCTCGAAAAGGCGTCCACCTATAGAACTAAGCCCCACGCCCTTTTAAAATACTCATTAACACCTTGCATTTCATACCCATATCGTACAAACAAAGCCTAGAGTCACCCCTGGTCCACCTTTATTGCGATACCTCGAAAAGGCGTCCACCTATAGAACTAAGGCCCACTCCCTTTTAAAATACTCATTAATTCCTTTCGCTTGATACCCATATTGCACAAACGAATTCTAGAGTCACCCCTGGCCCACCTTTATGGCGATATCTCGAAACGGCGTCCACCTATGGAACTAAGGATTACTCCCTTTTAAAATACTCATTAACACCTTTCTTTTGATACCCATATTATACAAACAAATTCTAGGGTCACCCCTGCTCCCCCTTTATGGCGATATCTCGAAACGGCGTCCACCTATGAAACTAAGGATTACGCCCTTTTAAAATACTCATTAACACCTTTCTTTTGATACCCATATTGTACAAACAAATTCTAGGGTCACCCCTGGTCCACCTTTATGGCGATATTTCGAAAATGCGACCACCTATACAACAACCACCACTCCCTTTTAAAACCCTCATTAATACCTTTAATTTGATACCCATATCGTACAAACACATTCTAGAGTCACCCCTGGTCCACCTTTAAGGCGATATTTCGAAACGGCGTCCACCTATAGAACTAAGGCCCACTCCCTTTTAAAATACTTATTAACACCTTTCGTTTGATGCCCATATTGTACAAACAAATTCTAGGGACACCCCTGGTCCACCTTTATGGCGATATTTCGAAACGGCGTACACCTATAGAACTAAGGCCCACTCCCTTTTAAAATACTTATTAACACCTTTCGTTTGATGCCCATATTGTACAAACAAATTCCAGGGTCACCCTAGGTTCATTTTGCTAAATTGTGATTTTTCCTTATTTTGTCTCCAAAGCTCTCAGCTGAGCTTGTAATGTTCGGTTACACCCGAACTTAACCTTCCTTACTTGTTTTTATATATTGTTTCACCATATCATTACTGGAGTTGAATGTTGACATCATTTACTTATATACTGTAAAGATATTAAATTTTTTGTTAAAATTTGACTTAAAAAAAATTTTTTAAAGTGGGCGTGGTTGTTCTCCGACTTTGCTAATTTTTATTAAGCATACATTTAGTAATAGGAGTAACGTTCCTGCCAAATTTCATCATGATATCTTCAAAGACTGCCAAATTACAGCTTGCAACACTTTTAAATTACCTTCTTTTAAAAGTGGGCGGTGTCACGCCCATTGTCCACAATTTTACTAACTTTCAATTTTGCGTCATAAGTTCAACTCACTTACCAAGTTTCATCGTTTTATCCGTCTTTGGTAATGAATTATCGCACTTTTTCCGTTTTTCGAAATACTAGATATCGAAAAAGTGGGCGTGGTTATAGTCCGATATCGTTCATTTTAAATAGCGATCTGAGATGAGTGCCCAGAAACCTACATACCAAATTTCATCAAGATACCTTAAAATTTACTCAAGTTATCGTGTTAACGGGCAGACAGACGGACGGAGGCACATGGCTCAATCACATATTTTTTCGATACTGATGATTTTGATATATGGAAGTCTATATATATCTCGATTCCTTTATAACTGTAAAACCAACCGTTATCCAATCAAAGTTAGTATACTCTGTGAGCTCTGCTCAACTGAGTATAAAAATAATTTTTTAAAATAACTACATTAAAATTATAAAAATTTTTTTTTTGCTTATTACTTGAAAATAAAGTTTTTTTTGAAATTTTTTTTCTACTAAAACAAATTCGAAAAAAGAAAAACTGACTGAATGAAAGTTGCTGGAAATGTTCCGAACTTATTTTAGCTGAAAAGAAAAAAAAATTCCATAAGAAATTTGTTAAAAATGATAATATAGTAGTTAAAAGTTCATTTTAGGGTAATTTGCATTGTATATAATATACATTATATATGTACATAGGTACCCTTTTATCTTTGGATTTTGTTAATAGATTTTCACATTTCATTACAGGATGCTTCAAGCGTTATTTCTCCTTGTAAACGACCCGCTGGGCACTGTCCTTGGCGACATACCGCCCAACAACAACTATATCATCTTGGCGACATACCGCTCAACAACAACTACACCATTTTTGTTATATTGGCGGCGCAACACCAACCACAGCTATTACATATTTTTATCTTGGCGACTCACCGCTCAACAACAATTCCACACATCTTCACTACCCACAAGCACCACACTAAGTTTTTATTTGCCGGCGCAAGCCACAACAACAACAACAACAGAAATACAAGAACTTGGCAACTTCGAACATAACATTTTTCACCGGCAACAACAAAAGCCACGATACCGCATACAACAAAAATCCTTGAGACGCAAGCACAACAACAAAACATAAGGAGCTCATCACTCGAATCAAACCAATACAATTTTGGCAAAGCGGACAACACGAGCAACTACTATTATAACAAGTAAGGAAGGCTAAGTTCGGGTGTAACCGAACATTACATACTCAGTTGAGAGCTATGGAGACAAAATAAGGAAAATCACCATGTAGGAAAATGAACCTAGGGTAACCCTGGAATGTGGTTATATGACATGTGTATCAAATGGAAGGTATTAAAGAGTATTTTAAGAGAGAGTAGGCCATAGTTCTATGGACGGACGCCATTTAGGGATATCGCCATAAAGGTGGACCAGGGCTGACTCTAGAATTTGTTTGTACGATATGGGTATCAAATGAAAGGTGTTACTGAGCATTTTAAGAGGGAGTGGGCCTTAGGTCTATCGGTGGACGCCTTTTCGAGATATCGCCATTAAGGTGGACCAGGGGTGACTCTAGAATGTGTTTGTACGATATGGGTATCAAATGAAAGGTGGTAATGAGTATTTTAAAAGGGAATGGGCTTTAGTTCTATAGGTGAACGCCTTTTCGAGAAATCGTCATAAAGGTGGACCAGGGGTGACTCTAGAATATGTTTGTACGATATGGGTATCAAATGAAAGCTGTTAATGAGTATTTTGAAAAGGAGTGATCCTTAGTTCCATAGGTGGACGCCGTTTCGAGATATCGCCATAAAGGTGGACCAGGGGTGTCTCTAGAATGTGTTTGTACGATATGGGAATCAAATGAAAGGTGTTACTGAGCATTTTAAGAGGGAGTGGGCATTATGTCTATAGGTGGACGCCTTTTCGAGATATTGCCATTAGGGTGGGCCAGGGGTGACTCTAGAATGTTTGTACGATATGGGAATCAAACGAAAGGTGTTATTGAGCATTTTAAGAGGGAGTGGGCATTAGGTCTATAGGTGGACGCCTTTTCGAGATATCGTCATTAGGGTGGGCCAGGGGTGACTCTAGAATGTGTTTGTACGATATGGGTATCAAATGAAAGGTGGTAATGAGTATTTTAAAAGGGAGTAATCCTTAGTTCTATAGGCCTTTTCGAGATATCGCCATTAGGGTGGGCCAGGGGTGACTCTAGAATGTGTTTGTACGATATGGGTATCAAACGAAAGGTGTTACTGCGCATTTTAAGAGGGAGTGGGCATTAGGTCTATAGGTGGACGCCTTTTCGAGATATCGTCATTAGGGTGGGCCAGGGGTGACTCTAGAATGTGTTTGTACGATATGGGTATCAAATGAAAGGTGGTAATGAGTATTTTAAAAGGGAGTAATCCTTAGTTCTATAGGTGGACGCCTTTTCGAAATATCGCCATAAAGGTGGACCAAGGGTGACTCTAGAATGTTTTTACGATATGGGTGAGTAAGGGAGTAATCCTTAGTTCTATAGGCCTTTTCGAGATATCGCCATTAGGGTGGGCCAGGGTGACGCTAGAATGTGTTTGTACGATAATGGTATCAAACGAAAGGTGTTACTGAGCATTTTAAGAGGGAGTGGGCATTAGGTCTAGAGGTGGACGCCTTTTCGAGATATCGCCATTAGGGTGGGCCAGGGGTGACTCAAGAATGTGTTTGTACGATATGGGTATCAAAACAAAGGTGGTAATGAGTATTTTAAAAGGGAGTAATCCTTAGTTCTATAGGTGGACGCCTTTTCGAAATATCGCCATAAAGGTGGACCAAGGGTGACTCTAGAATGTGTTTGTACGATATGGGTATCAAACGAAAGGTGTTACTGATCATTTTAAGAGGGAGTGGGCATTAGGTCTATAGGTGGACGCCTTTTCGAGATATCGCCATTAGGGTGGGCCAGGGGTGACTCTAGAATGTGTTTGTACGATATGGGTATCAAAACAAAGGTGGTAATGAGTATTTTAAAAGGGAGTAATCCTTAGTTCTATAGGTGGACGCCTTTTCGAAATATCGCCATAAAGGTGGACCAAGGGTGACTCTAGAATGTGTTTGTACGATATGGGTATCAAACGAAAGGTGTTACTGAGCATTTTAAGAGGGAGTGGGCATTAGGTCTATAGGTGGACGCCTTTTCGAGATATCGCCATTAGGGTGGGCCAGGGGTGACTCTAGAATGTGTTTGTACGATATGGGTATCAAATGAAAGGTGGTAATGAGTATTTTAAAAGGGAGTAATCCTTAGTTCTATAGGTGGACGCCTTTTCGAAATATCCCCATAAAGGTGGACCAAGGGTGACTCTAGAATGTTTTTACGATATGGGTGAGTAAGGGAGTAATCCTTAGTTCTATAGGCCTTTTCGAGATATCGCCATTAGGGTGGGCCAGGGTGACGCTAGAATGTGTTTGTACGATATGGGTATCAAACGAAAGGTGTTACTGAGCATTTTAAGAGGGAGTGGGCATTAGGTCTATAGGTGGACGCCTTTTCGAGATATCGCCATTAGGCTGGGCCAGGGGTGACGCTAGAATGTGTTTGTATGATATGGGTATCAAACGAAAGGTGTTACTGCGCATTTTAAGAGGGAGTGGGCATTAGGTCTATAGGTGGAAGCCTTTTCGAGATATCGTCATTAGGGTCGGCCAGGGATGACTCTAGAATGTTTGTACGATATGGGTATCAAACGACATGTGTTACTGAGCATTTTAAGAGGGAGTGGGCATTAGGTCTATAGGTGGACGCCTTTTCGAGATATCGCCATTAGGGTGGGCCAGGGGTGACTCTAGAATGTGTTTGTACGATATGGATATCAAATTAAAGGTATTAATGAGGCTTTTAAAAGCGAGTGGCCCTTAGATGTATATGTGAAGGTGTTCTCGCGATATCGACCAAAATGTGGACCAGGTGATCCAGAAAATCATCTGTCGGGTACTGCTAATTTATTTATATATGCAATACCACTAACAGTATTCCTGCCAAGATTCCAAGGGCTGTTGATTTCGCCTTGTAGAACTTTTTCATTTTCTTCTACTTAATATGGTAGGTGTCACACCCATTTTACAAAGTTTTTTCCAAAGTTATATTTTGCGTCAATAAACTAATCCAGTTACCATGTTTCATCCCTTTTTTCGTATTTGGTATAGAATTATGGCATTTTTTTCATTTTTCGTAATTTTCGATATCGATAAAGTGGGCGTGGTTATGGTCGGATTTCGGCCATTTTTTATACCATGATAAAGTGAGTTCAGATAAGTAGGTGGGCTAAGTTTAGTAAAGATATATCGGTTTTTGCTCAAGTTATTGTGTTAACGGCCGAGCGGAAGGACAGACGGTGGACTGTGTATAAAAACTGGGCGTGGCTTTCACCGATTTCGTCCATTTTCACAGAGAACAGTTACCGTCATAGAGTCTATGTCCGTACCAAATTTGAGAAGGATTTGTAAATTTTTGTTCGACTTATGGCATTAAAAGTATTCTAGACAAACTAAATGAAAATGGGCGGAGCCACGCCCATTTTGAAATTTTCTTTTATTTTTGTATTTTGTTGCATCATATCATTACAGGAGTTGAATTTTGACTTAATTTACTTATATACAGTAAAGATATTAAATTTTTTGTTAAAATTTGAATTTAAAAAAAATTTTTTTTAAAAAGTGGGCGTGTTCTTCATCCAATTTTGACAATTTTTATTTAGCACATATATAGTAATAGTAGTAGCGTTCCTGCCAAATTTCATCATGATATCTTCAACGACTGCCAAATTACAGCTTGCAAAACTTTTAAATTACCTTCTTGTAAAAGTGGGCGGTGCCACGCCCATTGTCCAAAATCTTACTAATTTTCTATTCTGCGTCATAACTTCAACACATCTGCCAAGTTTCATCGCTTTAACCGCCTTTGGCAATGAATTATCGCATTTTTTCGGTTTTTCGAAATTTTCGATATCGAAAAAGTGGGCGTGGTTATAGTCCGATATCGTTCATTTTAAATAGCGATCTGAGATGAGTGCCCAGGAATCCACATACCAAATTTCATCAAGATACCTCAAAATTTACTCAAGTTATCGTGTTAACGGACGGACGGACGGACGGACGGACATGGCTCAATCAAATTTTTTTTCGATCCTGATTATTTTGATATATGGAAGTCTATATCTATCTCGATTCCTTTATATATGTACAACCAACCGTTATCCAATCAAACTTAATATACTCTGTGAGCTCTGCTCAACTGAGTATAAAAATTAAGGAAGGCTAAGTTCGGATTTAACCGAACATTAAATACTCAGCTGAGAACTTTGGAGACAAAATAGGGGAAAATCACCATTTAGCAAAATGAACCTAGGGTGACCCTGGAATGTGTTTGTATGACATGGGTTTCAAATGGAAGGTATTAAAGAGTATTTTAAAAGGGAGTGCCCCATACTTCTATAGGTGGACGCAATTTCAGGATATCGCCATAAAGGTGGACAAGGGGTGACTCTAGAAAGTGTGTTGTGCGATACGGGTATCAAAGGAAAGGTGTTAATGAGTATTTTAAATGGGTGTGGCTCTTTGTTCGAGATATCGTCATAAAAGTGGACGAGAGGTGACTCTAGAATGTGTTTGTACAATATGGGTATCAAATGAAAGGTGTTAATGAGTATTTTAAAAGGGAGTGGGCCTTAGTTCTATAGGTGGACGCATTTTCGAGATATCGCAATAAGGGTGGACCAGGGGTGACTCTAGAATGTGTTTGTACGATATGGGTATCAAATTAAAGGTATTAATGAGGGTTTAAAAAAAGTGGCCCTTAGTGGAATATGTGAATACGTTTTCGAGATATCGACCAAAATGTGGACCAGGGTGACCCAGAACATCATCTGTCGGGTACCGATAATTTATTTATATATGTCATACCACGAACAGTATTCCTGCCAAGATTCCAAGGGCTTTTGGTTTCGCCCTGCAGAACTTTTTCATTTTCTTCTACTTAATATGGTAGGTGTCACACCCATTTTACAAAGTTTTTTCTAAAGTTATATTTTGCGTCAATAAACCAATCCAATTACCATTTTTCATCTCTTTTTTCATATTTGGTAAAGAATTATGGCATTTTTTCATATTTCGTAATTTTCGATATCGAAAAAGTGGGCGTGGTCATAGTCGGATTTCGGCCATTTTTTATACCAAGATAAATCGAGTTCAGATAAGTACGTGAACTAAGTTTATACCGATTTTTGCTCAAGTTATCATGTTAACGGCCGACCGGAAGGAGAGACGGTCGGCTGTGTATAAAAACTAGGCGTGGATTCAACCGATTTTGCCCATTTTCATAGAAAACGGTTATCGTCATAGAATCTATGCACCTACCAAATTTCACAAGGATTGATAAATTTTTGTTCGATTTATGGCCTTAAAAGTATTCTAGGCTAATTAAATGAAAAAGGGCGTAGCCACGCCCTTTTGAAATTTTCTTTTATTTTTGTATTTTGTTGCGCCAGATCATTACTTGTGTTTAATGTTGACATAATTTACTTATATACTGTAAAGATATAAGAAAATTTTGTTGTTTACCTTAAAAAAAAAAATTTTCTAAAGTGGGCGTGTTCGGTGCCACGCCCATTGTCAAAAATTTTACAAATTTTCTATTTTGCGTCATAAGGTCAACGCACCTACCAAGCTTCATCGCTTTATCCGCCTTTGGTAATGAATTATCGCACTTTTTCGGTTTTTCGAAATTTTCGATATCGAAAAGTGGGCGTGGTTGTAGTCCGATTTCGTTCATTTTAAATAGCGATCTGAGATGAGCTCCCAGGAACCTACATACAAAATTTCATCGAAATACCTCAAAATTTACTCAAGTTATCGTGTTTACGGAAGGACGGACGGACGGACATGGGTAAATGAATTTCTTTTTTCGCCCAGATCATTTATATATATAGAAGTCTATATCTATCTCGATTAGTTTATGCCGTTACGGATTACCGTTATGCGAACAAAGATAATATACTCTGTGAGCTCTGCACAACAAAGTTGGCAGCAGCATTTACACATTTTTGGGCTAGTTCACATACTTTGATAACACAAACAACAACAAATCCTGGTGGAGGGAGGAGCTTTTCCGGCATTACATTTGATCATATTATTATTTCTATTTTTTATATGTTATTATATTTTTCTATTAAACTGATGTCATAAACGGCATAACATAATCTTGGTAGGAAATAGGCAAAAGGGCCATTTCGTTACCGGGGCCAAGCATTTTGAGTTTCACCTTGACTCCATATTTCATGAGTTAATGGTGGCACTTTTGCTCCATTTTTTTTTATACTCAGTTGAGCAGAGCTCACAGAGTATATTAAGTTTGATTGGATAACTGTTGGTTGTACATATGTAAATAATCAGGATCGAAAAAAAAATTAGATTGAGACATGTCCGTCCGTCCGTCCGTCCGTCCGTCCGTTAACACGATAACTTGAGTAAATTTTGAGGTATCTTGATGAAATTTGGTATGTAGGTTCCTGAGCGCTCATCTCAGACCGCTATTTAAAATGAACGATATCGGACCATAACCGCGCCCACTTTTTCGATATCGAAAATTTCGAAAAACCGAAAAAGTGCGATAATTCATTACAAAAGACAGATAAAGCGACGAAACTTGGTAGATGAGCTGAACTTATGACGCAGAATTGAAAATTAGTAAAATTTTTGACAATGGGCGTGGCACCACCCACTTTTAAAAGAAGGTAATTTAAAAATTTTGCAAGCTGTAATTTGGCAGTCGTTGAAGATATCATGTTGAAATTTGGCAGGAACGTTACTCCTATTACTATATGTATGCTTACTAAAAATTAGCAAAATCGGAGAAGGACCACGCCCACTTAAAAAAAAATTTTTTTTTTAAAGTAAAATTTTAACAAAAAATTTAATATCTTTACAATATATAAGTAAATTATGTCAACATTCAACTCCAGTAATGATATTGTGCAACAAAATACAAAAATAAAAGAAAATTTCAAAATGGGCGTGGCTCCGCCCTTTTTCATTTAATTTGTCTAGGATACTTTTAACGCCATAAGTCGAACAAAAATTAACCAATCCTTTTGAAATTTGGTAGGGGCATAGATTTTATGACGTTAATTGTTTTCTGTGAAAATGGGCGAAATCGGTTGATGCCACGCCCAGTTTTTATACACAGTCGTCCGTCTATCCTTCCACATGGCCGTTAACACGATAACTTGAGCAAAAATCGACATATCTTTAATGAAGTTAGTTCACGTGCTTACTTGAACTCACTTTATCTTGGTATGAAAATTGAACGAAATCCGACTATGACCACGCCCACTTTTTCGATATCGAAAATTACGAAAAATGAACAAAATGCCATAATTCTATACCAAATACGAAAAAAGGGATGAAACATGGTAAGGCAATGGGATTGTTTTATTGACGCGAAATATAACTTTAGAAAAAACTTTATAAAATGGTTGTGACACCTACCATATTAAGTAGAAGAAAATGAAAAAGTTCTGCAGGGCGAAATAAAAAACCCTTAAAATCTTGGCAGGTATCACATATATAAATAAATTAGCGGTATCCAACAGATGATGTTCTGGGTCACCCTGGTCCACATTTTGGTCGATATCTGGAAAACGCCTTCACATATACAACTACCACCACTCCCTTTTAAAACTCTCATTAATAACTTTAATTTGATACCCATATCATACAAACTCATTCTAGAGTCACCCCTGGTCCACCTTTATGGCGATATCTCAAAAAGGCGTCCACCTATAGAACTAAGCCCCACGCCCTTTTAAAATACTCATTAACACCTTTCATTTGATACCCATATCGTACAAACAAAGTCTAGAGTCACCCCTGGTCCACCTTTATTGCGATACCTCGAAAAGGCGTCCACCTATAGAACTAAGGCCCACTCCCTTTTAAAATACTCATTAATTCCTTTCGCTTGATACCCATATTGCAAAAACGAATTCTAAAGTCACCCCTGGCCCACCTTTATGGCGATATCTCGAAACGGCGTCCACCTATGGAACTAAGGATTACTCCCTTTTAAAATAATCATTAACACCTTTCTTTTGATACCTATATTGTACAAACAAATTCTAGGGTCACCCCTGCTCCACCTTTATGGCGATATCTCGAAACGGCGTCCACCTATGGAACTAAGGATTACTCCCTTTCAAAATACTCATTAACGCCTTTCTTTTGATACCCATATTGTACAAACAAATTCTAGGGTCACCCCTGGTCCACCTTTATGGCGATATCTCGAAAATGCGACCACCTATACAACAACCACCACTCCCTTTTAAAACCCTCATTAATTCCTTTAGTTTGATACCCATATCGTACAAACACATTCTAGAGTCACCCCTGGTCCACCTTTATGGCGATATTTCGAAACGGCGTCCACCTATAGAACTAAGGCCCACTCCCTTTTAAAATACTCATTAACAACTTTCGTTTGATGCCCATATTGTACAAACAAATTCTAGGGTCCCCCCTGGTCCACCTTTATGGCGATATCTCGAAACTGAGTATGTAATGTTCGGTTACACCCGAATTTAACCTTCCTTACTTGTTTTTATTTCGGTTCTTCATTTTCTTCTTTTGTATTTTTTTTCTTCGGTTTGACATTTAATTTTTCTAGATAATTTGATATCTTTCTTTACCATATTCCCTTTTTTCGCATATGTTTTCTTCTACCTATGGTAGTACCAACTTAAAATTTTCGAATTTTGAATTTTTGCTTTTTTTATTTTTTGTACTTATTTTTTTTTCATGATAATTGGCAAAATCAATTCCAACATACCTTTTTATTAGCCTCAAACCCCGAGATTATACTTGATAGTTTGCCTTCAGCACCAAATAAATTTTTTTTGTCGAATACACATTTTTTTAAATCTTTACATTTTGTCATCACGCTGGTAAATTTGATACTACCAAAGCACTCATTAGCAAAGATCACTAGCGAGTGATCTTGGCTGAGTGGTTGAGATTGGCTACTGTGAGCGTGGCCTTTAGGTATGTATGCATGTTAAGAGTATTTTTTCAGCATTTTCAGCAAAACCACTCAACTGCAGCGGCGCCGTTGGAGAACGTGAGATTGGTGAGTGCATCTACAGAGTAATATTTTCTTGAACAATTATATACGTATGTTCACATATTGGTTAAGAATCCTAATCTTGCAAAAATAGAGTAGGAATTTGAAAAAAAAAAAAACAAGAACTATACTTTGTGACGAACATATGTACATATGGCCATTAGATTGGATCGATTTTTAATCGATATCGCGTCATCGATTTTTCGATAGTTTTTGGGCTCAGGAAAAAAGTTCCACTACGCATAACCAAAAAAATTCCAATAATTCTAACCTTTCGAAATTTCATTTTTTTTTGACTTTTTTTCGACTTTGATTTTTAAGGTTTTTTCATGACCTACTAAAAAATTTTCTTTTGATTGAAAAATTTTGCAAAAAACTGTTATCGACAACGTTTTTAGCGAACACTTTTGGGTCGGACAGGGTATACATATGAAAATTTTTTTAGTAGGTCATAAAAAAACCTTAAAAAGCAAAGTCGAAAAAAAGTAAAAAAATGAAACTTCGCAGGCTCGAAAATTATTTTTTGGTATGCGTAGTGGAACTTTTTTCCTGAGCCCAAATCCTATCGAAAAATCGATGGCGCGATATCGGTTAAATTTCGTCCGTACAAATCGACCCACCCCAATGTCCGTACATGAATTTTACTTTCATATTCTTTTTTTATATACACCTATATGGGGTTTTTTGATGACCTACTTTTCCCATATACTTATATACTTGATTTCGTATTTGCTTTTGCGTTTGCGGTTTAGTAAATAATACACCTAGAATATTGAAATTTGACGTGTGGACTGTTATTGAGACTCTTGATACAAATTTAAAAAAAAATTTTAAATGGGCGTGGCACCGGCCACTTGTGATAAAATAAATTTTACAAATATTATTAATCATATATCAAAAATGGTTAAACCAATCGTAACAAAATTGGGCAGAGAGGTTTCCTTCACTATAAGGAATGCTGTGAAGAAAAATTAACGAAATCGGTTAAGGACCACGCCCACTTTTATATAAAAGATTTTTAAAAGGTCGTGGACGAATAAATTATAACATTAAATTGGAAAACACTAAAATTATTGAAAATGGGTGTGGCACCGCCCCTTTTATGACTAAGCAATTTTCTATGTTTCGGGAGCCATAACTCGATGAAAAATTAACATATCGTAATGAAATTGTGTACACATATTTTCCTTATAACAGAAAATATTTCTAGTAAAAATGGACGTGATCGGTTATAGACCACGGCAACTTAGTTAGAAAACAAGTTTAAAAGGGTCGTAGACCAGAATAATAAGCTATAACTTAGCAAAAAATAGTTTTGAATCAATGATATTTCACTTATCAAGTTTTACTGTCAGAGGAAATGGGGAGACATTTTTCTTTTAAACGGGCGGTGCCACGTGTTATGTAGAAAAGTAATTTATCTGAAATTAAATGTACAATTGAAGCCCACGCTGAGTATATAATGTTCGGTTACACCCGAACTTAGACACCTTTACTTGTTTCGTTAAGATAGGTTTTAGTAGGATAGTACATTAGGGTGGTAGGAAAGATTAAACTGACTTTACCCATCATATGATTAATATATGTGAATTGTATTTAAACTTTTTTTATTTGATTATGGTAGTTGTGTATATTTCGCTAAGGGTAAATTTTTAATTGGAAGTAGCCTTGAATTTGATGTTGGTTGAGCAGCCAGCCGTGGGGCAGCCAAAATTATTCTAAAGCTAAATTGTTGTTGTTTGAATTAGTATGCCGCGCTTATGCTTAATGCTGCCTGTCATTATCCTTAGTATGCCACCAGTCGGGTTGAAATGTTTATTCCACTTCTCCTATTATGCTTAATGCTGCCTTGGCACTGCTTCTTGAAAAAATTAAATCTGCTGCCTGGCGTGGGTGTTATATTTATAGAACCATTATTCCACTTTTTCCGTCACTGTTTCCATTGCTCGTTGTATTTTTTCAGTTGTTGTTTATTATGGTTGTTATGCAGATGCCTTGGCGTTGGTGATAATATTATCTGGTTGTAGATTTGAGGTTTATAGCAGTCTGACGATTATTTGGAAGGATCCTTTAAGATCTTTAGCAGTTTGCTTGAGTAATAGCAAACTGCTTATTGTAATCTGACGGGATCGCCATGTTGTAGCTTCAAAGTTAAAAGCGTGTTGATTGGAATTCAAATACAATTGATAGTTTATTTGATAAAACTTTCCTATTTCTACACAAAATTATTTCCAAATAGTTTCTATGTACTATTCTACATATTTACTCTAATACTTATAAGATAGGTGTCCATAAATTCATAATACCTAAATGCCTGTCACCATATTATAATAACCTATTTACATACATATGTATATCGTTTGACAGTCAATATGACTAATAGGCAAATATGTCGGTGTGACTAATCGCCAAATGTGTCGGTCAATGTACCGGGTTGGCAAATGTAACCAAATATATGTCTTATGTGCCGGCATGCACATATGATGTTGAACACATACTGAGTTCAAGTAATTATTTGGAACAGTAAAACTTGACTACTTGTGTGGTTTATAAGTTTGTATATATATTGTATCATTAAATGCATTGAACGTGAAACGCATTCCAAGTAATGCTACAATAGTTAAGAAGGAAACGGCAGCTTTCCATTTTAACTATTTTTTGTAAAAACGAAATATTTTTTTAGGACTGCTGACAGATGTTCTCTTAATGAAGCAAAAGGCCCTGTATTAAAAGGGAAACTTAATTATTTGATTAAATAGAATTCTGATTCGAGTAAGTTTCTGTGTGAAAACTGTATAACCAGATACAAGCTTTTACAGAAGACATGACTTGGCATCACGTGCCTACTTCTTTAAGTCCGGCAGACATATTTTTATTTATTTATTTATTTATTGGCCAAATAACGTGATTTTTTTAGCACTCGACTGAAAGTACCATAACTCCATTCATAAATTATTTATTTATTTATTCAAAAGCTAAAATTTAATATGAAATTATAATATAGTTATAAAGCCATAGCAGCAAGGGCCTTAGGCTAACCATTGATAAATTGCAGCGTATATTTGCATACATGTGTTTACTACTACTTTGCCCGATCGCGGAGTATTCCATTTGATAACCAACCATTGACTCCGCTGAAAACCAAAATGGGTACCGCACATGGTCATTCGTAACATTCAACAAATTCAATTTGCAGCTGAGTGCAAGGCGCTTCGATCTAATGAGAAACTAAATTCATCAAGCAAGCTTAAGTCATTAAATCCAATCGTTGATACATTGGGGCCTCTCCGTGTTGCTGGGCGTTTACAAAACTCATCATTAAATTTTGAAGTTAAACATCAAATTTTGATGCCAAAAATTACCCAGTTGCAAACCCAATGATCGAATATTTTCACCAAAATTATCTACATGTACCAAAGCGTACTAGCGTCCATTCGACAGCAGTATTGGCAAATTGGCGGTCGAAAGGTTGCCGATTAAATTCCACATATGCATTTTCATTTGT
Source organism: Eurosta solidaginis (assembly GCF_040869045.1). NCBI lineage: Eukaryota > Metazoa > Arthropoda > Insecta > Diptera > Tephritidae > Eurosta > Eurosta solidaginis. The sequence continues at coordinate 31,974,956 of NC_090324.1, read as the reverse complement.
TTCAGCACTAAGGCTTGCCACATAGAGCTCAACTCACATAAGAGAGAAATAATCAATAAATGCATCTCAGAAGGCATCGCATGGAAAGTTATTCTACTTCGATTTCTGCAGTTCGGCGGATTATAGGAAGCTGCGGTTAAGTCAGCGAAGTTCAACTTTCTACTTACCGTTGGTTTATCAATTTTATCATTTGAAGAGCTCCGAACGCTTTGTGTGAAATCGGAGCAATAATGAATTCTCGTCCACTTTGTCCCATTTCAGGAAATCTAGAAGATTTGAACGTGTTAATGCCAGCTCATTTCCCCATAGGCGCTCCATTTACGAGCATAATTGAACCTGACCGTAACCGGTATTGAAATCAGTCGATTAAACCGATAGCAGCGCATATGTCAGGTATTTTGGAAAAAGTGGAGTACCTCATACCTCTCACTCTTGAAAGAGAGGGTCAATTGGCGAAAATCAAACGAAAGCATTCAGACAGGAAATCTCCCGTGATATAACAAAAACCTGTAAATATTTTTTTGAACATTTCGGGAAATTAAGGAAGTCCATATCTCCCTCAAATATCAAGATATTTCAAGCTATTTGGATTGCCTAAACTCTAAAGTTTTATATGTATAAGGGGCTAAGATTTTTCATTCCTAGCTTTGGATTAATTTATTAAAATGTAAAGTTACGCGCCTAGAAAGTAACATGTTTTTAGCATTTCATATAAAATATTTTTCTATATCACAACAAAACCACGTAACTATGAAATTATAACACATTTTCTTTCATTTTTTCTTAAAATTTTTTGTGCTTTAACAGAAGCATGTAACTTCAGGTATTTTTAAGATGACGAAATTTCAGAGTTCATCACCGATTAGGCGATGAAACTTTTGATGGAGCTTTTAAGGATATTAGGGAATGGTCTGTGATAATATTTTACCAAAAGTGCAATACTTGCATAAATAACGGGGATTCTTTAAAAGTTGTTTGCTTTTGTCGTGCACCCATTTTAAGGTTTTCATACATTTTGAGTTACGTTGTTTTATTTTAGTTTGAGTTTAAGGTACTTAGAAATGAGATAGAAAAAACGGGTTGAAGTCCTTAATAGATTTTTTTCATCGGGATTCCGAAAATCCATAGGAAGACAAAAGCGGGTAAGTAAGAGTTACGTGTTTCTGGTCTATAACGGGGGATTTTTTCCACGGGATTCCGAAAATCCATAGCAAGACAAAAGGGCATAAGTAAGAGTTAATGTTTAAATGTTTCTGTTCTATCACTGGAGAAATATGGTAATTTTAAAGGACGAAAATCTTCCAACCATGAAATCCATATCTAAGACTAAATATTGCTAAACTTTGGACATCACTTCTACTGCGACCACGAAAAAACAAAGTGCTCAGCAAGCGACTTTTTTTATTTTATTTTGAAACACGTGGTGCAAAACAGCACCTCCTCGAAAGAATTTATATGAGGATTTTTAGGCGTATTAGCAATGCTTACGTATTTCTAACAAATTTTGTTTGCGTACTTGTCACGGTCATAACTGATTTCTTGGATATGTTTAAACCGAGTTTCTAACATAGTATAACAAATATGAAATAAAAAAAATGTTTGCAATATTTAGGGTAACAACTTTCGATCTTTTTTTTCATGGGTGGGACAAAATTAATGTTATGCGATGCATTTAATAATAGGAATATAGGGCATATATAAATTGGTATTTGAATGAGCTTCGATAAATAAAAATGAGTTACGGTATTTTTTTTTTCTTATTAATCACTCGAGTGGTAAATCATAAATTGTTTGACAACTTTTTAAAAACAAGCTATTTTAAACTAATTGAAGTTGTTAAGTCAGCACATTAATTTAATGTGTTTTTTCAGTGCCAGTTTAAAATCCAGTTATAGTTGACTAGAGTTTAACCTTGTCGCTTTGTTCGATAACATAAAATTTTGCTGCTCATCTCAGCTTACCACGTTCGCTGCAGCCCTACAAAATAAAAATCATCACCCAGGTGGCAAAATAGTTTTTTTTTTTATACTCAGCTGAGCACAGCTCACAGAGTATATTGACTTTGTTCGCGTAACGTAATCCTTCTATATATCAAAATGATCTGGGCGAAAAAAGAAATTCATTTAGCCATGTCCGTCCGTCCGCCCGTCCGTCCGTCCGTAAACACGATAACTTGAGTAAATTTTGAGGTATCTTGATGAAATTTGGTATGTAGGTTCCTGGGCGCTCATCTCAGATCGCTATTTAAAATGATCGAAATCGGACTAGAACCACGCCCACTTTTTCGGTATCGGAACCTTTGAAAAACCGAAAAAGTGCGATAATTCATTACCAAAGATGGATAAAGCGATGAAACTTGGTAGGTGCGTTGAACTTATGACGCAAAATAGAAAATTAGTAACATTTTGCATAATGGGCGTGGCACCGGCCACTTTTAAAAGAAGGTAATTTAAAAGTTTTGCAAGCTGTAATTTCGCATTTGTTGAAGATATCATGATGAAATTTGGCAGGCACGTTACTCCTATTACTGTATGTGTGATAAATAAAAATTTGCCAAATCGGATGACGAACACGCCCACTTAGAAAAAAAAATTTTTTTCAAAGTCAAATTTTAACAAAAAATTAATATCTTTACAGTATATAAGTAAATTATGTCAACAGTCAACTCCAGTAATGATATGGTGCAACAAAATACAAAAACAAAAGAAAATTTCAAAATGGGCGTGGCTCCGCCCTTTTTTATTCAATTCGTGTAGAATAATTTTAAGGCCATAAGTCGAACAAAAATTTACCAATCCTTGTGCAAAGATTCTATGACGATAACTGTTTTCTGTGAAAATGGGCGAAATCGGTTGAGGCCACGACCAGTTTTTATACACAGTCGACCGTCTGTCCTTCCACTCGGCCGTTAACACGATAAATTGAGCAAAAATCGATATTTCTTTACTAAACTTAGTTCACGTACTTATCTGAACTCACTTTATCTTATAGCGTTTTCTTTTCTGAAATAAATTGTTGCCTAAGTAAATGGTAAAGCCTTAATAATGTTACTCCTACCCCAGAAAATTGTCAACATTTATAGTGCATACAAAGAACATTTCATCTCACCATATTCACTCATATCACAAATCACACAAGAAGATTGCGCATTGCGCATGTAAACATTAGATCATCTCTTTTTTATGGGCAATTCTTACGTCATTTTCCCTTAGCTCTTGTTTTTTTCTCTTGACGTAGATGCGGAGAACGAAGCAATTTTGAACTCGTGAATGCGCAATCTTGTAGGTGATCTGTGCACTCATATTAACAGAGTATATATGGAAGTCAAGAGCGAATTGAGAGTTTCACAGAGTTTCACTGCCAAACCGTCATTTTATACAGGGCAGTGCAACTCTGTGAAACTCTCAATTCGCTCTTGAGTTCCATATATACTCTGTTAATATGAGTGCACAGATCACCTACAAGATTACGCATTCACGAGTTCAAAATTGCTTCGTTCTCCGCATCTACGTCAAGAGAAAAAAACAAGAGCTAAGGGAAAATGACGTAAGAATTGCCCATAAAAAAGAGATGATCTAATGTTTACATGCGCAATGCGCAATCTTCTTGTGTGATTTGTGATATGAGTGAATATGGTGAGATGAAATGTTCTTTGTATGCACTATAAATGTTGACAATTTTCTGGGGTAGGAGTAACATTATTAAGGCTTTACCATTTACTTATGCAACAATTTATTTCAGAAAAGAAAACGCTATAAGATAAAGTGAGTTCAGATAAGTACGTGAACTAAGTTTAGTAATGAAATATCGATTTTTGCTCAATTTATCGTGTTAACGGCCGAGGGGAAGGACAGACGGTCGACTGTGTATAAAAACTGGTCGTGGCCTCAACCGATTTCGCCCATTTTCACAGAAAACAGTTATCGTCATAGAATCTTTGCACAAGGATTGGTAAATTTTTGTTCGACTTATGGCCTTAAAATTATTCTACACGAATTGAATAAAAAAGGGCGGAGCCACGCCCATTTTGAAATTTTCTTTTGTTTTTGTATTTTGTTGCACCATATCATTACTGGAGTTGACTGCTGACATAATTTACTTATATACTGTAAAGATATAAATTTTTTGTTAAAATTTGACTTTGAAAAAAATTTTTTTTTCTAAGTGGGCGTGTTCGTCATCCGATTTGGCAAATTTTTATTTATCACACATACAGTAATAGGAGTAACGTGCCTTCCAAATTTCATCATGATATCTTCAACAAATGCGAAATTACAGCTTGCAAAACTTTTAAATTACCTTCTTTTAAAAGTGGGCGGTGCCACGCCCATTATGCAAAATGTTACTAATTTTCTATTTGGCGTCATAAGTTCAACGCACCTACCAAGTTTCATCGCTTTATCCATCTTTGGTAATGAATTATCGCACTTTTTCGGTTTTTCAAAGGTTCCAATACCGAAAAAGTGGGCGTGGTTCTAGTCCGATTTCGATCATTTTAAATAGCGATCTGAGATGAGCGCCCAGAAACCTACATACCAAATTTCATCAAGATACCTCAAAATTTACTCAAGCTATCGTGTTTACGGACGGACGGACGGGCGGACGGACGGACATGGCTAAATGAATTTCTTTTTTCGCCCAGATCATTTTGATATATAGAAGGATTACGTTACGCGAACAAAGTCAATATACTCTGTGAGCTGTGCTCAGCTGAGTATAAAAAAAAAAACTATTTTGCCACCTGGGTGATGGTTTTTATTTTGTAGGGCTGCAGCGAACGTCGTAAGCTGAGATGAGCAGCAAAATTTTATGTTATCGAACAAAGCGACAAGGTTAAACTCTAGTCAACTATAACTGAATTTTAAACTGGCACTGAAAAAACACATTAAATTAATGTGCTGACTTAACAACTTCAATTAGTTTAAAATAGCTTGTTTTTAAAAAGTTGTCAAACAATTTATGATTTACCACTCGAGTGATTAATAAGAAAAATAAATACCGTAACTCATTTTTATTTATCGAAGCTCATTCAAATACCAATTTATATATGCCCTATATTCCTATTATTAAATGCATCGCATAACATTAATTTTGTCCCACCCATGAAAAAAAAGATCGAAAGTTGTTACCCTAAATATTGCAAACATTTTTTTTATTTCATATTTGTTATACTATGTTAGAAACTCGGTTTAAACATACCCAAGAAATCAGTTATGACCGTGACAAGTACGCAAACAAAATTTGTTAGAAATACGTAAGCATTAAAAATCCTCATATAAATTCTTTCGAGGAGGTGCTGTTTTGCACCACGTGTTTCAAAATAAAATAAAAAAAGTCGCTTGCTGAGCACTTTGTTTTTTCGTGGTCGCAGTAGAAGTGATGTCCAAAGTTTAGCAATATTTAGTCTTAGATATGGATTTCATGGTTGGAAGATTTTCGTCCTTTAAAATTACCATATTTCTCCAGTGATAGAACAGAAACATTTAAACATTAACTCTTACTTATGCCCTTTTCTCTTGCTATGGATTTTCGGAATCCCGTGGAAAAAATCCCCCGTTATAGACCAGAAACACGTAACTCTTACTTACCCGCTTTTGTCTTCCTATGGATTTTCGGAATCCCGATGAAAAAAATCTATTAAGGACTTCAACCCGTTTTTCTATCTCATTTCTAAGTACCTTAAACTCAAACTAAAATAAAACAACGTAACTCAAAATGTATGAAAACCTTAAAATGGGTGCACGACAAAAGCAAACAACTTTTAAAGAATCCCCGTTATTTATGCAAGTATTGCACTTTTGGTAAAATATTATCACAGACCATTCCCTAATATCCTTAAAAGCTCCACCAAAAGTTTCATCGCCTAATCGGTGATGAACTCTGAAATTTCGTCATTTTAAAAATATCTGAAGTTACATGCTTCTGTTAAAGCACAAAAAATTTTAAGAAAAAATGAAAGAAAATGTGCTATAATTTCATAGTTACGTTGGTTTTGTTGTGATATAGAAAAATATTTTATATGAAATGCTAAAAAATTGTTACTTTCTAGGCGCGTAACTTTACATTTTAATAAATTAATCCAAAGCTAGGAATGAAAAATCTTAGCCCCTTATACATATAAAACTTTAGAGTTTAGGCAATCCAAATAGCTTGAAATATCTTGATATTTGAGGGAGATATGGACTTCCTTAATTTCCCGAAATGTTCAAAAAAATATTTACAGGTTTTTGTTATATCACGGGAGATTTCCTGTCTGAATGCTTTCGTTTGATTTTCGCCAATTGACCCTCTCTTTCAAGAGTGAGGTACTCCACTTTTTCCAAAATACCTGAAATATGCGCTGCTATCGGTTTAATCGACTGCTTTCAATACCGGTTACGGTCAGGTTCAATTATGCTCGTAAATGGAGCGCCTATGGGGAAATGAGCTGGCATTAACACGTTCAAATCTTCTAGATTTCCTGAAATGGGACAAAGTGGAGGAGAATTCATTATTGCTCCGATTTCACACAAAGCGTTCGGAGCTCTTCAAATGATAAAATTGATTAACCAACGGTAAGTAGATAGTTGAACTTCGCTGACTTAACCGCAGCTTCCTATAATCCGCCGAACTGCAGAGATCGAGGTAGAATAACTTTCCATGCGATGCCTTCTGAGATGCATTTATTGATTATTTCTCTCTTATGTGAGTTGAGCTCTATGTGGCAAGCCTTAGTGCTGAAACAAATGAAAATGCATATGTGGCATTTAATCGGCAACCTTTCGACCGCCAATTTGCCAATACTGCTGTCGAATGGACGCTAGTACGCTTTGGTACATGTAGATATTTTTGGTGAAAATATTCGATCATTGGGTTTGCAACTGGGTAATTTTTGGCATCAAAATTTGATGTTTAACTTCAAAATTTAATGATGAGTTTTGTAAACGCCCAGCAACACGGAGAGGCCCCAATGTATCAACGATTGGATTTAATGACTTAAGCTTGCTTGATGAATTTAGTTTCTCATTAGATCGTAGCGCCTTGCACTCAGCTGCAAATTGAATTTGTTAAATGTTACGAATGACCATGTGCGGTACCCATTTTGGTTTTCAGCGGAGTCAATGGTTGGTTATCAAATGGAATACTCCGCGATCGGGCAAAGTAGTAGTAAACACATGTATGCAAATATACGCTGCAATTTATCAATGGTTAGCCTAAGGCCCTTGCTGCTATGGCTTTATAACTATATTATAATTTCATATTAAATTTTAGCTTTTGAATAAATAAATAAATAACTTATGAATGGAGTTGTGGTACTTTCAGTCGAGTGCTAAAAAAATCACGTTATTTGGCCAATACGAATTCTCTCTTGTAAGAAATGTTGGACCAGTGCTCCAAAGTTTAGATGCACGTAGTTCATTAAGGGTACATCCCCTCAAAATATGTCTGCCGGACTTAAAGAAGTAGGCACGTGATGCCAAGTCATGTCTTCTGTAAAAGCTTGTATCTGGTTATACAGTTTTCACACAGAAACTTACTCGAATCAGAATTCTATTTAATCAAATAATTAATTTTCCCTTTTAATACAGGGCCTTTTGCTTCATTAAGAGAACATCTGTCAGCAGTCCTAAAAAAATATTTCGTTTTTACAAAAAATAGTTAAAATAGAAAGCTGCCGTTTCCTTCTTAACTATTGTAGCATTACTTGGAATGCGTTTCACGTTCAATGCATTTAATGATACAATATATATACAAACTTATAAACCACACAAGTAGTCAAGTTTTACTGATCCAAATAATTACTTGAACTCAGTATGTGTTCAACATCATATGTGCATGCCGGCACATAAGACATATATTTGTTTACATTTGCCAACCCGGTACATTGACCGACACATTTGTCGATTAGTCACACCGACATATTTGCCTATTAGTCATATTGACTGTCAAACGATATACATATGTATGTAAATAGGTTATTATAATATGGTGACAGGCATTTAGGTATTATGAATTTATGGACACCTATCTTATAAGTATTAGAGTAAATATGTAGAATAGAACATAGAAAATATTTGGAAATAATTTTGTGTAGAAATAGGAAAGTTTTATCAAATAATCAATTGTATAACCGTCATTTTATACAGGGTAAAAGTGTAACGCTTTTGCGTTGCGAGCAGACAACAATTTTCACAAAAGAACGAAATACCCGGTAAAGACGTTGCCTGTTTTTTAGAATAAAACAACAACCCTTGTGCGGTGTACAAAAAGCGTAACCCTTTAGCCAGAAAAGAAAACGCTATTAGTTTAAAAAATAACCGAAATCCGATATCGAAAATTACGAAAAATGCAATAATTCTGTACCAAATATGAAAAAAGAGATGAAACATGGTAATTGGATTGGTTTATTGACGCAAAATATAACTTTAGAAAAAACTTTGTAAAATGAGTGTGACACCTACCATATTAAGTAGAAGAAAATGAAAAAGTTCTGCAGGGCGAAATCAAAAGCCCTTGGAATCTTGGCAGGAATACTGTTCGTGGTATGACATATATAAATAAATTATCGGTACCCTACAGATGATGTTCTGGGTCACCCTGGTCCACATTTTGGTCGATATCTCGAAAACGCCTTCACATATAGAACTAAGAGCCACTCCATTTTAAACCCCTCATTAATACCTTTAATTTGATACCCATATCGTACAAACACATTTTGGAATCAACCCTGGTCCATCTTTATGGCGATATCTCGAAAAGGCGTCCACCTATAGAACTAAGGCCCACTCCCTTTTAAAATACTCATTAACACCTTTCCTTTCATACCCATATCGTACAACATATATTCTACAGTCACCCCTGGTCCACCCTTATGACGATATCCTGAAATTAAGTCCACCTATAGAACTATGGCGCACTCCCTTTTAAAATACTCTTTAATACCTTCCATTTGAAACCCATGTCATACCAACACATTCCAGGGTTACCCTAGGTTCATTTTGCTAAATGGTGATTTTCCCTTATTTTGTCTCCAAAGCTCTCAGCTGAGTATGTAATGTTCGGTTACACGCGAACTTAGCCTTCATTACTTGTTTATTTTAAAGTCATCTTTATGCAGTAGTTATATATCTAGTGGGTTTTATTTCCGTTTCGTGCTAAAATTTATGTGTTTTAAGAGGGTGACTTCAGGTGGGTCACGTGGCACTTCGCATATACATGTATATATGTAGTGCCGTGTGACCCACCGGCGGTCACAACAGTAATTTCAACTAGTTTTTCTTGTTTATCTTTATTTCTATAGACTTTGAATAAGTTTAAAAATGGCCAATAGGGATTATTCGGTAAAACCCATGTGTACAATTTGATGGTAAGTGTATGAGCTTATTGCTATTCATGGATTAAATGTATGAGCTTATTGTTATTCAGACGTATATGAATGCCATACAGATGGGTCCAAAATAGTCAAATCCTTCGGAAGTCGTGAATGGAGTCACGGGTCGAATCAATTTTCCAGAGATAAAGAAAATTCTTTGTCTGATTCTGTACATGGGAGTGGTGAAATACCCGTCTATTTCCTTATAATGGAGCACCAACAATTTTTATAAGAACTCATATGTCCCTAAAATTATGACGAGAAACAGATTCAATTACTTTTAAAATTTATAAATTTTGGGACAGTTCCCACATTCAAGGCAATCGTTTAGGAAAAAACATAGCAGCCAAAAAGCTCATGCGATGGAAATCCAGCCTTTTGCTTAGAATGTTTCAACAAAAACCATTAAATTTATATATTATATTCAAATTACTCTTTATTTTGATATCTATAAAACTTTGAATTGAATATTGCCTATTTTGGTACAATTGAGGGGATGTGTGGAATAATGGTACAAGTCGAGTTACACCGTTTTTCCATAAATCAACTAAAAAAAAAATAGCACGATTGCATACACATACCATATTAATCTTAGAAAATAATAGTGATATTTAACAACGATATTAGCTTCATTTATGGAAAAACGGTATAACTCTCTAATAAAATTTTGCAGTAGTGAAGCATCGAAATGGTATGAAAATACATTCACAGAACTGAAAAATAAAAGAATTCAAATGGTTTCAAAAACGACTAAGCAAACAGAGATCTCCATTGTTAAAAATAGAAAAAGTTTAAAAATGATAAGAGTAGTAAAAAAAGATTGCTAAAAATAACAAAAGGAAATAACAAATAGTTATAAGCACATCTAAATAATAAAATATAATGTATTTAACAATGGTTATTAATATATCTATTATTTTGTTAATTAAACTATCTCAATCAAAATATTTGATATTCGATCTATGGAATAACGGTATAACTCAAAAAAAAAAGAAATCATCCATTTTCTAATAAAATTATGTATATATACAATTTGTTACTTTTTCTTATCAAAGAATCATATTATCTAAAATCCTACCAAGTAGGATTATTATAAATTTATTTTTACATGCATTGTTAAGTTTTTTCACTTTTCTCAAAAGGTTGATTCTCTTGTTATACCGTTTTTCCACACATCTCCTCAATTATTTCATAATTTAAATATTATAAAACTCCTTGAATTAAAATACCAATAAAACGAAAAATATTGTAACGAATTTACTTGCAAATCCTCTTATTTGCAATCCTCTGCTAAGTTCGAATCACTAAACTGTTGAATAAATAACTCCAATTTGTAATAATGCAAAATGGCCTTTATTAAAGTACTTCACAATAACACTCAAACAGTGCAACGAATAGCTTGCTTAATAACCAAACTGATTGATAGCTCAAATGAAACTCTACTATTCAAAATAATACTGCTCTTGCTCGCTAGATAGCGTCTTAGTCGAAACTGCTTGACAACTCAAATCAAACTGAATTCCAGCTCCTCTACAATTGCCGCCTTTTATACTCTTTGATTTCAACCTTCGCATCTTCTAGGCGCTTCCAGAATCTACTAGTCCAGCAGCTCTCAAACTTCTCAGCTGTAACTACAATTGCACAACCTTATAGTTTTTCTCATTGCATACTTATAGGAGTATCTCAGATATATGCATGTGTTTGTGCATTGACTCTCCGCTGCTCGCACACGTACATGGCACATATGTGTAGACGCAATTATTGTTTTGTTTATGTAGATACATAATGATTGATCTATGGATGCGAATTCACGTCACTGCTTAGCACCGGCTTAGAGAGGATAGCATCGCTCAGTGCTGCTAACATTCGTTACACTGCTCTCCACCTAAGTCTGATCGTCCCGATCAGACAAATCTCTCGATCTAAACGTTGCCAGCCTTTCCAAATGGATCACTTTCATTTTGGTTCGTGGTTTACCGATGGTTTGTATGCGGTACACTACATCGTTCATCCGTTTTACAACTTTGCATTGGCCTTCCCAATTACATTGCAATTTCGGGGACAAACCTTTTTTACGTTGTGGGTTGTATAACAGCACTAAATCTCCTTCCTGAAAACCTTTTGAATTAATTGCTTTATCGTATCTGGCTTTCATCTTGTCACTCATAATCTTTGTTCATTGCCTTATCAGATCATGTATTTCTCTTAGCTCTTCTTCCAAATCACTAGTGGGTTTCTTGACATTTCTCTCTGCATTGGTATCTACCCCAAACTTCAAATCAGCTGGCAGTCTAAGGTCATTGCCAAAAATTACTTTTGCAGGAGTTTGGCCCGTTGTCTCATGCACTGCTGATCGGTAAGCCATCAAGAATAATGGTATGCGGGTATCCCACTCTTTATGGTACTTGTCTACTACTTTCCTTAAGTGCTCCTCCAATGTTCTATTGAATCGTTCTACCATACCATCGGATTGAGGATGCAATGCATTTGTCCGTGTTTTCCGAATGCCCAATGATTTACACATTTCCTGGAACACAGCTGATTCGAAATTCCTGCCTTGGTCAGAATGTAACTCCATTGGTGCACCATACCTTGCAACCCAATTGTTTATAAACACTTCTGCTACCGTTTCCGCTTCTTGATTTGGGATTGGGTATACATCTGGCCATTTGCTGAAATAATCCATAACTACCAGTACATATTTGTTTCCGCCGTTGCTAGTAGGAAATGGACCGGCGACATCCATAACGATCCTTTCTAATGGCTCACCTGAGTTATATTGCTTCATCTGGCCATGACTTCGGGTTCTGGGCCCTTTCGCTCTGCTGCAAACTTCGCAGTTCGCAATCCACTCTGTGACCGACTGACGGCAACCAACCCAATAGAATCTCTGTTTAATCTTCTCGAGCGTCTTCGTGATTCCAAGATGACCTCCGCTTGGACCATTATGCAGCTCGCTGAGCACATCAGGAATCCTCTTTCTGGGAACAACTATCAGTTTCTTCTTACATTTACCATCCTCACTTTCCCATACTCGATGAAGGCAACCCGATATCAATTCTAAACTGTTCCACTGTGCCCAATATGACTTCGCAATGGGATTCTCTGCTGACATCTCTTCTCTGTTTGGTCTTTCGTTCCTTTCGAGCCCTTGCATAACACGTGACAGATCTGTATTTTCTAGCTGACACTTTCTTAGCTGTTCCTTGCCCCATTCATCTGTACATGTTATAGTCATTAGCCGGACATCTATAATGTCTTCTTTAGCCTCGGCTTTTGAACAGTGCTTGCATTCCAAATTACATGGTCTTCGTGACATTGCATCGGCATTTCCATGGGTACTACCTTTTCGATGCTCAATGGAAAAGTCATAACTTTGTAGTCGCTCAATCCACCGTGCCAATTGTCCTTATGGATTACGGAACTGCAGAAGCCATTTTAAAGCTGCGTGATCTGTCCTGACACGGAATCGCTGGCCGTAGATGTATTTGTGAAAATGTTTAATGCACTCTACCAATGCCAACAGCTCTCTCCGCGTAACGCAGTAGTTCCTCTCTGGTTTTCCAATCGAACGGCTGAAATATGCAACTACCTTCTCCTGTCCATCGACCAGTTGTGATAAAACGCCTCCTATTTCATATCCACTCGCATCTGTATCTAGAATAAATGTTGCTCCTGGAATCGGATATGCTAACATTGGGGCAGTGCACAAACGCTCCTTCAATGTTTGGAAAGCCACTTGTTGCTCCTTTTTCCATTCAAAAGCTTTATTATACTCAGTTGAGCAGAGCTCACAGAGTATATTAAGTTTGATTGGATAACGGTTGGTTGTACATATATAAAGGAATCGAGATAGATATAGACTTCCATATATCAAAATAATCAGGATCGAAAAAAAATTTGATTGAGCCATGTCCGTCCGTCCGTCCGTTAACACGATAACTTGAGTAAATTTTGAGGTATCTTGATGAAATTTGGTATGTGGGTTCCTGAGCACTCATCTCAGATAGCTTTTAAAATGAACGATATCGGACTATAACCACGCCCACTTTTTCGTTATCGAAAATTTCGAAAAACCGAAAAAGTGCGATAATTCATTACCAAAGACAGATAAAGCGACGAAACTTAGTAGATGAGTTGAATTTATGACGCAGAATAGAAAACTAGTAAAATTTTGGACAATGGGCGTGGCACCGCCCACTTTTAAAAGAAGGTAATTTAGAAGTTTTGCAAGCTGTAATTTATCAGTCGTTGAAGATATCATGATGAAATTAGGCAGGGACGTTACTCCTATTACTATATGTACGCCTAATAAAAATTAGCAAAATCGGAGAAGGACCACGCCCACTTTTAAAAAAAAAATTTTTTAAGTAAAATTTTAACAAAAAATTTAATATCTTCACAGTATATAAGTAAATTATGTCAACATTCAACTCCAGTAATGATATGGTGCAACAAAATACAAAAATAAAAGAAAATTTCAAAATGGGCGTGGCTCCGCCCTTTTTCATTTAATTTGTATAGGATACTTTTAACGCCATAAGTCGAACAAAAATTAACCAATCCTTTTGAAATTTGGTAGGGGCATAGATTTTATGACGTTAACTGCTTTCTGTGAAAATGGGCGAAATCGGTTGATGCCACGCCCAGTTTTTATACACAGTCGTGCGTCTGTCCTTCCGCATGGCCGTTAACACGATAACTTGAGCTAAAATCGACATATCTTTAATGAACTTAGTTCACGTACTTACTTGAACTCACTTTATCTTGGTATGAAAAATGAACGAAATCCGACAATGACCACGCCCACTTTTTCGATATCGAAAATTTCGAAAAATTAAAAAAATGCCATAATTCTATACCAAATACGAAAAAAGGGATGAAACAAGGTGAGGTAATTGGATTGGTTTATTGACACAAAATATAACTTTGGAAAAAACTTTGTAAAATGGGTGTGACACCTACCATATTCAGTAGAAGAAAATGAAAAAGTTCTACAAGGCGAAATCAACAGCCCTTGGAATCTTGGCAGGAATACTGTTAGTGGTATTGCATATATAAATAAATTAGCAGTACCCGACAGATGATTTTCTGGATCACCTGGTCCACATTTTGGTCGATATCGCGAGAACGCCCTCACATATATATCTAAGGGCCACTCGATTTTAAAACCCTCATTAATACCTTTAATTTGATATCCATATCGTACAAACACATTCTAGAGTCACCCCTGGCCCACCCTAATGGCGATATCTCGAAAAGGCTATAGACCTAATGCCCACTCCCTCTTAAAATGCTCAGTAACACCTTTCGTTTGATACCCATATCGTACAAACATTCAGAGTCACCCCTGGCCCACCCTAATGGCGATATCTCGAAAAGGCGTCCACCTATAGACCTAATGTCCACTCCCTCTTAAAATGCTCAGTAACACCTTTCTTTTGATACCCATATCGTACAAACATTCTAGAGTCACCCCTGGCCCATCCTAATGGCGATATCTCGAAAAGGCGTCCACCTATAGACCTAATGCCCACTCCCTCTTAAAATGCTCAGTAACGCCTTTCGTTTGATACCCATATCGTACAAACATTCTAGAGTCACCCTTGGTCCACCTTTATGGCGATATCTCTAAAAGGCGTCCACCTATAGAACTAAGGATTACTCCCTTTTAAAATACTCATTACCACCTTTCATTTGATACCCATATCGTACAAACACATTCTAGAGTCACCCCTGGCCCACCCTAATGGCGATATCTCGAAAAGGCGTCCACCTATAGACCTAATGCCCACTCCCTCTTAAAATGCTCAGTAACACCTTTCGTTTGATACCCATATCGTACAAACATTCTAGAGTCACCCCTGGCCCACCCTAATGGCGATATCTCGAAAAGGCGTCCACCTTTCATTTGATACCCTTGGTCCACCTTTATGGCGATATCTCGAAAAGGCGTCCACCTATAGAACTAAGGATTACTCCCTATTAAAATACTCATTACCACCTTTCATTTGATACCCATATCGTACAAACACATTCTAGAGTCACCCCTGGCCCACCCTAATGGCGATATCTCGAAAAGGCGTCCACCTATAGACCTAATGCCCACTCCCTCTTAAAATGCTCAGTAACACCTTTCGTTTGATACCCATATCGTACAAACATTCTAGAGTCACCCTGGCCCACCCTAATGGCGATATCTCGAAAAGGCGTCCACCTATAGACCTAATGCCCACTCCCTCTTAAAATGCTCAGTAACACCTTTCGTTTGCTACCCATATCGTACAAACACATTCTAGAGTCACCCCTGGCCCACCCTAATGACGATATCTCGAAAAGGCGTCCACCTATAGACCTCATGCCCACTCGCTCTTAAAATGCTGGTGAGGTAATTGGATTGGTTTATTGACACAAAATATAACTTTGGAAAAAACTTTGTAAAATGGGTGTGACACCTACCATATTCAGTAGAAGAAAATGAAAAAGTTCTACAAGGCGAAATCAACAGCCCTTGGAATCTTGGCAGGAATACTGTTAGTGGTATTGCATATATAAATAAATTAGCAGTACCCGACAGATGATTTTCTGGATCACCTGGTCCACATTTTGGTCGATATCGCGAGAACGCCCTCACATATATATCTAAGGGCCACTCGATTTTAAAACCCTCATTAATACCTTTAATTTGATATCCATATCGTACAAACACATTCTAGAGTCACCCCTGGCCCACCCTAATGGCGATATCTCGAAAAGGCTATAGACCTAATGCCCACTCCCTCTTAAAATGCTCAGTAACACCTTTCGTTTGATACCCATATCGTACAAACATTCAGAGTCACCCCTGGCCCACCCTAATGGCGATATCTCGAAAAGGCGTCCACCTATAGACCTAATGTCCACTCCCTCTTAAAATGCTCAGTAACACCTTTCGTTTGATACCCATATCGTACAAACATTCTAGAGTCACCCCTGGCCCATCCTAATGGCGATATCTCGAAAAGGCGTCCACCTATAGACCTAATGCCCACTCCCTCTTAAAATGCTCAGTAACGCCTTTCGTTTGATACCCATATCGTACAAACATTCTAGAGTCACCCCTGGTCCACCCTAATGGAGATATCTCGAAAAGGCGTCCACCTATGGAACTAAGGATCACTCCTTTTCAAAATACTCATTAACAGCTTTCATTTGATACCCATATCGTACAAACATATTCTAGAGTCACCCCTGGTCCACCTTTATGGCGATTTCTCGAAAAGGCGTTCACCTATAGAACTAAAGCCCATTCCTTTTTAAAATACTCATTACCACCTTTCATTTGATACCCATATCGTACAAACACATTCTAGAGTCACCCCTGGTCCACCTCAATGGCGATATCTCGAAAAGGCGTCCACCTATAGACCTAAGGCCCACTCCCTCTTAAAATGCTCAGTAACACCTTTCATTTGATACCCATATCGTACACACAAATTCTAGAGTCAGCCCTGGTCCACCTTTATGGCGATATCCCTAAATGGCGTCCATCCATAGAACTATGGCCTACTCTCTCTTAAAATACTCTTTAATACCTTCCATTTGATACACATGTCATACAACCACATTCCAGGATTAGCCTAGGTTCATTTTCCTACATGGTGATTTTCCTTATTTTGTCTCCATAGCTCTCAACTGAGTATGTAATGTTCGGTTACACCCGAACTTAGCCTTCCTTACTTGTTTTTCTTGTAAGCTCATAGAGGCTATGGGCTACGCTGGAAAAATTTGGTACAAATCGGCGGTAATATGTGCACAACCCAAGGAAACTTCTTAGTTCATGTAGGTTCTGTCGTCTTGGCCAATCCTTTACAGCCTCTATCTTTTCGTTCGCTGTGCAGATGCCCTCGGTCGTTACCTTGTGACCCAAATAATTTACTTCCTTTTTAAACAGCGCACACTTTTTGGGACTTAACTTCAGACCAGCGCCAGCTCTTCTATGGAAAACTTCCTCCAAATTCTTAAGATGTTCATCAAGGTTCTTACCCAATACGATGATGTCGTCCAGGTACACCAAGCATGTTTTCCAATGTAGTCTTTTCAGTACCTGGTCCATAAGTCTCTCAAAAGTAGCTGGTGCATTACAAAGTCCAAAAGGCATCACTGTAAATTGCCAAAGACCATCACCGACACTGAAGGCTGTTTTCTCTTTATCTTCCTCCTTCACCTCCACTTGCCAGTAGCCGCTTTTCAACTCCAGCGTGGAAAACCATTTCGTACCAGATAGCGAGTCCAGAGTGTCGTCAATTCTTGGCAATGTATAGCTATCCTTTTTCGTTACGTCATTCAACTTCCGGTAGTCCACGCAAAACCTCATTTTTCCATCCTTCTTCTTTGCAAGTACTACCGGTGAGCTCCATGGACTAGCTGATGGTTCGATGACGCCGCTGTCGCTCATTTCTTGTATGATTTGACTCACAACTTCCCGCTTCGGCAGCGGAACACTACGTAGAGCTTGACGGATCGGCCTCGCATCTCTAGTCTCAATTTAATGTTTCACAACATTGGTGCGGCCTGGTTTGGAACCATCCTGGTCAAATATGTTCGCATACTTTAGGAGCAGTTGTTTTGCCTTACTCTGATAGGCTTCCTCTAGCCCCTGCGTCCATGCCGTGATGTCATTTGAAAGATCAGTATTACTAGATGAAACGTGTTCCTGGAGCTGTTTACAGTTAATAACTACTTCAGCCTCTTGGCATCTTCCCAAAATAGCTCCTTTGGTCAGTTTGAGTGGTAAAGTATATTCAGTGGTGATTTATTTGCTGCTTCGACAACTCACAATTTGTTTGTCCCACAATCTCCATCAACCTTTGCCCAGATTACTGCTTCTGATTTTGGTGGTATTTGCTGACTCTCTTCCACCAGCACTCGTTTACTGCTGTAGCCTCTCTTGTAGCCGAAATTAAGTGGTACATCCATGTTCTTATATCGCATCATCTTGCTTTGCATGTCGATCTTGATGCCCTGGTCGATTAAGAAGTCCACTCCAATTATGATTTCATCAACAATCTCTGCCACTATAAAATTGTGTACTACCGTGACGTTACCGATTGCGACTTCACATGATACTTCTCCTAGAACCGTGCTGTCTTCTCCAGTGGCTGTACGCAATCTTGCTCCATGCAATGGTCTTATATTCTTGTTGACTAAATCCGATGGAATAATGGGATGGGATACACCCGTATCTACAGTCAGTAAACGTTCCTTTCCATCCACATGTCCTCCGACAGTAAGATTGTTTGATCTTCTTCCAATTTGTGAGATAGAGATTATGGGGCATTCAATTGAGGGAGCCAGCTGTCGCCCCTTGCGGCTGACTCACTTTAGTTTAACGATTGATTGGACTTGGAGATTTGCTCATCTCCTTCAGCTCTGCGTTTACGGCCACCCACATTGTTGGAGCTATTGACCCCGGTGCTGCAATGTCTTGCAATATGACCTGGGTTGGCGCACTTGAAACATTTAATAACTCCGGCATTTTTCTGTTGTGATACTTTCAGTGCTTCCAAAATTGTGTCTACCCAATCTGGTCTTTCCACTTCCACACGATGAGCTTTGTATGCTGGTTTACTCAATAGTGAGGCCGTTTGCTGAGTCAATGCATGTGATACCGTTTCAGCAAATGTCAGCTTTGGGTTTGCGTATGTAGCTCGCTTCGTTTCCACGTCCCGTATGCCATTTATAAAACTCTGGATTTTTACCCTCAGTGTATTCCACGGGTGCGTCCGCATTTGCGAGATGAGCCAACCTTTCAACATCCGAGGCAAACTCCTGCAAAGTCTCATTCGCTGTTTGGTGACGGTTTTGCAACTCAATTTGGAATATCTGTTTCCTATGCTCGCTTCCATAACGTCGTTCTACAGCAGCCATCAATGCTTCATAACTGTTCCGTTCGTACTCTGGAATCGTCTGTAAGATTTCCGCTGCAGGCCCTTTCAATGCCACGAACAGTGCAGCAACTTTATCTTCCGCATTCCAGTTGTTCACTGCTGCGGTTTTCTCAAACTGTAGCTTGAAGACCTGGAAAGGAACAGAACCGTCAAATGATGGTGCTTTTACCTTTGGATTGCTTGCTGAAACAGCTGGGCGGTTTAGTTGTAACTGCTCCATACGAACTTTTAACGCTTCTATTTTGGCATCAATTTTGTCTTCGAGTTGTAAAATTTTTGCATCCTGCTCTTCCAGTTTCACAAAGAGCTGCGATGATACCTGTTCCGAAATTTGTGCCGACATTTCAGATATACGTACCTCTTGCGCTTCCAGTTGAGATGCCAAATATGTCTTCTGTTCTTCCAATTGTCATGTCATACGGGTTTCCTGCGTTTCCAGTTGGGAAACCTTATACGTCTTCTGTTCTTCCAGTTGTGAAGAAATTTGTGTTTCCTGTGCTTCAATCTTCGATGTTATTCGTGTCTCTTGTGATTCCATCTGGTGATGACATATACGTTTTCTGTTCTTCTAGTTGAGATGACATGTTGGTGGATATTTGTGATGACATTTCTGTTATACGTGCCTCTTGCGCTTCCATCTTGGATTTTACTGTCGATGTTTGAGCAGTTATTGCAGCCAATATCATGTTTAAGTCTGTGCTGGTAATTGTCTGCGATGTTTCGTTTTTCTCTTCAATTTTTGTTGTCTCCTCGCCATCAAAATGAAAGACGTACTCTTCCACATCAATTCCTTTTGCTTCCATTACCGTGCCTGAAGTTCAAGTTTAACGCCACTTGTATTCAATCCACGGCTCTCCAACTCCTTCTTTAGTTGCTGGATCTTCAATTCACCGAACTTTGCCATGTCCTTGTTGTCCTCTGGAATTTATTCAACAATCCCACTTCTGACACCAATTGTAACGAATTTACTTGCAAATCCTCTTATTTGCAATCTTCTGCTAAGTTCGAATCACTAAACTGTTGAATAAATAACTCCAATTTGTAATAATGCAAAATGGCCTTTATTAAAGTACTTCACAATAACACTCAAACTGTGCAACGAATAGCTTGCTTAATAACCAAACTGATTGATAGCTCAAATGAAACTCTACTATTCAAAATAATACTGCTCTTGCTCGCTAGATAGCGTCTTAGTCGAAACTGCTTGACAACTCAAGTCATACTGAATTCCAGCGCCTCTACAATTGCCGCCTTTTATACTCTTTGATTTCAAACTTCGCATCTTCTAGGCGCTTCCAGAATCTCAAACTTCTTAGCTGTAACTACAATTGCACAACCTTATAGTTTTTCTCATTGCATACTTATAGGAGTATCTCAGATATATGCATGTGTTTGTGCATTGACTCTCCACTGCTCGCACACGTACATGGCACATATGTGTATACGCAATTATTGTTTTGTTTATGTAGATACATAATGATTGATCTATGGATGCGCATTCACGTCACTGCTTAGCATCGGCTTAGAGACGATAGCATCGCTCAGTGCTGCTAACATTCGTTACAATATTAGAATAACACCTGCAGAATTTTTACATAATAAAACTGTGAATATTATATGGGTGCCAAGAAGCAAAAATAATAGTTCTACACACAAACCACTTTAAAATGATAAAAACAAAGTTATAATACGTATGCCCACCGGTGGTACACATGGCCTCTGATGAAAAATGTGTGTGACCCACCGGTGCAACTTTTGTATCCACCCTGTCTCCAGTTTTATAAAAAAATATTATCACCGTAAAAAGGTTCAGTCACTCATGGAACTTTCTAGCTGAGCAATGCGAGCTAATAATTTGTGTCGGTCGAGGCTACCGTTCTTATTCGTGGACCACACCGATTTTATCGCAGTACTCATCATAATACTGCCCCAAAGCCCTTTTTAATGTGGTTATTGATCATCTTCAAAAGCACTTTTTTTATATTTACCTGACAAACAGTAACCACATGCACTTTCGCCATCTGGATGCTTCTCTCGCATATGTATTTCGAGTGTTTCCTGATATTTGTAGTGCCAATTACATTTTGGACATTTCAAGGTCTTGCATGAGTTTCGAGAAGATATCTGTGTGCCAGTATTCAGACGTGTTGTATTCAGTATCATCTCACAACTGAAAATATACCAACATTTTAAGAGCACTTGTTATAAAAATATGTCTCATAGTAAATTAGAATAATACATATATGTTAGAGCTGTTGAAGAAAGAAATCATTTGCATTTTGAATTCTAAGCTTCACTACAATCAGTATTTCATGGGGAGAAAAAATGTTACCTTCCTTTTTATGAAAGGTGAGTTTTAAAAACTGATTACAAAAGTTTTTATGAAAATATTCAGCGTGAGAAAATTTGAAACAACATTAATAAATAACAATTTTAAGAATTTCAAGCAGAGCTGGGGAAGTTGAGATTACGATTACATTTTGATTATTTATGACTACGACTCCCGTTGTTGTAAACAGCGAAATGCTACGATTACGATTACTGTAATCGCAATCCTAAAACTGAATGATTAAAATTACAGTAGTCGTAATTATAAATTTTATAATTACGATTACTGTAATTGCATTCATCGAAATGCTACGATTACGATTATTACAATAATCGTAATCCCAAAAGTTAATCGATTACAATTACAGTAATCGTCATCATAAAATTTATGATTACGATTAACGCAAACGTAATCCTGTAAACTTAATGATAACAATTACAGGAATTGTAATCATGAAAATTAAGATTACGAATACTTTACTCGTAATTTTTTATACTTAGCGTGCTTTTCACACAGAGTATATTACTTTGATTGGATAACGGTTAATTGTACAGGTATAAAAGAATCGAGATATATATAGACTTCCATATATCAAAATCATCAGTGTCGAAAAAAAATTTATTGAGCCATATCCGTCCGTTCGTCCGTCTGCCCGTTAACACGATAACTTGAGTAAATATTGAGATGTCTTCACCAAATTTGGTGCACGGACTTATCTGGGCCCAGAATAGATTGGTATTGAAATTTAGCGAAATCGGATGATAACCACGCCCACTTTATATATACATAACATTTTGGAAAACACAAAACACCCGATTATTTAGTAAATAATACACCTAGAATGTTAAAATTTGACGTGTGGACTGATATTGAGACTCTTGGTAAAAATTTCAAAATTTTTTTAAAATTTTACAAATATTATTAATCATAAATCAAAAATCATTTAAAATATATCGTAACAAAATTCGGCAGAGTTTGCCTTTACTCTAGGAAACGCTTTGAAGAAAAATTAACGAAATCGGTTAAGGACCACTCCCACTTATATATTAAAGGTTTTTAAAAGCGTCGTGGACGAATAAAATAAGCTATATTTTTGCAAAAAAGAGATTTATATCAATGGTATTTAATTTCCCAATTGGATTTATAACAATAAATAGGAAAAACTTCAAACTTAAAAAAATGGGCGCGGCAGCGCCCCTTTTATAACTGAGCAATTTTCTATGTTCCGGAAGCCATAGCTCGAAGAAAAATTAACGGATCGTAAAAAAATTGGCTATACAAATTTTCCCTATAGCAGGAAATATTTCTAAAAAAAATGGACGAGATCGGTTAAAGACCACGCCCACTTTTATAAAAAAGATTTTTAAAAGGGTCGTAGACGAAAATAAAAAGCTATATCTTAGCGGAATATAGCTTTGTATCAATAGAATTTTACTTTTTAAATTGAATTGTAACATTAAATTGGAAAACACTAAAATTTTTGAAAATGAGTATGGCACCGCGCCTTTTATGACTAAGCAATTTTCTATATTTCGGGAGTGTTTAGGCCAGTGGCCTAATTAATTTCCTACCGGGTAGCCGCCATCGACTTAACTATTTTTTCGTTTGTCAGCAAGCAACGGCTAACTTCCAATCGTACTCTTGATCCAGCATTTTCTTTCGTTAAGAGAGAAAATTCGGGGTTCGGTGGCGATTTGGAGGTTGCCGTCGGCACTGATTGAGTTTCCAAGTCAACAAGTTCTTGTTGTTGTTGTAGCAGTGCTTCGCCCCACCTAGCAGTCGCGACCGATCACAAATTGTCATCAATATCCTCTAACGGGAGTCCAAGGAAACTTGCTGTTTCAACAGAGGTGGACCATAAAGAAAGGGGTGTAGAGGCGTTGGTTCTACATTACAATTAAAGAGATCGTTGGTGTCATGTGGGGACACATTGCAAGCGGGGCATACATTTTGTATGTCGGGTTTGATTCTGGATAGGTAAGAGTTTAACCTGTTACAGTATCCAGAACGAAGTTGAGCAAGAGTGACAGGTGTTTCCCTGGGGAGTATGCGTTCCTCTTCCACAAGTTTTGGGTACTTTTCTTTGAGTACTGGATTCTCCTGGCAATTCCTGACATAAAGGTCCGACGCCTGTTTGTGGAGTTCACCAAGGACCTGCTTGTGTTTTTTGCTTCATGCGGCTGGGTTCTCAGGTGCCGTATTTCCTCAAAATGCGTACGGAGATAACACCTTAAGCCCCTTGGCTCATCAATCAGATATCTGTTTGGATGCCCAGGTTTCTGGGTATTCAACAGGAACTGTTTGGTTAGCATCTCATTTCTCTCCCTGATGGGGAGTAATCTCGCCTCATTATGTAGATGGTGTTCTGGGGACATAAGAAGGCAGCCCGTGGCGATTCTGAGAGCAGTATTTTGGCAGGCCTGTAGCTTCTTCCAATGGGTAATTTTTAGGCTTGGCGACCATATGGGTGACGCAAAGCACGTAAACGGCTGGCCAATTGCTTTGTATGTAGTAATGAGCGTTTCTTTATTTTTCCCCAGGTACTTCCAGCAAGGGATTTGAGGATTTTATTACGGCTCTAGATTTTCGGAACAATTGCAGCTCCGTGCCCACCAAAATGTAGATCCTGATCAAACGTCACACCGAAGATTTTGGGGTGTAGGACAGTCGGAAGCGTAGTGCCATTGACGTGGATGTTCAAAATGGTCGACATTTGGGACGTCCAAGTTGTAAATAAGGTCGCAGATGATTTAGTCGGTGATAATGCAAAGTTTCGCGAGGCGAAAAAACTGAAGAGATCAGGGAGGTAGCCGTTTATTCTGTTGCAGAGCTCATCGATCTGTGGGCCTGGGCCTGTGGCTATTATTGTGCAGTCATCGGCGTATGAAACGATAGTGACCCCTTCTGGTGGTGAAGGTAGCTTAGATATGTAGAAATTAAACAAAAGTGGGGATAGGACACCACCCTGTGGCACCCCTTGTTTAACTCTTCTTGGTTTTGATGTTTCGTTTCTAAATTGCATCGATGCCTGCCGACCACGCACATAATTTGCGGTCCGCCTTTTAAGACATGGGGGGAGGGTAAACCCATCCAGGTCTTGCAGTAACGTGCCATGGTTGACCGCATCAAAAGCTTTTGATAGGTCTAGCGCTACGAGTACTGTTCTATGGTGGGGTTTTAATTTAAACCGCAATTTATCTGGGTGCTCATGGCATTTAGCGCGGTGGTGCTATGGAGTTTTCTGAAGCCATGCTGATGACAGACTAGCTGCAAATTTCCTTGGAAGTAGGGGAGCAAAATGGCTTCAAGCGTCTTTGCTACTGGCGATAGGAGAGATATCGGACGATACGACTCTCATATGTTAGCTGGTTTCCCAGGCTTTATTAGCGGGACCACCGTGGTCATTTTCCATTTTTCGGGTATGACAAAGGTGGAAAGAGACAGGTTGAAGACATGTGCTAAGTATTTGAAACCCTCTTTCCCTGGGCTTTTAAGCATCGGCATGGCTATGCCGTCTGGGCCCACTGCTTTGGATGGTTTAGCGTGACCAATGGCATCTTCAATCTCTCTGGCGGTGATGTTTATGTGCGTGTCTGTTGACCCTCCGTCTATCTGTGTCGACCGTAGAATGCATTACATATTGACGGCAGAAAGCGCTCGCGCATTTTTTCGAATTCGACAGCACTTTATCGCTTAAGGCGATGGAAACTTTGTCATTATGCTTTGACGGATTCGATAGGGACTTTACGGTGGACCAAAGTTTGCCCACACCGGCAGAGAGGTTACAACCTCTTAGGTGCTCCTCCCATTTTGCCCGCTTGTGTTCATCCACAAGCAATTTGATGTGTTAGTTTATATCCCTTATTTGGGGATCGTCTGGGTCGAGCTGACTTATAAGTTAACGTTCTCTCGCTAAATTTGCGGCCTCCGCCGGGAAGTGGGGCCGAATTTCGGGAACTCTCCTGGCGGGAATGAAACGTGCCGAGGCGGATTCAATGACCTTTCGGAAAGCACGCTCCCCTTGGCGGGATAGGGAGGGCAGGAAAGAGGTTGTCTGGAAAAGATTTGTATTCCTCCCACTTTCCTTTTTTAAAGTTTATAAAAGTGCGTTTTTCTGTAACGATGATGTCGGCGGTACGCTCGAACGAAATAAGTATAGGCAGGTGGGAGGATGCCAATGTTACCATCGGCTGCCAGTTGACGCAGTTTACGAGTTCTGCGCTCACGATTGAGATATCCGGCAAACTGTGACAGCTTTCTACCATAAGTGTGGGGGCGTCTCCGTTTATTGTGCAGAACGTCGTTTCTTCTGTTTGATCAGCCCACATCTCATCCCTACTGTCCGCCCGCAAGTTTGAATGTCATAGATCGTGATGGGCATTAAAGTCGCCTAAGATAATGTGATTGATGCCAGTGAGTAAGGCGCTAATATTAGGGCGGTATCCACTGGGTCAACAGGTGGCAGGAGGGATGTAGATGTTGATGATTTCTAGGTTTGCATCGCCTGACCGGACAGATAGGCCTTGACGTTCTAAGACATTGTCCCTGCGGTCGATGCCAGGATCAAATATATGATATTGCACAGAGTGGTGTATGATAAATGCGAGGCCGCCTCCATTTTCGCTCATGCGATCTTTTCTGTGGACATTATACCCAGAACAGGTTTGCAGTTCAGATCTTGCTGTGAGTTTAGTCTCTTGAATCGCAGCAATGCGGATGTTGTGCCGCTTCATGAAATCGACTATCACCGTGATCTTCCCAGTTAGTCCATTACAGTTTAACTGCAGAATTCTGCAGTGCATAGGGGGAGACGTCGCCACTCTGGGAGTAAGTGACGGGTTACTACGCCTGCGTTGAGGAAGGCCAGGACGCAACTGCTGTTGTGGCGCTGGGACTAGGCGTCCTTGGGCAAGCATTGGGGTACCCGGTAGATTGGGGTTTAAGACCTGGCAACATGGCGCAATGAAACATGTCGGGGGGTTGCCGCCGCGGAGACCAGAACATCTAGGAAAGTGGCACCGCCCAAGACAGGAGCTGCATTGGGCGGATGTCGCAAACATATATATTCTGTGCTGGCAAACGGTGCAAATGGGACTAAGAATCTATTTCCGTG
Organism: Eurosta solidaginis; assembly: GCF_040869045.1. NCBI lineage: Eukaryota > Metazoa > Arthropoda > Insecta > Diptera > Tephritidae > Eurosta > Eurosta solidaginis. The sequence goes on along the minus strand of NC_090324.1, from coordinate 31,948,233 downwards.
ACCTACACGATTGCTGCCGGAAAAGTGGGCGGGGGGGGGGGGGGGGGCGGTGGGGGGTAAGACGGGGGCAGGGGCTGATGCTCAGCATTGCTACCGGCTCTACAACCAAGATAGTAGTTATGAGTTGTAGCAGCTGTTTGAATTGTTGGCGTCGCGGGGGCGCGAGCAGCAGCGGGTACTAGTTGTGGCTTGCTGAGCAGCTGGGCTGCTGGAAGGTAGTGGGGGCGCTAAGGCGTAGACTACGGGACGCCCTTGACCGTGAACAGCATGGAGCCACAAAAGATTTATAAAAGTTACGTGGACGTCGGGTTTTGTGATCAAGCCCAGAACAACCTGTCCGATGCAACCATCCCTTACACGAGACACACTGAACAGAGTATGACCGTCCAAAAAAGATTATTTTCCGGCAGATGCAGCAAAACCATTTCTCATGACCGGGGTCAGGATACGGACCCGGATTGGATTCGATACCTTCCCGGAGCAAGAGAATATGGAGCAGTCCCGCTGCAAGGAGCTGCTGGGAGGATGACAATTTATGGGAGGGACGCAACAAATTAAATGGGGTTACACTGAAATGATAGTCCTGGTTCGGGAAAAATCCCGAGTCGCTACGGTACATAGAACCGACTGCCTTGGGAAGCAAGTCAACAAGTCACCAGCTGTTCCTGCGTTTGCGATTTTTTTTCATCGTTGGATATTCAAATTACAATCAAAACGTAAGTTCCTAAAAAACTCTAATTGTGATAATTAATATTGACGAAATAAAGACATACTTTGATTATTATACATATTTTTATGTATAAATACTAATAATCTTGTTTTTATTTCTTTTCCGCAAAACACAATTGGTTTCATTCCCGCCAATTGTGTTCATGGTCCTTCGAAGCCGTTCTACGAACAAGCAGCTTACCATACAAATAAAGGAAAGTAAAAATAGTGCTTTGATATCAGGGCAAAATACATACACCAAAAAAGTAAAATACAGGTGAGTTTTTCTATTTTATTGTATAATTGAATAAAATAAGAAAACGAAATAAAAGGTGTTTTTCAAATTGTGCGCGAGTGATTTGGTGTTTTTTGTTTTTTTTTGTCTTGCAATACCAATTTGTATGTAAAGATCTTCGGCTAGCGCCATCTTTATAGTGTCCGTCCGAACGGACATAAACAAAACAAAAAGTGGTAATTTAATTATTTTGCAGTGAGTGCTTATTAGAACTTTCCAAATTAATTAAAATAAATATATGAAAAAGTGTCCAAATTAATTGTTCTCATAATCGTTTTTTAACGCGTTGCATTGTTCGCCAATTACATTTTTTTGGCCGCGCCAACATACGGCCTAAATTGCTCATTGGACACTGTTTTTGTTTTACAACAACACAGCACTGCACTATTCACTTCAATTGAATTAATTTTTTACCACTTAGTTCAGAAAAACACCAAAATCACTACCATCGAGTTTATTTCCGTAATTATTATTGTTGAAAACAATCTAAGTTAAAAATAATAGCGATTTGCGATCGCATTATTAAAAACAAGTGTAAAGAAAAACAAAGGAAATAAGAAAACAAAACAAGGCGAATTCGTGTATCTACACGCATTACAGTGGTGGGTGGTGAGCAACTTCGATATAGGAGTGCAAATCCCGATATTAGTACTGCAAATCCCGAAACCTCAAAAGGAAGTCTAAAAATATATTTTCACCGGTATTTATTTTAAATAAAGTGTGCAATTATTTTTCAAATGATTTGTGATTATTTTTGATATAACAAATAAATATTTTTATACTTAAATTTCGTGTTTTTTCATTTTTCTCCTCACTTATTTAGGTGTATTATACTAATATTTCTAGATTTTTGTGAGTTATTTCGGGATTTTGCTTGGCGTTCTTACTGAAATTTATAGGTTCTTTCAAATTCACCCCATTTACAAAAAGAAAAAGGGAGTTTCGAGCACCACAGTGCTATTTCGTTAACAAGTTTGAAATTTTTAGCGGCAAAAAGTTCACGATACCTGTAGGCTACTTAAGTTTTACGCTATTTTTAGTAAATTTTGATCATAAAAGTACTTCAGCACTAGGTGCATTTTTCGGATTTCGTCCAAGTTTTTAATAATTCAAAGCAAATTTTTTTCATCCAACAAACTTATAAAAAATGGCAAGTTTCAATCAATTGGTTGAGGCTTTGATAGATCTCGAGTCGGAATTCGAAAACCCCAATCAATCAGTCATCGAAATCCAAAGGGAGGAGGCTAGAGAGCTGTGGAACAAAATAAAATGCAGCTATAGTGAGTTTCAGGGGTCAGATGCTGCAACATCTTCCAAAGATGCTAGTGCAGCGAAGAAAAAGTATAAGCTAGCGTACACGACTTATATGAAGTGAATAGAGTTGATAGGTGACCTAGCTACAAAGCAAAAAGATAAGACCTCTGAAAAATCAAGCGACGACTTGGTTAGGGAACGCAATATCAGGCTTCCGCTTGGCGAGACCGAAGTGTTTAAGGGAGATTATTTGTCATGGCCAACATTCCGTGACTTATTCACGGCCAATTACATAAAGAACCAAGGGCACGCCTCAGTAGAAAAATTCTGTCATTTAATAAAAAAAAACTGAGGGCGAAGCAAGAGAGATAGTAAGCAAATGTCCCCTTACAAATGAAGGTTTTGAAACCACGTGGAAAAACCTGACCGATCGTTATGAAAATAAACGAATTCTGGTTAATAGCCAATTGAAGATCCTCTTCAACATTTAATACTTTTCAGGAAAGCGTATCAAATGCGAAATGCAAACTCTGCAGTCGTGACGCTCACCATATTCGATCCTGCTTACGCTTCCTAAAGATGACTCCTTCTGATCGCAGTAAGCATGTGAGAAGGAACAATTTGTGTCTTAACTGTTTGTCTTCCGGACATGGTGTGGCGAAATGCAACAGCGCCTACAACTGTTCAACTTGCCACGCACGACATCACACTCTCCTACATTTGAATTCAGTTCAGGCAACCTTTTCGTCCAAACAGGACTCTTCGAGTTCAACGTCGAGTGGTACCGGAACTACTTCCAAACAAACCACTTCTGAACATAGTCGCAATCAGGCCAACAGTGACTCTCCGAGTCAAGTCCAATCGTGTTTTTCGAACACACATAAAGAGATCCTACTGGGAACTGCTCAAATCCACCTGCGATATAGTGATACCGTATACTCGGCCCGAGCCTTAATAGATTCCGGCTCCGAGTGTTCATTTATTACGGAACGGCTTCGCAGACGTATCGGGCTTCCAGCCAAAAAAGTGAACGCTACCGTGTCAGGTATGAACAATACGGTATCTGCTCATTCCACCCTAGCTGGCCCAATCCATATAGGCTCATCCCTTGATAAAACGGTATCCATCAGCACTACGGCTTTAGTGTTACCTCAATTGACAGGCAATCTGCCAACCGTCGATATTGACCCGGCTATCCAACGAAACTTCCCGGGAATTAAACTAGCAGACAGCAGATTCTTTGCGAACGAAGAAGTTGATCTTGTGCTTGGAGGAGATGTCTATCCGCAAATCATGTTGGAGGGAATTGGGAATGACTTTACGAGTAGTCTTCTCGCCCAGGAAACGGTATTCGGATGGATACTTACGGGATGGACCAACGCAATCAAAGAGGCGACATCCTGTGTCTCTTTTTACAATGAAATCTCTTTGGACCAACAACTGGCAGCATTTTGGGAATTGGAAGATATCCCAAGGAACGCGATCCGTACGGCCGATGAGGAACACTGCGAGGAACTACGACGCGAACGGATACGGGGAGATATACGGTCTCTCTACCCTTTCGAAAGAATTTCCCAGCAGATATTTCTTTAGGGTGTTCACGAAAAACTGCGTTTTCGCAATATTTTCGTTGTGAAGGTAGGCTAGCCAAAAACCCCTCTTTACGAGAGGAGTATACAAGAGTGCTTTAAGAATATGATCAGTTAGGTCATATATCTGAAATCCGACGAGCCTGTCCGAAAATCCGTCAGAGTCCTACTACCTACCCCATCATGCGGTAAGCAAACCAGAAAGCACGTCTACGAAGGTGAGAGTTGTGTTTAATGCTTCGTGTCCCTCAGACAATGGTTTGAGTTTGAACGGCACTCTGCTTCCCGGTCCCATTCTTCAAAACGATCTTACGATCTTGATTCTTAGATGGAGACGGTTTAAATTTGTCTGTAGTAGCGACATCGAGAAGATGTATCGCCAAATATTTGTGCATTCCCAACAGAGGAAATTTCAAAGGATTTTTTCGTGAGTCCACAGATGAACCCATACGTCAATTCCAATTAAATACGGTCACTTTCGGCGTAAACTGCGCTCCCTTCCTAGCTATAAGAACATTGCTTCAATTGGCAGATGATGTTCAAGACTCACACCCGGTCGCCTCCACCATTTTAACGCGACATATGTACGTCGACGACGTACTTGCAGGTGGGCACGATTTAAAATCCACCATCAAAGCGCGGGATGAAATTTCCGGGGCTTTAAGTTCGGAAGGTTTCCCACTTAGAAAGTGGACTGCCAATTGCAATCAAGCTTTGCGCGACATTCCTGTTGCCCACTTGCTTAACCAAGATTTTTTGGACTTCGAAAATCAAACAGCGTTAAAGCCCTTGGCATCCGGTGGAATGCCTGTTCAGACCAGTTCTACTTCACCGCTAAAGACGTAGATCAAGGGCAAGAAGTGACAAAACGTAAGATTCTGTCGGCCATCGCGAAACTATTCGATCCTCTCGCTTGGCTAGCTCCAATAATTATTGTAGCGAAAATGTTGATGCAAAATGTCTGGTTAGAAGGAACAGGTTGGAATGAGCAAGTGTCTTCAAACGCATTAGAGTGTTGGCGTAAATTCTCACAGATTATTCGGCAATTGACAACATCCATATCCCACGATGGGTTATGTTTTCTCCAGCCTACAAAATGGAACTCCACGGGTTTTGTGACGCCTCTGAAAAGGCCTTCGCGTTAGCCATTTATATGCGTGTGGAAGAAGGCGAGGAGGTCCACATAAATCTGCTGTTAGCCAAGACTCGAGTCGCTCCAGTGAAAACGAAGAAGAGATTCCGCGCTTGCAATTGTGTGGAGCAGTACTCTTGGCCGAAATGATGGAATCAGTCGTCAGTAACCTCGATCTTCGATCCCTGCAGGTTTATCTCTGGACTGACTCCACTATCGTGCTCGCTTGGCTGAGAAAACCACCATGCTCCTGGTCATTCCTTCCCGATTCCATGCCGTCTATGCAACAGCCACCATGGTATACGGCTATGCCCGCAATATCGTGCTAAGTCACCAGAGGATAGGTTGAGGATGGTACTCATCCACAAGTACTGCCCCAACTTTTGTCGCCATTCTATCGCATGGAAACGTGCTCGAGCACGGCACGTTGTCATTATTGTGGTGAGAAACACCACACCACCCTACATATCGAGGCCGTGGCAAACGATCGACCGACGACAATGCTGCAGTCTCGCTGCCACAACGTAGACGACGATTCTGACGACACTTTGTCAATTCACGTCACTGAGGAAACAAAATCGTGGGCTCAACAGGTTGAGGAAGAGGAGTTGGAGCAAAGTGAGGCAGTTGGCGTTCTTCCAATAGAAGGCAGTAGCGCGGCATTAAATACTTTCCGCCCGTTGCTCCAATACGAAAGGCGGTCGCGCGACTTGTCATTAAATACTTGCCAATCGCCAATACCACGAAGCCTTACAGGTAGAGACTTTCGTACACCAGTTCATAAACGTTTGGGAAGCTCAGCATCTCGTCCTTCTCCGCAGAAAAATTGGCGACAGGGCGGCTCGGCATCAAATACTTTCCGACCGTCGAAACTTCGCAATGATCACAGAGCTCCTAACGCCAGCAAACCGTATACGTGGAAAGAGCCTAATCGAGCCAACGAGATCATTTCGCTCACCCTCCAACGCGCAACACCGAAAGGATTTCGAGCAGGGAGAGTAGCCTCAATTGCATCTGCACCAATTTTGACCACCCTCGAGCCGATAACACCTACCGCCATAGTCAAAATTGAGTCCGGTGGCCGACCTCACCTTGTGTGGGCACTCATTGACCCGTGTTCTCCGAATACGACTATCGACAAAGAGCTAGCACCAGAAATTCAACTGGATCGTGCAGGGGGTGGCCACAGTAAAAGTCGTCACATAACTTTTCGTGGAAAACATGGCGTAACCGAGCGGATCTCGACACTGGCGACGGTAATTGAGGGGTATGCGAAAGTAAGTCCACGAACAAATCTGGACCCAAAGATTGCTACGCCATTGCAATTCATGCGATTAGCAGATCCAAAATTTTATGTTTCGTCGCCTATTCGACTCGTAATCGGCGCAGACGTGTACGCCAAAATCATTGTGAGCGGTACACCAACTTCATCGATAGGAAGCCTGCTATTGCAACCGACCATATTCGGTTTGGTCATTTCCGACTCCACGGCAGGCTAGCAGCAGCAAAATCTTATATTTTTTATTAATTTTAAATTGTCATTTTGGAATTTGTTGCTTAAATTTCAATTACTTAAATATGTCCAAATTTTAGTCGACTAGTTTCGTAAGTCTAGCTTGCTGTTTTTTCAAATTTTCAAATTGTTAAATTTTAATTTATGTAAATGTTCACTTCATAACTTCTTATGGTAAATGGTCAATCTTTCCTTTTTTTCAATTTAACGTTCATTTCATAATTTCAAGTCAAACGTTGAACCGGCTGGTGTTGGCATTTCGAACATTGCCCATGGCAAGGGGCCGGCATGTTTAGGCCAGTGGCCTAATTAATTTCCTGCCGGGTAGCCGCCCTCGACTTAACTATTTTTTCGTTTGTCAGCAAGCAACGGCTAACTTCCAATCGTCCACTTGATCCAGCATTTTCTTTCGTTAAGAGAGAAAATTCGGGGTTCGGTGGCGATTTGGAGGTTGCCGTCGGCACTAATTGAGTTTGCAAGTCAACAAGTCACCAGCTGTTCCTGCGTTTGCGAGTTTTTTTCATCGTTGGATATTCAAATTACAATCAAAACGTAAGTTCCTAAAATCTTCTAATTGTGATAATTAATATTCACGAAATAAAGACATACTCTGATTATTATACATATTTTTGTGTATAAATACTAATAATCTTGTTTTTATTTCTTTTCCGCAAAACACAATTTGTTTCATTCCCGCCAAGTGCGTTCAGGGAGCCATAACTCGAAGAAAAATTAGTTCAGAATAGAACCATAATTATATAAGTTAAGTCACAATGACCACCCATGTAGTTCGATCTGCTTTCTGATGCACTCTATAGCATCACGAGTACAATACATAACGTCATCACCTTGACTTGCAGTGTAGGAGTAGGTGATGCACTCTTTAACATCACGAGTAGAACACTTCGCGACATCAACATCACTTGCAATGTAAGAATAAGTGATGCACAGTTTGACGTCACGAGTACAACACTGCGTCATCATCATCACTTGCAATGTAAGATTAAGTGATGCACAATTTAACGTCACGAGTACAACACTGCGTCATCATCATCACTTGCAATGTAAAATTAAGTGATGCACAATTTAACATCACTAGTACAATACTTAACGGCATAGCCATCTCTTGCAATGTAAGAGTGGGTTATTGCTGGGAGAGCTATCTGTTTGTATGATAACGGCCATTTCTTATTGGAATTCTTTCTCATTATGATAATAATGTTCACCGAATAGAGTATAATGTTTGCGGTGAACAACGTTGACTTCTGGGAGAGTATAATGCATGGTAGAATAGAGTAAGCTAGCGGTAACCTCAGTATTTTTGTATAATGTTTGTTTCATAGCGAAAACCAGTTTCTTGTTACAGCAGAGAGCAAGTAAGCGGTAGGCCAATTCTTATTGGAATTCTTTCTGATCAGATTTTGGTTGCAATTTGAATGTGTACGATATATGTAGTATTAGTATCAGTAGACCCTGTTTGAATTAATAAATAAAACTATTTAAAAAATAAAATAAAATATTATAATTTATATATTATTGCGCAGCCTAATAACACTATTAAGCACACAAAACAAACAACAGCATTTCAAGTGTACAGCTGGGTATGTAATGTTCGGTTTCACCCGAACTTAGTTGCGTAGTTTAAAGGTTTAAGGCCAAAATAAACTTCCTTAACCCTAACGCCATAGTCGTAACCATACCCATATCCATATCCATCTCCAGTGTGATTGATTAATGGTGCCTTAACCTAAAAATCGTGCAAATTTCACAAAAATTAAGAAAACGAAAAAATTACAAACCTATTCCACAAAAAATAAGTCTCTTAGTCAAAACGTATCCAAAACAATAAATAAACATACAAAAATTTAATAAATTCACCAACTCAAATATTTTTAGGTTATGCATATGGCGAGAAAACAAAAACCAATTGGTTGGCTATGGTATGGTTATGGCGTTAGCGCTATGGTATGGCACCATTAATCGATTACATTGATTTCCATAAGGTAGGTGCGATTAGTTGTTTTATCTGGTTATGGTTTTATGGTTATAAGTTACCATTAATTAGCCCTTTAAGCATTCAAAGGGACATAGGGACAGAAAAAGCGACTTTGTTTTATACTATGTAGTGACAGAGGGCTATATACATTATGTAATACTCCTATATTGCTACAAAAGGCTAGGTACATTCCCAAATTTTTTTAAACTTTTGGATTTTAATACAAATTTTTTTGTTATAAATATTTTTATGAATGGGTACCTATTGAAAATATACTTTCCCTCTCCATTAATGATCAAGCCCAAACCGTTTTTGAATTGGGAACGTAAACTGTTAAATCGAACACAAAACGTTCTCGAAGCGTGAGAACGAAAAATTTTATTTCAAGCACATATAGTGCTTGAAATGAGTACAGAACGGTTCACACATCAATACCAAACTGGTCATAAAATACGAACGGTGAGATTGGAAATACTGTTTTTAAAACAAGCCCATCGGTCACGAGTTAAGAAAAAACGTACTTAAAAGACTTTTGTCAACGAATGTTCTTAATTTTGAACTTGTTTCGTTCGTTTTAGAACGATTTTTTCTTTGGGTGTAGGCTTTAAAGTCGCTAACACATTAAAAAATTAAACAGGTAAATGGAAAACAGGTTTTGGAAACTAAATTGTCATCGGCAATGTGCAAAGCCACAGAAAACACAAAATCGCAAACTTTATATTTTATATCTCTGAATTCCAGACATTTCAAGGTGGCAGAAGATTTGACAGCTGTCATATCGACCGCCCTTAGCTCCAGTGAGCTGCAGGTTGTATTTTGGAATTACAAGAGAATGGGGGCATAAAAGAGGGCCCCTTTTGAAATAGTACTTAAATTAATACTTTTTAAATAATGATAGAATATAGATGTAGCTTGATTTTAATGCAATTTTATGATAAAAACTATGAAACTAAGTTTTGCTGGTAATACTGTAGGACAGAGGTCGACTGCTAATACCATGCCAAAAATGTCGGAAAAAGGTTTCAAAAGACGTGCTTTGATATCAATCACCTCAATGTAAAGACTTTACTAATATCAAAAGATTTTTCAAAAAAAAAACTATTTAAATTTTATGCTGAAAGGGGTTCTGCAACAAAAGACTACGGATCGTACTCCTGGTTTTAGAGCGGTTGAGGATCATTGTTCGTATTTAAATACCGAACCAAAAACGTGACTTTTGAACACGCTCCTGACAGTTTTGAACGGGTATTAGCAGCCTACCACTGTTCTGTAATATAACTTAGTTAATTGGGGCTTAACCGTTTAAACGGTTATGGCCGCCCAACAATATGCGCCAGCTGCTTCTTCGCTCTGCCAACTGGCGCCAATTGGTCACACCAATGGAGTTTAAATCGTTTTCCACCTGATCTTTCCAGCTGAGTGGTGGAAAAATTTAACAACATACAATAGCAGGTTTATAAATTACTTTGGATATAAGTTGAAGTTCTGAATTTGAGTATTTATCCCGTAAACCTGACAAGTTTCCGCTGTGATAAGATGCATTGTTGGTCACCCACCATTACAATTCGACGCACATATCAACTGTAGGGGTTCGGAGCTAAAGGCATAATGTAATGACAGAAGGTGGAGGAAGATTTGACAGCTGTCATATCGACCGCCCTTAGCTCTAAGTTGTAGGGGGCATAAAAGAAGGGTACAATATAGGAAAGTAAGATAGTATTTAATTTCATTCTCTTTTAAAATACAGAAATTAAGTTAGGTTACATGATTGTAGTGAAATTTTACGATAAAAACAATTAAGGACGGTACTGTCTTAGGCTGTGCCGAAGACCTCTTATCTTTCCTTTATGTATCGGAGCGAAAATCTGATGAAATTTCAAAAATTCATAAAATCTGAACAATGAGTTGTATGGGATATATCATTAGCTTTGTGTGAAAATGTGCTAAGTCACTTTTTACGAATTTTACAGGAGACGAAAAAAATGGATAATTTTTGAAATAACCTTTTTTTCAAAACTGAGAATGAGGATACCTTAGTTGCAATACTTTCGAATGTAGAAGCTTTGAAAACTTACTTACTTACTTAATTGGCGCTTAACCGTTTAAACGGTTATGGCCGTCCAACAAAGCGCGCCAGTCGCTCCTTCCCTCTGCCAACCGGCGCCAATTGGTCACACCAAGGGAGTTTATATAGTTTTCCACCTGGTCCTTCGAACGGAGTGGGGTCCGCCCTCTATCTCTGCTCTCATAGGCGGGTTCCGACAGAAACACTTTCTTGGCCCAAGCATCATCTTTCATTCTCATAACGTGGCCTAGCCAGCGCAGCCGCTGGGTTTTAATTCGCTGGACTATGTGGATATCTGCGTATATCTCGTACAGCTCATCGTTAAATCTTCTTCGGTACTCGCCATCGCCAACGCGTAGAAGCCATAAATCTTCCGAAGAACTTTTCTATCGAACACTCCCAGAGCCGCTTCATCTGCTGTTGTCATGGTCCATGCTTCTGCACCATATAGCAGTACGGGTACGATAAGTGACTTGTAGAGTATGATTTTCGTTTGCCGAGAGAGGACTTTACTTTTCAATTGCCTATCTAGTCCAAAGTAGCATTTGTTGGCAAGAGTGATTCTTTGCCGGATTTCAGAGCTGATGTTGTTGCTAGTGTTGATGCTGGTTCCCAAATAAACGAATTCTTTTACTATTTCGAAATTATGGCTGCCAACAGTAGCGTGGTTGGCAAGGCACATATGCGTTGACTCTTTGCTCGATGACAGCAGGTACTTCGTTTTGTCCTCATTCACCATCAAACCCATCTTTACCACTTCTTTTTCCAACTTCGAGTAAGAGAACTAACGGCGCGGGTATTTAGGCCGATGATATCAATGTCATCAGCATACGCCAGTAATTGCGTAAAAGCGGTTAAGTTCTGCAGCTAGTATAATTTCCCCAGCATCAAATTAAAGAAATTGCACGATAGGGGGTCACGCTGTCAGAAACCTCGTTTAGCTTCGAACGGCTCGGAGAAGTCCTTCCCAATTCTGACTGAGCTGATGATGTTGCTCAACGTCATTTTGCACAGCCGTATAAGTTTTGCGGGAAAACCAAATTCAGACATAGCGGCATAAAGGCAGCTCCTTTTCGTGCTGTCGAAGGCGGATTTAAAATCGACAAAGAGGTGATGTGTGTCGATTCTTTTTTCGCAGGTTTTTTTCAAGATTTGGCGCATTGTGAAAATCTGGTCGATGGTAGATTTACCAGGTCTGAAGCCGCACTGGTAAGGTCCAATCAGTTGATTCACGGTGGGCTTCGATCTTTCGCACAATACATTTGACAGGACCTTATATGCGATATTAAGAAGGCTGATTCCGCGATAGTTGGCGCAGTTTGCTGTACACCTCTTCTTGTGCACTGGGCAAAGAACACTTAGATTCCAATCGTCTGGCATGCACTCGTCCTCCCAAATTTTGCGAAGAAGCTAATGCATGTGCCTTACCAACTCCTCGCCGCCTTGTTTGAATAGCTGCGCAGGCAATCATCAGCGCCCGCGGCCTTTTTGTTTTTCAATCTGGTTATTGCTATTCTTACTTCGTCATGTTCTTACTTCTTACTTCGTCGTGGGGGGACATTGTTTCCATCATCATCGATTGCGGGATCGGGTTCGTCATCTGTGTGCGGTATATCGTTGCCTCCATTTAGGAGAGCAGAAAAGTGTTCCCTCCATAATATGAGTACTCTCTGGATATCAGATACAAGATCGCCGTTTTCGTTCTTTCAGGAGTTTGCCCCAGTCCTAAAACCTTCCGTCTGTCGTCTAATATTTTAGTAAAATTTTCGGGCGTTGTTCCTGGTGGTTAGCAGCTCAAGCTTCTCACACTCACGCCTTTCAGCCTCTGCTTTTTTCTTCCTGAAAAGGCGCCTCGCTTCCATTTTTAACTCGCGGTAGCGTTCACATACTACTCTTGTTGCGCTCGCTTTTAACGCAGCCCTGTAGGCAGCATTTTTTCTTTCGGTTGCAACGCGGCATTCTTCATCGTACCAGTTGTTTCTTCGTGGCCGCCGGTAACAAAATTTTTCCCCGGCGGCAGTACGAAGTGCTTTGGATATATCCTCCCACTGCTCCTGTATTCCTTCAGGCTGAGTTGTGCTCTCAGAGAGCAGGTGTAACAGTCGAGTTGCGAAATCATTGCCATTCTGTTACGATTGCAGCCTTTCGACGTCTAGCTTTCCTTGTGTTTTTTGTTCCTTGGTTTTAGCCGCGCTGAGGCGGGTGCGTATTTTGGCTGCGACGAGATAATAGTCTGAGTCGATGTTAGGTCCTCGAATCGTGCGCACATCTAAAACACTAGAGGCTTGCCGTCCGTCTGTTACAACGTGGTCGATCTGATTGCGAGTATTTCGATCAGGGGAAAGTCATGTAGCTTGATATATCTTTTTATGCATGAACCTCGTGCTGGATATTATAATGCACCAATCGCATCATGCCTTCGTTGGCTCCCACATAGTGCACCACGGACTTGCTCCAACACGGACTTTTATCTCGGTTTCGCATAAAAAAAATCGAACAGAGATTTACAAAAAAATTTTAATTTTGAAGCCGTCGAAGGGTTAGGCTCATCCAAATCAAACAATAACCAAAAGAATGTATCAAATTTACTACGGAGCCACGCGTTGCATCTTTTGCGTTCTTCCAGCAGAGGTGGAAGGCTAAGCTGTCATTGCCTTCCGTCTACACCCACCCAACCTGCTAAAATAATGGTAATATTTGTTCTCTTAGCCCACTTATACTCACCATTGCCCCTATCACAAATATCCAATTGAAGTTAAACCTTCATTTTTTCCTTTTACAAATCCTTAAATTTTAATTAATGTTTGTTCAATTATACATTTAATTTTTTCCTATATCTAGTACTACGCTAAACTTGAATTTCATTCTTTTTTGTTTTATTTATTATTTTGTGCGATATGTATTTATATATATCTATGTATATGTTAACATACCTAAACTGTTCCTTACATCATATGTATTATGCGGCAGTTACCCACCGACGTGTGCCGTACGTAAAGACGTTTGTCGTACGAAGCACGTTTGACCGAACTCTCAAGCCCGTAGGAATCAATGTGTACGTCTGTGTACATGTACATTACATATTTGTGTGTGTATTGTTTACAGATAAGCACTGTTGCCATTGACCATTTGCATGTATGCTTATGGAAACATCAACTTTTTCCAATTTAATTTTTGATATTGTAAAAGGCCGGAATACATATTAAATAAGTATAAATAGATTAAATATTTATAATCAGCACTTTTACATAATTATTTCGAATTATTTCCACAATTTTTCAAACTTTAATTAGGCGTTTTTGCATAAAATTGCAAACGGTCAAAAATTAGCGCACAAAAGTTTACTAGGCAACTCTGTCTAGTGAGAGAGCGATCAGCTGACACGTTCTTACGGAAAAAATCAAAATTGTTTTGATTTCTACGTTCCGGGCTACGTACGTACGGGCGTTGCACGTCGGTGAGTTTTCGTTTACATTGCACACTCATAAGATAGGTCGTGTCAGCTGACACGTTTTTTCTACGTACGTTCGTGGGTAACTGCAGCATTAGCCTACATACGAGTATATTTATCGAAACCGAATTCTCAATATTTCATTTTATTTCGAAATCTCTCAATTCAAAATTAAGTTCACAAATCTACAAAAGCATATTTAAATTAATTCTCTTGAACAGAAAACATTTCTCTGGTTTCTATGATTTCTTTCATTCTTACATTCTCCAAAATTCTTCTTATCTCTTATCATTAGTCAATTGAGATTTTCTCACTAAATACAATTGAAAAAAAGTCGCTCATTATACAAATTCTCTTATTCCCCTAGTACTAATTTAAAAAAAAAAAAAACAATGTTATTTCTCAATACTATTCCTCTCACATTTAACATAATTCATATAACCTGAGATCTCTATAAATTTATATTTAGCATAGCTTCAAACATATTTATACATTGCTCTCAGTTTGTGAGGGAGCGAGAATCACCGACTGCACATAATAAGCAGTATGTTAACTCTCGATGTTGCGCTCTCATAGGCTCACAATACTTAGAATTAATTGAGTTGGTGCATGGAGTATGAACCAACAACGAAAGAAAATTAAAGATAATGATCAGCTGAGTATTAGAAATTAGGAAACATATTTATTTGGTTCAAATTCTCTTTCAAATTAAGACAGAAAAAAAAAATCTTTAGCAGAAAATAGAAATTATGTGAATGCGGTAACATAGCCTTCTTGCAGCATGATCAACGTTGATGTTGTTACATGCCCCATTTTCACATAGTGCGAACAAAGACAAAATAAATTCAAAAGCTCATGTCGCAAAAGTTGATTAATGTAAAAAAAACTCTTTTTTCCTCTTTTTTTTTTGTTATTATTTTTCGCGTATACTTTTAGTCCAAATTTGTGACGATCACATCTTGCCTCATTTAATTGTAGATTTTTTTCCTCTCTGTCTAAGCTTTGGGCAATTGAGGGCGAGCAGTTTAATAAGAGTTATAAATGAGTAATTTTATGTGCTTGTAAGCGTATGAGTCGTGGCACAGTGGCTGACGTACCCGACCAAACGCCCGGGGTTGCGGGTTCAACTCCCACCAAGCATTCCTTTTTTTTAATTTATAAATTATTATTATTAATGGACTGTATTGAGTTTATGGGGTTTTTGATTTAATGTATTCCATTTATTGAGTTGGGTAGTTTTAGTGTTATTGGTGTATTTAAGTCATGGGAGGATGCATAGCATCAGTACACCTTTATTTATTTAATTTGGGGGCGAGCACTGGGGGGCTCTGAGGCTTCGCTCTACTGAGCCACCTCATCCTCTATTTGAAGAACCCTTTAAAATGTAATATGGAGGCGAGCACGGGACGGCTCTGAGGTATTGGCACCCCATTTTCTACAAGAAAAACCTCTATTTATTTAATTTGGGGCGAGAGTTGGGCACTCTGAGGTTTCGCTCTAATGAGCCACCTCATCTTCTATTTGAAGAACCCCTTCAAAGTGTGATATGGAGGCGAGCACTGGGCTCTGATGTATTAACACACCATCCGAAGAACCTCGATTTTAATTAAAAAACTCAAACTATGTCTTTAGAATATTTCACTAACCAGTTGAGAATTACAAGCACACTCAATGGCTACTGAAACAAACGAACGAAAAATGTTCATAGTTTAAGTCGCTTGAACATACTCCCCCCTTAGACGGCTTAGTCGTCTAATGAAACTTCCATACGAGCCAGTTATCCGGCTCGAAGGACCATGTCTAAGCTTTGGGCAATTGAGGGCGAGCAGTTTAATAAGAGTTATAAATGAGTAATTTTATGTGCTTGTAAGCGTATGAGTCGTGGCACAGTGGCTGACGTACCCGACCAAACGCCCGGGGTTGCGGGTTCAACTCCCACCAAGCATTCCTTTTTTTTTAATTTATAAATTATTATTATTAATGGACTGTATTGAGTTTATGGGGTTTTTGATTTAATGTATTCCATTTATTGAGTTGGGTAGTTTTAGTGTTATTGGTGTATTTAAGTCATGGGAGGATGCATAGCATCAGTACACTCTCGTAGGATTTTCTTCTTGTTGTAGAATTTTCACGTCTAAAAACAGCAAGTGAAATGCTTTGGTTATTATTATTTTTTTTGTACTAAGTTCGCAAAAATATATATACATTTTTTTTATTTTTGTTTTTTTGCAAGGCTTAAATTTACAAATACAAATTTTTGTTAACTCAACACTTTTGAAAAAATTAACTCTTTCGTCCAATTTTCACCTTTATAAATAAAACTTTTTTTTTTTTTTTTTTGATAAATTTTATACGAAAAATTTGTTTTTGTAAGTTTTCAAAGTTTCACTTGGTAAGTCTTAATTTTATTAACTTTTTAAATTTTTTTTAAAATATTCACGCGGTACCGGACAGGATTTCAAACGATTTTTATATATATTTTCTTTACTTTTTTCCCGGACAACCGATCATGTTTCAACTCCTTCAACAACTGACTAGTTCAACTTTTTGTAATCCTTTTCCAAGTTCTGTAACCGCTGCAACTAAGCCACTGGCTCTCCAAAAAAATTGTTTTCGAACTATTTTCAATTCAAAAAATTGTTTACGAGCTATTTTTCCCCGTTATTCGACTGTTTTCGAACTATTTTCTTTTGTATAGATTTTATATTTTTAGTCTCTTCAAACCTATAGAATTTATATTTTACTCCCATACTTCACGCTGTTTTTTTAATAAGCAATCTCTCACGTAATTTCTGCAAAATTTTCCTACAAAACTCCCACAGTGTAAGCCCCGCTGTTATGATGCCTGTTAACGTCTGTTTCCACTTCTGTTATTACAATTTATGTCCGAAATCATTATTGTAACATTAACTTGAACTTCGAAAGTGCTCATATGCTGTTAAACTCCGACCTCTATTTGGACATGCCCTGTTATCATACTACAGGTTTGCTATACCACCTACTAATAAACGAGAAGCATTTCCTATGGCTACCGGAAATAGAATGCTTATGACTGGCGGATATCAGCCGAACCTCCCAATACAGATGGTTTGCTGATATGAATACACAGAGAGAAAACGGTCTGAAGGCACTAGATTCATAATCTTTGAGTATAAAATTACCATACCAGGGAGAGTTCAAAAATGATGTTATAACTGCGACTACTTACCAATATTTGAATAAAGATTCATTCGGCATTCGCTCATTGATGTCTAAAATAGACAAAACCAATTACATCGTTTTTCTTATCTTTTATATGGCGATCCTGCCTATGATTCTACTGGCTGAATTTTCAGCCTAATTTCATAGCTGGCAAGGATTTTACTGGCTGATTACAGCCTAAGTCTTGTAAAAGAAAAAGGAAAAAACAAGAAAGATACATTGGAATTGCGGAAATTAGAAGACCACATAAAATACAAAAAAAGATACATTAGAATTGCGGCAATTAGAAGACCACATAAAATACAAAAAAGATACATTTGAATTGCGGCAATTAGAAGACCACATAAAAAACAAAAAGATACATTGGAACGACACAGATCAGAATGGCGCAAGGATGACACCGAAATCGTGAAGCTTTCAGAACTAGCAGCTAATAGTTATAAGAATAATACGTATATCAGCATAGTTTTAACAATTTAAAAATTATTGTTAGGCAGGAAAATATTCGGGCAACCCAACGGCTGCCTATTGACAAGGAAAAATTTTAATTTCTGCAGTAAAAACTTTTTTTTTTACTAATTTTTGAGCTATGTTCCCAGAAGAGGACATACAAAATCAAAGCCAATTTGACCAAATTTTCGACAAATTTAAATTTACAAGAAGGTGAAAACGAAACACCTGAGATACCCAATCACGGCCCTAAGCCAATAACAATCGAGGAGTACAGAACGAGAAACAGGATTCAAAAAATTGAGGACCCTAAAGTTCCAAAGCCGGTCAAATTGAAAAGAAAAAGAGAAGGAAAGCAATTTGGCATTCGAAAAACAATAGCCAAGATCTATGAAAAAAAAAGAAATTTAAGCACTAATCAGGCAGAAAAAATTCAACTAAAACAAGAAATTAAGAGAATAAGGGAAAATAATTATAAAAATAAAAAACCGAATCCAGCATTGTAAACATTAGGGTGTTGAAAAAAAAGATTAAATAAAATTTTGTAAAACTATTGACTTAAAAATTATGGAAAGACCAAGGAAAATTAAAACTTATGTAAAAGGCCCACTTGAGGACCTTAAAAATGAAATTAAAATTGTAGAAAAGGAAAAAACTCTAGTATGGTTGAAAAAATGGTGGAAACTTATTGATATACCAAGAGAGCCAACAATATGGAATGTAAGAAACCCACCAGCAACAACACCTGAAGAATTATATAGGTACGAAGTCAAATTTATGGGAAGAAAAGATTAAAATAGCGAAAAAAAAATATTTTTAATAAAAGAAAAAAAAAACAAAAAAAATTTTTTGTATTTTTTTAAGATGCGAGGCCAAGAATCAAAAATAGAAAAACCAACGGCAAACGTTGTAAACTCAGTCCATGTAGTAGACCATACTGAGGCACTAGATACTATTAAGATCATGCTTCTAATCATCTGCGTAGTCAGTTGCATCAGTTTGTTTCTAAAACTCTACTCAACCCATAATAAATTCCTAACAAAGCGATATGCCAGCCGCGCAGACGGTTTAGATAAGGTTTAACTAAATTGTAACTGCCATCCCCAATGGGCAAATGGGAAGATATCGTTAAACTACTCATAGAAGAAAAATACAAAAGTAAAGGCAGAAACAGTAGTAAAGCATCTTAAAACAATAGTTGAAGCATTTAACAAAACAAGAATAATAAATACAACAGACAAACATGCAATCATTCAAGATTATGACATCAAAACGGAAAGTTTAGAGGATTATGTTATAATTGAAAATACACCTCACTGTAAAGCTAATAATAAAGCAAAGTTAGAAAGATTGAATAAAAATTTCCCACCATTCGCTAGACCAACAATTTTTACAAACAAAAGTTCCATCTGAAAGACAACACTCCTGTGTATATTAAAAATTATAGACTACCCCAAGCACATTTGAAATGAAATAAATAAACAAGTAAATAAACTAATTCAAGATTATATTGTTGAACCATCAACCTTAGAGTAAAACATCCCTATTTTATTGGAGATTAGTTGTTGATTTCAGACAAATAAATAAAAAATTAACAGCTGATAAATTACCTTTGCCTAGAATAGATGATATTCTAGATCAATTGGGAAGAGCAAAATATTTCTCATGCCTATATTTAATGTCAGGATTTCACCAAATAGAACTCAGCCCAGAGTCAAGAGATATCACATCCTTTAAAGCGGATAACGGTACTTATCGTTTCAAAAGATTACTTTATGACCTCAAAGTAGCTCCGAACTCATTCCAGAGGATGATGACATTCGCATTCGCAGGTCTAAAACCATCACAAGCATTCTTATAAATGGACGATTTAGTCGTATTAGGATGCTCCGAAAAACATATAATTAAAAATTTACGGGATGTATTCACCACATGCAGAAAATATAATTTAATATTACATCCGGACAAATGTCTATTTTTCAGTCAAGAAGTTACTTATCTTGGACATAAATGCACAAGAACTGGAATTTTACCAGACCCAAATAAAATTAAAATTGTTAAAAATTACCCAACTCCCAAAAATGCCGATGAAGCAAAAAGACTTGTCACATTGTGTAATTATTATAGAAGATTCATACCAAATTTCGCGGAATACACCAGGATTCTAACAAGACTTAGTAAGAAAAATGTAATTTTCATATGGACAGACGACTGCGAGAAATCTTTAACTACCTAAAAAATGCATTAATTAATCCAAATGTCCTACAATATCCCAATTTTGATAAAGAGTTCTTTATTACAACCGACGCAAGTGGTTATGCTTGCGGTGCTGTGCTAAGCCAAAAATATGAAGGAAAATAATTACCCATTGCTTATGCTTCAAGATAATTTACAAAAGGCGAATTAGGTACGGCCACGATCGAAAAAGAATTGGCGGCCATACATTTGGCAATTATATATTTTGGACCATATGTTTATGGCAGAAAATTCACAGTGAAAACAGATCATCGACCATTAACGTATTTATTCTCAATGAAAAACCCTTCATCTAAATTAACTAGAATCAGGTTAGATTTGGAAGAGTATGACTTTGGGGTGGAGTACATAGCCGGAAAAGAAGATTACGTGGCAGACGCTCTCTCACGAATAGATATCAATGATTTAAAAGAAATGTCAGTACAGGCATGTAAAATAATGAAAGTCACGACAAGATCGCAAACTAAAAAGAATTCCAGTAATAATAGTAATAGAAATGAAGAGAAGAAAAGTCACAAAGAGAACCCTATAATATACGAAGCGCTTAATAAATGTGAGGTAAAAAGACTAGTCCAGCTCGTTTTCGATCCTCCGAAATTATATTTCAAAAAAGGAAAGAAAAGTTGTAGTGAAATAAATATAGCGAATCAAATTGTTGAGGCGAAGATTGACCGGCAATTTGGGAATTAAGAAAATACAATTGTCCTTAGGAGACAAATTGTTTAATTATACTCGAGTAGACACATTTAAGGAAATAGGTACCAAAGTTCTCAAAAATTTTACTTTTGTATTGTAAGGGTTAAACTGCGTTAAAGCAAACTAAAAAATGTAATGAGCTACAAAACATACTAAATTTAAAAAAAAATCTTATAAAGTTTACCGGTTCACATTCGAAATAATCCAGATAATGACAATCCAAGGCAAAATCTTTTATGTGATCAAGAAAAATTGAATAAACTTCCAAAAAAATTTGATGAACTCTTAACCTTCTCTGGCCCACACGTTGGGCGCCATTTCATGTAATGAATCAATCGCATCATGCCTTCGTTGGATCCCACATAGTGCACCATCTATGCAATGAAACTGGCCTCATTAACGTCTATCATTCCAGCCACAAACTTCTTCACATAGACAATCGTTTAGTTTATTTTTTCACTGAATTAGGGAACATCAGTTCTGCATGCAATAGCTCTCCGAGTGAGTATAGGGTTTAAGGAGCGGGTACTCTGTTTGTTACAACCGGCTAGTCTACATTTTTTAAATTTTTTTTTTTATGTTAGAGAGCCTAAGAGCCTACATATATTTTAATGTTACTTTTCAGATTATCAAATCCTACAAACTACAAAAAAAAATATTTAGCCGCTATGCCTACTAAACCTGGAAACTCCTGGCGATATCTTGGATTCCAATTTCACATCTTGCCTCATTTAATTGAAAATTTGTTTTCCTCTCGTAGGATTTTCTTCTTGCTGTAGAATTTTAACGTCTAAAAACAGCACACCACAGCATAGCAAAAACACCTAACACAGTACTAGCTTACAGGTCAAACCAAACCATGCCCACAATATATACAAGAACAAAGCATCCCTTAGAACACCAACAACAAAACAATGTTATATACGAGGTAACATGCAAAGGCGATGAAAACGACGAATGTAGAAGAATATATTGGTACTACAAAACGACCTCTTTCGGTTAGACTAGGCGAGCATGAAGCGGACATCAGAAAACAAAAAACAAGTACAGCACTAGCGCAACATATATTAACAAGTGGACACTCAGCTGACTTTACCAACACGAAAATTATTGATAAGGAAAAGAGAAAAGCAACAAGATATACACTTGAGAGCCTGAGAATTATGGAAAGACGAGAAAAGACGATCAATAAACGCGAAGATACGGAAAACATAGCGGCCGCTTACATTGTTTGTTTACAAAACAATAATTTTTAGTATTGACAAAGCTACCATGATAGTCAGATGGTAATGATTATATTGTGATGGTTTATGTTTTTAATGTTTTTTACAACAGTTTTGATTTAATGACAAAATAACGTAAGTTTATCTTGTTCAATGTTAAGCTATTCACCAAATTGTTTTTCTTTGTTGTTTTTCATGTCTGTTTTGAAAACTAATTGATAATTTTCATAATTTTTATATATTGTTTGTAACAGATAAATTAATAAATATTCCCCTGATGATGCTAAAAATAAAAATATTAGCGAAACGTTGGGAAAACAGTGGAATAATTTAGTTTTATTCGCACATAAAATATAGATTTGAAAGCCTACTTACACATATATTTAATATTAAAGAAGAACCAATCGGAATATATATAAAATAGCAAGTGAAATGCTTTGGTTATTATTATTTTTTTTTTGTACTAAGTTCGAAAAAAAAAATATATATATATTTTTTTTTGTTTTTTTGCAAGGCAAATACAAATTTTTGTGAAATTGTGTTGAGTTTTTTTCTTAGATTTTATAAATTTCTGGTATCATTTTACTGTGAAGGTCCGTTTTTATTTTTATAACTTGCTGGTTAACTTCCGTAGATGTTTCTCGAAATAACATACGTTAGTTTCGTTTTGTTCTTGCATTCGAACTTACAAATAACTATTTTTTTTTTATTTAAAATTTTTTTTTCTTTGTGTTTTTTTTTTTCTCCGAATTTATCTGTTTTTGTATAACTTTTCTCTTCACTTCGGTAGTTGTTTCTTTTATTCGACAATAGATCTTTTAATATTTTTGGTTTTGTTCTTATTATTGTACTCAAATATTAAAGCTTCCAACCAATTTTTTTTCTCAACTAATTAACGTTTTCGTTCAATTTTCACTTTTATAAATAAAACTTTTTTTTTGATAAATTTTATACAAAAAATTTGTTTTTGTAATTTTTCAAAGTTTCACTTTGTATATTTTAATTTTATTAACTTTTTAAATTTTTTTTTAAATATTCACGCGGTGCCGGATGGGATTTCAAACGATTTTTATATATATTTTCTTTACTTTTTTCCCGGACCACCGATCATGTTTCAACTCCTTCAACAACTGACTTGTCCAACGTTTTGTAATCCTTTTCCAAGTTCGGTAACCGCTGCAATTAAGCCACTGGCTCTTCAAAAAAAATTGTTTTCGAACTATTTTCTATTCAAAAAATTGTTTACGAGCTATTTTTCCCCGTTATTTGGCTGTTTTCAAACTATTTTCCTTTGTATAGTTTTTATATTTTTAGTCTCTTCAAACCTATAGAATTTATATTTTACTCCCATACTTCATGCTGTTTTTCTAATAAGCAATTTTTCACGTAATTTCTGCAACATTTTCCTACAAAACTCCCACAGTGTAAGCCCTGCTGTTATGATGCCTGTTAACATCTGCTCCCACTTCTGTTATTACAATTTATGTTCGAAATAATTATTGTAACATTAACTTGAACTTCGAAACTGCTCATTTGCTGTTAAACCACGATCTCTATTTGGCCATGCCCTGTTAAAATACTACAGGTTTGCTATACCACCTACTAATAAACGAGAAGCATTTCCTATGGCTACCGGAAATATGTAGAATGCTTATGACTGGTGGATATCAGTCGAACCTTACAATATGACCATGTTTCGAGCACCGGCAAAGTCAATCAGCCTCAGTCCATTAGGAGAAGTTTCATTGTGTAGGCTGAACTTTCCGACTGTAAGGCCAAAAACACCTTGTTTTCCCACCCTGGCGTTAAAGTCGCCAAGCACGACTTTTATTTCATTGCGGGGGCAGCGCTCATATGTGCGTTCTAATTGTTCATAAAAAGCGTCTTTCACCTCATCGTCTTTCTCCTCTGTCGGCGCATGGGCGCAGATGGATGATATATTAAAAAATTTGGGTTTTAATTGGATATCGGCGAGACGTTCGTCCACAGGCGTGAACGTATCTCTGCCACCACGAATCCGACGCCGAAACTGCGCTTTTTTGTATCGCCACTCCAATAGATGTCACAATTTTTAATCTTCTTTCATCCTTGCTTCGTTCAACGCATTTCTTGGATGGCGGTGATATCAAATTTTGCTTTGACGAGGACATCAACCAGCCGGGCATCTGCACCAATCCCATTCAGGGAGCGGGCGTTCCTGTTGCATGACCTCAATGCATTGCCCTTCAAACGATTGCCATTGTCGTCATCAATAGTGAGTGTTCTTTTAATCTGAGGCTGGTTGTTGATTTTCATTGGAGTATGGTTTGAAGTGGCGCGTACCAAGCTCAGCGCACAAGCCGCTTAGCGGGGATGAAAATATTACTTGCACGTTTGTAACGTAGCGTTACAATAACGTAACCCCCTGTATTTCCCTAATCACTTAAACCTGAACCTCCCTGTACTTATTTTCCTATAGCATAGCCAACAACCACTTGTACTTATTCTTTTATAGCATAGTCAACAACCACTGATAGCAAACCAATGAAAATCACAATAATGGTGTGTTGACTTCTCAACCAGTTTGCGGCACCATCCATATAAACATCGAATTTGCATTTTTGCAATTCAGTCCTCGCAGGTGAGCCAGCGGGAGTGGATGTCTTTTTTAAGACATACTTTTCCCTCCTGCTAGCTAGCTGAGTGGAAGGGGCGCCGCCATGGCACGGGTCACCCTTCACTTAGGTAAGGACGACGGGGAGGATGCCTTCTGCTACTTTGCTCCCCGCGCCCTCCTAGGTGTTGAGTGGCCCGACGCCTTCATGGCCATTTAACCCCTTCCCCTCAGTTCTAGCTTAGGCTGGCTGAGTGGAAGAGGCGCTGTCATGGCGCGGGTCACCCTTCACTTGGGTAAGGACGACGGGGAGGATGCCGTGTGCTGCTTTGCCCCCCGCGCCCTCCTAGGTATTGCGCGGCCCGATGCCTTAATGACCATACAACCCCTCCCCACAGTCCTAGCTTCGGCTGGCTGAGTGGCAGGGGCGCTGTCATGGCGCGGGTCACCCTTCACTTAGGTAAGGACGACGGGGAGGAAGCCTTGTGATACTTTGCCCCCCGCGCCCTCCTAGGCGTTGAGCGGCCCGACGCCTACATGACCATTCCACCCCTTCCCCTCAGCACTGGTTTCAACCGTGAGCCGATGCGTGCGCACAGGGGCTACCGCTGTGCCGTTAAAGTACACTTCCCCTCCGCCCACGGGTCGACCCACGGTGTATCGGCTGGTACAACCCCGCCCCCCTTACGCACTTTCTACTAGTGTGCAAGTAGGGAGGCGGGGGTGTCCAGCGGTGAAACCAGCACTAACGAGTCCTCGCAGTCTCTTCCCCAGGTATCCAACCGGCCTAATATCGATTCTGCCGAAGACTGCCGATACCGTCAACCGACCCCGCCCGGAACGAGCCCCCGCTGTTCAGGTAAACCCCATCGCCAGCCTACTTCCCCTCTCACCACGACCCTGGTACGCGCTCCGTAGCCCACCGCCGCTGCCGTCGCATCGTCGCTCCACTGGTGCCGCCGCTGCTTCCATCCAGCCGGTGCTACGCCGACCGTTGGCCGTCCGCCATACTACCGCCGTGCCCATCCCGCCTTGCTGGTGCCGCCGCTGCCACACCAACCACTGGCCGTTCGCCGTCCTATCGCCATTCAGCCGCCGCTGCTACGACGACCGTTGGCCGTTCGCCATCCTACCGCCGTTAAGCCGCTGCATCCGTCACGCCGCTGCTACGACTACCGTTGGCCGTCTGCCATCCTACCGCCGTTAAGCCGCTACATCCGTCCCGCCGCTGCTACGACGACCGTTGGTCGTTCGCCATCCTACCGCCGTTAAGCTGCTGAATCCGTCACGCCGCTGCTACGACGACCGTTGGCTGTCTGCCATACTACCGCCGTGCCCATCCCGCCTTGCTGGTGCCGCCGCTGCCACACCAACCACTGGCCGTTCGCCGTCCTATCGCCATTCAGCCGCCGCTGCTACGACGACCGTTGGCCGTTCGCCATCCTACCGCCGTTAAGCCGCTGCATCCGTCACGCCGCTGCTACGACTACCGTTGGCCGTCTGCCATCCTACCGCCGTTAAGCCGCGGCATCCGTCCCGCCGCTGCTACACCGGCCACTGGCCGCTTGCCATCCTACCCCCGTTAAGCCGCTGCTTCTATCCCGCCTCTGTTTCTGTACCGCCGTACCAGTCCGTCCGTCACCCGACCGTTCAACCGCCCTACCGAACCTCCTCTACTCCAACGACCGTTAGCCACCGCTCCGCCCCGTCGCCATCTTGCGACGGAAAACTGCTGCCCGCCTAATATTTCCAGCCGTGTGTGCGTGTGTTCGTAACACATAAATATCGTGTATTTATTCAGTAGGGGTTTGTGGGACCTTTACTCGACTCTGGATTGACTGAGCGTTACCCCAGCCTTAGACAAAACCCACCTCATACGTTTATATACCGAGCCGCTTGCTCCAAGACAGACGGCCGCTTGCAGCCGCACCTAGTTGTGAGCAGACGCTGCCGATGGGAGATCCCCCCGGCTAGCCCTTAAACCGATTATGTCAGAGTGGCCTAGCAAGGTGCCGCCTTCTCACATTAGCTCACCACTAAACGGATGTTTAGTGGCTACCCAGAGGATACTTGGCCGCAAGCGACTGGAAGTAGTGAGCTGGTTGAACCGCATGCAAAAGAATCGCTCTGGCCAATTCCAGGTGAATGGCGGTCAGAAGATTTCCCCACTTTCGTGGACTTCTAACACGGCTGAAGCTTTGAAAAAGATAAATAAAAATCATGTATGCTAACCCAGCAGCTATTTTATGACTTAGCACAATTTCCGCACTCAAAACAAATTTTTTCTCCTGACTTAGCACTTTTTACTCAATATGTTTCCCCATCACTCCTCCCCTTTAATGATTGAAATATAACACTAAAACTATATATTTCACAAAAAATACTATTTATTTGTTAAACTATTTCTAACGGTTCTGATCTGGACTCTTTTGCCGGATGGTGCGCAGACAATAATTTATTTTTAAATTTAAACAAATGCTGTATTGTGTCTTATTCCATAAAGACAACTGCCACATACTTTATCTACAAACTAAATGCTAAATCTCTTAATTGTTGTCAAGAGAGTAAAGACTTAGGTGTAATTTTTGATCCAAACTCTCTTTTTTTAGTCACATTGACTTCATTGTTTCAAAATTTGTTGCAATGATTGGGTTCAGTAGACGTAACACCAGTGACTTTAATGACCCTATGACGTTGAAGGCACTTTATATATCCTTGGTCAAAAGTGGTCTTGAATGGGTCTACCACGTTATCCCCAAAATCAAAATACCCAAAACAAAATCCCAAAAATAAATAAATTCAAATTAGGTTTAAAATCGCCGCGACCAAAAAAGGCTAATAATCCATACCAACTTTCTGTATAGGCGGCCTTCGGACGCGCTTATAAAAATAAACCTGGGCTACGCCATGCCAAGTCCGGGTGTGTGGTTGTTGTTGTTGTTGTTGTAGCAGTGCTTCGCCCCACCTAACAGCCGCCACCGATCACAAATTTTCATCAATATCCTCTAACGGGAGTCCAAGGAAACTTGCTGTTTCAACAGGGGTGGACCATAATGAAAGGGGTGTTAGAGGCGTTGGTTCCACATTACAATTAAAGAGATGGTTGGTGTCATGTGGGGACACATTGCAAGCGGGCATACATTTTGTATGTCGGGGTTGATTCTAGATAGGTAAAAGTTTAACCTGTTACAGTATCCAGAACGGGGTTAAGCAAGAGTGACACGCGTTTCCCTGGGGAGTATGCGTTCCTCTTCCACAAGTTTTGGGTACTTTTTTTCAGTACTGGATTCACCGGGCAATTCCTGACATAAAGGTCCGACGCATGTTTGTGGAGTTCACCAAGGACCTGCTTGTGTTTTTTTGCTTCATACGGCTGGGTTCCCAGGTGCCGTATTTCCTCAAAATGCTTACGGAGATGACTCCTTAAGCCCCTAGGCGGTGTTGGCTCATCAATCAGATGTCTGTTTGGATGCCCAGGTTTCTGGGTATTCAACAGGAACTGTTTGGTTAGCATCTCATTTCTCTCCCTGATGGGGAGTATTCTCATCTCATTATGTAGATGGTGTTCTGGGGACATAAGAAGGCAGCCCGTGGCGATTCTGAGAGCAGTATTTTGGCAGGCCTGTAGCTTCTTCCATTTTTAGGCTTGGCGACCATATGGGTGACGCGTAGCACGTAAACGGCTGGCCAATTGCTTTGTATGTAGTAATGAGCGTTAATTTATCTTTTCCCCAGGTACTGCCAGCAAGGGATTTGAGGATTTTATTACGGCTCTGGATTTCGGAACAATTGCGGCTGCATGCTCACCAAAATGTAGATCCTGATCTAACGTCACACCCAAGATTTTGGGGTGTAGGACAGTCGGTAGCGTAGTGCCATCGACGTGGATGTTCGAAATGGTCGACATTTGGGACGTCCATGTTGTAAATAAGGTCGCGGAAGATTTAGTCGGTGATAATGCCAGGTTTCGCGAGGCGAAAAAACTGGAGAGATCAGGGAGGTAGCCGTTTATTCTGTTGCATAGCTCATCGATCTGTGGGCTGGGCCTGTGGCCATTATTGTGCAGTCGTCGGCGTATGAAACGATAGTGACTCCTTCTGGTGGTGAAGGGTGAGCTTAGATATGTAGAAAATGAACAAAAGAGGGGATAGGACACCACCCTGTGGCACCCCTTGGTTGGTACCACGGTTGACCGTATCAAAAGCTTTTGATAGGTCTAGCGCTACGAGTACTCTTCTGTGATGGGGGTTTTGGTTTAAACCGCAATTTATCTGGGTGCTGATGGAATTTAGCGCGGTGGTGGTGCTATGGAGTTTTCTGAAGCCATGCTGATGACAGGCTAGCTGCAAATTTGCTTGGAAGTAGGGCAGCAAAATGGCTTCAAGCGTCTTTGCGACTGGCGATAGGAGAGATATCGGACGATACGACTCTCATATGTTAGCTGGTTTCCCAGGCTTTAGTAGCGGGACCACCTTGGCCATTTTCCATTTTTCGGGTATGACAAAGGTGGAAAGAGACAGGTTGAAGATATGTGCTAAGTTTTTGAAACCCTCTTTCCCTAGGCTTTTAAGCATCGGCATGGCTATGCCGTCTGGGCCCACTGCTTTGGATGGTTTAGGGTGACCAATGGCATCTTCAATCTCTCTGGCGGTGATGGTAATTGGTGACGCGCTGAATATTTTTTTATGTGCGTGTCTGTTGATCCTCCGTCTATCTGTGTCGACCGTAGAATGCATTACATATTCACGGCAGAAAGCGCTCGCGCATTTTTTCGAATCCGACAGCACTTTATCGCCGAAGGCGTTGGAAACTTTGTCATTGTGCTTAGACGGATTCGACAGGGACTTTGCGATGGAACAAAGTTAACCCACACCGGCAGAGAGGTTACAACCTCTTAGGCGCTTCTCCCATTTCGCCCGCCTGTGTTCATCCACAAGCAATTTGATGCGTTGGTTTATATCCCTTATTTGGGGATTGCCTGGGTCGAGCTGTCTTATAAGGTCACTTTCTCTCGCTAAATTTACGGCCTCCGCCGGGAAGTGGGGCCGAATTTCGGAAATACTCCCGGCGGGAATGAAACGTCCCGAGCCGCATTCAGTGACCTTGCGGAAAGCACGCTCCCCTTGGCGAGCATCAGTCGAGGTTGTCTGTAAAAGATTTGTATTCCTCCCACTTTCCTTTTTTAAAGTTTATGAAAGTGGGTTTTTCTGTAACGATGAAGTCGGCAGTACGTTCGAACGAAATAATTATAGGCAGGTGGTCGGATGCCAATGTTACCATCGGCTGCCAGTTGACGCAGTTTACGAGTTCTGCGCTCACGATTGAGATATCCGGCAAACTGTGACAGCTTTCTACCATAAGTGTGGGGGCGTCTCCGTTTATTGTGCAGAACGTCGTTTCTTCTGTTTGATCCGCCCACATCTCATCCCTACTGTCCGCCCGCAAGTCTGAATGTCATAGATCGTGATGGGCTTTAAAGTCGCCTAAGATAATGCGATTGATGCCAGTGAGTATGGCGCTAATATTAGGGCGGTATCCACTGGGTCATCAGGTGGCAGAAGGGATATAGATGTTGATGATTTCTAGGTTTGCATCGCCTGACCGGACAGATAGGCCTTGACATTCTAAGACATTGTCCCTGCGGTCGATGCCAGGATCAAATATATGATGTTGCACAGAGTGGTGTATGATAAACGCGAGGCCGCCTCCATTTCCGCTCATGCGATCTTTTCTGGGGACATTATACCCAGAACAGGTTTGCAGTGCAGATCTTGCTGTGAGTTTAGTCTCTTGAATCGCAGCAATGCGGATGTTGTGCCGCTTCATGAAATCGACTATCTCCGTGATCTTCCCAGTTAATCCATTACAGTTTAACTTCAGAATTCTGAAGTGCATAGGGGGAGACGTCGCCACTCTGGGAGTAAGTGACGGGTGACTACGCCTGCGTTGAGGAAGGCCAGGACGCAACTGCTGTCTTGGCCCTGGGACTGGGCGTCCTTGGGCAAGCATTAGGGTACCCGGTATATTGGGGTTTAAGACCTGGCAACATGGCGTAATGAAACATGTCGGGGGGTGCCGTCGCGGAAAGCAGAACATCTAGGAAAGTGGCACCGCCCAAAACAGGAGCTGCATTGGGCGGATGTCGCAAACATATATATTCTGTGCTTGCAAACGGTGCAAACGGGGTTAGGGACTAAGAGTCTGTTTCCCTGACCTACGCGATTGCTGCCGGAAAAGAGGGGGGGGGGGGGGGGGGAGAGAAGACGGGGGCAGGGGCTAATGCTCAGCATTTCTACCGACTCTACTACGAAGACAGTAGTTATGAGTGGTAGCAGCTGTTTGAGTTGTTGGCGCCGCGGGACGCGAGCAGCAGCGGGTAATAGTTGTGGCTTGCTGAGCAGCTGGGCTGCTGGAAGGTAGTGGGGGCGCTAAGGCGTAGACTACGTGACGCCCTTGGAGGTGAACAGCAAGTATTTATAAAAGATTTATAAAAGTTACGTGGACATCGGGTTTTGGGATCAAGCCCAGAACAACCTGTCCGATGCAACCATCCCTTACACGAGACACACTGAACCGAGTATGACCGTCCTAAAAAGATTCTTTTCCGGTAGATGCAGCAAAACTATTTCTCAGGACCGGGGTCAAGAGACGGACCCGGATTGGATTCGATACTTTCCCGGAGCAAGAGAATATGGAGCAGTCCCGCTGCAAGGAGCTGCTGGGAGGATGACAATTTGTGGGAGGGACGCAACAAATTAAATGGGGTTACACTGAAATGACAGTCCTTGGTCGGGAAAAATTCCGAGTCGCTCCGGTACATAGAACCGACTGCCTTGGGAAGCGTACCGCCACGGTGATGGCCTTCTGGGTAGTACACGCTTCTGTTAGCTTGTTCGAATTAGAGCGACTAGCAGTCCTATATATGGATAAGTAAAAATATTTATAGCCAAAACGTGGATATATAGTTATACATACATAAATATGAATGAACGAGGGAAGAGATATTGCTATTTTTTACACGGCCATGATGTTTATCATAGCACTAAGATTTTGTGTTTGGCGATTTCGATTTTGGGGATTTTGATTTTAGGGATTTTGATTTTGGGGATTTTGGATTTGGGGATTATGTGTTTGGGTATTTTTTTTTCTTTGGGGGTATGTGCTTGGGTATTTTTTTTTTTTTGGGGATTTCGTGGCACTCCCGTCTTGAATATTACTCAATAATATGGAATCCTTTCTATGAATCTAACTCCTATAAAATTGAGAAAGTTCAAAAAAACTTTTACAAAAATTGCTTTAAGTATGTTTCACTAGCCAGACGGTCTCCCATCATATACCAGCAGGCACAAATTGCTTGGTCTTCAGGCTTTGCATGACACTCATGCTTCCCTATAATATAATAAAATATAATAATAGATTATTTATCAAAATAACGCATAAAACGAATTATGCTATGAATGAACCTATAACTAGGACTATACATCTAGCAAATCGATTCAGTAGTGTTATTAATTTTAATAACAGCTTATATAAATAAGTTTGAGCTTGAATAGTTTTATATTTTTAACTAGTCTGTAACAAAGCACGTAGTTATCGACATGTAAGAATTGAAGTAAATTATGGTCAGCGCAAAACATTTATCAAATACCAAAGGCATGTCTCAATTGGGTGAATCCAATTTCAAGGGGTTGTGTTCGTAACCCTCTCAAGAGGTTCCCAGCGCAATATATAGCTTCTCCAACCCAATTTTCAACCTCACCTAACCGTGGCGAATCCTGTTTCATTGACAGCCGAGGCTCTGGCGACCCCAATTTCCTCATGGAACTAGGGGTTGGGGAGGGCGGGATGGCCTAGAAGGTTTAATGTGGTCATAGAAATCGTTCCCGAGATGGTCGGGCTAGTACCTTAAGGCAAAGGACCATCAACATCGGTAACATTCCCCAAAGCCTTCGGGGAGTGTCTTTATAGTTAATACAACAACAATAACAAAAACAACAACAACAACAACAAACCATGCACTTTTATACTGAATGAATTAAACAAATAAATAAAATGCGCGCACAAAGCAATGGCTAGTAATTCGGATTGATATTATTGACAGGTTGACACATTCTTTTGAACAGTTGACGACTTAGCACATTTACACATCATTACCCACAGCACGTAAATATGATAAATAAAAATATTTTTTTTTGTGATCGATGTATTTTGAATTCAGTTTTAAAACTGCATGAAAATAAAATTTAAAAAAAAGTGACTTAGCACATTTTCACATTAAGCTAACGATATATTATACAGGCTCTTAGCTGTTAAAATTAAGATATTGTGAAAACTCCCTTATCCGAAAAATCGGTTGCATGCGATATATATCGATTCGGTTTAGACAAATGATTCATCGGGCACCAAACCATACCCACTCACTGAATTTCATCAAGATATCTATCTGTTCTCATTTAAGACCTTAACATTTTCAACCAACTTTGATACTCCATTTTATTTTCATGAAAGGTGTAGTAATAATACTTAATTTGCTTTATGCAATTATAAAATTTTTGAAGCTTGCCTTTTATTTAACGCATTAAACGCACTTGAAATTTTTTCTCATTTAAATTATTCGATCTAAGGGGTTTTCACCATATGTTAACGATTAGTTAATCGCTGGTCCTGAAAACGTCGCCAAAATATTTCTAAAGCATTTTGGGATTTAGGTAAATCAATACAAGGAACGTGCATCGGATTAAAATTGTAACCGGTTCGGTTCAGCCATTTAAAGAGTTTTTGGACTATTGGATTGGTTCATCAAAACGGTTTTTTGGAAATTTTTTTGTGCAGAAATTGGGTTTGCGTGGATATAATTTTTATTCTGAATGTCGAAAGATGTGCTCAAAAGTATTACAGATCCAACCCGTGTTTCGGAAGCGATCCGGGGTCGTTTTTCAGTTTTTGTTAACATCTTTTGAAAGAAGCAAAATTCTTTTTTGCCGCCTTCAAGTTGTTGGTAGCCAGATCAAGGTGTATGTTTGGACCTCTCCCGACATTTTGAACATGTATTAGCAGAATACCACTGAAGTACATTATTCCCGTTATTTTAACAACTTGCCACGTTGATTATAGAGGTATGTACAAATTTTCATTCACGACCATGGACAGACATCGCCTCATGATATTAATAAAGGCATGAAAATTTAAGAGTTAATTGTACTGAGCTCTTCTTCCGATGGAGAACATTGTGAAGAGGATGCAGGAGCGCCTGCAAGTTATATATGAGCACTGCCCATGACATTATACATACATATGTATAATTTGTAATTGATGACTTCAATGCCAGAATTAGAAAATAAGGTATATTTAGTCTCGTCAGACTTTTCAGCCTCTACGAATAGGTCTCTTGCATTCATTGAGCCTAAATATCTCTGTCGGTGCCCTAGACATGTTCTGTTGTTGTTGTTGTTGTTGTAGCAATGCTCGCCCCACCTAGTAGCCGCGACCGATCACAAATTGTCATCAATATCCTCTAACGGGAGTCCAAGGAAACTTGCCGTTTCAACAGGGGTGGACCATAAGGAAAGGGGTGTTAGAGGCGTTGGTTCCACATTACAATTAAAGAGATGGTTGGTGTCATGTGGGGACACATTGCAAGCGGGGCATACATTTTGTATGTCGGGGTTGATTCTGGATAAGTAAGAGTTTAACCTGTTACAGTATCCAGAACGAAGTTGAGCAAGAGTGACGCGCGTTTCCCTGGGGAGTATGCGTTCCTCTTCTGCGAGTTCTGGATATTTTTCTTCAAGTAATGGATTCACCGGCCAATTCCCGACATAAAGGTCCGACGCCTGTCTAAGGAGTTCACCAAGGACCTGCTTGTGTTTTTCGCTTCATACGGCTGGGTTCTCAGGTGCCGTATTTCCTCAAAATGCTTACGGAGATGACTCCTTAGGCCCCTAGGCGGTGCTGGTTGGTCAATCAGTTGTCTGTTGGGATGCCCAGGTTTCTGGGTATTCAACAGAAACTGTTTGGTCAGCATCTCATTTCTCTCCCTGATGGGGAGTATTCTCGCCTCATTATGCCGATGGTGTTCTGGGGACATAAGAAGACAGCCCGTGGCGATTCTGAGAGCAATATTTTGGCAGGCCTGTAGTTTCTTCCAGTGGGTGGTTTTTAGGCTTGGCGACCATATGGGTGACGCGTAGCTCGTAATCGGCTGGCTAATTGCTTTATATGTGGTCAAGAGCGTTTCCTTATCTTTTCCCCAGGTACTGCCAGCAAGGGATTTGAGGATTTTATTACGGCTCTGAATTCTTGGAACAAATGCGGTTGCGTGCGCACCAAAATGTACATCCTGATCAAACGTCACACCCAAGATTTTGGGGTGTAGGACAGTCGGTAGCGTAGTGCCATCGACGTGGATGTTCAATATGGTCGACATTTGGGAAGTCCATGTTGTAAATAAGGTCGCGGAAGATTTAGTCGGTGACAATACCAGGTTTCGCGAGGCGAAAAAACTGGAGAGATCAGGGAGATAGCCGTTTATGTTATTGCATAGCTCATCGATCTCTGGGCCTGGGCCTGTGGCCATCATTGTGCAGTCATCGGCGTAGGAAACGATTGTGACTCCTTCCGGTGGTGAAGGTAACTTAGATATGTAGAAATTAAACAAAAGCGGGGATAGGACACCACCCTGTGGCACCCCTTGTTTAATTCTCCTTTGTTTTGATGTTTCGTTTCTGAATTGCACCGATGCCTGCCGACCACCCAGATAATTTGCGGTCCACCTTTTAAGACATGGGGGAAGGGTAGACCCTTCAAGGTCTTGCAGTAACGAGCCATGGTTGACCGTATCAAAAGCTTTTGATAGGTCTAACGCTACGAGTACTGTTCTATGGTGGGGATCTTGATTCAAACCGCAATTTATCTGGGTGCTAATGACATTTAGCGCGGAGGTAGTGCTATGGAGTTTTCTGAAGCCATGCTGATGAGGGGCTAGCTGCAAATATGCTTGGATATAAGGGAGCAAAATGGCTTCAAGCGTCTTTGCCACTGGCGATAGGAGAGATATCGGACGATATGAATCACCTACGTTAGCTGATTTCCCAGGCTTTAGTAGCGGGACCACCTTGGCCATTTTCCATTTCTCGGGTATGACAAAGGTGGAAAGAGACAGGTTGAAGACATGCGCTAAATATTTGAAACCCTCTTTCCCTAGGTTTTTAAGCATCGGCATGGCTATGCCGTCTGGGCCCACTGCTTTGGATGGTTTAGCGCGACCAATGGCGTCCTCAACCTCTCTAGCGGTGATGGTAATTGGTGACGCGCTGAGTTTGTGTTTATGTGCGTGTCTATTGGCTCTCCGTCTATCTTTGTCGACCGTAGAATGCATTATATATTGTCGGCAGAAAGCGCTTGCGCATTTTTTCGCATCCGACAGCACCTTATCGCCAAAGGCGATGGAAACTTTGTCTTTGTGCTTAGTCGGATTTGATAGGGAATTTACGGTGGACCAAAGTTTACCTACACCGGTAGAGAGGTTACAACCTCCTAGGTGCTCTTCCCATTTCGCCCGCTTGTGTTCGTCCACAAGCAATCTGATGCGTTGGTTTATATCCCTTATCTGGGGGTCGCCTGGATCAAGCTGTCTTATAAGGTCGCATTCCCCCGCTAAGCTCGCGGCCTCCGCCGGGAAGTGGGGCCGGATTTCGGGAATTCTCCCGGCGGGAATGAAATGTGCCGAGGCGGATTCAATGACCTTACGGAAGACACGCTCCCCTTGGTGGGCATCAGTCGGGATAGGGAGGGCAGCAAAGCTGCTGTCTGTTGCAGATTTATATTCTTCCCACTTTCCTTTTTTGAAGTTTATGAAAGTGCGTTTTTCGGTGACGATGAAGTCGGCGGTACGCTCGAACGAAATAAGTATGGGCAGGTGGTCGGATGCCAGTGTTACCATCGGCTGCCAGTTGACGCAGTTTACGAGTTCTGCGCTCACGATTGAGATATCTGGCGAGCTATGACAGCTTCCTACCATACGTGTGGGGGCGTCTCCGTTTATTGTGCAGAACGTCGTTTCGTCTATTTGATCCGCCAACATCTCACCCCTACTGTACGCCCGCAAGTTTGAATGCCATAGGTCGTGATGGGCATTGAAATCGCCTAAGATAATGCGATTGTTGCCATTTGACCCCTAGACATGTTCTCATTCAGCATTATGTTAAAACATAAAAATGTCCACACGCCGGTCTCTCGGTACCAACAAAATCCACAAAGGAAGCTGTAAAAACATATTTAAAATAATTACCATTTGTATTATTTAATTACAATACATGTTACCAGTTTTTAACGCCTAAAATGTGCAGATTTTAATAATTTTGTTGAATAAACAAAGTTATTGTATGGGAATTGTCATAAGTTTGAATGATAGAAAAGTCAACAGAAAACGGAATTTGAGAAAAAAGTGATGCCGTTGTATATTTTTTTAGAAAAAACGATTTGTAATTTTTTACATACACGTTTTCCATTGAATAAAAAAGGAGTTTGTAAAGCGACCACATTCTTGTTTCTAACGGCGTTCAAGATGGCGGCGTTAGAGAGAGAAAGTGATTACATCCGCCACCTTCTATAATTCCATCATGGCTTGAACCTTAATTTTTTAAAATTACGGTTTAATGAAATTATGATTCCACAAATTCAGCAAATCCTTTCATTAGGCACAAGCATTTTTAAGTTTAAAAAAATTAATACTTTCCTTCTTATGTCCTAAATTCGTAATCGTAAATTGAAGGTATCATGGGATTCAAAGGCATTTGCGATTTGCAGACGGCAGACACGACTTAAAAAACTTTTTTTTTTTAAATAGTTGATATATGGAAGGCTTTATTTATTTCGATTAGTTTATGCCGTTACGATACGCAGTGTTGCGACTATAAGAAGTTATGTGGAAAAAATTTAAAGTGAGAGAGGAAACCAGTATCTTGGATAGTGTAAACTAAAATGTTTCTATTCAACAACATATGTCTCATTTATATAATAATCTGTGAAAAACGGATAAC
This sequence comes from Eurosta solidaginis, assembly GCF_040869045.1. Classification (NCBI taxonomy): domain Eukaryota; kingdom Metazoa; phylum Arthropoda; class Insecta; order Diptera; family Tephritidae; genus Eurosta; species Eurosta solidaginis. Next base: position 31,910,771 of record NC_090324.1, on the reverse strand, counting down.
GAACAATCTATTTAATTAAGCTTTCAATTGTAACTTATTTATTTTAGGGAAGGATTTCTAAATTGTATTTACTCAGTAATAACCTCTGTTACCGCGCCACCTATGCGTAAAGTATATGTTTGCATTCACCACACTCACTCAATACTGTGGCAACGCAATGGCCATCTGTCATTTTCCAATTATTATATATGTACATACTTTTTTCGTCAATCGCAGCTGACAAGCAATTTGATGCGCTGGTTTATATCCCTTATTTGGGGATTGCCTGGGTCGAGCTGTCTTATAACGTCACTTTCTCTCGCTAAATTTGCGGCCTCCGCCGGGAAGTGGGGCCGAATTTCGGAAATTCTCCCGGCGGGAATGAAACGTGCCGAGCCGCATTCAATGACCTTGCGGAAAGCACGCTCCCCTTGGCGAGCATCAGTCGGGATAGGGAGGGAAGCAAAGAGGTTCTCTGTAAAAGATTTGTATTCCTCCCACTTTCCTTTTTTAAAGTTTATGAAAGTGCGTTTTTCTGTAACGATGAAGTCGGCAGTACGCTCGAACGAAATAAGTATAGGCAGGTGGTCGGCTGCCAATGTTACCATCGGCTGCCAGTTGACGCAGTTTACGAGTTCTGCGCTCACGATTGAGATATCCGGCAAACTGTGACAGCTTTCTACCATAAGTGTGGGGGCGTCTCCGTTTATTGTGCAGAACGTCGTTTCTTCTGTTTGATCCTCCTACATCTCATCCCTACTCTCCGCCCGCAAGTTTGAATGTCATAGATCGTGATGGGCATTAAAGTCGCCTAAGATAATGCGATTGATGCCAGTGAGTAAGGCGCTAATATTAGGGCGGTATCCACTGGGTCAACAGGTGGCAGGAGGGATGTAGATGTTGATGATTTCTAGGTTTGCATCGCCTGACCGGACAGATAGGCCTTGACATTCTAAGACATTGTGCCTGCGGTCGATGCCAGGATCAAATATATGATGTTGCACAGAGTGGTGTATGATAAACGCGAGGCCGCCTCCATTTCCGCTCATGCGATCTTTTCTGGGGACAATATACCCAGAACAGGTTTGCAGTGCAGATCTTGCTGTGAGTTTAGTCTCTTGAATCGCAGCAATGCGGATGTTGTGCCGCTTCATGAAATCGACTATCTCCGTGATCTTCCCAGTTAATCCATTACAATTTAACTGCAGAATTCTGAAGTGCATAGGGGGAGACGTCGCCACTCTGGGAGTAAGTGACGGGTGACTACGCCTGCGTTGAGGAAGGCCAGGACGCAACTGCTGTCTTGACCCTGGGACTGGGCGTCCTTGGGCAAGCATTGAGGTACCCGGTAGATCGGGGTTTAAGACCTGGCAACATGGCGCAAAGAAACATGTCGGGGGGTTGCCGTCGCGGAAACCAGAACATCTAGGATAGTGGCACCGCCCAAGACAGGAGCTGCATTGGGCGTATGTCGCAAACATATATATTCTGTGCTTGCAAACGGTGCAAACGGGGTTAGGGACTAAGAGTCTGTTTCCCTGACCTACACGATTGCTGTCGGAAAAGAAGGGGGGGGGGGAGAGAAGACGGGGGAAGGGGCTGATGCTCAGCATTGCTACCGACTCTACTAAGAAGACAGTAGTTATAAGTGGTAGCAGCTGTTTGAGTTGTTGGCGCCGCGGGACGCGAGCAGCAGCGGGTAATAGTTGTGGCTTGCTGAGCAGCTGGGCTGCTGGAAGGTAGTGGGGGCGCTAAGGCGTAGACTACGTGACGCCCTTGGAGGTGAACGGCAAGTATTTATAAAAGATTTATAAAAGTTACGTGGACGTCGGGTTTTGGAATCAAGCCCAGAACAACCTGTCCGATGCAACCATCCCTTACACGAGAAACACTGAACCGAGTATGACCGTCCTAAAAAGATTCTTTTCCGGCAGATGCAGCAAAACTATTTCTCAGGACCGGGGTCAGGAGACGGACCCGGATTGGATTCGATACCTTCCCGGAGCAAGAGAATATGGAGCACTCCCGCTGCAAGGAGCTGCTGGGAGGATGGCAATTTGTGGGAGGGACGCAACAAATTAAATGGGGTTACACTGAAATGACAGTCCTTGGTCGGGAAAAATCCCGAGTCGCTCCGGTACATAGAACCGACTGCCTTGCGAAGCGTACCGCCACGGTGATGTCCTTCTGCGTAGTACACGCTTCTGTTAGCTTGTTCGAATTAGAGCGACTAGCAGTCCCATATATGGGTAAGTAAAAATATGTATTGCCAAAACGTGAATATATAGTTATACATACATAAATATTAATGAAAGAGGGAAGAGATATTGCTATTTTTTACACGGCCATGATGTTTATCATAGCACTGGGATTTTGTATTTGGCGATTTCGATTTTGGGGATTTTGATTTTAGGGATTTTGATTTTGGGGATTTTGGATTTGGGGATTATGTGTTTGGGTATTTTCTTTTCTTTGGGGGTATGTGTTTGGGTATTTTTTTTTGGGGATTTCGTAGCACTCCCGTCTTGAATATTGCTCAATAATATGGAATCCTTTCTATGAATCTAACTCCTATAAAATTGAGAAAGTTCAAAAAACTTTTACAAAAATTGCTTTACGTATGTTTCACTAGCCAGACGGTCTCCCATCATATACCAGCAGGCACAAATTGCTTGGTCTTCAGGCTTTGCATGACACTCATGCTTCCCTATAATGTAATAAACCTTAGCACGAATTGCTCTGATTTATCTAATTTGTTCATTCCATATATTCCACTACGTGATCTTCGGCATAATAGATTATTTATCGAAATAACGCATAAAACGAATTATGCTATGAATGAACCTATAACTAGGACTATACATCTAGCAAATCGATTCAGTAGTGTTATTAATTTTAATAACAGCTTATATAAATAAGTTTGAGCTTGAATTGTTTTCTATTTTTAACTAGTCTGTAACAAAGCATGTAGTTATCGACATGTAAGAATTGAAGTAGATTATGGTCAGCGCAAAGCATTTATCAAATACCAAAGGCATGTCTCAATTGGGTGAATCCAATTTCAAGGGGTTGTGTTCGTAACCCTCTCAAGAGGTTGCCAGCGCAATATATAGCTTCTCCAACCCAATTTTCAACCTCACCTAACCGTGGCGAATCCTGTTTCACTGACAGCCGATGCTCTGGCGACCCCAAGTTCCTCATGGAACTAGTGGTTGGGGAGGCGGGATGGCTTAGAAGGTTTAATGTGGTCATAGAAATCGTTCCCGAGATGGTCGGGCTAGTACCTTAAGGCAAAGGACCATCAACATCGGTAACATTCCCCAAAGCCTTCGGGGAGTGTCTTTATAGTTAATACAACAACAATAACAAAAACAACAACAACAACAACAAACCATGTACTTTTATACTGAATGAATTAAACAAATAAATAAAATGCGCGCACAAAGCAATGACAGTAATTCAGATTGATATTATTGACAGGTTGACACATTCTTTTGAACAGTTGACGACTTAGCACATTTACACATCATTACCCACAGCACGTAAATGTGATAAATAAAAATATTTTTTTTTTGTGATCGATGTATTTTGAATTCAGTTTTAAAACTGCATGAAAATAAAATTAAAAAAAAAAAATACTTAGCACATTTTCACATTAAGCTAACGATGTATTATACAAGCTCCTAGCTGTTAAAATTAAGATATTGTGAAAACTCCCTTATCCGAAAAATCGGTTGCATGCGATATATATCGATTCGGTTTAGACAAACGATTCATCGGGCACCACACCATACCCACTCACTGAATTTCATCAAGATATCTATCTGTTCTCATTTAAACACCTTAACATTTTCAACCAACTTTGATACTCCATTTTATTTTCATGAAAGGTGTAGTAATAATACTTAATTTGCTTTATGCAATTATAAAATTTTTGAAGCTTGCCTTTTATTTAACGCATTAAACGCACTTGAAATTTTTTCTCATATAAATTATTCGATCTAAGGGGTTTTCACCATATGTTAACGATTAGTTAATCGCTGGTCCTGAAAACGTCGCCAAAATATTTCTAAAGCATTTTGGGATTTAGGTAAATCAATACAAGGAACGTGCATCTGATTAAAATTGTAACCGGTTCGGTTCAGCGATTTAAAGAGTTTTTTGGACTATTGGATTGGTTCATCAAAGCGGTTTTTTGAAAAATTTTTTGTTATGCAGAAATTGGGTTTGCGTGGATATAATTTTTATTCCCAATGTCGAAAGATGTGCTCAAAAGTATTACAGATCCAACCCGTGTTTCGGAAGCGATCCGGGGTCGTTTTTCAGTTTTTGTTACCATCTTTTGAAAGAAGCAAAATTCTTTTTTGCCGCCTTCAAGTTGTTGGTAGCCAGATCAAGGTGTATGTTTAGACCTCTCCCGACATTTTGAACATGTATTAGCAGAAGGCCACTGAAGTACATTATTCCCGTTATTTTAACAACTTGCCACGTTGATTACAGAGGTATGTACACATTTTCATTCACGACCATGGACAGACATCGCCTCATGATATTAATAAAGGCATGAAAATTTAAGAGTTAATTGTACTGAGCTCTTCTTCCGATGGAGAACATTGTGAAGAGGACGCAGGAGCGCCTGCAAGTTATATATGAGCACTGCCCATGACATTATACATACATATGTATAATTTGTAATTGATGACTTCAATGCCAGAATTAGAAAATAAGGTATATTTAGTCTCGTCAGACTTTTCAGCCTCTACGAATAGGTCTCTTGCATTCATTGAGCCTAAATATCTCTGTCGGTGCCCTAGACATGTTCTCATTCAGCATTATGTTAAAACATAAAAATGTCCACATGTCCGTCTCTCGGTACCAACAAAACCCACAAAGGAAGCTGTAAAAACATATTTAAAATAAATACCATTTGTATTATTTAAATTACAATACATGTTACCAGTTTTTAACGCCTAAAATGTGCAGATTTTAATAATTTTGTTGAATAAACAAAGTTGTTGTATGGGAATTGTCATAAGTTTGAATGATAGAAAAGTCAACAGTGTGACGGACTTTTCCTTTGACTTTGCCGGGGTTAGCCTCAGTCCGTCCAGGGTTCCTGAAAGTAGAAATTCCTACCGGTCCTTCTAAAAGAATAACCCTGTTTATTTCGTATAAAAACGTTACAAAAGTATTTATTTAATAAAAATTCTATTTCTACTCCTAGCTGATTCCCTTACTTTGTAAGAGGTGACTGAGGTGATAAAGTCCTCGGCCAACCTCTGCGGTTGAATGAAGTGATAAAGCCTCCAGACGAGTATACTTTTAGTACAAATGAAGTGAAAAAGCCTTCAGGTGTACTCTTGGTCGGTAGTGATAAAACCTACCGACTCGTATGCCTGTCTCCTAATCTCTGAATTTCAATGCGAACTCTTCGCCCTTATATACTAATTTTTGCACGCAAGCAAACGGTTATTTTATAATAACAACTTTCAAATAATAGTATTAACAATATAAAACAACTGTTATTCCGGTAAATATTTCCTTCCCATGAATTTCCATGCATTATAATGCTCCTTTTGAATACAATGCCTTTGTACTTGCTCATACTGCGCTTTCCAGCCGTTGCTAGAATTATTGTGTGTTTGTATATTTGTTTGTGATCACCTGATTCTAATGTTGTGTTTTGCTTTGCCCGATGCTTCTGCCTTCTGTAGTATGGCGTGCGTTGGTGTGTTGTATGCTAGTGCGTAAATATGTATAGCGAAATTTCAATTAGTAGCGGCGCTTATTTTGACCACTTGCTGCTGATCTCCGTTCACTTAAGTTATTATGTATGTTGTATTTGTAGCTGGATGTATTGGATTTTGAGATTGCAAAGGGTTGGTTGACCGCTGCATTTTTATGTTTTGTTCGTATCTACCTTCCTTCCAAATATTCAATGCATGTTAGGGTGATCCTATATATAAAATTTATGTTTGCGAAAATTTAAATATTTGGCTTGCGTACAAAAGTGCGCAAGTGTAATTTGTTCTTTAGTTTAATAATTATCAATTCAATGTACAACAGAATATATGTATTTAGAGTATAATTCATAAAGGTATACATATGTATATTTCTGGTGCTTCATATAAAATGCATAAGTGATAAATTCAAATATTATTATAAATTTCAAGTTATTTCAAAATGTATGTTCTTTAGAAAAATGTATGGATATGTGTATGTTGTGAGGATACAAAGTCCTCGGCCAAAATGTGATGGACTTTTCCTTTGACTTTGTCGGGGTTAGCCTCAGTCCGTCCAGGGTTCCTGAAAGTAGAAATTCCTACCGGTCCTTCTAAAAGAATAACCCTGTTTATTTCGTATAAAAACGTTACAAAAGTATTTATTTAATAAAAATTCTATTTCTACTCCTAGCTGATTCCCTTACTTCGTAAGAGGTGACTGAGGTGATAAAGCCTTCGGCCAACCTCTGCGGTCGAATGAAGTGATAAAGCCTCCAGACGAGTATACTTTTAGTACAAATGAAGTAAAAAAGCCTTCAGGTGTACTCTTGGTCGTTAGTGATAAAACCTACCGACTCGTATCCCTGTCTCCTAATCTCTGAATTTCAATGCGAACTCGTCGCCCTTATATACAAATTTTTGCACGCAGGCAAACGGTTATTTTATAATAACAACTTTCAAATAATAGTATTAACAATATAAGACAACTGTTATTCCGGTAAATATTTCCTTCCCATGAATTTCCATGCACCATAATGCTCCTTTTGAATACAATGCCTTTGTACTTGCTCATACTGCGCCTTCCATCCGTTGCTATAATTATTGTATGTTTGTATATTTGTTTGTGATCACCTGATTCTAATGTTGTGTTTTGCTTTGCCCGATGCTTCTGCCTTCTATAGTATGGCGTGCGTTGGTGTGTTGTATGCTAGTGCGTAAATATGTATAGCGAAATGTATAGCGAAATCATATAAAATGTATAAGTGATAAATTCAAATATTATTATAAATTTCAAGTTATTTCAAAATGTATGTTCTTTAGAAAAATGTATGGATATGGGTATGTTGTGAGGATACAAAGTCCTCGGCTTTGGGGTCCTCACAACAGAAAACGGAATTTGAGAAAAAAGTGATGCCGTTGTATATTTTTTTAGAAAAAACGATTTGTAATGTTTTACATACACGTTTTCCATTGAATAAAAAAGGAGTTTTGTAAAGCGACCACATTCTTGTTTCTAAGGGCGTTCAAGATGGCGGCGTTAGAGCGAGAAAGTGATTACATCCGCCACCTTCTATAATTCCATCATGGTTTGAACCTTAATTCTTTAAAATTACGGTTGAATGAAATTATGATTCCACAAATTCAGCAAATCCTTTCATTAGGCACAAGCATTTTTAAGTTTAAAAAAATTAATACTTTCCTTCTTATGTCCTAAATTCGTAATCGTAAATTGAAGGTATCATGGGATTCAAAGGCATTTGCGATTTGCAGACGGCAGACACGACTTAAAAAACTTCTTTTTTAAAATATTTGATATATGGAAGGCTTTATTTATTTCGATTAGTTTATGCCGTTACAATACGCAGTGTTGCGGCTATAAGAATGTATGTGGAAAAAAGTCAAAGTGACAGAGGAAACCAATAGAAACCAAGTTATCTTGGATAATGTAAACTAAAATGCTTCCATTCAACAACATATGTCTCATTTATATAATAATCTGTGAAAAACGGATAACGAACAATCTATTTAATTAAGCTTTCAATTGTAACTTATTTATTTTAGGGAAGTATTTCTAAATTGTATTTACTCAGTAATAACCACTGTTACCGCGCCACCTATGGGTAAAGTATACGTTTGCATTCACCACACTCACTCAATACTGTGGCAACGCAATGGCCATCTGTCATTTTCCAATTATTATATATGTACATACTTTTTTCGTCAATCGCAGCTGACGTTCACGTGACATTGTAATGAAAATCATACGAAAAACTTGAATTTGTTCAAAAAGCAAAAATTACTTATTTTAATAAAAGAATAAAAACATTATAAATAACACGTTTTTATATCCACGTCGCACTATGGCGCCTCTGCCCGAAAAGCCTTGCAAAAATTAAAAATTTCATGAAAGCGTTCGATAAACCTAATACACGTATTTAATAGAGAAGTTTCCAGGGATTACGGATATATAACTCTTATTAAACAGAAAATGACAGTTTAGGAGGTAGAACAGCTCAAATTTGATTAATTTTTATCACTTAGAAAAATTTGTGGTTTTTGTTCTTTTTTGTTGTATTAAAAATTGCTTTGTCTTTAAATAAAACGGCCTGCTACTGCTTTCTTTTATTATAACGAAAGGATATTTAATTCTAGGTTAAAGCAAAACATAAAATTTGTTTTTTTTTTATAAAAGTTGTCAGATCTACCTATTTTTCGAAAAGCCTATTTTTAGGACCTTTTTCGAAATTTGATGGAAAATAAAAAAAAGGGACAAAAAAGGTCTCCGTGAAATTTACAGTAGGTATTTTCTAAATATTCAGTTACCTGAATTCATAAGGTCTGCGTCAGCTGCGATTTCACTTTTTACATCAAATAAAGTGAAGCAACCTTGGGTATAAATACGCTCCTGAGCAGGTATAGGTAAGAAGGAGGAGAATTTAGTACGGTCACTTTTGTTGTTGGAATTTGTTAATAAAACCATAATATACCTGGAACTCATTTCTATAATTTGAGTATATAAAGCAATGTTTAATACAACGCCCTAAATCAGTATTTTTTTGGAGTCTATAGAATAAAGTATTCTCTTTATTTAAATAAACATAAATATAGCTCACATATTTTTAGTAAGATATACTCGAGGGCAAATTTTAATATGTCTTTAGAAAACTCCAAACTATTTGCGGCGTTCAAAGCTTCAAAGACAAGAGCGGAGTTCGTTGAGGCTATTATGACAGAATTACCAAATGAATCATGCAACAAAGACGACGAAGACTTGAAAGAAAAAAATGGCTTCCTCTACATTCCAATACAAAGAAAATGGCAAGCAGTCGCTCGTTCTACTTCAAGGTTTATAAGTAAGCATGAAAGCTGGCTAGCTGGTGAAAGTTTTTTGGACGAAGAAATGCCTAGCACATCAACCAATCGAACTAGAGGAAGACCAACAAAAAGGAAGCTGTCAGATTATACTAGAACTATCGCCACGACTCATTTTTCAGAAGCATTGGCTATTAAATAGAAAAAGGACAAAGAAAACACCAATTCTCATATCAGAGCAGAAGTTGCGTTAGCAAGTCTAGTGCGACTGAGAAGGATCAAAAACAGCATTCCCACACCCCCAAATGCGCTACCTAGGAGATACACTCCTGAAGAGTCTTTGGCGCTGCTTATAGATCTCGGGTTATCGAAGAATAAATATAATATATTGCGTGAGTCATTATTGCAACATAATGCCAATCTTTTCCCTGGATACAAACAAATCACTCAAGCCAAGAAAGAAGCAGTTCCTCCAAGAGCCAAAATAACCGAAATATCAGCTGAAGTTGAGCTCCAAAACTTAATGGATCATACGTCTATACGACTCTTGAAAAGCTTTTCTGAAGAAAAGTTGAAATTACTGCCCAAAAGCCTAGCATTGATAAATAAATGGGGCTGTGATGGATCACCAGAACAAAGCACATATAAACAAAGAATAAATGTAGACGATGGAGCAATTACAGATGGTATGTTTATGGCTTCTATTGTTCCCCTCCGTTTATAAGATGAAGCTTCAGAATATTTGAAAAATCCACGGCTGTCATCGGTTAAATTGTCCCGGCCGATGTTATTTAAATATGAGAAGGAGTCTTCGGAACTCATAAAAGCTACAGTGAGTGATATAAAAAATGAAATCGCAAAATTAGAACCAACAATAATTGAAACCGAAGACGCGAATGTTATTACTATAAAGCATGATTTTCTTCTAACAATGGTCAATGGAAAAGTTTTAAACTTACTAACAAAAATATCATCTACATTGAAATGTCCAATTCAATTCAATTATTGACGAACTAAATTATGAGTATGGAATATCTCCTTTGCATGCGAGGATAAGGTGCATGGAATTCGTTTTGAAACTAGCTTATACACTACCACAACAAAGAGAAGTTTTCGACGAAAATGCAACATCTAGGGAAAAACAAATCAATCAAGATGCATTCTATAAAGAGCTTGGCCTGAGAGTTGACTGCCCACAGTATGGATTCGGCAACACAAATGATGGAAAATCCTCAAGAAGATTCTTTGAACACGATGAAATGACTGCTCGCATTACTGGAGTCGACAGAGATATTGTCAAATGATTGGGAGTAATTTTGAATATATAAATTGCCATTAAAACGTTAATGGACCTAAATTTGGAGACTATTCATCGAAAACTGCAGAGCTACTGCTTCAGGAGTATCCTGAGAAAAAGCCCAAACCAACGGTACATAAAATTTTGGCCCATGGAAAATATTTAATAGTGTAACGAATTTACTGCAATTCCCTTTATTTCCAACCTTCTGCTAACGTTCGAATCACTATACTGTTGAATAAATAACACCACTATTCAATAATGCAAAATGGCCCTTATTAAAGTACTTCAGAATAACACTACTTTTGCTCGCCAGATAGCGTCTTAAATCTAACTGATCGTCGTGCCCCTACTGTTGCTGCCTTTGGCGCTTCCAATTCTAGAATTTACTAGTTGGTTATCAGCTATAAAATTACTACGTTTATAGTTTCTCATATGCGCGTGTATATGTGAGCATACTTTTGGGAGCATCTTAGATAAGATATCTGCATGTGTTTGTGCGTCTCCTCTCCACTGCGTGTATGTGCATATGTGTAAACATAATGATTGATTAATTGATGTGTATACAAGTCACTGTTTAGCATCGGCTTAGAGATGACAGTATCCCTTAATGTTGCTAATATTCGTCACACTGCCCTCCACCTAAGTCTGATCGTCCCGATCAGACAAATCTCTCGATCTAAACGCTGCTAGCTTTTCCAAATGAACCACTTTCATTTTGGTTCGTGGTTTGTCAATGGGTTGTATGCGGTACACTACATCGTTGATCCGTTTTACAACTTTGTATGGGCCTTCCAAATTACACTGCAATTTCGGGGACAACCCTTTTTTCGTTGTGGGTTGTATAACAGCACCAAATCTCCTTCCTGAAACTCTTTCGAATTGCTTTATCGTACTTCGCTTTCATCTTGTCACTCATAATCTTTGCTCGCTGTCTTACCAGATTGTGTATCTCTCTCAGCTCTTCTTCCAATACACCAGTGGATTTCTTGACATTTCTCTCCGGATCGGCATCTATTCCATACTTCAAATCAGCTGGCAGTCGAAGGTCATTGCCAAAAATTACCTTTGCTGGAGTTTGGGCCGTTGTCTCATGTAATGCCGATCGGTAGGCCATCAAGAATAATGATATGTGTGTATCCCACTCCTTTTGGTACTTGTCTACTACTTTCCTTAAATGCTCCTCCTATGTTCTATTGAAACGTTCCACCATACCATCGGACTGAGGATGCAATGCAGTTGTCCGTGTTTTTCGAATGCCCAACTTCTTACTTTTTTTTTTTAACTTCTTACACATTTCTGGAACACAGCTGATTCAAAATACCTGCCTTGGTCAGAATGTGACTCCATTGGTACACCATACCTTGCAACCCAATCGTTTGTAACCACTTCTGCTACTGTTTCCGCTTCTTGGTATGGGATTGGGTATACCTCTGGCCATTTACTGAAATATTCCATAACCACCAGTACGTATTTGTTTCCGCGGTTGCTAGTAGGAAATGGAACTGCGACATCCATGGCGATCCTTTCAAATGGTGCACCTGAAATATACTGCTTCATCTGGCCATGACTTCGTGTTTTGGGCCCTTTCGCTCTGTTGCATGCCTCGCAGTTGGCAATCCACTCGGTGACCGACTGACGGCAACCAACCCAATAGAATCTCTACTTAATTTTCTCGAGCGTCTTCGTGATTCCAAGATGACCTCCACTCTTTCTGGGAACAACTATCAGTTTCTTTTTTCTTTGACCACCCTCACTCTCCCATACTCTATGGAAGCAACCGGATATCAATTCTAAACTGTTCCACTGTGCCCAATATGACTTCGCAATGGGACTGTCTGCTTAAATCTCCTCTCTGCTTGGCCTTTCGTTTCGTTCGAGCCCTTGCATAACATGTGACAGATCTGTATCTTCTAGCTGACACGTTCTTATCTGTTCCTTGTCCCATTAATTCGTACACATTATAGTAATTAGCCGGACATTTATAATGTCTTCTTTAGCCTCGGCCTTTGAACAGTGATTGCATTCCAAACTAAATGGTCTTCGTGACATTGCATCAGCATTTCCATGGGTACTACCTTTTTGATGCTCAATGGAAAAGTCATAACTTTGTATTCGCTCGATCCGCCGTGCCAATTTTCCTTTCAGATTACGGAACTGCAGAAGCCATTTCAACGCTGCGTGATCTGTCCTGTCGCGGAACCGCTGGCCATAGAACTATTTGTGAAAATGTTTAATGCACTCTACCAATGCCAACAGCTCTCTCCGTGTAACGCAGTAGTTCCTCTCTGGTTTCCCAATTGAACGGCTGTAATATGCGGCTACCTTCTCCTGTCCATCATCCAGTGGTGACAAAACGCCTCCTATAGCATATCCACTCGCATCTGTATCTACAATAAATGTTGCTCCTGGAATCGGATATGCTAACATTGGGGCAGTGCACAAACGCTCCTTCAATGTTTGGAAAGCCACTTCTTGCTCCTTCTTCCATTCAAAAGCTTTATTTTTTCTTGTAGGCTCATGGAGGCTATGGGCTACGCTGGAAAAGTTTGGTACAAATCGGCGGTAATATGTGCACAGCCCAAGGAAACTTTTTAATTCATGCAAATTCTGTGGTTTTGGCCAATCCTTTACTGCCTCTATATTTTCTTTCGCTGTGCAGATGCCCTCTGTCGTTACCTTGTGACCCAAGTAATTTACTTCCTTTTTAAATAGCGAACACTTTTTGGGACTTAATTTCAGACCAGCGCCAGCTATTCTCTAGAAAACTTCCTTCAAGTTCTTAAGATGTTCATCAAAGTTCTTGCCCAATACGATGATGTCGTCCAGGTACACCAAGCATGTTTTCCAATGTAGTCCTTTCAGTACCTGGTCCATGAGTCTCTCAAAAGTAGCTGGTGCATTACAAAGTCCAAAGGGCATCACTGTAAATTGCTAAAGACCATCACTGACACTGAAGGCTGTTTCTCTTTATTTTCCTCCTTCACCTCAACTCGCCAGTAGCCGCTTTTCAAGTCCAGTGTGGAAAACCATTTCGTACCAGATAGCGAGTTCAGAGTATCGTCGATTCTTGGCAATGGGTAGCTATCCTTTTTCATGACGTCGTTCACCTTGTGGTAGTCCACGCAAAACCTCATTTTCCATCCTTCTTCTTCACAAGTACCACCGGTGGGCTCCATGGACTAGCTGATGGTTCGATGACGCCGCTGTCGCTCATTTCTTGTATGATTTGACTCACAATTCTCGCTTCGCCAGTGGAACACTGCGTGGAGCTTGACGGATAGGCCTCGCATCTCCAGTGTCAATTTGATGTTTCACAACGTTCGTGCGGCCTGGTTTGGAACCACCCTGGTATGTTTGCGTACTTTAGGAGCAGTTGCTTTGCCTTACTCTGATATTCTTCCTCTAGCCCCTCCGTCCATGCCGTGATGTCGTTTGAAAGATCAGTATTACTAGACGAAACGTGCTCCTGGAATTGTTCACAGTTAATAACTACTTCAGCCTCTTGGCATCTTCCCAAAATAGCTTCTTTGGTTAGTTTGAGTGGTGACTTGAACTCATTGAGTACTCTTACCGGAATACGTCCATATTGTTTTTTCGTAGCAGGTTTTTTCCTAAAAGTACATTCGGTGTTCATTTTTTGCTGCCTCGACAACCCACAATTTGTTTGTCCCACAATCTCCATCAATCTTTGCCCAGATGACTGCTTCGGATTTTGGTGGTATTTGCTGACTCTCTTCCACCAGCACTCGTTTACTGCTGTAGCCTCTCGTAGCTGAAATTAAGTGGCACATCCATGTTCTTATATCGCATCGTCTCGCTTTGCATATCGTTCTTGATGCCTTGGTTGATTAAGAAGTCCACTCCAATTATGATTTCATCAACAATCTCTGCCACTATAAAATTGTGTAATACCGTGACGTTCCCAATTGCTACTTCACATGCTACTTCTCCAATTACCTGGGTGTCGCTTCCCGTGGCTGTACGTAATCTTGCTCCAAGCAATGTTCTTATCTTCTTGTTGACTAAATCTGATCGAATGATGGAATGGGATGCACCCGCAGCTACAGTCAGTAAACGTTCCTTTCCATACACATGGCCTCCAACAATAAGATTGCTTGACCTTCTTCCAATTTACGGGATAGAGATTATGGGGCATTCAATTGAGGGAGCCAGCTGTTGCTCCTTGCGGCTGACTCGCTTTAGTTTAACGATTGAGTGGATTTTGAGGTTTGCTCATCTCCTTCAGCTCTGCGTTTACGGCCACCCACATTCCTGGAACTGTTAGGATTGGTACTGCAATAACGTGCAATGTGCCCTGGCTTTCCACATTTAAAGCATTTGACGGCACCATCGGTTTTCTGCTACGTTTGTGGTATTACCGCAATACAAGATATTTGTATTTATGTACATGCCAGAATAGGTCTAGCTTGAAATGCATAAGCAAATGAATTTCACTTTCGAACACACACAAATTACTCATAGCGACACAGTCACAGCGGCATAGCTAAGTTACATTGAACCCAGCGGGGAGCCATATCCATTTACAGTTGCTTAACCCATAAACATAACTGATTGACAGCGTCGGTTTGTCGATACGACTGACCAAACATTATTACATAGTCAAGTAATAAGAATATTGCACTGAATAGGTATATAGAAATAGAATGTAGTAATTTTTAGTGTGTAAGTATTATACAAAAATATTGTAATAGTATTGTAAGAAAAATTCCTAAAACAGGGAAAGAATTTGTTAATAAAAATCAATCATTAATCTGATGTCTGCGCTGAACATTAGCGTCAGCCAAAATCCTTTTGTTTTAATTCAACAGGCATACTTTACATGGCGATCCTGCCATTGTTTTAATTTCAGTTAATACCTTCAGGTAATACTTTACATGGCGATCCTTCCAGTTTAGATCAATACTTGGCAAAACTGCTAAAGATCTAGCTAGTCAGAGGAACCCGTCAGCTCGCGACAATTAACTTTCTCGCGTCGCGTTAAATAAAATAAGTAGGACTCCCCTTCGATTATACCAACTCAAAAAAAAATCACGCACAAATGAGATTGGATTTTTTGGCAAAGGAAGTGAAGGAAGTCACCAGGGGAAAAATTGAGTACTCCCAAAATAAAAATCACTATGAGGCATAGCAACAAGCGAGCATAAAAGAAGTGGCATACGATTAAGGATTGATGACCAACAACAACATAAATTTGCAGCAAGCGAGCATAGACGAAGTGGAATAAAATATAGCAGCAAAAACAGTACCGGCAATATCTTCGCAATTGATGTCTGTTGGCGGCGTGACACAAAACGAGCAACAATATAGGTATAAAATTTAGAATAACTTGAGCGGCCCTGTGCCGCTTAACCATTGGCAAAAATTATATTTTTGCCTAGGATTTTTTTTGTACAATAGGAGATATTAGAAATAATGTAAAAAAAAAAATATATATCTATGTAAAGACTAAAAAAAAAAGAATTAATTAAACGTAAAATAAATAAAAATTCAATATTTAAGTAGATTGTAATGCTTAGGGCATTTTCGTAAAGCTTCTTAAATACCCTGCTAATTCTCGTTACATATACCAAGTTTCAGTTATTTCCTTTGTTATGAACGAAATAACCACAAAGGAGAAATTCCATAGGACATTTTTATAAATTTTAAAAATAAAATTACTCTGTTAGTAATAAATAAAAATGCAAAGAGATTCCTCAGACTTTCCTCTCCAATGGTGGGACAAGAATACCTTACACACTAGGGACCTACAAAATGAATTAGAAGGCTTAAAGAAATGGTGGAAAATAATAGGAATGGAAAAGGAACCAACAATAGAAGACATTATAAGCCCCACAACCAGGGTGGAGGAAATAATGCGAATGATTAGGAGAGTGTTCCCCGAAGATTCCAAATGTTAAGTTATAATAGCATCTAAAATTTTTTTTTACTCCGAATAGATAAAAATATTTTTAAATATTTTATAAACTACACTAAGCTAGTAATACAAAAAATAATTTTTTTTTTATAATTCAGTTACTTATTGGCCGACAAAAATATATATCAGTTTAATTTTTCTTTGAGATTAAGGCCTATTTTTATAAATAAAACACTTGATTTTGTGTTTAATTATTTAATTTATTCGATATTTCGACCTTAGTCTAAGGTCATCATCAGGACTACAAGAAACAATACAAAAACACTAATAAATTTATCAAATATTAGCATTTTTGACATAAGTCATTTTCACATTTAAACAGCATATAAACAACATATAAAAAAATATAAATATATTTAACATAAATCATCAGCACAACTTACGTTTTAAGCAATTCTTTAAAGACTAAAATGCGAAAACAAAATAAATTAAGGAATAGCGACGATTCAAACAAAGAGTGTGCATAAACAAATGAAGTCCCGTAATTGTAAACAAAAATTTTATAAAAACAATAATACATTAAGCGGCGAACAAACAGCATGCAGAAAAATTGATCACAGCAGTGTAGTGTTGATGTTGGGAGAGCTCAAGAGTGGCTTTTGTGCTTTATTATTAGGTTGCGGTAGGCGTAGGCACAGTGTTCAGTGTCTGCCTTAAAATGCATACGTTTATTATTAGGGGTGTCAACTATATGTAGCATTTCTAACGTGAAGCGTTTATTATAATTTTTCTCCTCTTCTAAAATGGTGACGTTCTCAAAGTCCGGGTAGTGGCCTGTGTCCTTACAATGTGCTGTTAATGCCGTTTTATTATCAGAAAAATTATTCCTTAATTTTATGTGTGATTTCTGAGCGGATATCCTTGTCTTGAGTTTAGATTTTGTAGTACCCACATATACCTTCTCGCATATGTGGGACCCGTCACCAATACAAGGAATCCGATACACTACGTCAGATTTTTCCTCTTTAGCTATGGGATCTTTCAGTTTGCCGAATACTTTTTTTAATGGGTTGCTGTAGGTAAAGGCTAGCTGCACCGTTTCCTTGTCATACAGTTTGGAATTTTTGATCCTCTCCGAGAGCCCAGGGACATAAGTAACCGATTTATAAATTTTTGAAGTTTGATTTTCCCTATTACTATCTTTATCACGCCTCGAGTAAAATTCGTATATAAGTTTGTAGATTAATTTCGTGGGAAGTCATTATTTTCCAGGGTATCCTTAATGATATTGATGTTTTTGTTGTGGTACAATGTGTCGCTGATGGAGAGAACACGCCTCACAAAATTTTTGGCAGTGTTAATTTTTATATTTCTAGCATGCTGCGAGTAGAAGTTAATCAATCTTCCAGATGTTGTGGGTTTTTTGTACCAGTCTATTGTTAATCGGTTATCTCTCTTAATTATTAGGGTATCCAAAAAGGTATTTTTCCGTCCTTTTCTATTTCGATCGTAAACTTAATGGATTTATGATACCCGTTGAGTAGATTTAAAAATTTGCCTGTGTCCTCTGTTTTTACTATGGCGAATAAATCGTCCACATATTTAGTTAACAATCTAGGTTTGTTGGCCGATTCCATTTCAAAACGTGTTAAAAGATCCTCCATCACAATATCGGCTATGACTGGTGATGCTGGAGAACCCATGGGCATTCCTGATCGTTGCTCATATATTTTATCTCTGTATTTAAAGTAACGATTCTCTTTAATACAAAACTTAACTACAGTTAAGAACAATTCCTTTGTCATGGACGTGTTCTCCTTTATCTTGTCCCATTTTGATCCTATGATTTCAAGCGTCAAATCTACTGGTATACTAGGGAATAAAGACACAACGTCGAACGACACTAAACTCTCGCCATCATACACATACGTATTGTGTATTTTATTATACTCAATTGAGCAGAGCTCACAGAGTATATTAACTTTGACTGGATAACGGTTGGTTGCACAGGTATGAAGGAATCGAGATAGATATAGACTTCCATATATCAAATTCATTAGTATCGAAAAAAAATTTCATTGACTTGAGTAAATTTTGAGGTATCTTGGCCAAATTTGGTATGTACGTGCCTGGGCACTCATCTCAGATCGCTATTTAAAATGAACGATATCGGACCATAACCACGCCCACTTTTTCGATATCTAAAATTTCGAAAAATTGCGATAATTCATTACCAAAGATGGAAAAAGCGATGAAACTTGGTAGTTGGGTTGAACTTATGACGCAGAATAGAAAATAAGTACAATTTTGGACAACGGGCGTGGCACCGCCCACTTTTAAAAGAAGGTAATTTAGAAGTTTTGTAAGCTGTAATTTGGCAGTCGTTGTAGATATCATGATGAAATTTGGCAGGAACGTTACTTGTATTACTGTATGTATGCTTAATAAAAATTAGCAAAATCGGAGAACGAACACGCCCACTTAAAAAAAAAAAAATTTTAAGTGAAATTTTTACAAAAAATTTAATATCTTTACAGTATATAAGTAAATTATGTCAACATTCACCTCCAGTAATAATATGGTGCAACAAAATACAAAAACAAAAGAAAATTTCAAAACGGGCGTGGCTCAGGCCTTTTTCATTTGATTTGTCTAGGATACATTTAATGCCATAAGTCGAACAAATATTTACCAATCCTTGTGAAATTTGGTAGGCGCTTAGATTCTAGGACGACAACTGTTTTCTGTGAAAAAGGGCGAAATCGGTTTGAAGCCACGCCCATTTTTATACCCAGTAGATCGTCTGTCCTTCCGCTCGGCCGTTAACACGATAACTTGAGCAAAAATCGATATATCTTTACTAAACTCAGTTCACATAATTATCTGAACACACTTTGTATTGGTATAAAAAATGGCCGAAATCCGACTATGACCACGCCCACTTTTTCGATTTCGAAAATTACGAAAAATGAAAAAAATGCCATAATTCTATACCAAATACGAAAAAAGGGATGAAACATGGTAATTGCATTGGTTTATTGGTGCAAAATATAACTTTAGAAAAAAACTTTGTAAAATCGGTGTGACACCTACCATATTAAGTAGAAGAAAATGAAAAAGTTCTGCAGGGCGAAATCGAAAGCCCTTGGAATCATGGCTGGAATACTGTTCGTGGTATTACATATATAAATAAATTAGCGGTACCCGACAGATGATGTTCTGGGTCACCCTGGTCCACATTTTGGTCGAAATCTCGAAAACGCCTTCACATATACAACTACCGCAACTCCCTTTTAAAATTCTTATTAATACCTTTAATTGGACACCCATATTGTACAAACACATTATAGAGTCACCCCTGGTCCACCTTTATGGCGATATCTCGAAAAGACGTCCACCTATAGAACTAAGACCCACTTCCTTTTAAAATACTCATTAACACCTTTGATTTGGTACCCATATCGTACAAACAAATTCTAGAGTCACCCCTGGTCCACCCTTGTATCGATATTTCGAAAAGGCGTCCACCCATAGAACTAAGGCCCACTCCCTTTTAAAATACTCATTAACACCTTTCGTTTGATACCCATATTGTATAAACGCATTCTAGAGTCATCCCTGGTCCACCTTTATGGCGATATCTCGAAAAGGCGTCCACTTATACAACTAAGGCCCACTCCCTTTTAAAATACTCATTAACACCTTTCATTTGATACCCATATCGTACAAACAAATTCTAGAGTCACCCCTGGTCCACCTTTATGGCGATATCTCGAAAAGCCGTCCGCCTGTAGAACTAAGACCCACTCCCTTTTAAAATACTCATTAACACCTTTCATTTGATACCCATATCGTACAAACAAATTCTAGTGTGACCCCTGGTCCACCTTTATGGCTATATCTCGAAAAGGCGTCCACCTATAGAACTAAGACCCACTCCCTTTTAAAATACTCATTAGCACCTTTCGTTTGATACCCATATCGTACAAACAAATTCTAGAGTCACCCCTGGTCCACCTTTATGGCGATATCTCGAAAAGCCGTCCGCCTGTAGAACTAAGGCCCACTCCCTTTTAAAATACTCATTAACACCTTTCATTTGATACCCATATCATACAAACAAATTCTAGAGTCACCCCTGGTCCACCTTTATGGCGATATCTCGAAAAGGCGTCCACCTATAGAACTGAGGCCAACGCCCTTTTAAAAAACTCATTAACACCTTTCTTTTGATACCCATATCGTACAAACAAATTCTAGAGTCACCCCTTGGCCACCTTTATGGCGATATCTCGAAAAGGCGTCCACCTATAGAACTAAGGCCCACGCCCTTTTAAAATATTCATTAACACCTTTCATTTGATACCCATATCGTACAAACAACACATTCCATGGTTACCCTAAGTTCATTTTCCTACATGGTGATTTTCCCTTATTTTGTTTCCATAGCTCTCAACTGAGTATGTAATGTTCGGTTACACCCGAACTTAGCCTTCCTTACTTGTTTTTAAATTCAATTGCGTCTTTGATGTTATATTTAGATGATAGGGTTAGTTTATTAAGAATTTGTACAACATATTTACATAAATTGTAGGACGGGGAATTAGCGGACGAACAGATAGGCCGGAGTGGAGTTCCTGTTTTGTGAATCTTCGGCAGACCATAAATACGGGGTGGATTAGACGTTTTACAATTGAGACGATACTTTTCTTTCAAGTCAATGACCTTGTTATTATATAATTTATCCACTATTTCGTTGTTTTTTGCTTGAAGTTGATTTGTAGGGTCTCGTTTTAGCACTTTGTACGTGGAAATGTCGTTTAATATTGTTTGCATCTTTTTGTTATATTCCGTTTTGTCCATTAATACAGTGACGTTTCCCTTGTCTGCATTGAGAACCAAAAGTTGTTCGTGGTTTTTTAAGAAATGTTTTGTTGAGCGCAATGTTTCTAGCGTAAATCTATACCTTACAGAAATGTGTGTCTTGTTAATGTGCTTCTGCAAGAGTGTTGTCAAATTATTCCTTTCAATCTCTTGTTTTTCTTTTTCTTTAATTGTTTGTATACAGTTCTCGCCATCTGCTATCAACTTAAATAAAGGAAATCCTTTAACCCCGGTGGGCATCGCGTATTTTGGACCATGGGATAGAAGCCACATAATATTTGTTGGTATTTGTGTGTCTGTCCAAAACTAGCTAATACCGAGAGTAAGTACATAGAGAGAATCAGGTTCAAACTTCTAAATCTTCTCATCACAATAAAACACGAGATTCTACGGCGAAATGGAAAAGATGTAAATATTGTCACGGATATTAGCATCACTAAGCTATACCATCACTAAGGCCATTTTTCCATTATTCAATATTGGATTTATTTATTCAACAGTTTAGCGATACGAACCTAGCAAAAGGGCAAATAAGAGGATTTGCAAGTAAACTCGTTACCATATTTTAAAAACAAAAATAACAAATTCCCTAACAACACATGATGCCACCACATTCTTTGAAAGTGAAGAGCTGTTGATAAATAAGCTAAAGACCGACGTGAAAAATACACAAGTTAACAAGTACGAACAATTAAAGCAGAAACAACAACAAAGTTTGAACATTAGGGTATTATTATGTGGCTTCTATCCCATGGTCCAAAATACGTGATGCCCACCGAGGTTAAAGAATTTCCTTTATTTAAGTTGATAGCAGATGGCGAGAACTGTATACAAACAATTAAAGAAAAAGAAAAACAAGAGATTGAAAGGAATAATTTGACAACACTCTTGCAGAACCACATTAACAAGACACACATTTCTGTAAGGGATAGATTTACGCTAGAAACATTGCGCTCCACAAAACATTTCTTAAAAAACCACGAACAACTTTTGGTTCTCAATGCAGACAAGGGAAACGTCACTGGATTAATGGACAAAACGGAATATAACAAAAAGATGCAAACAATATTAAACGACATTTCCACGTACAAAGTGCTAAAACGAGACCCTACAAATCAACTTCAAGCAAAAAACAACGAAATAGTGGATAAATTATATAATAACAAGGTCATTGACTTGAAAAAAAAGTATCGTCTCAATTGTAAAACGTCTAATCCACCCCGTATTTATGGTCTGCCGAAGATTCACAAAACAGGAACTCCACTCCGGCCTATCTGTTCGTCCGTTAATTCCCCGTCCTACAATTTATGTAAATATGTTGTACAAGTTCTTAATAAACTAACCCTATCATCTAAATATAACATCAAAGACGCAACTGAATTTAAAAATAAAATACACAATACGTATGTGTATGATGACGAGAGTTTAGTGTCGTTCGACGTTGTGTCTTTATTCCCTAGTATACCAGTAGATTTGGCGCTTGAAATCATAGGATCAAAATGGGACAAGATAAAGGAGAACACGTCCATGACAAAGGAATTGTTCTTAACTGTAGTTAAGTTTTGTATTAAAGAAAATCGTTACTTTAAATACAGAGATAAAATATATGAAATACAGAGGAAAAATATGAGCAACGATCAGGAATGCCCATGGGTTCTCCAGAATCACCAGTCATAGCCGATATTGTGATGGAGGATCTTTTAACACGTTTTGAAATGGAATCGGCCAACAAACCTAGATTGTTAACTAAATATGTGGACGATTTATTCGCCATAGTAAAAACAGAGGACACATACAAATTTTTAAATCTACTTAACGGGTATCATAAATCCATTAAGTTTACGATCGAAAGGACGGAAAAATACCTTCTTTGGATACCCTAATAATTAAGAGAGATAACTGATTAACAATAGACTGGTACAAAAAACCCACAACATCTGGAAGATTGATTAACTTCTACTCGCAGCATGCTAGAAATATAAAAATGAACACTGCCAAAAATGTTGTGAGGCGTGTTCTCTCCATCAGCGACACATTGTCCCACAACAAAAATATCAATATCATTAAGGATACCCTGGAAAATAATGACTTCTCCACGAAATTAATCTACAAGCTTATATACGAATTTTACTCGAGGCGTGATAAAGATAGTAATAGGGAAAATCAAACTGCAAAAATTTATAAATCGGTTACTTATGTCCCTGGGCTCTCGGAGAGGATCAAAAATTCCAAACTGTATGACAAGGAAACGGTGCAGCTAGCCTTTACCTACAGCAACCCATTAAAAAAAGTATTCAGCAAACTGAAAGATCCCATAGCTAAAGAGGAAAAATCTGACGTAGTGTATCGGATTCCTTGTATTGGTGACGGGTCCCACATATGCGAGAAAGTATATGTGGGTACTACAAAATCTAAACTCAAAACAAGGATATCCGCTCAGAAATCAAACATAAAATTAAGGAATAATTTTTCTGATAATAAGACGGCATTAACAGCACATTGTAAAGACACAGGCCACTACCCGGACTTTGAGAACGTCACCATTTTAGAAGAGGAGCAAAATTATAATAAACGCTTCACGTTAGAAATGCTACACATAGTTGACACCCCTAATAATAAACGTATGAATTTTAAGGCAGACACTGAAAACTGTGCCTACGCCTACCGCAACCTAATAATAAAGCACAAAAGCCACTCTTGAGCTCTCCCAACAACAACACTACACTTCTGTGATCAATTTTTCTGCATGCTGTTTTTTCGCCGCTTAATGTATTATTGTTTTTATAAAATTTTTGTTTACAGTTACGGGACTTCATTTGTTTATGCACACTCTTTGTTTGAATCGTAGCTATTCCTTAATTTATTTTGTTTTCGCATTTTAGTCTTTAAAGCATTGCTTAAAACGTAAGTTGTGCTGATGATTTATGTTAAATATATTTATATTTTTTTATATGTTGTTTATATGCTGTTTAAATTTGAAAATGACTTATGTCAAAAATGTTAATATTTGATAAATTTATTAGTGTTTTTGTATTGTGTCTTGCAGTCCTGATGATGACCTTAGACTAAGGTCGAAATATCGAATAAATTAAATAATTAAACACAAAATCAAGTGTTTTATTTATAAAAATAGGCCTTAAGCTCAAAGAAAAATAAAACTGATATATATTTTTTTTTTATATTAAAAATTTTTACCCTAAATAAAGATATTTTTAAGAAATATTTTTGAACAACAATTTTCACAATAAAAAGGTTATAACTAAAACTAAATATTTAACATTTTATTAAAATTAGAGAAGTTTTAAAATGTCTTTGTGGACAAAAATAGCCCAAGGCATTATGATAGCCATAGCTGGCTACGAAGTAGGAAAGAAAGTTCTGAAGCATCAGAAAATAAAATGGTAAGATATGAACCACCAGCTGAACGAGAAACAAAAGCTGCTCCAAACATACCAGATGTTTGGCTAGCAGTTTTGATCTGCGTTATCGTGCTATTGACCATCGCAATAGCCATAATACTTGAAAATTATATGAAAATTAAATATAGATATAGGCAGTTGAAAAATGCTCAAGCACGCATTTAATACTCAAAGTAATCTAAACCCGCTTTTAAAATCAACCCAAAGCTGAGGAAGAACAACAACTAAGTATAATAGTAACTCTTAAAATTTTCCCAATCAACAGTAAAGGCAGACTATTAACCCTGCCTAAATTTAATATCAAATCAAAATTTGCATAATTCCTTTGAATGCTCATGAAGCAATAGGTAATTCTAGGACAGTGGAAATAAGCAAAACCTAAGAAAGGAAATGTACAAAAATTTTAAAAACCAGTTCATAATAGCAAAAATGAAGAAAAGTCACAAAGAGAACCTTAAAATATATGTGAAGCGCTATATAAATTTACAATAAAAGACTAGTCGCGCTCATTTTCATCTTAGGATAGACAAATGTTAGCGAAGAAAAATTATCAAGCAACCAGATTTTTGAGGAAGTTATTGACTTAGGACAATATTCGACCAGCCATACAAGAAATGCCGGCAATCCAGGACTTGAAATTTACAAGGAAAAATTAATTGAATATTTACTGCAGTAGGCAAATTTAAAATTGATAACCAGGTTCTCAAGATCAACTAATTGCACAAACCCAAGGGGTTGTGGAAGTGACAAATCCCGGTATAAAAATAAAAAACAAAAATTCTTCATAAAAGTCATGACGATTCTGTCTTGGTGGCTGCCGCAGAAATCGCATGACAAATAAAATCAAATAAATTGCTGGAAAAATAAGCAAAATAAATTAAAAGTTAGAATAATTTTTGCACCCACTGCACCTTTCTTCCACTTACCAGCTAAACTACTACAGCAAATACAAATTACCTCGCTCTTCCACCA
This sequence comes from Eurosta solidaginis, assembly GCF_040869045.1. Taxonomy (NCBI): domain Eukaryota; kingdom Metazoa; phylum Arthropoda; class Insecta; order Diptera; family Tephritidae; genus Eurosta; species Eurosta solidaginis. Next base: position 31,885,307 of record NC_090324.1, on the reverse strand, counting down.
ATTACGGCTAATAAATTTTCCGAATAATTCGCTATAAAATTTCCTTTTATTGGTTCTAAGTTTAATGTAACTCTAATAAAATGAAAAACCAATAAAAAGCTGTTATTTAATAGAAATAATTAAAGAGATATATAAGTATGAGGTGTTTCAGTTAGAAAACCTCGCTTTTAGAGAAATCATAATTTTAGGAAAAATATTTTTTTACTTTAACTCCGGTGGAATAGAATAGGAAACAGTAATAGGAAAATATTTTACTTCAACCTCAGTAGAATAGGAAATATTAATAGGAAAATATATTTTACGCTAAATAGAGTTGAATAGTAGTAAAACATATTCTTACTTCAAATTCCCCAATAGACTAGAAAATGGTAATAGGAAAATACCAATACAAAAAAATATCTACTATTAACTCACAGAATTTAACAAAAACCAGTTTCAACCATAGTAATTTAATGTACTCATCAATAAAATGTAAACACATAAAGAAAAAAAATGCATAGATATGAATTCATGCTGACATCAAGTTACGGTTACCTCATGCCGGCTGGGCAAAACACATTTAAAACTCTGATGTATAAAACCAAATGTCAATAACACTTGATGCAAAACATTATTCATAAATACAAGCACATAACCATACAAATATACTTACATATATTATACTTCAAAACAACACAAAAAAATGTACAAACAAAACAACAATCGAAAAAAAAAATTTTGTCAACACAAAAAATAAAACATGGAAAGCAAATGTAAACGCATATAAAAATAATTAAACAACGCTTCTCGCTCAATATTATATTACCGCAAGACAATAAATTACAATAGCAAACTAAAAAGCAATTAAAATTTAGTAAACTCTACATGGTCATTAAATCACTTTAAGAATCACATACAATTATTCTCAAGTGTTTGCGATTCTTTTTAAAGGTGGATGATGTGGTATTACCGCAATACAAGATATTTGTACTTATGTACATGCCAGAATAGGTCTAGCTTGAAATGCATAAGCAAATGAATTTCACTTTCGAACACATACAAATTACTCATAGCGACACAGTCACAGCGGCATAGCTAAGTTACATTGAACCCAGCGGGGAGCCATATCCATTTACAGTTGCTTAACCCATAAACATAACTGATTGACAGCGTCGGTTTGTCGGTGCGACTGACCAAATATTATTACATAGTTAGGTAATAAGAATATGCACTGAATAGGTATATAGAAATAGAATGTAGTTATTTTTAGCGCGTAAGTATTATACAAAAATATTGTAATAGTATTGTAAGAAAAAATCCTATAAAAAGGGAAAACATTTGTTAATAAAAATCAATCATTAATCTGATGTATGCGCTGAACATTAACGCCAGCCAAAATCCTTTTGTTTTAATTACAGAGGCATACTTTACATGGCGATCCTGCCATTGTTTTAATTTCAGTTAATACCTTCAGTTAATACTTTACACGTTTATTTTAATGCTTCCAAAATTGTGTCTACCCAGCCTGGCCTTTCCACTTCCACGCGATGAGCTTTGTATGTAGGCTTACTCAAAAGTGACGCTGTTTCCTGAGCCAGCGAATGGGATACCGTTTCCGCGAATGTGACTTTTGGGTTTGCATATGTCGTTCGTTTCGTTTCTACGTCCCGTATGCCATTTATAAACTCTGGATTTTTACCCTCTCGGTGTACTCCACGGGTCCGTCCGCATTTGCCAAATGAGCCAATCTTTCAACATCCGAAGCAAACTCTTGCAAAGTCTCATTAGCTTTTTGGTAACGGTTTTGCAATTCTATTTAATATATCTGTTTCCTGTGTTCGCTTCTGTACCTTCGTTCTACAGCAGCCATCAGTGCGTCATAACTGTTCCATTCGTACTCTGGAATATACTGTAAGATTTCCGCGGCAGGCCCTTTCAATGCCACGAACACAGCTGCAACTTTATTTTAAGCATTCAAATTGTTCGCTGCTGCGGTCTTCTCAAACTGTGGCTTAAATACCTGAAAAGGAACAGAAACGTCAAAAGATGGTGTCTTTACCTTTGGATTACTCGCTGAAACTGTTCGGCGATTTATCTGCAACTCATGTATACAACCTCTCAACTTCGGCTTCCATTTTGTCCTCGAGCTGTACAATTTTTGTATTCTGTGCTTCTAACTGCGAAGAAATTTGCGCCAACTGCAATGATAAGCGCTTCCCAAGGCCGTCGGTTCTATGTACCGGAGCGACTCGGAATTTTTCCCGACCAAGGACTGCCCTTTCAGTGTAACCCCATTTAATTTGTTGCCTCCCTCCCACAAATTGTCATCCTCCCAGCAGCTCCTTGCAGCGGGACTGCGCCATATTCTCTTGCTGCGGGAAGGTATCGAACCCAATCCAGGTCCGTCTCCTGACCCCGGTCCTGAGAAATGGTTTTGCTGCATCTGCTGGAAAAAAATCTTCTTAGGACGGTCATACTCTTGTCAGTGTGTCTCGTGTAAGGGATGGATGCATCGGACAGGTTGTTCTGGGCTAGACCCCAAAACCAGAAGTCCACGTAGCTTCTATAAATCTTTTGTGGATCCTTGCTGTTCACGTCCTAGGAGGTCCCGTAGTCTGCGCCTTAGCGCCCCCCCCCCCCCTACCTTCCAGCAGCCCCGCTGCCACAACATGTACCCGCTGTTGTCCGCCCCCCACGGCGCCACCAACTCACACGGCTGCTCCCACTCATACCTACAATCTCCGTAGTAGAGTTGGGAGCAATGCCGAGCATCAGCCCCTGCCCCCGTCTTCTTCCTCACTCTTTTCCGGCAGCAATTGTGTAGGTCAGGGAAACAGACTTTTAGTCCCTACCTCAGTTTGCACCGTTTGCCAGCACAGAATATATACGTTTGCGACATCCGCCCAATGCAACGCCTGCCATGGACGGTGCAACTTTCCTAGATGTTCTGGTCTCCGCGACGGAAACCCCCGACGGGTTTTCGTTGCGCCATGTTGCCAGGACGCATACCCAAATACACCGGGTTCCCCAATGCCTACCCAAGGAAATCTAGTCCCAGGGCTTCAATAGCAATCGCGTTCTGGCCTTCCACAACCCAGGCGTAGTCACCCGTCACTTACTCCCAGAGTGACGACGTCTCCCCCTATGCACTTCATAATTCTGCAGTTAAACTGAAATGGATTAACTGGGAAGATCACGGAGATAGTCGACTTCATGAAGCGGCATCGACTTCATGCATTGCAGAACTGTTCTGGTAATAAATACCACAGAAAAGATCGCGAGAGCGGAAATTGAGGGGGCCTCTCGGTTATTATACACCACACTGTGCAATATCATATATTTGATCCCGACATCCACCACAGGGACAGTGCCTTAGAACGTCAAGGATTATCTGTCCGGTCGGGCGATGCAAATCTAGAAATTATCATCTACATCTACATCCCTCCTGTCACCTGTTTCCCCAGTGGAAACCGTCCGGATATCAGCGGCGTACTCACTGGAAACAATCGAATTATCTTAGGCGATTTCAATGCCCATCACGATCTATGGCATTCAAACTTGCGGGTGGACAGTAGGGATGAGCTGTTAGCGGATCAAATAGAAGAAACGACGTTCTGCACTATAAACGGAGATGCTCCCACACGTATGGTAGGAAGCTGTTACAGTTCGCCGGATATTTCAATCGTGAGTGCAGAACTCGTAAACTGCGTCAACTGACAGCCGATGGCAACATTGGCATCCGACCACCTGCCTATACTTATTTCGCTCGAGCGTTCCGCCTACTTCATCGTCGCAGAAAAACGCACTTTCATTAACTTTAAAAAAGGAAAGCGGTACGAATACAAATCCTTTACAGACAACCGCTTTGCTGCCCTCCCTATCCCAACTGATGCCCGCCAAGGGGAGCGTGCAAGGTCATTGAATCCGCCTCGGCTCGTTTCATTCCCGCCGGTAGAATTCCCGAAATTCGGCCCCACTTCCCGGCAGAGGCCGCAAGTTTAGCGAGAGAACGTGACCTTATAAGAGAGCTCGATCCCGGCGACCCCCAAATAAGGGATATAAACCAACGCATCAGATTGCTTGTGGATGAACACAAGCGGGCGAAACGGGAGGAGCACCTAAGCGGTTGTAACTTCTCTGCCGGTGTAGGTAAACTTTGGTCCACTGTAAAGTCCCTATCGAATCCGTTTAGGCACAATGACAAAATTTCCATCGCCTTTGGCGACAAAGTTCTGTCGGATGCGAAAAAATGCGCGAGCGCTTTCTGCCGACAATACATAATGCATTCTACGGTCGACAAAAATAGACGGGGGGCCAACAGACACGCACGTAAACATAAGTTCAGCGCGTCACTAATTTCCATCACCGCCAAAGAGGTTGACGATGCCATCGGTCATGCTAAACCATCCAAAGCAGTGGGCCCAGACGGCATAGCCATGCCGATGCTTAAAAGGCTAGGGAAAGAGGGTCTCAAATATTTAGCAAATGTCTTCAACCTGTCTCTTTCCACCTTTGTCATACCCGCAAAATGGAAAATGGCCAAGGTGGTCCCGCTACTAAAGCCTGGGAAACCAGCTAACATAGCAGAGTCATATTGCCCGATATCTCTCCTATCGCCAGTAGCCAAGATGCTTGAAGCCATTTTGCTCCCCTACTTCAAAGCAAATTTGCAGCTAGCCTGTCATCAGCATGACTTTAGAAAACTCCATATCACCACCACCGCGTTAAATGCCATTAGTACCCAGATAAATTGTGGATTAAATCAGAAGCCCCACCATAGAACAGTACTCGTAGCGCTAGACCTATCAAAAGCTTTTGATACGGTCAACCATGGCACGTTACTGCAAGACTTGGAAGGGCCTACCCTTCCTCCATGTCTTAAAACGTGGACAGCAAATTATCTGGGTGGTCGGCAGGCATCGGTGCATCAAAGCCAAGAAAAATTAAACAAGGGGTGCCACAGGCTGCTGTCCTATCCCACTTTTGTTTAATTTTTACATATCAAAACTACCTTCGCCACCAGAAGGAGTTACTATCGTTTCTTACGCCGATGACTGCACAATAATGGCGACAGGCCCGGATCGATGAGCTTTGCAACAGAATAAACGGCTACCTCCCTGATCTCTTCAGTTTTTTCGCCTCGCGAAACTTTGCATTATCACCGACTAAATCATCTGCGACCTTATTTACAACTTGGACGTCCCAAATGTCGACCATTTTGAACATCCACGTCAATGGCACTACGCTACCAACTGTCCTACACCCCGAAATCTTGGGTGTGACGTTTGATCGGGATCTACATTTGGGTGAGCACTCAGCCGCAATTGTTCCGAAAATCCAGAGCCGTAATAAAATCCTCAAATCCCTTGCTGGCAGTACTTGGGGAAAAGACAAAGAAACGCTCATTACCACATACAAAGCAATTGGCCAGCCGGTTGCGTGCTACGCGTTCCCTATATGGTCGCCAAGCCTAAAAACTACCCACTGGAAGAAGCTACAGGCCTGCCAAAATACTGCGCTCAGAACCGCCACGGGCTGTCTTCTTATGTCCCCAGAACACCATCTACATAATGAGGTGAAAATACTCCCCATCAGGGAGAGAAATGAGATGCTAACCAAACAGCTCCTGTTGAATACCCAGAAACCTGGGCATCCCAACAGTCACCTGATTGAGGAGCCAGCACCGCCTAGGGACTTAAGGAGTCATATCCGAAAGCATTTTGAGAAAATACGGTACCTGAGAACTCAGCCGTATGAAGCAAAAAAACACAAGCAGGTCCTTAACTCCACAAACAGGCGTCGGACTTAATGCCGGGAATTGCCCGGTGAATCCAGTACTCAGGGAACACAACCCAAAATTTGCGGAAGAGGAACGCATACTTCCCAAGGAAACGCGAATCACTCTGACTCAACTTCGTTCCAGATACTGTAACAGGTTAAACTCTTACATATCCAGAATCAACCCGACATACAAAATATATGCCCCGCTTGCAATGTGTCCCCACATGACACCAACCATCTCTTTAATTGTAATGTGGAACCAACGCCTCTAACACCCCTTTCATTATGGTCCACCCCTGTTGAAACAGCAAGTTTCCTTGGACTACCGTTAGAGGATATAGATGACAATTTGTGATCGGTCGCAGCTATTAGGTGGGGCGAAACATTGCTACAACAACAACAACAACATAAGCGCTCCTCTTGTGCTTCCAGCTTGAATGTAATCTGTGTCGACATTTCGGAAATACGCGTTTCTTGTGCTTTCAACTGCACAGCCAACTCAGATGTCATATATGTCTTCTGTTCTTCAAGTTGAGTTTCCACCTTAGATGTTATACGTGTTTCCTGTGATTCCAGTTGAGCTGACATTGTCGATGTTTGAGCAGATATTGCAGCCAAAATCGTGTCAAGCCTATGCTCGTAACTGTCTGCGATGTTTCATTTTTCTCTTCAATTTTTTTGCCTCCCCGCCATCAGGAGGAGAGACATACTCTTCCACGTTAATTCCCTCTAATTCCATTGCCTTTCGTAGTCGTGCCTGAAGTTCGAGTTTATTGCGGGTTGTATTCAATCCACGGCTCTCCAACTCCTTCTTCAGTTGCTGGACCTTTGCCATGTCCAAGTTGTATTCGAAGTCTTCGGAATTTATTCAACAGTTCCTCTTCTGAAACCAGTTGTAACGAATTTACTGCAATTCCCCTTATTTGCAACCTTCTGCTAACGTTCGAATCACTATACTGTTGAATAAATAACTTTACTATTCAATAATGCAAAATGGCCTTTATTAAAGTAGTTCAGAATAACACTACTATTGCTCGCCAGATAGCGTCTTAGATCAAACTGATTGTCATGCCTCTGTCGTTGCTGCCTTTTATATTCTGTTATTTCTCGTTCGCATACTTCTAGGCGCTTCCATTTCTAGAATTTGTTAGTTGGTTATCAGCTATAAGATTACTACGTTTATAGCTTCTCATATGCGCGTGTATATGTGAGCACAATTATAATTGCATACTTTTTGGAGCATCTCAGATAAGATATCTGCATGTGCTTGTGCCTCTCCTCTCCGCTGCGTGTATGTACATATGTGTAGAAATAATGATTGATTCATTGATGTGCATACAAGTCACTGCTTAGCATCGGCTTAGATATGATAGTATCGGTTAGTGTTGCTAATATTCGTCACATAGAATACCAGTGTTTACCATTAGGAGAGTTGTCTGAAGAAGTTCAAGAATCTACAAACAAGGACTACAAAATATATAGAGTACTAACGCTTGCAAAATCTCACGAGTTAGACAAAACGAGGACCTTTTCAACATGTTGATCATCTCTTCTGATCCAGTCAAATCATCCATGAGGCACGTAAGATCACAAAAAGATCTTACAGACACCTATAGTATAAAAGGTGAAAAATGTACCAAATATTTGTGTTGAGTTGTGACGTCTGTGGGAAATGCAATTTCAGCAAATTTGCCTAAATGCAAATTTGGTTTAGTTGCGCGGTGTACACATATCTGTATTTAATCGTGTGAATTGCGCTGTCAGCAACAATTAGTAAATGCCTCGTTTTGTGGTGATTAAAATTTAGATTCATTTTGTTACAGGGTAGCACATTAACTGGTTTACTCATTTGGCATTGAAATTGTTGGCTGTTTACACAACATCTCCCTTTTTTTTCACAATGCTTATGCATTTGGCGTATGCATGAGCATTCTATTTTTATTTAGTTAAATATAAATTAATTCTATATTTTGTATTTTATGTTTGTAGGTTGAAAATTTACTTATTCTAGTAATTTAAGTCTATTTTTGTGTATTATTATTTTCTTATTTTTTATGATATTGCTATTTTCTATGTCACTGAGAAATTTTTGCTTATCATTATTTCCTATTCTAGACGGGATTAAAGTGTAATTATTTTTACTATCGATATTTTCTACTTTATAGGGTATTAGAGTAAAATTATTATTTTGGTCGATACTTTCTACTTTATATGCCCCTTTATATCTACTATCTAACTTATAACCTGCTTCATGTTTTACTAACACTAGATCTCCTATAGTTATTTCCTTATAGTGAATATTTTTATCATGACTAATCTTTTGTTTTTCTTTAGCTTCTTTTTCTAATTTAAAGGCTCTATTCTGTGCTATTTTTAACCTATATTTAATTTCTTTATCGTAAGCCCCATAATTATATAATGGGCTTACCGTATTTTCTTGTAAAAATTCGTAAGTCTGGGGTTTTTTACCAAAGATCAAATCGAATGGGCAATAACAATGGACTGTAGATGGGGTTGTATTGTAACAATATGCAAAATATTTCAGATACTCGTCCCAATTATCTTTGTTAATGGATATGTATGAACGCCGCCATTGCCTTGTACTGCTGCAGAGGGGCTATCGGAAAGAGACGGGGAATCTCGCCAAGAGTAGTACACTGGCTTTATGAGATAGTGGTCAAACCGATTCTGCTATTTGGGGTGCTGGTCTGGTGGAAAGCACTGGACACGGCGAGCACCTCCAAAATGTTTGTGTCAGTGCAACGGACGGCACTGATCGGTATCAGTTGCGCTCTGAGAACAACACCTACCTTGGCACTGAACATCATGCTGAACATATACCCAGTAGATATTGCGGGAAAGGCGGATGCGGCAAGGTCGTTGGTCAGGCTTCGTGATATGGGATATAGACTTTCTGACCGCGGACACTCTAGCCTTCTTACCAGTTTCGACTTTATCCCAGACAGAACGGACTATTGCATGCCGATAACTGCCCCCTATACAACCTTCACCCCAGTCATTCCAGAGAGAGAGGAGTGGGGAAGAGGAATTATCTGGGGCATGGGATCGGTTATCTTGTTCACGGATGGGTCGAAGCAGGATGGTAAGGTTGTGGGGGGGGGGGGGGGGGGTCTTTTGTCAAGTGCTAAATTTAAGCCCGCAAGTTTAAGTTGGCTGATTACTGCAGAGTATTCCAAGCGGAAGTTGCTGCGATTAAGGATGCGGTGGATGGAATGCTATCCAGTGCTACTACGGTTAGGGAATTTAACATCTACTCTGACAGCCAAGCAACTGTCAAGGCCTTGAGCTCAACAACAGTGCGATCGAGGGTGGTCTGGGAGTGCCTGACCTCGCTTGCGATTGCACCGAATTATTTTACAATTAAGATTATCTGGGTCCCGGGCCATAGTGATATCCCGGGTAACTGTCAAGCGGATCTCTTAGCCCGCATCGGTACAACCAAACCGGATGAAGATGGCTGTAGGGATTTCGGGATCCCGCTGGCCACCTGTGGACAGCTCCTCCATAGCTGGGCCTCGAGTCAGCTCAGCAAACGTTGGGCGGACACCACATCTTGCAGGGTAGCAAGATCTTTCTGTCCGAAAGTGGATGGCAGGAGGTTTGCTGAAATAATTGGGTTCACTAAGGCTCACCTATCAATGGTCATTGGGGTTTTGACAGGGCACTGCCCCATGGGTATCCATGCGGTACGTCTCAATATACTGGAAACTCCATCCTGCTGCAGCTGTATGGAGGATGATGAGGTGGAATCACCAAATCACTTTATGCTTGATTGGCCAGCTTTTGCCAGAACTGGGCGAAGTTACTTCGGTCGCGACTCACTTGGATCTCCCGAGGATTTATCCAAAGTTGAGATCGGTATCATTCGGAGCTTTATCGTTGCTACTCAACGATTCTCAGTAGCTAGATCTAAGTCACCGTTGTGTAAGAGTACATTTAATAACATATGAGTCTCAACTATATGGCAGCACTGAATGAGCAACGTTTACTTTTAGCAACATACAAATAATTCCATTGAGAAGAGAAAGAGTCGTGTTATAACCATCGCCGAGGCAACATGTCATTTATATTCAATTTCCTATAATACATTGTATTTCAATATTTTCCTTATACATTTAATATGTTCTTAATAAATACATAATTAACTTTTTCTTAATTAAAAATATAAAAACGATCCACTCGGCAAATATTATTCCTTTCAATTCAGAAGTGAGACGGTTGCGCGTACACGAAATAGATATATGTGCTAAACGTTCAAGGGTGCATTTTCTTAAAAAAACAGTTAGTGTTTGAATAATCGTGTCGAAATCTATAACGTGAAATGTGCTAAGCGTTTACCAGTGCTTTCTAAGAGATAGATGGACAAAAGAAACATTATTGGAATAAAAGTGAATCGTGGACAAAGGATGTGCGAATATAAGAATATAATAATATAATAATATTAGAAACGCAATAAATTTGGGAAGCGTCTAGAACAAAATTCAAATTAACAGAAATCGTGCGTGTGTATTTGTGGCGTTGCTTTGTAAATTTGGTAAAACTTTCGCAAAAATGCGAATCATAAAATCGTTGTCTGTCGCGCAATTGAAACGTTTGTTGCAAGAGAGAAATACTCTCTCAACTGGTACAAAAAGTGCGCTCATTAATCGTTTGATTGAACTTGTCGGTTCAGATGAAATAGAATTGAAATGAAAGAATGAAAACGAGATAGAAGAAGCTCCGAACGTTCAAAATAATAATGAACAAAATGAAGATGAACAAGAAAAATCATTACAGCAACAAATGAATGAGTTGCGTGGAATGCTCAAAAATGTGTTGAGTTATGTGCAAAACAACCCTCAAAATAGTGTTGTGAATATCGAGCAAAGCGAACAAAATCGAATTGTAAGTAATTTGTCTCCATACACAAACACAAATTCAAGTATACCAATATCGCGAAATAATTACTCAGTGCGTGAAATAGCCGAAACTATTCCAGACTTCGACCGGACAAATCATATTTCGTTGTCAGCTGAGCAATTTATTGAAAGAGTGAATAGTGTAATTTGTGCATACGGTTGGGATGAAAAATGCCTATTACTTGCTGTATTCAGTCGCGTGAAAGGTGTCGCGCCTTTGTGGCTTGACGCGACAGAAAAGTTGTACTCAAATTGGAGTGACTTTGCAAGAGAGTTAAAAAATGAATTCGGTAAATCCCCGGATGAAGCAGACATACATTTTCAAATGCAAAATACTACTTGCAAACAAAATGAAAAAGTGGAAGATTATTGTTTTCGTGTGAGTGCACTGGGGCGACGATATAAGTTGAGCGAAACAGCTATGGTAAAATACACAAGAGAAAGGCTACGTAATCGTGAACTACAAGTAGCAATATCTGCTCAAAAAAATAAATACAATGAGATAATTAAGAGAAATATTAATAGAGTATGAAAAGAATTTGCCGATGAGTATGTCGCGTAATCAAACAAAATACGAAGTTAAAGATCAAGCAAATAAGACTGTCAACAAGAGTGAATATTCTAATAAGAAAAATGAGACCAAAACAAATAAGATTTTGAAGTGTTATAATTGTGAAGAAATGGGACATATTTCCATTAATTGTCAAAAACCACAACGTAAACAAAGATGCGATAAATGTAATAAAGTGCATACAAAGGGTGAATCGGAATGTAAACCTGGAGCAAAAATAAGAAATGTATTTTGTCAATATGATGATAATTTTAAAGTTGACACGTTAGTGGACAAAATATAAAAGCGTTTATTGATACGGGTGCACAGTGTAGCATGATTAGGAAATCTGTGAGTGACAAAGCAGGTGGCAAATATCATAATTGTGCCATACAGATTACTGGAATATGTGGTGGTAGTCGACATGCAAATGAGTTATGGAAAACAAACTTAATGGTCAATGAAATTGATATACAGGTTAATCTGTACGTAGTAGATGACGAATTGTTACCTTGCGATATTTTATTAGGGCAAGACAACTTTGTGCATAATAAATTGAGATTAATTATCAACAATGGTAAGATTAAAAAAGAACGTGAAAATGAAACTGAAGTTAAAGAAATAAATAATGTAATTGATGAAAGTAAAATAAGGTGCGAAATTGACGATAAGCTTTTAAAATCGAGACTTTTGGAAGTTATAAATAAAAATTCGAATGTGTTTGGTAAAAATTTGAAAGAGCTTGGAAAAACAGATTTGGTGAAAATGAAAATCGAATTAAAATCAAATGAAATTTTATCTCAATCTCCGTATCGCGTACCAGAACCAAAAAAACAAATAGTCGAACAAATGGTTAATGATTTATTGAAGAATGATATAATTCAACGTTCCGAATCTGAATTTGCGTGTCCAGTCGTACTAGTTAAAAAGAAAAATGGTAGTGATAGGTTGTGTATAGATTACAGATGATTGAACAGACTAATAGAAAAAGAAATATTTCCACTTCCAAACATTGAAGAGTGCCTTCAGGAAGCGGCGCGGTATAAATATTTCACAACGCTTGATTTGAATAGTGGATACTATCAAATTGAAATTGAACCAGAAAGTCGTAAATATACTGCTTTTATTACTACTGATGGTTTATACGAATTTAAAAGAATGCCATTTGGGCTCAAAAACGCGCCAATAATATTTCAACGGTTAATGTCAAAAATTCAGGAACGGGCTACGAAAGAAAACATGATTAATTATATGGACGATATACTAATTTGTAGTAATACGTACGAAGAAATGTTTGAAAAACTTAAAACGGTTTTACGTATTTTAAAAGAAGCTAATTTAACGTTAAACATATCGAAATGCGAGTTTCTAAAAACATCAATAAACTTTCTTGGTCACTGTATAACACCGATTGGCTTAACTCCAGGGTTAGTAAAAACGGCAGCAATACAAAATTATGAACGACCAACAAATGTTACTGAGATAAGAAGATTATTGGGTTTGAGTGGGTATTTTCGAAAATTTATACCTGGTTATGCTATAGTCTCGGAACCAATTCGAAAATTATTACGTAAAGATGAACCTTTTATTTGGGATTGTGAACAACAGAAAGCATTCGATGAGTTGAAACAAAAACTGACATCCGATCCTGTGTTGGTTGCGTATCGGGTAGACTCAAATCACGAAATACATACTGATGCCAGTTCATATGGATTAGCAGGTGTACTGTTGCAAAGTGAAAGTGATGGCTTGAAACCTGTGGCATATTACAGCAGATCGACTAGTGCTACAGAGAAGAACTTTCATAGCTACGAACTCGAAACTTTAGCCGTGGTAAAGACGTTAGAAAGATTTAGATATTATATCGATGTCAAAACAATCAAAGTAATAACATACTGTAGTGCGGTTAAAACTGCTATGCAAAAACGAGAGCTGACTCCTCGAATAGCAAGATGGTGGTTAAGAGTGCAAGATTTTGATATCGATATAATTCACCGACAAGGTAGTCGAATGGAACACGTTGATGCATTGAGCAGGTGTCCGAACGAGAGTGCTAAGGACACTGATGTAGAAATTCTTCGTGTAGATAAAACGGCAATAACTCATGACGATTGGTTATATTCAATGCAGTTACAAGACGATAAATTAAAAGAAATAATTGAAAAGGTCAAAAATAAATATAAGCAAACGACAAATGAATTTCGTATCGATCAAGGCAGATTGTATAAGATTGAGAATGCGAACAAATTATGGGTTGATCCAAAAACACTTCGACATAAAATGGTAGAAGAATGTCACGATAAAAACGGTCATTTAGGCATAGAAAAAAGCGTTAGTAAAAGGAAATCATATCTATGGTTCCCACGAATGCGAAATTTCGTCAACTCATATTTGAAATCATGTGTTGAATGCGCATATAACAAAAGTCGTGGAGGTCAACCAGAAGGACAGTATCATTACAATAACATTGATCCAATACCTTTTAAAACATTACATATGGACCATTTGGGACCATTTATCAGAAGTACCAAAGGTAACGAATACATCTTAATATTAGTCGATGCATTTACGAAGTATACAATCATCAAAGCGGTAAAGGCTACAGCGACAAAGCATGTATTGTCAACATTATGAGAAGTTACTAGTTATTTCGGAGTGCCTGAGCGTATAATCACTGATATAGGTACTTCATTTACGTCAAAGGAGTTTAAAAACTATTGCAAAACAATGACGTGAAACATATCTTAAATGCGGTACGTACTCCACGAGCAAATGGACATGCTGAGCGAAATAATCGAACTCGAACTTTTATCAATGTTACTTCCGTCAACAACTGAGAATAAAAGATGGGACAGTATTTTATCTAATATTCAATGGTCTATGAATACTATGAAAAATAAAACGACCGGAAGAAGTCCACACGAAATTTTGTTTAGTTTCTCACCTAGAGGTATACATCAAAATAAAATTTTATTAGCATTACACGAAAATCATCTAACAAGCGAAGACGATATGCAGAAAATACGTACACAAGCAGCAGAAAGAGTAAATCAGAAACGACAACAAGCTAAAGAGCGATATGATAAACAACATGCTAAACCAACAGAATTTAAAATCGACGACTTAGTGCTAGTAGAAAATGAACCTTCTAGTACAGGTACATCTAAAAAGTTAGAGCCACGTTTCAAAGGCCCTTTCTTAATTAAATAAGTACTTGGTAAAGATCGTTATTTAATCGAGGCCATACCAAACACTGAACGTACATCACGTCATTATACTTCAGTGTACGCTTCTGACAAGATGAAGCCATGGTGTCAACTTCCACAAAATCTTGAACTAGATGACGACGAGTCTGCCGACGAATAAAGTGAGGTCACTTTATATTATCAGGAAAGCCGACTGTAAGAGTACCTTTAATAACATATGAGCCTCAACTATATGGCAGCACTGAATGAGCAACGTTTACTTTTAGCAACATACAAATAATTCCATTGAGAAGAGAAAGAGTCGTGTTATAACCATCGCCGAGGCAACATGTCATTTATATTCAATTTCCTATAATACATTTTATTCTAATATTTTCCTTATTCATTTAATATGTTCTTAATAAATACATAATTAACTTTTTCTTAATTAAAAATATAAAAACGATCCACTCGGTAAATATTATTCCTTTCAATTGTGTATGTGGTATCACAACGGACCTTCATGCTGTCCTAGTGAGCTATCCTTATCAGGGCAGCTACCACTTAACCTATCCTATGTATGAGCCCACATATTCATTGAAAGTTCTATGGCTACGTTCAACAGTGCCTAAAGTTTGGTGGTGATAAGGCGTAGATGTTTTGTGCTTAATATTGAGAAGCTTACATAGTTCCTCAAACAAACCATTTTTATATTCAGATCCCATATCCGTTATTATTGTTTTCATAATATGGCTCTAGCTACTGTTTTTGCATCTTTGCTCTGTATAGGTATTGCAACTAAGTATTTAGTCAAATCACATATCAGAGTGACAGCGTATTCAATTCCATTTAATGATCTCGGTAAAGGTCCAATTGTATCTATTTGTACTATTTCGAACGCCTTCGTTGGTGTTTCAGTCAAAATCATTGGTTCTTTTAAATTTTTATTAATTTAATTTTATTACAATTTACGCATTTCTTTGTATATTTTCTTATATCATTTTTCATATTTTTCCAGTAATATTTTTGTCTTATTTTATTAGTTGTACGATTGATTCATTAACAGGATCATTGTGATATTTTTGAAGAATCTTTTTAATTTTATCATTTTCCGTCACATGCACAATCTCCGGAGTTAATGCAATAGTCAAATTTTTGAGAACTTTGGTACCTATTTCTTTAAAAGTGTCTACTCGAGTATAATTAAACAATTTGTCTCCTAAGCACAACTGTATTTTCTTAATTCCCAAATTGCCGGGTTTTTCCATAAGCCTGGTAAAGATTTTATCTAGGTCAATATTCGCCTCAACAATTTTATTATCTATATTTATTTCACTACAAATTTTCTTTCCTTTTTTGAAATATAATTTCGGAGGATCGACAAAGAGCTGGACTAGTCTTTTTACTTCACATTTATTAAGCGCTTCGTATACTATAGGGTTCTCTTTGTGACCTTTCTTCTCTTCATTTCTATTACTGTTATTACTGGAATTCTTTTTAGTTTCCGATCTTGTCGCAATTTTCTTTATTTTACATGCCTGTACTGACATTTCTTTCAAATCTTTGATATCTATTCGTGACAGAGCGTCGGCCACGTAATTTTTTTTCCAGCTATGTACTCCACCCCAAAGTCATACTCTTCCAAATCTCATCTAATTCTAGTTAATTTAGATGAAGGGTTTTTCATTGAGAATAAATACGTTAAAGGTCGATGATCCGTTTTCACTGTGAATTTTCTGCCATAAACATATGGTCTAAAATATATAATGGCCCAATGTATGGCCGCCAATTCGTTTTCGATCATGGCTTTATTTATTTCGCCTTTTGTAAATGATCTTGAGGCATAGGCAATTGGTAATAGTTTTCCTTCATACTCTTGGCTTAGCACAGCACCGCAAGCATGACGCCAGTTGCGTCGGTTGTAATACAGAACTCTCTATCAAAATCGGGATATTGTAGGATATTTGGACTAATTAATGCATTTTTTAAGTAGTTAAAAGATTTTTCGCAGTCGTCCGTCCATTTGCAGATGACATTTTTCTTACTAAGCCTTGTTAGTGTTCTAGCGTATTCCGCGAAATTTGGTATGAATCTTCTATAATAATTACAGAATGCGGCAAATCTTTTTGCTTCATCGGAATTTTTGGGAGTTGGGTAATTTTGAACAATTTTAAATTTATTTGGATCTGGTAAAAATCCAGTACTTGTGCATTTATGTCCCAGATAAGTAACTTCTTGACTGAAGAATAAACATTTATCGGGCTGTAATTTTAAATTATATTTTCTGCAAGTTGAAAAGACATTTCTTAAATTTTGTACCATATGTTTTTCGGAGCAGGCTAATACGACTAAATCGTCCATGTATAAAAATGCTTGTGATGGTTTCAGACTTGCGAATGCCAATATCATCATCATAGTCTAGACATATTCTTACGTACATATTTACTTTAAACATACATACTTACATACCTACATACAACTCGACACAAATATGTACCTACATATTTGTGTTGAGTTGTGACGTCTGTGGAAAATTCCATGTCAGCAAATTTGCCTAAATGCAAATTTGGTATAGTCGCGCGGTGTACACACATCTGTATTAAATCGTGTGTATTGCGCTGTCAGCAACAATTAGTAAATGCCTCGTTTTGTTTTGATTAAAAGTTAGATTCATTTCGTTACAGGGTAGCACATTAACTGGTTAACTAATTTGGCATTGAAATTGTTGGCTATTTACAATACAAAAGCTCAGAAATGGTTTCCTTGTTAGATATATTTTAAAGTGACGAAGACTATATTAAGATTAAATAAATGATCCACCTTTTTCTATCACAACAAAACAATTATTTATTATGTATATTGGATATATATTTATTACTTATTATTTTATTGCAAAGAAAGAAATCAATAAATACAAGTTTAATATTTATTATAAATAATACAGTTATTTCATTTAGTATTTATAATCATATAATTTCCGTTTTTATATCTTTTTAAAATTTATCAAATTTTAGGATGAGTTTTGAAGCACCCTTTATGTATATTTATTTTAAAGCTTAGGCTTTAGCTATAAGAAAAGCAATACATTTTTAAGAAATCAATAAAATTGGTAAAGCGTTTTTTGAGATAAAACTGTTTATCATAAGTGGGCAGTGCTCAAAAATTTATTAGTTGTTCACCTTGGGCTCAAATACAATAATATTGAATAACTTTTAATAATTTTTCTTAGTTAAGTATTAATAAAATAATTTTGAATTTTTCAAAAATATGTAAATAAATTTACACAGTGAATTTTCAAGCAATGTGTATATACTTATCCCCTAGCGTACACATTTCACATTTATAAGAGTATAACATCTTAAAAGAAGTAATGCGTCCATCAAATTTGGTGGAGATTAATAACCTTGCTACTAAGACAAAACTTTTAATCATAAGTGGGTAGAGCCACACTCCTTCCAATCATAAATAATACAAAATTCGAAGTTTTTCCTTCAGTTTTTAACAATTTTTTTTGTATTTTTCTACAATTTTTCAAATTTGACGAATTATTGTGAAGCACCCTGTTACTCTGGCACCCTGTATTTTAAATTGTCCAAAGTCTAAATAATTAGCTTTCAGGTGCAGTATAAATCTTTAAAATATCTTCATTAGTTCAAAAGTTATGATTTTTGCAAAGTAAAAACTCAAAAGGCGCCATAGTGCGTCGGTGGAGTTGTATACGGCGCCACAAATCGGCGCAATCCCTAAAAAAGAGAAAGATTTGAACGTCTCCGGCTCGCGCGAGTACACCGGCTCGAACATTGGTCCTTCGAACCGGAATATCAAGTGCTCAATCAGGGTTCGGCCACATCAATCCTATTCCTTCCCATTCCTTAAATTTCAATTGCATTCAATTTTACTAAAATTGTATACTTTGCAGGCAATAGTCAAGTTGCGTCGCGGTTTGGATTTAAAAGTGTACATATCCGTTTCACTAAATAACCTACAAAATTAGAATCGAGTCCGTTAAGTCTCCTTTCATCCCGTTTCTATCATATGATACGAATTTAAACGTAGCGCTTTTATGCAAACAATTTAAGAAGCGTAGTTCGATCAAACGTAGGCTAAGACTATTCTCTAAAATGTCTAGCCTCATTTGAGGGCGCACAATTAACAACTAAACAATTATGCGAAATGAAGTTGCGAATTGACTCAGCCAAGTCACTGCTGAACGAATTCAATTCGTTTCAAAACTTAATTAAAGAAGCAACCCCCGAAAGCGACATCGGGCAACAATTAGACATTCGTGAATCATTTGAAAATTTATACTATAGTTCTATGGCTAGTATTTCAAGCCTCTTAGAAGCCAATAATAAATTTAATCGGTCTGGTGATTGTCCTAAATGCAACTCTCAATAGTTGGTTAGGTTACCTACAATTTCTCTGCCGTCATTTAACGGCTCGTATGGATATTGGCTTGAATTTCGTGACACCTTTCATTCAATGATACATAACCCTTCCCACTTAGATAGCATGCAAAAATTTCATTATTTGCGGTCATCATTAACCGGCACAGCGGCACAAGTAATCAAATCAGGAACGATAACTATTTGATTTCTTGGGATTTGCTTACTAATCGGTTCAATAGTACAAAATTACTAGTACACAATCACGTTAAGTTTTTATTTCCAATACAGCCTTTAAACAAAGAGCCTTCTACAAGCATTAGGAAGTTAGTTGACACCGTTCTTAAGAATCTCTGTGCATTAAATACCTTTGGGGAGCCAATATACCAGTGGGATACATTACTTATATATATAATCGTTACGAAGCTAGACAGACAGATCGAGAAAGAATGGGAACATTATACAAATCAGTTTTGCAGAGAACCGGGTAAGGCTATAAAATTAAAGCAGCTTTTTGAAAGATAAAGCCGACAGAACGACAACAACTGAAATACCGACAAATAGAACCACGGTTACAAAAATAGTTCCAACAATAAAAACGATAGAAAATATGAAGTTCTGCATAACAAAGCCCAACTGAGCAAATACTAGGTTAGCTTAGGTTAGGTGGAAGCTGCCTTGATAAGGATAGCTCACTTGTACAATACGAAGGTCCGTTGTGATACCACATACACCAAAAATAACGGTGACTTAGATCTAGCTACTTAGAGAATCGTTGGGTAGCAACGATAAAGCTCCGAATGATAACGATCTCAACTTTGGATAAATCCTCGGCAGATCGGAGTGAGTCGCGACCGAAGTACTTTCGCCTAGTTCTGGCAAAAGCATGGCAATCAAGCATAAAGTGATTTGGTGATTCCACCTCATCATCCTCCATACCACGGTTGCCGTTTGCCTAAAATTTTGCGTACCAAAATTAGTACCAAACCGGAAAAACGTACCAAATAATTTGCTAGGCAAACAATATAACATTTATAAAAAGAATTTTAAGCCGTTCATCTGCTGACATAAATTTACACAGAAACGGGTTTCATTATACATATGTGTATGTATAAACATAAAAAAATTTAAAACATATAACATTTTTATATGAATTAATCGGGGATTTCCCGTATTGCTTTAAATGTGTGAAGATTTATTTCAAGCAATTTTTAATTTCATAATTTATTTAATAATTTGGGAAAAATTTAAACAACGTGGCATCAGGGCGGACAAGGCGACAGCTGTTTCCATTATACCTTGTAAATCTCTTCAAAGCCTTTTCTCCCGGGAGTGGGAGTCGAACCCGCACTCCTACGATAATTGAAATGGTTCTAAATGCATCCAGCTACGTCATGCCCTAGTTGTTGTAAAGTTTTTCCAAATTGCATTTTTCGCATATATTATCTTCCAGACATCACATAATTCGTATGTAGTTATGTGTTGAAGTTATGCATGTTTGTAAGGCGGTTTCATAGAAACTTGGTATTTTGCTGTTTTTGTTCTATTTATAGAACTACAACGAATTAACCAAATGTTGTCTCTTTATATGAATTAATGGGGGATTGCCCGTATTGCTTTAAATGTATGAACATTTATTTCAAGCAATTTTTAATTTTATAATTTATTTAATAATTTGGGAAAAATTTAAACAACGTGACATCAGGACGGACAAAGCGACAGCTGTTTCGATTATACCTTGTAAATCTCTTCAAAGCTTTCTCTCCCTTCATATAAAGAGACATTTGGTTAATTCGTTGTAGTTCTATAAATAGAACAAAAACAGCAAAATACAAAATTCGTTGTAGTTCTATAAATAGAACAAAAACAGCAAAATACCAAGTTTCTGTGAAACCGCCTTACAAACATGCATAACTTCGACACATAACTACATACGAATTATGTGATGTGTGGAAGATAATATATGCGAAAGAAGGCAATTGGGAAAAACTTTACAACAACTAGGACATGACGTAGCTGAATGCGTTTTTAACCATTTCAACTATCGTAGGAGTGCGGGTTCGACTCCCACTCCCGGGAGAAAAGGCTTTGAAGAGATTTACAAGGTACAATCGAAACAGCTGTCGCCTTGTCCGTCCTGATGTCACGTTGTTTAAATTTTTTAAATATAACACTTTTTTCTTCTAAATACACCATATAATGAGTAAAAGTAAATAAATAAATTAAAATGTCCACAATTTCTTTCATAAAGGATCAATAGTAGTTAAGAATTATTAAAAAATAGTTTTGTTTTAATACTTTGACCAACTGGAATTTAAAAAATTTTACTTTCCGTTTAAACGTCACTATATCCTATGGAAAGCTCTTTGGTAAGCATAACATTATTAAGTGTTTTAAATAAAATTTTATTTCGCAATTTTGTCTTTATCAGACTCAATTCAAAACATTTTCGTTTGGCAGCTGCAGAGCTATGGGGAAGGCTTAGCAAATCAAATACAAATTGTGTTAACTCGCTAAAGGCATATTCCTCTAACCCGTTTTTAACTAAAGAAACTTTTTCCGAAAGGTTTCAATATTGGAATAGTTTTTGAAATCGCCACTTCTTAGCTTCTGCAAACGCCATTGGGTCATAATTGTATCAGACTCACACTTTAATAAATGATCAAATTCATTGACCAGGTAGTAAAATGTGTCAATGGTTTCATTTAAATCAGCATAAATTATCTGGAATTAAAACACTCAAGCCCTCGATGTCTTTCCTGTGTAGATCAAATCTCCTAAATAATTGTTTCAAAAATTCATTATAGAAGTTTAGAATGTTTAATTTAACTGTTTCACGCTGTTCGTCACAATGCAATTCCGATTTAATAAATTTTTCTGCTTTTAATCCAATACAAATATCACAAATTTGCAAGTAATTTTCGACGTTTTCTAAATCAATTTCCTGTATACTTTGAGTACGTTTAATATGTTCAACAGACATGTAATTGCTCATAATTAATTTTAAATGTGTTTCCATTTGCTGGTATAAGTATGGAAGTCGAACATATTCTGCTTGAAACTCTTTATTTAAGTTATTAATAATTTTAAGAATCTAATTTAAAAATAACTAAATAAATTTTAAGAATATACTTTAAAAATAACACATATCATTGGTTGAGGTAGCCGGCACAGATTATGTCTAATTTACACCTCGTGCTTTATTAGACAGTAGTACTCAACACTGCATCGTAACAAACGCATTGAGTCGTAAAATAAACGCCTAGTCTATACATTCCACTTTCCGCATTGCATTCAGTCAACCATACAACAGAGTCTTTCGAAATCAAAATAAGGTCTTGTTCCAAAAATTGCAACACAGTCGTAAAGTGTTTAGTTTTGAATAGCATCACTAGTTCGTTACCCTCAATCAGCATTATAAACTTTTAAATATTCTCCAAGACTTAGCTTTAGCAGATACGTCGTTTTACTCGCCTTCAGAAATGAATTTTCTTTTAGGTGCAGAAATATTCTGGATTTATTGCTCGAGGGTCGAATCCGCTTAAGCAAGGGTCCATATCTATAGAATACAACACTAGGATGGATTATTTGAGGTGTCATGTGCGACAATATTTCATAACAAAATAAGGTTCAGTGCAATCTCGCACAAACCCTGGAGATAAAGAGATCAATTGAGAAGGTTTTGGGAAATTGAGTAAGTTGCTATACCCAACAACGTAGGGACTCCTTAAGATTCCGCTTAGGCAAGTCTTGTGCAGGAAGATCAGGGAACTTGCAGTTGATATTATGGCGGGAGAATTAATCAGACCCTCTTGATATATATAAACTCAACGTCGTAACTATGGTATGTCAGCGGCTCCATATCTATGCATACAGTGTCTTCGACAACTAGGTATGGAATGCGTCAACCAAGACGTTGGCCGTAGTATATTATAAGATTTTTATGTAGACGAAATTATTACTGGGAGCGACTCAAAATCTACGCATATAGAAACGTGTAAAAATGTAGCTTATATCTGCTTATCTGGATGCTTTCCTTTGCGTAAATGGGTCTCCAATTTAATCGAAATTTCAGAAGTACCAACAGCTTAAAAAGTATTTCTCGATGAAAACTAATCGAGCAAAACTCTAGGCTTAAGTTAGGTTGAACTGGCCGGTCAATAAAACCTTATATAGACTGAATGTGTTCATAGTGTTACCAGAATTTGTTTGACGACCAAAAGGAAGAACCCCAATGAGGTGCCAGGACATATGTTATAGAATAACTCCGCCCTCTTTACAAATACTATCAGTTTTCTTGGACCCAGATTAATTACTGCCTCAAGATCTGGCAAACTCTGCCGCCCCAAATAGCTGGAGCCTTGACCTGGCGAGCCGAGGACATGAACACAGAACGTGCTCAACCGTTCCTTCCTGCAGCTCACACTTCCTACACTTGCTGTTACTGACTTAGGCCAAAGCATGTGACGTCAGAAGGCAGAGCCAATTTGTGAGTCTAATATCGTAGGCTTTGCACATGATTTTAGAAATTATGCAGCCCCTCGCTTTTGTACACGCCTTTCCTGCTTGGTTGATCATATGCAACTCCTGTCTCCTTTTGATTTCTTCCAAACGGTTTGGGACGTCTATCGTCGAATCGGCGAGTGTTGCACCCTCCTTTGCCAACTCATCAGACTTTTCGTTACCTTCTTTCCCTTTATGACAGGGAACCTAGTAAAGATGTATGGTCCGGCCTAAGCGAAGTTTTTCCAATTCTTCTTTGCATTCCTGAACACTTCTTGATGAAGTATTGTGTGAGATAATTGCCTTAATCGCAGCCTGACTATTAATATATAAATTGGCGCGACTGCAGCTTAAGCACACTTCCTCCAGAATTTCTACTGCTTTCTTCACTGCTATAATTTCCGCTTGAAAAACGCGTTTTTCCAATTCTTCTTTGCATTCCGGAACATTTCTTGATTAAGTACCAAATTTATTCAAGGGGTTGCCAGCGCAATATATAGCTTTTCCAACCCAATTGTCAACCTCGCCTACCCGTGGCGAAACCTGTTCCATTAACAGCCGCGGCTCTGGCGACCCCAAGTTCCTCATGGAACTAGGGGGTGGGAAGGGTGGTATGGCCTAGAAGGTTTAATATGGTCATATAAATCGTTCCCGAGATGGTCGGGCTAGTACCATAATGGTGCTATATTACCGGAACGTACCGGATTTATATCCGGCAAAGTACCATCAACATCGATAACACTCCCCAAAGCCTTCGGAGTGTGCCTTTATCGTTAATACTACAACAACATGAAGTACTGTGTGAGATTATTGCCTTAATCGCAGCCTGACTATCAATATATAAATTGGCGCGACTGCAGCTTAAGCACGCTTCCTCCAGAGTTTCTGCTGCTTTCTTCACTGCTATAATTTCCACTTGAAAAACGCTGCAGTAATCTGGCAGCCTGTAATAATAAAAATTGGAGATTGTGGCAGCGCATTGCCCTCAAGTGGCCCAAAGACACCAGGTTAAACCTGTTCATTATTTTATTTATTTATTATTTTTATTACATATTTAGATTTTTTTTTTTTTGTATTTTTTTTTTGCCGAGTCATTGATGTGCAGTGGTTTGTCAAGCGTCGAAATCTAAACAGCTCAGCAACAGAAGAAATATCATCAGCTGAGGGTAAAACATAGATTAATAGAATATAGAAACAAACATATACAGCATTAACGATTAAGAGAGATAAGGACAGTAATTTTTATAGAAAAAAGAGAGTCCGACATATCAAATTTATTTGAGTGAGAGTTATAATCTTGGCTCAAACATCCACTGAGAAAAAAATCCATATCTATATCAAAGAAAACTTGTCTTTATTTTGAATACCACCAAATTGCCAAAAATTTCCCTCAAACGAGTAAAATCTTACTTGAAATATGCAACCATGGCGTTTATTTTGATGTACGCTATTTCCTTGTTATTTTCGATTTGATGGCACTGTGTATTTTACCGTTTCTATGAATCTCGACACAGTAACATCATGATGGAATTATAGAAGGTGGCGCATTGCGCATGTAAACATTAGTTCAGCTGTATTTTATGAGCAATTTTTACGTCAATTTCCTTTAGCTCTTGTTTCTTTCTCTCGTTCTTTCATTCGTTGAAGCAGTCAAGTGTGACGTAGATGTGCAGAACGAAGCAATTTTGAACTCGTGAATGCACAACCTTCTGTGTGTGATTTGTGCAGTACATAGCACATTGCTGTGTTTAGAGTTGTGCTTTTTCTTTCTGTTACTCAACTCTATAATTTTTGGCGTAAGAAGTTGTTGCAGCTGGTAAAATAAATTGTGCAAATTATCCATAAATGCTACTTTGGACTAGGTAGGCAATTGAAAAGTAAAGTCCTCTCTCGGCGAACGAAAATCATACTCTACAAGTCACTTATCGTACCCGTCCTGCTATATGGGGCAGAAGCATGGACCATGACAACAGCAGATGAAGCGGCTTTGGGAGTGTTCGAGAGAAAAGTTCTTCGAAAGATTTATGGACCTCTACGCGTTGGCGATGGCGAGTACCGAAGAAGATTTAATGATGAACTGTACGAGCTATAGGCAGACATCAACATAGTCCAGCGAATTAAAACGCAGCGGCTGTGCTGGCTAGGCCATGTTATGCGAATGAAAGATGATGCTCCGGCCAAGAAAGTGTTTCTATCGGAACCCGCCTATGGAAGCAGAGGTAGAGGGCGGCCCCACTCCGTTGGAAGGACCAGGTGGAAAACGATTTAAACTCCCTTGGTGTGACCAATTGGCGCCGGTTGGCGGAGCGAAGAAGCGACTGGTGCGCCTTGTTGGACGGCCATAACCGTTTAGACGGTTAAGCGCCAATTAAGTAAGTAAGTAATAAAGAAATGGACGAATTGGACAAAATCGTAAAACAATTACGTGGAGACTTGTTCATTGAAGTTTTCCGCGGTAATTAATTGGTTTATTAAATGGTTTTATTATTTTATTTACATTTAGGTACATACATATAGACGCCGGCTTTACCAAGGAATCTTTGTTGCTGTTGAAGTCAAGCCATTTGGATACCCTTCTCGGAACAACAAATTATGGCAAAGGGTTATTTTTGAACATAATCTTCTCAATTGGCAAAACGAACAGGTAATATACATATAATGCATTTTACTTATACTTTAGATTCTTATATTTTTTTCTTTTAACTAGGGTGTTAATTTGCAGACAACTGTATGTGGAGGTGCCGCATTATTAGGGGATTCGATTATTACAGGGCTATGTACTTGTATGTATCTACAACTAATTCAAGTGCTAGAGTGCATTCATAAATATGCTATAGCTTCGTCATTGTCATCAGATTGAAACGGTGTATCGTTAAGAAAGGAATTTGTATTAGCCACTTTTTCTGACCCTTTTGCGGTTTTTGATGAACTATTTTCTGTCGGAACATTAAGTTGAGTATGGTCTTTGTATGTATTTTGGGATCATCTGGGGTATCTTCCGGTATCATGTCTGGATGGTTTTCGAAATCTCTCCGGGATCCCATCGTGGTCATTTTGGATTTTTTTTCGAATTTGTATTAGCCATTTTTTCTGGCCCTTTAGCGGTTATTGATGAACTATTTTCTGGCGGAACATTAAGTGGAGTATGGTCTATGTATGTATTTTGGGATCATTTGGGGTATCTTCCGGTATCATTTCTGGATGGTTTTCGAGATCCGTCCGGGATCCCTCGTGGTCATTTTGGGACTTTTTCTCGACTGATACGGAATCATTTGGGGACCCTTTCGGCATCATTTCTGAATGGTTTTCGGGATCAGTCCCGGATCCCGTCGGAGTCATTTCGGGACTTTTGCGGTCCATCCCAGCATAATTTCTGGATGGTTTTCGACATTCTCCATCACTTGTTGCATCTCGTCATAACTAGGACTAATTTTTTTTTTTATTTACATACATACATTTAGAAAACACTGGAAGACATTTTGAATAAATCGGGCGACGGAAAACATATTTTGGAGTACTACAGTAAGCAACAAGTTCTCAATCCGAAATATAGGAAATTGTTTGCAGCTACTATTGCAGCCTATTTGATATCCTCCGGTGTAAACACAAATCCAAAAACATTTGAGTCACTTACTAATCAGATCGCATCTTTATTTTTAAGCGAATCGAAGGTATACAATAAAAATCCGTAATATTTTAAAAATTAATGTAATTTTCCTGCCTTTATCAGGATATATATTACATACATAAAAAAGGCCAGAAGCCAGGCGGGTCTTTATATACCAAATTTCACAATTCCTTATCAAAACTCCGGCTTGATGGGGTTATATCTAAAAAGCCCCATGAAAACGAACAACCCTCAAAGGCAAGGAACTCCTGTACATGTAAGTAGGAACGGGGAGTGTTAGAGGGATTCAGAGTGGGTGTGGAAGGTGATCTTTAAAAATTAAATGAACGAATTTTTCAGCCTCACCCGCCCCAGCGGTAATAAGATGGTGAGAAATATAACATATAAATTTTTGCATTGATTAGAGACGGTAAAGGAGTGTCTTCAATTAAGACCAAAATTTATATGTAATATCTTTCACCATTTTATTACCATTTGATCGGGTGAGACTGCAACAAAACTGTTCATTTCAACATTAATGTACATATACTCGTAGAAACAAAACGCTTATAATAAATGAAATTAAACTATTCCTTTCACAGACCACACCGAAGAAAAATCGTGGCTTAAATACAACGTCGAGCCATTTGATGAAGTGGAAACCAAATGGATATTGACTTTTGAGGAGAGACATCAAATGCTGGAGGCTGATACAACCCTTGATTTTATTTTGCAAGAATGGCCCATATATAAGCAGAGTTTTGGACATTTATTTATAACTCATAATATATTGGGCCTCATGCTTAAAAAGAGATTATGTATTTTAAAGTCCACGTCTTACCAAAAATAAGCCAAGTCGAATCTGACCAAATACTCGTCTTTAAGGCATGAGGCCCAATGTGTTTGAATGTATGTCATAAGAGTAAAGTTATATTACTTTCATATTTGAATTATAGATTGAGGCTGATTTTAACAAATTGTATCCAGGAAAAGACTCGCACAGTTTAGAAACCTGGAAGCTTTTTAAGGAAGAACAAATTTACCAAGGTATTAAAATGGAATAATGAGTTTAATTATTTTATTGATCAAATTATTAATTTCAGGCGCAACGGATTCTGTTATATGCTACCTTTTACAATCAGTTTTATTTCCAGCCAGCCGAAAATATAAAGGGAGCAAGCAAGCGAACAAGAAACATTTAGTAAAGCACACTATTGCAGATTCTAGAAATAGCTTATGATATGCGCAGCAACAAATTCTGAGCTTCAAAGCTTAAACTAATGGTTGGTGAAAATTATAAAGACAAAGACACCATTCAACCCATAATATGTGCTATAGGAGAGAACTTTTTTGAATGTGAAGAATATTTTGTGTACTTCGCAAATATATTTTATAAGTTTGATAATGTCATAAAATATGTTGATGTATGCTTTAAGATATTCCATGTACTTAACCTTAAGTATCCTTTTGAATGCAAATCTATTTGGCTTTTTATCCAGGATTTGTTTTATGACTTTACTTTGAAATCACATGAAAAAAGTAGTACTTTGTGTGCAGTATTAAATGATATAAAAAAGTAATTGAAAATGGAAGTAGAGATTAAATGTTTTGTATGTAAACAATCTTTCGAACCATGCGAAAATTTATTTAAGCATTTCAAAATTATTCATTGCTTACCACCAAATGATATGTAACAATGTGGATATACAACTTGTAACCAATCATTTACTAATCTTAAAATGCTTTGTAGACATATGCGTAATGAAAACAAAAGATATAACAGTATTTTATTAAACAAAGAAGAACAAGTAATCGACAGTTCATGTGATACTACTTCAATCGTACCTAACTTAATATTAGATACTAGTTATCAAAGTAAAAATAATTTCAGTAGCTTAGTAAGCTTAAATGAGAGCCAAGAAACTCTAAAAATTGGTTGCCTCAAACTTTCCATGAAACAATACGCAAAAAAATTGTCCTAGAAAAGAAACTCTTGAGTTTCGTCCAAACATTATTGCCGAATTTGCAAAATTGATGTAAGTGAAGCCAAATCCGCCTTTATTGAAGATATAAGTCAATTAAGAAACAAACAAAATTACGCTTACGATATTTCTTTGGACGATTTCGAAACAACTGGCATAAGAGAGTTTTCCATTTTTAATAATGTCAATAATTTCCACGTAACGGAGAACTTCTCTGTAGATTTACTTCATGACATCTTTGAAGGCATTTTTAAATATGGATTTTGCCATATAATTTTACATTATATTCAACAAAAGAAATTTGATATAGAATTTTTAAACATTAGTAAACAAACATTTGCGTATGGCGAGACTGAAGTGGGAAACTCTTCTCCACCATTTCAGATGCAGAATTTAAAAACATTTAACTTAAAATTGTCGGGAAGAAATGTTAACATTTTGCTCACTTTTCCCCACTGATTATAGGCGACGCAGTTGATGAGAGTGATAACTTGTGGAAATTCGTTTTAAACCTTATAGAGCTCTTAGATTTATTATTTTTGTCTGAATATACTATATCGGATATAGAAAATTTAAGAGATCGTATTATATTCCACAACAAGGAATATACTAAACTTTTCAATGACACTCTTAAACCAAAGCACCACCTCCTCACTCACTATTGTAGAATTATTCAAATTTCAGGTCCTTTAAAATATTTGTGGACGCTGCCGTTTGAATCCAAGCAGAGACAGTTGAAATCATATTCGAAAAATATTACCTCAAGAATAAATTTAACGTTATCTTTGGCTTTGAAATTTTGTATGAATTTCTCTGAAATAATTTTTAATTTTATGGAAATTACTTACACGCTAAGCAGCAAAAAGAATGCACCGACGTCATAAAAATACTTTGATAAAATCATAAATATACTTTCTGAAGACAGTATTGGCCATTGTAGTGCCACTCAAGTTTTAAACTATGTGGCACAACATATAAAAGAGACTACTTTATATTTTTTAACACCCCAACTTTTGTACCCTATCAAGTATTGGAAATTTTGGTTATAAACGAAGAAGTATTGTTATTTTGTATTTTAATAAATGTCTTAAAGTATCATCGTCACTATTTGCCGTATCAAATAGATTCAAAAAGTAGTATATTTAAAATCATAAATGCAAATGAATTAAAATATCCACCAATCCACACGTACATTGTAAACAATCAAACTTTTTTGCGACCAAAATTCTTTTTTTAATAATAAAATACTTACTATGCCAATGCTGTATTATTTGTAGTAACAGTTAAGTTTTACTTTTTTGTCAATTAAATAATTTTTAAATATAAGTTCATCAATATTAATGACTGTTATCTGAAATATTACAAATAAGCGAATTAAAAAATTCATCGATTCAAACATATGTATGTACATCTTAAAATTCTTTCTTTATGAATAAAAAGTTTAATAAATATTTCTTCTTGAAAACCTTACATTTATGAGCGTTTTATTATATACTAGCCTTTCCCCGTCCGCAAGGAGAAAATAAAATATATGTGCTATTCACGTTAGCCTGCTTATCAAGTTATCTGTTTAAAAATTATTTTTGTAATAATGATGCCGGAAAGGTCCTCAAATGATCCCCTAATAGTCCCGATATGACCCTGACGGGATCCCGGGCGGATCCCGCAAACTATCCAGAAATGATGCCGAAAGGGTCCTCATTTGAACCCGTATCAGTCGATAATAACTCCCGAAATGACCCCGACGGGATCCCGGACGCATCCCGAAAACCATCTAGAAATGATGCCGGAAGGTACCCCAAATGATCCGGAAAAAGTCCTAAAATGTCCCCGACGGGTCCCGGACGAATCTCGAAAACCATCTAGAAATGATGCCGGAAGGTACCCCAAATGATCCGGAAAAAGTCCTAAAATGACCCCGACGGGATCGCGGACGGATACCGAAAACCATCCAGATAGGATGCCGGAAAGGTTCTCCAATGATCCCCTTATAGTTCCGAAATTACCCTCACGGGATCCCTGACGGATTCCGAAAATCATCCAGAAATGATGCCGAAATGGTTCGTAAATTATCCCGTATTATTCATTCATTCATTCATTTATTTAATGCACATATAAGACATGGTCTTTTACAGTGTCATATTTGAAATGTTTACTTAATACTAGTTCAAATTTATTACTTATTTATATATTTAATATTAGTTACTGACAGAGCAAGATTCAAAAAGTGAGATCAATTCAAAAAGTGAGATGAAGTAAGACAAAATCATAGATATTTTTCATAAGTACATTAACAAAGGATCTGGTGTACAGCTAATTTGAAGCGCTTAGGATTTAGTTCTGACTTTACTTTATTAGGCAACGCATTCCACAATTGCACAGCTCTAACGAAAAACATTCTGGATGTCACCGAGTACTTAAAGTGCGGTATAATAAGGTTGCAAGTACGAGTTGACCGCGCAAACAAAAGCTTCGAAAACAGACATTCTGGGGAACGCGAGTAAATAATTTTATGTATAAAAAATAGTAGACGGCGATCAAAGAACGAAGATAAACTACATTCAAGAATCGTTCTTGAGAAGCTGGAAATATGATCGTATTTCCTTTTAAGAAAAATATATCTGGCGCAATTATTAATTATAAGTTGATATTTCCTCATGGAACCTTTATCAAGGCAACCATATATCAGCTCATGGTACGATATTATTGGCAGTAATAGAGTTTTAACAAGTTTAAGCTTGGTATCTTCACTAATAAAATTGGCCGTTTTCCATAAATGTCTCAATATATAATATAACCTACTAATTGATGAATTTACATGATCAGCGCAAGTAAGATGCTTATTTAATATGAAGCCTAGCGTTTTAACAGTCTTCTCAAATTTTACAACATTCCCATTAAGTATTATTGGAGAAACGTTATCCAAATTATAAGAATAATGAGAAATGGCAATCGCCTGTGTTTTAGATGCATTAAGACAGAGCTTATTATTGTTAGACCATTGATTTATAGCTTTTAGATCTTCATTTATTCGACAAACAAGATCCTCCACTAACCCCAGAGGTGCCGAGAGGTATACTTGCGCATCATCAGCATAAAGATGCATAGATACATTTTGACAACATTTCTCTATGTCATTTATATACAAGCTAAATAAAACTGGACCAAGAATAGAGCCCTGAGGTACACCAGATTTCACCGGCAATGAGCTGGATTTACTATCTCTACACACTACCCTCTGATACCTGTTTGTCAAGTAGTTATTTATGAGCCTTGCAGCATCCCAACTGAAACCAAAGTATGTTTGAAGCTTATGAATAAGAAATTTGTGGCAGACAGTGTCAAAAGCCTTGGAGAAATCCAACAGTGCAAGAATTGTCAGGTCACCGTTATCAAAGGAAGGCCGTATATCTTCCATTACCTTAAGCATAGCCGTTGAACAGCTATGACCCCTACGATAACCTGATTGGTTTTGTGAAAGCAGATTTTCTTTTGTCAGATAGTTCATAATTTGGCTCAATAAAATTTTTTTAAAAATCTTTGATAGACACGGAAGAATACTGATAGGCCGAAAATCAGATGGTTGGGAGGCATTAACTTTTTTCGGAACAGGTACAATATTAGCTACTTTCCAAGCATCAGGAAAATTTAAGGAAGTTAGTGAAAAGTTTAGAATATGTGTAAAAGGCGCAATAATATAAGGTAAAATTAATTTAATGAATCTTAAACTGATCTTATCCTCTCCCGTAGCGTTCGATTTTATTGAAAGAATGGCTTGTATTATTTCAGCCTCAGTTATATTTGAAAAATTAAATATTTGACCAGGATCATTAGAAGAATCCTCACTCGAGTATATATATGTATTATCCCCTTCTGGTAATTTCACAGCAAAGAAGTCATTCATAACATCAGCGTCAACCAAGCATTCGGAGTTAAGATTTGGCTTAACACCAAGTTGTTTTAAGTTACTCCAGAGAATCTTGGGTCCTAGGCTTACATCAAGTTTGCGATGGAAATAACACCTCTTGGCCTCCCTGGTGATACTAGTAGCTCTATTTCGCAATACTTTGTAAGCCTGCCAATGTTCGATTTTAGACGTTTTCTTCCAAAGCGATTGGCTTTTATTTCTTGCTTTTATAGCCTGAAGTACTACGCTATTGAACCATGGCTGTTTATTATTCTTAACTTTAATTTTTCTAAGTGGAACATATTTATCGAACAAGTAACTAACTAAGAACGAAAAATATTCAACTTTATCATTAATATCTGCAGAAAACCAACAGTCGTTCCAAGGAAGTGCAGATGCTTCAGTGGCCAAGCCTCTGATATTTATTTTCTTGAAGTCTCGAAAATTTATGTAGTTTTCTGAGACATTAAATTCTGAGTGCATAACTAAATTATAGCTTAGAAAAATTAAGTCGTGGTCGCTAATACCACTCAGGGAAATTTGGTCAAAATGTAAGACATTACTCATATCAGAAACGCAAAAGACGTCTAGTAAACTTGGTCTACAATGGGGACCAAAACGAGTAGGAAGCTGGTTTACAACTTTAAGCCCTAGGCCTGACATATCTTCAAGCAAGTTTTCGGAACGATCATTTTCAACAAGCAAATCTATATTTAAATCTCCACACAGTAGTATATGTTCGTAAGCGGCACTATATTTATGTATACATTGAAAGAGGTTATTTAAGTCATACGACTTATTTGGATTATACACGCATACAACAAGGCAACGCTCGTAATTATTGTAAAATTCCACCATCAAAAACTCTACAGGATCGGAATTATCTGATTTATTTATTATTTTACACTGCAACGTCCTCTTGTGGTATATCGCAATACCTCCACCTCGCTTACCTTGCTGTCTGTCATTTCTAATCACACAATAGTCAAGAAACTGGTTATCATTATCATTCATGTCATTTTGAAACCAAGTTTCAGTGACACACAGAACATCAACACTCACAGAGCTAAATATGTGGTTTAAATAATCAAGCTTACATTGATTCAGACTTCTAGAGTTGAAATGGCAAAGCTGAAATCCAGGGTGACAATCACTCAAAAGCTTCAGTACTATTTTAGTGTTGAGTTCGTTAGAGCCGGCAAATGAACTATTTGAGTTCATAAACATATCTATGCACTTCAAATTGCCAACATAATATAATACATGCTAGAGCAAGAGCATTAAAAAATAAGTATGGCAGCGAAAGAAAAAGAAAAAATGAAAAGTATATATTAAAAAACCTTAGAAAATAATAGTAAATGGTTACACATCTTAGACTAACGTTAAATTCTAAACCAATAAAACAATATATATATTTCATTTTCATTATAAACTTCTTAGTTTCAGGTGCTTAAAAGTGAATCCACTTCCACTATGGTGGTCACCACTTTAGGCTCTTCATTGGGCTTCAGTCGTACAAGCACTTTTCCACGTATTGAAAACACTGATGCCAAGTGCTTCTTTCTCTTAATTTCCATCGCATACGACATTACTTCTCTTAATCTCTTTGGTAAACTCTCATGTAAATATATAGATCCGTAGCCAGGTACATCAATATCAAACAGCGCAAGCGATCTCTTATTTTGTTTGCAAAATGCAGCAATAGAGGTAAAAAATTGGTTTCGCTCACGCGCAGAGTGTAGTTTTACAACAATAGGAATGTTGCTGTTTATATTATTTTGCATTCTGTTTTGTTTTTTCCATAACCTAAAGGCATCGCGTAATGGTGGTGGGCTTAGATTTATTGCTTTGCATATCTTAGCAAATAAATCAGGCAAACTCTCTTCGCCAGCATACGGAATACCATTAATTATCATATCAGTGGCGTCTGCATTGCTCTCAAGCTCGTTAAGTTGACTACGTGCAGCCACAATTTCACCGCGCAATGTCATAACCTCACTATTCATATTTTCTAGTGCAGCCACCCTACCTTGAATTGTTGTTATGCTCCGCTTAAGGTTAGCAGTCTCCGCAGTCAACTCACCTATTTTCTGTATTACCCTCTCTTCGAAATCGTTTATTGTTTTTTTCATTATTACCGTCAGCTCTTCAATTATTGCGACTCTTTGCTCATCCATTATGCGCTCAAATCTGCCATCCGCGAGTGGCGTTTTTGGTGTTTTTACCGGAGATGCTAGCTTACGAGCTGGATTTTTGCGTGAGTTGGACATGATGAAACTTGTTTAATTTTAATTTCACTTATATACTGGAATCGCTCGAAAGAGACGGGTGAATCAGATACTGGCAACTGTATACAGGTGTAGCACCAATTTTTGGAAATTATTTGTATGTTTTTTAGTGGAAAAGCAAAAAAACTTTAAGAGCACCACACAAATACGTCTTACTCACTCATTCTTCTTCTACTCACTTCGAGAAAAAGTCCCGAAATTACCCCGACGGGATAACGGACGGATACCGAAAACCATGTATAAATGATGCCGGAAGGTGCACCAAATGATCCCGAAATAGTCCCGAAATTACTCCAACGGGATCCTGGAGGGATCCCTAAAATCATCCAGAAATGACGCCGGAAGGGACCCCGAATGATCTCGAAGAATTCCTGGAATTACCTCGACGGTATCCCCGAAAACTCCCAGAACTGACGCCGGAAGGAACCCCAAAAAATCCCGAAAAAGTCCCGAATTGACCAAGACGGAATCTGGGACGAATCCCTAAAACAATCCAGAAATGATGCTGAAAGGTTCCAAATGATCCCGTATTAGTCGAGAAAAAGTCCCGAAATGACCCCGACAGGATCCCGGACGAATCCCGAAAGCCATCCAGAAATGATGCCGGAAGAGACCCCAAAAATTCCGAAAAAGTCCCGAAATGATCTCGAGGGGATCCTAGGCGGATACCAAAAACCATTTAGAAATGATGCCGGTAGGTACCCCCAAATGATCCCGAAAAAGTCGCGAAATGACCCCGACGGGATCCCGGACGGATCCCGAAAACCATTCAGAGATGATGACGGAAAGGTTCTCAAATGATCTCCTAATAGTTCCGAACAGACCCTGACGGGAACCCGAACGGATCCCGACAACTATCAAGAAATGATGCCGAAAGGGCCCGCAAATAATCCCGTATTAGTCGAGAAAAAGTCCCGAAATGACCCCGACGGAATGCCGGACGAATCCCAAAACCATCCAGAAATGATTCCGGAAGGGACCCCAAATTATCCCGAAAAAGTCCCGCAATTATTCCGACGAGATCCTGAACGGATACCGAAAACCATCCAGAAGTGATGCCGGAAAAGTCCTCAAATGATCACCTAATAGTCCCAAAATGACCCTGACGGCATCCTGGACAGATCCCGAAATCCATCCAGAAATGATCTTGGGAGGGTCCCAAAATGATTCCGAAATAGTCTCGGAAAAGTCCAGAAATTACCCTGACGGGATCCCGGATGAATCCTGAAAACCAATCTTAAATGATGCCGAAAAAGTCCCGAAATGACCCTGATGGGACCCCGAAAGTATCCCGAAAACTATCCAGAAATGATGCCGGAAAGGTCCTCAAATGATCTCCTAATAGTTCCGAAAAGACCCTGACGGGATCCCGAACGGATCCCGACAACTATTCAGAAATGATATCGAAAGGGTCCGCAAATGATCTCGTATTAGTCGAGAAAAATTCCCGAAATGACCCCGACGGGATGCCGGACGAATCCCAAAAACCCTCCAGAAATGATCCCGAAAAAGGTCCGAAATGACCCTGACGGGATCCCGAAAGGATTGCGAAAACTATCCAGAAATGATTCCGGAAACGTCCTCAAATGATCTCCAAATAGTCCCGAAATGACCGTGACTGGATCCCGAACGGATCCCGAAAACCATACAGAAATGATGCCGAAAGGGTTCCCAAATGATCCCGTATTAGTCGCAAAAAAGTCCCGAAATGACCCCGACGGGATCCCGGACGGATCCCGAAAACCAACCAGAAATGATGCCGGTAGGTATCCCAAATTATCACGAAATAGTCCCGAAATGACCCCGACGGGATCCCAGACGGATCCCGAAAACCATCCAGAAATGATGCCGAAAGGGTGACCCAAATGATCCCGTATTAGTCGAGAAAAAGTCCCGAAATGACCCCGACGGTATCCCAGACGAACCCCGGAAACTATGCAGAAATGACCCCGAAATAATCCCGAAATTACCCCGTCGAGATCCCCGACGGATCCCGGAAACTATGCAAAAATGATGCCGGAAAGACGAATCCCAAAAACCCTCCAGAAATGATCCCGAAAAAGGTCCGAAATGACCCTGACGGGATCCCGAAAGGATTGCGAAAACTATCCAGAAATGATTCCGGAAACGTCCTCAAATGATCTCCAAATAGTCCCGAAATTACCCTGACGGGATCCCGGACGGATCCCAAAAACCATCCAGAAATGATGCCGAAAGAGTGTCCCAAATGATCCCGTATTAGTCGAGAAAAAGTCCCGAAATGACCCCGACGAACCCCGGAAACTATGCAGAAATGATTCCGAAATAATCCCGAAATTACCTCGTCGAGATCCCCGACGGATCCCGGAAACTATGCAAAAATGATGCCGGAAAGGTCTTCAAATGATCCCCTAATAGTCCCGAAATTATCCCGGACGGATCCCGAAAACCATCCAGAAATGATTCCGAAAGGGTCCCCAAATAATCCCGTATTAGTCGACAAAAAGTCCCGAAATGACCCTGACGGTATACCGGACGGATCCCGAAAACCATCCAGAAATGATGCCGAAAGGGTGTCCCAAATGATCCCAAAAAAGCTCCGAAATGACCCTGTCGAGATCCCGATGGATTCCGGAAACTATGCAGAAATTATGCCGGAAAGGTCTTCAAATGATCCCTTAATAGTCCCGAAATGATCCCCGACGGATCCCGGAAACTATGCAGAAATGATGCCGGAAAGGTCTTCAAATGATCCCCTAATATTCCCGAAATGATCCCGGACGGATCCCGGAAACTATCCAGAAATGATGCCGGAATGGTCCCTAAATGATCGCGAAATAGTACCGAAATTATCCCGGAATAGTCCCGAAAATATCCAAAATAACCCCGAAGGGATCCCGGACGGATCCCGAAAACTATTCAGAAATGATCCCGGAAGGGTCCCAAAATGATCCCGAAATAGTACCGAAAAAGTCCCGAAATGACCCCGGCGGGATCCCGGACGGATCCCGAAAACCATCCAAAAATGATCCCGGAATGGTCTCGATATGACCCCAACGGGATTACAAATAAGGCGAAGCTAATTGTAGAACCATTTTAATAAGGCAGCAGGCGCGTTTGAGCGAATGAAGAGTTACAAAGAAACATACAGGTAAAGCTAATAAAAGCGTGCTAATAAAAACTATTGATGGAGGGCGGATGGCGGGAGGAGAAGTACCGCTGCTCGTTTGTTTAGTTCTCGATCTGTATGTGCCAGATACCAAAAACTATTGATTTAGGAGAAAATTTATATTCAGTTATAACAATTTATAGATTTTAATTTAATTTAATTTAATTTAATTTATTTATTATTACGGCTGTTTAGGCCTAAAACTTAAACTACTAAGTACAATTCATTATTATATCATTTATTTCTATTGAATATGCTGTTGGAATGCCGTGTGATTCCGATCAGCATATTTACAGGCGTAACAAACGGACGAGGGGAGAAAAAGGAGGGGGGGGGCGGAGAGTGTCACTGCTAACTTTGTAAGCCCTCGACTTTTTTGACCCCTTGAGCCTGTGATATTGGTGAAGGCCAGTATACGTAAAGTTATAATGTGTAAAAATTATTAAAAAGTAATTGCTCGAAGGGGTCGTGGGACCCCCACCCCTCTTTCCATGTTCGAAAAAAATTTCGCTAGTAGACTACTGTCTTTGTCCCAAATTTCATCAAAATCCGTGTAGCCATTCTGGCGTGATTCAGTGGCAAAGACGAAAAAATATAATAATTAAATTATAACTGTTCCTAGGGGCGGGAACCACGCCCCTTTTGAAAAATATATAGCTAGTATATCCTTCTAGACTATTGGCTATATGTGTGCAAAATTTCATCACAATCGGTCCAGCCGTTCTTGCGTGATTGAGTCACAAAGACAAACGTCTGGACAAACATCCAAACATCCAAACTTTCCCATTTATAATATACTAGCCTTTACCCGCGGCCCCGTCCGCAAGGAGAAATTTAAATATATGGGCTATTCGCGTTAGCCTGCTTATCAAGTTATCTGTTTAAAATTTTCTTTTCTGTCTAATGCATTTTATTTTTGTAATTTAGTAAAAAAAAGAACTAAATGAGCTGATAACCTGATAGGATCCCAAATGATCCCGAAATTATCCAGAAAAGGCTACGAAATGACCCCCACGCTATCGCGGACGGATCCCGAAAACCATCCAGAAATGCCCCGGAAGAGTCTCCAAAAGTTCCCGGAATAGTCCCAAAAAAACCCGAAATGACAACGATTCTAGACGTATCCAGAGAACCACACAGAAATGATCCTTGAAGGTGTTCCAAAATGATCCCGAAAAGGTTCCGAAATGCCCCTGACGGGCTCCCGGGTGGATCCAAAAATGACCCTGATGGATCCGGCAAACCATCAAGAAATTATGCCGGAAGGGTCCCCAAATGATCCCGAAATAATACAGAAAAAGTCACGAAACGACCCCTAGAGGATCCCCAAATGATTCCTTATTAGCCCCGAAAAGGTCCCGAAATAACCCCGACGGGATCCCGGACAAATCCCGAAAACCATGCAGAAATGATGCCGGAAGGGATCCCAAATGATTCCGAAAGAGTCCCGCATTGATTCCGACGAGATCCCGAACGGATACCGAAAATCATCCAGAAGTGATGCCGGAAAGGTTCTCAAATGATCAACTAATAGTCCCGAAATTACCATTAAGGGGTCCTGGACGGATCCCGTAAACCATCCAGAAATGATCCTGATATAGTCCCGAAGAAGTCCCGAAATGACCCTGACGGGATCTCGAACGCATCCCTAAATGACCCTGACGGGATCCCGGACAGATCCCAAAAACCATCCAGAAATGATTCCGGAAGGGACCCCAAATTATCCCGAAAAAGTCCCGCAATTATTACGACGGGATCCTGAACAGATACCGAAAGCCATCCAGAAGTGATGCCGGAAAGGTCCTCAAATGATCACCTAATAGTCCCAAAATGACCCTGACGGCATCCCGGACAGATCCGGAGATCCATCCAGAAATGATCTTGGGAGGGTACCAAAATGATCCCGAAATAGTCTCGGAAAAGTCCAGAAATTACCCTGACGGGATCCCGGACGAATCCTGAAAACCAA
The DNA here is from genome assembly GCF_040869045.1 of Eurosta solidaginis. Taxonomy (NCBI): domain Eukaryota; kingdom Metazoa; phylum Arthropoda; class Insecta; order Diptera; family Tephritidae; genus Eurosta; species Eurosta solidaginis. The sequence continues at coordinate 31,845,104 of NC_090324.1, read as the reverse complement.
TCTTAAATGATGCCGAAAAAGTACCGAAATGACCCTGATGTGACCCCGAAAGTATCCCGAAAACTATCCAGAAATGATGCCGGAAAGGTCCTCAAATGATCTCCTAATAGTTCCGAAAAGATCCTGACGGGATCACGAACGGAACCCGACAACTATCCAGAAATGATACTGAAAGGGACCGAAAATGATCCCGTATTAGTTGAGAAAAAGTCCCGAAATGACCCCGATGGGATGCCGGACGAATCCCAAAAGCCATCCAGAAATGATGCCGGAAGGGACCCCAAATGAGCACCAAAAAGTCCCGCAATTATTCCGACGGGATCCTGAACGGATACCGAAAACCATCCAGAAGTGATGCCGGAAAGGTCCTCAAATGATCACATAATAGTCCCCAAAATGACCCTGACGGCATCCCGGACAGATCCCGAAATACATCCAGAAATGATCTTGGGAAGGTCCCAAAATTATCCAGAAATAGTCTCGGAAAAGTCCAGAAATTACCCTGACGGGTTCCCGGACGAATCCTGAAAGCCATCCTTAAATGATCCCGAAAAAGTCCCGAAATAACCCTGACGGGATCCCGAAAGGATTCCGAAAACTATCCAGAAATGATTCCGGAAGGTCCTCAAATGATCCCCTAATAGTCCCGAAATGACCGTGACGGGATCCCGAACGGATTCCGACAACTATCCAGAAATAATGCCGAAAGGGTCCGCAAATGATCCTGTATTAGTCGAGAAAAAGTCCCGAAATGACCGCGACGGGATCCCGGACGAATCCCAAAAACCATCCAGAAATGATGCCGGTAGGTATCCCAAATGATCCCGAAATAGTCCCGAAATGACCTCGTCGGCATCCCGGACGGATTCCGAAAATTATCCAGAAAAGATGCCGGAAAGGTCCCCAAATGATCCCCTAATTGTCCCGAAATTACCCTGATGGGATCCCGGACGGATCCCGAAAACCATCCAGAAATGATTCCGGAAGGTCCTCAAATGATCCCCTAATAGTCCCGAAATGACCTCGTCGGCATCTCGGACGGATCCCGAAAATTATCCAGAAATGATGCCGGAAAGCACCCTAAATGATCCCCTAATTGTCCCGAAATTACCCTGATGGGATCCCGGACGGCTCCCGAAAACCATCCAGAAATGATTCTGGAAGGTCCTCAAATGATCCCATAATAGTCCCGAAATGACCTCGTCGGCATCTCGGACGGATCCCGAAAATTATCCAGAAATGATGCCGGAAAGGTCCCTAAATTATCCCCTAATTGTCCCGAAATTACCCTGATGGGATCCCGAACGGATTCCGACAACTATCCAGAAATGATGCCGAAAGGGTCCGCAAATGATCCCGTATTAGTCGAGAAAAAGGCCCGAAATGACCCCGACGGGATCCCGGAAGGATCCCGGAAACCATCCAGAAATGATGCCGGTAGGTATCCCAAATGATCCGGAAATAGTCCCGAAATGACCTCCTCGGCATCCCGCACGGATCCCGAAAATTATCCAGAAATGATGCCGGAAAGGTCCCTGTTTGGGGGGGATAGCGACGAAAGAAAGCGCCGGTACGAACTCACGAGTTGGAAAAGTTGCTCAAGCAGCGAACCACAAAGAAAGAAAAAACAATGAATTAGAATACAATTCAAGGATTGTTTATTTGCATAAAAATAAGAGATAAATTACATATATAGAAGGATATATATGAATTTATGCAAATATATACAAGAATTAAATAAAGGTAGAAAGTAAAATAATGAAAGGCAGAAAAGTACCTTGTAATGTTGATGACGACTGGAAGCGCAGCGGTTGGTGGATAGCCAAAGACTGTCTTCTCAAGTCGTACATCAATTTGTTCTCACTGCTTTCGCAAATTCTCACCGGTGCATTTCCCGGCACGAGTAGTTTTGCAGCATACGGCTGCATCGAGAAATGTCCAGTGATTCCCAACTATTGCAAGCCTTTTGGCTTCAACATTGTCGCCAGCCTTGCAATACTGAGGAATTGCAAATGACTTGGAGATAAACGTTGGTAATCTATGTATGTACAAGATTCGTTCTAAATGTGGTAGCTCTCAATTTACAATATAATGCTTAACTCTATAAATTCAAACATGCGTGTAAAGGAAATAAATTGTTGAGCTTTTATTTATATATGTGTATAACTACGTATGTTTTAGGAATTCAATATGTTATAGTATATTCTTACATCTAGTCCTCAGTAAGGAGGCGCCTTCGTAAATTTGTAAACGGTACCCAGTAGGGGGTAGATGTGTCTTAAAGGGCACATGGGCCAGAAAGGACCCAACCGAATATTGAGTTCTGGGCAGTAGGATACCCAGAATACGCTATGATCTCGGTACGCATTATTTTATTATGTACATCGCCGCCGAAGATTACGGCTACCGCGGACGAGGTATGAAAGTTCGGATCGGCTAATAGTAGGTTAACGAATTTGTCTCGCGTCGTTTGGCTGAGGTGGCGGACAGGGGTCTTCAACCCGACCTCCGCGACGACCCTAGCAGCAAACGAGAACTGCACGTATGGGTCATTAGACGAGCTGACGTGCAACTCGCACATTTCGGTGGTTGCCACCGGTAAGGTTCGCAAGCTGAGACGCTTGACTACTGACCCACAAACTTTACTCGTCTGCGAGCACGGATCGAGCAGGCCTCGGGTCAAAATCCTCCGCTGCCCCACATGTAAGTATACCGCGACGGTTGGCAATACAGTGATGGTTCCCGAGAGTTGCGTCCGAAGCTGAGGCACCTCTTTTTGGAGGTATAGAGGAGTTTTGGAGTGTAAGAGCGTGTGGTGAGTGTCATGGCAGTACTGGCACGTTCCACTACTTTGGCAATATTTGGCCCCATGTGAGTGTGCTAGACAGCGCGAACAGTAGCGATGCAATAGTACGAGTCTTAAACGACGTTCATGGTTCGCTTGCAGAAACTTCTTACAGTACCGCAGTGGATGCGCGCGGTGGCAAACTCTGCATTTGAATCGGCCGTCCGATTTTGATGGGGGTTGGATGGCTTTTTTCGGTGCAGTTGGCGCTGGGGCGATGAGGCGCGTGCCGTGGAGGTTGTCGATTCATTTAAACGTGCCAATTCCATGATGCTAAAGTGAGAGAAATAGAATATACATAAAAGTTAATTGGGTAAGACTACTAACTTCCCGATGTGGCGCGTTATCATTCCCTTTTGGGTGCGAATGTCGGCGACTCGAATTCTTTTATCGGTGCCTTGGTAGACCTTAGTAACCCGGCCCAAGCGCCATTCATTGGGTGGTATATTTTCGTGACGTACAACTACTAAATCATCAATCGCGATATCTCTCTTGGGGAACTTCCACTTATAACGTTTGTGGAGTTCTTTTAAGTATTCCTCCTTCCATCGAAGGGCATGCTGTTTGCTCAAAGCTTTTAATTTCTGCCACCGATTAATTAGCGATGTGGGATTGGCTTCAATGGATGGTTCTGCGGGCGAGAGGATGGGACCTCCCGTGAGAAAATGACCAGGTGCTAAGGCGGCAGAGTCCGATACTTCAGTGGAATTTGGCGATAGTGGTCGAGAGTTAAGGCAAGCTTCTATGCGACATAACAGAGTTTGGAACTCTTCGAATGTGAATTTCTGAGACGCAGCGACTCTTCGGAAATGGAATTTAAAACTTTTAACCCCAGCTTCCCATAGCCCACCCATGTGAGGAGCGCCCGCCGGTATAAAGTACCACGAAGTGCTCGCGGAAACGAAGAAAGCCTTGCGAGAAGGTCCTCATATTTGGATACGACTGAAGTGTGCGCCTTCACTCCCCTCGCTTCGAGGGTTAAGTCCTCGGTTTCAGGATAGTACGATGGCCATTGCCCCGCATCCTTTATCAGCCACGGAGGGCCGTGCCACCATTGCTGATTTTCTCGCAAGTCCACGGGGTAGGCTCCTCTGCTACCAAGATCTGCAGGATTCTCCTTTGAGTCCACATGATTCCAATGATCAACCTCGACTAGTTCCTGTATCTTTGCCACTCGATTAGCGACAAAGGTGGTCCAAGAGCTAGGTCGCTTTTTAAGCCACGCTAGCACGATAGTTGAATCTGTCCAACAGAAGATATTTTCCGGTTTAAATGGAAGTTCGCTGAGGAGAGTTTGAAGCATTTCGGCGATGAGAAGAGCACCACATAGCTCCAATCGAGGTAGAGAAATCGTTTTGATTGGTGCGACTTTGGTTTTTGCAAATAAAAGGTGAGAAGAAGTGATGTTTGCGGTTTCCACTCTCAAGTATATCACCCCCGCGTATGCCTTTTCCGAGGCGTCGCAAAAGGCATGAATTTGGAAGGGCGATTGTTCGTTGTATTCCACCCATCGTGGAATTTGTATCTCCTCGACATATCTATAGTTTTCCAAAAAGGTTTTCCATTGGGAAAGAGTTTGAAGCTTTAAAGGCTGATCCCACAAGGTACCATCTGACCAAATTTGCTGCATGACTATCTTTGCTAATACTACTACTGGTGCTAGCCAACCGGCTGGATCAAAAAGCTTTGCTATGATCGAGAGCGCTTCACGCTTGGTATAGTTGTCTTTCATAGGAGGGGTATGAACTTGGAAGAAAAACTGATCTGACTTAGCATTCCATCGTATACCTAAAGCTTTTGTAGTGCTAGTTTCCTCTAATTCTAAGAAATCTTTATCTAATAAATGGTTTCGGGGAAGATCTACCAAAGTTTCCCTTGAATTTGACGACCACTTTCTTAGAGACAAACCTGCACTACCTAGTGTTTCAATTAGCTCATTTCGTGCTCTCAGCGCTGTAGATACGTCATGAAAGCCTGCTAGTACATCGTCTACATACATAGACTTTCGAAGGATTTGAGCTGCTAATGGATGAGAATCTTGGTTATCCTGGGCCAGTTGGTGAAGCGTCCTAATTGCTAAGTAAGGCGCGCAATTTACCCCAAAGGTTACCGTTTTTAATTGAAAGTCCCTTATGTTACCTTGTGGATCCTCTCTAAAAAGGATTCTTTGATAAGGTCTATGCGCTGGATTTATCAGAATCTGACGATACATCTTCTGTATATCACTGTTGAGAACGAACTTATACATTCTCCATCGAATGATTAAAAGTGTTAAATCCGCTTGAAGAGCGGGACCTACATGCAGAATATCATTTAATGCACTCCATTGGATGTTTTGCTAGAAGCATTAAAGACTACTCGCAACTTCGTTGAAGTGCTTTCAGGCTTTAATACCGCGTGATGTGGGAGATAGAAATGACTAGCAGAATGTTCAAAGGTGGGAGAATCGACTTGTTCCATGTGGTCTAGTTCCAAGTATTCCTTGACCACCTTGTCGTATTCTACCTTTAAAGAAGGATTCTTTAATAATCTCGATTCATTGGTATAAAACTGGCGTAGCGCGATGGGTCGAGATACCCCTAACTTCAGATCCGTAGGATAAAACTGTTTGAAGGGCAGTGACACTATGTATCTCCCCTCCGCGTTCCGTATGGTGGTCTTTGCGTATAGCTCCTCACAAAATGAATCCTCTGCCGTTTGAAGGTTTCTTTTAGGAACTTCCTCTAATTCCCAAAACTTACGCAATTGGTTATCTAGTGGTATGTCCTCTCCCATTGAGACTTTGGTGGCAAAGCAAGAGACGTGTGCGGTGGAAGATGCTCCGGTGATGATCCACCCAAACACGGTCTCTTGGGACAGTAAATTTTTATGGACATTGCGCTTTACCCCATCTAACATGACTTTGGGATACAAGTCTCCTCCTATGAGAACGTCTACCGGACTGCTTTGTAGGAAATTCGGATCTGCCAAGGTTACTTTGGGGATTTGTTCTAAAATCTCTTCGTTTATTGAAGTTGAGGGTAAGTTGCCAGTGATCTTTGGTAAAACATACGCGGTGGCTTCTATCAAAAGATTTGGGTCACGGGGTGAGCCCAAAACGAAGGAACAACTCTTCGAGGAATTATTACAAACTTTTTGATTTAGTCCCGAAATAACCGCGTTTGTTTTTGAGCATGGAAGCTTTAGAAGCTTGCGAAGTCGCTCCGAAATGAAGGATGTTTCCGCAGCTGAGTCAGTCAATGCCCGAGCGACATATGTTGACCCCAAGTGACAAATGTGAACGATTGCGGTTCCGAGAAGAGCTGAGGATAAGCTTGACGATTTCAAGGTTTGGTGTGGACTGTAGATTGGTGTGGAATGCTTGTGAAGCAGTTGCTACGGTGGAGTCTTTGGAAGGTTGGGTGTTAGAAGGGACTCTGTGCAGAAGAGTATGGTGTCTACTTTTGCACTTGGAACACGAGTATGAACTTTTACAGTCCTTTAATGAGTGGCCTTTTCCCAGACAATTGAGGCAGCAATTATGCTTTTTGACTTGCGCAAACCTGTCATTCACGGCTAGGGCTAAAAATTTGGTACAAAGTCGTAGAGGATGTTGTTGCTTAGGACATAATATACAATTTGATGAGGTGACTTTAGTTGCGAGTGCCACCTTCTTTGGATTTGCTGGATTATGTGACTGTGACGAAATTTTTTGTTGTTGGTTCGTTGAAGCCGCTGAACACTTCACATCCACTATCGATTCCAAAGTCCTATATCGCATGGTGAGGAAGGAATCCATTTGACTCCACTTCGGTATAGCCGTTTTGTCTACTAGAGATTGTTCCCAATGGGCAAGTGTGGTTTCTGGGAGATGGTTGGAACATATGAAAATAAGGATTGGATCCCAATTTTCAATGTTGACCTCATGCATTTTCATCGCGGACAAGCATCCATTAATGCTCCGCTGTAGCTCTTTTAGAGCTGAAGCGCTTTCAGTCCGAATGACTGGAAGCGAGAAGAGCACCTTCAAGTGGCTATTAATTAACACCCGCTTATTTTCATACGCCGCTTTTAAATTGGACCATGCCATATTAAAACCCTGATTGGTTAGTGGGGCTTTGCTGACGATTTCATTTGCTTCGCCACTTGTCTTTTTAAGAAGATGAAACAGTTTTTCAACGTCACTTAGTCGCCCGTTATTTATATAAATCGCGGTAAAAAGATCCCGAAAGGATGGCCACGACACATAGTCCCCATGGAAAATGTCTGTGTCACATGGCGGTAAGCGTAAACTATTCGAGGAGTTGGCTACTTGGGCAAGGGTCTGGGAAGGTGCCTGGATAGGTACGACGGTTGCTTTCTGAATGCATTCAGTAATGCGTGCTGAACAAGACATATAATCCTTAAAGGTTGCAGATTGTTTGGCTTTTACAGCTTCTAACTCGTCCTGATCAGTCAGCGAATATAAACATTTTTCGTACGCTTCCTTTGTTCTGGACCAAATGTCCAATACTTCTGCTTTTAAAATGTCTAGGGAAGCCACTGGATGTTCTTTTAACGTTGATTCATCGTATTTTGCGTTGAATCTGACGACCTGATCTGAGCATCTGGTGAAAAAGTTCAAAGCCATCTTTGCACTTCGAAGTAAAATGATTTACGTTCAATGAAAATTCAGATTGAAAAAAAGGTACTAAATATTCCTCAAAACCCGCGTAAGTTATAATGATAATGAGCTTACAATGCGACCCGTATGAAGGGAATGATAAACGCTACCAAATTATAAGCAAAACTCTAAGTGGTTCTAATGGACCCAGTACTAAACCACCAGTGACTACTGGGCTGATGCAAATTTTTTCCTACCAGGAAATTTACACTGTGATATGCGTTCCAATGTAAATGGTCGTTTAGTGTGCAACTGATATTGCGAGAGCGGCAAATAACAAAGCGAAGTCAATGTTAACAAGTGTTTGTAGTCAAAGCAGTCTAAATCAAAAAGTTTGAATCGGACAAAGCTGATAAAAATTAGTATTTGTGATTAAGGAATCTTATTGGAAAATTAATAGCAGAGTACAAAGAAAATTAGGTGCTTCTACAGCTGTAGTTTTTACGATGTTTTTAAGACCTTTAATCACTAGAAAATTCTAACAATACTCACGTTTGAGTTATATTGAGTTAGACAACTTTGACCAAAAAGAACAAGCAATTGATTTTGCGCCTATCGTTTGTGCACTGAGCAGACGTATGTATGTATGTATGTATATGCAAATATGTAGCTACCACTGTTGGAGTGAACGTAGGCGAAAGAATAAAAAAAGCAAACCGTAGGGCACAAGGCAACGACCAAAAAAATAAATAAACTAAATCGAAATTTATTAGAGTTTGTTCCGAAGACTAAGTGACAAAGATTCTTGTTATTAATTTTTCAAGGATGTACATAGGCACTTTGTACAAATAGGTTCTCAACTCACGATAATTATAAACCGTATAAATACGATCGTATTGACTTATTACGGCAGAAATTAAGTTTATTTAAATTATCTATCACAATCTATTTGCACATAGAAAGGTGCTTCGGAATCAAATAAAACAAACGCCGGCCCGTCTAATGTATGAAAGCAGTCGTATTTATCACTCGATATTTGTACATATGTCCATATGTCACGAAGTAAACCTATTTGTACACTTGTTGCTTTTATCACTTTTTTCACTCTTTAAAAACGACAAATTTCACTCCACCACAATTAATGTAATTTAATAAAAACAACCAAAATTATATTTATTTATATGCACTCTAAATTCTTAATACAATAGCTCAACAAAATATTTTATTTTACACGCACCTTTTTGTTCCAATTTTCTCGATGAGTTGGTTGGTTAATTTTGTTTCCTTCTTCGTTTTTGTTATTCTTCTCTCTCTAAGGCTGAAAAGATGTAGAGATGCTTTAGCGAATTGTTCGTTGCTTGTTGAGTTCGTAGGCTCCGGAGGACCAAATGTTTGGGGGGGATAGCGACGAAAGAAAGCGCCGGTACGAACTCACGAGTTGGAAAAGTTGCTCAAGCAGCGAACCACAAAGAAAGAAAAAACAATGAATTAGAATACAATTCAAGGATTGTTTATTTGCATAAAAATAAGAGATAAATTACATATATAGAAGGACATATATGAATTTATGCAAATATATACAAGAATTAAATAAAGGTAGAAAGTAAAATAATGAAAGGCAGAAAAAGTACCTTGTAATGTTGATGACGACTGGAAGCGCAGCGGTTGGTGGATAGCCAAAGACTATCTTCTCAAGTCGTACATCAATTTGTTCTCACTGCTTTCGCAAATTCTCACCGGTGCATTTCCCGGCACGAGTAATTTTGCAGCATACGGCTGCATCGAGAAATGTCCAGTGATTCCCAACTATTGCAAGCCTTTTGGCTTCAACAGTCCCCAAATGATCCCCTAATTTTCCCGAAATTAGCCTGATGGGATCCCGGACGGATCCCGAAAACCATCCAGAAATGATGCCGAAAGGGTCCCCAAATAATCTCGTATTAGCCGAGAAAAAGTCCCGAAAGGGTCCCAAAATGATCCCGAAATAGTACCGAAAAAGTCTCGAAATGACCCCGACGGGATCCCGGACGGATCCCGAAAACCATCCAAAAATGATCCCGGAATGGTCTCGATATGACCCCAACGGGATTACAAATAAGGCGAAGCTAATTGTAGAACCATTTTAATAAGGCAGCAGGCGCGTTTGAGCGAATGAAGAGTTACAAAGGAACATACAGGTAAAGCTAATAAAAGCGTGTTAATAAAAACTATTGATGGAGGGCGGATGGCGGGAGGAGAAGTACCGCTGCTCGTTTGTTTAGATCTCGATTTGTATGTGCCAGATACCAAAAACTATTGATTTAGGAGAAAATTTATATTCAGTTATAACAATTTATAGATTTTACACCAGTGGGGGAGAAAAAGGGGGGGGGCGGAGGGTGTCACTGCTCACTTTGTAAGCCCTCGACTTATTTGACCCCTTGCGTCTGTAATATTGGTGAAGGCCAGTATACGTAAAATTATAATGTGTAAAAATTATTAAAAAGTAATTGCTCGAAGGGGTCGTGGGACCCCCACCCCTCTTTCCATGTTCGAAAAAAATTTCGCTAGTAGACTACTGTCTTTGTCCCAAATTTCATCAAAATCCGTGTAGCCATTCTGGCGTGATTCAGTGGCAAAGACGAAAAAATTTAATAATTAAATTATAACTGTTCCTAGGGGGCGGGAACCACGCCCCTTTTGAAAAATATATAGCTAGTATATCCTTCTAGACTATTGGCTATATGTGTGCAAAATTTCATCAAAATCGGTCCAGCCGGTCTTGCGTGATTAAGTCACAAAGACAAACGTCTGGACAAATATCCAAATTTTTCCCATTTATAATATATACTAGCCTTTACCAGCGGCCCGTCCGCAAGGAGAAAATAAAATATATGTGCTATTCAAGTTAGCCTGCTTATCAAGTTATCTGTTAAAAAATTATTTTTGTCTAATGTATTTTATTTTTGTAATTTAGTAAAAAAAGGAACTAAATGAGAAGATAAGCTGAAAGGCACGCTTTCATGAATAGTACAATACAGTTTTTTCGAATTAAAAAAAGAAATACATTTTGCTTTTAAATTAAATTAACTTATATGAGAGGGGTGAAAGAATTACTACTCATAGAACAAAGGAGTGAAACTACACTAAAACCAAAGAGAGTTTTTTAAACGACAACTGTGTTGCTTTTTCGGGTATTTAGTTGGTTAAAATATTACAAAAAGTGTAATTATAGTTATAACAGTTTGTTACAGGATTCATTTAAAACACTCAAAAAATAGATAAAATAGATAAACATACCGAATTTTAATTTGGAATAATTTGCAGCAAATCCATGGCCATAAAAGCTCATAATTTAAAAAGATAATTTAAAAAGGCATGTGTGCTGAACTACCGGTTAGGAAGAGACGAAAAATGATCATGGAAGGGTCCCAAAATTATACCAAAATAGTAACGAAGTGATGCCGACGGGAACCTGGACAAATCCCGAAAATCATCCAGAAATTAACCAGGAGGGGTCCCAAAATGATTCCGAAATAGTCCCGAAAAAGTCATGAAATGACCCTGATGGGATCCCGAACGGATCCCGAAGCGCATCCAGAATTGATGCCGAGAGGGTCCCATATGATCCCGTAATATTGCAGAAAAAGTCCCGAAATTACCCTGATGGGTTCCCGTGCAGATCCCGAAACCCATCCAGAAATGATGCCGAAAGGGTCCCCAAATAATCCCGTATTAGTCGACAAAAAGTCCCAAAATGACCCTGACGGTATCCCGGACGAATCCCGAAAACCATCCAGAAATTCCCGGACGGATCCCGAAAACCATCCAGAAATGATGCCGAAAGGGTCCCCAAATAATCCCGTATTAGTCGAAAAAAAGTCCCGAAATGACCCTGACGGTATACCGGACGGATACCGAAAACCATCCAGAAATGATGCCGAAAGGGTGACCCAAATGATCCCGTATTAGTCGAGAAAAAGTCCCGAAATGACCCCGACCGTATCGCAGACGAACCCCGGAAACTATGCAGAAATGATCCCGAAATAATCCCGAAATTACCCCGTCGAGATCCCCGACGGATCCCGGAAACTATGCAAAAATGATGCCGGAAAGGTCCTCAAATGATCCCTTAATAGTCCCGAAATTACCCTGACGGGATCCCGGACGGATCCCGAAAACCATCCAGAAATGATGCCGAAAGAGTGTCCCAAATGATCCCGTATTAGTCGAGAAAAAGTCCCGAATTGACCCCGACGGTATCCCAGACGAACCCCGGAAACTATGCAGAAATGATTCCGAAATAATCCCGAAATTACCTCGTCGAGATCCCCGACGGATCCCGGAAACTATGCAAAAATGATGCCGGAAAGGTCTTCAAATGATCCCCTAATAGTCCCGAAATTATCCCGGACGGATCCCGAAAACCATCCAGAAATGATGCCGAAAGGGTCCCCAAATAATCCCGTATTAGTCAACAAAAAGTCCCGAAATGACCCTGACGGTATACAGGACGGATCCCGAAAACCATCCAGAAATGATGCCGAAAGGGTGTCCCAAATGATCCCGTATTGGTCGAGAAAAAGTCCCGAAATGACCCTGTCGAGATCCCGATGGATTCCGGAAACTATGCAGAAATTATGCCGGAAAGGTCTTCAAATGATCCCCTAATAGTCCCGAAATGATCCCCGACGGATCCCGGAAACTATGCAGAAATGATGCCGGAAAGGTCTTCAAATGATCCCCTAATATTCCCGAAATGATCCCGGACGGATCCCGGAAACCATCCAGAAATGATGCCGGAAGGGACCCCAAATGATCCCAAAAAAGCCCCGAAATTACCCCGACGGGATCCCGGACGGATCCCGAAAACCATCCAGAAATGATGGCGGAAGGGACCCAAAATGACCCCGAAAAGAAAATCAAGAATTTATCTCTCAAAGGTACGCAAATGATCCCGTAAATACCCCGACGGGATGCCGAACGGATCCCAAAACCTATCCAGAAATGATGCCGGAATGGTCCCTAAATGATCGCGAAATAGTCCCGAAATGATCCCGGAATAGTCCCGAAAATATCCAAAATAACCCCGACGGGATCCCGGACGGATCCCGAAAACTATACAGAAATGATCCCGGAAGGGTCCCAAAATGATCCCGAAATAGTACAGAAAAAGTCCCGAAATGACCCCGGCGGGATCCCGGACGGATACCGAAAACCATCCAAAAATGATCCCGGAATGGTCTCGATATGACCCCAACGGGATTACAAATAAGGCGAAGCTAATTGTAGAACCATTTTAATAAGGCAGCAGGCGCGTTTGAGCGAATGAAGAGTTACAAAGAAACATACAGGTAAAGCTAATAAAAGCGTGCTAATAAAAACTATTGATGGAGGGCGGATGGCGGGAGGAGAAGTACCGCTGCTCGTTTGTTTAGTTCTCGATCTGTTTGTGCCAGATACCAAAAACTATTGATTTAGGAGACAATTTATATTCAGTTATAACAATTTATAGATTTTACACCAGAAGGGGAGAAAAAGGGGGCGGAGAGTGGCACTGCTCACTTTGTAAGCCCTCGACTTTTTTGACCCCTTGAGTCTGTGATATTGGTGAAGGCCAGTATACGTAAAGTTATAATGTGTACAAATTATTAAAAAGTAATTGCTCGAAGGGGTGGTGGGACCCCCACCCCTCTTTCCATGTTCGAAAAAAATTTCGCTAGTAGACTACTGTCTTTGTTCCAAATTTCATCAAAATCCGTGTAGCCATTCTGGCGTGATTCAGTGGCAAAGACGAAAAAATATAATAATTAAATTATAACTGTTCCTAGGGGGCGGCAACCACGCCCCTTTTGAAAAATATATAGCTAGACTATTGGCTATATGTGTGCAAAATTTCATCCAAATCGGTCCAGCCGTTCTTGCGTGATTGAGTCACAAAGACAAACGTCTGGACAAACATCCAAACATCCAAACTTTCCCATTTATAATATACTAGCCTTTACCCGCGGCCCCGTCCGCAAGGAGAAATTTAAATATATGGGTATTCGCGTTAGCCTGCTTATCAAGTTATCTGTTTAAAATTTTGTTTTCTGTCTAATGCATTTTATTTTTGTAATTGAGTAAAAAAAAGAACTAAATGAGCTGATAACCTGATAGGATCCCAAATGATCCCGAAATTATCCAGAAAAGGCTACGAAATGACCCCCACGCTATCGCGGACGGATCCCGAAAACCATCCAGAAATGCCCCAGAAGAGTCTCCAAAAGTTCCCGGAATAGTCCCAAAAAAAACCCGAAATGACAACGATTCTAGACGTATCCAGAGAACCACACAGAAATGATCCCTGAAGGTGTTCCAAAATGATCCCGAAAAGGTTCCGAAATGCCCCTGACGGGCTCCCGGGTGGATCCAAAAATGACCCTGATGGATCCGGCAAACCATCAAGAAATTATGCTGGAAGGGTCCCCAAATGATCCCGAAATAATACAGAAAAAGTCACGAAACGACCCCTAGAGGATCCCCATATGTTTCCTTATTAGTCCCGAAAAGGTCCCGAAATAACCCCGACGGGATCCCGGACAAATCCCGAAAACCATGCAGAAATGATGACGGAAGGGATCCCAAATGATTCCGAAAGAGTCCCGCAATGATTCCGACGAGATCCCGAACGGATACCGAAAATCATCCAGAAGTTATGCCGGAAAGGTTCTCAAATGATCACCTAATAGTCCCGAAATTACCATTAAGGGGTCCTGGACGGATCCCGTAAACCATCCAGAAATGATCCTGATATAGTCCCGAAGAAGTCCCGAAATGACCCTGACGGGATCTCGAACGCATCCCTAAATGACCCTGACGGGATCCCGGACAGACCCCAAAAACCATCCAGAAATGATTCCGGAAGTGGCCCCAAATTATCCCGAAAAAGTCCCGCAATTATTCCGACGGGATCCTGAAAAGATACCGAAAGCCATCCAGAAGTGATGCCGGAAAGGTCCTCAAATGATCACCTAATAGTCCCGAAATTACCATTAAGGGGTCCTGGACGGATCCCGTAAACCATCCAGAAATGATCCTGATATAGTCCCGAAGAAGTCCCGAAATGACCCTGACGGGATCTCGAACGCATCCCAAAATGACCCTGACGGCATCCCGGACAGATCCGGAGATCCATCCAGAAATGATCTTGGGAGGGTCCCAAAATGATCCCGAAATAGTCTCGGAAATGTCCAGAAATTACCCTGACGGGATCCCGGACGAATCCTGAAAACCAATCTTAAATGATGCCGAAAAAGTCCCGAAATGACCCTGATGTGACCCCGAAAGTATCCCGAAAACTATCCAGAAATGATGCCGGAAAGGTACCCAAATGATCTCCTAATAGTTCCGAAAAGATCCTGACGGGATCCCGAACGGATCCCAACAACTATCCAGAAATGAAACTGAAAGGGACCGAAAATGATCCCGTATTAGTCGAGAAAAAGTCCCGAAATGACCCCGATGGGATGCCGGACGAATCCCAAAAGCCATCCAGAAATGATGCCGGAAGGCACCCCAAATGATCCCCAAAAAGTCGGGCAATTATTCTGACGGGATCCTGAACGGATACCGAAAACCATCCAGAAGTGATGCCGGAAAGGTCCTCAAATGATCACATAATAGTCCCCAAAATGACCCTGACGGCATCCCGGACAGATCCCGAAATACATCCAGAAATGATCTTGGGAAGGTCCCAAAATTACCCAGAAATAGTCTCGGAAAAGTCCAGAAATCACCCTGGCGGGTTCCCGGACGAATCCTGAAAGCCATCCTTAAATGATCCCGAAAAAGTCCCGAAATAACCCTGACGGGATCCCGAAAGGATTCCGAAAACTATCCAGAAATGATTCCGGAAGGTCCTCAAATGATCCCCTAATAGTCCCGAAATGACCGTGACGGGATCCCGAACGGATTCCGACAACTATCCAGAAATAATGCCGAAAAGGGTCCGCAAATGATCCTGTATTAGTCGAGAAAAAGTTCCGAAATGACCCCGACGGGATCCCGGACGAATCAAAAAAACCATCCAGAAATGATGCCGGTAAGTATCCCAAATGTTCCCGAAATAGTCCCGAAATGACCTCGTCGGCATCCCGGACGGATCCCGAAAATTATCCAGAAAAGATGCCGGAAAGGTCCCCAAATGATCCCCTAATTGTCCCGAAATTACCCTGATGGGATCCCGGACGGATCCCGAAAACCATCCAGAAATGATTCCGGAAGGTCCTCAAATGATCCCCTAATAGTCCCGAAATGACCTCGTCGGCATCTCGGACGGATCCCGAAAATTATCCAGAAATGATGCCGGAAAGGTCCCCAAATGATCCCCTAATTGTCCCGAAATTACCCTGATGGGATCCCGGACGGATCACGAAAACTATCCAGAAATGATTCCGGAAGGTCCTCAAATGATCTCCTAATAGTTCCGAAAAGACCCTGACGGGATCCCGAGCGGATCCCGACAACTATCCAGAAATGATACCCAAAGGGCCTCGAAGGGATCCCGTATTAGTCGAGAAAAAGTTCCGAAATGACCCCGACGGGATGCCGGACGAATCTCAAAAACCATCCAGAAATGATGCCGATAGGTATCCCAAATGATCCCGAAATAGTCCCGAAATGACCTCGTCGGCATCCCGGACGGATCCCGAAAATTATCCAGAAAAGATGCCGGAAAGGTCCCCAAATGATCCCCTAATTGTCCCGAAATTACCCTGATGGGATCCCGGACGGATCCCGAAAACCATCCATAAATGGTTCCGGAAGGTCATCAAATGATCCCCTAATAGTCCCGAAATGACCTCATCGGCATCTCGGACGGATCCCGAAAATTATCCAGAAATGATGCCGGAAAGGTCCCCAAATGATCCCCTAATTGTCCCGAAATTACCCTGATGGGATCCCGGACGGATCCCGAAAACTATCCAAAAATGATTCCGGAAGGTCCTCAAATGATCCCCTAATAGTCCCGAAATGACCGTGACGGGATCCCGAACGGATTCCGACAACTATCCAGAAATGATGCCGAAAGGGTCCGCAAATGATCCCGTATTAGTCGAGAAAAAGTCCCCAAATGATCCCGAAATAGACCCGAAATGACCTCGTCGGCATCCCGGACGGATCCCGAAAATTATCCAGAAATGATGCCGGAAAGGTCCCCAAATGATCCCCTAATTGTCCCGAAATTACCCTGATGGGATCCCGGACGGATCCCGAAAACCATCCAGAAATGATGCCGAAAGTGTCCCCAAATAATCCCGTATTAGCCAAGAAAAAGTCCCGAAATGATCCTGACGGGATCCCGGACGGATCCCGAAAATCATCCAGAAATGATGACGAAAGAGTGTCCCAAATGATCCCGTATTAGTCGAGAAAAAGGCCCAAAATGACCCCGACGGTATCCCAGACGAACCCCGGAAACTATGCAGAAATGATCCCGAAATTACCCCGTCGAGATCCCCGACGGATCCCGGAAACTATGCAAAAATGATGCCGGAAAGGCCTTCAAATGATTCCCTAATAGTCCCGACATGATCCCGGACGGATCCCGAAAACCAGCCAGAAATGATGCCGAAAGGGTCCCCAAATAATCCCGTATTAGTCGACAAAAAGTCCCAAAATGACCCTGACGGTATCCCGGACGGATCCCGAAAACCATCCAGAAATTCCCGGACGGATCCCAAAAACCATCCAGAAATGATGCCGAAAGGGTCCCTAAATAATCCCGTATTAGTCGACAAAAAGTCCCGAAATGACCCTGACGGTATACCGGACGGATCCCGAAAAGCATCCAGAAATGATGCCGAAAGGGTTCCCAAATGATCCCGTATTAGTAGCGAAAAAGTCCCGAAATGACCCCGACGGGATCCCGGACGGATCCCGAAAACCATCCAGAAATTCCCGGACGGATCCCAAAAACCATCCAGAAATGATGCCGAAAGGGTCCCTAAATAATCCCGTATTAGTCGACAAAAAGTCCCGAAATGACCCCGACGGGATACCGGACGGATCCCGAAAACCAACCAGAAATGATGCCGGAAGAGCCCCCAAATGATCCCGAAGAAGTTACCAAATGACCCCCACGAGATCCCGGACGGATCCCGAAAACCATCCAGAAATGATGTCGGAAGAGTCCCCAAATGATCCCGAAAAAGTCCCCAAATGACCCCGACGAGATCCCGAACGGATCCCGGAAACCATCCAGAAATGATGCCGGAAGAGCCCCCAAATGATCCCGAAAAAGTCCTCAAATGACCCCGACGAGATCCCGGACGGATCCCGAAAACCATCCAGAAATGATGCCGAAAGGGTGTCCCAAATGATCCCGTATTAGTCGAGAAAAAGTCCCGAAATGACCCTGTCGAGATCCCGATGGATTCCGGAAACTATGCAGAAATTATGCCGGAAAGGTCTTCAAATGATCCCGTAATAGTCCCGAAATGATCCCCGACGGATCCCGCAAACTATGCAGAAATGATGCCGGAAAGGTCTTCAAATGATCCCCTAATATTCCCGAAATGATCCCGGACGGATCCCGGAAACCATCCAGAAATGATGCCGGAATGGTCCCTAAATGATCGCGAATTGTCCCGAAATGATCCCGGAATAGTCCCGAAAATATCCAAAATAACCCCGACGGGATCCCGGACGGATCCCGAAAACTATACAGAAATGATCCCGGAAGGGTCCCAAAATGATCCCGAAATAGTACAGAAAAAGTCCCGAAATGACCCCGGCGGGATCCCGGACGGATACCGAAAACCCTCCAAAAATGCTCCCGGAATGGTCTCGATATGACCCCAACGGGATTACAAATAAGGCGAAGCTAATTGTAGAACCATTTTAATAAGGCAGCAGGCGCGTTTGAGCGAATGAAGAGTTACAAAGAAACATACAGGTAAAGCTAATAAAAGCGTGCTAATAAAAACTATTGATGGAGGGCGGATGGCGGGAGGAGAAGTACCGCTGCTCGTTTGTTTAGTTCTCGATCTGTATGTGCCAGATACCAAAAACTATTGATTTAGGAGAAAATTTATATTCAGTTATAACAATTTATAGATTTTACACCAGAAGGGGAGAAAAAGGGGGGCGGAGAGTGTCACTGCTCACTTTGTAAGCCCTCGACTTTTTTGACCCCTTGAGTCTGTGATATTGGTGAAGGCCAGTATACGTAAAGTTATAATGTGTAAAAATTATTAAAAAGTAATTGCTCGAAGGGGTCGTGGGACCCCCACCCCTCTTTCCATGTTCGAAAAAAATTTCGCTAGTAGACTACTGTCTTTGTCCCAAATTTCATCAAAATCCGTGTAGCCATTCTGGCGTGATTCAGTGGCAAAGACGAAAAAATATAATAATTAAATTATAACTGTTCCTAGGGGGCGGGAACCACGCCCCTTTTGAAAAGTATATAGCTAGTATATCCTTCTAGACTATTGGCTATATGTGTGCAAAATTTCATCCAAATCGGTCCAGCCGTTCTTGCGTGATTGAGTCACAAAGACAAACGTCTGGACAAACATCCAAACATCCAAACTTTCCCATATATAATATACTAGCCTTTACCCGCGGCCCCGTCCGCAAGGAGAAATTTAAATATATGGGCTATTCGCGTTAGCCTGCTTATCAAGTTATCTGTTTAAAATTTTGTTTTCTGTCTAATGCATTTTATTTTTGTAATTGAGTAAAAAAAAGAACTAAATGAGCTGATAACCTGATAGGATCCCAAATGATCCCGAAATTATCCAGAAAAGGCTACGAAATGACCCCCACGCTATCGCGGACGGATCCCGAAAACCATCCAGAAATGCCCCGGAAGAGTCTCCAAAAGTTCCCGGAATAGTACCAAAAAAACTCGAAATGACAAAGATTCTAGAAGTATCCAGAGAACCACACAGAAATGATCCCTGAAGGTGTTCCAAAATGATCCCGAAAAGGTTCCGAAATGCCCCTGACGGGCTCCCGGGCGGATCCAAAAATGACCCTGATGGATCCGGCAAACCATCAAGAAACTATGCCGGAAGGGTCCCCAAATGATCCCGAAATAATACAGAAAAAGTCACGAAACGACCCCTAGAGGATCCCCAAATGATTCCTTATTAGCCCCGAAAAGGTCCCGAAATAACCCCGACGGGATCCCGGACAAATCCCGAAAACCATGCAGAAATGATGCCGGTAGGGATCCCAAATGATTCCGAAAGAGTCCCGCAATGATTCCGACGGGATCCCGAACGGATACCGAAAATCATCCAGAAGTGATGCCGGAAAGGTTCTCAAATGATCACCTAATAGTCCCGAAATTACCATTAAGGGGTCCTGGACGGATCCCGTAAACCATCCAAAAATGATCCTGATATAGTCCCGAAGAAGTCCCGAAATGACCCTGACGGGATCTCGAACGCATCCCTAAATGATCCTGACGGGATCCCGGACAGATCCCAAAAACCATCCAGAAATGATTCCGGAAGGGACCCCAAATTATCCCGAAAAAGTCCCGCAATTATTCCGACGGGATCCTGAACAGATACCGAAAGCCATCCAGAAGTGATGCCGGAAAGGTCCTCAAATGATCACCTAATAGTCCCAAAATGACCCTGACGGCATCCCGGACAGATCCGGAAATCCATCCAGAAATGATCTTGGGAGGGTCCCAAAATGATCCCGAAATAGTCTCGGAAAAGTCCAGAAATTACCCTGACAGGATCCCGGGCGAATCCTGAAAACCAATCTTAAATGATGCCGAAAAAGTCCCGAAATGACCCTGATGTGACCCCGAAAATATTTCGAAAACTATCCAGAAATGATGCCGGAAAGGTCCTCAAATGATCTCCTAATAGTTCCGAAAAGATCCTGACGGGATCCCGACAACTATCCAGAAATGATACTGAAAGGGACCGAAAATGATCCCGTATTAGTCGAGAAAAAGTCACGAAATGACCCCGATGGGATGCCGGACGAATCCCAAAAGCCATCCAGAAATGATGCCGGAAGGGACCCCAAATAATCCCGAAAAAGTCCCGCAATTATTCCGACGGGATCCTGAACGGATACCGAAAACCATCCAGAAGTGATGCCGGAAAGGTCCTCAAATGATAACATAATAGTCCCAAAATGACCCTGACGGCATCCCGGACAGATCCCGAAATACATCCAGAAATGATCTTGGGAAGGTCTTAAAATTATCCCGAAATAGTCTCGGAAAAGTCCAGAAATTATCCTGACGGGTTCCCGGACGAATCCTGAAAGCCATCCTTAAATGATCCCGAAAAAGTCCCGAAATAACCCTGACGGGATCCCGAAAGGATTCCGAAAACTATCCAGAAATTATTCCGGAAGGTCCTCAAATGATCCCCTAATAGTCCCGAAATGACCGTGACGGTATCCCGAACGGATTCCGACAACTATCCAGAAATGATGCCGAAAGGGTCCGCAAATGATCCTGTATTAGTCGAGAAAAAGTCCCGAAATGACCCCGACGGGATCCCGGACGGATACCGAAAACCATCTAGAAATGATGCCGGAAGGTACCACAAATGATCCCGAAAAAGTCCTAAAATGGCCCCGACGGGATTCCTCACGGATCCCGAAAACCATCTAGAAATGATGCCAGAAGGTACCCCAAATGATTCCGAATTAGTTCCGAAATGACCCCGACGGGATCCCGGAAGGATCCCGAAAACCATCCAGAAATTATGCCAAAAGGGACCCCATATGATCCCGAAAAAGTCCCGAAATGACCCCGACGGGATCCCGGACGGATCACGAAAACCATGCACAAATGATGGCGGAAGGGACCCCAAATGATCCCGAAAAAGTCCCGAAATGACCCCGACGGGATTCCGGACGGATACCGAAAACCATCCAGAAATGATGTCGCTAGGTGCCCCAAATGATCCCGAAATTACCTCGTCGCGATCTCGGACGAATCTCGAAAACTATTCAGAAATGATGCCGGAACGGTCTTCAAATGATCCCCTAATAGTCCTGAAATGACCCTGACGAGATCCCGGACGGATCCCGAAAACCATCCAGAAATGATTACGGAGGGGACCCAAAATAACCCCGAAAGGTCCCGTAGTTATCCCGGAAACCATCAGGAATTTATCTCTCAAAGGTACGCAAATGATCCCGAAAATACCCCGACGGAATCCCGGACGGATCCCGAAAACTATACAGAAATGATCCCGGCAGGGTCCCAAAACGATCCCGAAAAAGTCTCGAAATAGTCCCGAAAAAGTCCCGAAATGACCCCGGCGGGATCCTGGACGGATCCCGAAAACCATCCAGAAATGATCCCGGAAGGGTTTCGATGCGACCCTAACCATGTTAACAAGGCAGCAGGCGCGTTGGAGCGAATGAAGAGTTACATTGAAACATACAGGTAAAGCTAATAAAAGCGTGCTAATAAAAACAACTGATGGTGGGCGGATGGCGGGAGGAGAAGGAGAGGACCACTGATCGTTTTTCTAAAATTGTTTAGATCTCGATCTGTATGTGCCAGATACCAAAAACTCTTGATTTTGGAGAAAATTTATTTTGAGTTATAACAATTTATAGATTTTACACCAGAGGTGGTGAGAAGGGGGGAGGGAGACGGAGGGTGTCACTGCTCACTTTGTAAGCCCTCGACTTATTTGACCCCTTGAGTCTGTAATATTGGTGAAGGCCAGTATACATAAAGTTATAATGTGTAAAAATTATTAAAAAGTAATTGCTCGAAGGGGTCGTGGGACCCCCACCCCCCTTTCCATGTTCGAAAAAAATTTCGCTGGTAGACTACTGTCTGTGTCCCAAATTGCATCAAAATCCGTGTAGCCGTTCTGGCGTGATTCAGTCGCAAAGACTAAAAAATATAATAATTAAATTATAACTGTTCCTAGGGGGCGGGGGCCTTCCCCTTTTGAAAAATATATAGCTAGTAGATCCCTCTAGTATATTGGCTATATGTGTGCAAACTTTCATCCAAATCGGTCCAGCCGTTCTTGCGTGATTGAGTCACAAAGACAAACGTCTGGACAAACATCTTCACATCCAAACTTTGCCATTTATAATATACTAGCCTTTACCCGCGGCCCCGTCCGCAAGGAGAAAATAAAATATATGTGCTATTCGCGTTAGCCTGTTTAAAAATTTTTTCTGTCAATGTATTTTATTTTTTAATACAGTAAAAAAAAAAAAACTAACTGAGCTGATGGGCACGCTTACATGAATAGTACAATACACTTTTTTCGAATTAAAAAAAATACATTTTGTTTCTAAGTTAAATTAATTGATATGACAGGGGTGAAATAATTACTACTGATAGAACAAAGGAGTGAAACTACAATTAGCTAAAACCAAAAAGAAGTTTTTAAATAAAAGCAGTGTTGCTTTTTCGGGTATTTAGTTGGTTAAAATATTACAAAAATTTTAATTATAGTTGTAATAGTTCGTTACAGGATTCATTTAAAAATAGAACGAAAAAGCTGTGATATATTAAAGATAAAACATACCGAATTTTAATTACGAATAATTTGCCGTAAATCCACGGCCATGTGTGCTGAATTACCGGTTTCGAAGAGACCTAAAATGATCCCGGAAGTGTCCCTAAATGACACCAAATAGTCACGAAATGATGCCGACGGGATCCTGGACAAATCTCGAAAACTATCCAGAAATGATGCCGGAAGGGTCCCAAAATAATCCCGAAGTAGTCACGAAAAGTCCCGAAATGACCCTGACGGGATCCCGGACGGATCCCGAAAACCATCCAGATTTGATTCCTGAACGGTCCACAAATGATCCCGAAAATCGCCCAGAAATTATCCCGGAGGAGTCCCAAAATGATTCCGAAATAGTAGTCACGAAAAAGGCCCGAAATGACCCTGACGGGATCCCGAAAACCATCCAGAAATGACTCTGAAGGGATCCCCAAATGATCCCGGAAAAGTCCACAAACCATCCAGAATTGATCTCTGAAGGTTCCGCAAATGATCCCGAAATAGTCCCGAAAGTCACGAAAAACTCAGACCCATCCCGAAAATCATGAAGAAATTATCCTGGAAGGGTCCCAAAATTACCCCGAAATAACTCCGACGGGATCCCGGACAGATCCCGAAAATCATCCAGAACTGAGCTCTGAAACGTCCGCAAATAATCCAGAAATAGTCCGGAAAAAGTCCCGAAAAAACTCCGTCGGGATCCCGGACAGATCCCGAAAATCCCCCAGAAATTTTGCCGGAGGGGTCCCAAAATGATTCCGAAATAGTCCCGAAAAAGTCCCGAAATGACCTTGAGGGGATCCCAGACCGATACCGAAAACCATCCAGAATTGATCTCTAAAGGGTCCGCAATTTATCCCAGATAAAGTCGCGAAAAAACTACGAATGGATCCCGAACAGATCCCGAAAATCATAGAGAAATTATCCCGGAAGGGTCCCAAAATGATCCCGAAATAGTCCCGAAAAGGCGCGAAATAACCCTGACGGGATCCCGGACGGATCCCGAAAACCACCCAGAAATGATCTTTAAGGGCAACTGACCCCGAAATAGTCGTGAAAGTCCCGAAATTACCCCGACGGGATCCCGAAAACCATCCAGAAATTAGCCCTGAAGGATCCCCAAATGATCCAAGAACAGTCTCGAAATTCGCTGACATTTTCCCGAAAAAGTAAAAAAATAAACCCGACGGGATCTCGGACGGATCCCGAAAACGATCCAGAAATGATGCCGGAAGGGACCCCAAATGATCCCGAAAAATTCCCGAAATTCCCCCGATGGGATCCCGGACGGATCCCGGATCATCCAGAAATGATGCCGGTTGGTACCCCAAAATGATCCCGAAATAGGCCAGAAATGACCCCGTCGGGATCCCGGACGGATCCCCAAAAGTATACAGAAATGATGCTGGAAGGTGAAATGATCCCCTTAAAGAAAGATGAAAAATAAAATGATCCCCTTATAGTTCCGAAATGATCCTGACGGGATTCCCGACGGATCCCGGAAACTATCCAGAAATGATGCCGGAAAGGTTCCCAAGTTATCCCCAAATAGTCCCGAAATTACCCTGACGGTATCCCGGACGGATCACGAAAACCATCCGGAAATGATGGCGAAAGGGTCCCCAAATGATCCCGCATTAGTCGCGGGTTCCGAAATGACCCCTGACGGGATCCCCGAAGGATCCCGGAAACTATCCAGAAATGATGCCGGAAAGGTTCCCAAGTTATCCCCAAATAGTCCCGAAATTACCCTGACGGTATCCCGGACGGATACCAAAAACCATCTAGAAAAGTGGCCGGAGGATACCCCAAATGATCCCGAAAAAGTCCTGAAATGATCCAGACGGGATCCCGGACGAATCCCGAAAACTATCCATCTAGGTACCCCAAATGATCCCGAAATAGTCCCGAAATTACCCCGCCGGGATCACGGGCGAATCCCGAAAAAGTCCTGAAATGACCCCGACGGGATCCCGGACGGATCCCGAAAATCATCCAGAAATGATGAAGGTAGGTACCCAAATGATCCCGAAATAGTCCCGAAATGATCCCGGACGGATCCCGAAAACCAACCAGAAATGATGCCGGTAGGTACCCCAAATGGTCCCGATATGACCCCGTCGGGATCCCGAACGGATCCCTAAAACTATCCAGAAATGATGCCGGAAAGGTCCCCAAATAACCTCCTAATAGTCCTGAAATTACGCCGACGGAATCCCGAACGGATCCGGAAACTATCCAGAAATGATGCCGGAGGAGACCCCAAATGATCCCGCTAAAGTCCCAAAAAGACCCCGACAGGATCCCGGACGGATCCCGTAAACCATCCAGAAATGATGCCGGTAAGTACCCCAAATGGTCCCGATATGACCCCGTCGGGATCCCGAACGGATCCCTAAAACTATCCAGAAATGATGCCGAAAGGGTCCCCAAATTATCCTGTATTAGTCGAGAAAAAGTTCCGAAATGACTCCAACGTGATCCCGGACGGATCCCGAAAACCAACTAGAAATGATGCCGGAAGAGACCCCAAATGATCCCGCAAAAGTCTCAAAATGACCCCGACAGGATCCCGGACGGATCCTGTAAACCATCCAGAAATGATGCCCGAAGAGACCCCAAATCATCCCGCAAAAGTCCCAAAATGACCCCGACAGGATCCCGGACGGATCCCGAAAACCATCCAGAAATGATGCCGGGAGAGACCCCAAATGATCCCGCAAAAGTCCCAAAATGACCCCGACAGGATCCCGGACGGATCCCGTAAGCCATCCAGAAATGATGCCGGAGGAGACCCCAAATGATCCCGCTAAAGTCCCAAAATGACCCCGACAGGGTCCCGGACGGATCCCGAAAACCATACAGAAATGATGCCGGAAGAGACCTCAAATGATCTCGCAAAAGTCCCAAAATGACCCCGACAGGATCCCGGACGGATCTCGTAAACCATCCAGAAATGATGCCGGAAGAGACCCCAAATGATCCCGCAGAAGTCCCAAAATGACGCCGACAGGATCCCGGAGGGATCCCGAAAGCCATCCAGAAATGATGCCGGGAGAGACCCCAAATGATCCCGCAAAAGTCCCAAAATGGG